>NC_069365.1:20000000-22400000 GCF_021730395.1 Mercenaria mercenaria | reverse complement strand
TTTCCTTATTTATCTATGTAATTCAACTCCGGTTACGTCAAAATTTGTTTTACCGAGACTCTGGATATGTCGAAAGGGATTTTCAGTCCCGTCAGTAAAATTCAAGTACATTGTAAACACGGTAAGTCGAAGTGAGGAAAATATGCGATAAAATTCCACACATCTTTTTGTGAATGTGGTTGGTTTTTAACACCTGTCCATGTTTATTGCCAAACCAGAGAGCCGCGATGCCAAAATATCAAATGTGCGGCGATAATCAAAGTGAGATGATGTCATACTTGTTTGCACATGCCATAATTATAATTGTTTGATGTAAACATTAGACTTCTTGATCAGCGGTCATTTGTTTTTGAGAGGTTTTGAAAATTGCTTTTAATTTAAACTAATGCATTGATTAGTTTGAACAGTTTGGATCTTTGATAAGGATTAATTAGAGGTAATCGCGATGAGAATGTATAAAAATTAACTTCTTTGGGGAATGTATCAATCGTTCAAAATGTCAGATCGAAATGCTGTCAATTCTCCGGGAGAGAAACGTGGTGCAAAAAGAAACTTTGCTCAAAAATATTTGAGGTTAGTATCATTTTCATTCTTCAAAAAAGTGAAAACTTTGGTAAACACAAACTGTACGGAATCGTGTACGTGTATAGTGCCGACAGCATATACACATCATCACGTAAACAGCGTTTTTTATCATTAAAACTTCTCGTAACTAAACCAATTATTTTTCATCATTTCGTCCATACGTCCCTTCTCATAACTCGAATTTCGGTTATCTCGAAATAAAAAGCACGGTCCCTTGAAATTCGAGATATCGAGTTTCGACTGTATTCTGATCTGTCAAAAAACATGGCCGCCAGTGTGGCCACTTTTTTCCAATATGTAAATACTGGATAATTTGAAAATCTTCTTGAGTGAAACTGCTGGACCGATTTTAATATAATTTTTAAATTTTTTTTAATTTTTGAATGGAAAAAATTAGTAAAAACAACCTACTCTCATGTGTTTCCGTAACTTATAATCATTCAGTAAATAAGTTTCAATGCCTGCTTAAGAGATATAGATCTATGTTTTTTTGATATGTAACATAATCTCATTTTTTTTTATTGTCGTCCGATCTAGAGGTCAGTGCCACTTTTAATTATCTCAGAATTATACCGTCACTTATTATGTTATACAATCAATGGTGGAAGGAACGAATAAATATATTATAAATATATGAATACAAAATACATATATTGCTTTTCAAAAGTTCTAATCAGAGATAGGATGCCTTAATTAAAAATGAAAAAGAAAGCGTGTTTACATCAACAGTATTAACAATAAATGCTGAAATTTATTTTATTGTGTGCAAAAACTAGAACACTCTTTCAGCAGACAGTTTATGTGATTTTAACAATACAAAAAAAAAAAAAAAAAAAAAAAAAACAGAAAAAGAAGAATTATTCAGTTTGCGTTTTCAACAAATAAGAAAAAGAGGTAGGCAGATAACGTGTTTTAAACATGCATTAACAAGAAGACATTTTAACATTTAGTTATTTTAGTTATAGCAAAACGCTTACGTAGCTTCAATAATAAAATTGTTTTAAAGTAAACATGTTAAAACAATGAATTAATAATATGCTTTGTCATTGAATTAAATAAATAACATTTTAATCCATGTACAGGGAGTCATATTCGGATTTACACATGCTTGGAGCTATATACGAAGGGAGCCTTATAGGGTGTGACAATGCCTACCTCAATATATATATTCTTTCATCGCAATATAGACAACATTCTCTTGAACAGAATATAAATAATTGACAAAAGCGGACACAACTCCAATTGTATTTTTTCCCGAATTTTCAGATGATCGAGTTGAATAGCGGATAGTAGTTGCATTAAATTGTTATTATGAAATTTATCTTGATAATTATGTCATTAAAATGTTTTTATGTAGTAATGTAACATTCCTACTAAAGTCACAAATCGCCGGCCGGACTCTAAAATGTCGTTTGTTAAATTTCGTAACTTTCAGGATATACAAAAAACTTTTTTCAGGATAAACTAAAGGTTGCATACGTGTTATGCTGAAATAGCATTATCGGTTATACTTCTTGAAATAACTCAAGTTTCAAGTTTCTCAGAACTGTACGCCAGATATGAGCAGCATAGCTACAAACCAAGCAGAGATGCTGCGAGTGTAGCATAGGTGAGGAAGTGGGTCTCCATCTCCCGGCCTATTGGGGTTTGGGGCCTCCCCTTGAAAATGTCGAAACTTTTTCGGCAAGAGATGCGTTCTCTTGCTATATTCCAGCGTTGATATATTTTGTTTGTCACATTTGTACTACATATTAAAAAATTAATCATTTAAATTCATAGTTTATCACACCGCTCATGCTTACTGGCAGGGATCGTAAAGTTGCAACTGGAGCAGGCCCGGCTATTTTGAGGAATATAACCATTTTTCGTATAGAGTCCTATGCAACTTTACCCTGGTACTTCAACAGCTCGAGCTAGAGCGATTTGCGTCACTGAAACACTGCGCCATTCTACGATATATTTTATTGTGCAACTGCCAAGACCCGCGAAGGCATAATGTGTATCGCCAAAGAGACATTACAATGTGTCTGTTAGGGTAACTGCATCTAAACTCTTATCTAATCCCAACTGCATCACATGTGAAACAATCGCATATTCGAACCGTGTGCAAATCTGTTATTATCATTATGTATTTATTTATATGTTTATTTAATATCCTCTACAATGTGCAGATTGCATAGGCAATTCTCATACATAAAGAATATTCTAGTCTTTTGTTGTTATCATTTTTGAAATCTTCGTCAATGTTTAATTAAATGCATGACTTCTGCATTCGCTTTTTGACAGGGTTTTTTTTTATGAATATATCTACCCGCACATTGCAAATGTTTCAAGTTTTCTCACGCGAACTGTAACTTTTTTTTTCTAGTTAACGTAAACGACAACTTATATTGGCAAATGAATTACCAATAACACTTGAACAGCAGAGTGAGAAGGGTGTCTTGTTTTTGTGCAAACAAATTTTTCGACATGCCGAAATTGAGTCTTGTATAAAACGAGTGTTGCCGTAGAAACTTGCATGCATAATAAATTTGTTGGGTGTAACGACGCACCGACACAAATTTAGGTCATATGGGAACTTTCTAGCTGTGATGGTGTAGGAACACCCCAGGTGCCCCTCCGTGAATTATTTCATCACGGGCGGCCAACTTGGTAGAACCACCGACCTTCCGTAAGCCTGCTGGATGGCTTCCTCACATGATATGCACAATAGAATATCTTTTTTTGACAGAGTATCGCAACTTAGAGGTTGTGGCAAAATGATTCCCCTGAAGTGGTGCTCTAAATCTAAAACATCCAATTAGTATATTATTATAAATATAAATCATTGGCTAGACTTTTTGTATGAGTAATAGATATTAATACTTTGTTTAGCTATACATGCATGTTGTCTTATTTTAGACCTGTTGCATAGTTCTGTTAATTGTATGTTTTCATAAACTACATATGTAGTAATTGTTCATATTTTTAAATGTAAAATTATTTTTTGAGCCACCTGGCCAACTTGCAATCTGTTGATAAATTACATAATTAAAATTTTATTATTGCTTTCTTGTTGACAAATAATTATTTTACTTGTTGTATGTAACAAAAAGGCGCATGTCCATTCTGCTTTTTCAGCATTAATTTATTTTGTAAAAAGGAGACATCTTACACTGTCTATATTTATCTGTCTACTGCTGCAATTATTATATCTGAGTCAGCCTTACAAATTAAACTGAAATGTGAGTACTAAATAATTTATAAAATTAGATACAATGTATCCTTAAAATAAACATTTATTTCGTACACAGAAATGACAGATATCCGATTTTTGATTTTCAGCGTGCAAGTAAAATGTGCATTTGTTTGGACGTATCAAGCTTGACAGCACATTTCTATGTCCTGAAAATCTAAAATTATATGACTATATACAAGGACAATAATTGTAGCTATTCAACTTACCTCGAAAAACGTTCGAAATATTTTATCTGTAAACAAACACGAACAAGGAAGTATACACACGTGTTACCGTCCGTAATCCAGTTTATGTCGTAAAAACGAGTAAGAAAGTACTTTTAAATTATCGTTACATCACGATTAAAGTCTCTGTCTCCAACAAACACTTATCTCGGGGTTCGGAATTATTAAGGGGCATTTGACATATGAGACAATCTTTCGTTTTTTTTACTTTCAAACTTTTTCATGTACTTTTGTGTGTGATTACTTAGTTATATACTTTTTCTACACTATAATAGATCTGCCGTAATTGCAAAATTATCGTATCACGATTAAAGTCTCTGTCTCCAACAAACACTTATCCCGGGGTCCGGAATTATTAAGGGGCATTTTACATATGAGACAATCTTTCTCCTTTTTTTACTTTCAAACTTTACTTTTTCTACACGGTAATAGATCTGCCGTAATTACAAAGATACAATAATTGCATCAGATATATAAATGTTAAATTGTGACTTTTTTGGGAGGGCTAATGTTAAAACTTGTGCCCTATATATATGTATATATATGAGCCGTGCCATGAGAAAACCAACATAGTGGGTTTGCGACCAGCATGGATCCAGACCAGCCTGCGCATCCGCGCAGTCTGGTCAGGATCCATGCTGTTCGCTTTCAAAGCCTAATGGAATTAGAGAAACTGTTAGCGAACAGCATGGATCCTGACCAGACTGCGCAGATGCGCAGGCTGGTCTGGATCCATGCTGGTCGCAAAGCCACTATGTTGGTTTCCTCATGGCACGGCTCATATGTATTGTTACCATTCATGTAATTGTAATAGTTGCAATGAAATATTATTAAAACTAAACAGTTTTGCAGAACAAAAAGATCTTTCTTTAAGATTGAAGTTTGGTCATATTATGAACATTAGAACATAAGCTTTTGTTTCTAAACTATCTTAAGTTAAAACTTAGTTTTAAGACTTAAGAATGTCAAATCAAGAAGAAAAAGTAGAAGCGAGAGTCGGGAATCTAACCTGAGCCGCCGCGGCAATAAAAGTTCTCGCGGTCTTTATCAGTACACCACGTAGGAATACGTATTTAAACGCTTGTTAAATAGCGAATAACAGGCTGCTGTCTTTTGATATCAATGTAATCAGGAGTCAGGTCGACTTTGATAATTTTTATCATGAAACTCATACAAACTGCCAAGAACCTCATCTCTTATTTCGTAAAAAATGACTCCTGAAGAAATAAATACATAAACTCAAATTTTATGGATTTCAAAATTCATCCGCTCCTGAAACATCTGAACGAAACAATACGGCAGCCATACTGAATTCATTAAAGACACTGTTTATTGACTTTCTGACATTCTTACAAAAAAAAGTGAATGAAGTATTGCCATGCAATACAAAGTCCCCTACTGGAAGGCACTTAATTTTCTCTACTGCAGAATAACATAATGAACTGTTAATGATGTAAAATATGTTATTATTAAAATTTGCATATACAAAAACCTACAGTTGTTGATTGTTTCATAACATCTATAAATATAAACAAGAGTGCCAGAATGTCACAATATATGCCCGTCATATCAAATACCTTTACACTAGCACCTGTATTATCATATGGATTTTTTTTGGCCAATCATAAAAAAGATATAATATAAGTTATTTATAGTAACAACAAAGGGAAGTTGATAGTAAAAAATATAGATATAATATAAGTCTACACAAAACTCTTTACCAGGAAGAGATTGGTCAAAATACACCTAAAAATTGGATGTTACATGCATGTTGTACCACAGGAAAATGGTCTTGATTTTTCCCAACGGTCAGTAATAAAAAAGTTACAATATAAGCTATTTATAGTAAAACAAAGGGAAGTAATTCTAGAAAAGGGTGTTTCATGGTGGTGAACATTTGTGCTAAGTTACATCAAAATCCCTCCATGCATGAAGAAGAAATGCTCCGGACATAGTCATTCTTGAATTTAACCTTTGACCTCTAAGTGTGACCTTAACCTTAGATCTAGGGACCTGATTCATGCGCATGACAATCTGTCTCATGGTGGTGAACATTTGTGCCAAGTTACATCAAAATCCCTCCATGCATGAAGAAGAAATACTCCGGACAAAGTCATCCTTGTATCTGACCTTTGGCCTCTAAGTGTGACATTGACCTTGGAGTATTGAGTTACAGACTGGACAGGAAAAAAGCCCTTTTGCCCTTGACTTCCAAGTGTGACCTTGACCTTTCAGCTTAGGGCCCGGGTTTAGCGCATGACATGTTATCTCATCCAGGGAATAATTTTGCCAACAGATATTTAAATCCTGTTTTGCATGACAAAGTTATAGACCGGACAGGAAAAAATCCTATCGACCTTTGATCTCCAAGTGTGACACGTTGTCTCATCATGGGGAACATTTATGCCAAGTAATATTGTAATTCCTTGCGAGTTCTGGACCGGACAGGAAAACAACGTTTTGATCTTTGACCTCTACTTGTGACCTTGACCTTTGAGCCAAGGGTCCGGGCTTTTGCGTATGACACGTCGTTTCATCATGGGGAAAATTTGTGCCAAGTAATATTAAACTCCCTTCATGGATGGCAGAGTCATGGACCGGACAGGAAAAAAGCCCTGTTGATGTTTGACCTCCAATTGTGACCTCGACCTTTGAGCTAGGGGTCCGGATGTTGTGCATGACACGTCGTCACATCATGGGGAACATTTGTGCCAAATAATATTAAAATCCCTTAATGGATGGCAGAGTTATGGATTGGACTGGAAAAAAGCTCTGCTGACATTTGACCTCCAATTGTGACCTTGACCTTTAAGCCTGTGGTCCGGGTTTTGCGCATGACACATTGTCTCATCATTTGAAACATTTGTGCCAAGTAATATTAAACTCCCTTAATGAATGATAGACCGGGCACGAAACAGACCCTGTTCATGCCATGTTAATATTTGACTGCCAAGTGTGACCTTGACCTTTGAGCTAGGGGTCTGAAAGTTGTGCATGTCACATTGTCTTATTATGAAGTACATTTTTGTCAAGTAATATTGAAATCCCTTTCTTGGTTGGCAGAGTTATAGATCGGACAGGAAAAAAGCCCTGTTGACATTTGACCTCCAGTTGTGACCTTGATCTTGGAGGCAGGAGTCCGGGTTTTGCGCATGACTTGTCATCTCATCATGGGGAACATTTGTGCCAAGTAATATTAAAATCCCTTAATAAGTGACAGAGTTATGGACCGTACGCGAAATTGCGGACGGACGGAATGACAGATAGACGGAAAAGCGCATTCTTAAAGTCCCCGAAACTGGTTTTCAACCAGTAGGGGACTAATTAACAATCAATTAATTCTTACCTTTGCAGAAATAAAAAAATCATCCTCTTTATAAAATTAGAAGATGCTTTATTTTCACGACTTTAAACATTTGACTCAGGTAACTACATGTCCCTGAAAATTTCATGTTCAGTTCCAGATTCAATCAGAGAGACTTTAAGCTTAATCACTAAATTTACACTGTTTCAAGAATTATAATTAACACAAACACTTTTGTTTCTACTTAATTCACCCTATGCTTAACCAGTAATGATACAGGTTTGGCACCAAGCTCACAATAAACCATACAGCCTTGAGTTGACTTTTTAACATTTAAAATTAACATATAAAACTTCAACTGAAACTGATCTAGTGCTTTGGTATTTTCTATACCCCATAGGCCCATACCCAACAGCTATATAGCAATATAGGTGTAACCATAACGTCAAGCAAATGTAATTTGACTGACAATTCGAGCCTTTCCTAGCTTGTTCAATAAGCCGTGCTTTTGTCTTAACAAACAGGCATTTTTCCAGACTTGTGGAGTAAAGGAGTTATATTTCCTATTTATAAGAATAAAATGAGACCCAGATAATTATAGAGGTATAACTATATTTATTTGTTTTGGCAAGTTGTTCTATACAAAAACAAAGAATGCATGTTTTGTCGTCACTGCATATCCAGTTATATATTAAGGAATACAAGTTTAGACACGTCTGTTTAAAACTAAACGTTTCCGGGTGTTTCTAAAATTAACAACCAATACAGAAGTTCCTATAAATCAAATGCTAAAAGAAACTGACCAATCATAAAAGATTCAGATCTATAAAAGACCGGGTAATAACCACGACAACCTGAAGAGTTTTAACGCTCAAACAACCAACATGTCGTCACCTCAACGCAAGAAGTGGATAACTGCATTGACTTAAAGAAGGACTTATTCACTTTTTCCACCAAGGAGACGATGTCTACTCAATCTCGGCAATGATCGTTACGTACAGGTGAATGCGTGGAAAGGCGAGCATTAATCCCTATATGTAACATTTTTATACGTCTTTAACATTTAGCTTGTTTGAAATGTAGGTGAATTTTATCTCCAAAAAAGGATTTTCTTACAGATTTATTTTCAAAACTTTTATGTGCACGTGGATGTGTTCAGAGGACTTGATTTTCATCAATTCATGTAACAACGTAAACATCCCGTGAAGTTTTTATAATCACATTTTATCATTATTATATTATTTCTTCTTATTGTGTTATTAGTTAAATGATGTTCATGAATTGTTTGTTCGATTCAATCAAATTTAACATTTTCGAATGTTAAAATTGTCAAGAAACAAAATAATTCACCTTATGTATCTTGCGTTTCACTGTGGACTTTAAGACATAACTACCATGTGAACAATGCAATAAGTCATATAAGGTAATAATGTAAAATCTGTTTGTGATTTTACATAATGAATATCTGTTCATAATGCCATTATTTTTTTATGTCAAAATGTGAAGTTCGTTTACTGCTTAATCAGAATAAAACTGTAGTTCAGCTTATATCGTGTTTGTTTAATCTTTTGTCTTGCCATGAATGAGATATCATGATGTTTGGAAAAGCTGTACTCTTACTTGTAACGAGTGTTCTAGTTTAAGTGATGGTGTTTAAATGAAAGGAAAGTCAAATAGCTACTCTAATTTTATCATCATATTTGTGTTTTCTTACATTATATTCGGTATTAATTGCAACAGGGATTTTTGCTACACTCTGTCAATTTTGATTTATAAATATAATGTCTTTAAGTAATTGGTTCTATGTAATAAGACGAGCGTTTTAAGCATGTATTTGGATAAATATACTTTTTCTCTTAAAGAATGACCGCATTTTACCATTTAAGAATTAGATATATAAAAAGGCAATTTTCTGCCTATAATCGCATTTGCAAATTATGTTCTTCATGTACATTTGTATACAAAATCAATACTTGATTAAAATTTGAAAAAAACTTATAAATACAAGCCTTACCATTAAGAAATATGCAATGTCTTAAGTAGAAAAACAGGTTTTTTTAAAGGCTATATTGAATATAAAAGGACATACTGAAATAAAGCAGTCATTTTGAAATTCAAGTTGGCTGAAAAATGGTATCAATGCAAGTCTTAAAAGGTATCACATAAGCTTTCGTAAAACATCACTTTTCAATATATAGGAAAAAATCCACAGGATTACAATTCGCCACAGACTAACAGGAGTCTGATAATTACTGCTATACTTTTATTCTTGTATCATTTATACTAATTTCGATTTTCTGTAAATGATAATCGATTGTACGCATTTAAAAGTTTATATTGTGTCAGTATTTTATAAGTCTTGTCATTGTTACAAGCTCCTGCAGTCAGTAATTTTTTAAAATTGAACAATCAGCGCATTGTTTCATATGTATGGCGCAACTGGCGCGAGTGCCACCAAGTGACCATGTGGTTGTTCGATCATACACAAAAAACAAAAATGAAGTTGTATTCCGATTCGACGGTGCAAAAATAAATAGGAAAGTGATTAATTTGTAAATTGGAAAATTTGGGATAGAGAAGTTTACATGGAATCCGCATGTGGGTAAATTTGCCTTCCTTGCATTTTAATTTGTTTTGAATAATTGAGCTGTTGATGTACTAATGTATTTTGGTAAAAAACGATGATTATTCATTTTGACAGCTATTTTGAGTTGCTCTTCAAGTAATTCACGTGAATTTTCATATTTTCCTCCTTTTTAGAGAGTAAGCGCCAATGACGGTCAAATTTCCGATGCTGCGAGTATGGAGCAGGAGAGAGAGAGAGAGTGAGAGTCTCGATTGGATTGTGTAAGGGTATTCTAGTTTTTGTTGTTATCGTTTTTGAAAGCATCGTAATGTTTAAATTTCATGCATGAATTCTGCATCCACATTTTGACAGACTTTTGACAAATGTGTCTACCCAAATGTGTCAGGTTTCATCAAATAATCATTGATATATCTTTCTCACACGAAGTAAACATTTTATAGAAATCGTAAACGACATCTATTTTTTTTTGCAAACGAAAATTCAAACTGCGTAAATTGTTTTTGTATTTCGTTACCCTGATCTGGATGTAGACTGGTAGATTGATAGATTGAAATGCACATTGATATTGACGTTAAATTTTATATTATGCGCAAGCGTTTTTTTACTTGATACCTCAGATGACTCAAGCATTTCTGTTCTCCCTTTGCATGCTTGAATACCAATGTTTTACTTTGGGCCTCTATGGCCGAGTCGTTAATATCGCTAAGTTTGAATCACTTGCACCTCACCGATGTGGCTTTGAGCCTCACTCGAAGCGTTGAATTCTTCATAAGAAGAACCATCCAGCTGCCTTACAGGTCGTTGGTTTACCCGGATGTCCGCCATGATAAATAATGCAAGGAGGAGCACCTGGGGAATAAAACTAAATGAAATACTGTCAATAGGACCGCTTTTATCTTTGTAAACAATATATAATTAAGAATGAAGAAAAATATCGAAGGTGTTACCATTTCCCGTTTCCGGCGGTGCCAACAATGTTCTTTTTTCTCATGGCTGTCAGTTTGTGTTCGTGTGCGTACATGTGAGCGTCTGTCTTTATTATTAAAGCGGGCCTATTTGGCGATGTGTTGCTCTGGCTGTATTTGCCGGGCCTTATGCTTGCAAGGAATCTACCCTTACCTTTTCCAAGATAATTACAGGAACAAATCAATCTATTTCAAAAACGAACTTGATCAATCTCATGCAAATGATATTGTTAAACTAAGAACTTGAAATAGCCGCTTAACTCCCTTTAAAAAGGAGACGTCTTACACGGTCTATATTTATCTTTCTACTGCTGCAATTATTATGTCTGAGTCAGCCTTACAAATTAAACTGAAATGTGAGTACTAAATAATTTATAAAATTAGGTACAATGTATCCTTAAAATAAACATTTATTTCGTACACAGAAATGACAGATATCCGATTTTTGATTTTCAGCGTGCAAGTGAAATGTGAATGTATTCACATTTTTGGACGTATTTAGCTTGACAGCACATTTCTATGTCCTGAAAATCTAAAATTATATGACTTGAGTGTGTACACAAAGACAATAATTGTAGCTATTCCGCTTACCTCGAAAAAAAAAACGTTCGAAATATTTTATTTGTAAACAAACACGAACAAGGAAGTATACACACGTGTTACTGTCCGTAATCCAGTTTATGTCGTAAAACGAGCACGAAAGTACTTTTACATTATCGTTACGTCACGATTAAAGCCTCTGTCTCCAACAAACACTTATCTCGGGGTTCGGAATTATTAAGGGGCATTTGACATATCAGACATATCAGACAATCTTTCGTTTTTTTTTTACTTTCAAACTTATTCGTGTATTTTTGTGTGTGATTACTTAGTTATATACTTTTTCTATACTATAATAGATCTGCCGTGATTGCAAAATTATCGTATCACGATTAAAGTCTCTGTCTCCAACAATAGACCTATTTTTCTCTTCAAACTATAAATACTTGAACAGTACAATCTCAGATGTATAGCAAATTAAATCTGAAAGTTATATACACCTCTGCCCGCCGTTGACTATGCACTTAAATTTGACAGTCCAATGTTAACAATGGTATCGGTCAAAATCTGAGCAAGAAAAAAAATTGTACTCACCGAAAAAGGTAAAAATGTGAACTATGAAAAATCCTGTAGCTGTCAATATTGCCCTTTTTAAGCAGTTGTGTACATATATGGTCATTTTACTTTTCTGTGGATCATTCATTTTATGGCTTACCCTAGGTAAAATGAGCCAAACAGCTTGATAGTCCCAAATAGGTGAGCTTACGAAAAGCTTAGGAGTCTTTCTGGAATGAATACTTCACTCAAATTCTTACAGTTTACAGGCATTCAGTGCACTCTGTTAACTGAAACATGCACACCATGGACCATTTACACTGCAAAAATCTTACCTCTGTGTTTTATAAGCTGAGCATTCTGGCCATACAGCCCCTATCTCTATAAAGAATGATTTTATTGTTAACATCACTGCCTGATGACTGTTCCAAACTGGCTTAACTTCAGCAAAAAACCTTAATAATTATCAACCTGAGGAACTACAACTGGTGTCCTATTCTCTGGTGACTAATATCCATGGATGTGACCCTCGTGTGACGAACAGGTTCGTCTGTGTGACCGGAAGGCCTTCGGCGATACAAATCTGAATTATGAGTTCAGCTTAGTCATATTTTCTTGAAGATTACTTTAAGCAGTTTACATGATTGTATGTATGTGCAAAACTTTATTTCAAAAAAATCTGACTGCAAGGAAGTGTGAAATACTAAACGTGTCCTCAACGCAACTTTTCTATGAATATTCATATCACCAATCTCTGTCCCAATTCGAAACTGTCATAATGTAAATTAAACTCCAATTCAAGTCTTATGTAGGTATATTGTGTCATACCAAACAGTCTGATAACAAATTATCAATCACAAAGCAGTCTGTCCAGTTTCCTTGTTATTTACTGACTGCTTGATCTGAAACGATGTTTTACTATTTTCAGGTAAATTAGCTACAATCTGAAACTGAGTATTACACTGGAAATTCCAGTTACTGCTTCAATATTATGATACAAATTCCTTTCCAATTGCATGGTAATGATATAAATGTTATGCCACTACCACACATGATTTAGAATTAGTCATTATTGGACAAAACTTGCTGAACTAATGTTATTCACTACAATTCTATTTTTTGCTTTTTTTTGCTTGCCGATGCAATTTAACGAAGTCTATTAAAATTGTCAAATCAACAGAAAGTACCTGATCTTGATTAAAAGCATATAAATGAATTATTTAACCATTACAACACCGAACAATGTCTTCAGTCTAATCTGAGTAGCGGTAGACATATATGTACAAGGCGGTAAATCCCGTCTATGTGCGACAAACTTCACATTGTCCGAGGCGCTCTCATTTCGGTGTTTAGGTACTAAAAGTGAGAAAACAACAGAATAAGTTTATTATACAATTCTGGGACCTCAGATATGATGATTTTATACTTCAATTATGCATTAAGGAAAACTAATAAGGCCGTCTAAGTGTGTGAAAAATCTGCCTGTTTTCCTTCAAAATCAATTGAAATATGCCAATGTCAGGCCTATTCTGTCCGTTTTTAACCCCTCTTGAACTGAATTTTTCTTGCATCTGATTATGATTACTCATATTTCACTTTTCAGGACTGTGTGTCTGTGTAAATTTCAAGTAACCAAAAGGAGCAAATTTTTGTAAACAAGATTAGAAAAATATATACATATTGACTTTAGGTCTGATTTCTCCGTCGCAGCTCAAATTTCTTAAAAATCAAAAAAATACTCTCATCGCGGCATTTGTAATACTCTGTTTTGTTTTCCGCATACCGGTTTCAAAAAAGAACTTTTAAAAATGCATTGCAGCAATGGAAAACTGCCAAATTTGAAAAATCTGAAATATGTAAACTGAAAGTAGGATTTTTCCACAAGTTTCAAGTGCATGTATTTCTTTTTAACCAACTAATGCATTTTCAGCAATTGTAATGATAATCCGAAAAATATTACCAGGATTTCTTATGCCACCAGCATTCACTGTCAAATTTAGCCATGTAGATTGAAAAATTAACAAAATATTGACAATTTCTTTATGACTTTTTCCACTTATTTAGACCTATTTTTCTCTTCAAAACTTAAAAATATTTTACCAGTACCAATTCAGATGTTTAGCATAATTAAATCTGAAAGTTACAACTCTGTTGAACTATGCACTTAAAAATTTGACAGCATCCAATGTTACAACATGGTATCGGTCAAATCTGAGGAAGAAAAAAATTCGCGTACTTTTCAGATGAAAAAAAGCAAAATTTATAAACTTTTTTGATTGATGAGTTTTCACCTAAATAAAAAACTGCATGTTTCCTTATTATACATTATCAATTAAGAGCCTTCAAGTCTGTATTACAATATCACTGTTCCAATTTAGGGAAAAAACGTAGTTTCTAATGAGGAATACAATTGGCACGTCAAAACGCGGTGTCTTCTCACACGAAAAAGTATATTGTGAAATCTTAGAAAAAATCTGTAGCTGTCAATTTGACCTTTTTTTTTTTAAGCTCCCAGTACGTGGCAAATATGAGAATGAATAGCTTTTGTACAATATGTGTCATATACTTTTCAGTGTTCATTCATTAATGGCTACCCTAGGTTAAAATGAGCCAACAGCTCTGAAAAGTCCAAATATGTGAGCTTACTAAGAAGCTTAGGAGTCTTTCTGGAAATGAAATACTTCACTCAAATATTACAGTTTACAGGCATTCAGTAGCACTCCTGTAAATTGAAAACATGCACACCATGTCCATTTACAGTGCACAAATATTACACTGTGTATGACAGCTGAGCATTCTGCCAAACAGCCCCTATCTCTATAAGAATGATTTTAATGTTACATCACTGCTGCTGACTGTTCCAAAACTGGCTTAACTTCAGCAAAAACCTTAATAAATATCAAACGGAGGAACTACAACTGGTGCTCCTAAATTCTTCTGGTGACTAATATCAATGGATGTGACCTTCGTTGACCGAAACCAGGATCTTCTGTTGTGGACCGGTAGGCCTTCGGCCGAACAAACATATGTAATATGAGTTCAGCTAGTAAATTCTTAGATTGAATCCTTAATCGTTTACTGATTGTATGGATGTGCAAACATATTTCAAAAACAATCTGACTGCAAAGGAAGTGTGAATACTTAAAACGTGCTCCTCAAAGCAAACTCTTTTCTATGAATATTTCATATTCAATCTCCTTTCCCCCTACTTGAAACTGTCATAATGTATAATAAAACCTTCAAATTCATGTCTTATGTAGGTTAAAATGTGTCATACCAACTGTCTGAATAACAAAACTATCAATCACAAAGCAGTTCTGTCCAGTGTCCATGCTTTACTGACTGCTAGATCTGAAGCAATGTTTACTATTTTCAGGTAAAATTAGCTACAATCTGAATGAGTATTCACATGGAAATACAGATTACTGCATCAATATCGATGAACATATTCCTGTCCAATTTCATGTAACTGATTATAAATGTTATCTCACTACCACTACATGATTAGAAAGTAGTCTTTGGGCCAAAACTGTCTGAAATAATGTGATATTCACTACAATTCTATTTTCTAGCTTTTTTTTGCTTGCCAATGCTATTTATCGAGTCTATTAAGTTTAAAAAATCACAAAAAAAGTACCTGATCTTCGATTAAATGGATCTCTAAATGGATTATTTACCCATTCACAACCCCCCCCCCCAATATATAACTTTTGGAAAACACTGTCTCAGTCAAATCTGAGAAGCTGTAGGACAGATATGTACAAGGCGGTCAATTCCACGTCTATGCGACAAACTTCACATTGTCCGAGCGGCTCTCATTTCAGGTTTTTAGGTACTATAGTGTAGAAATCAACAGAATAAGTAATATACTATTCAGGCCCTCAGATATATGATGATTTATGCTCAATAAAGGCATTAAAGAAACTAATTAAGCAGTCTTGTGTGTGAAAATCTGCCTGTTTTTTCCCAAAATCAATTGAAATTGCCAATTTCAGGCCTAATCTGTCCATTTTTCAACCCTTGATTGATTTATTCTTGCACAGATTAGGATTACACATATTTCACTATTCAGACGGTGTGTTGTACTGTGTAAATTCATGTAACCAAAGAGCAATTTATGTAACAAGAATAGAAAAAAATACATTTTGTCTTTAGGTCAGATTCATCAGTCGACTGCTCAAATTTCTAAAAAAAATCAAAAAAATATCACATGCGGGCATTTGTAATACTCTGTTTGGTTGTCGCATACCGGTTTCATGTAACAATAGAACTTATAAAAATGCATTCAGGCATGAAAACCTGCAAAAATTAGAAAAAATCCAGAAATATGTAAACTGAATGTAGGATCTTTCACTGTTTCAAGTGCTTGTCTACTTTTTACAAAACTAAAAGCAATTTCAGCAATGTAATGATTAATCTAATTATTTACCAGATTTCTATCGGGCCTACCAGCCATTCACTGTCAAAATTTTCAGCCATGTAGATTGGAAAAATAAAACAATAATATTGACAATTTACTTTCTGACTTTTTCCACTTATTTAGGGACATTTTTTTCTTCAAAACTAAAAAATTTTTTACCAGTACAATTTCAGATGTTTAGCAAATTAAAATTGAAAGTTACACCTCTGTTGAAACATATGACTCAAATTTGACAGCTTCAATGTTTAACTTGGTAATCGGTCAAATCTGAGCAAGAAAAAATTCGCGTTTACTTTTAGATGCAAAAAAACGCCAAAAAATTCTATAAATTTTTTGTTTTGATGAGAATTTTCACCTAATAAAAAACAGCATGTTTTCCTATTATACAATCTATCCAAAATTAAGAGCCACTTCAAGTCTGATTACATATACACTGTTCCAATTTTAAGGGAAAATACTTTTCATACTACAAAAAAGCACGGTCAAAACGCAGGTTTGTCTACTCACCGGAAAAAAAGTAAAAATAAAATGTGAATAAGAAAATTCCTAGTAGCTGTCAAATTTGCCCTTTTTAAGCCTGCAAGTATGTGGAAAATATGAGAATGAATAGCTTTTGTTAATAAATGTGTACATATACTTTTCAGTGATCATTCATTTATGGTACACCTAGGTAAAATGAGCCAACAAGCTCTGAAAAAAGTCCAATATGTAGAGCTTACTAAAAAGCTTTGGAGTCTTTTCTGGAATGAATACTTCACTCAAATCTTACAGTTTTACAGGCATGCAGTGTACTCTGTAAAATGGAAACATGCACTCCATGGACCATTTACATGCACAAATATTACACTGTGTAGGACAGCTGGAGCATTCTGGCAAAACAGCCCCTATCTCTGTAAAGATTGATTTTAATGTACATCACTGCCTGCGACTGTTCCATACTGGTTAACTTCAGCAAAAACCTTAATAAATATTCAACCAAAACTGAGAATACAACTGGTGTCCTAATTCTTCTGGTGACTAATATCAATGGAAGTGACCTTCGTGTGACCGAACCAGGATCTTTGTGTGACCGGTATGGCTTCGGACGATCAACATCTGAAATATGAGTTCAGCTAGTCATAATTTTCTTTAGATTGAATACTTAATCAGTTTCCATTGATTGTTTGTATGTGCAGACTATATTTCAAAACAATCTGACTGCTAAGGAAGTGTTGAAATACTAAAAGTGCTCCTCACTGCAACTTTTCTTGAATTTCATATCACAATCTCTTTCCCCTACTGAAACTGCATAATGTAATATAAAACTCCTATTCAAGTTTATGTTGGTAATAAATGTGTCTCCAAACAGTCGAATAACAAAACTATCAATCACAAAGCAGTCTGTTCCTGTTTCTTGCTTTAATGACTGCTAGATCTGAAGCAATGTTTACTATTTTCATTGTAAAATAGCTACAATCTGACCTGAGTATTCCACTGGAAATACAGTTACTGTCATCAACTATTATGAACAAATTCCTGTCCAATTTCATTGGTAACTGATTATAAATGTTATCTCACACCACACTGATTTAGAAAGTAGTCATTATGGCAAAACTGGCTGAAAACTAATGTTATTCACTACAATTCTATTTTCTAGCATTTTTTTGCTTGCCGATGCATTTAACGAGTCTATTAAATTTTACAAACTCACAGAAGAAACCACACAACAAAAAAAAAACCCCAAACCCCCCCCCCCCCCCCCCCCCTACTGATCTGATTAAAAGCATCTAAAATGGAAGTATTTACCCATTCACAACACCGAACAACTGTCTTCAGTCAAATCTGAGAAGCTGAAGACTTTATGTACCAAAAGGGCGGTCAATCCCGTCTATGCGACAAACTTCACATTGTACCGTAGCGCTCTAATTTCAGGTTTTTAGTACTAAAAGTGTAAGAAATCCAAAGAATAAGTAATATACAATGCATGGACCTCAGATATGTGATTTATGCCAATTAAGGCATTAATAGAAACTAATATGCAAGTCTAGTGTGTGAATATCTGCTGTTTTCTTCAAAATCAATTTGAAATATTGCCAATTTCAGGCTAATCTGTTCCAATTTTCAACCCCTTGAACTGATATTTTTCTTGCACAGATTATGATTACACATATTTCACTATTCAGGGACTGTGTTGTATGTGTAAATTCAAGTAACCAAAAGAGCAAATTTTATGTAAAAAGAATAGAAAAAATAATATTTGACTTTAGGTCCGATTTCCTCAGTCGAGCTCAAATTTCTAAAAAATCAAAAATATCACATCGTGGCATTTGTAATACTCTGTTTGTTTTCGCATACCGTTCAATCAAAGAATTTTAAAAATGCATTTTCATACATGAAAACCTGCCAAACTTAGAATAAAAATCAGAAATATGTTAAACTGAAAGTAGGATCTTTCACATGTTTCAAGGGCTATTTGGGTTATTCTTTTTACCCAAACTAAAGCAATTTAGCAAATGTATGAATTAATCTAAATATTTACCAGAGTTCTATGCCTACCAGCCATTCACTGTCAAAATTTCAGCCAGCTAGACTTGAAAAATAACAAAATAGTACAAATGTCCTGTTATGAATTTTCAACTTAGATCAAGACCTATTTTTCTCTTCAACTAAAAAAATATTTACCAGTAAATTCAGAAGTATAGCAAATTAAATATGAATGTTACTCCTCTGTTGAACTATGCATAAAAATGTGACTGCTTCCAAGGTTACACAATGGTATCGGTCAAATCTGAGCAAGAAGAAAAATTTCGCGTTATTTTCAGATGAAAAAAAAAACGCAAAATTCTAAAACTTTTTTGTTTGATGAGATTTTCACCCAAAATAAAAAACAGCTGTTTCCTTATTATACATCTATCCAAATTAAGAGCCACTTCAAGTCTGATTACATATCACTGATTCCAATTTTAAGGAAAACTATGCATTACTATATAACGCAGTCAAATGCGGTGTTAATCACATCGAAAAAGTAAAATGTGAACTAGAGAAAATCCTGTAGCTGTCAAATTTGCCCTTTATAGCAGCCCCGTATGTGTCAAATAGAGAATGAATAGCTTTTGTACAATTATGTGTCATAGACTTTTCAGTGATCATTCATTTATGGCTACCTAGGTAAATGAGCCAAACGCTTCTGAAAGGTCCATTGTGAGCTTACTAAAAAGCTTACGAGTCTTTCTGGAATGAATGACTTCACTCAAATCTTACAGTTTACAGGCATTTCAGTGCACTCTGTAAATGAAACATGCTACACTCCATGTCCTTGTACACTGCCACTAAATCTTTACACTGTGTATCACAGCTGAGCATTCTGGGCAAAAAAGCCCCTATCTTATAAGAATGGTTTTAATGAACATCATGCCTGCGATAGTTCCAAACTGGGCTTAATTCAGCAATAAAACTTTATAAATATCAACTTTGAGGAACTACAATGGTGCTCCTATTCTTCTGGTGACTTATATCAATGGAAGTGACCTTCGTGGGACCGATCAGGATCTTCTTGTGACCGGAAGGGCCTTCGGCCGAAACACATCTGATTTATGAGTTCAGCTAGGTCATTAATTTCTTAGATTGATCTTACATCAGTTTACATGATTGTATGTATGTGCAAAATTATATTTAAATACAATCTGCCTGCAAGGAAGTGTGGAATACTAAAACGTTGCTCATCAAAGCTACTTTTCTATGTTATTCATATCTCATTCTCTTTCCCCATACTGAACTGTCATAATGTAATATAAACTCAAATTCAAGTCTTAGGTTGACGTTAATTTTTTAAAATTTTTATTTTTTATTTAAAATTTTTTATATTTATATTTTTAATTTAAAATGTATTAAAAAATTTTTTTTTATTTATTTAAAAATTAAATTTAAATGAAAAATGTGTCATACCAAACAGTCTGAATAACAAATCTATCTATCCCAATAGCAGTCTGTCCAGTTTCCTTGCTTTATGACTGCTAGATTGAAGCAATTGTTTTCTATTTTCAGGTAAAATTAGCTACACTCTGAATCTAAGTAGTAACATGGAAATCCAGCTTACTGACATCAACTTATTAGAACAAATTCCTGTCCAATTTCATGGTTACTGATTATAAATGTTTATCTCACTACCACACATTATTTAGAAAGTAGTCATTATGCAAAAACTGGCTGATAAATAATGTTATTCCACTACAAGTCTATTTCTAGCTTTTTTTTTGCTTGCTCGCCCATGCAATTTAACGAAGTCTATTAAATTTTACAAAATCCCAGAAAGTACCTGATCTTGTGATTAAATGCATCTAAATGAATTATTTACCCATTCAACAACGTAACATCTGTCTTCAGTCAAATCTGAGAAGCTTGTAGACTTATATGTACAAAGGCGGTTCTATCTCCGTCTATGCAGAACAACTTCCACATGTCCGAAGCGCTCTCTTTTCAGGTTTTGTAGGTACCTAAAAGTGTAAGAAGTCCAAACCAGAATAAGTAAATATACAATTCAGGACCTCAGATATGATGTTTTAGGCTCATTAAAGCATTAAGGAAACTTATATGCAAGTTAGTGTGTGAATTCTGCCTGTTTTCCTTCAAATCAATGAAATATGCCAATTTCAGCCTAATCTGTTCAATTTTCAACCCTTGAAACTGTTTTATCTGTGCACAGATTTTGATTACACTATTTCACTATTCAGACTGTGTGTTACTGTGTAAATGCATGTAACCAAAAGAGCAATTTTATGTAAACAAGATAGGAAATAATACATATTGTTTTAGGTCAGATTTCCTCAGTTGCAGCTCAAATTTCTAAAAAATAAAAAAATATCACATCAAGGCATTGTAATACTCGGTTTGTTTTCCGCATACAGGTTTCAAACAAAGAACTTATAAAAAATGCATTTCATGCATGAACCCTGCAAAAGTAGAAAAAATCCAGAAAATATGTAAACTGAAATAGGAATTTTTCACAAGTTTCAAGTGCTGTATACTTTTTACCCAAACTAAAGCAATTTCAAGCAAACGTAATGAGTAAATCTAAATATTTACCAGATTTCTTTGGCCTACAGCCTTTCACTGTCAATATTCAGCCATGTTGATTGAAAAAATACAAAAAATATTGACCATTTTACTTTATGACATTTTCCACTATATCATATGGCCTAAGTCCACAGTTATTTGTACTATATGTTCTTTATAGGCACTGGACACTATAAAACAATTTGCATGCATTCCAACCCCTATAAAATTACCTGAACCTCAACAGGAACTATTCAAGAGAAAAATTCCAGCCACTGTAACATGGGGAGGTCCAGCTCTTTTTTCCACCATTTTGAACACATCACATGGAGTATGAAGAATTACTCTAGATGGCGCAAAAACAGGCCAGAAAACAGGGCCCTAAACTAACTAGTCGATGTTAGGCATATTCAGAATTCTCATTCGTCAAATTGTAAATGTAAATACTATTTCATATCTCCTCTATTAATCATGCCATTTATGCCAGGGTCTTTCACTCAAAAATTCACCAATATTTACCATAAACAGAGGAACTATTTTTCCACGTAACACTTCCGTATTGCGTCAAACAAGGGCAAATAACTGTGGTCTTGTGCTAATTTGACCTATTTTTCTCTTCAAACTAAAAATATTTTACCTGTACAATCTCAGATGTTATAGCTAATTAAAATCTGAAAGTTTCTCCTCTGTTGAACTATGCACTAAAATTTGACAGCTTCAATGTTACACATGGTATATCGGTTCAAATCTGAACAAGAAAAAAATTCGCGTACTTTTCAGATGAAAAAAAAACCCGCCAAAATTCTATACTTTTTGTTTGATGAGATTTTTCACCCAAAATAAAAATACAGGCATGTTTCCTTATTATACATCTATACAAATTAAGAGCCACTTCAAGTCTGATTACAATATCACTGTTCCCAATTTTAAGGAAAACTATTCATTACTACAAAAAGGCACGTCAAAATACACGGTGTCTATCTCACACGAAAAGTAAAATGTGAACTAAGAAAAATCTGTAGCTGTCAAATTTGCCCTTTTTAAGCAGCCAGCATTTGTGGCATAATATGAGAAAATGAATTGATTTTGTACATATATGTGTCATATACTTCAGTGGTCATTCAATTATGGCTACCTAGGTCAATGATCCACAGCTCTGAAAAGTCCAATATGTGAGCTTACTAATAAAGCTTACGAGTCTTTCTGGAATGATACTTCATCAAATCTTTCAGTTTACAGGCAATTCAGTGCACTCTGTAAATGAAACATGCACACCATGACATTTACACTGCACAAAATCTTACACTGGTATCAACAGTGAGCATTTGGCAAAACAGACCTATCTCTATAAGAAATGATTTTTTAATGTACATACTGCTGCTGACTGTTCCTAAAGGCTTAAACTTCAGCAAAACCTTAATAAAATATCAATCCTGAGGAACTACAAACTGGTGCTAATAAGTCTTCTGGTGTCTAATATCAATGGAAGTGACTTCGTGTGAACGAACCTGGATCTTCTGTGTGACCGGAAGGCATTCGGCAGAACAAACATTGAAGTATAAGTGAGCTAGTACATAAATTTCTTAGATTGAATACGTAATCAGTTTACATGATTGTATGTAGGTGCCAAAAAACTATATTTCAAAACAATCTGACTGCAAAGGAAGTGTGAAAATACTAAAACGTGCCTTCCTCAGAGCAACTTTTTCTAGAATATTCATATCACAATCTCCTTTCCCCCTACTGAAACTGTCATTAATGTAATATATAAACCTCCAATTCAAGTCTTATGTAGGTAAAAAAATGTGTCATAAAAAACAGTTGAATAACAAAACTATCAATCACAAAGCAGTGTGTCCAGTTTCCTGCTGTACTGACTGCTAGATCTGAAGCAAGTTTACTATTTTCTGGTAAATTAGCTACAATCTGATTGAGTATTCACACTGGAAATACAGCTTACTGCATCAACTATTTATGAACAAAATTCCTGTCAATTTCATGGTAATGATGTATACTGGTTATCTCACTACCACACATGCATTTTAGAAGTAGTCATTATGGCAAAACTGGCTGAAATAATGATATTCACTACAATTATATTTTATAGCTTTTTTCGTTTGCTTGGACGATGCAATTTAACAAAGTATATTAAATTTTACAAATTACAGAAAGTACCTGTCTTGATTAAAAGCATCTATAATGGAATTATTTACCCATTCACAACACCGAACAACTGTCTTCAGTCAAATCTGAGAGTGTAGTCATATATGTACCAAAGGCGGTCCATCCCCGTATATGCGACACACTTCACATTGTTACCGAGCGCTCTCATTTAGGTTTTTAGGTACTAAAAGTGTTAAGAATCAACAGTATAAGGAAATAACAATTCAGGACTCAGATATGATGATTTATGCTCAATTAAGCATTAAGGAAACTAATATGCACGTCTAGTGTGTGAAAATCTGCCTGTTTCCTTCAAAATCAATTGAAATATGCCAATTTCAGGCTAATCTGTCCAATTTTAACCCCTGAACTGATTTTCTTGCACAGATTTGGATTACACATATTTCACTATTTCAGACTGTGTGTCTGTGTAAACTCAAGTAACCAAAAGAGCTATTTTAAGTAAACAAAGAATTGAAAAAATACATATTTGACTTTAGGTCGATTTCCTCAGTCGCAGCTCAAATTTCTAAAAAATCATAAAATTACATCGCGGGGCATTTGTAAATACTATGTTTTGTTTTGTTTTTTTTTTTCCCGCATACCGGTTTCCAAACAAAGAACTTATAAACATGCATTTCATGCATTGAAAACTGCAAAATTAGAAAAAATCAGGAAAATATGTAAACTGAAAGTAGGTTTTTTCCAAGTTTCAAGTGCATGTAAACTTAACCACCCCCAACTAAAGCAATTTCAGCAAATGTAATGATTAATCTAAATATTTACCAGATTTCTATAGCCTCCCAGCCATTCACTGTCAAAAATAAAAAAAAAAAATTTTTTTTCAGCCACGGTAGATTCTGAAAAAATAACAAACATTATTGAAATTTACTTTCTGATATTTTCCACTATATCAAGACGATTTTTCTCCTTCAAACTAAAAAATATTTGACCAGTACAATCTCAGATGTATAGCAAATTTAAATCTGAAAGTTACACCTCTGTTGAACGATGCACTAAAATTTGACAGTTCCAATGTTTACACATGGTATGGTTCAAATTGAGCAAGAAAAAAATTCGCGTACTTTTCAAATGAAAAAAAAACGAAAATTCTATAACTTTTTTGTTTTGATGAGTGTTTCACCAAAATAAATCAAAGGCTGAATGGCTGAGTCCGGCTAATGTTGATGTACTGACAGTTTGTCTACCAGTTTTCAGTTTGTTTTTAGGTTGTTTTTCTTAAAATTTCATAACACAGCTCGATATTTTACCCAAAATATTATATCCGATTACGATTACACTTTTCTCCAGTTTTAACATTATATTTTACAAAATTGTGATGCTACGAAGACATTTAGCAGCAATTATTGCAGTATCTGACATTGAAGTTTACGGTTAAATTACTCTTTAATTTAAATCTTTTCATAAAAAAGTTGTTTCGTTTCCTGGAAAGCAGCCAAACTAGATGATCTACTTTTCGATTTCCAAAAACTACAAGAAAATACAATTTAATGTTTCGCGATTTGTTTATTTTCTCGGTAAGTAAGATTAAAATCCTTTTAATTCCAGTAGTAACTAAACAAACCAGTAAGAGCATCTTCTTCGCATAATTTATCCGTTTACTGACCTGCAATATTCAACCCACGCAAAGTTTATAGAAATCATACGATGCGTGTTTACGTTCAATGTGGGAGAATTAAGGCTGATCGGCTATGTTACCTAACGCATCCATACGATTCAGATTTTATTTTTAAAAAAGCATTGTGTGCGTTTCTGTAATTTTATATACGTTTTTTATACGCTTAGAAATTATTAGACATGCGTATTTGCATTATTTCTATACGTAATTTATGCTAATACGCATCTTATCTGGAGCCCTGTGGAACTATTTTTTGTCTTTCGCTGGATGTTACCCAAGCTTTGTAAGCCTGCGCAATTCTTAAAATGCACATTTATGCTTAATGAGTTACATTCGAGTATTGCACAATTACAAGTCATAAATATGACAGATTACATCGTATATTGGTCATAGCAAAGGGAATTGACACAACTTAACTTCATTCATGCAGTGAACTGTTTGAAGTTTGAGAAATCTAATGGAACTACATCCCTGCACTGTGTTATTTGGTCCATTTAGACTTAGAGAATCGCTGGATAGCAAGGACTCGTCAAAACGATTTCATCGTTTAGCCGACTCAAAAACAGCATGTTTCCTTATTATACATCTATCCAAATTAAGAGCCACTTCAAGTCTGATTACAGTATCACTGTTCCAATTTTAAGGAAAACTATTCATACTACAAAAAGCACGTCAAAACGCGGTGTCTACTCACTTATAGGTTAAAATGGCACAACATCAAATGTTGTTGAAATATTATTATAATGAATGATTAACAACTCAGAATGTAAAATCTCATATTTTAATTCATTTGAAATTTTGCTTTTGGGCCATGGCAACCGATTGATTTTCTTTAGGGAAACACGAAAATCTCTTACAACAATTACATCAGAACGTAATAATTAACTTTCAGTAAGCAAACGCCTTAAATTTGAGGCAAAAAAATAGTAGGTTGCCATGGAAACGGAGATAAAAATGAGATATTGCTATGTCTGTTTTTTATCAAATTTAAAACCAATTTAGGTCATTCTTTTAAAAAAATAACATATGTAATTTTTTGTGAAGATCATTATTCATAATAATACAATATTTTCTGTTGCTATGGTTACAATGGAGTTGCAGTATATGCTTCAATGAGAAAAAACAATGACGTTTTTGCCTAGTTATTGTAGAACACTTTCAGCATTTACCATTAATGTAAAAAAAAATAAAAAAATGCCCCACTGAAAAGTGTACTTCAAACAATGTTTTTTTCAAGACATAATATAGAACAACAGAAAAATGTTTCCATGGTTACGCAGTTAATTCCGTAAACAAAATTTACTACATAATCTCATTTAACACACAGAAATAGTTAAAAAACTGCCTTAAAAAATGTCTTGTCATATTAAAAGAGTTAGATGATACTAACGGCAAAAATATATAATTGGGCATACAAAAACTAAATTGTTTCCACAATAATCCAATGTTGTTTTACAAATTATACATATATTGTGCTTTCAGACAGGTTAAATTAATTGTTCATGAAAAGGGAAAATAAACAGATACTGCCGACAGAATGATTACATGCAGTTTGAATACAGCAAAAAAAAAATATTCGTAGGTCTATATAATCCAACTGTCGTAATGAAAAAAATGTACATTACTAACCATATATGTTACAATTATTGTTGAAAATTTTCCCAGTGTTTTAGAGGAATTTCACATTTATACTGTGTTCAGCCTTACATGTATATAGTGAGTCAATATTTAACAAATCCCATAGTACTGTTGACACCAAAAGTTGTTAATTCAATGTTTACATAAACTAAAGTATCATTTGTTCTTTTTCAATATATGGAATTTGGGTCTGTACATCTTCAAAAAATCAAAAACACTTTCAAATTAAATCAAAATTTCAGAGCTCTTTCTCTGTATACTCTAAATGTTAAAACACTTTTTTCATATCCCTTTTGTATCCCTTTAAACTGGTTCTCATTTTAATGGCTTTGACCACTGGGGTTTTGAGATACATTGCTGTTGCTTGCAAAGGGGTGCTATTTCATTATACAGGTGCATCCAGCTCAGGATGGTAATACGGTTGGTGAATTTGCCTGTCATGCCACCCCCCTGCCTAAAAATATTAATTGCCGTTCTGTGTTGGGAAGTTATAATTTCCCTTTAAGAATACTATACCAGGTCATGCAGAAGACATTCTGTAATGAAAATGTATCAATATTTAAGGACAAAGAAAAACATAACCTTTTCATCAAACCTGAACAACAGCTGTCCAAAAAACAGCCCACACATAATTACATCAAATAACTTTTAGAATTTATTACAGTAATAACTTCTTTTCATGAAAAAATTCAACCATCGCAATATTGTACATCAAGTAAGGGGGCCCTGATTTTGATTTCATTTAACAAATAGTTCTTTAAACTGGTTAAGAAAAAACAGTTACTTTATTAGAATTATGTTTTTTTCTGATTAACTTGCTTGCAGTGAGCTAGACACTCTTTAAAACACAAACATAAACAGAATCGTGGTATTTTAATGTAGTGGCCTCTTTACAGGACATGATCTCTGCAGCAAGTTATATCAATACTTTATTATTAATAAAAACTAATTGATTAAAGAGGCTCAAGCCAAATATACCTAAACATGTTCAGGACTGAATTCTGTATGCCGGGCCTCAATCAGGTTGTACTCCAAGTCATCATGTAGACCCATCATAACAAGCCACATTCCATAGCTAAAATAACGGGTATATTTAAACAATGAATTCTTAAACAAAAACTTCTAAGTAGCAATAGTGAGTCCTTAGAATATAACATAGCATCACCCTTTTTTAAAACAAATAAATGCCAGCTACACAGTTTATTTTCTTACTACACACCAAGTCTTAATACAGTATGTTATGTAAAGTATGCACTATTTAATTGTAATTCAATGTTTATCAGTGGGATATTATTTTTCATTTACATAAAAATTTTGGCACATTTATATAAAACTGGAAATTAGTGACTTTCCAAACTGAAGTGTATGAACACACTGTTAAAATTAAATATTTAACATTCAAATTCTGTGTGCTTAATAAATACTTCTTTATTTTTGGGAATTCTTACCTTATTACAACACTTTCTATTTTGTCCCTATAATTGTCCATATGTAATGGGAAAAATTCTTTTCTCCATAGCCATGATGCTTGAAGTGATGGTGGACCATAGATAACACACTGTTTGCTCCTCTTCCACAGCAGTACTGTACTTTTAAAACAAAAACAAGAACAGTTTATAAGAAATGTATTAAATTCTCATTAAAAATGGAGTGAATCAACACTGACCAAACAGTTCATCCTTTCTTAAAGATATTGCTTAACATTAACGGCTATTGGTACTTTGCGAAACGGAACGAGGGGCACTATATTGGGGGAATTAAAAAATCAAATTTAAATAATAAAAATCAATATATAATACTTAATTACATGAACCTTGTATAAACATCAGTTTTGGAATGATATATATAATATCAAATGAAACTCCTGATACGTAAAACATCAAATATGAAACATGTTTTGTCTTGTTTCGTTCCGTTACGCAAAGTACCATTACCCACACAGGTATTGGTATTTTGCGAAACGGAACGAAACGAGAAAATTTTAATCTACTTGCATGAAATATTTCAGGAATTCATATCTAATAATCGTTTATTTGTGTATGTATGTATAAATGTCGATCCTGGATCTGCAAGTTATCCTTTTATGTATGAAGATTACAGGAGAATTTGTATGTTCGAGAAGGGAATATTTTTTGCATATTGTCTTGCAAGTAACTGCTTGTAATGAAATTTGGTTCCCATTAGCGACAACTTAACAAAGCAATAATCGGAAATTACTGCATCACACTGTAACTATGTACATTCCTGCACACACATATATATATGAACTTTCGTGAAGTACATAGGCATGCAATATAGCCGGACATACCGAATAATCATTTATGTTTGTATGTTTATATAATTGCCGAGTCTGGATCTGCAAGTCGCCTTTTTATGTATTGAGATTGTACTAGTATTTGTATGTTTGTGAAGGAAATACTTTTTGCATATTGTCTTGCATGTAACTGCGTGTAATAAAATTTGATTCTCCTTTTATCTTTTAGTTGTAGTTGTCAACATCTTTATAAAATAAATTATATAAGTTATAACAAACTTTATCTTTTTATTTGTTACAATAGTTGTTAGCATCTTCAATTACATAAATTATACATGTCTATAACAAACTTAGCCTTTCCTCTCTCGTTTCGTTCCGTTTCGCAAAGTACCAGTACCCACACAGGTATTGGTACTTTGCGAAACGAAACGAAACGAGAAAAATTTAATTCATTTACATAAAGTATTTCAGAAATATCGGTAGACTCTTCCAAGGATAATCATTCATGTATGTATGTATGTTGAACTGTTATGTGTGTATGTATGTTGAACTGTCCAGCCTTAGCCTTTCCTCTCTCGTTTCGTTCCGTTTCGCAAAGTACCAATACCCACACAGGTATTGGTACTTTGCGAAACGAAAATTTTAATTCATTTACATGAAGTATTTCAGAAATATCGGTAGACTCTTCCACGCATTAGATACTACATATTAACGACTGGTATTCGATAAGACAGATCAGTGAAACAGACTAGAAATATCGGATAATCATTTATGTGTGTATGTATGTTTAACTTTCAAGCCTTGATCTGCAAATTATCCTTTTACTTGTGAAAATTACAGAATTTGTTCGTGAAGGGAATACCTTTTGCACATTTCCTTGCATGTAACTGCTTTTAATGAAATTTGGTTCTCCTTCGTTTTATTTTTTAATTCTTAATTGTCAGCATCTTGAATTACATAATGCATATATAACCAAATTAGCTTTTCCGATCTCGTTTCGTTCCGTTTCGCAAAATACCAATACCCACACAGGTATTGGTACTTTGCGAAACGAAACGGAACGAGAAATTTTTGATATATTTACATGAAATATTTCAGGAATTCATATCTATTTATCGTTTATTGCTTGCATGTACAATAATGGTTGAGCCTGGATTTGTAGGTCGTTGTTTTTCAAATCATTGGCGACGACTTGTCTGTAATCTGAAATTACTGGTTTCATGCAACACACTGTAACTATGTACATACCTACACAAAATATAATATACCTTCATAAAATACATGGACATGCATTATAGCCGGACATACCGAATGATTATTCATATTTGTATGTATGTATAATTGCCGAGTCTGGATCTGCAAGTTGCCTTTTTATGTTTTCAGATTTGATATACGAGAATTTGTATGTTTGTGAAGGAAATACTTTTTGCATATTGTCTTGCATGTAACTGCGTGTAATAAAATTTGTTTCTCCTTTTATCTTTTCAGTTTTTACATTAGTTGTAAGCATCTTTCGTTACATAAATTATACATGTCTAGAACAAACTTAGCCTTTCCTCTCTCGTTTCGTTCCGTTTCGCAAAGTACCAATACCCACACAGGTATTGGTACTTTGCGAAACGGAACGAAACGAATATTTCAGAACTTTCGGATAATCATTTATGTGTGTATGTATGTTTAACTGTCGAGCCTTGATCAGCAAATTATCCTTTTACTTGTGAAAATTACAGAATTTGTTTCTTCGTGAAGGGGGAATACCTTTTGCACATTTCCTTGCATGTAACTGCTTGTAATGAAATTTGCTTCTCCTTCTATTTATTTTTTTTAATTCTTACTTGTCGCATCTTAAATTACATAATGCATATAAACCAAATTAGCTTTTCCGATCTCGTTTCGTTCCGTTTCGCAAAATACCAATACCCACACAGGTATTGGTACTTTGCGAAACGAAACGGAACAAGACAAAATCTATTTCATTTCTTTATGTTTTGCGTATCACGAGTTTCATCGGACATTATACATCATTCGACAGTTTATGTTTACACGACTTTATATATATCCGGTACATCATATAGGGTTGCTCTAGTTCAAATACTATTGCGCTTGTTAACAGATGTATGAATTTATAACCATTCAGTGTTATGCTTTTAACTACTATGAATGTATATCAAAGAAAAGATAGGGCTTTATTCCTTTTCACTGATATATCTAACCCCTTTTAATGTTTGTTTCGTTCCGTTTCGCAAAATACCAATACCTGTGTGGGTAATGGTACTTTGCGTAACTGAACGAAACAAGACAAAACATGTTTCATATTTGATGTTTTGCATATCATTAGTTTCATCGGACATTATACATCATTCAACAACTGATTCATGTAATTTACTATAATATTTTGATTTTTAAAATTTAAATTTGATTTTTTATTTCCCCCCATATGGTGCCCCTCGTTCCGTTTCGTTTCGTTCCGTTTCGCAAAGTACCAATAGCCACATTAACTTGTATTTATCAAAATTTAATTGAATTCCAATTCACAGTGCTTATGATATAGCATCTTTATTATAAAGCAATGCAGTATTTTCAACCCAATTTCAGGGATTTACAGAAAGTTCAGTGAAAAAAAACCCCATAGAAATTAATAATATCAAGTCTTAACAAAACATAACTTCCTTTAGATAATTTTACTTGACAAAATTTCTGCAAAGGTGTCACTATAATTCCAATGTAAAATGTACACTGCAGGCCTGAAGCTTTTATTCATAGAGTCATGATTTGTTTGAAGACTATGATATTTAATTTAGTGATATATGGAATTTCATAGTTAAAATTGATATTGAAAAAGTGCATTTGAAGATACTGACACTGATATGAATGTAAACACTAACTTCAAAATCTTATACCTGAATGAGGATTCACAGAAATACAAGGGCCCTACTTGCTGAGCATAGTATGGGGTCAATACTTGTTGAGCACTCAAAACTGCAGTGAGCCTTTATATTTCTTACTGCTGGAGGTTATCCTGAAAAAATATAAAAACAGAAGTTCTCATTTATTTAGTAGCATACCAGCATGCTGTCTACCAGTAATGGCAGTAGTGAGAATGAAAAAAAGTAGTTTTTATTGTAATTTGCATGTAGAATTTTTAAGAAATTTTCAGGAGGTCTATTTTAGTTGCTATAATTACAACAAAAAGTGACAATTTAAAACACCACTTTTCCTGTGTTATTGTACTATAATTTTCAATTTTCATAGATTCCACTGTGCATAATGACCATGTAGTTGGTTCAAAAGCACCTAGAGTGCTTATGTTGTATTGTTACTTGTCCTGCCGACTCAAAATAAAATTTATCTTATCTTATCATGTAATTATTAAACTGTTCATATCTGTGACAGTTTAAACAATGTACAATATCTTGTAATATTCCTGTTCATCAGTTCATTTACCTCTTTACAATTTCTACATAGAAAGTTTCATACAGAATGTAGGCCTACTTAACATAATAGATGCCCGACTGTCTTGGCTACAAGTATATTCTGCCATCATAAAAACTTACAAATACTGGTTTCCCAGTAGTTTCCGGACCCAAGTAGTTTTCCGGACCTTTTACATTTCGTGCTGTATAGACTTTGCGCCGTCGTAAAGCATCAAGGTAACGATATCATATCATCTAGCAGAATTCGTAATAATTTAAATTTTAAATTATTACGAATTCTGCATGGTGTAAACGAAGAACCTAGCTTTTTTCTGTGAAAAATTTATATTTCTACTATGTTTTGTTTGAAAGTTACTGGCAAAAAATAGCGAAATCACCCAAATTTTATAGACCAAAATTAGCCTAACTTTGAACTCTGCCATTCATCCATTTTGTATTTTTAAATCCAGTTTCGTAGCATTTATGTATAGTGCGAACATAGATGCATACCTAGGTGGTGTGGAATGTGTCTCCCAACCACCACTTTATTTCCCTAATTTTCACTTGAAAAAAAGTGGACGGATAACAGCCGAGCGTCTGGCCGACTTTTTGTTCTGATGTTTATGTTTTAGCCTCAACCGGAAGTACGGAGCTAGGAATTTTAAAACACCCGCCATGTAGAATCATTAACCGTTCCTCATTCCCCAGATATATTAAAGAATTAATAATGATAAATAACCAGTAAGATAGATATGCCTTTATATCTACCCTGTCCTGTTTATACAGAAAATCGACAGGGGCCAAACTACGAAACCGCTCCCCTGCCACCTAAACTTAAAAATCTTCGTCCGGTATTATTGATTTTAACTCTAGCTGTAATGGCTGTTGCTTGAAAAAGAAATTAATGAAAACAAATATCTAATTAAGTGACGTCAACTTCAACGTCATTTTACCGAAATCGAGGCTTGTGTAATTTCGGATAAAAATGTGTCTCTGAGACGGACGTTTTTTTCGTTTTTGAATATGGCGGCATTGCTCACCAGCGATGATTTTTGCACTTTTTGTTGGTTTTTAATGTACGAAGTAGTGGTTGAAATATTAAGACTGGTAAAGGATGCCGCCAAGGCGAAAATCATAAATAAAGTCTCAAATTTCATGGAAAATTCACATTTTTTTGGAAAGTGGGGCATGTTTGGAGTAATATATAAACATAACAACACATTATTTTTCGAAGTTTATTACTTATATATGAAGCATTGTGTTTACTTGTTACGAACAGCATATGTATCAATGTAGAATAAGTAATGTATAATATGGCTAAATTCGGTGCCATTTACGTACATTAGTGAACCAAGCCCTTTGCCCTTTTTAAGCAGCCCAGTATGTGGCAAATATGAGAATGAATAGCTTTTGTACATATATGTGTCATATACTTTTCAGTGATCATTCATTTATGGCTACCCTAGGTAAAATGAGCCAAACAGCTCTGAAAAGTCCAAAAAGTCTAAAAAGCTTACGAGTCTTTCTGGAATGAATACTTCACTCAAATCTTACAGTTTACAGGCATTCAGTGCACTCTGTAAATGAAACATGCACACCATGACCATTTACACTGCATAAAATCTTACACTGTGTATGACAGCTGAGCATTCTGGCAAAACAGCCCCTATCTCTATAAAGAATGATTTTAATGTACATCACTGCCTGCTGACTGTTCCAAACTGGCTTAACTTCAGCAAAAACCTTAATAAATATCAACCTGAGGAACTACAACTGGTGCTCCTAATTCTTCTGGTGACTAATATCAATGGAAGTGACCCTTCGTGTGACCGAACCAGGATCTTCTGTGTGACCGGAAGGCCTTCGGCCGAACAACATCTGAAATATGAGTTCAGCTAGTCATAATTTCTTAGATTGAATACTTAATCAGTTTACATGATTGTATGTATGTGCAAACTATATTTCAAAACAATCTGACTGCAAAGGAAGTGTGAAATACTAAAACGTGCTCCTCAAAGCAACTTTTCTATGAATATTCATATCACAATCTCCTTTCCCCATACTGAAACTGTCATAATGTAATATAAAACCTCAAATTCAAGTCTTATGTAGGTAAAATGTGTCATAACAAACAGTCTGAATAACAAAACTATCAATCACAAAGCAGTCTGTCCAGTTTCCTTGCTTTACTGACTGCTAGATCTGAAGCAATGTTTACTATTTTCAGGTAAAATTAGCTACAATCTGAACTGAGTATTCACACTGGAAATCCAGCTTACTGCATCAACTATTATGAACAAATTCCTGTCCAATTTCATGGTAACTGATTATAAATGTTATCTCACTACCACACATGATTTAGAAAGTAGTCATTATGGCAAAACTGGCTGAAATAATGTTATTCCACTACAATTCTATTTTCTAGCTTTTGTTTGCTTGCCGATGCAATTTAACGAAGTCTATTAAATTTTACAAAATCACAGAAAGTACCTGATCTTGATTAAAAACATCTAATGCCTACCAGCCATTCACTGTCAAAATTTCAGCCATGTAGATTGAAAAATAACAAAAATATTGACAATTTACTTTCTGACATTTTCCACTATATCAGGCCTAAGACCACAGTTATTTTTACTATATGTTCTATATAGGCACTGGAAACTATAACAATTTTGCATGCATTCCAACCCCTATAAAAATACCTGAACTCGACAGAACTACTCAAGAGAAAAAATTCCAGCCACAGTAAACATGGGATTGACCGGCTCTTTTTTCCACTATTTTGAACCAAATCACATGCGTATGAAGAATACTCTCTAGATGGCCGCAAACAGGCAAAACAGGCCCTATCAAAAAGTCATGTTATGCATATTCAGACATTCTCATTCTGTCAAATTGTACATGTACCTACTATTTTATATCTCCTTTATTAAATCATGCCATTTATTCCAGGTCTTTCACTCAAAAATTCACCAATATTCACCATCAAACAGAGGAACTATTTTCCGCGTAACCACTTCCGTATTGTGGCCAACCAAGGGCAAATAACTGTGGTCTTGTGCCTATTTCACTTATCCCGGGGTTCGGAATTATTAAGGCCTGGGGCATTTTACATATGAGACAATCTTTCTCCTTTTTTACTTTCAATCCTTACTTTTTCTACACTGTAATAGATCTGCCGTAATTGCAAAGATACAATAATTGCATCAGATATATAAATGTTAAATTGTGACTTTTTTTGGGAAGGGCTAATGTTAAAACTTGTGCCCTATATATATGTATACATATGAGCCGTGCCATGAGAAAACCAACATAGTGGGTTTGCGACCAGCATGGATCCAGACCAGCCTGCGCATCCGCGCAGTCTGGTCAGGATCCATGCTGTTCGCTTTCAAAGCCTATTGGAATTAGAGAAACTGTTAGCGAACAGCATGGATCCTGACCAGACTGCGCAGATGCGCAGGCTGGTCTGGATCCATGCTGGTCGCAAAGCCACTATGTTGGTTTCCTCATGGCACGGCTCATATGTATTGTTACCATTCATGTAATTGTAATAGCTGCAATGAAATATTATTAAAACTAAACAGTTTTGCAGCTTTCCGATTGCATAACAAAAAGATTTTTCTTTAAGATTGAAGTTTGGTCATATTATGAACATTAGAACATAAGCTTTTGTTTCTAAACTATCTTAAGTTAAAACTTAGTTTTAAGACTTAAGAATGTCAAATCAAGAAGAAAAAAATAGAAGCGAGAGTCGGGAATCTAACCTGAGCCGCCGCGGCAATAAAAGTTCTCGCGGTCTTTATCAGTACACCACGTAGGAATACGTATTTAAACGCTTGTTAAATAGCGAATAACAGGCTACTGTCTTTTGATATCAATGTAATCTGGTGTCAGGTCGACTTTGATAATTTTTATCATGAAACTCATACAAACTGCCAAGAACCTCATCTCTTATTTCGTAAAAAATGACTCCTGAAGAAATAAATATATAAACTCAAATTTTATGGATTTCAAAATTCACCCGCTCCTGAAACATCTGAACGAAACAATATGGCAGCCATACTGAATTCATCAAAGACAATGTTTATTGACTTTCTGACATTCTTACAAAAAAAAGTGAATGAACTATTGCCATGCAATACAAAGTCCCCTACTGGAAGGCACATAATTTTCTCTACTGCAGAATAACATAATGAACTGTTAATGATGTATAATATGTTATAACAAAACACTTGGATTAAAATTTGCATATACAAAAACCTACAGTTGTTGATTGTTTCATAACATCTATAAATATAAACACGAGTGCCAGAATGTCACAATATATGCCCGTCATATCAAATACCTTTACACTAGCACCTGTATTATCATATGGATTTGTTTTGGCCAATCATAAAAAAGATATAATATAAGTTATTTATAGTAACAACGAAGGGAAGTTGATCCTAAAAAATATAGATATAATATAAGTCCACACAAAACTCTTTACCAGGAAGAGATTGGTCAAAATACACCTAACAATTGGATGTTACATGCATGTTGTACCACAGGAAAATGGTCTCGATTTTTCCCTACGGTCAGTAATAAAAAAGTTACAATATAAGCTATTTATAGTAAAACAAAGGGAAGTAATTCTAAAAAAGGGTGTTTCATGGTGGTGAACATTTGTGCTAAGTTACATCAAAATCCCTCCATGCATGAAGAAGAAATGCTCCGGACATAGTCATTCTTGAATTTAACCTTTGACCTCTAAGTTGACCTTAAACTTAGATCTAGGGACCTTATTCATGCACATGACAATCTGTCTCATGGTGGTGAACATTTGTGCCAAGTTACATCAAAATCCCTCCATGCATGAAGAAGAAATACTCCGGACAAAGTCATCCTTGTATCTGACCTTTGGCCTCTAAGTCTGACCTTGACCTTGGAGTATTGTGTTACAGACTGGACAGGAAAAAAGCCCTTTTGCCATTGACTTCCAAGTGTGACCTTGACCTTTCAGCTTAGGGCCCGGGTTTAGCGCATGACATGTTATCTCATCCAGGGGAATAACTTTGCCAACAGATATTTAAATCCTGTTTTGCATGACAAAGTTATAGACCGGACAGGAAAAAATCCTATCGACCTTTGGTCCGGGCTTTTGCGTATGACACGTCGTCTCATCATGGGGAAAATTTGTGCCAAGAAATTAATATTAAACTCCCTTCATGGATGGCAATGTTATGGACCGGACAGGAAAAAAGCCCTGTTGACATTTGATCTCCAATTGTGACCTCGACCTTTGAGCTAGGGGTCCAGATGTCATGCATGACATATCGTCACATCATGGGGAACATTTGTGCCAAGTAATATTAAAATCCCTTAATGAATGGCAGAGTTATGGACCGGACAGGAAAAAAGCCCTGCTGACATTTGACCACCAAATGGACGGAAAAGCGCATTCTTAAAGTCTCCGAAACTGGTTTTCAACCAGTAGGGGACTAATTAACAATCAATTAATTCTTACCTTTGCAGAAATAAAAAAGTCATCCTCTTTATAAAATTAGAAGATGCTTTATTTTCACGACTTTAAACATTTGACTCAGGTAACTACATGTCCCTGAAAATTTCATGTCCAGTTCCAGACTCAATCAGAGAGACTTTAAGCTTAATCACTAATTTTACACTGTTTCAAGAATTATAATTAACACAAACACTTTTGCTTCTACTTAATTCACCCTATGCTTAACCAGTAATGATACAGGTTTGGCACCAAGCTCACAATAAACCATACAGCCTGGAGCTGACTTTTTAACATTTAAAATTAACATATAAAACTTCAACTGAAACTGATCTAGTGCTTTGGTATTTTCTATACCCCATACTCCACTGCTATATAGCAATATAGGTGTAACCATAACGTCAAACAAATGTAACGAGCCTTTCCTAGCTTGTTCAATAAGCCGTGCTTTTGTCTTAACAAACAGGCATTTTTCCAGACTTGTGGAGTAAAGGAGTTATATTGCCTATTTATAAGAATAAAGTGAGACACAGATAATTATAGAGGTATAACTATACTTATTTGTTTTGGCAAGTTGTTCTATACAAAAACAAAGAATGCATGTTTTGTTGTCACTGCATATCCAGTTATATAGTAAGGAATACAAGTTTACACACGTCTGTTTAAAACTTAACGTTTCCGGGTGTTTCTAAAATTAACAACCAATACAGAAGTTCCTATAAATCAAATGCTAAAAGAAACTGACCAATCATAAAAGTTTCAGATCTATAAAAGACCGGGTAATAACCACGACAACCTTAAGAGTTTTAACGCTCAAACAACCAACATGTCGTCACCTCAACGCAAGATGTGGATAACTGCATTGACTTAAAGAAGGACTTATTCACTTCTTCCACCAAGGTGACGATGTCTACTCAATCTCGGCAATGATCGTTACGTACAGGTGAATGCGTGGAAAGGCGTGCACTAATCCCTATATGTAACATTTTTATACGTCTTTAACATTTAGCTTGTTTGAAATGTAGGTGAGTTATATCTCCAAAAAAAAAGGATTTTCTTACAGATTTGTTTTCAAAACTTTTATGTGCCCGTGGATGTGTTCAGAGGACTTGATTTTCATCAATTCATTTAACAACGAAAACATCCCGTGAAGCTTTTAAAATCACATTTTATCATTATTATATTATTTCGTCTTTTTGTGTTATTAGTTAAATGATTTTCATGAATTGTTTGTTCGATTCAATCAAATTTAACATTTTCGAATGTTAAAATTGTCAAGAAACAAAATAATTCACCTTATGTATCTTGCGTTTGACTGTGGACATAACTACCATGTGAACAATGCAATAAGTCATATAAGGTAATAATGTAAAATCTGTTTGTGATTTTACATAATGAATATCTGTTCATAATGCCATTATTTTTTTATGTCAAAATGTGACGTTCGTTTACTGCTTAATCAGAATAAAACTGTAGTTCAGCTTATATCGTGTTTGTTTAATCTTTTGTCTTGCCATGAATGAGATATCATGATGTTTGGAAAAGCTGTACTCTTACTTGTAACGAGTGTTCTAGTTTAAGTGATGGTGTTTAAATGAAAGGAAAGTCAAATAGCTACTCTAATTTTATCATCATATTTGTGTTTTCTTACATTATATTCGGTATTAATTGCAACAGGGATTTTTGCTACACTCTGTCAATTTTGATTTATAAATATAATGTCTTTAAGTAATTGGTTCTATGTAATAAGACGAGCGTTTTAAGCATGTATTTGGATAAATATACTTTTTCTCTTAAAGAATGACCGCATTTTACCATTTAAGAATTAGATATATAAAAAGGCAATTTTCTGCCTATAATCGCATTTGCAAATTATGCTTTTCGTGTATACAAAATCAATACTTGATTAAAATTTGAAATAACCTTATAAATACAAGCCTTTACCATTAAGAAATATGCAATGCCTTAAGTAGAAAAATAGGCTTTTTAAAGGCTATATTGAATATAAAAGGACATACTGAAATAAAGCAGTCATTTTGAAATTCAAGTTGGCTGAAAAATGGTATCAATGCAAGTCTTAAAAGGTATCATATAAGCTTTCGTAAAACATCACTTTTCAAAATATAGGAAACAGAATGTGTCTGTAGGACACAGCATGTGCCCCAACTGGTACAATTGTCACTAATTAGGGGCAATAATTCAAATGTTTGCAGTCTTATGGGGGTATAGCCTCAACAAACAATTTATATGAAGGATTCATTATTCTAGGCCATATACTTTTTGAGTTATGAGCATCATAAAGAAAAAATCCACTATTTTGGCTATTCATGGGCTATTACTCTGCAATTAGCACTAAAATCTCAAGAAGAATGCCAAGTGTGCAAGATCACAACATGATAAGGACTCATGCAAGGTTTCATGAATTTACATCAAACGCTTTTTGAGCTAGGCACGTCATTAAGTAAAAATGTGCATTTTAGACTATTTCAGGGGCCAGAACTTTGGAAATAGGGGGTGGAGCCAGACGAAAAATAGAAGGTTGGCAAGTTTATATCATGATAATGACTCATTCACGTTAATATCAAATATTTTTTTGAGCTAGGTGCATAACAAGGGAAAAATATGCATTTTTGACTATTTCAGGTGCCATAACTCTGGAAATAGGGACGGAGCCAGACAAAAAATATGAGGTGCGCAAGTTCATATCATGATAAAGACTCATGCAAGGTTTCATCAATTCATATGGAATACTTTTTGAGCTAGGCGCACCATAAGGTGAAAATGTGCATTTTTGACTATTTCAGGAGCCATAACTCTGGAAATAGGGGGCGGAGCCTGACGACAAATAGGAGGTGCGCAAGTTCATATTATGATTAAGACTCATGCAAGGTTTCATCAATTTATAGCAAAAACTTTTAGAGCTAGGCGCGTCACAAGGTGAAAATGTTCATTTTTTACTATTTCAGGGGCCATAACTCTGAAAATAGGGGACAGAGCCAGAGTTATCCTCCTTTTTAGAGAGTAAGCGCCAATGACGGCCATATTTCTACAAAACATATATATGGCCTATCTGTATTTCAAGTTGCTTTTCAGAAATCAAATATCAATATCCTAAATGAATTAGCAAATATGTGGTTCACGTTGGATAAGATAAGATAAGATAGTCTTTATTTAGCGTGGGTTATAACAAACATGTAAACATTAGCTAATACAAGCTATTTTCCGATATAACATGATTATCCTATACCAGTACAAACAAACAATCTGAAAGGATAAAAAAAAGCACATGGTTAAAGCTAAGATGCATAAAATTCATGATAAAGTGTTAGTAGTAAAGCACATACAGGCTGGTTCAGTAGAAGGAAAATATAAATATAGCAAACTGCAAAAACTTCTAAAAATTCAAACTACTGTATACTATAAGCAGATGATAAAAGCTGATGCAAATTTACAAACATGCCAAGAATGAGAGGAGCTATATGCAGAACAGAGCTACAGGTGTTCCTGCAAGAAAGCTGTATACAAATATGTGATCCGAATACAGCACCCAGAGGAGCTATATCCGAGGGTGTGAAAATGCTTCTGAAACTATACAGCTTCTAGTGGCAATAATGTAAGTACAATTGCTGTATCCGGATGTTGATATTTCACAGTTTATTAATTGAATAGTTACATATTCTAGTGACTGTGTTGTTGCTTTTTTTAAAATCACTATTCTCTTAAATCCTAAGTCGTATTTCATCAATATGTTTCGATTATCGTCACAATTTGAAAGTCTAGTGATAGGTGAAAATGGGTGGTGTAAAGCATCCAGTATCGTCTTAACTACTAAATGTATAGCTAAATTTTCTAATACAGACACTATTACTTTTTACATCAGTCAGCATTCTGTTCTTTACGTCAGTTCCTAATAATGTTTTGTCAAATTTTATATAGACTCCCTAGGCAGTATACAGTTTACTCAAACTAAAATACGGTACTGCCATGGTACGGGAGGAAAGCAACTATCTGTAACTCTGGAAACATGGTGGGATATAGCTGGTTCCAGAAAGGAACCTAGATCTTATGGTACAAGTTTTTGTGTGCGTGTTTGATGAAAATCAAATTATAAATGAAACCACTATCATGCAGACAAGAAATTGTTGAGAGACAGACGACGGGCATCAAGTGGTCACAAAAACTCACCTTTAGCCTTTGTGTCAGTTGAGCTAAAAGGTCTTGTTTATTTTCATTCTAACATACACGTTGAAATGTTATAGTACAAAATATACTTAACTATAGTTATAAGAATATTAATGAGCCAAACAACATGCTGCAGTTTGGCGTCCTATTTGGCGTCATATAGGTATCTGGCGAAAGCCTATTCCAAAAGACAAAGTGCACTTTTTAAACGGTGAAGCTTGCAATACTATTGATACTATATACTTGTAATATGCATCATTTCAAACAATAAAAATTATTTATGTGTGGTAACATTTTTACATATACTAAGTTTAAAACTGTTTTAATCATCAAAATATCCGCATATTTGCTGTGAGTTAATATGATGTCTTATTTCATATTATTCCCATTTTTAGATCATGTAATAATTGTGTAACAAGTTAACAGGTGACATATGGGCCCATCGGGTCGGGTGTTGTGAATGTTGATCATTTATTGCAATATGTATGTACTGTATATAACACACGTCACGTTAATAAACAATTTACTTACTTACTTACCTACCTACTATTGTTCTCACACCAGTCCTCGCGTCTTCTATTATTTATTTCAGATTTTATCATTGTTTAACTAAACGAAAAATCAGATCGTGTTAGAATATTACATTCTATTCAAAATGTTATTTTAATGTTTGTAAACTTCACGTTCGAAAATGATAGAGTACATAAAAACTTACAAACCTAAAATGTCAAAGCGACCTTCCTGTTTATCAAAATGATCAATGCATAACAAAACAGAATATATCCATTTATAAGCTTTAATTTTACTAAATTTTATATTCGTTTCAAAATTAATCATGTCTAAAATGCATCACAGTGTGAGTGAAATATATCAAAGATACAAATTAATTTGTTAGATAGAGTGATATGTGTTCGTAATATTACTGTTCATTTGCCTTTTACAAAATATTTTAACGTATAATAAAATTATTATAACTCACAGAAATGTCCAATGCAAATTTCCCATTCGTTTAACTTGAATAATATATCATATTCCCCAGTGTTTTTTATATCTCATGCGCAAAATCGTTACTATATAATATTTTCAATTTCTGCGCATGTGATATTATTTTTTCATATATCCCGTTGAGAGATTACTTTCGCATTGATTAAGGACTAAGGCGATAATTTTTCAAACGCGACGCTTAGGCTATAAATACTTTAGGATTAAATTACCTTTTTTGGTGTTCATGCATGTGTGGACCTGGTCCATTTCTTCTTTTTTACTGGCTTTGTTCCACGTGCCAAACATTTCGAAAACAACTTTTTATCAAATATTGAATCAAAACTATCACCATTAGATTGGAAATGATCTAACTAAGAAAATGAGTACTCACATGTTTTGTTTAAAAATAAGAAAGTTATCTCCGTTTTTTCGAATGTTACTACTGTTGATTTCAGCATTGACGCAATGTTGAAATATATGCGCATAAACATAGGGGTCGGCGATATGTAAACGTCTCGACTAAATCTATTATAAAAAGTCTTATTTCACAGTAAAGTCGCCACATTTCTGAATACTCCTTAAATCTGTCTTCGTTATTTAGTTAGTAATTACTTTTTAATGTTAAGTAAATCATTTAAATCATTATGGTGATTTTTCAGTAAATGTTTTGAACTTTATTTATTGTCGGTATAATAAAATAAATATTGCATTTCTGAGAGGATGATATGAAAAATGTTCACCCCTCGAAATATGAATATGGCGCCTCGGTCGATATTCATATGTTTCATATCACCCTCTCAGGAATGCAATATTTATATAGTATCATGGAAACGGAAGGAGTAAGTCGAAAAAAACTAATTACTATAGAATTTGCCTGCATCTTTCACATTACCTTTTTTCGTTTAATCGATAATGTGTATGTGAATGAATATATTATTTCTAAGCCGCAGTTTACGAAGGCTCGTTATAATGCCTGAAAATATAATCACATCTGCAAGAAAACAGTAACACATGAGATGTTACAAGATAGTAAAATGCTAATCCATCTTTTATTGATAATGCAAACTTGAGGTTTTTAGGTTAAAAGAAGTAAATCATTTTTATATCTTAAATAACAAACCGGGACAGAATCACAAGGTTTTCTTAGACTCCTATCCAACAGTCAAAAGTTGAAAAGAAACGGATATAAACACTTGTTCAAAATAATAACTAATGAGTGGGAACTTTTTGTTCCTACCGACGGAAGCAAAGGGACGCACGAAATTGTCTTTGTTGTCGGATAAGCTTTTTTTCCCATCAAAAATCGAAAAGAACGTTCTTCTGAAAGGCAATAATAATAAATGCTATCAAACTTGATCAGATTTACTTTAGTATCGAATGTACATACGCTGTATTTTTGAAGGTAATTTGTAATTTAATTTTGCAGCAATCATTTGCTGTAAAGTATCGACTTTAACATCAAGCAGAAAGGGATATAGTAACTACAATACACAACGAAATTTAACATTTGCGTGTTGAAAGTGATCATGATCAAAAGTAACCCTTACCCTGCAAAATTTCTATAATGAACGTGTCCATCTTTTAATTTCGACAGTACCATTAACTTTTAAAAGGGGTGCTTACCAAAAAGATACTGACTGCATGGCGAACAGTCCAGACCATGATCAAACTGCACGGAGGTGCAGGCTGATCTAGGTCTGCACTAGTCGCAAAGGCAGATTAGGCTAAGGGTTAAACGCATAATTGATAAATTATTACGATACACTGCAAAAATGAAGCATCCGTGCATAAACCGGCATCTATGTGCTCTACTGCACGTACAGTGGGGGCGGCAAATATTTACAGGGACTTATATTCTCTTCATATTTTTAATTTAACTTGCAGAAGATGCTTGCGGGTACATGCTTTCTTATAACAGGATATCATGCTACGTGCATTATGTCCCTATGCGGATGACATTATACAAGTATCGACTTTTTCATAGGTTGGTATCAAGATTTATCAACCCCAAAAAAGTTATATTCTCCGAGCCGAAGTCAATAATTGTTTTATTACATGAATAGATGTATAGTCAGACATGTTATTACAATTGTATTCTCATTTAATTAGACAAATGAAATTGGAAATATTGCCATCTATTTTTAGACCATATCAGGTTGATATTGTTTTTCCAAGCACCTACTTCGATCTATTTTTATTATCCTACTATTTATAACCCAAGATAAATTGATATGACATTTACTCATTACTTTTCGAACCGTTTTCAGCCAATCAGAGAAACAATAGAATACAGTCATGTATTAATAATAATTCACAATTTCTTATTTTTGTATGCAGCGTTGGTTAGTAATAAATCTCAAATACACATCAGGTGCACGGCCTCTTATTCAAACAATAACTCTTCAACTATGGCATTAATTTTCAATTTACCTCAATTCTAAATGGACAAACACTGGAGAAAAGTAACTGTGTATGAAATGTTTACGGATTTTAACTTGTCTATTCTTCATGCTAACTTTATTGTACATTTTTATAACTTTGTAACGACAGATTAAGGTTTTAAGAAAGTTAAAATATTTGAAGATGGCAACACAGGAAATAGCCAAAACGTCTTGAACGTCGAATTTGTTTGAAAAGTAGTACATTTTCTTTGGGGACAAATAATCTAGTTTGCCAATGAGGAAAACTGTTCTTAGAATAGACAAAACTATCAGTGATGTAACCTGAATAAATGCGTGGCGTGTACTGTTTTACTATTCTGTACTTGATGTTATCGTGCAAACAAGAAAAGTGCACTTCAATAAAAGCCTAAAGACAATTTAACTAGACAATAAGCATACGTTTATATTCTGAATAACATTTATAGTTCTAAAGGCCTGGAGATGATTCATTTGCTGACTTTTTTTTAGATTAAAATCATTGTAATAATGTTAATAGCTACCATGATATATTTTGGCTAAATTAAAAAATCAGCCGGTTGCTTGTTGTGAGAGCGGGCCTGTATTAATCCCTAACATATGTATAAATCTGTCTACATGAGAACTGTTGTTGATTAAATAACCGGTATAATAATTAATGATTGTATTCGTGAATACGCTGTTATACTTTCAGGACAACATCACACTAATTCCTGTTCCTGGACTGTACAATTTCCAATATTGGTTTCTTTTTTTTTAATTAGATTTTTTTAACTGGTTATGTTTTTATTAACAAACTTCCCATCCTTTTGAGTTTCCAGATTTTTGTTCAAGTAGAACGACAGGCATGCCTTGTCATACCCTATATGGCTTCCTTCGAATATAGTTCCCCTGGTGCTCATTTACGTATATAGCTCCTTGGTAGGAAAATGTGCAAGAATGTGCAAACTAAAAATGTCTTCTTTTACAAAGAACCTATTACCATATATGTTAGATCATATGAGACTCTTTGTCTTTCCTTTGATAAATAAATTTATGAAAGGATGATGGATGGACATCGTGCTGTCATTCCCATCAATTACAAATGATGACGCCGCCTATTCAAAGCCCCATCTTGAATCTAGAACAAGCTAGAGCATGCGCACACAGCATGCATGAACAATAATGTTAACTCAAGGCAATAGAAACTACTCACGCATTCGTATATAGCTCCTGTTGACCTATATTCTCCGTATATTGCTCCTTTGCTAAAATTGGAGCTATACAAGAAACACCTGTAATTTCACAATGCAACATAAACCATGCAGTTACTAATTCGGTTAACTTCTGAAATGAAAGCAATTTGAAATACAGAATAGTAATATCCAATTTTCAATTTTTTCAAACAACCACCCTTGTTTTCCATTAAGGTCAGTATGTATTCGGATATACCAATCGAAAGGAAAGAATACATTATAGAAATGGACTGTGAGTCATGATACAGAAATTAAGAAGTAAAAATGTCATTGGAAACTGTTTAGAGGTATGTGCCATTTCATTTATAAGTTATTTCATCATGACTTGGATGAAACATTGATGTAAATGTAGTATAATTCAAGAAAAATCAACAAACATCATGTTTACATTAGATCCTTTGACATTAAATCTAATTAAGAGCCTGATATTTTAAATTATGATATGTGAGCACAAAGCTAAAATACTTTTGTGTTGTCTGGTTACAAAGATTAATGATATTTTAAACAGATTTAGGATCTGCATCTTGAAGAAAGGTCATTGTCTGTATTCAAAGAAACTAAAATCATTGCAGGTGTGTTTCATTGATTTTGAATCCTATAGAGGGAGTAACTAAAATATAGATAGTATTTTAGAATCATTTGCACTACTTTTGCGAAGAGAAACTAAATAATAAGGGTCATTGTACTTAGTGCAGCTTAAATCAGTAGATGGATGTTACATGTTCTTGCGCTTTCTATAAATGGAGAAACTGAAAGATATAGATAAAAAATTCCACTGTAATTCCCCGCACAAATGGAAACTAAATTAAAGAAAATTACTATCTACACAGAGAAACTAAACGATATAGATAGATTTTTTTTACTGTAATTGTCACAAAACATGGAAACTGAAATTTAAGGAATTAAAGTTGAAATACATCTACATCTACATCGTACATCTACTCAGTCACATTTGACTATCACGGGACGGGTGGTTTGATCAAGAGGAAAGATATGGAAAGGATAGATAGTTAAAAGAGTGGGAAACCTAATCGGCAGAAGTACCCAGTTACGTTTTCGCCCCGTTGACCCAAGCCTCTCCGGTTACGACGACCGCGGCCAGCACAGCCCCAGGAATCATCAGGAGATTCTTGTATCTGGGATGGTCCTACTCAGAACCTCAATGATGATAGCCCCTGTTTGAAGGATACAAAGTCAGGAGCGGTAGCGGTCGCCGACGTTAGGCTGTATTGTGATGGTCCGGGAAAAGGAGTTCCTATAACACGATGTAGATGATGATGGTTGCATGTACATGTACTTTTTGCTATTTGTAGATCTGGTGCGGCTTGAAGCTGGAGTAAGGTGCTGTTGGCATGGGATGTCGGCCAGGTTGTTGACAATTGTGTATAGCATCGTAATTTAAGCTTTAGTTCTTCGGGATACCAACGTATCCTACTGTAAGTGGCCCAGCATGGTGGCGACGCTACTGTTGCGGTGTCTATTAGTGACATTACAGGCCACCCTCACCTGCACCATCTCCAACTTTCTAGGCTGGTCCTTAGTGTAAGGGTTCCATACGGTGGAACAGTACTCTAGGTTTGGATGCACAAGTGAGATGTAGGTTGTGGTCTTAGCTTCCTCATTACTAATCCTGAGGTTCCGATGGAGAAAACACAGGGTACAGATCCCCTTCTTGGTGATCTTGTCGATGCGGGTCTTTCAAGAGAGGTTCTGCGTCAAGTGTACTTCAAGGAACTTGATGCATGCCTCAGAGTTAAGTTTATGGCCCTGGAGAGTCAATCATGACGGGGGACCTCTTCCGGTGCTCTGCATTTTTCAGGCCGGAAGAACTTGCCCCATCGGTTCTCCCAGGCCCCAAGATTATGTCGGTCTTGCTGAAGTGTTTTGCAGTCGGTTTTAGTGTTGATCTCGCGGTATACTAAACAGTCGTCGGCAAAGAGTCGTGATTTCGATAAACCGTGTATGGGTAAGTTGTTGATGAAAGCGAGGAAGAGAATGGGGCCGAGGATACTTCCTTTAGGGACGCCGCTAGTTACGGGTGTCGGCTCGCATGATGCCCAATCAACGATCACACGCTGTGTTCTGCCTGATAAGAAGGCATGGATCCATGTCAGTGTCTTCCCTCTGATCCATTTAAGGTTAACTTTGACGCCTGCGTGGTACCCGGTCAAAGAATTTGGAAAAATCTAGAACTGTGAGGTTGTTTCCCTTGTCTAGAGATTTGACGAGCTCATCCAACAAAGCCAGTAGCTGTGTCTCGCAGCTTCTCCACCTCCTGAAACCTTGCTGGCAGTCAGTCAGGATATTGTGCTTGTCGAAGTGACGCATGGTGTTGCTGACTACAATGTACTCAAGCATCTTGTAACATATACATGTGAGGGACACCGGCCTGTAGTTGCTGGCCTTGAAGCGCTCACCCTTCCTGAAAATGGCCGAGATGTTGGCTTTGGTCCAGACATCGAGTATCCCACCACTAGACAGACACGTCCTGTATATGCTGAACGCACTCTTCGGGCTAATTCTTTGAGGACTCTTGCAGGCATCATATCAGGTCGTGTTGCTTTGTGTGGGTTGAGCTTCATGAGTAGTTTTATGATGTCTTCTGTAGACATATCGATGGCAAAGTGGGGAAGGGGTCGCCATCTGGTGTTGATATTGATGAAGTGTTTTCCTGTATAAAGACTGACTGATATTGTCGGTTGAGGATGTTGACCTTAATGTCGATTGACGATGTTGACTCTAATGAGCCGCTGTGCAGCTTTCACCTGTCTTTCAATGGCACCACACCGCAGCTGTCTTTCCTCAGGGACTTGATGTAGCTTCAAAACTTCATTTTCTTTGCTTGGCTGATGGTCTTCATCTGGGTCACCAACTTCTATGAGGTTTTCCACATACTTCCAGTATGCTTGGCGCTCCAGTTTCTCCGATAAGCTGCGTGCTTGTGCTTCTGCGTATAGCTGTCGATCTTTGGCAGTGCCGGATTTCTTCTGCTTGGTGTATAGTTTGTTCCTGTGCTTGTGTTGTGTTCTGATGGTTTTGTCGGTCCATGGTATCTTCTCTTTGTTGCCTGAGATCATATAAGTGTTTATCAGGTGTTTTAGCTTCTGGTCAAAGGTTACCCACGAGTCTTTGGCATTCATGTCTCGTGTGATTTCAGAAAATCAGCAAAGTATGAAGAGAGTTCATCTCGAATCTTGCTATAGTCTGCCTGTTTGTAGATGTAAACCTGCCTGGCGGGTTTCTTCACTCTTACTGGTCGGAGGCTAGACTCGACAAATACGGCGTCATGGTCAACTATTCCCGGTATGACTTCACACTTGTTAATGAGCGCCTTGTTTTTTGTGAGGAAAGGGACGAGCAGGTTACTGGTATAATATGTGACCATGTAGGTGAGTCGACTGTCTGGTCTAAGAAGGTATTTTGGCATATATAATTGACTCTTTCCTCTGCTCCATACGAACTCGCAGTCCCCATCTGGTATCGGTTCTTCTGGCTCTTCATCACGGGCGGGCACCTAAGAAGAACCATCGACCTTCCATAAGCCAACTGGATGGCTTCCTCACATGAAAAACTCAACGCCACAATTGAAGCTCGAACCCAATCAGTCTGGTGCAAGCGGTTGAAGTCAGCGACCTTAATCACTCGGTCACGGAATCCCCTGTCCATATGTTCCTGTAGATCAATACCAAACCCAGTCTCATCAGCTTTGTCAAAGTTTTTTCCCCAGTATATTGATATGCTGTTTTCTCAATCATTTCAATTTTGTCAAATATGTCTGCTACTAATATGAATATACGGAGATTCAATGGAGCTGATAGAAATAATGTCATTTAGAGGGAAATATACAACAAGAGACGAAAGACAACTCAATGAAGTAGATAAGAAGTGTTCATAAGATCTACAGGGTTATCTCCAATTAAATATATAGAGCACTGCATTTCAATAATGCGTAACACATAGACATGGATTTGAGATGTGGTTAAATGCCATGTAGAATGGTGATAAAAGTTATCTGTGGTCATATTGATGGTGCAAATCGTTTTTGTTTACTAGACACCCGGTGTTGTAGATCTAGGAGGCATGCAGTGTTTGAAATATACGCTCGTCGATCACTATTCCTTGTGTAATGAACTCTTACAGTTTTCATCCAGTTCAAATGAAACTCGGTATAGACATCATCAAACGGAAACGGAAATGCTCAAACTGTATGGACTTCCATGTCTGATTATTTTTCTGAAATTGTCCCCCATTTTTGACTACAATATTATAACTGTATATTTTGATTCCCTCCTACAGTTAGTTCCCATCCAAATCAAATGACATTCGGTATACATCTTCAATATCAAGTAAATTTGGCATCACATCTTTGTTAAAAGTTGGTTGCGTGCAACGCAATATCAAATTGTATTTTACTTACACTTTTGAAATTTTACACGAGACATCCTTCTCATCCAATGTCCATTTAAAGATTTCACAATTATTTCTAGCGGACAGATTATTCTTTAACTTTGCATATTTATAAATTGATGTATCACAAGTTGAAATAAAAAATAAAAATGATAGGTACCCGTGCCTCCTTATTCAATATCCAAATTTATTAAGAACACCAAATTGGTATTTTTGACAGAAGAAACGATGCATACATGTCGTATTAAAACAAGTGCAAACAGCTGTTTACTTAAAATTCACTCGGATGTTACTGTTTTTGCATCACAATTAATGAAACCACTTTAACTATGCATAAAATTTCAACATATAGATATATTAACACAGAAAATATGTACTCTTGACAGATATCGAAAGTACCTGAAACTGAGAAAAACGAAAATATTTCCTAAAGATATGAAAAATCTAGCAGACAGAATTTTACCAAATTTTGTATTATGTAAACTAGAACTAGGACAAAAATACTTAATAAAAAAATGATATCAACCCGTGCTTGTTTTCAAGAAAAATTAAAAAAAAATCAGTCCACCAACAAAAGTATATTTTCATTACCCCACCCACCTAAAAATTATGAACAATTTTTTTTGTTTCTTACACAACAAATTTCACAATGTTATAAATAGTTTCATAATTAATGTTCTTACTCACGTGTTGAATAATATACCTATAAGGTTTCATGTCTCTATGTCAAATACAAGTTTTGAGATACGTACTACACAAGCTTCCATGCCATTTACGTATATATTTGACTAAGACAATGGACATAAATAAAAGCGCTGATGCACAGCTTCGCATGCTGAATTTAATTCTTATATGGTTTCATAACTCTAGGCCATATACTTTTTGAGGTACATACGACACAAATTCAGGCCCTTTATGTACATTTTGACCGTCAAGGGCCATAACTCTGGTCTTACTACGTGAAATCCGTGATGGGTCAAAATGTATAACGCCAGTTTTAGCAAGTCGCATTTGAACTTGAAGGAGATGATCTACGTTAAGATTTTCTGGAATTTTCTGGAATTTTATGTGACTTAGAGTCGGCTTGATCATTACTCGACGAAAGTTTAACTCGGCTGTCCACAATGTATGCGATTCGAGCAAGATGATTTCTTGGACACGAACTTCCTTCGACTACTCAACCCGTAAAACACCATCACTTTTAAATGTAAAATATGCACGACCTATATTGTCAGTATATACGATATTTTTTGCACAAGTAAGCTGCATATCCGACAATTATGCAGTTTCGGCAGCGAATTGTGAAATTTGCTTCCAGTGGTTATCGCTTGCTGCGCGATTGAGTTGCGCACAAAATATTGTGATGAACTCCTTTAACATAACCAAATTAAAGAATTCAAGTTTGAAATGCATTCAAGTTATGGCTCTTATTTCAGTTATATATATATTTCTTTTGTTTTACATGGAAGTTTTTATCACTGCAGTATTAAAATGGCTTTGGTTGACCTTTTCGGTCAAATTTGTTTGCTTGTTTTGTTATGTCTCTTTTATACTTTATGAGTTTACAACTACAAGTGCTCCTAGGTACTTAACTCCCTTTTAACATTTTCTATTCAAATCAAATTAAACTTGATAAGCACCATAAACATCATAGGGACATCTGCATGTCTCGGGCGTTTTATGTTTAATCATGTTTTCCAGGAGTTAGCATCTTTTTGGCTGCTTTTTAAAATATTATTCTACCAAACATTTTGAGGGAACATATAACCTCAAAACATCATTCTGACAGTCGCCATGTGACCTGTATTTACAAATAAACATAATATCATTCTTGTTTAGAAATGCGTTAATATATAACTGACTTCAGGCTGACAAAATGGACCTTACAACAGTCAGTATGTATTAAATATTCTATGATACCTTTGAAAATATAAAAACGTGAAGGAACGCTGTTGTGTTAGTATTTATAGTAAAGAGATGTTTTCATTGTCAGGAACAAACCGTCTTTCAAGGTCATGTATAAGGCTATTTTTAATATGGACATTGATGTCACTGCAACACTGATTCTCAAAAAACTATTTCTAAGTAATTTGGGAAAGACATAGGTATGTTCTTGTGGAATTAGCTCTCAGACACGCACACAATTACACACACACATACGCACGCACGCACGCACACATGCAAGGACGTTTTCCTTCTTCTCCGGCTGATTTTATCTCTAGATTTTTTTATATCCTCAACAGAGGAATGACGTATTAGCAGAAGAATCTGTAGTCAGCAAACGGTTATTAGACTTGAAAGTAAAATAACTTTTGCTTGAGCAGGCTTTTAAAGGAGGAACAGTAACTAAATGGTAATTTCATACATGTACATTTGATATTGTGATTGTAAATTGAGGTCTTGATTTTGTGTTTTGTATGTTGGGTCTCTGTAGCATTTTATTAAGAAACACCACTGTGGGATGAGATAAAAGAAAAAAAAAGTCTATTTGTTGCATATGAATGATTTCGTATTGAATAGGGTTCATAATTAGACAGAATTACTTCCGTCTTAGGTTTACATTTTTAAAAATACAGAAAGTCTCCTACAAATTCTACCCCCCCCCCCCCCCCCAACACACACACACTTTTATATCCACAATTAAATAAAAACTACATAAAACACAGATTAAAGTGTCATTTTAACTGGGACATTTTTCTATCGCCCATTCTGTGCTCTTTCAGGCTATCCTCTAACCGGTGTGTTTTAAAGTAGAAGGGAGATAAATCAATCAGTAACGAAGGAATATTAAGTTACGGTCTTGCCCTTTATTCCTAGTGTCTGTCCGAACAAATTTTAAGTTCATTTTATGTAGAATGATGTTCAGTTATTTTGTGAATTCTGAAAACCGTTCACTTTTTCATGGCCGCAAAGGAATATTATACATTAATTACCTCTGAAAACCGGACAGTAAGTGTCAACTTATGTGTATTATCACTTTGAATTGATTTTGAAAGCATAATCTCAAGCAGGTGACATTTGCTTGATTACCAACTAACAATCACAAATGTTACCTAAGTAGGTGTGAAAAACATTAATCTGTATGTTTGTACTTTGCATATTAGCTATAAAAGATAAGCTTATAAAGTGAAAAACATTCATTTTAATCTAATAGGGAGAAGTTAATTGATCTATTGGCGTACAGTGATTTTTCATAAAATTATATTTTATTATGAAAAAAATTCTTAATCTTATTAATTATCAAATATCGATACTCAAATGATGCATGTTCCATGACTTATAGGAGCTGGACTATTTATATCGCAGGAATAAGCAAAACATTCTTTTCATTATAAAGTATCATTTTAAATGATGTTTTACTGTTTTTAATATATAACAGAGACAAACAATGTAGATTTGGGGAAAACAACTAAAAAAAAGTGTACAGCCAGAGGAAATATATAAGAATATACATATAGATCTCCTCCAAGAAATTTGTGTAAAATCGCCTGAAAAGCGGATTCATCTCAAAATCGGACTTTTGACTTTTTGACTTTTTTTGTGACTAACATCACAAAAAGAGATTGCATTACTACCTTATAGGACTTATTTCATTGTTTACACGGTAGTTCTGTTTAAAGAGGCACCACAAAATAACTGTATTTTTTTGGTATTTCCATGGTGGTAATTATACATGCTTTGCATGAAGAAAATGAGAAACGACAAGTATCTAGTTACAAATTGACAGTGACATATATAAGGCCAAGATAATGTGTGTGATGTCCTGACATTTTATTGTACAGAAATCAGTGCATTTAGCTAAATTTCAATCACATTTTGTTTCCACAGTGTAAGTTTTTCACCTATATTTTTGAAGCTATGTTGAAAAGAGATGGACTGAATAAGTTTGCAGATGAAGTTGTCAAAACACATTTATTCAGGAAAGGCCTAAATTGTTCAGCTGAAAACTTGTAGTATAGCTTGATTTTCTTGAAGTTTTAGTAGGTGAAAAAAAGTCGGTCACTAGCTTGTGATGGGTCTTTAAAAGTCCACACTCAAACGCAAGATACAGCTCGTTTAAATGGGTCAACCGTGTTGTTGCACTTACAAAATAGACTGTCTCGGTTTATAGGTTGGTGAGGGCTACTGATATATATTGTATTTTGCCATCGAAATATTTCTATAAAATGTTTCTTCCCCTTCCGTTTGGATCCGTCCATGTTTACAAACACGTTTGTTTATTTTATGGACTGTACTTGGTGAATTTTTTTTTGTTGTTGACAATTTTGAATTCGAAAATGTTAAATTTGATTGAATGGAACGAACATTTAATGAAAATCATTTAACTAATAACACAATAAGAAGGAATGATATAATGATGATAAACTGTGGTTATAAAGCTTCAAGTGACGTTTGCGTTGTTGACTGAATTGATGAAAATCAAATCATTTGAACACAGTCATGGGCACGTAAAATTTTTGAAAACAAATCTGCAAGGAAGTCCTTTTTGGTGATAAAATCCATCTACATTTCAAACAAGCTCAAAGTTAAAGACGTATAAAAATTACATATAGGGAATAATGCAAATGTTTCTTAGGCTGCGTTTAAACTTCAACATTATGTGCATACACCAACAAGAAAGTCTTCTTAATTGCAACTATAAATTGATATAGGTAAGAAAGTAAACTCTTAAAATGTTTTATAATATAGCTTTGAACTCCGTCATGAAATGTAAAAATTAAGGACTAATAAATTAATTATTAGGGACATGCTGGATTGTTTTGACCTGGATTGCAGCTTTTCTGGCAATGGAAGCCATAAGTAGTGTACAGGTATCTGTCATCATCGCTACAGTGGTACTCCAATCGGCATACGTATGAACACGGGTATTTGTGAGACACGCAAAGGTAGTAATAGTACTTGTTTTCTTCACAAGTCTCCCTCTTGCTTATTTTGTCGCCTTGAACCTCTGAATAATTTTACGGGCAGTTCAATGCATTTAACAAAAACTCACTTGTTTTAAAGAACTATTGCATATCTTCATTTAATGTCCCAGCGCTGAAATTTCACATAACAAGGTGGAACGTAGTTTCCAACAGTTGTTTATTTTTACTTTTTTATAAAGGGAGACAAACATTTCAGAATATTTTAAGTATCTATCGTACGGGACAGTATGAATTCGTTTCCTTTGTTGTGAAAGAGTTTAATGGCGTTGTTCTGAAATTGAAGTATGTGTGTGTATATGTATGAGGTAACATATTAGAGATTTTTGAAGTGGGAAAGTTAAAATAAATTAAATAAATAAAGAAAAGGAAGGAAAAGAAATTTGATGCTGTCACCAATCATGCTAAGGCTCAAGATGTGCCCGCCATTCGATAATCCAGGTTTGTAGACTTGTTTGAATAAAATGTTTGTCTGTATGCGTTATAAAGAGAAAATAGTTTGCAGTTTCAATCACTCCACATATTCAATGCGGGCTGTCTACAATTGACTTTCTTAATAGAAATATTCCAAGGAGCTGCATTACAGACGACGACGGCCATGAAGGATTAAATTCAATAACATTTTTTCTATTTGATAAATATCTGATTATAAACAATATTATTGTTTCAAAAATTAAAAACTGATATTAATTCGATAGAAATATGCATTTGTTAAAGACAAAAGTTTGAAGAAATACATTTATTTAATAAAACACACTTTCTTCAGATAGACGTAAAGAGAAAGATATATAACTCTACCATACATAATTTAAACCTTTCATTTCAAATCGATTTCAGAGAGAATCCTTACCTTATATATATTATGTAAAATACGCTTGGTGAAGGCTTCCTGGATTTTTGACCAGTTCTCGCGCTTTCAAGACGGCTTTGGGAAACTGCGCCCAAATTCCGCTTTTACCGGGACTCAAACCCACGACCTCGGGATAAGTAATCTGACTCCCTACATCTAAATAACGTTTTGTCGATTACCTTGTAATTAGAGGTTATTATACAGGGCAGGTGTGCAATTTTGGCATACTAGAAAAGGTATGCTTATATCGCTTTGAGGCACACCAGTCTTGTTTTATAAACTTGTTATTATATATGTTCCATCCAACTGTAACTGAAACAAAATTATTTTTATATGTTGGACACTGAATGTTCAATTAATGCGCGGGAACGTCCACGTTGTCTGATGACGTTGACTTCATTTCCTTCCAAACATTTGTTGTAAGTTTATGCATTCTTGGGCCATAGTTTCTTCTGTCAACCTTATTTAACCGATATCAGGCACACCAGCTCACTCGAACACTAATATTGGCCCCATGCTGTTCTTATATCCCCGTGACATCGGTTTTTGACGACATAAGGAATCACATCATTGCCAAAAATAGGAAAGGAGAATTGCCTACTTGTCAAGCGACAAAACATTACAAGACCTTCGCTTTGTGTGTGGTTATTATCCGGAAATCAAATGTGATTTTTGCAAGTTCATATCGGATAAAAACGGAGAGAGTTGAAAGCTCCTGCTCGAAATTTACGACTTTCGTATTCAACGGTTCCCGCCAGTCACGCTGAAAATCTATACCGTACATTAAATTTAGTACAAATCATCACTTATCACGTGAAACTGTTATTGTTTTGCATTTTATCAACGTTTTAGCCATATTCAACGGTATGTGAGTTATTGGCAAGTCCTTTTTAAATTTGCATTATTGAATATTATTGATTGTTAAACTTTGGGCATCTTACATAAATCGGCTCTGCCCGGTGTAAATCATGTTGACCTTTGCATCTAACTGTTCATAAAGGAACACCCATTTAACAATGTAGATGGGATTTGTTTATGGATATCTGTCTGAATTCTTAACAATTAGATTTGCAATGTAGGTACATATTAAAGAATGCATTTAACTTTCTTAATTTATTCTGCAAGGAGGGGAGGGGGAGTCATATAAATCAGGTCGCGATTGTTTTACTGTATGGTATAGGTTTTTAAAAAGCATTATACGACCACTAACAACATAAAATGGCCGTGTGTGCAGACGAACTTCTAAACTATTTCCATACTTCTAAGTGATTAAATGAGGGTGCCAGTGGAGTACCAGTTTTTGGGATTAAATAAAAAATGTATAAAACGGTATGTTGATATCAATTTATCATTTTACCTTCCATTTTATTTGATTAAGTCATGAAATGAGGACACATGTAAAACTTTGTTTATTCTACCAAAATACTACGTGATCACCACTTGACATGCGCTGGATAGGCAAATTAACCGGAAATATCGACATCGTCGAAAACATATGTCCGTCGATAACGTAAGTGGTGGGGATACGTTTAAATTCAGTGTAAATTTGTTATTATATATTTAATAACATATGCAATAATTGTATACATCAAATCGTCTACACTAAAAATACTAAACAGATACATAAACCTACATATCTGTGTATCAAAAAACATAAAAACTCATTTATACAGGTTATGAACTTGTTTCGATCAGAAATCTTTCTGTTCCATCCTTTCGAAAATAATCAGAGTTCAAAATATCTGTTATGTCTTGAAAGTTTGGTTTTTACCCCGTTTCCTGTTATATCATTTAACTTGCATGTAGATTAAATTATCCTACAACAAACTGCTGTGTAACAAATATATTAATTCCTTCGTTTAGCAATGATTTAACTTAAAGCAAGATTTCAACGGCCGTGTTTCACATACAGAGTTATTGTTCTTCTATTTCCGCTTTTACGGCTAACTTTTGTCCAACTTCTCGAGCCTAAACTAAGTAGGAAAATGAAAACGGCAAAAAACGTCTAGTTGTAACACGCTTGACTTTCAATCCAGAGGTCCGGGATTCGAATCACGGTCCAGGCACATGAAATTTCTGAGATGGGATTTCTGAGTGTCTCCCACCTAACTAAGAGGCCTGTACTGGTTCTTCCCAGGAAAGACGACTTCGCGTGTATCGGTGCTATTAAAGAACCAGGCTGTCTAGTCGCAAAGAGCTAGGCTAAGTTAGCCGGACAAGCTTGTTTCTAAAACGGTTTTCTCTCTATCTGTTCTGGGGCTTTATCTCACTCAGATCGCTCTGTGTCTGTACTAGTAGATGATGAATTCCGCGTCCTGTATGGCTGCGTTTGCTATATGTGTATCCTGAAAAGGGCGCTAAATAAATGTGATATAATAATAATAATAATAATAATAATAATAATAATACCTAAGTAATCTGACTCTACCTGCAACTACACTTTTCTTTTGATTGATAACGTGTACGCGAATGGATAGATATCAAAATGCCTGAATATGTTATCTTATCGGCAAGACAATAAATTATACATGATATGTTAAAAGATATTAAAAAAGCTAACGCATCTTTCATTGCTAGTACAAACTCAGGCCTTCAGGTAACTCGATATCTTATATACAGGTAATGAACAGACTAACCGTATTTTGAACTAACATATATTTTCACTAAATCTTAGGTGTGATAAGTTGTCTTCTTTGACACTAGAAAATCAAACCCTGGTGAACAGTTAAAAGTTTAAAGAAACGGATATTTTCACTCGTTTAAAATTTTCATTTGTGTGTATGATCTCTTATTCATACAATCACTCTTCAACTATGGAATTGAAATATAATTTACATATAAATTTTACATGACAAATTGGTGATTCACAAATAACTGTCGTCTAAAATATTTATGGACTGAGACCCTTATCCTGCTAAATTTCTATTATGAACCTGTCAATCTTTAAATTTGGACAGTTTCATCAACTGTTAAAAGAAGTGCAACCTAAAAGATACTGACTGAATGGCGAACAGTGCAGGTCATGATGCAGATCTGCACTGCTCGCAAAGGCAGAATTAATCGTGTTCAGCATGATAAGGGTTATTTATCTACTTTATGAACTCTATTTTGTATTCAACAACAGATCATAGTTTTATGAAGAGATGGCAACAGCGGAAATAAAGAGAAAAGCAAGAAAACATCGAGTCCACTCTGTTTGCAAAGAGAAGTGCAGAAATTTTGTACGGCTCGTGGATGAGGTGTCTCCGTCAAATATTTGTAGGTTCTTGTAATTTGGGTCGAACCAAATGAAACAACTGCAACAGAGATTATCAAAAAAAAAATCTGTGTATATGAATGTGTCCTTACGGAAGGATAACCATATTGCAAGTGTAATGATGCATTGCACTTGTCTAGATCATCGATTCATAAATAGAAACACGTCATATGAAATTGATTTTCTTTAAACAAACAGTTTTCTTTATCTCCGCAAAGGAGTAAAAGTTTACTGAGAATATGTAAATAGCTTAAATGTTTGTCCGGTTAATAAAGCTGTCGTGCATGGATATACTTTCAAAAGACTTGGCACATACAATGGCAGATACAAGAAATCAGTTCCGTCTGAAAACAGTTCACTAGCTTAAAGGTCAAACTCAAATCGTTCCTGTCGAAATTATAACTTTTTAAATAAAAATGTTGGCCAATCAAAAGAGGCGAAACAAAACGAAATATACTTGATTCTGAAAGCATTTCAATAATTAGTCGATTTTTTAAACAATAAAATCGCTTAATTTGTAATTGCATTTGCAAGCTGAGAAGCAACTATTGCAAATAAACCCAAGGAGACACTTTCTTCATGACATTGTTTCTATTTTGTTTAACTTCTCGATAGTATACCTGCACTATGTACTTCACAGATCCTTTAGTATCAGTTATGTTGAGCATTATGACAACGCACTTAGCTGTATGCGTCAGTAAGCTATACATACTGCCACTAAAACTAATGCAGTAATACTAAAATTACTTCTTTTTCTGGTGTTGTGATGCGCACCTGCTAAAAATGTAAACAGTGAAATTAATTGACCGTATTTTGAGTACAGTAAGAGAATTTGACGAATGGCATACTGCAAAATATAGATACATTAAAGTTTTATTATGTTCTTAAAGGTTGTGACATAAATGTCAATTTGTCTATAGATTATGGCAAGCATTTGATTTACCAGGAGTTGCCAAACGTGTCGCCATTTTAGGGTCACATGGTTGTTCTATCGTCACGTGATTTGCTTGAAGGTGACAATATTCGGGTGCGGAGGTTGCTGAAATACGTGTTTAGACAAGTAGAAAATATAGCTATCAATATAAACAATATCTGACTCGTACGTGCTTGTCTCTGATTGTTATATCTATTATTGAAACTTACAAACTCTGGATAAAGTAGTTTTCGTTTTAACCCCTGGACATCTGATCCACAAACCTTAATGTCAGCTGTGCTGGTAGTTTTCCCCTTGTATTCTAATAAATACGCCTGTGAATAAAGACCACCTGTCAACAATAACTTTAGTTAGCTTCTTCTGACCAGTGGTCTTTGTTCACACGTTTGACTTTAAGACAGATTTATATATAAAAGATATCACAAACATCCATGAAAACTAATACAGGTTTTCTTATCTTAATAACATTTCAAAGTGACTGAAACCAAATTTTGCAACCATAAACTTTGATATGTTTCAGTTACTAAAGCATTATTTTTAGAAATTGTAAATACGAACTTTGATTTGTTAATACCTCAACGAAACAACGAAATATCCCCAGTAAAACATACTTAATACACTGACTATGGTTCACAATCTATATTCGAATAAATGATTCAATATATTGTTAATAGCTTGCTTTTAGTCGGATGTTGTTGTTTGACAATTAGTTGACCTGATATCTCCCAAAAATCTTGGTTTTAGACATAAAAGGATAAAATCATTCAATTTAATGCTTGATTTTGTCTTAAATATCTATATCCAACAATAAATTTTGAATAACCAGCTGGCAACTTGTAGTACGTAGTTGGTAATTCGAATGTTAAACTACCAGCTATCAACTACCTACCAGCTTTACTGCCATTTTCTTGTATCGATTGTCTTAATAACACGCCATGTACCCGAATAATCTTAACTCTGTTCAGCGATCCTACCTCAGTGCCAACATGGCGGATGTAAAGCCGATACAACTTTGTTTTCTGTGTAATTACGATGTATAAAGGAATGTTTCTGTTGTTATATCTATCTCCATTGATCAAGTGTATATTTATTTCAAAATGTATCATGTTAAATATATCAACCCTTGTGTTTTCAGGTGGAAAAACGACGAACAAGGCAACTTTTTCAATGAAAACTTTTACAAAAAATCTTTAAAAATACTTCTATGCTTTTGATGCCTCGAGTATTTTGTTGTTTGAAAGCAAACATATACTGCTTTATAGGCCCGTTTACACTATGTTGTTAACCCACTACATGTTGACACAATACATGTTCAAATGTACTGACAGCGAGAAAAGGGATAAAAACCTAACTCCGAGTTGATAAAAACCGAACTCAGTTTACCTGAGGAATGGATAAAAACCTAACTTACACGAAATTGCGTGACGGATAAACACCTAACTGACTAGTATTCTATAGAAATGAATGAGTTGACACGTACATGGTGTGATTATTGTAAACATTACTTTATAAGCGGTATTGTCGGTTTAAGTTCCGTGGACAAGTGAAAAATGTAAGGATAAAAACCTTCATTAATTAATTTGTCATTTATTTTACAAGATGTTGTATGTATGCCCACTACAGTCAAATATTTTTTCATAATTTTAATATTATGCAAATAGCAATGTTTGGAAAAATCTGGATAAACCCTCAAAAATAACTCAGTATAAAAGCCAAAATTATTATATTTATATAAGAAATTATTTAATACCACCGATGTTCGAAGTTCTGTAGTCCCCAACCCTCTCTCCCTCCCTCTCACACACACACACACACACACACACACACACACACACACACGCACGCACGCACGCACGCACGCACGCACGCACGCACGCACGCACGCACGCACGCACGCACGCACACACACACACACACACACACACACTGTTTCAGAAGAATTGTGTTTGTTTCAAATCTTTTATATCGTATAGTGTAAGAGATTTTTATAGAGGTGCTAATGGAATATTTTTGAAATTGTTTAAATGGGATTAGATTTATGATTAATTATTAAATACGATATTTTTCAGACGGTAAATAGGGAAGAAAAGTGTGTGTGTGGTGGGGGTGGGGTGGGGTGGGGGAGTGATGCATGGACTGACGGAACAGGGTTGTGGGTATCCTTACATTTTTCACTTGTCCACGGACACTTAAAAATCCACTTGTCCATAGTCAAATTTCACTTGCTCTGATTTGTAATATCAAACCTTCATGAAAGCGCAAACAGACTGGAGATCGAGTTCTTTATTTAGGACAATGAAAAGAAAAGCATATCACAATAACTGTGGTAAAAAATAAGCTGTTGAAATATTTGCCTTTTAACGTTTATAAAAATCGCGTAAGCAGTGTTCGGGATCTTTTGAGGTCATGCCCGAAACACTGCCTACGCAATGGTGCAAAGCCAGATGAATTCAGAGAAAGACTCTTAAAACGTTCCGACTTGTTTTAGTCATACTTACGATCTCTGCGTGCTTTTGATTTTAATTTGGCTGACTACTGGCTCAAATATTTACTTTGACAGTGACTTATTGTCTCAGCAGTTGGAATTCTACTTACAAACTTGTCATAATACTTTTTTTCAGTTGTTTACGTTTCTGATGTCTTTAAATGTCCTTTTACTTCTCTGTGTGTAACCCTTGTTTTCATTTTTTAGTTTTAGTTACAGAATGCTATATGCTGATGATGCAAATATTTTTCTTCAGCTACTTTAAATAGTTCTTATGTTCCCTTTAGCATGTATATGATTTATTCTTTTATGTTTTTTTTTTTAAATGCATGTTGTAAAATGTGACTCTTCTTATTTTTGTGTAGTGTCAGCTAATCTTTTTTTATGTTGCTTTAAATGTGCTAAATCTGTATGTGGTAAATTACTTTTTCCTTTTATTTGCTAGTACCTATGTGCTATTTTGTTTTAATGCGCTGTAACATGTATGTGATAATTTGTGATTTGTTTCTTATCTACTTAGAGCCAGATGCTTTATTTGCTTTAATGTGCTTTAACATATTTGCATTTTATTACAGCTGATTTACTTATGTCGAGCTTATTTACATGTGTTTGCCGGAAAATAGCTTTAAGCTAGTGTTATATGTTTATACTTATCCGACGTTAAATAAATCTTCTTGTATCTAAATCTTCTCTGATATTTTATCATAGTCACCGAGTTACAGTGTGCGCGAGACCTAGTCAAAGAACCCATTATCTTTATCACCTCCATACACTTGAAGCAACACACAATCTAAGTGATATTTTATGTTTTCTCATTTTGTACCTGAAAAAGTATGCTTGTCCGCGGACAAACAGAATGAAAAATGCACTTGTCCGCCGGCAAAAAAATCACGAGTCGGATAAGTTGGACACAGGAATCCCACATCCCTGCAGGGGTGGGTAGATCAAAGAACTTCGAGCATCAACAGTCCATAAAAAAGCACAGACGAACAGCCGTTTTCGTTTGGTTAGGTGTTTATCCATTCTAAGTTCGTATTTATCCAGCACTGTTTCCTATACCAGTTAGGAATTATCCGCAAATTTAAACCCACCTCATAATCAATACAATTTTTAAGCTATAAAAATCAATTTCAAACTTTGATACTGTTAAACATTGTCGAAGAGATATTTATGGAACTAATGCATTTAATAAGTAAGGTCTTACTGCAATTTCTGGTACTTTAAAACAGTTAGAAACATAAAACATGTTCATTTTGAAGACTTTTTTTAGTACATTTTAATGAATTCCAGCCACATAATGTGACATTTCGATTGAAATATTTAGTACACAAAACATGTTATCAATACAGGATATTATGACTATCAAAAGTTTTAAGCTAACATTGCATACTCACATAAAAACATGAAAAAAGACAAGGAAATTAACTACATTCATCGTCTTTCTGTCAGCCATGTTGGCACTGAGTTAGGGCCGCTGAACAGAGTTAGGATTATCCGGGTACATGGCGTGAATAATTTACAGGCACATTTCACTTCCTTTGATATATAATTTACAGGCACATTTCACTCCCATTGATATGACTGTCAATAACTGAACCCGAGACTGCCAGTAGGCCAATAATCCCCTCTTCACACACACTGAACAAAACCACTTATCACTTATAACAATATGATTTTGAAAAGCATTAAATAGTTTGTTTTATGTCATTTGCTGAAATACTGAGAGTTATCCGTGATATATTTCCCTGCCGGGACTTCTTTTTTTATGAACTTGCAAAATGCTCTAATTTCATCCCGCCGTTATCTTAATGTCTATACACTAGCACTATATATATAAACATACAAAAACTTCTGCTTTAAGATGTAATAATTACATTCAGAATGCGTTTTATCTTTAGAAATATTGGTCTTATTTAAATAGTTACTGAAAATTCCTTCATTTTCAAAAATGTGCATACAATTAAACGGAAACTTTGTTTTTGCATTCGTGAAAATATTGATCTGTCTTCTTTATATATGACGATATGTTTCGATTGATACAAACATATTTCATCTATGTTATTATGCTAAAAGAAACGTTTAAAAATAAATACACTGGTAGGACAAGAATACAAAAAAGAAAAGGTGGTTTCTTTCCGCATTAAATATTTAATGGACGGAACTATAAAGAAAATAAGAAGTGTTATTTTAAAAACAATGAAATCAAATCGAACTTTTCCTAGGACATTTATGAAAATATGAAATAATGCAGTTCAATTTATAACGAGAATATGGAGAATAATTTAAATTTAAACATACAAATATATGTGCATATAAATTATCTTCATTCATATTTCTTTGGATGCAAGGTGATGTCTGAGAATGCTTACACATTGTATAACAGCAAAGCTCTCACTTTCATTAGTATAATTTAATCTAAAATAAGCACGCATTGCTTTTTTTCTCAAGCAGCAATGCTTCATTCAATTAAGTCATTCAGTTAACCTCCTTCAGTTAACCTCCTTCAAATGAATCACATATAGCGGTATTTCCCATGTGTATATGACTTACTGCGTCTAAGAACCAGGACAACCGACAGTGTACCTGTAAGGCTTTGTGGCAGACAGGAGAACATATCTTTTGCGAACTTGAAAGAGAAGCTCTAGACTACAATCAGAATTTTTTATTTTACCTTAAGTTTGTCATATATGAATTTTACGTTTAGTTTTGTTGTGTTAAATATTTATTTCCGTCTGATCTAGCGTATTGGGCATATTCGTTTCAGTTTTGCCGCGTATGCCGGTCCTCTACGAGCAACCAGTTAGGCGTTCGTTTGGCTTCCCGGCACTGCCCAGGTCTATCCAATGCGCACCGGTCTTTGGAGAAAGCGGCAAATTATATAATTTCGCTATATAAAATCGGGAAACATTTGGAAAGTTTGGGTTAATAAAGTAAAGGTAGAAACATAACATAACATGACATAACATAACATTTTTTTTTATTTAACGTCGCACCGGCACATGATAGGTCATATGGCGACTTTTCAGCTTTAATGGTGGAGGAAGACCCCAGGTACCCCTCCGTGCATTATTTCATCACGAACGGGCACCTGGGTAGAACCAACATAACAGAACATATAGCTTATTCGACATAAATTTGTACATTCAATTCATAGTCGATAACTTAATTAAGTTTCTGGTACAAAGTATAAAGCGTGAGAAATTTTCCCAGAGAAATATTATATGTATGAAGAGTGAGACATAATTCTAATAGTCGTTATCATTATTTAGTAATATCAATATTTGAGACTCATTTACCTCGTAAACAGCATTACTAGTAAATAAATGTGATGACAATGTAGAAAAACGTACAATCTATAGAAGTCGTTTTTGAACAATGAATGAATAGGCAAAACATATACTTATTCAAAAATGGTAGTGCAAAATACATAAAACATACCGCAATAAATATTTTGCTAACTTATTTGGAACAGACCACAAAATTACAAATTGGAAATTTATTATTTAATAACCCGGCGATAATTTTTTTCTTGCCGCTCACGTGACCCGCATGCCCCGGGTTGAGTGAAACGAACTGGCCTATTGATTATTTGAATACTCAAACTCTTTGAAATCGACTACGCGAGGTTTACTGGAAAGCAAATGAATTATAGATGGGGGTTCATGTTCCTATATCGTTTTCAGTTGTTCAGGGCATTCCTTAATGTCTGATTCTAGTGGCAGTACTGTCTAGTTACCAAATAAAATCATGGATTTAGAATTCGGTTGCGTGTTTATTTTCATCTTTCTATCAAATATGATTTTACTATCATCCAGTATCGAAATAAAATATGGACACTTCCGTGTGCTTGGTCAACACCGCCAGATCAAGAAATGCGCGGATGAGATTTTACGTCAGGTAAGATATATCACACACCTTTCTTTGCATGTGTATGTTATCAAAACATGTTTGCATCGCCCGAGCGTGTAACCAATGCATTTAAATACAATTATGTACATTCATTTTGGACATACTTTTACCTTGCACGAATTAGTTTATACTAATTCATGTTATCTCGATTGTGCTTATCTGAAACACTTTCGAGTCCGCTTCCCGGAAAACAGCACTGGTGTCACGTGAGTAGGTATGGTCCTGACTTCAGCGGGCTCGAACCCACGAACTCTGCGTTGAGCGGCTGATATCTTAAAGGGTATGTTAGGCGAAAGATAATTCTCTCAAAAATCAATAAAAAAAGAGTACTCTGAAAGTGATACAAACTTGTTGACATAAGATTTTTGCAAGATAGTCTTATAAATAAATAAAAATTTGTACTAAGGTATTAAACCGTTGCAACGCTTTTGAAATAATGCAGAAAATTTACATTCTTCTTGCATATTTACCAATATCTCACTTTAATCTTCACCCGCTTTATCATTTTTCAGTGTCATATATACATTCTATGCCAAACTCGGAGGAAATGAACATGATGAAAAAAATCACCAAAACTGTGGGCGAGTAGCTTAAACCACTTGATCACTGCCTCATCCCACTCCCCTCCCCTCCAGTTCCTTAAATACACAAAATTCATCTCAGATTTTCGTTAATCGTCAGATGTTATGCTGTGTACATGCCGGTTTAATAAAAAATGGTTCAATAGATAATTACTGTGTAAATTTCCTGTGGAGTCTTATAATATGATATATGTTTTACTATATAAATTCGTTATTGTATGTTTTCGTGTGGTTCGTATGACCATGATTGTATATTATTATGGATTAAAACCAGTTTATAAGATATTATAAGTTGCACTGTATCTATACTCGAAGGAATATTTTCAAAATGGTATTTGCATATTTTATGATAATCATTGTACCACTTTTTAACACTGAAGTACTCTATTTTCTATCATACACTTATTTACATTGAAATACGCATGTTGCAACAAATGGAAAACTGACGCGTGTAAACGTAAATGACGTAAGACGTATTCGGACGTTAAACAGAAGCATATAACTTACAGTTCCATTTCATTATTTTATTTGCAGCATAACATTATCAAATTCTCGTCAAATAACATCATTTGAATCTAGAAATATACTATGAGAAAAAGCTACTTTTTTTATCCTGATACGTGAAAAGCTAAATAGTATAGGTTATAGATCATTTATTGACATTTTAATACAATTAAGTTTGCCAAAACGGAACGCAGCCTAGTGAATGCCAAAACTTAATGCATTAGAATTTTCATAAGTAATCTATAACCGACTTATAGTCAAAACGCCCTTTTTCCTCAGTCAGCAACATCTTTTTCTCAAGTAAACTAAATCACGTAGGGAACCCTTTTTTGAAATTATCTTAAATCAGTAGAAAGATACATTTTTTAAATTGGCACGTTTGTACATTGTTACTTTTTACATCATCTTATTCAAAAATCTGATTCTATTTTTTTTGCACAGTTGACGTTGAGAAAAAAGTTTAAATATGTCAAGAGAAAATTTGAATTTGAATTTCCCTAGGAGGTGTGGCCACCATTGTTTGTACACAAAACCATGCGGATGTAATTATAAATACACAGCAGACGACTTATTGTATGGCATGTCAAACGTTGCTAAATTATATATGTATGTTATTATTATTGTATGTTTGTTATTGTTATTCAATGTCTTGTCATTCATATTCTAAAAGTCATTATTGTTATTCTATATTTCGTTATTCCTATTGTATCTTTGATATTGTTATTCAATGTCGTGTCATTCATATTCTAAGTCTTACAATTGTTATTCTATATGTCGTTATTCTTATTGTATGTTCGATATTCTTATGGTAATCGTCATTATTGTTTTTCTATATTTCGTTATTCCTATTGTATCTTTGATATTGTTATTCTATGTCGTGTCATTCATATTCTAAGTATTACCATTGTTATTGTATATGTCGTTATTCTTATTGTATGTTCGATATTCTTATGGTAAAAGTCATCATTGTTGTTCAATATCTAACGATTCTATTTACAAAACGTGTCATTCTTATTCTATGTTATGTGACTGTATTTGTATAGCGTCGCTGTGCTATTTATATCGCGGGAAATCGCACATACAATAAGAATATCAAGCTTACAAAAAGAATAATAAATATACAACGATAATAGCGTCTTTTACAATAAGAATATCGAACATACAATAAGAATAACGACATATAGAATAACAATGGTAACACTTAGAATATGAATGATACGACATTGAATAACAATATCAAAGACACAATAAGAATAACGAAATATAGAAGAACAATAATGACTTTTACCATAAGAATATCGAACATACAATAAGAATAACGACATATACAATAACAATGGTAAGACTTAGAATATGAATGACACGACATTGAATAACAATATCAAAGATACAATAACAATAACAAAACATAGAATAACAATAATGACTTTTACCATAAGAATATCGAACATACCATAAGAATAACGACATATACAATAACAATAGCAAATTTTAGAATATGAATGACACGACATTGAATAACAATGACAAACATACAATAATAATAACATACATATATAATTTAGCAACGTTTGACATGCCATATTATTGTCAAGTAGTAGTACATTCTTATTCAATGAAAATATAATATGCAGGTTTAACTCATAATAATCTGACAGTTCTATTCAATCAAGAACTTAATTAAAAATAAAACAAGCCACTGTCATCAGCTTTATTTTTAGTCAAGAATGCAGTCCCTGTTTTGGCAGTAGGCGGAACAATAAATACTCATTAATTTTGTACCACTTCAGGATTAAGTGAACAATTTTTTTTCAGGTATGAAATAATATGAAGATAAGTTTGTTACTTTTTTGAAAATTCTTCGCTTGTCGTTAAATAAAAATATGTTTGAACTATGAATACACAATTTACGTCGGCAGTACTTTATCACTCACAACGAGTGATATGCAGTGAGTGAATTTAACCATATGTCACTCAGTATAAAGTAAAATAGTACATCTGCACTGTTGTATAATTTCATCCACAGGATGAGTATGTTGGTGCACGTATATCTGATAAGACAGGTGTCTGCGAGGGCTTGACCCATTCTTGGGGACGGAACCAAACAATAGACCCTGGGTATGGATATGTGCAGAAAACTAGCATGCAAGCAAACTTTGAACCACCGGTATTATTTTGCATACTTTTATCATTTATATTTCATCATTTTATATTTCGCGTCATACAAATGTGTAAAAGTAGGCTTGTTCCATTGGGAACGAAATCTGGTAAAGAAATTGTATTCATTCTGATGTGTGAAGAAATTCAATATGCTAGAAAATATTGAGGGAATGGTATATTGTACATTTCTAAAGTTTTAAGATCATCATCTCTTGATGTAGCATTTTACAGTTACATAAAAGAAGGATGGCTTATCATTATTTTCAGTCAGATATTAAACAGGGATAGAAATCGCTGATCAAGATATTAGATAAATTCTGATCGTATTTTTTTCAGACTGCTGTTGGTCCAAAAGGAGAGCCCTGGACTACAAGTATCCCTGGTATTTTTAACACAGGGGCAAGAATAGATGTCCATATCATAGGAAGAATAGATGATACAAATGCTGAGTAAAATTATAGTACTTTTGCCGAACGTTGTTGTTCAAAATAAAAACTTGTGTTGTGATACATAAATTGTAATAAAACCAAACTATTAATTCGAACTATTGATTGTTTTCAACCTAAACCATCTTAAACAAATTATTGATTATAACTGCATGAAAAACAGATGTAAACGTTCATTTCTTAGGCAACTTAGCTGCTAGAATATAAAAATAATTGGAAATTTTTGAAACCAAAAATGAAATCAATTGATCGAACTGTATAATTTCGTTCGTACTAGTTATATACAGTTTTGTATACTTAACAGACTTCCTTTATCAAACGCCTGTACTGGTATCAACCTGTCTATTCAGTAGTATCAAACGCCTGTACTGGTATCAACTTGTCTATTCAGTAGTATCAAACGCATGTACTGGTATCAACTTGTCTATTCAGTAGTATCAAACGCCTGTACTGGTATCAACCTGTCTATTCAGTAGTATCAAACGCCTGTACTGGTATCAACCTGTCTATTCAGTAGTATCAAACGCATGTACTGGTATCAACTTGTCTATTCAGTAGTATCAAACGCATGTACTGGTATCAACTTGTCTATTCAGTAGTATCAAACGCCTGTACTGGTATCAACCTGTCTATTCAGTAGTATCAAACGCATGTACTGGTATCAACTTGTCTATTCAGTAGTATCAAACGCATGTACTGGTATCAACTTGTCTATTCAGTAGTATTAAACGCCTGTATTGGTATCAACTTGTCTATTCAGTAGTATCAAACGCCTGTACTGGTATCAACTTGTCTATTCAGTAGTATAAAACGCCTGTACTGGTATCAACTTGTCTATTCAGTAGTAGTGGACCCGTAATGACATTCGGCAATTTCCGTGTGGTTAAGTATTCTCGTCACTTCATTCGGCATTCTTCTGACGTAAATATAGTTCATTCCGTAAAACCGGAGATTGCCGAAATCGCAGACGAAGAATACATGATTTGCAGATCTTTATTATGGGTCTGTCACCTTAAGATATTATATCCGTAATGACACTTGGCCGTAATTTTTCGTAAATGCAGAAAATGCCGAACGAATTCTCAATCTTAAATCATTACTCTCCAACGATTTTATAAATACTAGCGGACCTTATCATGCGTTGCTTGCACCAATCCACACCCTCGCACATAATCATTTCTGTATTCTTCTTATCTGCAGTTACGTTTTTGTATTAGAGGAAGGGGCGAACGCAGACGTCGAAGGTAGCACAAGGCTCACAATGGGGTAAATCGTTTTTCATTCTTTATATTTGTGGGACAGTGTCTGATTATCATCAGCAGTGTTATTTGTCAACAGTAACACTGGTTTCAATTATTGCAACTATTGATGGAAATTAAAAAGAAAACATGATGATAGAGGGTACGTAAAGAGTTTAAGGACCGTAATTCATAAAGAACTGTAGTTGAATTCGCATAAGCCAGTGCTAAGGGGGCATGAGGATTGCTGCACAATTTTATAATATCTCATGAACAGACTCGACCAAATCGACAGTTGTTATTTTCATTGGTTGCTTTCTTTTCTTCCTATTGGTTTTATTATGTAAATGATGCAAAGAGTGTCTTAAGCCTAAGAAAATGCAATATTTTTTTAAAATCTGTTTTATTCGTTTAGTACGTATAACATCGGCAACATGATCTATTTTGAAGGATTTGATAGCAAGGTTGATAATGGTTTTCCGGCCGCATTTTACTATCATACAGAAGTCAAGATCTCGTTTATTGTTCAGAACAACTCCCTGCAGGCAAGAAGTCATTTATTTTTATGTTGTAACATTAGATACTATTTTAAATTTGGCTTTAAATAAATTTGAACAAATGGGTATTTTCAGTTTAGCTCTAATTTGTCAACAGTATTCCAGTATGTAACAGTTTTAATGTAGGGATAACACATGTTTTTTTTTGTGTTATAACATCTGCAAAATCCCAAGGGATTAGTTGAGGCCGAGCCCGTTAGGGCGAGGGTATCTACGTATCCCGAGGGATTATGCTAATGTTATAACACGTAATGAACATACGCAAACGCTATTCTAGCATAAAACGCGTAAAAACTGATATGCGAAATGCGCGTGGATGTCTGAATTGTTTTTTTTAACATTGACGTCATTTCGATTTGAATTATTCGTTTTGGGGCCCAATGACGTTTACGCTTTGCCACAGAACGCGCATATATAAGAAGGTGTTATAACAGCACGCGAGCGCGAGAATCTCTCTGCTAACACACGTTTTCACCGCCAAAAAGTGACAAGAACAGCAGTTTTATGCTAGAACACGTTGTTCAATTGCTGTAAAGACTACAACCTTAACTTTTAAGACGTTTTACAAACAATTGTGATTACAGACGTTTCAATCCTGCACTAGCGCGTTAACATCTGCAGAATCCTAAGGGATTAGTTGGTGCCCGAGCCCGTTAGGATTCTGCAGATGATATAACACGAAATGAAGATGCGCTAACGCTATTCTAGCATAAAACGCGTAAAAACTGATAAATGCATACTATGTCACTCAACGTCATTTTTCCAGGAAATGCGCGGGAATGTCTTCAAGTTTTTTTACGTTGACGTCATTTCGTTTTGAAAAACAGTTACTGCTGTTCCTGTCACTTTTCGGGGTGTTTTAAAAAAGAGGGAAATTGTGTGTTAACAGAGGAGTTTTCGGGCTCACGTGCTGTTAAAACACTTTTTATATAAACTTGTTCTGTGTCATGTACTGCAGTAATGCTTCCACCAATAATTTTATACATTGATTAAACGTTGTAAAGATTGCTTATTGCGCTACCTTATAATATTTTTTCTCTGGTTGTAGGAGCAGATGGGAATTTCCGGTCTCGAGGGTAACTGTTTAGGCGGTTACGAGGCTCCAGCCGAGTGACCGCGTAAACAGTTACCCGAGAGCCGGATATCCCCATCTACACCTACAGGCAGTGATAGAATCTTTTTCTTGTATTATACGATATTCAACAAATAAGAGTAAAAATAAATTCAAACAAATGATTTTCTTATAGCACTTTTCTCTTATAGTAGCGTATTAACAAAGCGCGGGAACTTTACGTCCGTAAACAGGAAGTACGTCATGACGTTACAGAGACGAAAACAACGTAAGAGTTCCGGTTTTGTTTTATCATCTGCAATGAAACGTTATGTTATTTTCTTAAGATAACGTTTTTTGAATCGAGAAATATGTTATAAGGAACAAAGAGGAACTATCAAGGTGTTTAATTTTTATCCCATTTTACGAAAAACATTATTATTACTACACACATCTTCTGCACATATGTAGTTCGTTATACGTCATTTACAGCACGAGAGTCATCTTACACCCCGGGTGTAAGATGGAGTTTTCCAGCTTTGGTGAAATCACCAGAAATCCCCGTCTGGTATGCAAGAATATCATTGATTTAATTTAAATCAAAACTAAAATGTATAGAATAAATGATGGAAAGCATTTTAGAAAAACTGTTTACGTTTTCAGTACTGCAGTAAAGCGTCTTTAAAGCGTTTTATTACGGCGTTATAACGCTTTCAAAACTACATGAATATCTCACTTTCTAAAACTTAACGTTTAAAATTTTTACAGTTATTTGTCGGCCGTTTTGTAAAGGGTTTACAGACGTTTCCAATACTTCGCTACTGCGTTTATTTCAGTTCTTTTAAGTCAGTTCCTAAAACATTGTCAAGACTGCATGAAAACTTTAAACTCTAAGATAAAAATATGTTTAGATACAGACGTTTTCAATAATGCTATAAACCGTTTGTTAATCGTTTTTCATTCATTGTTAAAGGCGTCCGCTAGCAGTTTCTGTATATGAGATGGACGAAATTTTTCCCAATAATTGAATTTCTTTAAACTGTGAACACTGAAGGACAATCATCTAAGAAACAAAGGAATGCAATAAAAGCCATAGGTCACCGGTATTGAAAAAGTGTTATCTGCCCTCGAAAACGGTATTTCCCACACGCTCACACTTAAATGACGTCATGTGAACGTGCCAAGAAGTCAATGTCTTTGTTGCGAACAAGAAAGAGCGCTAATATACTTTTACTACTGTTTTAAATAAAGTGCATATTAGAATTGAAATAGTGTATAGAAAAAGCGCGTTTACTTATGGTTTTACTTAAATTAATACACTCAAACTGGTAATACGTCGGCTGAAAAATTCACTCGGGCTACGCCTTCGTGTTATTTGTTGATTCAAATCTATCAAAATCTTCCTATGTGTTTTTCTTACAAGTATCCGTGGCAATTACTTCTCTTCCCCAGAATTTGTGCCTCGTTGTTTTTTTTATATACATTGCATATTACTTCGTGTCATTATTTGTTCATCTTCATTATATAATCCATAGCTTATGAAATGTTAGTGTCACGGTTTGTAACTTGAAAACGATAGTGAGAAGATTTTGTGAGCGGCTAGATAATTTATGATAACTGCAAAACAAAGTAACAGTTCCTTGAGGCCAAGATTTCAAGTCTCCCTTTTGATTGCACATTTTCTCACACATTTATCATGCTCTGTATCTACTTCAGATCATTGTCGCTGACAAGTTACTTACGACGGGGAAATTGCAGAAAGGCCGTTTAAGTGATATAACACGCGTTATGGTTTACTACAGAGAGGAAACGGTATTAGGCGTCCACAAACCTCTTTTGATTCGCCGCTTTGAGTTCAGTGAAGCGTAATTTAGAAAGGAGCCGCACTATGAGAAAACCAGGATAATGAATTTGCGACCAGCATGAATCCAGACCAGCGTCAGTCTGGCCAGGATCCATACTGTTCGCTAACGGTTTCTCTAATTGCAATAGGGTTTGAAAGCCAACAGTATGGATCCTGACCAGACTTAACGGATGCGCAGGCTGGTCTGGATCCATGCTGGTCGCAAATTCACTATGCTGGTTTTCTCATGGTGCGGCTCAAATAGTGTTAAAAAATATAACGTTGCACGATTATACAATTAAATAAATATAACGTTATGATTCTTATAGCTCGTGTTTTAAGAAATGAATGCGAATTAAGTTTGAACTGAGAAAATCATTCCACAGATTATCTAAAAAAATAATGTAGGTTGGAACACTTGGTCGATACTGTTTCTTAAGTCCTATCGTGTGTCTCTCTTATTGTTGTGTCTTTTGCAAAAGCATGTAGAACATGCGTATTTGGTTGGTCAGATTATTTCTATAATCAGTTACGTCAGCATTTTTGTGATATATACATCGTGCCTTTTGTTACCATTGCTGTGTTTGAGGTTCACTGAGCAGGGATAACTTACATTTGTATATTACCTCTGTCTTGTAAATTTGTAGCACAAAGGGGAATGAGTGAAAGGTGAGCACCATGAATCACTTTATACTCATCAGTAGTGTTTCTGCCACTGACCGTTCTAAGCAGTGCTCCATGGTGTTCCTTTGTTTGTTTGTCTTGTTCTTGGGGTGTAACTGTTTGACATTTTCTAAACGTTAAAGGTGCATTCCATAGTTCGATTGAATTTGGTGAAGAAAAATGTTGTTTTGGATTAAGGTGGTCAAATTATATAATTTTCAATCCTGACGCACTGATAAAGGTTGTAATAAGTATACTTTTTGATATATTAACGGAATTTGACTAACTGTCGTCGACGACACTTAGTGATTGTATGAATAACACAGTAGACCTCTAGAAAAAACAAATTTTTCTAACCAAAATCTTAATGAGATTTGAAATAAGGATTATTTACATAAATATATTATATCATTCTTGGATATCAGTCTACTTTCGATTTTACTATATCTTAAGTCCTCCATAGAAAATAAACGGTTACAAATTAACGGAATGAAATTTCAACATGAAAACTGCAAATTGCCTAGTCTGATATCATGATCTAACATTTTGTTGAATGTTGAAAATGACTTCAGTATTATGGAAAGTAACTTTAAGCATTTACACATCTATACATACACTGCTGTAAGGCTTCGTATTGGAGCGGAGGTTGTTCCAATCGGATCTTTGTGCTAGTTATTATTGTCATGCTTTTGTGTATATATCATTATTCTAACATGAAAATGCTGTCCTTTTCTCTTTGCGGGGATGTTTAAACAGTTGTGAAAACAGAGAGATTCGCACACTCACTGCTGTTTAAACACCTTTATATATTTATTTATACTTTTTCATGTTTTATTGAGAGCATGGGTACGATCTGTAAGCCACGTGTGGAGAAAGGAGTACAAAGAAGTTGGGATAAAAATATTTTTTTCCAAGTTTGAATCTACTTTATTTAAGAAATAATAAGTATCAAAATTAGGTTTATCGTAGAATAACCGACTTTGGAGTACTTATGCGTATGAATATATCACGAAGGCCGAAGGCCTGAGTGATATATTTCTACGCATAAGAACGACAAACAAGGGTTACTCTACGATAAACCTTATTTAGATACTAATTATTTCGATTCTGACACGACGTTCTTCAAATAACGTTAGACGAGAATCTGAGGAGTGTTTTTCATCAAAGGTAACTTACAACTGCATGCTACGCCGCAGCATTTGGCTTTCGAAATTTCCTTCCGCGTAACGGCTGTCGACGTTAGCTTTTATGGAAAATATTATAGTGCATAAATAAACAAAAGTTGTAATTGATTAATAATTTTATCTATTTTGTAAAAATAACTGTACAGAATAGTAACTGAAACGTTACTTTACAGAAAAACAAGGACTGAAGAGATTAAAGCTTTACACACAGTGTATAAATGGAATATCCAAAACACGTTGCGCGCGCAGCATAGTTCGAGGTCGGTTTCTTTTGCAGAATAACCCAAGATAGATTTTTCTCTACAAGTATATAAGTTATTAACAGGTCGTGTTAGAACAGATTATAAATGCAAATCAGAACGTTCACAATTTTATAACGCTAGAACGCAGTTGACGTTAAGTAGGAACGTAATCCAGGCTAAGTGACAATGTATATTTTTTATTATTTTTAACACGCGTTATCGCCACATAAGAACACTTTTGGAATTTCAAATAAAACATGCATTTATGATATCTCATGTATACGGGTATGAAACATTGACTGCGGCAAGAATGTGCCCCGTCGAAATGAAGGCATCGCGCTTTCTACGGCGCAGTCATTCAGCAAGATGTTGACAGAAATAACGGGCACGGTGAGTAAGATTTAATGTTTTTGGTTATTTTCTTTTTACTGTAAAAACTTTTAAGAAATCGGGTAATGCAGTGGGATGTAGTTGTATCTTGCCGACACATCCATGCCCAGTTTGTGAATAAATATGTAATACATGCATGTAATATTGTTATTTTGCGTGTTTTTCATCGGGTACAGTAACGTGAAAATTCCAAAAGCTTTGAACGTTAAGTCATTTTACCTCCTGCTAAAAAGGAATTGATGGTGTCGCAGGCATCGTGAGGGGCACAGGCATCTCGAATACTATACTTGTGGTCAGTCGTACGTGTAATTTCGACCAACTAACATGTATTCAGGTACAAAAATATCACTAACCATGTCTTTCGTCCAGTTATTGCGTAAGAAAAATGTTCTCAGTCTGAACTTTGTAACATTAATAGCTTTTATAAGAAGTTTGCAGTATTTTTTTCACTGTTTTGGGAATGGGGCCAGGTTCCTTCCAGTTGGGAAAATCACGTCATTTTGTATCAAATAGAGAATAATTTTTCTCCCAAAAATAACAATATTCAAATACCAACCAAGCTCACTGGTAACCGATATTGATGCCTAGATCTGCACAAAAACTGTCGTAGCTTTGTCATTTTTCAACCAATTTTTCCGCATGGAGTTTAGGATTTTTTCCTTTACAAATTGGGAGTAAAACATACGGTTTTTAATTGGGAATGGGACCCCCAAAATTGGCGAAAAAATCACAGATTTTGCTTTTGAAAAAATAAAACGAACGTGAAAAAGACAAAATTTAAAACACTGTCTTAATTCCTGATATGTAAATTTATTAGAAATTTGATCATTTTTTGCAGATAAACATTATTCATAAAACTACTCTCGCTCATCCCGTTTCATGTTTTTCTGTAACAGAATATCACCCAATTCACTGCTGTCTAAACTCATTAAAATATTTAAATATGAACATTCAGTTTTATTCACCATGCCCGTTATTTATGTCAACATTCTGCTCAATGCCTGCGCCGTAGGAAACGCGATGCCTTCTTTTCAGCGGGGCACATCATGTGCCGCAGGCAACGTTTCATACCCGTGTTGTAGAAATGAACTTTAATCAGTTTGTTAAAACAATGACTGATCTTTTTTCTTCTGATGAAATCATACTGAAGTGTTTCCAGTAACAAAGCTCATTAACATAATATGATATGTTTTTTTTTCATAAACTTTGATTAATATTATCTTAGTGTGCGCAAAAACACCAAAATATTTTATTTATTTAATATCACTTTTGTTACAGTGTTATTTCTAGTCCTTTGGAATCCTTGAGTTCATTTAATGTCATACAATATAGGTTCGCTTAAGCCAGATCTAGGGGCAGATCTAGGGGCGTTATTGGTGCAGCACATTTCATTGCCTCTCATTAGCAAACTCAATTCCAACAATTTACTATTGTTTCGCATGGTTACGGTCATTGCGATTTAGTCAAAACAACATCATTTCTAACAACTATATTCAGAACAATTCAATTGCACCGAGCCCCGCTAATGTATAAGAGGGCTAATTAGTAATTCTTATAACAACAACAGCACCGTTACTGAAATCGGCATAAAATTAGAAACGGATGCAAATATGAAAATATTCTGGGAACTGTTCATAAAACTTATTGTGTCCGCTAACTGAACTTTCTTGAATATTCTTCACAAAATAAACAGAATTACAATGGAGAAAATAAAATATAAGTAACACTTTTCCTCAAAGAAATGTATTAAAAAAAAGTATTGAAAAGTCTTGACACAAATAAATCTAGTTTACTTTACGTATGCGCAAAGTATTGTTGATGTTGTTTACTGTTCTTGTTGTTGTTGCTTTTGTTTACTATTTTAAGTATTTAATGTGCTTTATAACTAAAATTGAGTTTGAATGAAACAACAGTTACTAATCCATAGAAATGATCATTCCTTTTATGTGGAATTAAGCCATATACTTAACAAAACAAGCAACCTGCAGTTTGTTTTATTTGCGACAATCTTAAGGAAAAACATTTTTGTTGAAATTTAGAATATCTTGAGCGTAATTCTACCGAAATTATATGTATAATGGAAAGTTTACCGAAATCATGGACTGGACTGCAGTCGAAAAACGAACCTTCTGTCTTTGCCACCTGAACCTCGTTTAAATGCGTTATTAGCTTTACTGTATAAATTGAGTAATTTACCTGATATGTGTTATTTGCAATATTGTATGAATTGAGTGGTTTGCCTGTAATGTGTTATTTGCAATATTGTATGGATTGTGTGATTTACCTGTAATGTTTATTTGCAATTTTGTATGGATTGTTTGCAATATTTATGGATTGTGTGATTTACCCGTAATGTGTTATTTGCAATATTGTATGAATTGAGTGGTTTGCCTGTAATGTTTATTTGCAATATTGTATGGATTGTTTGATTTACCTGTAATGTGTTATTTGCAATATTTTATCGATTGTGTGACTTACCTGTAATGTGTTATTTGCAATATTGTATGAATTGAGTGGTTTGCCTGTAATGTGTTATTTGCAATATTGTATGGATTGTGTGATTTACCTGTAATGTTTATTTGCAATATTGTATGGATTGTGTGATTTACCTGTAATGTGTTATTTGGAATATTTTATGGATTGTGTGATTTACCTGTTATGTGTTATTTGCAATATTTTATGCATTGTGTGATTTACATGTAATGTGTTATTTGAAATATTGTATGGATTGTGTGATTTACCTGTAATGTGTTATTTGCAATATTTTATGGATTGTGTGATTTACCTGTAATGTGTTATTTGCAATATTGTATGGATTGTGTGATTTACCTGTTATGTGTTAATTGCAATATTTTATTCATTGTGTGATTTACCTGATATGTGTTATTTGAAATATTGTATGGATTGAGTGGTTTGCCTGTAATGTGTTATTTGCAATATTTTATGGATTGTGTGATTTACCTGATTTGTGTTATTTGAAATATTGTATGGATTGAGTGGTTTGCCTGTAATGTGTTATTTGCAACAGTGTATGGATTGAGTGATTTACCTGTAATGTGTTATTTGCAATAGTGTATGGATTTAGTGATTTACCTGTAATGTGTTATTTGCAATATTTTATGGATTGTGTGATTACCTGTAATGTGTTATTTGCAATATTGTATGGATTGTGTGATTTACCTGTAATACAATATTTGCAATATTGTATGGATTGAGTGATTTTACCTGTAATGTGTTATTTGCAATATTGTATAGATTGTGTGATTTATCTGTTATGTGTTATTCGTACTATTGTATAGATTAAGCGATTTATCTGCCAGGAATGATCAGATAAGATCAAGGATTTTTATTTGAAGTCGACAAGACGTTAAATAACACTATTAAAACTCTGAATGAGGTTTAAACCAACTTTACGAGCTATTAACTATCCTGAATAGAGTAAACGATTGTCAGGTGTTTTAAGAAATATTTTACGTTACTATCGATACTTTATTTTGGCTTATTTTTCTACGACAAAAAGACCGATTTCTACTTCTTTTAAAAACATGTTTAATGTATACCGGTAGTTTACGCGTTATCAAAGCTAAATCAGCAGTGTAAGTGAAATGAATCGTCGAGATGATTTATTTACAGTTTGCACAAGTCCCACAATATTGGGAAACATCAGCATAGCAAACAATATAACATTATGATAGAACATCACGTGTAACAATGGAAAATAGTTAATTAACAAGTATAATGTGTAGCCTTTGTGTTTTGTATATAATTAATATAATCATTTGAACAACATATCTATTTACAAGAGAAAAAGAGAAAGGAGGGATATGACAGGAGACCCAAGTGGGCTAATACGATGAAAACATGTATATTATGAATCAATTAGACCAGAATTAATACAAGAATTCAATGATCTGCACGAACTATTACAGTCTGTATAAATAAGGTCAAATCGTAAAATTCTGTCTGTGTGTGGGTTAACCGATATTATTTTTTACAATAGAAATTGGTTTATCTTTTATGATTACATTGAGTAGAAAAATGTTTCAAATGCATCGAAACTTACATATCTCAATATATTTAGTGAGACAGTGTTTGCGAGGTAGTGGATATCTTGTTTTCATCTTATGCATTTACACTTTTGTATTTTAAAGATATTTATTTTAGTGTATTTTGTAAATAAAATTGTTGTTTACTTCTGACTTTTTATATATAGTTTCCATACCACTATAGAAAAACATCTACGTGTCGCCTCAAAGCTTGTAAATACAGTAAAGAGGTTGCCTGAGTTACACAGTTATTGTTTGTTTGTTTGTTTTGGGTTTAACGCCGTTTTTCAACAGTATTTCAGTCATGTAACGGCGGCCAGTTAACATAACCAGTGTTCCTGGATTCTGTACCAGTACAAACCTGTTCTCCGCAAGTAACTGCCAACTTCCCCACATGAATCAGAGGTAGAGGACTAATGATTTCAGACACAATGTCGTTTATCAAATAGTCACGGAGAACATACGCACCGCCCGAGGATCGAACTCACGACCCCGCGATCCGTAGACCAACGCTCTTACCTACTGAGCTAAGCGGGCGGGGGCACAGTTATTAAGGTCGTTGGCTTTAAGCTGCCGATGTTTTCAATGTGATCCATGAGGAAGCTATCCGATTAGCCTGCGGGAAGTCGTTGGTTCTGCCCTGGCACCAGCAATAATTTAAGAAGTTATGGCATGAAATGAGGGTACTGTGGCTTAAACCTAAAAAAACAAACACAACATAGGGAGACAGTCAATGATGTGGAGCCATTTTGAAGTACCATGAAACTCTCTTTTGTCAGATGTACATGAATTTTACTAGCGGTTTTATAATAAACAAAAAATACTAACTAGATGCTTTTGTAGGACAGCACATGTCTCCCCCAAAACAAATCAGTAAAAGGCAAGAAGTCAACAGGGGACAGAAGCAAAATTAAAGTCAAAGAGACACTGAATGTTGTCTTATTGACTGAAATGCAAAAGGGATCATCTACTCAACATGTCCAATCATGCCATGAAGTTTCACCGTTCTGGGTAAAGTGGTTCTCAAGTTATGGATTTGAAACTGTTTTCCATGTTCTGGCCCCTGTGACCTTGACCTCTAAACGAATGGCCCCAATATCGATATCGTGATCATCCCGTGAAATGTTAACGTTCTGCGTTTAGTGGTTATCAAGTAAAAGATCGGAAATCGGTTTCCATGTTCTGGCCGATAGGAAACCGTTTTCCATGTTCCGGCATCTGTGACCTTAACCTTTGATCGAGTAACCCTAAAACTATAAGGATCATCCACTTGTAAGTCCTATCACCCTATGACGTTTTAAGATTCTGGTCAAATGGTTCTTTCTTTGGTTATTGATCAGAAACTGTTTTCCATGTTCTGACCCCTGTGACGTTGACATTTGATCAAGTGGCCCCAAAATCTCTACACTGCTTGTCCAATCATCCTATGATTTTTCAACATTTTTGGTCCATTGTTTCTCAAGTTATTAAATCAGAAACGGCTTTCTATATTCAGGCCCCTATGGCCTTGGCCTTCAGTTGAATGATTCCAAAAACAATAGGGGTAATCTACTCCATAAGCCTTATCACGTATGAAGTTTAAAGGTTCTGGGTCAAGTTGTTGTCCATTTATTGATCGGAAACAGTTTTTTTTTCAGGCCCATGTGACCATGACCTTAAATTGAGTGAAACCAAAATCAATAGTGGTGATTAAGTCTGTAAGTTTCATCATCCTATGAAGTTTGAAAGTTCTATGTCAAATGGTTCTCTAGCTTTTGATCGGAAACGTTTTTCCAATTTCTTGTCCCTTAACATTGACGGTTGACCTTTGATTGAGCGACTCCAAAAAACAAAAAGCGTCATTTCCTCCGTAACCCGTTATCAACCTATGAAGTTTGAAGGTTCTAGGTCAAATCGTTCTCTAGTTATTGGTCAGAATCAGTTTTACATATTCTGACTCCTGTGATCTTGACGTTTGATAAAGTGGCCCTAAAATCAATAAGGATCATTTACGTTGCATGGCTAAATATCCTATGAAGTTTTTTTTTCATTCTGGACCAAGTGGTTCTCCAGTTATTGATTTGAATGAAATATGGCAAACGAAGGGACGGACTGACGGACAGGGCAAAAACAATATGTCTCCACCAGTTGCATGAGACATAATTCTGACAAGAACGCCATGAACAATTTACTTTTTAATGTAAATGATTTTCTATTTGTTTTTTTGAAACTAGTGTTTGAACTCTTAACATTCCTGTAACAATCCTTTGGCAGACTCGGTTTGATTTAGTCTTTTCATTAGACGTACTGAAAAGTGCAACACCCCTTACAACCCTTACCACTTAAGCAGAATTCTATAATAGTAAAATTATATGTACCGTCCATGATCCCAGAAGTCCAGAAAATATTTTAACACCGAGTCCATGCACGGGATCAGTCACGTGCAGAAAACATGGATGCGGAATATGTAATAACGATAACTCTTCTTCCTATACACAATTAGAGGGCAATGATGGCCCTAGATCTCCCACCAGAGTTTTAAAGCTCTAACATGTATCTTTGCGGCTATATGGTAATTACTTAACAATTTTAGAAAAGGGTCATTGATTGTGTGACATTGTTCCGAACAGTTTCAAACAACCTTGACAGCCATCCTTATTAGAAGTCAACTCAAGAAACATTAAAAGAAATTAGATAAAGACAATTCATAAATTTGACTGCACTGTTGGCATGTTGGCATATTAATTGTTAAGTGCACCAGGTATATGTCCTTAGATATTCATTATAAGTCCTTTTTTCAGAAAAACAGTTTTAATTACATATCACAAATTCACATTTCCGAGTAGACTGCTACAGTAAATTGCCAAGGCATGACAATATAAATGAATACATTTACATGTGAATAACAGTATTAGCCTTGTATATCTTACAAACTCCACTGTTGTTTCACAAGAATACAATTTTAAACACATGTAAACGTTCTTCTTCGACACATAAGTTATTAATTGCTAAAACTGATTTCATGATTTATCGCATAAAGTCTCCGACTACTGTTATTACTGCTATAACTTTTCAACAGTAACAGCAGTAATAGTGCTGCTACTGCTATAACTGCCAACGGAAACAGCACCAATTCTGTCATAACTGCTAACATTTTTCAACAATAATTGTTTCATGGAAGTATCTTTTTTATCAAATTTGCCTAATAGAACATTTCAACGTATTAAATCTCAATTATTTAGTATTAATAATAGTTAAAAAACTATTCTATGGTTAATTATATTAGAGCGCATAATGAAAGCGCTTTATGGCCTAGTCAAACTAAAAAATAAATTTTCAACGGATGTTGCAGTCGAAAGCATAAATTTAAATACAGGTTGACTCAAATGCGAAACTGCTACTGTTAGGGGCTAGCTTTACGTGCAAATGTCAAACGATCAGCAAAGAGTAATGCAAACATGTAGTGGGATGACTGTTGAGTTGCTATGTTGTGTACAGGGGGCCACGTATTACGACGATTAGCTTGATACTGAGATTTCTCGTTTTGCACACAGCCACTATACGAGATGAGTCTATACCGTATTGTATGCACGTCCTTGTTGGTCTCCTGCTTTAAAACCTAACCTTTTGTTGTGCCATCAGAAGGAAAATGTTCTTGTCGTGAAAATATGGCTTCTGTTTTCACTGACCTAGGTTCCGTTATTATTAATTATGGAGTTTTAAAATGACACATAATGTTGATTTATATATGATTTCGTTCTCTCTGGTCTGTTTGTTTGTTGTCTAACTGACACAGTTAAAGGTCATATAGTCACTTTCCAGCAAGATCCCAGGTTCCCCTCCGTTCATTAATTCATCACGGGCGGGTACCTGGGTAGAACCGCCGACCTACCGTAAGCCAGCTCATGTGAAAAATGAAACGCCCCGAGTGAGGCTCAAATCCACATCGGTGAAGGGCAAGTGGTTCAAAGTCAGGGACCTTAACCACTTGGCTATAGACACCCCTTCTGGTCTGTGTGTATATTTGATTACTGCCGATCCTAACGAAGACGTTCCTGAAAACTACATTGACTACATGGTGTCAAATTTTAACATAAGGTAAAAGTTTGAAAGCGCCAATTTCTCAAAACAACTTGCACACCTTGAAAACATTATGTTCGAAATGTTATTACATTTCTTACAAAACTTGCACTAAAATAATTTTGAATAAGACTGTCTCTTAGCATAGTTATTGTAAATATTTTTTTTCTTACACTTGCTTAAGTTTTAAAAATAATTAAGTGAAAATGATACCCGCCGGTTAGATTTATATTGCGTGATAAGAGTAACCAGAAATGTTTAATGGCGCTTCTTTTATTGTGTTAACGTGAATTACTTTCAAAATTGTTTAAACTGCTGTTTCATAAATATAGTATTGGGAACTAATTGAAATACAATACAATATTTCATAAAGAATATACCGGTTTAATGTTATTTTTATTACAGAGTGTATATACAGGAAATAATCAAAGCACCAAGAGTACTGATGGGGATTTGTGGTCAGGCTGATTTTAGACAGAAAGTTACCTGTATAGGAATTGCATATTGTGTTGGAGATATCAAATGTTTAAGCCCACTGACATCCATCAATAAGTTGTATGAACTGAAAAAAGTGAAAGTATATGCACTAACCTTGCTTAAAATGTAGTCAAAGAAGAGTTGTCCATAAGATCATCTGGCTGGTTATTGGACTTAGAAAAGATAATATGCCGATAAACATTCTGACTAAGTATGGTGTACATTGGATGAAAACTGCTGAAGTTATGAAGTACATTATGTGTACACTGTCAATTTTTGCAGTTTTAAGTAATTCAAGGACAATAACTTAAAAGAGACTATGAGTATCCGACTTGTTTTCGGAACTTGATAGAAGTTGTTACTCTTGCCACATACTTTGATTTTCATGTTTCTAATAATCTGGGGACGAATTTCGTCAAAATCATACACATCCATTCAGAATTTTTACCGCAGCTGTAGTTTCTGCAAAACGTTGCAGTTTATATTTCGAAACATAATTTTCTTTGAATTTTATAGGTTGATGTAGATCTACTCACACCACTTCACGCACACGACTGTTATGATATATGCTTATTACCTGCTGTCTCCAATATTTTAAGAGTATAATAATATGTCACTGGTCGTTGATGCACATGGAAATATCCGGTTCGAGGGTAACAGTTTTGGCGGTATCGAGGCTCTTTCAAGTTAGTACCAAAACTGTTGGCCGAGTGCCAGAAATTTCAATCTGCATCTACAATCCGTGGTAGATTATTGTTCTTGCATATATTTATTCCGTATTTACCAGATTATACAACAAATAAAGCAAAACTATATGCTTTCTTTGTAGCACTCTTTCTTAGAGTAGCGTATTTAAACAAAGTGCGGGAATTAAAGTCCATTATCAGAAGGAAGTGACGTAATGACGATTTAATGACAGACAACAACAACGTTTAGGGTTAGTTTTATCGCTTGTAGCGTTACGTTATGTTTTTACTCCATAAAATAACATATTTTAGATCGAGAACAACTATCAAGTTATTTAATTGTAATCAAATTTTACGTAATTATAATGTAATAATAAACTCGTTAGTTTTCAAAAACAGCACGAGAGCAATCTGACCTTACGTTTAAAACTCTATATATTCCTTCACAACGTCATTCACATCCTGGTAGCAACGTGTCCTGGAGACATGTGTTCTCGTTAACTTCGTTATCCAATAAAATATGCTAAGCCTTAAATGTCATTATTTTGCTAAAACTTCGTTTTCGATGTTAGTCTGATGCAAAAGTTACAGAAAATTTTGTCTGTCGTTTACTTTATCTGATGACATATTTTTGCTCTTCAGAAAGGAGATCATGTGTTCTCGAGCTATGTTTAGAAACATATATTTTGATCTGAAAAGAAGATGCACTGGTTTAAATACTTTACAATTTTATTTTATCATATCTTTTGTTATATGATTATAAATATAGTTTTCATGGTAAACATGTTCAATTTACACAACACTCACAAACAAATGGTGTTTGTTTCTTTGCAACTGTTAGGCTGGTACAATATTCAAGTCCTCATGGTTGCAATTGTCACAGGCTACCCATTTCCCGATAAAAAGACTTCCATCTAATGTTGTTTTTCTTATCTGAATCACATTCACATAGTCGTAAAGCTAACCCTAGATGACCTCTACCTTACAGGTACAAAATGTTATAGAGCTTTATATGCTTCGTTAAAGTACAATAAACTCGTTTATTACATAACTAAAATTATTTTCCATTGGGTTTCAATGGACCTCTATTGTGCAATATTTTTCTATATCATGACGTGGAACGCTTTCATATCAGACGTGGAATGTTTTATTAACGTTGTAATGGAAAGAATCGCGTGACGTCCATGGCGTCCACGCGCACGTTGCGACAACAAGTTGACGTCATTTTTGCGGAAAATATTAATGCGCGTCAGTTTGATTTGTTTATTGCATTTTCGAAGAAATTCTTTTCGTGTTTTTCCTATCTTTCGTTACAGAACCATAATTTAGATATGGAGTAATCAGTTGATAGTGGATATGTAATAAAAAGGTTATTAACTTTGTATGTGGATATATGCGCTTGTTCTTTCGGGGATAATATTGCGCTCCTAAAGTCGCACAATATTACCGCTACAGAACTCGTGCATATATCCACATACAAAGGTAATAACCTATAATCAAAGGCCTGAAGGGCCTGAGAGTCGGCTAATGATTGATGTACTGGTAGTATAGTCTACCAGTTTCAGTTTGGTTTTAGTTTTTTTCCCCAACTGAACAGAGATTTTGTTACAATAGATGAAATGGACATTCAATCGATGCCTAGTAAAACTTTGATTGACATTATACAAGTATTTAAACCCAATATATTTCTCTAAAGTTGAAGAGTGGTTCGCAAAAATAAAAATGTTGAAAGTACAAACTACAATTTGACAGGTGACACTAAGATACTGCCCATGACTATAGATATTTTTCCAGTAAACATTTGCCTCCGGCATTACCAAAACAGGCAATTATCGGCTGGTATATATTCGCACAGGATAAAATTTGAATATGAAAATTTATATTTTGAAATTTTATAGCGCGGATTGCCACATACAATTTGTAACGGATGGACGAAAGAACTGTTCAGATATTTTACAGATAAGGGGCCTGGCAATAACCGTGTCACACGCTAGGTATTGTTCAATCATATTATAAGGGATGTGAATTTAAAGTATACTTACTTTTGCGTTTAAAGATATGTAAATGTTGCTGAGTGTCAATATATAGTGTCATGAATGTTTACACTGACAGGAAAATTGCGCATTCGAAACTAAGAGAAGTTACTCGGACTAGCTACCAATTTCGGAAAAGATAACCAATATTAATAAATGCAGTTCTTTTTTAGTTAAAACCATCATTTATTCTATTTCAGACCTGTTAACCCCTTCAAAACCATGTCAGTAGTCCCCAAGTCTATGTACTTTCAATTATTCGTTTTGATTCATGTAGACAGACAGGCCCAGACTGGGCTGAAAAAATGTTTGAGCCATTTTTACGTGGTCGGTAGCAGGGTGGGTTTGGGGAGGGGTGTTCCTTCCCGCTTTGAACTGCAGTCAGGTTTTGAAATGGGCATTGTGGCAGGTGGTAAAAGGGCAAATGTATCAAACTGTAAAGTGGCAATATGGGGGGAGGGTGTGGGAGGATACCCCCTCCTGCAATTAGGCTTTGGGGTATCACCACAAGGAAATTTTGAAAATGTAGACCCTTGATACAGCCTTTGGTGCGATTTCTAACTGAAAATTTTATGTTTCAATTTCTAAATATTACCTCTAGATTCTTTTTAGTATTACAATATTCAAAGTATGAATGACTGTCACTTCATCTTTTTACTTTCAGGTCATGCCTCAGCACTAGAATATAAGTCTGATATTGATTCTATGTATGTATTATAAAAATAAATTCTAGAATCATTTCTGTTACAATAATATCTATCATGTCTGTTACTTTAATGTTTAAATTTCATAACACAGCTCGATATTTACCCAAAATATTATATCCGGATATGATTACACTTTCTTTATACCGCCAAAATCTCCAGTTTCAACAATATGTTTTACAAATTGTGATGATATGAAGACAGTTTAGCAGCAATTGGCAGTATCTGACATTGAAGTTTACGGTGAAATTATTTAAATCATTTCATAAAAAAAATTGTTTCGTTTCGTCAAAGCACTCTAACATAGACGATCTACTTTCGATTTCAAAAACTACAAGAAAATACAATTTAATGTTTCGCCGATTTGTTTATTTCTCGAAAAATAATAAATAAAATCATTTTTAAAATCAGTAGTAATTAAACAAATCAGTAAGAGCTCTTTCTCGGGATAATTTATCCGCTTACTGACTGCAAAAATCAAGCCATGTGTCATCATGAAAAGCAGAATGGGTGACGGTTTCATTTTTTTGCGAACCTGAATCGTTAGCTAAATATCCAAACCAGTCAAAATTCCAGAAAGGTTACGATCTAGATTCTTTCTAGTATTACAATATCCAAAGTATGACTGTCACTTCATCTTTTTACTTTCAGATCATGCCTCAGGACTAGAATACCAGTCTGACATAGATTATATGTAGGTGTAAAAAAATAAATTCTAGAATCATTTCTGTTACAATAATATCTATCATGTATGTTACATGAATGTTAAAATTTCATAACACAGCTCGATATTTACCCAAAATATTATATCCGGATACGATTACACTTTTCTCCATTTTCAACAATATATTTTACAAATTGTGATGATACGAAGACATTTAGCAGCAATTGGCAGTATCTGACATTGAAGTTTACGGTTAAATTACCTCTTATTTAAATCTTTTCATAAAAAAGTTGTTTCGTTTCGTGAAAGCAGCCAAACATAGACGATCTACTTTCGATTTCAAAAACTACAAGAAAATACAATTTAATGTTTCGCCGATTTGTTTATTTCTCGAAAAATAAGAATTAAAATCATTTTTAATATCTGTAGTAACTAAACAAACCAGTAAGAGCTTCTTCTTCCGATAATTTATCCGTTTACTGACTGCAAAATTCATGTGTGTGTGTAGAAATCCACGCAAAGTTTATAGAAATCATACGATGCGTGTATACGTTCAATGTGGGAGAATTAAGGCTGATCGGGATCGGCTATGTTACCTAACGCATCCAGACGATTCAGATTTTGTTTTTAAAAAAGCATTGTGTGCATTTCTGTAATTTTATATACGTTTTTGCACGTATTTGCTTTATTTCTATACGTAATTTACGCTAATACGCATCTTATCTGGAGCCCTGTGGAACTATTTTTTGTCTTTCGCTGGATGTTACGCAAACTTACGCTGGATGTTACGCAAACGTAAGCCTGCGCAATTCATAAAATGCACATTTATGCTTAATGAGTTACATTCGAGTATTGCACAATTACAAGTCATAAATATGACAGATTACATCGTATATTGATCATAGCAAAGGGAATTCACACATCTTAACTTCATTCATGCAGTGAACTGTTTGAAGTTTGAGAAATCTAATGGAACTACATCCCTTCACTGTGTTATTTGGTCCATTTAGACTTAGAGAATCGCTGGATAGCAAGGACTCGTCAAAACGATTTCATCGTTTAGCCGACTAAAAAATAGTCTTAACAGTTCGTAAGCAAGTGGTTTCTTAACAATATATTACGTTGTCTGAGTGATATACTTTCTTTTTTTAATAGTATTCCCTGTTTTCCCCCTTCCCACAGCAACCCTACCCCTTCTCTACTTCAACTCCATTTGTTCTACCTTGCATATAACTAAAATGTGCTTGTTGTTGGATTTTTGAGCAACCTGTCTGCTTAAGTTTCCACTACAGATTCTACTTATGGCAGGCATATTTGATGTGCTGGCAGTGCTTGCTGTGCTATGTGCGTCCAAGAAATCTATTCATACCTTTTAATTTTAGTATATTGCGTTATAAGCTGCTCCTATATACTCAGGAGCTTCTATTTAATAACAGTATCAATCAGACATTTTGCATTTTAAACAACATCGATTGATTACAACATTATTTATACAAATTTAGTATTGTGCATTTTCTTTGCTTATAGATGTATTTTGTGAAAACAATGCAAATACAAAGTTTGATTTATTAATACTTCAACCAATTTCTTTTTAAAATTGCAAATACTCTTGATAAATACATTTGCATTTATCTAATTCATTCGCTCATATTTTTATGGCTTTTATTAAATGAAGATTTTGTGTTGAACAGCATTTTTGCGGCTGATATCCCGACTTTAGTGTTCAGTACTGGGTGAATTACTTAAATTGGTTCTGTTTCCTGTAGTATGGGCCTAGACTGAAGGTGGAGAGGTAAATATGACTCCTGCCATGAGCCAGACTGGAAATAGTTCTTTTATATATTTTAGGTGTTGACTTTAGTTGTCTTCTCATGACGAACAAGTAAGATTTGTTAAGTATAATTTATTGCCCTGTACATACGAAATTAAAGCTTAACGCAAGTAACATCATTTATCTAAATTTTATTCTTGTAAAAATTGTTATTCAAATTTTACCGTTGTAAGAAATTTAACAAGAAGCTCAATTTGTCTGTCTGCATAATATCGACGCAGTGAGCCATGAAAATACCCAACGCAGTAAAACATATAAAAAATTCCAACAAAACATTTCGTATGGCTTTAATTAACAGTTTTATTAAAAGAATGACCCAACTGTTTTGAGACACGCCGCATGTTTGGTGTTCAGCTTTCCTGCTTGATTGTGTCTGACGGAACAGGTGGAGGACTCTATGATATTTAGTTCTTAAATCCAACCGGGACAGAGCTGTCTCTGGTCTGTTTCGTTGAGCCCTTAAGGGTGTTTACCTTATTGCTCTGTCTTCTGCAAAGGTATTGAGTACATGCGTTTTAGGTTCTTAAGTATTGTATTTATATAATTATACAAGAGCATTGTTGTGTTTTACATTACATGCCTTCTGTTGCCTTTGCGTATGTTAGGGTTTCACCTGGCGGGGAAAACTTTTATTTACACTGTCCTGCGACTTTGGAACATAGTGGGGGTAAGAGTGATATTAGGTGCATTAGATATTTTGCTGAAATTTCCATTTACTGGAACTATTCCTCGTCTTTTGCAAAGAAAACTCAAAAACCTATGATTTTCTTAATTTAACTTCTGTCAAATCACCATTAATTTGTCATTTGATATCATCATTTGGAAATATAAAAACAACTGCTGCACTAAGCCATACATAATACGTATATATAGTACTGCGTTACATCTACCTGAGCAATAAGGTATACTGCTGACTGAGCCATATACACTGTGGCAGTAAGCCGCATGCATCTATGGCTTACTGCCGCATATGGCTTAGCGCGTTGTAATAGAGCATAATAAACGGGCTGCTGACTACCTTTTACAACAGCTAACCTTGTGATATGTTACGTATAGACTGGTCCCGTGCGAACTTCGAAAAAGTAGGACAGGTAACCACTAGCGACTTTTCTAACCTGATTGTCTGAGGTAATTTTGGTAAACAAATTGCAGATGGTGTTATTGAAGATCTGTTTTGGAATGATTGAAGAACGTTTAAGGAAAACAAAATAAGTCGAAATTGTCTTATCATATATTTACAGCAACATCTGTTTTGTCGTCTTGTTATGAATGTTTATTTAAAGTAAATTGAATATCTATCCACATGAGAATATATCTTAAATTGAAAAACAAAAATGATTTAAACGTTTTGACCTTGGCATTTGAAGTTGGTGTCAATTTCCTGCAAGAGACATGTCGCCTTGTGATAGCTAACGTCGGGTTATGTGGGTATCCCTACATGTATAAAGAAATTACAGAATGGACAAACATGTCTTAACATATAAAGAGTAAACATGGTAAAAAAAACTGCTGAGTTTAAGAACAGCTCTTGTGCATTTTGGTATATATATTGTTTGTAGATATCTCATCCCTTTTGGATTTTGTTTAGTATAATATGAACTATACATGTGACTTTTGAGCTAACCGCCTGAATCTTGCACTTTGTATTAATATAGTGATAGTTCATGGTTCATTCATGCATAAAAGACCAGACAAGAATATGATTTGAAAAATGTCACATCTTACCTTGACCCTGTCGTTATTTGTGTAAGTTTATTTATCATAAACAGTTACTAAGTGTAGACAAATGAAGAAAAAGAACAACAATACTTGGACCTGACCTTTAAGCTGAGAGATCTGAGTTTTGCATATCACATATAGGATTGTAATGGTTAATTTTTGTGCCAAATTATTAAATATCCAACCGTGCGTGGCAAAGTGATATAAGGACGGGGCGCAAAAATGGGTTTCAACTAGTTGTAAATGCTGAATGAAAATATTATGATGGGATAAATCCTACAGTACTTCAATAACACTCTTAAAAGGGATATCATTGTACGTTATCATAACTATAAAATACAAGAACAAGTTGATCATCAACGTTTCTTTCCTTTGTGTTGAGATTTAGTAATCTAGGTTTTACTGTAAGTAAAATACTGCCAAGTCGAGGAGATATAAAATTTGTTTTGCATTGTTTGTGTTTCCGTTAGTCTTTCTGTTCGTCCGTCTGTTTTACGTGCTTTCTGCCGCGGCCAAATCTCAGTAATAGTAAACACATTGAAATGATATTTGGCGTGGGTGTTTCTATTTATATACAGTTGTTGTGGCAACCAACTTCGTACGACCAGAGCTTCTGCCTCTAGTATGATTAAAAAGTACAGGGTAATCCATAAAATAGAGAAAAGTGGAAACTTCACAGGTCGTCCAACACGACAAACGTGTTGAGGCGTGTAATTCCATGAAGAGCGGCGTTTGGTCCCCAGATAAAATAATGGGTTTGCCCCAAACGAGAAAACAATGGGCAGAACTAAACAAACTGGAATTTAGGAAGGGGATCTGAGGTTATGGAGCCTGCGTATCACAGGAACTGTCAAAAGACAAAATTAAAAAGCAGGCACCATATCCAAGGGGTGATTATACAATAGCCAAGGCTATAAAAGCGGGCCGAAATGGTCATGTTGAGAAACTAAACAGTACCGATAACACGACATAAAAGTCGTGCTGAACGATCTGAGAAGATCGAAATATATGTTACATCAATTTTTATATCCTTCTTGCCCTTACATATTGTTACTCCTTTCTGTTAATATGACAGAATTCCTGTACGCAGAGTAAAGTTTAACTTGAACAGGCTCAATCAAACTGAGCCTGCAACATTTTCGTTTTTGTCTTTTGAGCGGCCTGTAAAATTTCCACTTTTTCTATTTTGATATATAACATGTTTATATTTATCTTTTAGTGTAACAGACATTTAATATTTTAAAAAGGTGAGTTTTTACAGAAAATGTTTTACAATGAGTTTTCTCACTACGTTGACAACCATCACGCTGTCTATTGTCCCTTACAGACACCTTTCTGTGGGGGAAGTATATGTCTAGAAATGTAAACCTGCAACATAAACGAGATTTGCAAACAATAATCGCAGATATAATTGCAACTGTAATTGAACTTATCGAAAGCATACTATCATAACCAGTGAATGATATTTTTTTTCAGATATGTTTGTAAAACCACACTTTACATTCCTTCATTATTACAAGCATGAAAATGTTTAAATACATATCATATGTAAAACTGTTTGTAGACAACACAGGCATAAGAAATAGTATCCGATATTATGGATCACCCTGTTATAGCATTTAGTTCAAATAAAATGTAAATATATTGAATGAAGAAGGAGTTTCAGAAATAAAATCAGTCTGACTCTACACAATGTCATTATAGCTGCTGTCTTTCCAGAAACTATATTTATGTCAATCAGGGACCAAATCGTTGCATTGGTGTGTCATTTTTAGTGGATATTTGGTGTGAGAGTTTATCTTCTCATCTGTTAAAATGGCTTATGTTCCTAGGATGCGTTTGATGTTTCATATTAATTCCTACACCACTTACTAGACTTAATCAAATCAGTCTGCTTTTAATATGCGTTTAAGGATCGGCTTATAGACTCACACTGGACAATGAACATGCAGAATATCGTTCTTTACGGCTGATAATTACTTGTACACTTATAGTCATGTGTACATTGCTACTGTATACTAATTTTTGCTCATTTAAAATAAAAGTTTGACTGTAATATCGATTTTAGAATTCAAGAAGCAAAGTTCAATATTTACAGCAATTAGATACATTGCCAAACATGATACTGTAACTGGTTTGAAAACCTGAACCCACATTATAAGGCAAATAATTGAGCAATAAATAACAGATTTTCACGTGACAATTCGAGATCACTAGAAACTCGCCAAGTTTTGCTTAAAACACAATCAAGTTTTACGAGCTATATATAGGGAATATTCTAAACTACAAAGCATAAATTTAAGTACTATAGTGCATTGCATTATATGAAGAAAGTACCGAAATGCCCTAATGAAAACGAATTACCGTTTAAAGACAAATATTTTGATACGAAGCAGGGTTGAACATGTCGGATTCTGATGCAACATTCGTATTGATGTGTGTTGATAATTCTTGAAACGTTTAATTGAAGTAGGTGTACAAGGGAAAGACTAATTTATTTCTGTTTCTGTTTGGCCTTTGTTTTAGTAGCTGCTGACATATTCAACAGCACCAATAACCTAAATCTGAATTCGAAGCTGAACATTTCGATAAATTAGAATTCTGAATATCAGGTTGCATCATATATTTGTGCTTCAAAGTGCAGGTATGATTAGATGGCAGTTCCCAAAAGATATGGCAGTTCCCAAAAGATATGGAACTAAGCCGATATTCTCTTTTGTTTCTGAAGCTACAACTCAAGCCGGCAACAAGACATACATTGTATAATGTTTTTTTTTGCTGTTATGTATTGTTTTTTATTCTCCAGCCTAGGGTCTTGAACGAAAGAGAAATCACAGTCATGCTTTCATTGTGAGTTTTAGTTTTAGATTCATATGTCATATGAAACACATCATGTTGAAGACAACAAATACAGTATCATCTCCTTATAGGTAACCGCTTAGATAAAGCAAGGTCAGTGTCGAAAACTGATGGCTGTTATTATTTCCTAATATGAGCAGTTATACTCATCAAATAGGCATAAGCATAACACAGTTACAGGCCATGTGTGAACTCAAACAGTAACTAGAATTGTGTCCAGAGGACACAGATGTACTGACATTTTCCGCCATGCTCTAAAAAGCAAACATTATAGTACATATGAATCTTTATATTTACTATGGCCTGTTTTGTGAAATTAAGTAAGAAAGGGTCATTCTTCACATGAGTGTATTTCATCTACGACACGTTCAAGCATATCCTTTTAATAGTGTTTTAGGAGTTGAAAACACAAGATTTTTATTTATATTCTATAAAGCAAACTTTCAAAGGACCATAACTGCACAGCAAAAGTTCTTTCCTTTATGGTCATTTGCACATTAAGCTTGTTCACCTGTGGAAGTTTGAAGTAAACAAAGCTAATCGTGTGGAAAGAGTTGGGCACACAAGATTTGCTCTACATTCTATTCAGCAAAACTATCAAAGGGCCATCACTGCAGTAAAAGTAGTCACAGAAGAATCCTTCCTTTATGGTCATCTGCACATTAAGCTTGTTCAACTGTAGATGTTTGAAGCAAATCTGGCTAATAGTGTTGGAGGAGTTGTACACACAAGATTTTCTCTATAATCTTTATAATAGCAAAACTGTCAAATGCTCATGTCTACAGTAAAATAGGTAAAGAAAAAATTCCTTTATGGTCGTCTGCACATCAATCTTGTTCATCTGTGGAAAGTCTAATAGTATGGAAGGAGTTCGGCATACAGAATTTCGGGACGTACGGACATACGGACAGCACCAACGCTATATGCCCATAACTGTGGTCATAAAAGAGCACAAATATATAAAACATAAAAGAAAAAACGTGGTACAGTTGGCTCAAACTTTTATTCTGGTTAAACAGAGCAGCATTTATTACACGAATAATGATGACAGGACAGTATGAAGCGAGAATAAAAACACTTAAATTATCACCTTTTGTATATAATAAAAAGTAAAATATACTTACAAAAAAACTTAATGAATTTTTGATTTCAAGGTGACCGATATTGTTAGTTAATATCATATCGTCTACACCTTGTTTATAAAATGTTTAATTAAATATAAGTACTATCGTATAAGTTCCTCCAGAGGTAAATCCGAAATTTCATAATTTGTCGGCAGACATAGAAGTTATCATACATTTCGATGGGAGACTAAAACAGTAAAATTTGAATAAGATAAATTGTGCTTCTTGAAACATGTCATACTGTTTATCACTGCATGTGTAAAGCTTAAAGCTAAAAGCAAATGTCAAAACGAAACAAAATGAAATATTGAGTCTAGCTTTTAGTGGAAGATTTATGTGTTACGGGACCCCCAAAAAAGAAATAGTTGCAGGATAAAATTGTTTTTACAGTCTTTAATTACCTTGAGTCGTTTACCTTTTTAATGAGTGCCTTTCTTGTAAATGTCGTGATAACGATAACAGTTTTTTTATAGATAAATAGCTAAAGACGTATCAATCAAAGCAAATTGTTACATTTGTATTCAAAGAATGTGTGTATTTTCAAGCAATGAGATTCCGTATTCATCAACATTAAGTTTTACATTTATATTTTGCCTTTTAATGTTAAGTTGGCAAGACTATAGTCTTTTACAAAAGACGAAAGATTAGGGTAGATTTCCCAGAAGCACAGAGTACCCCAAACACAGCATCGCAAACTAGGCCCTCGACAAAAAAGATGCTGTAACGGAAAATATTGTAGACGGTGCATTAAGTAATTTAAGTGCATTTTAATTATATGCAAAATACAGAAAAAAATTCAAAAAGGTCTGTAAATCCAAAAGTTAATGGACAACGTAAATTTAGGTACATTGTAATATACTTTATGAAATATAAGCAATTGTGGGGGTAAATATAACATTTTAACATTCTTTAAAAATTCTTAAATATTTCTATTTATTGTCAAAATTAATTTACAGGTGCTATAAAGAAAAGTACGTATAAAAGCAAGAGAGGAAAATTGTCTCCTATCTTTCGTCAAAATTAAAGGCTTCGACTGCCTTTGATATAAAATGTATCTACTTGAAATATCTACTGATATGTACATTTCCTTGGCTATTATCATTCTCCTCCTGTCATTTTACCGCGGACATACTGGGTTGTTTCTACCTGGGTTACAACCCCTTCTGCAGCCCCAAAACCATCGTGAGGTCAAGCGTCTACCACCAGGCCTGCAGAAGGTTTGAAGATTGCATCTGTGTGAGCATCGATATTTCCCAGGAACGCATTCGATGACACGTATAACAAATCTACATGTCTGTCGCTTATTTATCCCACCACCTGATACCTCTTTAACAGAAATAAACAATAACACTTGCTAAATAAGTGTTAGACATGTTGGACAACGTTTCCCTATTAGAGATTTTCAGCTTACTTCGATGCGGACCACGGACTGCGTACTTACTATAGGGGTTTTCTCAAACTGTATATGTTTTTATGCATAACTGAACAGCGGCATATTTAGCATCCGGTTCTTATGCTTATATCCTTTTACCTTTTATACCCTTTTTATAAATGTATCTATACAATACCTTCGGCTACCGTATTTATAAATAAGACATCGCAAACTTATTCTTTTTTATCTGAAGTGTAGCAACTTATTTATATGCTTGTAGTCAATTTCGTGACGTTCAAGCCAGTATTCGCTAGCAGTGAAAACGACTGTTAATTCAACGATCAACATACCTTTTAATCAAGGATTTGAACCAATGCCCACCTGGTAAGGAGACAGACACTCTTACCCTGTGCCGCAAGAGGTTCGCCTATTTTAGATCAGGGAATCAAAACAACATATTATACAAGTTAATTGAATATTTGGTATCAAATAATGTTATTGTGATTTTGGAAACATAGTTTCGTACTATTGCACTCAGGTAGCTTAAATGCTGTTGTACGACGCACAATTTACGATGCATGACATATTAATGCACCGCGGTAAAAAATGTCTTACTTGGTATTATACATGTATATTCTGAACTATTTCAAACCCTACAAATTCATTTTTACACGGTACTGAATTCATTCAGTTTTCCCGGTCACGTTATAAGGATATAAAAGATGGCTACATTTTAATTTTTTAAATAAATATATACTGCGAGTTTTCATGAGTTTAAATCTTTGTCCAAGTTCCCCAAAGCCGAGTATCTACACATCCCATATGTATGCATGTGTTCGAAAAGGTACCCGAGTGAAAATTAAAGGCTTTGTCAATAATGATAAAGGCTAGTCTCGACTACTAAGCTGGTTATATCAAATGGCCACACAGAATTGCTCAAATGGTGTCAAAAATATGATTTCGTTGACAATTCTATGCATGCACTGGCCATAAAACATTTTTTTGGAATATGATCAGAATTTGACCTTGGACACGTCCCATGCCTACTGTTCACAAACCAATTTTCGGTCTCAGCTGGGTTTTAGATTGACATTTTGACAGCCAATTTTAATGGTACTTAAAGATTAAATTCCATTTGAGACTGATAACATGCAATTCTGATATCAGATTTTTTTATTTCCAAACATGCTGATACATAACTAATTCAGGATGTTTTAGCTAAAATATGGTAATGTATCGGATCCCGTTTCGACGGGGTTGAAAGATACATGTATGAGAACGTCCTGTATATTTAGACAAAGTGTTGAACTAAATCATTCAAGATATTTCATTAAAACTTCTTTTTTATCGAACATTAGATTCAATTATCAAAATTAAGGCAAAACAATGACCTTTTTCGTACAGAAGTCTACGAGAACACGATATTTATACTATGCAACAAAAATTAAACGGACTTTCATTTCATTCAGAATGTTTTGTTTTTTTTTCACAATAATATTTTGTACTGCATTTGTTTCTTATTTTGTGTTGTAAGAAAAACTAGTCTAGGAATTGTATGAACGGACACATATTAAAACCAGGAATCGCCGTTATCTTCAAATCCATGTTTCAAGTTGTATTTTTTAATGCATGAACATATTAAGGTAAAGTATTATCGTAGTACAGTGGCTTCGAAACTTCACATGTCATGTCGTTCGATTCGCGCAGAGGTTAAGTAACGTCAGAAATGTCTAAAAATATAAAAACAAAATGATAAAGCATACAGATAATCGAAGAACCTGCTTAACGCAAGTAAAATGCGACAGGGTATTTAGATGACATCTGAAAATTGCGATTACGTGTTTCAAATGTAGCCTGTTCACTATCCATATATTTTTAAACGTATGTATTGTATAATAGCAGATAATTATATCACAATACACTAATTTGTACAACGAAGGTAAAAGTAACTACACATATAGGTAAAACCGCCTCGATAACCTAGTGGTAGAGCGTCTGCTTCGAGTGCGGGAGGTCGTGGGTTCGATCCCCGGCCGCCTCATACCAAAGACGTAAAAAATGGTACTAGTAGCTTCCTCGCTTGGCGCTCAGCATTAAGGGGATAGTGCTAGGACTGGTCAGCCCGGTGTCAGTATAATGTGACTGGGTTGGGTATCATGCCACGTGTCTACGGCGTGATATTCCAGTGAGGCAGCACTATAAAGCTGGGCATTGTGCTCACTGCTACAAGTAGACACCGTCGTTTATATGACTGAAAAATTGTTGAAAAAGACGTTAAACCCAAACACACACACACACACACACACACACACACACACATATAGGTAAAAGAAACATATATACCCTAAGTATGTTTTCTTTTTTGAGAACCTTTAAATATTTTGAGAAAACCCATACTGTTAGTACGCAGTCCGCTGTCCGCATTCCGCGTGGAAGTAAGTTGAAAATCTTTATTTAAGAGTTAGTAAATTCGGATACTGATAATGAAACAAGACAGTGTGACAAGATTCATATGCTGTGCATTAGGACGTTTTGGAAAACATGCCATACTAAGAACTGAAGTGTGTGTTGACGTTTTAAAAACATTAAGATAATTCAATTAAATATCATTTTGTACCATTAACAATGTTTGTATTAAAAATCTAGTCATCCACTTACTTTCCATCCAGTATATTTTAGTTTCCTCGCACATTCTTGCTGTATTTTCAGAAATCATGTGACGTGGTACCTCTCTATTTGTGTACGTCCATTTTACAGACTCCTCGTCTTCAGCGCTCTTCTGTTCGTACATGTCAACCTATGTAACAGGCATAATTTCCAACTAACATAATAAGGAAGCTATTCAGAAAATTCATCAATTACTGAACATTTTAAGCATTGCTAACAGGTTCAAAGGTTGCAACATTTCAATACATGTGCGAATCTGTCCAATCTATATAACTCTAATAAAACAATTTCGAAAATATGTTTGGAATTCTGTTACCATCAGTTAACCACTCATGTGTATTGAACTAAGAAATGTAGATGCAATCTTACCTCTCCGTCCGTGTATTTGTCAGTATCTGTAGTTGGCGTTTCGGTCTCATTCATGAGCTGTGCAAAGCACACGCTTTGATCCTTAGCTTCTGCATCCGCAAATCTCGTTACAACCAACCCCTTAAATACATAATAAGGTAAAAACAAGTGTCATTGAAAACGACGAAATGTAGAAAAAAATATTGTTCAAAGGGCTAAGCAAAGGAAAAACAAATTGCTAAGGTAATGTGTTTATCTTGAGAATAGACAGGTGTTTAGCATATTCCGCATCCAATCTGTAGAAAATAAAAGCTTTATATAGAACATTCGTAAAAGAACAGTCAAATTACAATTATAAGACACAGAGTTAGATCTCTGCACAAAAATGTTTTGAGTATTCAGAATTTGCCGAGTAAACATTTTCTTGTAAATATTAATTCAATTGCGCAAATGTACTAAGAATTTGCCTGAGACGATACACATTACAGTATGTGCTATCAGCACTGGTATATGACGCTTAGTAAAATGTGGCTACGGTGACGTAAAACGGATGTGACACCATCAACGGCGAAAAGGAAATCGATAATATAGGACAGGTAGTGACTTTCTTCGGGTATTGCGAAATGCTTAAGACGTGTCATATAATGTTTGCTCAAATCCATGCTATTCAGAAATAGTTTTCTTTTCGCAATAAAATCATAACTGAGTTAGAAATTATGTCTTGAAGACCTCAATGACAGCGATTTTGCTTGTAACTTTGTGGACGGAAGTCAGGGGAGAATACTAGGGTCACGGATTGAGACTTTTGTTTCGTATGCTATATCGTGTTCTGATCACATTCTTCATAATGAAAAATGACATGTATATATTGCATATGTATGAGACCACTGCTTTATTTCTACATGTTCATGCAAACCTGATGTAATTTGTTGAACATGTAAGACATACATTATATGTGTGTGTGTCTGAGTTTAACGTCTTTTTCAACAATTTTTCAGTCATATTAACGACGGTGTCTGCTTGTAGCAGTGAGCACAATGCCCAACTTTATAGTGCTGCCTCACTGGAACATCACGCCGTAGACACGTGGCATGATACCCACCCAGTCACAATATACTGACACTGGGCTAACCAGTCCTAGTACTATCCTCTTAATGCTGAGCGCCAAGCGAGGAAGCGTCTAGTACCATTTCTTCGTCTTTGGTATGAGGCGGCCGGGGATCGAACCCACGACCTCCCGCACTCGAAGCGGACGCTCTACCACTAGGCTACCGAGGCGGTTTATACATTATATTGGTCAATAGCTATTTTATGACGGTCAATAGCTGTTCATAGCTAATGTTGTCTATTTATGTAACATTGACTTAAAATAAAATTTGTATCTTGTATCTTGTATCTACTTAATCAAGACATCTCCGTGGAAAGACAGTTAACAACTTATAATCTAAGTGTAGGTTTGCAAAATAAACAACATATTAAATCTGTTGATATCAACGTTCATATCATTGAGAATATAATGCTGCACATTGTTTATAGTGGTTGAAATAAAGCCTCAATGAATTCCGTTACCTTTCTTTCCCTACAGTTCTTTTAATAACGCCAGACTATGTTATTTTATTTACGTTTTCGAAAACCATGTTTGAATATGGTCATCACAATTATCACCAAGTGTAGTATACAATGGGCGCATTCGGCATACAAACCCGTGTAACTCGGACTAGTTTACCTGAGTGACACGAGTAACAATTGTAGTCCGAACGCTTTATCAAGTAACTTAAAGTGATGGAGAACATTACCTATATCAGTATATGCTAACAGTTCAAAGGCTTCTGAGCTGTAACAATAGTAAAGAATGGTTACTACTTTTGACACATAAATGACTTCATTTTCCAAAATAAACAGCTGATCAGACGAGACAGAATCCCTCGTATCAGAAATTATGTTGAGTTAGTGGACTAAATGTTTATGTATGCGATATAGTGTTGTTAGTTGCGTGTATCTTACATAATGTTTGCATAATGTTTGCATTTTTAATGACAATGAAATAAATGATTTTTGTGAAGAACCGAACCTAACCTAATAAAGATATGTTTGATGACTATAATGAGGACAGACTGTCTGGTATCGTTGTTAGAGATGAACTGGTACGACTTCTGTCAGAGTGAAAAATCAGACTGGATTATTATCAATCGACTTTTCAGATTCTTGGAACAAGTAACACTTGGAAGAATGTTCAGTCCATAATGTTTAATAGACTAGAAATTTCTATTTTATGTTAATTTATACTTAAAATTATTTCAGAGGCAAGAGCTACAATTTATATTAGTCCTCTTATATCTACATATGACTCTACTAACCCGGGTTATTTCAAATTAAAGGGTGTTTGGTATAATTATTTCTTTTTTTTTATTGTTGTGATTGAAATTCATAAAAGGAAACAGTGGAGACCCTGATCACATGATCTGTTTTACGATGTTCAATCTGCACTGTTTGCCAAGACCCATTTATAGGAAGAAATATATTACGAAAATGAATAAGCTCAACTCTGCTGACTGTCTCTATCCGCCCATGCTAATGAATTTTTTTTTTTTTAAATATGTCTTTGTTTAAAATGACATAACTGAATTCACCATGCTCACAAATAGCACATTACAAACAGTATGCTTTTTTCAAACTTTTTTACGTAATACAGCCATGAAATGTGCTAAATGCTAGTCTGACTTTTAAAAGACCAAGTACCAGTTCTTGATGTTGGTCAATTGGGTTCAACATCATTTCCAACAATCTTATTGCCATATATGACTGCCAGTCACAAATGGTAACAAATGTTCACTCTCCTTGGCAAGCTTAGCAACCTAAGTGGCTTACCAGTCCACTTTCATAAGCAACAGTCAACTCTACATTCATATGGACTGAGGTAGGTTGCAAATGGCCAAGGGAGGAATTTCATCGCTAACCGGATCAAACCCGTGAACTTTGGACCGACAGGACAGTACATCAACTACTGAGCTAACTAAACAACAGTGCCATAATTATGTGTCTGTGGAAAGATGGTTTGCCGGCAAGTAGGGAGGTTGAATTATTTACTTATAACTTCAACATCAATGTTTGGCTTCTGTTGTGGATTATTTGTCCTTATCACTCATTATGTGTTCTTAAGCCAAGATGTTTTTCTCAAAGTTTTCCCTTGTGAACATAGAAAGGAAACTTACAAGCTTTAAGAATCAGATCGAGAATCATCGAAATATGCTTGACACGGATGTTGCTGTAAGAAGCTGATTTCTCAACATATGTCCTATTTAGCAATATTTACAGATGTGGGCATGAATGCCAAAAGAGCATTTCAAAGTTACTCTGTATTTGTAAGAAAGTAAAAGGTTTCAAAAAAAAACAATGACAGCACGCTCCACTATTCGAAGGCAATTGTCAATATGAATGATTTTCGGTTCTAGAATCGATATAATGATTCAAGGATTATTTGACTTGATTCTATGATCTAACTTAAAAACCGTGAATAGATATAAGAAGTTTTCAACCCAGTACCCAGTTTGGAGATAGTAATTTGCATGCAGACACAACAATATCTATGCACAAGAAAAAGGGCATAACTTGTCCAAAATTAAAGTTTTGGGAATTGATTCTTTGACCTTCCTTTACATCACTGGAGACATGTATGGAAGTTTCAATCCAATATCTGCATTAGTTTCTGAGATAGTAACTTGCATGCAAAACTTTAACCAGCTTTTTCTATGTTTTAACAATGGGGCATAACTTGGCCGGAGTTCAAGTAAGAGTTATGGAAGTTGATGCCATGTCCTATACAACATGGAAGACATGTGTGAAGTTTCAACCAAGTATCAGCATTCGTTTAAAAAAAACTTGCATGCAAAACTTTAACCCCTAAAAGGGGTCTGACTCAAGTAAGAGTTAGAGGCTTGTGATATGTTGATATGACCTTATTTTACAGACCCGTAGAAATGTGTGAAGTTTTAACCAAACATCTGCATTAGTTTAGATGTACTAACTTTCATGTAAAACTTAAAACTGCATTTTCTAAGTCCAAAAGGGGCATAATTTTGTCAAAATACATATTAGAGTAATGGGACTTGATCATCTGCGGTTAGTTAATGACCTTAAAAAGTAAAAATTGGTTTCAAAGCAAATGTCTATAAATGAGACCCATAATTTACATAAGATTCGTTCAAGAGCTATCCAACTAAATTATTTTGGTAGGTCTGATGAGTGGAAAGACTTATTTGAAGTTTCATTTCAATATCATCTGTGGGTATTGAGATAAAACCTTGAAAGTAATTGCACCCAAAATTTTACCAGTCTACCAACGACGCCATGTTTAAAGTGTTAATGTATTCCGATACGATCACCCGCCTTTCCCAGCTTCTGGAGGTGGGTAGAATTCGGGTGACACAACTACTATCGCCCGGGTTACACGAGTTATACTCGAGTAATACCCAGGGTGACTCGGGTTAGCTCGAGTATGTATGCCGAACGCGCCCAATAAAAATACCAATTATGACAAACCAATAGTTGACATTGTATACTATTATATAATCAATCAATAATCAATAATCAATCACTACCAATATATGAAATTTCTGTAAGCTGATTCCCCAGAATATTTAATATTTTATTAACTTACATTTAAGTTATCAAAGATAACTTTATTACATTCATAGTTATAAGCAGATAACTTTATTACATTCATAGTTATAAGCAGATAACTTTATTACATTCATAGTTATAAGCATAAATGACCTTTTCCAGGCAAAGCAACTTAGTTCTCGTACCTTCTTGTAACCACAAGTTTCTACGTTATGCATAATTAATTTTACCGAAATGACTTTTGATAGTTATGTACCTTTTATTCATTACTTAATACTTGATCTACTCTTATCGCTTACATGTTTGTAATCGTAAATGACCTCTGCTACGTTACGTATCCGTATGTCCTCTTCTGTCTCCTCCTCTTCAATTTCCCCACCATTTGTTTTGTATGTCTGGTGTGCAACCTGATCAATAAACTTTCAAACTTCTGAACAATGTCCATAGAAATACATAATCGAAACATAAACGCGAAATAACATAATCTGATCGAAAATGGGACGCTTTTGTTTAAAATGTGAATCAGATGAAATGTTACAGCTTTTCATGAACAATATACATTTTAAAGAAAATACATTATGAAAGGAGCATAGGAAACATGCAATAAATTAAACAACTAAACAGCAAATACAACAAGGTATAGAAAAATAGCTATCAAAAGACTTGGCATGTTAGGTACGGGAAATGAAGGTAACTCGTAACTTAATCATTGTACTTTTACCAATGTTTGGCTTAGCTCTGAATAAAGCATCAAGCTTATTTGAACTACTTCGCTTCCTAGAAAAGCCAATGCTAGTGTCATATGAGAAGGTGTGACCGTGAGCTTTTGTCAGTTATTAGCCAGAAGCTCTGTGTAGTTTCATAAACAAAATGAAAAGGTGACAATATAATTGGCTCTATGAACATGAAAACTAATATTTTGTGTAAGGGTTCAAACTCGAGTTTTTATTTGTGTAAGCTATTCCTTCATCTATGCGTACTTGAAACAAGCACAAAGCATTTCATATGTAGTTACATGTTGAATCACAAAATATGTTATTAAAGATAATTATTAGCTTCAGACGTTCCTACCTTATAACTATCCGAAGTTACTTTCGATCCAAAATAGACAGAAACAATAACGAGCGCAGCCACAATTGCCAAGACAACTACACCAGCTATCACACCGACTGCAATTCGCTTGCTTGTACAACCTTTAGTTCTATTCACCGACACCTTGCAAATTCAATGATAGCTTCGTTACATGGATCAGTTGCTCGGTAAGCATAAATATATAACTCAATATTTTATCACGTGTTATTCAGTAAAATAAACATATATATCCTAGTACAATAACGAATAAACAAAAATATATAAATATACAACTCTGTAATAAAAACATATATATTAAAAGAACACTCGATTTAATTTAAACCACAATCTTTGTTCATTGTGTCATATGAACAACAATTTTTCCGACAGTTCGGATGGTTTAAATATAACTTAACGTCAAAAGATAGTCTCTAAATTTCTCTTTTTCTAACTTAAGAGCATTAACTCGTTTTTTTACTGGTAGAAAATAAAAGTATCTTTTACAGTATGTTTCTTTTATATTAATTATTGAATATCTTTTACAAAAATATAAAAGATTTAATGAATATATGATATATGAAATAAATGTCATGAAAAAATAACAAATAAATAATTAATTGATTGAGCCAGACTAGCCTGCGATATTTAGTCAGCCTGTATCAATTTTCCTTCCATTCAAAATATTATGCTAGCATTATATATAATATCAGTTATATGTTGTTTGAATTGAAAAAAGAGATTGCCTTACCTTTTCAGGCACTCCCGTCACTGTGACAATTTCCGCCTTCCAGCTCTCCATCCCTAATACCGGTTTCATCCGATAAAATGTAGTCAATATCCCTTGTTCTTAACGAGCTAATAAGGCTTGAAACTGGTCGGGTTATATAGTCAGAGAGGTTTGTCTGGTATTTTACTGGGGATTTTGCAAAAAAAAACGATAACCAATCACATGTAAGAATTTCATATTATCAACCCAATCATTTTTTTTAATAATTTATTTTGTAAACACGGACGTGATGAAACTAGTTTGTACCCGGAACGGACCACCTCCAAGGACAAAATGTACGTTTTGTTTCTCTATTTAAATTTTCACGTTAACATATAATAATATAAATAAATACATATTGCAATAAAGTCTATTGGGATATCCATTGCCGAATCGGTTAATTCGAACTAATTGATTCTGTAGCTTTTGGCTGCGTTCTGATAGTGATTATGGGGCGCTATGTAGCTGACTAAAGGCTTTACAAAGGTGTCAAGTCTAACACTAAATAAACATGATAAACATTGTGCGATTACGGAAGCCTATATGAGGCACCCTGATTATGAGATGATGTCGTCTCCGTCGCGTTGCACACAACAACAAGTCTTAAAATATTTGACGAAAAATCTCCATACACCATATCATGTTGTCTTAAGACATGCCAACGTGTCGAGTTATCTAATCCCGACAAAATAGCATGTGATATATGTCGACTTCAAGTAACATGTCTGCTGACAAACTTCATGTCGACATACCGTATACAAAGTAACAAGTTGTCAAAAAAAGTGACAAGAAACCTCTGTAAATGTCAACGTGTCGTGTTATTAATGCAACTTTACAACATATTTATACCAACAAAATAATGTATATGTCGACTTCTAGTAACATGCATGCCGACATACATCAATTCGACACAACCAATCAAATGCGGAGTTTCCTACCACGTGGTAGGCTGACAAAATACACGATTTCAGATCTCAGTTTAAACGCACATAAAAGTTACACTTTTTACATGCATGATTACGCTTCGTATATCCACACTACAAACATGGCATTTACTTCAATGGAGATGAATTTCCAATTATTTAGTTACTTGGTTTAAGAATAAAACCGACGAAGAGCAGGTAACTCTACATCAAGCACATCTGCAGAATAATGATGACCAGAGAGTTAGCAGTAGCAGTAGCTAACAGTAGCAAAATCGTGAAGTTGGCAGTAGTAGTAGCTAGCAGTAGCAGTTGCAGATCGTGAAGTTGGCAATAGCAGTAGCTAGCATTAGCAGTAGCAAATCGTGAAGTTGGCGCAGTAGCAGTAGCAAATCGTCAAATTAGCAGTAGCAGTAGCTAGCAGTTGCAGTAGCAAATCGTGAAGTTGGCAGTAACAGCAATTGGCAGTAGAGTAGCAAATCGTAAAAATAACTGTAGCAGTAGCTGGCAGTAGCAGTAGCAAACGCTATAGTAGCAAATCGTGAAGTTGGCAGTAGCAGTATCTAGTCGTGAAATTAGCAGTAGCAGTAGCTAGCAGGAGCATCAGCAAATCATGAAAATATAATACATGTTGATTGTTTTGTATTTTTATAAAAAAAAAAAAAACGAATACTATATGCGTGTACGTAATGACTGATTGTGGTAAATGTTTGTTATATACACTATTATACAGAAAGAGTTGTAATAATATATGCAGAAAGGTCTGCGATCTAGGTTTTTGCTCAGCTTGACTAACCTTCAGTTAATGAAAATGTCAAGTAGGCCTACAATGTAACCTGAATTGGTTAAAAAAAACCTGTAGAAAGATCCTTTGGAAGCAAAGAATGCAACCAAGAAGAATAATAGCAGACTCGGTTTGATTGAGTCTGTTCATGAGAGGTAATGAAATGTGCATCACCTCTCACGCCCCCTAGCACCGGCTTAAGCGGAACTCTATTACACATATGTTGAATGGACTCCATGATCCCAAAGGACCAGAAAATATAACAACACTGAATCCAAGTACGGGGAAACTTTTTACAGCCACCACACGGTACTTAAAGATTACTGTTTTGATAGTTAATAAAATCAGCACCGGCTTAAGCGGAACTCTATTACACATATGTTGAATGGACTCCATGATCCAAAAGGACCAGAAAATATAACAACACTGAATCCAAGTACGGGGAGACTTTTTACAGCCGCCACAAGGCACTTAAAGATTGCTGTTGTGGTAGTTAATAAAATCTGAAGAAAGATCCTTTGGAAGCAAAGAATGCAACTAAGAAGAATAATAGCAGACTCGGTTTGATTGAGTCTGTCCATGAGAGGTAATGAAATGTGCAACACACAAATTATTTTCACACATGCACTAGAGTCATCAGAATATAGTTTTGAGATTAAAATACAATTGAAAAAGATCAATTCTTGGAAGATTTTCGGTTGTCACCTGAACTACACAAACGAAGCTATACCTTATTTCGGTATATTTATCATCACGTTTTTTTTCGCAGAAAAAGTGGGGATATTGTTATCGCCTCCGTCCGTTCGGGGTTTTATTCTGTATGTTGACTTGATGTATGTCGGCATGCATGTTACTAGAAGTCAGGACAAGTCGCCATATACAACATAATAATTTGTCGGTAAAATTCTGTTGTAAAGTTGCATTAAAGACAGGTTGACATCTTTACATCGGCATGTTACTTAAAATCGACATATATATAACATGTTATTTTGTCGGTATTTAAGTCGACACGTTGATATATATTAAGACAACATGACGCGGTTGCCCATACAGGCTTCCGTAATTCGATTGATAAAAATTATACACTACAATTAATAGTCCAAATGATAGCTTGTAATTCTCAGTGTAAGAGTCATCATTAATAGCAGGAACCTGTTCATGTAGGTATTTTTTCTATTATACAATTCAGTCTCTGTCTTAGGTTTTATTGTCATAAAACGCGCTTTGCAACTAGAGATGAGTTGCGACGATAAATATCAAGTGTCGATATAAATTAAGGACATTTATCTTTTTATGGGTTGCAGTTATTTGCTATATTCTTACCACCTCTGCAGGCACGGATCCGGGAGAATATATATGTATATGTAAATGGTGACCGACTTATAAAACTCGTAGGCGGATTTAATGTTGATGATGTTGTCTCATAAGTGGAGCTCAAAATTTCAGTTTAATGTACTGTAAAGAAATTGGTAGTTACTATAACATGCAGTTGGAAATTTCGAGCTTAAAAAGCTTAGTTAGACTGGCGAAATAGCTGACGTTACAAGCATGGCTCACACATAAAGGCTCATTATACTGAAGCATTATGCATCCCATGAAAATATATAAAGGGTTTTCAATAGTCCAAGCATTGATACAGATATTTAAAATAGTCTTGCTAACTCCATGACAAATAAATGTCAGGTGATCGTTCAAGTAATAATTTCGTCTCTTAGAATGAATACCTGTGAATATTGTTTTGCAACATAATTTGTACGGGACACCATTGAAATCCACGAAACTTTGAAAAACTCATTTTACAGGTTAAAAAACTGATATCAATAAACGACCAGATTTGAGAATTGCTCTGAATGTTTACATTTCATAATCTATGTACAAATTATGCTAAATCATGGCGTAAAAAGCGTCTGTCGAGATATTTTATATTATGTTGTACTATATGTCAGTCCGTAAACCATTTGTAAATTAAAATAACATAGCAAGGGAAAAGGATTTTGAAGAAAATAAAATTCATTATTTTAAAACGTGGCTGCGACGCATCGAAAATGACAAAATACACACAAAGCATTGAGTCTGGTGTGTGACTTTATAAACTTAAAATTGCAACTGAGTATCCTTAAATTTCGACTTACGTAACACGAATTTTTGAATTATTGACTCAAACTTCGACTTAGCATGTTGCCTCATCATCCGTAAATTTTGAACATCCGTTCGTCTGTCATAGGATAAATTTTAAAGTGATAATGAATATTTTTGTTATGATGTACTTTTACTAAACATCCGAGCTCAGACTCACTGGAGATGTCTATGCTTTGCCAATGGTGTAATCACGGGATTACTTTTATAATACCAGGTGGGACCTATTTAATCACTTAAAACAGAAGCAAAATCTTACTGAAGAAATTCTTCTCAGCACGAAATTATTTCTGGATGCAATTAAATAGAAAAAGTTCGCTAAACACGACAAAAACGAAATGCTGCAGGCTCGGTTTGATTGTACCTATTCACGGACGGTAGTGGAAATGCATGCTACTGTCCACGCCCTCTAGCCCCGGGTGGAGCAGACTCAACATTTACACATGCTACAAGTACAAAATCAATTTAGAGACATCCGCAGATGTATTCATAAGGTGGTGCACATGTAACCTTCAATGATACACTAGTGTGAAATCCCACTTAAAATAATGGGTTTGTCCTAAACGAGAAAACAATGGGCAAAACTAAAAAAAACGGAATTTAGAAAGGGGATCTGATGTTATGGAGCCTGCATATCACAGGAACTGCCAAAAGACAAAATTAAAAAGCAGGCACCATATCCTAGGGTGATTATACAATAGCCAAAGCTATGAAAGCGGGAGTATTGGAACCACCAAGGCCGAACTGTTCAAGCTGATAGACTAAACATTATCAATAACACGACATAACCCTGAGGATTACATCAAAATATCACACGCGGAAAAATGGTTTGAACTTAATCTGAAGCAATTAAAGCCAAGCAATTGATAGTTAGATGGACCTAGAAGCAAAAATATCGGAAACTTAGATGTAAATCAGGCTGGAAATCTGCATATGGTCAGTACAAAGCAAGACAGAAAACAAGGAAAATGTAGGGTATGTAGCCACTAAGTTAGAGTTCGATAATGACAGACTGGTAAATGCAACAGAAGAAATAGACTTGAGTACATATTGTACAGTTGATCTAAGTTACATTGATTTCGAGTTACGTTAGTGAATTTTTTTAGATATAAAATCAAAAGTTTAAGTAGGGTATACAGAATTTCAACTCCATATGTAAATTACGAGATTTGTAATAACCACTCCCCTTGAACTAACACTCTGCCGTAAATATATGCGTATTAAAGGATACTATAGTCATACCTGTTAAGGCAACACTTTGCTGTCAGACAAGTATGAAAATGAAAGTGACGTTTGGAGCTGTTGCTATCAAAATTTTTGACATCATTTTGGTCATATCTCCACAAATATGAGAATGTCTAGACCTAGTGCAAGTATAACAGATTATTATAGATTTTATTATCAATTACAACATCAATCTTTAAGTGCCGTTAGCCTCCCTGACTTGGATTCGGTGTTGTTATATTTCTGATACTTCGGAACCTGGGAGTCTATTGAATATATATGTATCTGTTTAAGACGGTGCTAGAAGGCGTGAGGGGTGTTGCACTTTCCATTAGTTCTCAGAAATGACTCAGTCCAACCGATTATACTATTATTTTGCTCTGTTACATTCTTTGCTTTCAAAAGTCCATCGTGAATATGTAATTAAATGTAATTCTAAGTGAAATCTTTATACCTTGTATTTATTCATAGTGTGCTCAATGTTTTTATTGTAAAACACCCTGTAAGGTAATGCGTATGATTAAGATGTATTTGATACAAATTTAAACGATCATTGTGGTTTCCTTAAACAGCTGATGTCCTTGATAAAGGCAACGACCGTTTTGTTTTTAAATTTGGTTAACCAATGAAATACGCAGACATAGTTTTAGGGAAAATTAATACGACATGCTTACTTCCCTTAACTAGCAAAAATGGCAATATGATATCAGATGTATGCACAAAATGTAAAATTCAAACGAAATGCTTCAAATTTGAACAACTTAATTTCAATTCAGGGTAGGCAAACATTTGAAAAATGTTTGTGATATTCCGATATGCAAATTGATGTTTACTTCAAACATACTGCCTTGCAAAAATGATCATTTAACAGATTTATAGATATTGTTATTGCTAAAATCCCATGCCGTAATTAATTGAATTCGTTGATATACATATAACTTAAAATTATATGGCTATTGATTTGACTGTTATTGCTTTTAATATATAAAATGTTCGTATATATAATACACGTACAGCTATATGTTCACACATATTTATAATAATTACACTCCAGTTAGGCTAGCCTTTTAACGTAATTACTGTAGTGGAATTTAAGTGTTAAATGCAGGTTCTTTCTCCAAGCTGCATGCTCTTTTCCGTGCACATCCTAGCAATAAAATCATTGAACAGGAAAACAAGCACATTTTGATTTATTTCAAGTACTTTTTTTTGGAATAGCCGGCACAATTTCCATGTTGGACCTTTTTGTCATCTATACATAAAATGGCTTATCAAATGTGCAACCTTATAAATATATTATTCAAACGTTATTGCCCATACTCTATTAAGGGTAAACTTACTCCATCCACGAACATTACATCAACATATTTTATTTTTACCTTCATGACGATGTAAATAATTGAAAGTTATTGAAGTAGATTAAAAATGTAATAGACACAGAATACAATATCCGTAACAATTTAATCATAACGTAGGTGTTCACTCATCATTATATATGAAATAGATGAGTAATGAACATTGAATGCACCTGGGTAGTTTGGTATATTGTTTAAATGTTCGTTTTATATAACATTAAATCATTACATGTACACTAGTCAAATACAACCATATGGATCAAAAGGTCTGCTTCTTGAAGATGTCGAAAGATGCGCTGGACAATACAAAGTAGTTCTTAAAGAATTATTGAGTAACAAGATCAACAGTTTCCGTCGCTAAAACTGTTTTATTTCTATGGTGGATAATACGAATACACCAAAAGGTGTTTTCAATCGGTTGTGGTTAAAATGGTTATTTCACAGATGTAAAAATACTAGTAATATTCGTATCATTTCAAAAGTGGCTACCATATTTCGAGATTTATGAGAGGTATTCGTTGTAAAACAATCAAAGTATGCCGTTACTGGTACACAGAATTGATTTTACAATAATTATAGTAACACTATTTATCGATGTCTGTTTTCAGACTATTTATTTTCTTAAAGCATTTTTGGGGGTGGGGATTGGAGGGTTAGGGGGAGGGGAAGTGTCACGGCGATGCAGATTTGGCGACTTAGAAATAATTTATTACACAGCAAATTCAGTGTGATCTAAATTCTTTCACAGTATCATACGTATCGCATTGACGATTTTCTTTTTATTAAGTTTAGAGATATGTTAAAGCATATCTGCGGTCAGTTTTATTTACATTAATGATATTTTACAGCAAAGCCAAGCCCTAAAGAGCTATGACCTAATTATGAACAGTATCAACATTCGTTTCCAAGACGAATAAAATATATGCCACATATAGCCAGACACAAAATGAATAAAATAGAAGTTCACATATAGCCAACGTGAACTGCATACCCTTTGTTCTATTATTAGAATTCAAACGGCACTTTTATGCCATTACACAGTATGATACATTGTCGAAGGAAGCGGGTCTTGAATATGAGAGTATTATTATCAATCGTAAAATAAATAAAAATATCAAAATACTTTTATTTACAGTTTAAAAGGAAGAAGAAAGCAAAAGTTAACAATTGTGATTTTTTTGTTATGTAACATGTTTAAATATATGAGATTTCAAGTTTTGATAGGGATGAGATGTTAAACTATTTGAGTTCATGAATGGAAATCATTTGTAATTCATTGACATTTTCTTAAGCAGATGTTTTCTGCCTGAATAACCGACTACATGTGAATGACAATTTTAATGACACAGACATCTCAAAGTTTCTATAATGCTATAAAACAAAACAAGTATTAGTTGTGTGTGGTTGTGCGTGTTTGTCTTTGGTACATGAATGTCTGCGCTTGTAGTGTAACGTAGCATTCCCTTTGTATATTCAGCCTTGTTCTACTTTCCCCCTCAACCCCCTTCCTACCCCCTTTCTACCACTTACCCATTTCTCTCACTCTATCTATATTTGCATAAAATTAAAATGTCTGATTTTTGAAGTAAACCGTCAGTAATATTCTAAGCTTGTAGTGTAACTGTGATAAAGGAACGTAGCATTCCCTTTGTATATTCATCCTTGTTCTACTTTCCCCTTCAACCCCCACCCTACCCCCCATTTTACCACTTACCCCTTTCTTCCACTCTGTCTATATTTTGCATAAATCAAAATGTTTGATTTTTGAAGCAAACTGTCAGTTATATTTTTCCGTTACAGCTTCTTTTTGTTGTGAGCCTACTTTGCAAATGCGTGGCTCTGAGAGTGTGATTTTGGTGCTCTGTGCATCCGAGAAATCTACCCTTACCTATTATCTTTTGTTGATTTGTATTTGAAACTCTCCTCTGCTAAAAGTATACTACTAGTATTTTCTTTCTATGATAGAATATTTTGTAGTGTATGATTCTGGTTGCATTTGTACTTTCTATGTGTTAGTCTTAGATTTTGTTAGTTCTGTCTTAAGTTTATTATAATTCCGCGTTAACATAACAAGGATTTTTACGTTTGATGATTTCTAAAACTACTTTTTTTCTGTGTACGGGGAACGGGTGACTTTGCATAACTTTTACTTTAGACTCCTTTTTAAGGTGCCGCCACAATCACAATTCAATAGCAGTTCATATTTTCAGGCCGAGTATTTTTCTCTTGAATATTGCACTAAAGTCAATAATTTTGTCATTAATTATGTGCTGAATATCTATTTGAACATATGCACGTAAAAGCATTTGCATTTCACTACCTGTATTATGCTTTTATTAAATATTTTTCTCTGGCTAAAATGACAAAATTATGCAATTATACATTTAGTCAAATTCAATATATATTCAATCACGTAAAAAAAAAAATTACAACCAATTGTGAAGCAGACCGTAAAGAACACAGTCTTAGAGAATTTATTTTGAAATTTTACCTGGTTACTGAATTATACCAAAAACCCAAACACCATCAATTTATCCAATTTATAAATCTGTTTACACACAATAATTATACAGTGATACCACAGTCACACATACGGCGCGGATAGCTACGTCTAGCTACGGTTAGAAATGTGGTAATCCATATCGATCCGTACCTAAGCCGTACCTTAAAGTAGTAATCCGTATCAATCCGTACCAACCCGTACGGCTCAGGTACGGATCGATACGGATTACTACGTTTCTATCCGTGGCTAGACGTAGCTATCCGCGCCGTATGTGTGACTGTGGTATCACTGTACAATAACAGGTGATATTATAGGTTGACTGTACAATGAAAAACTGTCTTATCTTCCAATAGAAATCAATAGGTCACAAACAGGTAAATAGTTTTCCCTATATATTCTATATAAAACTGACATTTTTTTACAGAGCTACCAAACATAGCTAGACCAATTTCAGAGAACAAATCCTTACCTCATTTTAAAGAGTTATGATAAAACTAATATAAAATGAAGAGAAAAGTAGGGGTCATATATCTTCTAAGAAAGATTTCTCTGGTCACATTTGCTTACTGTAAACTGACATCAAAATCACACTGCTGTGACCTGGAAGTACTACTCATACTAAAATTGAGCTTCACTTCACCAAATACAACCTGCTCTCCCATTTTTCCTACCAAAATGTCAAAAATACATCCACAATGAAATTTAAACAGAAACTAGCTTTAATTTAGACATTTGATGCCATGCCAAGTGAAATATTAGTGTTCAAATACCTGGCAGCCATTACGCGACTAGACCAGATGGCTCCCACGCTGGTTCCTTTACTTTAGTTAGGCCTCAATAGAGTTAATGTAGTGTTGCATTCAACAATCGATGTGTACTGGTTTACCAAGCTAGCTGTGGTCAGTAATGCATGTGCAAACAACTTTAAAAATTAAATTTACATGGAGTTGTATTTTGTGTCAAATGCAACAACCAGGACCAATTTTGACAAACATTCCATAAGATTTTGCAGTATACATATTGTACTTCAAAAATAACTAAATTTTGTCTTTTGTAAATATGTGTTTAATGGAGTTTGAATCCCGTAAGATATCAATATTTTAGGGTAATCTTTCGGTCGTAACGAGACTCAAACATTTCCCGAGCGGCGTATGTACTATAAATCATCATGTGCTTACATGTTGATGATAATCTGACCAACTGTTAAGACTTTAGTGCAACTTTCAAGAGAAAACTACTCGGCCTGAAAATATGAACTGCTATTGAATTGTGATTGTGGCGGCACCTTAACATAATATTTCGCCCAGTAAAATCTATGATTACGTCCATAGATGCTACCAAAATGTCTAGAGTATTGTACTTAAAATTAAATTACAAAAGCACCATTGCTACATATGTTGCTTCAGCTTATTTTTGAAAAACTACTTATTCCGGAAGAGTAGGATTCCGTTTATATTGATTATAATAATATTTTGCGATTCTTTTTTCTGTTTTCAATCATTTTTTTTCAAGTCTTATCTTAGTGTATACATGAACATTTATAAAATGTACAGTGCATGTAACACAAAGCCAATCTATATAGATTTGTAAGAGACTATACATGTAAAAACAAATTAATAAAACATTTCAAAATCACATAAAACGATATGAATCACAATGATACCATTCTAATTAAAACACGTATAGGTACACGGTAATAACTCGTATACATCCATTTTGTATGTTGCAACTGATTCCTTTGAAATCTTTAAAACAATTAAAAACGTTTTTTTTTTTTTTTTTTTTTTTGTTATTGTGGGATGGCCGGTCAGCAATTTTGCACAATGTGCGGATATAGATATAAATACCTATTATGCACATTTCTGTTTGTGAATCATGATCTCTTAAAATTTTCGACAAATAGATAGTGGTGCAAAGTAAATATATGTTTCTTTATAGTCATAAGCATGACAATATTAAATCACGTATTAACTTATATTACCTTTAGATGTAAAAGTGACCGTCTTGTTTTAAATTAAAATAAGTAAAGTTATGCATAAAAATAAAACAGGATTTAACATTTCGTAATGTTACGGTTGGTGGTTGCACTTTACATAGTGTTATGTTCATTTCAAAATAATTCATTGCTCAATGCCTCCTAGACCACATGGTAAAAGATAGATATATCAAAGGACGCTGGACATTATTAACATAAATTATCTTGGTAAAGCATCAAATTCTTATCAAACGTAAACAAGATATTAAAGGATGGTAGATATACCTGGAGAGACTGGATTATTTATGCAAATTGCTAACATTAACCTTTTAAGTTTAAATTGAAATAAATTATAAACACACCTTTTTATACATTATGTATAGGCCACGCTAGTTTTAACTATTACACATAGATACCAACCAAAAACGTAATATAAGCAAGAAAAATGTCCTATTATACGCAAAAAACGTAGAGGGAGAAATTATGCCCTCCTTGTCCACGGCTTGAGCGCTTAAATAGAAAAAAGTTCTCAGTGCCTAGTTTAAGAAAAGCAGTAACTAATATATGGTATTTTTACAGTGTGAAATATCAAACATTTATTTACTGTATTTAATTGTATTTGAATATTTAAAAATAAACGAAAATTTCCCTAAACCAAAGAGCACAGCACACACATTCACACCCGTACATCGCAAAGCAAGCACACACAAAAAGAGAGAAAAAATGTAATGCAAAGATAAAGCAGAGTCCAACAATTAGTACATTAAAATGAGGGCACACACATACATCCGCCCCCATACACGCAGGCACACACAAACACGCAAAGAAATGTACGTACGCACAGACGCACATACATGGAGGCACAGCAAAACAAACAGCAAACAGACATGTAGGTCAAACGAACAAAGGAACATAGTCGGACCCGCCGGCAAAATTATTAGTTGGGAGCTTCAACCTGATGGGTACCTAACAACACTAATAGTAAAGAAGAGAGATGTGGAAGTGGTTCATTAAAACAGGGATGAGGAATAACGCAGTTACACTGAACAACATAAAAGGCAAAATACAAAACGTAAAGCACGATACAGGGAAAACAATGAAAATAGGGGGACTGCCTTTGAAGGACCAGTAAAGGAAACTGGAGGCTTAAACGTGTTTAAAGCATGCCAACTAATCGCATTAATCGTAATTTCATCAAGTTAGACAAGGCAGAGTAAATAAAATAAATCCCCACTGAGAAAAGCGTTATTAACTAATATTCTCCATCCTATTAGCTCATATAAACCATATTCGATAGTACATTCTTTACCCTCTTACATCAGTCATACTTCACTAACACTAATTACTAATCCCCAAAGATTCCCCAACGTGATTCCCGTGCAAACGCAAGGACGCATCCACTACATGATAAAAGATATTAATATAATATTTTCTATTGCTTGTTTAATACTTGACAAGTAAGCATCAGTATCAGTTTAATTTTAACAGTTCAATAAGTATTTATCAAAATAGCTCAGTCCAGTAAAATGCAAAACATCAAATCATTCGAGTTCGAATCTCATGACGTTTTTCTTCCTGATAAAATCGTATTCCTTTGTTTTCTTTTTTCCCATTCGTTTTCTCTTTCTTTGGTTCATCATTCACTTTCTGTTTATACGTTTAGTATATGTACATGCATTTAACTAATATTATCTTTGGTATAATTCTAAACTCTTCTCATCTGCCATATCGGCGTCAGACATTTCTTTGGTGTTGTGCCATAGAGAAAGTGAAGGGTTTCATTTTTATGCAAAAATAAAACGAACGAAAATTAACTGAGCCGCGCCATGAGAAAGCCAACATAGTGGCTTTGCGACCAGCATGGATCCAGACCAGCCTGCGCACTCGCGCAGTCTGGTCAGGATCCATGCTGTTCGCTTTCAAAGCCTATTAGAATTACAGAAACTGTTAGCAAACAGCATGGATCCTGACCAGATTCGAACCAACACGGCAAAACATAAGATGAATAGAAACCTTATACTAAAACACAAGTTTAAGACCAAAGAAGATGGCGAAGGTAGCGCACCAAGTAAAATTACTCGTAAAAGCTGTGGCGCAGCTACAGACTACAGTTGCTTATCAAAGTAAATGTTTCTTCTGCAACACAGAATCTGGCGATCCATATTGTTAATCTTATGCCAACTTCAGAGCGATTTGTTGTCCTCGTGTTTGACCGTTCTAGTACTGCTACAAGCGTTAATGAGGCATGAAAAGACTTATTCTAACATAAAGGAAGATCAAAAGATGGAATCCCGCCAACAATAGCAGCCCTTGTTCTGCATACTAGACGTGTTGCATACCAAGCAGAGTACTGCTGGGGTCAGGCACTTGTGCCTTCTCCTGAACTGCCTTTTTCCAATAATTTGGGTTGGACAAAAGGCCCTGATAAGACATGGGAGCCATTCTGGACAACACTCCCACAGGCATCTGAATCTTTTCAGGAGTTATTGAAGTGTGATTGCAGTCTTGAGATTGGCTGCCGTGGAATATGCAAATGCATTAAAGCAGAACTCTTGTGCACTGCTCTTTACAAATGCGGTGGAAGTTGTTACAGAGGATAGCGCAATTGAGTCAGAGGTCCTTCGAACTTGTTGGACAATGTGGATTCATTGTACGATTAGTACTGGTCTCTTAAGGCCCGTGTATAGCAGTGTTTAGTAACAATATCTAAATATAATGCCACGAACGTATGGATTAGTTATCAGAAGCATATTATATAACTTTTAAAGTACTGATATATTGCATGTACAAATTTATTCAGCCAAATGTGACAAAAATGGTTCTTTTATGATTTTTGGCCATTGTGGAAGCCATTTTGAAAAAAAAATCATCTTGTTAATATATATTTTTGTTTTGATAATTGCTTCTTTACACTTGTGCTATGTTACATAGTTAAATTCAGAGAAAATATGCAAGTAAATAAAGCAAAACCTTAATACGTACTTATTTTCTGTCTTTTGGCAGCCATATTGGCGGCCATTTTGAAAATAGCAGCCATTTTGAAAATTACAAGATAACTCAAATTGAAGGATATCCTTTCAGGTACCTATGTGCAAAGTTTGTTGCTTTTATCACAAAGTGAACAATGGTTTCACGATATTCTCTCACTATAATGCTTTACCTCTGAATTTACCTTTGTAATTGGTACGAAGACCAACAATATTCAGATTTTGAAAAGTTACAAAAATGTTGATTTTCCTATGCTTTTTTCAAATTTATTATTGTAGTTATGTTTGTAAACATCACGTAATCGTTGGGACAAAAATACATGCACATTTCGAAAGAGAATTTATAGCTAAGTTCATTTTTAAATCAAATAGAGAGGCCTATATATGTGTATTTGCATTTTATTAAGTAGATTTATATTGATGCTAAAACCATTTAGCTACATTTTTTCAATTCATCGTTTGTTGTCTATGATAAATATTTTGAGCGGCGCATATTTGTGTATTTGTTGACCCAGTTACCCCAGGTCCCGAGTCACAAGCAGTACCAAGCCAATAAGTTAGATATCCTTTAAGACAGCGACATTTAGTCATGATGTGAAGATAGTAGTGGTACTAAATATTCATTTTGCGTAGTTCTAACACTATTTACTCCTGTAAAACCTTAAGATGTCAGAATGTATACCATAATTATCAATATTTTATTTGTTAAACTTTGCATAAAAGGTTTAAACAGGATGTAACATTTCATTCATAACGTTATGCTTGATATTTTCATATTACAAAAATTTATATTCGTTTCAAAATAACATAGATATAAAGATAAACTTATTTCTGTGTACAATGAATGAAAAACAACTATGAAAAATGATGCCATGTCATATACATTATAACACAAAGGTTGACATGAAAACGAGATAGAAAATTTAATTTCTGTGTACAATGAATGAAAAACAACTATGAAAAATGATGCATGTTAAATAAAGCCATGCCATATACATTGTACATGTAACACAAAAATTGACATAAAAACGAGATAGAAAATTTAATTATCTATTATTTCCATGGTGGTTCTTAATCTTTGCTTGATTGCTTATCAGGACCTATAGTACGATAGTATGCGAGAAATATTTCAAAGAATTTTTAGGGAGGTTAAAACACCATGAATTCTAACACTGAAGTTAATTTGAGAGGGCGCCAATGCCTATAGAAATGTTCGTCAATGATGATTCCCGTGACGGTTGCAGATAGTCAAGAGGGATCCTGTGACGCAAAAATTGCACCGACCGAGAGGGATCCCGTGCATTAACGAAATCGAAAGTAGGGCATTTTTAAGGAAATATGATGAAAATAACCATATAAAGTGTATTTACAATTAAAATGGGATCAACGGCTTCACCTCTAAGGTACTAGATACATGCTATTTTCAAGGAAGGTCGTATTAAGATTCATAAACATGGCCTGATGTTCATCCGAGCTGGTACCCTCCGTCTACATTCCATCTTCATTTGTAGTTGTGTCAACTGATAAAACAAATGTAACGATAAAAAAGAAAGGGTATATAGCTATGTCTTCCCGTGGTTCATATGTTTTTATGCACAAACCTGTGTTCCGGACAAAATTTTCGATTTTCCGAGCTCCCTGTCAAAGCGGCGACATTGGAAATTATTGTTTACCACATATTCTTGCATAAATGATTCTTATTTTTGAAATACTTTCCCAGGGACATATATGTATTTCAGGCAGACTGACATCTTGTATTTGCGTCTTTATTCTTACATAATAACTACTTCTTGTAGCTTAAACCATAGAATGTTCTACTGTATCAGTTACCAACGACAAATGCCCTTCCCCCAACAATGTTCGTACTCGCTTCTCCACTTATTTACTCCCCTTTCAGAAGTCGGTGTCGATTGAGTTTTTGTAGATAACCGTGAATGTTTAAGAATCGCGTGTAACCTCTGCGATTGTTTGTTTTTAGGAATCATATTAATGATTTTGAAGAGTATCAGTCAGTATCTTTTTTATCTATTTTCTCGAAGAATTTATATAAAAATTTGAGTTTGTCACTATGTTAGTACTCATCCGTACTCTAAATGTGTTCGTACTAAATATAACTCGAATGTAAAGGTATATTCTTGAAATTGTGCTCCTCTTTACCAAATTTTTAAGTAATATGAAAAATTATTGGTAATGTCATGTTTGTAATAACGAGAGATATAAAACGCTTAAAAACCATAGTAGTGTTGTTGATTTTTTGGGTCCTGGTTATGGATATTTAAAACATGTTTACCGTTTCCAAGAACAACAGAATGATAATTAAAATTAAGTAGGTAGGTATGTAGATAGGTAGATAGGTAGGTAGGTATGCAGGTAAGTAGGTAGGTAAACAGACAGACAGACAAACAGACAGACAGATATATAGATGCATGGACATTAAAAATAATATGTGCAGTAAATAAAACATAATACATATATAAACTTATAAATAGCCATGACAGGCACACCATCACCAAGGATTACACAAAAAAAAGAGAAAACTTTTATTTCCACTGTGGTCCTTGTGAATGAACGGCATCAATAACCTAAACCTGAATTCAAATCTGAACATGTCGATATATCAGAATTCTGAAAACCGTGATGTATCTAATATTTGTGCTTGTAAATGCAGGTACGATTAGGTGGAACTCAAACGATATTCTCTCTTGTTTCTGAAGCTACAAATCGAACCGGTAGCAAGACATATAAAACTTTTTACAGTTGTGTGCATTGTTTGTTATTCAGCAACCTAGCGTCTTGAACGAAAGAGAAACCACAGTCATGGTTTCATTGTTGATTTAGTTTTACATTCATATGACATATGAAACAATTTATGTTGCAGACAACACGTACATTATCGTCTCCTTATAGGTAATCGCGTCGACATTGCAAGGTCTGTGTAATCGTTCAATCATTTGTAAATCTGGGATGAAATCTTTGGAAAACTACTGACTACTTCTTTTTCTAAAGCTGGACACAGTTAAAAGTATTAAATATGTAAAGGCATAAAACATTGTGTGAACTCAAACATTAAAAGAGCAAATAATACAATAATAAAAGTTAAAACTAGGTACATTTGATATAACACTTTATTCTGGTTAAACAATACAGAATTTATCACATGAACAATGATGACAGGGCAGTATGAAGAAAGAATAAACACTATTAAAATTATAACCTTTGATATATAATCAAAAACAAGATTTTTTCTTTAGAAAAGACTCTGTCTGAATTTATCTTTGATCTCAAGTTGGCTGATACTCTCTTGACCGTACGTGAATATCATATCACTAACACTTTGTATTACGATAAAAGATTTGTCGTGAGTAAATCCATTTAGAAGTAAATTCCTTATTTGTCGACAGGCATAGAAGTTATAATGCATTTCGAAGGAAGATTAAAGTTTTTATAAGTTAAATTGTGTTTCTTGCTACATGTAATATTATTTACAAATATAATTCATCTTCGAAAACTGTATGCCGGAAAGCTAAAATATAAACATGGAAAGCTAAAAGCAAATATTAAAAATGAAAAAAAAAAATGTGGAAGTGCGACAAAGCAGAGCGGGCGCAAGCTTTTGATGAAAGATGAATGTATAAAATGATTCGCATAAAAGAATTGTTGAAGTATAAATCAGTTTTTGCAAAATTAAATCATCAAGTTTAAAGGAAAAATGTATTTGCTCGTTTACCTTTTTGATAGGCGCCTTTGTAGTAGGTTTTGCGATAACATTAACAGTTTATATTTTACTGTAGATAAATAGCTGAATACTTCAAATAGAAGAAAAATCAAAGCAAAGCGTAATTCAAAGAATGCGCCAGATTCCTGATTCATGAAGACGAAGTCTTACATAAATATCTAGCCTTTTAAATGTTAAGCAGTCAAGACTACTGTATTTTACAAAACATTGATACATCCTACAATTCAATAATGTCCGTAAATCCAAACGTTGATGAACAATGTGAATCCAGGAAATACATTTTATGACAATATAAGCAATGCGGGGGTAAATATAACATTTCAACATTCTTCTGAAATTCTTATTCCTCATATACATGCTCAAATTGAAATTGTTTCTTTTTCTGTAAGAATCTTGCTAACTATTTCTAAAGGATTTCTCGTTAGTTTCAAAATAATTTCATAAATGCTTTAAAGAAAAGTACGTAAAATATTAAAAGGAAAACAATATCGTTTGTCACAATTAAAGATCTTCAACACTACCTTCAGTAAGTATATATCTACTCAAAATGTCTATTGACATGTACATTTTCTTGGCTATAATCACTTCATTCCCTCTTTTTACTTCTTACATATTGGGTTGTTTGTACCTGGGTCACACTCCTTCTTGCAGGCCCAACGCCTTTGAGTGGAAAGGAGTTTTCTACCAGGCAAGCAGTAAAAGCGAAAAACACATATGTATGCACATTTATACCTCCAAGGGTAGCAAATGATGACACGTCTAATGCTGCTACATGTCTGTCGCTTACTTATCCCATCACCTGATGCCTCTACAACAGAAATTAACTAATTTTACGCCAACTCGATAAATGTTAGACAACGTTTCCCTATTTATGAGTAAAAAAATTTGGATACTGATAATGAAACAAGACATTTTGTCACGATTCATATGGTCTGTATCAGGGTTTCGGAAGACACGTAGTTCACTTTATAATTTCTAACAAAATAATGTCACTATAGAACATTCTAAGAACTTAAGCGTGTGGTGAAATTTTCTTAGAAAACATCAACATATATCTCAATTAGATATTATTTTATTACCTTTACCATGTTTTTATTCAAAGTCTAGCCATTTACGTACTTTCCATCCAGTAGATCTTTGTTCCCTCGCACATTCTTGCTACATTTTCAGAAATCATGTGACGTGGTACCTCTTTATTTGTGTTCGTCCATTTCACACTCTCAGCTTCTTCGTCGCTCTTTTGTTCGTACAAGTCTACCTGTGAAATAAGCATAATTTGCTAAATATGTAAGCTTTTCCAACTAATTTCATAGGCAAGATATTCATGAAATTCAGGATGTATTGTGCATTTTTGTAATGTTTACAGGCTTGAAAGTATTGTGCGAAACTGTCCATTCTGTATTACTGCTCTAGAATAACTGCAAACACATGTATAAATATTTTTTACTATCTCAGTATAAAGTTGTGTTCCAATATTAAATTTACCATCAGTAAACCGCGTATGCCTAAGATATGTAGATGCAATCTTACCTCTCCGTCCGTGTATTTGTCAGTATCTGTACTTGGCGATTCGGTCTCATTCATGAACTGTGCAAAGCACACGCTTTGAACATTAGTTTCTGAATCCTCAAATCTCGTTACAACCAACCCCTTAAATGAATTAATAAGGTATAAATAAGTGCAACTGAAAACGACGAAATGTAGAAAAATACTGTTTTGAAGAGCTAAACGAAGGAAAAAGCAATCTGCTGTAGGTAATATATTCATTTTGTGAATAGATCAACGTCTAAGGCAAATTCTTAGCGCATTTGCGCAATGGAATTTGTATTTTGTAAGAAACTACTATTTACCGACAAATTCCCACAAAACATTTTTGTGGAGAGCTTTTGCTTTATCTCTTATAACATTTTTATGGAGAGCTCTTGCTTTATCTCTTATAATTTTCATTTATAAGAGATAAAGCAAGAGCCCTCCTCACAAATGTTTTGTGGGAATTTGCCGGTAAATAGTAGTTTCTTACAAAATACAAATTCCATTGCGCAAATGCACTAAGAATTTTGCATTAGACGCGCCAATACGCCGATTTCTGTATAGTCGTTGCTTTTGACTTTGTGGGCGGACAGTCAGGGGAGGTAACAAGAGTCACGGATTGGGACTTTTTTTTCATATGCTATAAGTTTAAATTTTCTGATCCCATTCGTCATATTAAGAATAAAGACATGTTTATGTAGCATATGTATGAGCCAACCGATTTAGTTCTACATGTACATGCAAACCTGATATAATTTGTTGAACATGTCTTGCTAAATCACACAATCTCCCTAAATGGACAGTCAAGAACCTATAATCTAAGCGTAGGTGTGCAGGAGAAACAACGTTAAAACAAAAAAGTCATCTGCAGCAGGATCAAAAAAGTATAGTACCATCAAATTCGATCTTTTGCAGTATAGCCTAGGTCAATTCTGATAATTTTATTTTCCTACAGTTTTTGTTATCACGTAAGACTTGGTATTTCATTTACTTTTTTGAAAATGAAGTGTTTGAGTATGGTCATCACAATTAACACTAAGTGAAGTCTGCAATAATAATGCCAATCATGACAAACCAGTGGTTGATATGATTGTAAACTATTGCATAATCGGTCAATAATCAATCACTACCATTGTATGCACTAATTGTAATTTGAATCCCAAGAATGTGTCATATTTTGTTGAGTTACATTTAAGAAACGTTCATAAATCACCTCTGCGAGATGTGTAACTTCATTACCTTCATCTTTGTATGCTAAAATGATCTATTCCAGGAAAAGCAACTTAATTAATTTACCTTCCTGTAATCGAGATTTTTTCTCTCAGGAAATGCATTTTTATTTACCTACAGTTGTGTTTCTCGAAGTTACCTTTGATAGGTTATGTACCTTTCGTTACTAAGTACTCAAGAAAACTTTTTATATCTTACATTTTTGTAATCGTAAATGATCTCTGCTACGTTAGGTACCCGTATGTCCACCTCTGTCTTTGTCACATTTGTTTCCTCCTCTACAACTTCCCCATCATTTGTTTTGTATGTCTGGTGTGCAACCTGAGCAATAAAACCTTCAAACTTTGAACAATGTCCATTGAAATACATAATCGAAACGTAAATACAAAATGACCTATTCCGACCGAAACTGGGACGCTTTTACTTTTTCAGACGAAATGTTACAGATATCCATGAACAATATACATTTTAAAGAAAATACATTATAAAAGGAACATAGGGAAACTTACAATAAGCTAAACAACTAAACAACAAATATAAAAAGGTAATAAAATAGCGGTCAAAAGACTTGGTGTGTTAGGTACGGAAATGAAGGTAACTGGTGATTTCACCATTGTAGTTCATACTACTCAACTCTGACGAAAGCATCAAGCTTATCTGAACCACTTTCGCTTCCTGTAAAAGTCAATACTACACAACATGTAGAGTCATATGAGGAGGTGTGATCGTGACCCCCATTGGTTAGTCAGGCAGTTTTTTTTTGTAGCCAGACGCTATGTTTATTTTCTTAAACAAAATAAAAAAGGTGACAACATAACAGGATCTAAGAACATGGAAAACAAAATCACCTTCTCTATGTAACCGCGCATAATTTAATTAGGAATAGACTGTCTCAGAACTATTTCGTATCTATCCGCTGTACAATGTAGTTCAATGTGGAATAATTTACCACCTCTGACGTCATTATCGTTACAGACCGGGCAATTTGGCCTACTCTATCACCATCTTTGAGGCAGCCGTGGATTCGAAAACTTACAAGTACTCATGCCCAGTAAAACAATAGTTCAACATACTTTGAATATATACCAATGGCACAGTAATTTACTACGAAAAACTATCGGCTGCATGCCTTTACTTAACACCTTTTTACTTTACCGGGGGTTTGAATGCATAACTGTATATATCACCAAATCGCAGTATCATATTGATGATATGGTTAGCCTAGTAATCAAATCCTAAATGTATTGGGTTTCTAAGTATTAAAAGCGCTGTTAACGCTTATGCTATTTTTGGAATTGATACTTTTCATACACGTACTAACATAAATCATATTCCATCAGTACTGTACTATCAGTACTTTGATTTGTAAACGGTTCAAACTCGAGTTTTCATGTGTAAGCATGAAAGTTTTGCGTATTCCTTCATCTGTGCGTACTTGAAACAAACAAAAACATTTCTTATCTTACTACATGTTGAATTACGAAATATATTTTTTGTTACTTATATATACAATTTACATTTCTCAATTATTTCTTACGACTGAAATTAAACATATGTTGAATATGTTAAACAGGCACAAAATCCTTCTCAAATTGCACTAGCACAATATTGACAAGACGCTACATCAAGTTAACCATCAAGTTAACCAGAAGATAAAGGATGAATTTAAGATTAGGACAATTTAGTGAAATTATTAAAATAAATGTATATAAGGTAATAAAAGCAAATTAAGTAAACGAGTAACAGTTACTTTCATGATATTATAGCAAACTGAAAAAAATATAATATATGTTTGAAGTTAAAACAGACTACTTTAAAACAATGCTATCAAGATTGGACAATTTGTTTTTAGAATTTTTAATCTATTCGATATATTTTTTATATAAAAAGGACAAAAAGAAAACGTCAGTTTTAGAAGTTCTTACCTTAAAACTGTCCGATGTTACTTTCGATCCAAAATAGACAGAAACAATAACGACCACAGCCACAATTGCAAAGGCAACTGCACCAACTATCACACCGACTGCAATTCGCTTGGTTGTACAACCTTTAGTTCTATTCACCTGTACCTTGCAAATTCAATAATAGCTTTGTTACATTCGGTAAACATAAATATATAACTCAGTAATGTAATCACGTATTACTAGTAAAATAAACATATATAACCCAGTAAAATAAAGATAAATTACTTTGTAAAATAAACACATAGGACTCAGTATTTAAAATAAACATATATAACTCTGTAATAAAACATATATAATAAAAGGACACTCGATTTAGTTTAATCCACAATCTTTGTTCATTGTGTCATACGTATGTACAAACATTTTCCCCACAGCTAGGGATATTTCTTGTATATATATATCGGATAGAATAAATATTATTCAGTTATATGAAATTTTATTTTGATATTTTAGTTAATTTAAAAGAGTTGACAAATAAATTGAATATAGAATATTGCAATGTTTTACATGCTATATTTATGATGAGTAAATTTATATGGATTGCATCGTTTGTATGTAAAATTAAAGAATGCTTCAAGCGGATTTTCTAGTTCTGCAGAGATGATCGATGTTACATACGACCCCAACGTGTTAAAGGACGGTGGCCGAAACGGGATGTGTCATCTAGTCGTGCTGAGTAAGTAAATTGAGAATAAAAGAATAAAGAACGGCTAGGAGACAATTTATTCACTACTACTGATTGCTTTAAAATTATGTTCTGTTTTAGATCAGTTATTTGCAGATAATACAGGGTCGGGGTTTCAAAGGTGAGCAAATGTTGCCATGTTTCTCAAATTCTCGTCACCTGCAACTTCTACTTCACGTATTTTTATCATTTTAAGGTTGATCACTACCAAATAAATGTAAGCCTACGCTGGTCACTTTTTTCCTTTCTTCGTGCTCTTTCTCAACAGAATCGTGTTTTCTTTTTTTCTACCGCATGTAGCAATTGAGCGCATTTTCCTATTGCATGCTAAAAATCTTATGTCTTGAAAAGAAACATTAAAAGAAGCGAAAAGGAGTAAATTCAGCGGGTTGTTTTTAATGAACTGTAGTTTTCTTATATAAAAGTTAACACACCATTTTCTTTTTCTATAGAAGGAATAAAGTTCATTATGGGAATATAAATCCTTGAAAATCTGATATGCTAGATAATGTCGTAAAAGTTATCAAGTAAGTGGATTTTATATGAAATATAAACAGCCGGGTTTGATGGCTTTCAGCCTTACACGACTGAGGTAGCAGCTTTCAATTTATAAACGTTTAAATACACTACTAAGATGGCTGACCATACCTGACACAATGCAAAAAAAACAAAACAAAAAAAAACAAAGAAAAATATCAAACAGGGAATGCCACGCACCAAAAGCGCAGCCTCCTCAAAACGAACCCCCCAGCACGCAAACACACACACTAAAAGCTTACACATCAGGACAAAACGAGTTCACATGCTATACAATGTCATGGAAAATATTAATCCTTAAAAACAACAAAAAAGTGTCTATTCCATTTTAAAAAGGTTTCAGAAAATATTTATTTGATAAACAAAGGATATGTAAGTATCTGTTCGTATCTCTTTTATTTAATGAGTTAAATAAGACAATAAAATGCGAGGCTCTACCGAACATTTTATCAATTTTATTTAATGAGTTTAATAAATTCAACGTGGAAAGACACAAGTGAAAAACTTTTCTATCACAAGTCAACGCCAAAGCTTTATTACACCAGTATTATACAAAAATTATGAAATGAGTTTATTTTTTCACTCCCAGTACGTCAAACATATGATAAACAATTATTTTCTGCAGTTTAATTGAACTACAGTGTGTTTAGTTGGCATTATGGCGCATTGGCTAGTTCAAGTTCTGTGTAAATAATTGGGTATACCAACCCGATCCTTTAGGGCTTGAACCAGGTCAAAAACATTTCCGACATTATTAATAGTGAGACTATCTAAATTCAAACCCTACATGGACAAACTTTATTATCTGCCCTGGCATTAAGGAGTACCTAATACACAAGATCTTGGTCTGAACATTTACCTTAACGTCAAAACATGGTATTTAAATTTCTCTTTAAATCAAACTTATTTTTCAAACTTAAGAACATTAACTCTTTTTTACTGATAGGATTAAAAAGTATCTTTTTCAGTATGTCTCTTTTTTATAAATAAATGAATATCTTTTACTAAACGTCGGTATATAAAATAATAAAATGTATACATAAATACATAAAAATATAAAAAATAATGAATATATGATATATCAAATAAATGTTTTGAAACAGTAACTAATAAATAATTAATCCATTGAGCCAATCATACTGTCCACTGCGATACTTAGTCAGCCTAAGTAAGAAATTTCTTTCCATTCAAAATTCGATATAATATATTTATATATTATTTATGCTTACATTATATATAATATCGGGTATATGTTGTTTGAAAATTTTAGACAATTGTCTTACCTTTTCAGGCACTCACGTCACTGTTATAATTTCCGCCTTCCCGCTCTCCATCCCTAATACCGGTTTCATTCGATAAAATGTAGTTAAGATCCCTTGTTCTCAACGATCTAATAAGGCTTGAAACTGGTCGGGTTATATAGTCGGAGACGTCTGATGGGTATTTCATGGGGGATTTTGCGAAATAAAATATAACCAATCATCTGTAAGAATTTCAAATTATCAATTCAATCAGTATTTTAATAAAAATATTTCGTAAACACAGATAGACGTGATGAAACTAGTTTGTACTTGGAACGGACCACAGCCAAGGATAGATAATGTACGTATTGCTTTCTATTTGAATTTTCAGCTTGAACTGTTACTTTAGACTTTATATGTTTTAACATAAAAAAGACATATTGCGTGAGTGTGTTCGGGTTTAACGTCTTTTTTTCAGTCATATAAACGACTACTTGCTCGTAGCAGTGAGCACAATGCCCAACTTTGTAGAGCTGCCAAGTGACATGATATCCCACTCAGTCACATTATACTGACACTGGGCTGACCACTCCTTCCATTATCCTCTTAATGCTGAGCGTCAAGCGAGGAAGCCACTAGTATCATTTATTACGTCTTTGGTATAACGCGGCCAGGGATCGAACCAACGCTCTAAAACTAGGCTACCGAGGCGGCAAGTACATATTGCACCTAAGAATCTTAGGATATCCATTGGCGAATGGTTAAGCTCGACGACTCCGAATTAATTGATTCTGTAGCTTTGGGCTGCGTTCGGATAGTGATTATGGGGTGTCATGTAGCTGACTAAAGGCTCCACCAAGGTGTCAAGTCTAACAATAAATAAACATTGACCGATCTACATAAGTTGTACACTATGATTATTAGTACAAACGATATAGACCATGAGCCAGAGGGGGTTTTGCTCCCCCTTCAGGGGGAATTTTGTGGACCATATGTTTTTGAAACCCCAATGTGTGGTGAACATTTTGGCATAAAGTTTGCAACTGGCGAGCGGGGCTTTTCTCCGTAACCACGTTTTAAAATACGTTACCCTCAAAATCTGTAATTTTTTCATCAATTTTTAAAGACAAATGGTACTATTATGTTAGTAAATTATTTCAACTTTGCATATGTTATTTCAAGGTGTATACTAGATGCTGCAATTTGATTAATTTTTAATGTCTAAAATGTAATGTTAAAGAAGAAAAATATCGGAAAAAGATACGTTACCTTAAAAATCCAAACATTTTTGGCATAAAGTTTTTACTGCAAATTTAGATGACCGGGTAATCAAAACATGAAGTTACCATTAAAAAGTTCAAAGTTCAACCAAAATATTGATATATAGATTGCCAGTATAAGTTAAGAGAAAGCTGATTTTTAGCGATTCTTAAAATGTAACGTCATTCTTCCAAAATGTGCTATTTTTCAATCATACATAATTCAAACATGTTTTTCTTAGAAATGTTCATATCAATTTTATATTAACATTCTAAAGTTACTGTAATACAAATGTTTATTTATCTATCAACAAGCCTCTAACTTGTAAGATATGTTACATTGAATTCTACATTACATTTTACGTTACCAAACATACAAATTATAGTTTATGTCTTCGGTTTCTTTAAAACATACTTTATCATTTGAACAAAACAAAATTACAATATAATTCTGTTCTTAACAGTATAGTTTTGCATTTCAAACTGTAGGTTTAACTTAAAACACATGTATTTATATATCAAACTAAGTTACAATTTACGTTACCAAACACACAAACTATATCTCTTGTGTTCTGTTACCTTAAATCTACTTTAGCATTCACAAATAGCATATTTACAATTCAGTCAAAATATGTTTTAACAGAGCTTTGCATTTTAACTTTAAACACATGTATTTAAAAAAAACAATCTACGTTACAATTTACGTTACCTAACATATAAACTATACATTTTCATGTATTCTGTAATGTGAACACATACTTTATCTTTAAAAATAGCAAACTTACAATTATTTTTTGTTGAAATATTTCGCATTCAATTTTAAACACATACATTTAACAATCGAACTATGAAACTATAATTTAATTTGCATGACCCATGATTACATCTTCATGAGAACACTACGCACACAAACTTTTTTTAAACACTTAATATATATATGTCGGCTATTTTAGTATATTGTAGTGACATACTTACAATATATACAGACATTGCCCGAAACCGTGCACTATAATGATATTAAATTTGAAACAGACATATCACTATATTTAGAAATCTAGTTCATGTTTATGCACACGTACATTAACTGCTGTATGTTGTAACTGTGATTGTTTTGAATGTGCAGTTGATTCATTCATCAGCATAGACTTCATCCAACATGTTGTCAATCTCGAATGTATCCTTTATAAGTAGATGTACCATGTACATAAAAAAATATAGCTTCTATGGAGCCGGTATCAAATAATGGTCATGACTGGAATACTGTAACTTTCTTTAATACTGTCTGTATATATTGATGGTAGTTCAAGAAGACAATTATAGGAACTGCCTCAAAATAAGATACCGTGTAAGTGAAATTGATGTAACTCAAGTAGGTAAAAGTAAGATGCAAAATGGTACATTTGATTTGCCCAGTCTGAAGGTCAGTTCTTACAAAAGTAACTCTTTTGATGGCAAATATAGGACTTCAAACTTTATGTGTGAAGGCCATAACTCCTTGACAAGTTTATGCCAGACCGAGGCCCAATTTGATATCCAGTCATTTGAACCTCAACTGGTTTCTAGGGAACCTTAGGTCGGAGACAAACTAAAAATATTGGGGAATATTGTTACTAAAAGTCAAGCCACTTGTGTGAAGTTCGGAGGCCACTTCCTTCCAAAGGTTTGTGGACCTCATACTAGCAACCCCATTCAACATCAAGATCTCGCTAGAGTATTGCCCCTCAATCACACTGGGGAGTTGCCTTTTAATCATGTTGGGAACCAACAGTTAATTTATCCTTGTTTTGTCTAGGTCATGAGGGCATACAGGCCTGACGGTTGCCGCCACTAGAAACCGTGTCATTGTATTCGATACCACCTTCTCTACCAGGGTTCCATCTTCCTGCATTAAACCTAAGTGCATGTACGTCAAGTCCTTCTACATGGTAGCAACTATGGAACAAATATATGTTGAGCGATTCTTGTCCTGCGTCGCAAACTGTAGTGTCCTTGTTTGGGGATCTATGTCCTTCATCTCAGTTTTACTAATCACTTCATTCAGAGATTGGTAGTTTACACTACCCTTTCTGTGCACAATCCGGGGGAAAAGGGTCGGGTTATGACAACAATTACCGTATGGGCCTTGCTCCTGACACTATGGCTTTACACAATTATGGAAAAATCGACTTGGAGGAGTTTTGTGCAAGGTCTTTGGGATGTGTTCAGGTCTCCTGTTCTGATGGATAGTCCAGTAGGGGCACGTTGTGCCAGAGTCTCACTTGTGAGTCTGGTTGTGACTTGCTAACACTTACTCAGTAAGTGGACGTGTGGATTCGGTTAAGTGGCGGCAAGATCGATTTAACTCCAGTGTGAGACTGCAGTCTTTAAAACTGATGGTAGATATGGCTATGCAGCCTTTATTTAACCACAACATCCTTTGTACTTGGGTTGAAGCAGAAGTCCCTTCCAGATGGGAATTGGTATTTCGGGACCTGTCGCGGGACCAGTCTGGTTTAAGCAATAGAGATTGGGCTAGAGGCCTGGGGAAAGGGACTCCGGGTAATAGATCACTTACTTTGGATCCTCTTTCAGATACGGGTCAACATAGGCAAAGCCCAGTCCGGCAATAGACGCAGAGACTACGTCCATCTGTTTGGGGTCTTCGCAGCTTCCTGGGTATCCCAGGTTTTAGAAATTTAGGAAAAATGGGTTTCCCATAGTACACATTAGTACGAGTACGATAGTCCCATCTCCGGGTGTCGCAGCACCGTAATAATTTGGTATGTTTCTCCGTGCAACCCAGGAGTTTATGAACTATTGCAGTATGTGTATCCCCTGGTAGGCATTAGTGTCTGTAATAAGGTCTTTGCTCTGGGTATCCCAGGGCCTTAATAATTTGGTATGTTTTTCTAGGCATCCCAGAAATTTATGAACTTAGGTCAGGGTATCCCATGACCTTAATTCTTGTTATTATAAGATATGTTTGGAATAACTGCTTATATATAGTAATTAACCTTCCATTGGGGAATCTCGTCTGTTTTAAGAAGGAAGTCCTGATGGTCTGCTTTACATAAGATGTATAATCGTTATTGGTTAAACCTCCATGTTAATTATCCAGCAGGGTAACCCTGTTATGCCTGATTCTGCAAGGAATCCATTTGTGGCCTCCTAGGCTTCCTTCACACACACTTGTCGCCCTTGTGACCCACTTTATAGAACGGGGGAGGCTGGCAGGGGGAGTGTAGTGGGAATGCAGTTAAAGGTTACCAAGGTCACTGTCATAGGTCACAGGAGGACCAGCCAATCAGCGAGGAGGATCGACATCACATGGCCAGGAGGACCAATCGTTGATGAGGAGTATCTCTCTCGACCAAACTCCATTGAATGCAGTTGTATTTATCATCAACAACCGAAATCTAAGGTCATATGTCTTTTAGCGTTAGAAACATCTTCCGCCCGTAATAGGAGTGTCGACCCTGGTATAGTAAATATCATTTTCACTTCAAGGTCAAGGTCATACTTAGTGGTCAGAGGTCATACCTTAGGGTTTATATTGCTCTGCATTGCCGTGTTCATGTTATTTATTTGTACTTATGATAATTATGATATGCAGTCATACTGGTACATGCAAAGAGCTATATATTCTTAAAATATTTATATAATATTGCCTAATGAATTATAAAATCTATATACATTTATTTGATAATGTTGTTCATGTCTGTTGATGTTAGTTTAAAGTCCAATGTATAAAAATCCTAACCATATGTGTAATACCAAAATTAAATTTTTTTTTAAAACAAAAATAGTCATATTTTGGAAAGGTAACGTATTATTCGTCACATATTGAATCAGTTAACTCTGGGGGTAGTTGTATTATAATTATATTAATTATTTAACTGTGTATTGGCCAATATCATTATTTTATAACTTAAAAAACATCATATATTATGTTGATATACTTTTTGATGTTCTAGTAATTTCAAACAGAGTAACGTAAGTTACGGATAATACATAAATTTGTTCACCTAAAATGATATGTACATATGATAATTTCAATTTGACATACATATGTAAATGTCTTGTTTATTATGATTAATTGAGCAATTGGCATGTTTTTAATATTATATTAGCATAAATGGTGAATTAAATGAAAATTTGCATAGTAACGTATTTTAAATCTCCGCAACTCGTTAAAGCCCCAACGGAAACTTGCAAACTTTTGTCTGTGAATGCCAACTACCATAAGGTTTAAGAAAATCATAGTGTTGAAAATTCCCCCTAGGTGGGGAGCAGGGTCAATTGTCAGCTCAAGGTCTAATAGCTTGCAATTCTCATTGTAGAAGTCATCATTCATAGCAGAAACCTATTCATGTAAGGCAAATGTAATTTTCCTATAAAAGTAAGTCACCTCATCTTTTATTGTCGGAAAACGCGCTTTGCGACTGGAGATGAGTTGCGATGATAAATATAAAGTGTCGATATATTTTAAGGAAATTTAGCGTTTTATGGGTTGCAGTCATTTGCCAGCCCCAGAGAATATATGTGTATTTTTAAAAGACGACCTACGTATAAAACTCGTAAGCGGGTTTCATGTTGGTGATGTTGTCTTGTGTGTGGAGCTCGAAATTTCAGTTTAATGTACTGTAAAGAAAAAGGTATAACTACGAAATGAAGTTGGAAATTTCGTGAATAAAAAGCTTAGTTAGATTGCCGAAATAGCTGATGTTACAAGCCAAGATTACGTATGTAGGCTCATTGTATTGGTTACATCATTGCGCTATTGTAGCAACGCATCCCATGAAAATATACAAAGGGTTTGCAATAGTTCAAACATTGATACAGATATTGACAGTCTTACTAACTCCGTGACAATTACATGATCGTTCAAGTACCAGTTTTGTTAACAGGTTTCTAACGCCTAGCAACGAATGAATACTTGTTGATCATTTCTGCAGCGTAACTTTTACACGACACCAGTGAAATCCATAAAACGTTGAAAAATCTGTTTACAAGATAAAATACTGATATAAAAAAAACAACAAGATTTGAGAATTCCTCTGAATGTTTTTATTTCAAATTCTATGTACAAATTATTCTCAGTGCAAAAAGCCCCTGTCGAGATATTTTATATTTTGTTTTGCTATATGTCTGTCCTTAAACAATTTCTAAATTTAAATTACATAGCTTGTAATTTTTACATAATATATCTTTGAAACATCTGCCTTCTAGCAAATGAAAGGACTTTGAAATAATTGAAGTTTATTATTTTAAAACATGACTGCGATGCAACGAAAACAACAAAATATACGCAAAGCATTAATGTCCTTGATTATTTACCACATCATTTTGTTTTTAAATTTGGTTAACCAATGAAATACGCGTACATGGTTATAGGGAAAACTAAGACGACAAGCTTACATTCCTTACCCTAAATATGGCAATATGATATCAGATGTATGTACAAAAATGTCGCACGAAATATTGTATAATTGAACAAGTTGATTTTTATTCAGGGTGGGGAAACATTTGAAACGTTTGTGATATTCCGATATGCAAATTGATGTCTACTTCAAACAAACTGCCTTGCAAAACTGATCATTTAACAGATTTTTAGATATTGGTAATGGTACAAAGTCCCATGTCGTAATTCATTATAACTGTTGGTATATAACGTACATAATGCAGTTTATATGGCTATTGATTTGACCATTACTCTTATCAATATATAAAATATTCCTATATATAATACATGTATAGCTTTTTCACACATATTAAAATTTTCCAGTTATGTTAGTCTTAAAAAGTAATTTCTCTAGTGGAATTTAACTGTTAAATGTATATGTACTTCTTTCTCAAACTTAAAGTTGCATGTTTTAGTCTGTGCAAAACGTTACTAAATAGGAAAGCTAGCTGAGATGTCACATTTTTATTTATTTCAAGTAATTTCTGAAAATACTAGGCATATTCTCCAAGTTGGACCTTTTTTATTATCTATACATAAAATGGAGATTTATAAATGACAAAGTGGCTTATCAAATGTGCAACCTAATGAATATATTATTCAAACGTTATTGCCCATACTCTATTAAGGGTAAAATTACTCCAGCTATGAACATTACATAAACATATTTTATTTTGACCTTCATGACGATGTAAATAATTGAAATTTATTGAAGTAGATTAAATAAATAATATACACAAATACAATATCCGTAACAATTTAACCATAACGTAAACGTTCAATCAACTACAAATGCAATAAATGATGACTCGACATTGAATGTATCTAATTTCTTTAGTATACTGTTTAAATGCTCGTTTTAGATAGGATTACATGTACATATTTCAAAGATAACCATATGGACCGAAAGGGTGGTTCTTCTTAAGGTCGAACGATGTGTTGGACGTAACATTAATTGCTCTAACAGAATCATTAGTAACAAGGTCAACAGCTTTCCTAGCTAAACGTGTACTGTTTCGTTGACGGATAATAAGAATACACCGGAAGGTGTTTTCAGTCTTTTGTGGTTAAAATGATTATTTTATCATAGATATAAAAAGTGTATATTTAATAGATAAACAAATCATACTAATTTCATTTCAAACGTGTCTACCATATTTCAAAATTTATGAGAGGTGTTCATTGTTAAACAATCAAAAGTATAGCCGAGACTAAAGAGCTGTAGCTTATGTCTAAAACCTAATTATGAACAATATCAACACAAACAAAATGCATGTCACACATAGCCAGTGACATAATGAAAAAATTGAAGGTCAGGCAAATTTCATGAATTGGTATCCCCCACCGAATGGGTTTGTGTTAAAGTTAAGGATGCTACTGAAAAGAACGTAAAAGAGCAAAAGACATTGAGAGAGCACAATCAAGTAAGAAATCTGAAACATGTGTAGTGAGACGGGGGTTAGGGTTTACAACTTCATATGTTGATAAATATTCATGAAGGTTTTGAAAAAAATAAAGTAGAAATGAAAAGAAAATCTTTTATGTGGAGGGGGTGTGACGGTGACCAGATTAGGGTACTAAACTTCACACGTTAATAATAAATATTGATGGAAAATAAAAAATGAAAAAATGTGTGTGTGGTTGGGGTGAGGGGTGGGGGCGGAGACTGGTTGAGTAGCGAGGTGGGGGGAGGGTACAACTTTGCATGTTGATAAATATTCATGGAATGTTTAAGATTAAAAAAAAAACACGAAAAAATTTGAATGAGGGTGGGGAGGGGACGTGGTGTAACCAGGGCGGTTGGGGTGACCGGGTGTAGGTACACAACTTCACATGTGGATAATAAATTTTCACTGAAGAAATGAAAGAAGTTCAATGAAATTCTACCAACTGGTTTGTTTATTATGTACAAATATGTGGATTTTTTAAACAATTAAAAGGCGATAACTCTGAAGTTAAGTTACTATAGAGATCCTGACGAAATTGAGTGTGCACTACCGCATTATGGTGACCTAAATTTAATTTAAGTGTTACAATCCTACGTCAAATGTGTCACAAGATATGAAGTAGAAATTGCCGTATTTATAGTACCCTATATAGTTAACACAAGAAACTACTAAGGGTCATTGCTCTGGTGGCACATGTACTTGGGCTTGACAGGCCACACTTCCCTATAATGGTGAATATGTAAATGAAGTTTCATTTAAATATTCCCAAACCACTTTCTAGATATGGCTCCGGACGGCCGGACGGACGGACGGACGGAAAGTCGCCAAACCTATATCCCTCCGCTTTATTTACACTTTAAACAAAGCGAGAAAATAAATGTTGACAATTGTTTTGACTGTTATATCACTGTATAGTGTTTTCAAGTTTTGATAAGGTGGAGCTGTTATACAGTTTTAGTTCATGGATGAAAATCATTATCTACTAAACAAAAGAAATTCATCTAACTGTTCTGTAGCAGTTTTTTTTCTACTTGACTTGAGTATATACTTAACTATTTACACTAACTACAGTATTATACTTTACAGTTAAATTACAAAAGTATCACTCAGTCTGATAAATTTAAATATTTTGCTTTTCGAAACTACTTTACGGTGTTATCCACATTCCTGAAGATATAAACTTTATATTAATTATATTATATTTTGCAAGTTTTTTCCAATTTTGGTAGCTGTTACTAATGTAACAAGCAAATTCGATGAATTGGTATCCCCCGTCGAAAGGGTTTGTGGTGAGGAATGGCAAAAAAATATATCCGGCAAAAAGTTAAGGATGTTAATAAGAAGCAAATGATTTCATTAGTCAAAATCAATTTAACAGAAAACAAATGTTTAATTAAAGAGTACATAATAATAAATGTATGATACTTTGATCCTGACTAAAGAATTTATTTTGAATGGGATATGCTTACTGTAATAAGCTTAGCTTTTAAAATTAAATGCAGTTAATTGAAATATGAGCTTGAAGTTTAACCGGAATGAAATATTGTCTTTGAGTGGTTTGGCACCAAGTGTTGTTGTTTAACAAGTTCATTTGAACTTAAAAAAACAGATGTCCTTATGAGAACACTGGTAAGATATCTTGAACATGACTGAGGGCAAGGCTTGTGCAGTCACAACTTAACATGTTGAAGGTTTGAACATTTAAAAAAAAAAAAAGGAATGGAAATATATATATGTATATATATTTATTTTTTAAGTGTGTGGGGGTGCGGGGGAACGGGAGAGGAAACAAAATTTCACATCTTGATTATAAATATTGATGGAAAATTAAAAATGAAAAACAAGAGGGTCATGATGACCCTGGATCGCTCACCAGAGTAATATGAGCTACATGTTTCTAATGTCAAACTGATGATTTTTAGAAATTTTTTGGAAGATTTTCCGATGTACAATCAAGTTACCCCTGGGGCGGGGCCAATTTTACCCCGGGGGTCATGATTTGAACAAAGTTTGTAGAAGTCTACTAGGAAATGTTACATATCAAATATCTAAGATCTAGGCCTTCTGGTTTATTTTTAGCAAATTTATGAAGATTTCCCTATGTACAATCAAGTAACCCCTGGGGCTGGGTCAATTTGACCCTGGGGGTCAAGATTTGAACCAGTTTTGTAGAGGTCCACTAGGCAATGCTACATGTCAAATATCTAAGCTCTAGGCCTTCTGGTTTATTTTTAGAAAATTTTGAAGATTTTTCTATGTACAATCAAGTAACCCAATGGGGCGGGGTCAATTTGACCCCGGGGTTCATGATTTGAACAAATTTTGTAGAAGTCTACTAGGCAATGCTACATGTCGAATATCAAAAGATCTAGACCTTCTAGTTTATTTTTAGAATTTTTTTGAAGATTTTCCTATGTAAAATCAAGTGACCCCTGGAGCGGGGTCAATTTTGATCCAGGGGTCATGATTTGAACAAATTTTGTAGAGGTCCACTAGGCAATGCTACATGTAAAATATCTAAGCTCTAGGCCTTCTGGTTTATTTTAAGAAATTGTTTAATGATTTTCCTAAGTAAAATCAAGTGACCCCTGGGGCGGGGTCAATTTTGACCCCAGAGGTCATGATTTGAACAAATTTTGTAGAGGTGAACTAGGCAATGCTACATGTGATATATCTAAGCTCTAGGCCTTCTGGTTTATTTTTAGAAAATTTTGAAGACTTTTCTATGTACAATGAAGTAACCCCATGGGGCGGCGTCATTTTGACCTGGGGGTCATGATTTGAACAAATTTTGTAGAAGTCTATTAGGCAATGCTACATGTCAAATACCTAAGATCTAGACCTTCTGGTTTATTTTTAGAAAATTTTTGAAAATTTTCCTATGTAAAATCAAGTGACCCCTGAAGCGGGGTCAATTTTGACCCCGGGGGTCACAATTTGAACAAATTTTGTAGAGGTCCACTAGGCAATGCTACATGTGAAATATCTAAGCTGTAGGCCTTGTGGTTTATTTTTAGAAATTTTTTGAAGATTTTCCTATGTAAAATCAAGTGACCCCTGGGGCAGGGTCAATTTTGACCCTGGGGTCATGATTTGAATAAATTTTGTAGAGGTCTACTAGGCAATGCTACATGTGAAATATCTAAGCTCTAGGCCTTCTGGTTTATTTTTAGAAAATTTTTGAAGATTTTCCTATGTAAAATCAAGTGACCCATGCGGCGGGTCAATTTTGACCCCGGGGTCATGATTTGAACAACTTTAGTAGAGGTCCACTAGGCAATGCTACAAGTCAAATATCTAAGTTCTAGGGCTTCTGGTTTTTGAGAAGAAGATTTTTAAAGATTTTCCTATGTAAAATCAAGTGACCCCTGGGGCGGGGTCAATTTTGACCCCGGGGTCACCCCGGGTGACCAAGGCAAGTGGGCGACCAGGTGTGGGTGCGCAACTTCACATGTTTATAATAAATGTTCACAGAAAAGAATGAACGAAATTTAATGAAATTCTGCCAAATGGCAAGTTTGTTATGTACAAATATGTGGATTTTTAGACAATTAAAGGGCAATAACTCTGCAGTTACAAAAGAAATCCATACGAAATTGTGTGTGCACAACCACATTATAGTGCTCTAAATTCTGTTAAAGTTTCATAGTTCAAGGTCAAAAATATCAAAAGTTATGATGCAGAAATTGCCATATTTATAGTACCCTATATAGTTAACACTAGAAACTTCTAAGGGCCATAACTCTGGTGTTACTTGGGTAATCTGACAGAAACTTGACGGGCCGCAAGAACTCATAGTGGTGAACACGTATATGAAGTTTTAAATAAATATTCCCAACCATTTCCTAGATATGGCTCCGGACGGACGGACGGACGGACGGAAAGACGGACGGAAGGACGGACGGACGGACAACGCCAAAACTATATCCCTCCGACTTTCGTCGGGGGATAATAATACGGGTAAAGCCATTTGTATGATGCAACTGTATGTTGATTCCTTTGAAATCTTGAAAACAGTGATAAATATGTTTTTATTGTGGGATGACCGGTTAGAAATTTTACACGGTGTACGGGTATTAATTCATGTATATATCTGTGTATCTATGTTTCAATGTGAATCATGATCGGCAAATAAATGGAGTTGCATGCAAAGTAAATAAATATTTCTTTATAGATCTCGTTTGTTAAATTTCGTAACGGTCAGGATATACAAAGAAAACTATTTCAGGACATACTAAAGGTTGCACACGTGTTAAGCTGAAATAGAATTATCGGTTATACTTCGTGAAATACCTCAAGTTTCAAGTTTCTTCAGTTACCACACATATACATGTCTGGAGCGTACCTGGATGATTTTGAACTGTACGCAAGATATGAGCAGCATAGCTACGAACTAAGCAGAGATGCTGCGAGTGTGGGATAGGTGAGGGAAGGGGTCTCCATCTCCCGGCGGATTGGGTTTTTGGGGCCTCCCCTTTAAAATGTTGAACAATTTTCGGCAAGAGATGCGTTCTCTTTCTATATTCCAGAGTTAAACTATTTTTGTTTGTTACATGTATACTACATATTACAAAGATAACCATTTAGATTAATAGTTTATCACATCGCTCATGCTTACTGGCAGATATCATGACAGTGTCTAAAATTGCAACTGGAGCAGCTCCAGATATTTTGACGAATATAACCATTTTTCGTAGTGTGTGATCGCTCTGGCACGATACTTGGCCGGTACTAGTGTTCATTAACATTTTTATCTAAGATTTTAGAATGTTTAATATCTATTTCGCATATTTTTCTTTGAATTACTTCGATACAACGATAAATAACAAAATGAATTATGCCAAACTTAGAATGTTAGAACATGTTCTGTCAATTGCTCTATACAATACACCCCAGGACACAACAACTTTAAATCAACAGTAACAGTAGATATTATTAGTTACACTGCTTGTTGGTGACAGGATACGGGATATACGCTGTTGAGGAAATCCATATCAGGCGAGAGCAAAGCTACTTACAGTGCAGACTGGAATCCTACAAATCATTTGTTTGGTCATCACTAGTTGATTTACACCAGCCATAAAATGCACAGTGACCTGTGTTTGGTTAAATCACAAAACACAAAAGCTCATTTACACAGGTTATGAACTGGTTTAGATTAGAAACTCTAAAAAACTTCTTGTTCCATTCCTTCGAAAGTTACTGGATATCATGATGTCATAAATTTCTTGATACTTCGGCTTTCATCCCGTTTCCTGTTAAATCATTTATCTTGCACGTAGATTAAATGATCCTACAACAAACTGCTGAGAAACAAATATGTCAATTCCTTTATTTCACGATGATTTAACTATTTAACTTCCAAAACGAGATTTCAACGTCCGTTATCCCATACAGAGTTATTCCGCTTTTACGGCTAACTTTTGTCAAACTTCATGAGCCTCAACTTAGATATAGAATGAAATCGGCAAGAAAACACTAAATTTACTCTCGAAAACGATACTATCGTTGGAGCTAATAAATAATCTGACTTGATTCAATTACGCCAGCAGTGTGGCAGCCATTTTGTTTTGATCAAAATTCATATCTGAAATATACTAGCAGGATATGGAATATATCCTGTCTCCACGTGACGTCTATTGACCAATAGAAATGCAAGAAACTTGTAGGGGGCAAGATAAATAGTTATGTTTCAAAATATTTGCGTCACTGAAACACTATGTCATTCTATGGTATATTTTATTGTGCAACTGCCAAGACCCGCGCAGGCATATTTTGTATCGCCAAAGGGACCTAACAATGTGTCTGTTAGGGTAACTGCATCTAAACTCTTACCTAATCCCAACTGCTACACATGTGAACAAATCGCATATTCGAACCGTGTGCAAAGCTGTTATTATCATTATTTATTTAATTATTTGTTTATTTAATATCATCTACAACGTGAAGATTGCATACACAATACTCACACATTACGGATATACTTTTTTGTTGTTATTTTTTTTGAAATCTTCGTCAATGTTTAATTAAATGCATGACTTCTGCATCCGCATTTTGACAGGTTTTTGATAAATGTATCTACCAACACATTGCAAATATTTCAAGGTTTCTCACGGGAATTGCAACTTTTTTCTAGTTAACGTAAGCAACATCTAATATTGGCAAACTGCGTACATTGCTAAATGGTATTTCGGTATCCAGATTTGGAAATAGATTGACAGATTTAATTGCAACCATTAAAAAATCTTCAATATCGATGACGCCAAGAGTGTTATATTTAGCGTAACATTTTTCTTAGTCTAGACATCAGCTGATCATTTTGTTCTCCTGCTACTCTCTTGATATACCAATAAAACACATGTTATTTGAAACTTGAACAGAAGAGTGAGACGGTTGTCCTGTTTTTGTGCAAACAAATTTTCCGACATGCCCAAATTGAGTACATCGAGGTTCAATGGACATACATAGTGTTATGTTGGTATGTTTGTAGAAAACGAGCGCTCGGTCGTTGCCGTAGAAACTTGCATGCACAATAGATTTGTTGGGTATAACGACGCACCGACACAAATTGAGATCATATGGGAACTTTCTAGCTTTGATGGTGGAGGAAGACCCCAGGTGCCCCTCCGTGAATTATTTCATCACGGGCGGTCATCTAGGTAGAACCACTGACCTTCCGTAAGCTAGCTGGATGGCCTCCTCACATGATATGCACAATAGGATCTCTTTTTTGACAGTGTATCGCAACTTGGAGTTTGTGGCAAAATGATTCCCCTGAAGTAGTGCTCTAAATCTATAACATCCAATTAGTATACACGTTAAATATATATCATTGCCTAGACTTCTTGTATTAGTATTAATACTTTGTTAAGCTATATATGCATTTTGTCTTATTTTAAACCTATTGCATAGTACTGTTAATTGTATATTTACATAAACTATATGTAGTAATGTTTCATATTTTCAAATGTAAAATGCGGATTTAGTATACTTTTCATTTGTGTTTCTATCTGAGGCAGGCCTATTTGGCGATCTGTGTCTCTGGCTGTGTTTGCTGTGCTCTATGCTTCAAGGAAATCTAGACTTACCTTTTATGTTTTTCTATATTCACGATTATTAAAAAACACAAATCAGTCTAATATTTCAAAACTCATTAAGATGATATTGTTTAAACGAAGAACTTTAAATGGCCGCCTAACCTCCTTATGTTTTACATTTTATTGCATTTTTAGCATTTTAAGCCTTTTCATTTTCACGGTGCCGAATTTGAATTGTACGCACAGGCGTATATAGGCGTATGCCCAGGTATACCGCTGCTCAGGGGCGTACCTGGGCATACGCCGATACGCCTGTGCGTACAATTAAATTGAACACCGGGGAAATGAAAAATCGTGAAAAATGCAATAAAATGTAAAGCCTAAAGGGAGTTAGGCGGCTACTAGTATATCAAGTTCTTCGTTCTGCATGAGATTTATCAAATTCGTTTTTGAAATAGATTTATTTGTTCCTGTAATTATCTTGGAAAAGGTTAGGGTATATTCGTTCCATTAAGGCACGGCAAATACAGCCAGAGCTACACATCGCCAACTAGGGCCGCCTTAAATAGAAACACAGACGCACACATGCACGCACGCACACAAACAGACAGTGATGTCAAAAAGAACACTGTTGGCACCACCCAGGAACGGGCAGTGGTAACAACTTCGATATTTATCTTCATTCTAAATAATACAAAGAAACAATTTTATTGATGAAAGCTGGTCCTAGTTTTTCCCCCAGGTGCTCCTCCTTGTATTATTTTATCACGGGCGGACACCCGGGTAGAACCAAAGACCTTCCGTAAGCCCGCTATGAAGAATTCAAGCCCCGAGTGAGGCTCGAACCCACATCTGTGAGGTGCAAGTGATTCAAAGTTAGCGACCTTAACCACTCGGCCATAGAGGCCCCGAGTAAAACACTGATATTCAAACATGCAAAGGGAGAACAAAAAAGTGCAGATCAATCCAGATCAGGATACCGAAATACTAAAGCAATTTACGCAGTTTGAATTTTCGTTTGCAAAAATTAGATGTGGTTTACATTTTCTAGGAAAAGTTTACTTTCGTGTGAGAAAGATATATCAATGGTTATTTGATAAAACCGGATACATTCGCAATTTATGGGTAGACGCATTTATAAAAAAAAAACCTGTCAAAATGCGGATGCAGAAGTCATGCATGAAAATTAAACATTACGATGATTTCAAAAACGATATCAACAAAAACTAGAAAACCCTTTCACAATCCAATCGAGACTCTCTCTCTCTCTCTCTCTCTCTCTCACCTACCCCATACTCGCATCATCGCTTTTTGGCTCATAGTTATGCAGGTAGTCTATCTGGCGTACAGTTCAAAATCATTCAGGTACGCCCCTGGCTGTTCTAAGTAAACGGACTGATTTCAGAATCAGTCCGATTGAATTAAAACCTATAAGTTTTATAACTTATTTAGTGAATTTTAAAGTGAATACTTGGATACATAGTCTGTGCCGAATTGTCCGAAAATATGAGTTTGTGATTTTTTTTGCTATATTTACGAAGCTGTGTTTTTTTTGAAAGTTTAATCACCCAGTCTCTCAAAATCCAATGGTTACTTTTTTATCATCATTATTTTAGCGGTCATCTTGATTTTCAAAATGACCTCCTCAAATTATGCTGTTTTCCATTTTCTTACCAATTAAATTTCTCTAAAATGTACTGTATGCACTTTGTATGTTACATAAGTGCTAGAGTTTATTAAACAAGTTTAAATGGATCATTTATTCTATCTTGTGTTTTTAAAATGGAGTTATTTGTGCTTAAAGGGAGATAAATCGCTTGTAATTTTATAAATTTAGTGTAATTTGCAATATCTTCAAAATACCTTATGACATGAACAAAGTACATTCTTGTATACAAAATATGTCTAAATCAACCATACTGTATGTCTTTTAAGTTAATATTTATAATTTAAAGCATATCGATAACGTAATGAAGACAAAGTAAAGGCAGGAAAAAAGCAAAATGTGCATTTGCTTCTTGGCATCTAGGCTAAGAGAAATAGGTTATTACGTTCAACTAATTCCAACAGAAACTTTATCTTTACCAAAAGTAAGAATATGCATGTAGGTAAAACATACAAAAACTCCTCAAAGAAATTTTCATTCTACATGCAGAAAATATAATTTCAAATTTGGACGATTTTCCAAAAATAAATTATGTACCCTATCGTCCACCATACTAAAACCGGTGTCAAGGTAAAAAAAATCTAATTATTCGGCTGCAAAATCGTGAACGATATTTATTGATATTCGAGGACTTATGATCGGATATTCTTTGAAAAGGTAGGTACTAATTAATATTTGTTCCTGATTTTTCAATTCCCTGTAAATATCTTGGCTTAAACACGTTAATGTCTGTAAACAACCACATGTGAACGGTCGATACGTAGCAGCAGTGAGAAAAGGCCTACTGGCTGTCTTTCGAGAAGAAACATGTATTCACCTTAAATTTTAATTAAATCAGAGTAAACAAGTTTTTATTTATCTAAAACTAACATGAATTTCACTTGATCTTATAAGTTACAATCATCACGCTAGAGGTCATCGTGACCGGAAGTGAACAAAATGTTCAAATAAATACAGGTTTTTGTCGTTTTTATCTAAATTCAAGTCGGAAATTGCAAAAAATCGCGAAAACGGGTGACGCATTTTCAATTTATTTTTCTACGGAAGCGCATAAGGAACAAAACTCGACAAAAAAATTCGTAAATTTATTTTTTGCAATAAAATGCATACTCAATGCTTTAAATCGTATAAAATGATATTTTTTATGTCTTTGCAACATTCCATCTAAGTTTGCATAGAAATTGTTTTAAATTAGTTCTATTTATTTCATTTCAGCTTAATGGTATAGTATTAGAAGGCAATGATAAATGATGGTAAACCAGGTTATCGGCACATTATCAATATCGGGCCTGAAATATGAGGTAATTTTAGTATAATTGGATATAAAATAGTACTATTTAAAAATATATTTCCAGTTTTGAACATAAACAAATAAGCAGTGTACAGTTACATGTATTACAATGCTTTGTAAGAAGGCCAAAAAAGCCATTAACAAATGATTCCAATAAGAATATGCATCAATGTATCTGAATGTATATCGGAAACTGCAATAAATGAATCACGAAAATCGGGTGATACATTTTCGTTTTCTTTTTCTACGGAACGCATAAGGAAAAAAGCTCCACAAAATATTCGTAAATCTATTTTTTTTTTGCAAAGAGAAGCATATTCCATGATGTAAATAGTATTATATTTCTTGATGTCTGTAACATTTTTTTTTATCTCAGTTTACATAAAATTTGTTTTATATCAATTCCATTTATTTCATTTCAGCTTCATGGTATAGTGTTAGAAGGCATTGACATACGGTGGTAAACCAGGTTTTGGAACGATATTCAATACTGGGCCTGAAATATGAGGTAATTTTTGTATGATTGGATATAAAATGATACTATTTTCTAATATATTGATAGTTGTGAACATACAAACATAAGCAGTGTACAGTTACCAGGGCTCCGGAAAGTTTGAAAACTCAATCAGACCGAAACGAAAATCACGGCATCTTCGCTACCCAACGAACCGTATCACTGTCAGTTATATCAGTACAATGCTTTGTAAACATGCCAAAGATGAATGTCGCTGTAGTTAGATACTACAAAATCAAAATATATAATAATATGTACTTCCTCCGCCTTTTGAATTATTCAAATTGTGATATGTGATCGTATATTTCTTTTTAGTGAAGAAGGTGATGTACCGGTATGCATTATTTGCAAGCTACAAGATGGCACACACACTGCAAAACTTGAAGAGAAGGGTCTCATCATAACTGCGCGAAATAAAGGTAGACTAATGATGAAAATGATCATTTTAGGCACAGTGACAGTCATGAAGAAAAAAGTTTTATATCATACAGTAATGTTAGGAACAGACTTCAGATTGTAATTATCTGACAGGCCTTCTGTTTTTAGCCATGGTTGAAGTAATGTTGTTTTCAAAATTATTCCTTTCAGATTTGTCTTTCCAGGTGCTATTCCTGATCAAGTTGTACATTCTGAATGTCGAAGACAGTACTGCCATCCAAACCAAAGCCGCCAAGTTAAAATTTCAGAGCATAAGAGTTCCACTCCTCAGAAAACCAGAAAAAGTTATGAAAATCGTTTTAGATTTGACACCAGCTGCATATTTTGTGGCACGGATGCTAAAGAAAATGAAAAGAGAGGACAAGATGTCTATCTTGTAAGAACCCTGGAGTTTCAGAAAACGATAAAAGAAAACTGCGAGAAAAGGAATGACACATGGGGTGAAACTGTATTGGGCAGGATAGAATTTGCACAAGACCTACCTGCCGTAGAGGCAAGGTATCATCAGTCATGTAGCATAAATGTTAGAACAGGCTTTGATATTCCACAGCAGTTAAACTCATCGCCTGGAAGTAAGAAATTGTCAAAAGGGCGACTCTCCAACAGTTATGCGGAAAAAGCTTTCGTGGAAGTAATTATACCGTACCTAGAAAGAAATGAAACAGAACAACTTATATTAACAGATCTAGTGAATAAAATGAAAAAACTTTGTGGTAATGAAGCATACAGTTGTACATATATGAAAAAGAAGATACAAGATCATTTTGGGGAAGCTATAGTGATTGTATTCTAACTTGATGGCAAACATAATGTTGTAACATTTAAAAGCAAGGCCTTTTCAATTCTGCATACCTTCTATGATCGCAACAGGAACGAAGACTGTGATAAAGAAAAAAATGCTATTATTGAAAAAGCTGCAAAACTAATATTTAATGATATCAAAGCAATTAATACATCAAAGGAAAACTACCCAAGTGCAGATGAAATAACATCAGCAAACTTGCACAGTACTGCAGAAACTTTGCAGAAATTTCTCCTTTAATACATATTTACTTTGCAACTTGGCCTTTGAATACAGTTACAACTTACACCATCAGTTTGGTTCAAGATTTTTAATTGAATTATTATATAGTCTTGGATACTTATATGCTATCACAGAGGTATCAACAGCAATAATCTATACTTCTCTTCAGATACAAAAGTGGGGTGCCCGCGCGCTTAGCTCAGTAGGGAGAGCGTCGGTCTACGGATCGCGGGGTCGCGAGTTCGATCCTCAGGCGGGTCGTATGTTCTCCGTGACGATTTGATAAAAGACATTGTGTCTGAAATCATTCGTCCTACACCTCTGATAATTCATGTGGTGAAGTTGGCAGTTACTTTCGGAGAACAGGTTTGTACTGGTACAGAATCCAGGAACACTGGTTAGGTTAACTGCCCGCCATTACATGACTGAAATACTGTTGAAAAACGGCGTTAAACCAAAAGCAAACAAACAAACAAACAAACAAAGATGAGGTTGAAAAAAAGAAAATATGGGACATTAAGGTTTCGATGGAGGCCTTGAGAAACAAAAATCAAACAACACCAAATCATAGAAAGAAAGAGTTGTTTGACATGAAAATTGAACAGCATGTAAAATATGTATATTACTTTACGAAACAAGTGTCAGTATACTGATATAAACATTGAATTCCGGAAAAGGGCTGCCTAAAGGGGCTCCACTTCCGGACAGTTAAACGCCTTTAAAAACTCACCATTTTCAAAGAACAGTTACACATGTTTGTTTTGATGCATTTGCAATAGCGTGCGAGTGGTGAAATTTCGCATAACAAGGTGGAACACAGTTTTCAGCAATTGTTTATCTTTATTTATTTACAAATTGCATTCATTTTCAAAGGGAGAAAACTGTTCCAGATTATTTTAAGTACAAATGGCATTCATTTTCAAAGGGAAACAACTTTTTCCGATTATTTTAAGTAATCTTTGAGAAAAAGTTGTCTCCTTTTGAAAATTAATGCCATTTGTAAAAAAAAAGATAAACAATTGCTGAAAACTATGTTCCACCTTGTTACGTGAAATTTCACCACTCGCACGCTATTGCAAATGCATCAAAACAAACATGTGTAACAGTTCTTTGAAAATGCTGAGTTTTTAAAGGCGTTTAACTGTCCGGAAGTGGAGCCCCTTTAGGCAGCCCTTTTCCGGAATTCAATGTTTATATCAGTATACTGACACTTGTTTCGTAAAGTAATATACATGTTTTACATGCTGTTCAATTTTCATGTCAAACAACTCTTTCTTTCTATGATTTAGTGTTGTTTGATTTTTGTTTCTCAAGGCCTCCATCGAAACCTTAAGAAAAAAAAAAAAGTTCTTGGAGAAGAAACTGTATGAAAACAATTATGCAAAATAAATATTTGAAATATCTCGCGGAAATATTCTTGTCAAATTCCTCTCATGAAGATGTTGCTAAAGCAGGAGAGGAAGTCTTTGTTACAGTATTAAATGGGGATATTGGCCAAGACTTAAATCACTTACGGTACCAAAAATTTATTTGTATGGTGAATACAAGCAGTAATTGTGTACAAGTACAAAGTTTGCCGCAGACAAAAGCTGCTGCAAGATTTCACAGCTACCGTGTATATTTGCAAGGCCAAATATGGCTTTACATACATACAGAACCAGTTGAAAGGGGCTGGGCAGAAGTAAACGGAAAATTAAGTCCCATTAAAACAACTCTACCAGCAGCACCAGAAAGGCTGCTGAAAGTTATTAGAAGTTCATGCAAATCTGGTTGTGATTCTAAGCGATGCAATTGTAGGAAGCATGGATTAAACTGCTCTTCGGGTTGCGGAGAATGTTAAGGATTTAGTTGCACCAATATCCAAACTGTAGCAGAAGATTTAGATTTTTGAAACATTTCTTACACAGATTAGAAATGACAATATGTTACATTATATTCATACTTTGAATTCGGGTATGCATCATATTTGTAAACATCAAGCAGAGTTGAAAAATTGATGGAATGTGTTTGGGATAAAAAAAACATTATACTAGTATTATGTCTACAGCAAATAGATATTAGCTGTTTTAATCATAATTTACAGCATTTAAATACATATATACAGAAACAATGATAGCATTGATATTGGGTCAGTCTTTGGGATTTTTTTTTTCAAAGTTTTGAGAAAATTATATAGTGGGTGGGGTAATTCTACATGAGATTATGGCCATAAAAGGTTAAATATGTACTGTATTTAAAACAGTTATTTTCCTATGTGTTGTTAATATTTCATTTCAAATACACAAGAATGTAAAGGATTAATTCATGCATTTCATCATATGTGTAATAAAACAGGAACATACAAAATCCTAATTAAAGCTCATCGAGATTGCACTAAAATATTTAAAAGGGTGACATCATAAAATGTGATTTTTTTCCAATTTGTATACATAAGTTTTTTGAGGACTTTTTTTCCTGAATACTAAATATATTGAAGACTTATATTAAAAGAAAATAATTTCTGTTGGAATTTGTTTTACCTACACCCCTTATTTGAGGTAATTTGACTAGCCTAATCCTATATTATTGAAATTATTCAATTATCAGCGAAGCGATTGCATTTATTACATTGAATAAGTCAAGGTAAACTTTGTGTGTTATTATTAATATTTATCTTTTTGGTTTAATAAAAAGGGAGATAATTACAAAATGTGAGAGATATATCCAGATATTTCAGAACATTCACACTGTACCTATTTACTCCATTTCGGAGCTTAATCAATCAGCTGCAGTTATGTTATACAACGATGTATTCTAAAACTTTTAACTTGTATAAAATGAATAGAAAATACTGGGCCTTCATTTACCAATCAAAGCTGAAAAATTGCCATTATTTTGATGTGAGATAAAACCTAAAACAAAGCAAAACTTTATGGCCCAGTTCATGAAGACAATCTTTTGTACATATATGTTTAAAGTTTTACATCACATTGACACAGTGCAGGATATATGGCAACTTTCTATTTGTAATTGTTGAGGAAGACTTATGTGCCTTTCTGGGCATTATTTCGAGCATAGGTGGGCACCTGGTAGAACCGCTGATCTTCCGTAAGCAGGATGGATAACTCAGGTGATGACCAAAGCAGGGCTCGAGCCCTCAGAGACTATGGTCAAGTGATTTGATACCAACATCCTTCGCCACTTGGCTATGGAGGTACCTTGTTAACAGTACTAAATGACCAGTTAGATTATCAAAAATAAAACATTACTGGATAGAACTCTTACATTTCTGTGCAATGTAATGTGTTATTCAATGAGTGTATTATGAAATTTTTTAAAAATAAGGTTCTACATAAGTATAAAAACATTTCTCTTGCTATTCTTGCATTAATGGTTTCCAGTTTTTTAATACGTGTAGTAAAGTATTTACCTATAACTTGGAGTATCAAAGTAAAACTCAATAATGGTCGGCCAGAGGCATTTTTAACTAGAAATGTCAATATTTATACATATCAGCACGTGTAGTAAATCTTTTCCTAATCTCAGGAATTTCACACAATAATAAATACGCTTTTTAAATGTGGTTGCTTACCATTTATTGATACCACAAGAGGCCAAGGAAGTAAAGGCACTTCAGTTTTATTCTGCGGCATTTTCTCTTGTGTATTCAACTTCATTCTCATCAGTTAGTCGACATTTCAAGAAATGGTTAAACCAAACTGGTAAATACAATATAGAAAGGAAGTAAATTTAAAGATTAATTCCCCTACAAGCTTACTAAGGTCTAACAATGTTATTGCCATATTACGGTTGGCAAGTCATTAAGCTGGCTTTGTTGAACAAATGTTTACATGTATTTAATAAAGCGGTCATAGCTCATGCACTTATTCTTCAAGGAAACGTTTTAATAAGGCCTTGTTCAGGACTCATTCATTTAGTGATTGTGATTTTATGCAACTGTTAATACTCAGTTGTCTTTAGATATTGGATTAAATGTGATTGAAATAATCAAATCACGATGGAACACGTATCAAATGTTTCTGTGTGTAAAAAATATAACATTTTGTAGTTAAACTGAATGTATTTTTTCACAGTTTGACTGATACATTCCGTAGTACAATGGATTTCTAATTCATATAGATATCTGGGACTATAATAGTAACAGTTAGAATGAAAGAGTTATGAAATACAGTGACTGTGCGAGGGAAAGGGGTTGGGATGGCAGTCGTCATATTTCATACAGATATGCTTATTTACATCCAAATTTAGATGCACACATGTTACACCAACAAGTTCATATGATGAAATTTGGCTTTTAACAGTGCCATTTTGTGTAAGGCTGCAGACAGTTTATTAAAATCATATCTAACTATTATACTTAAAGTAATTCAAAACTGCTAATGCTAATTCATGCTGCCTTCTACAACAGTATCTCAATTTATGACACTATCATATTTTATTTGTAGCAGGCATTGGAAAAGTTGTACTCTTACATGTAAAGAGTGTTCTAGTTTAAATGATGTTTAAATGAAAGGAAAGTCAGATAACTACTCTAATTTTATCACTATATTTGTGTTTTCTTACATTACAATAGGTATTAATTGCAGCAGGGACTTTTGCTACACCCTGTCAATTTTGATTTATAAATGTAATGTCTTTAAATAATTGATACTATGTATAAGATGAGCGTTTTAAGCATGTATTTGAATAAATATTATACTATTTCATTTAAAGAATGACCGCATTTTACCATTTAAGAATTAAATGTATAAAAACGACGATTTTCTACCTATAATTGCATTTGAAAATTATGTTTTTCATGTATAAAAAATCAATACTTGATTAAAACTTGAAAGAAACCTTATAAATACAAGCTTTAACCATAACCATTAAGAAATATAAATTTCCATGTCTTAAGTAGAAAACCAGGTTTATTTGAAGGCTAGATTGAATATATAAGGGTATCCTTACTAAAATATAGCAGCCATTTTGAAATTCAAGATGGCTGCAACACTGAAGGCTGAAAAATGTTACCAATGGAATCCTAAAAGGTATCACATAAGCTTTCATAAAAACATAACTTTTCAAAATATAGGAAACATATCCACAGGATTACAATTCGCCACAGACTAACAGGATTCTGGTAATTATTGTTATATTTTGTTCTTGTATCATTTGTACTAATTTCGGTTTTCTGTAATGATAATCGATTATATGCATTAAGAATTTTATATTGTGTCAGTATTTTATAAGTATTGTCATTGTTACAGGCTCTTGCAGTAATTTTTAAAATTGAACAATGGCGTAATCAATGCATTGTTTCATATGTATGGCGCAGTTGGTGCCCGAATATCATCGCGAGTGCCACCGAGTGATCATGTGGTTGTTCGATCATACACATAGAACAAAAATGAAGTTGTATCCTATTTTGTCACATTTTATATAGACACCGAGGCAGTTTACAGTTTACTCAAACTAAAATATGGTACTGGTACGGGAGGAAAGCAACTTTCTGTGCCTTCCGGTGTACGAAGCAGACGAGAAAAATGTTCAAGTTTTTGTAAAGTATAATGAATTGCATGGTATTATTATAATTTCATTGCTATTTTCTATAATAATTATAATCAAATTTTCTTTAGAAATATCCATTTAGACTGTGATATGTGCATGCTGTCTCTACGAACGCCATGTTCAGATATATAATTCGCAAGGAAAGAACACATTATAGAAATGGACTGTGAGTCATGATATAGAAATTTAGAAGTACAATGTCATTGGAAACTGTTCAGAAGTATGTGCCATTTCATTTATAAGCTATTTCATCAAGACTTGGATGTAAATGTTGTGAAATTCAAGAATAATCAACAAACAACATGTTTACATTTTAATCTAATAAAGCAGCCTGATATTTCAAATTTTTATGGTATCTAAACACAAGGCTAAAACACTTTTGTGGTATCTGGGTATAAAGATAAATATTTTGAACAGATTTAGAACCTGCATCTTACAGAAAGGCCATTGTCTGTATTCAAAGGAACTGAAATCATTGCAGGGGTGTTTCATTCATTTCAAAATCCTACAGAGGGAGTAACTAAAAATATAGATAGTATTTTCGAATAATTTGCACTACCTTTACAAAGAGAAACTAAATTATAAAGGTCATTGTCTGTATTGCAGCTGAAATCAGTAGATGGATGATACATGAAACTAAAAGCTATAGATAAAAATGTCAACTGTAACTCCCCATACAAATGGAAAAACTAAAATTAAAGAAAATCACTATCTACACATAGAGAAAGTAAACGATATACAATGTATATAGATTTTTTTCTGTAATTACACCAACACATGGAAACTGAAATTTAAGGAAGGTATTTGAAGCATTGCAGCTGAAATAAATATAAAAATCTTAAATCTATGAAATAAAAAAGATTTCATTATCTTTTGTTTGTGTCTTCTCCTTAGTCAGTGATGTCTGATACGCTGCATTTAGAATATGTGACATTAGAGTGCCGAGTGTTTCAGCTGAATAAAACGTGTATAAGGCACAAATACATTCATAACGAACATACGGAGATTCAATGGAGCTGATAGAAATGATATCAATTAGATGGATATGTACAAGAGACGAAATACAACTCAAGGAAGTAGATAAGAAGTATTCATAAGATCTACAGAGTTATCTCCCATTAAATTATTGAGCATTTGTTTTTCAATAATGGGTAACACATAGACATGGATTGAAGATGTGGTTAAATGCCATGTGGAATGGTGATAAACATTATCTGTGGTCATATTGATGGTGCAAGTCGTTTGTTTTACTAGACACACCGGTGTTGTAGATCTAGGAGGCATACAGTGAAATATCCGTCCGTCGACCACTATTCCTTGTGTACTGAACTCTTACAGTTTTAATCCGATTCATATGAAACTTGGTATAGACATCATCAGCATGAAATGGAAATGCTCAAATTGTATGGACTTCCATGTCTGATTATTTTTCTGAAGTTGTCCCTCATTTTTTAATACAATATTACAACTACCTTTGTACATTGTAGTTTGTATATTTTGATTCCCTCCTACAGTTAGTTCCCGTCCAAATCAAATGAAGTAGATTTGGCATCACATCTTGGTTAAAAGTTGGTTGCGTGCAACAAAATATCAAGCTGTATTTTAGTTACAACTTGTTATTAAATGGTTTGAAACTTTTCACAAGACATCCTTCTCATCCAATGTCCATTTAACATAACCAAATTAAAGAATTTACGGTTGAGATGTACACAAGTTATGGCTCTTATTTCATTTAATTTTGTGTTGTTTTACATGTAAGTTGTTATCATTGCCGTATTAAAATGCCATTGTTTGACCTTTTCGGGCAAATCTGTTTGCTTTTTTTTGTTATGTCTCTTTTTATGCTTAATGATCTTACAACTACAAGTGTTCCTAGGTACTTAACTTCTTTTTCACATTTTCCATTCAAATCAAATGAAACTTGGTAAGTGGGGCCTCCGTGGCCGAGTGGTTAAGGTCGATGACTTCAAATCACTTGCCCCTCACTGATGTGGGCTCGAGCCTCACTCGGGGCGTTGAATTCTTCATGTGAGGAAGCCACGGAAGGTCGGTTGTTCTACCCAGGTCCCCGCTCGTGATGAAATAATGCATGGAGGGGCAGCTGGGGTCTTCCTCCACCATAAAAGCTGGAAAGTCGCCGTATGTCGGTGCGACGTTAAACCCAACCAAAGAAACTTGGTAAGCATCATTAACATCAATGGGACATGTGCATGTCTCGGGCGTTTTATGTTTAATCATGTTTTCCAGGAGTTCGAATCTTGTTTGCTGTTTTTAAAAATATTATTCTACCAAGCATTTTCAGGGAACATGTATTATTAAATGTTAACATCATTCTGACAATCGCCATGTGATCTATATTTACAAATAAACATATAATATCATTCTTGTTTAGAAATGCATAAATAAATAACTGACTTCAGGCTGACAAAAAGGACCTTACAACAGTAAGTATTAAATATGCTATGATACTTTTAAAAATACAAAATAAATCAAGGAACACTGTTGCGTAAGTATTTATAGTAAAGAGATTTATTCACTGTCAGGAACAAACCGTCTTTCAAGGTCATGTATAAGGTTATTTTTAATATGAACATTGACGTCATGGCAACACTGATTCTCCAACAACTATTACTAAGTAATTTGGGAAAGACATAGGTATGTTCTTATGTAATTAGCTCTAGACTTCAGCCAAATGATTTATTATGTTTTTAGAATACATTCAATTCTAGGTTAAACACGCACGCACGCACGCACGCACGCACACACACACACGCAGGCAGGCACGCGCGCACGCACGCAAATGAGAAAACACACACATAAGAACCTTTTCCTGCTTCTCCGGCCGATATAAACTACTGGTCTCAAAACCGTGTCTTCAATATGGAAGAATATGATAATGATGGTGGTGGGTTATATCATCAGTGCAGTTACAAGGTACTGCCTAAGATTAAAGTAATGCTTTTTTACATGATGCAAGGTGATATTGAATTCATGTGATGTAATTTCAGTCAACAAAATCAGTTATTTACATTTACACATGATGCATTTACTTGATTTGAGACAATAAACATAACATATTCATTCTTTAAACATTAAAACTATTTCAGTATATCAGCTCCTTATAGGACAAAAATATTCAGCCTATGTTCAGAAATGAAACAATAAAAATACGAGGGGATGTCGGAAAATATCCGAACTTTGTGCTCTTTCTCAAAAGCCGTTCAATATTTTTCAAAAATTCTTTTTATTCTTTTTTTCAAAGTATTTACCACCTGCGTCTATACAGGTTTTCCAACACCATGGAAGCTTTTGTATTCTTTCTGCAAACCATAATGTAGACCTACTGCTGAGGTTTCGATTTACAACTGAATGTTCTCCATGATCCCAAAGGACCAGAGAATATAATAACACTAAGTCAAAGTACGGGGAAGAATTAGATTCTGCTAAATGTAGAGAGGTAAAAAGTAAAAATTACCATTATCCCTCACACTGCCAGAAACAACCATCATTTAGAAGAAAGTGTTTGCTATAATTATTTACACTCCCGTATTCACATTCAGGGAAAGTCCATCGACTCTTAGATTTGGAGGAATGAAATAGATTTTATATCTACATGTATTTTTGACACTTTTTTTTACCATCAAAATAGAGAAAATCGGTTTGTCATCCAAGAGACGTATAAGCAAACGAATCTGTGGTCAGCAAACGGTTATTAAGATTACTAGACTTGAAAATGAAATTACTTTTGTTTGAGTTTAAATTGAGGTCTGCGCTTTGTGTTTTGTATGTTGGCTCTCTGTTGTATGTTGGGTCTCTGTAGTATTTTATTAAGAAATAAAACTTTCGGGCGAGACGAAAGTAAAGAAATTTTGTCTATTTGTTGCATATTGAGAGATGTCATATTTAATAGGGTCCATTAGGAGATAGAATTACTTGCGTCTTAGGTTTACATTTCTAAAAATGCAGAAAGTCTCCTACAAATGCTACCAAAATAACAGTTATATATGCACAAATAAATAAAAACAGAACGGACCTACATGAATCACAAATTAAAGTGTCTTTTCAACTGGAACTTTTTCTATCGCCCATTATCTATCCTCCAGCTGCTGTGGTTTATAGTAGAAGGGGGATAAATCAATCAGTAATGAAGGAAGATTAAGTTACGGTTTTGCCCTTTATTCCTAGTGTCTGTCCGAACACATTTTAAGTTCATTCTATGTAGAATGAAGTAAGCTATTTTGTGAACTGAAGCCTTTTAAGGGAATAAAATATGTAATACATAAGGTGCATGTAGGTCTGATAGGTGTCAAATTACAGTTAGCGCAAGGTTTGTAAGTAAGGTAAAATATGGTGTTAAATTGTTTTTAAGCTTTAAAATAATGAAGAGGCAGGATGTCATATAAAATTTGATATATTTAACGAAACGATTTAAAAGATCACAGACATTCTACTAATTTTCTTTTTCTACGTTATGAAACAAGGAGGTAGCCCCTACTCCCTCGAAATATTAGAGAAAGTAGAACAAGAGTGCAATAGCGGCTCTTAGTTGTTCGCCTGAAACTGACGATTTGACCTTGAATATTATGTATGACGCACTGAAATATAGGTAGTAACAACTGCATAAAAACCATAAAACAGGTCAAATGCACATAAGTGAACAAGTCTTAGAGGTCCCTGCAAAGATGCTACGGACCAAATTTAATGAAGATCCGCCGGAAAAAGTCGTTTAAAGATATTTCTAGTTTTAGTTGAAGTGTACCTTTAAAGGGGCAAAGTACCCCCTTTGGATGAAATTTATCAGAGGACTTTATAAGAAGTGGATTTCAAGCAAACTTTAGTTTAAAGATCCGGCCCAGCATTTGATCGTGAGTTACCATCAGTCTTTATTCGTTATCAAAAGCTTTTGTATTGTTCACTTGTGAATATTACCGTACTGTAAAAGCACATATTTTGGCTGGGTCAAAATTTCGCGAATTGAATTATACTAATGGTGAATATTTCCGCGAGGATTAATTTTCGCGAGATGTAGGGCCTTGCAAATATAGCAAAAGAAAACCCTCGCGAAAAGTTCAGCTTTTACAGTAAGTAAAATCTATTTAACAATGTCTACTAGCTGAATCTAAACAGCTGGTAATTACCATGCATATTAAAAGTAAAAGCCTGAATATAATTAGTTTGTGTTGCTGTCAAAAGGCTGCTGACAACTCAAATGTGTATTACAAATAACTTCAGATGCTTCGTCTGTTTTCGACAGGCGATTTTACTCTCGGCCTTTTCCCTCTGGCAGCAAGATTACTATGTTTACACACAAATGACATATCTTCTACAAACCACAATATACAACACCTGGAATAGTCTGTTTGCCTTGGAACAGAAACTTTTGTCAGTGTGTTTAGGTCATTGCTGTCGACGTTAGACTTTGACTTTGAACAGTATATAATTACCCTTTATGTCAGATGGTCAATCACATCTGAGCAACATATTTGGCACTTTTCAGTTTTCGTATATTTTGTCAGAGACTTATTTAAGGAATAAAAAGTACCTAGAGTTAGATTCCTATTTGAAATGTATACCGTACAACCTCTCCAGAGCGGCCTTCTCTTAAGCAAATACCTCTCAATAACAACATCATCAAAATTTCCCTAAGCTGAAATACACTATCAAATTTACCTCTCCAGAACAACAACCTCTACATAACAGTCAATATTTGTATCTCCCAAAGGGTGTTGCTCTACAGAGGTTGCACTGTATTTCATTACTTTTTACGAATTTATGCAATTAACTCCCTTTATACTTGCTAAAATAACTCTATCTTGGTTTGGCAACAAGGATAGGAAAATAAAATTTCAGAACTATTTCCAGTGAATATCTAATGTATTAAGAAGGTGGTGAACACAAATAACTGTAAATGATTAGTTGTTACAGTTTGGAACAAATCGATTAGCTGACCAAAATCTGATTAACCACCTTTAAGTGAGACTCTCAATATTGACCATATTACTGCGCAACGAAAAGGAATGTAATACATGTTTTGTTACAATATTACTCAAACAAGGACTATAAATGCGTGTATTTTGTGTAACAAATAAATTGAAAAACTATGTCTAGAAACTGCATCCAACCTTCCCTTCGATGTGTTCATATTTATTATGTAACATCACAAACAGAGATTACATTACTACCTTATATGACTTATTTCATTGTTTACATGGTAGCTATATATTGTTTGGAGATATCATCTCTCCCTTTCGGATTTTGTTAATGAACAATACATGTGACTTTTGAGCTAACCGTCTGAATCTTGCACTCAGCACCTTGCATGAATATAGTGATAATTCATGTAAGTTATTTGGTTTAAACAACATTTTATTCATATATTTATACATTTAGAACATGAAACGCTACAGTATTAAAGCATGAAGGATTGAGTAGAAAGCTAAGCTTATTTGAAACTCTCTCCTTGCGTATTTTGATATTTTGTTTCGGTAACATGTTAACTTCACAATAAACAGTATTGTATGTTTACTGGTTATACATAAAATGTAGGACAACAAATATACGTGTGTTCATTTTGTATTTAAAGCAATATTAAAGACAAAAACATATCTATGAGATCGTAGAGGAAAGAAAGGACAGAAAAGCAAGAAGCAAGAAAAGACAGGTTGTAGTGGTCACTTGGTGATGTTTGACGGACTTGTGTTATAACATACTCTTAAAGGGTCTGAATTAAGAAATTAGATTATTTGGAGTCGTGTTATGTTTCAAATCTGTTTGTTTGCTGTATGTATTTTGTATGTGTAGAAAGATAGAATTATTTTGTGTGTTTGTGACTGATGAATTTCCATATAGCAATGTATGTAGTGTTATGTTGGAAATTAGTCGGACGCTGTTTAATAATTCCGTGCGCTCTCTTGTGTAAACAGGGCAGTTGAAGAAATAGTGGTATGTATTTTCAACCTCACCACATGTAAATATTGGACTATTAACGATGTTCTTGGAAAAGAGGTGTTCATTTAGAGAACTACAATGTGTCCTGAATCTGCTATGGAGAATTTGGTGTTTGTGGTCTCCAACATAGTAGTGGTCGGGGGCTTTATGTCCTCCAGAAAAGAGTCTCCTTTTTAAGATGGCTAGTGTGGGAGAGTTTCGCAGATCTAGTGGTAATTGATTCCATTCAGTTATGTCTGATGGTAGGAAAGAGTTAGCATATAATTGTGTATGACACTGAAAGTTTCTAATATTGTTTGCATTTCTTAGATTGTATACAGATGTTTGGCCAACGGCATCTGAAACCAAGGAGGAAAGATACTGGGGAGTCAGAAGATTAGACATTTTATAGAACAGGATTAGTTTATGTTTGTTTCTCCTGATTTTAAGGGGCTCAAATCCAGTATCAATGTACAGGTTTTCCAAAGAAAGATTCTGCAGGCTTCCAGTTGAATTTTCTCAAGTTCAAATTCTTCCTGGTGGGTAATATTACTCCATACTACATCAGAATACTCAAGAAGAGGTCGTATAAAAGACAGATAGATAGTTTCGAGGGATTTGCGATCTAGAATAAACTTTAAGGTTCTCATGATACCGATACGTTTCCATGCATTTTCCTTGATACTATCTATGTGTTCGTGCCATGTTCCGTCGTTAGAAAGGACCACTCCAAGATGTTTGTGGGATTCAACCTCATTGATCTGGACATCATGCATGGTTAAAGGAGGATGTAAGGGTTTATTAACTTTACGAGAGATAAGAAGAGACTCAGTTTTTCTTGAATTAAAGTCTACTAGCCAGTCATTTGACCATTTAGTTATTTTTAAAAGATCAGAGTTCAAAGATTCGGCAGCACATATTGGATTATCTACAATGATGTATAGACTTGTATCGTCCGCAAAGAGTTTGATGGTAGAGTGTATGTCATAAACAATATCATTGATGAAAACAATGAAGAGAAGAGGCCCCAGAATAGAGCCCTGTGGTACACCAGCAGAGATTACAACTGTATCAGAAGAGCCACCAGGAAGAACTATTTTTTGTTTTCTTTGTGATAAGTAGTCACGAAACCAATCTAAAAGACGTCCAGATATACCTGTGGATTCATGTTTGAAAAGTAGACCTTTGTGCCAGACGCGATCAAAGGCTTTAGAGATGTCACAGAAGACTGCACGGATTTCTTTTCCTTCATCTAGTGCTTGACAGAAAGTATTGTATATCGAGACAAACTGGTTTGTTGTTGAGTCGTTAGGGACAAATCCAGATTGAAGTTAAGAAATAAAGTTATTTTCTAAGAAGAAATTGAAAACATGTTTATGGATAATTTTTTCTAATACTTTACTGATGGTGCTAAGTAGAGATATTGGTCTATAATTTGATGCTAATTGCCGGTCATTCTTTTTAATGACCGCACAAACGTGTGCAAGTTTCCATTGTGATGGTATCTTTCCAGTGTGAAGTGACATGTTAAAAAGTTTACAAAATGGATTTGCTAATTGCTGTGATAATTCCTTTAGGATTCTATTATTTACATTGTCTGGTCCTGCTGCTTTTCCTGTTGAAAGTGACTTGAGTGTTGCAGTTATTTCATCTTCTGTGATATTGATAGAGTTTAGTGTTGTGTGATTCGGATTGAATTGTATGTGTGGCAGTGCTTTGTTATTGTCGTTAAGTAATGTTTGCGATTGGAAAAAGTTATTACGTAGGTTTGCCTTGTTAGTGTCTGATGTGATAAGATTTCCATTATCATTTAAGGTTTGAACTGCTGGGTTAGTTAATGGTAATATGAATTTCTTTAATATTTCAAGTTTAAGTTATTTCAAAGTTCATTCATGCATAAAAGACCAGACAAGAAAATGATTTGAAAAATATCACTTCTAAGTTTGACATTGTCGTTATTTGTGTCAGTTAATTTGATTATCCGTCATAAACAGTTATGGGCCAATGAAAAAAAGAACAAAAATAGTGGACCTGACCTTTAAGTTGAGAGATCCGAGTTTTGCATATCACACATAGAATTGTTATGTTTAATGCTTGTGCCAAAGTATTAGAATGTCCATCCGTTTATGGCAAAGTAATATAAGGGCGGGACGCATCTGGTTTTCAGCTAGTTGTAAATGCTGAATGAAAATATTATTATGGGTTTTATTCATTCTAGGAGAATTCCTACACTACGTCAATAACAATTTTAAAAATGGTATCATTGTACGTTTTCATAACTATTAAACATAACAACAAGTTGGACATGAACGTTTCTTGCCTTTGTGTGGACATTTAGTAATTTAGGTTATAAAGTATGTAAAATATTACCAAGAGATATAAGATTTGTTTTGCACTGTTTGTCTTTCCGTCAGTCTTTCTGTCCGTCCGTCTGTGCGTACGTGCTTTCTGTCGTAGCCATATCTCTGTAATGGTAAAACACATTGAAATGATATTTGGCGTGGGTGTTTCTGTTCATACATAGCTGCTTTCCTGCAAACGTTGTGGCAACCAACTTCGTATAACCCACTGGCACCAGAACAGAAAGAAAATGCCTCTGTACATGTTATACCTTACCCCTAGGTATTCTATAAGAACCATGGTCATGAAGGGGAAAAGTTACTAACCCGTTTCAATCGCGCATTTCATACTTAAAACATGCAGTTCGGTGAATGTGTACTATGGATATCAAACAAGTTGTAATTTATCTTCCATTGTGTACCGGTCACATTTCTTCAATACATCTTATCTTAGAAAAACAACGCGTAGTTTATAGTTATTTCAACGTTACACAAAAAAACTTGCTTGACTTTCCCTGGTGAAGTCCCGTTCTAGATTACAAAACCATTCTGATTGGCTGTTGTGAAAATGTATGTCAATCGTCATTTTACTACACGTGTTCGCTAAAATGTGAAAATGCAGCATAAATGTGCAAAATGAATAAAATACACAGAACAGATGCAGACCAATGTACGATTTCAAATTAAAGATCATATATAAGATGAATTTCATTCATCATTTCCAGTTTTAGTGTAAAATTGTAATTTTTTTTAATTCTGTTTTTGTTTGTTTACATTTCGCCAAACATATGCACACTGCCGTGACCTCTAGACCGGATGTTCATTAGGGAAGGTCAAGCAAGTTTTTTCTGTAATGTTGACGAAAGCATAAAATATGTTGATAATCTCAGCAATATGGAATATTGAGACAAGGTGATTGGTGCACGATGGAAGATAAATTATCGCTTGTTCAATATACTAGGTACCCATTCACTGAACTGCGCGTTTACGTTGAGAAATTTACGATTGAAACGAGTTAGTATATTTTCCCGTTTATGACCATGGTTCTTACAGAATACCTAGGGGTAGGGTATAACATGTACAGAGGCATTTTCTTTCTGATCTGGCGCCAGTGGTATAACCAGAGATTTTTTTGCCCCTAGTGTAATTAAAAAGTTCATTTTGCAAGGACAGGGTAATCCATAATATGTGATACCAGTTTTTATATCTTTATTGCCTTTACACATTTTTACTCTTTTTGTTAATATGACAGAATTCCTATACGCAGGGTAAAGTTTAATTTGATATATAACATGTTTATATTTATCTTTTGGTGTAACATACATTTAATAGTTTCAAAAAGTGAGTGTTTACAGAAAATGCTTTACAATGAGTTTTTTTTCTCTACGTTGACATTCACCACGCTGTCAAGTGTCTCTTACAGACACCTTTCTGTGGGGGAAGTATATGTCTAGAAATGTACACCTGCAACAAATGCAGACTGAACTTTCGATAAATGAGATTTGCAAACCGTAACCACATATATAATTGCAACTGTAATTGAAAATGTCCAAAGCATATGATCGTAAACAGTGGACAGTAGCGTTATGTCGAGATATCTTTGTAAAACCACACTTAAAATTCCTTCATTATTATAAACATGAAAATGTTTAAATACAGTGTAACTTCCGAAAACCGAACGACCTCCGGACAAGCCTAAAAGTTCGGTATTTGGAAGTTGCTGGAATTCAGAAGTTTGGAAGTTTGCAGGCAAAGTGGACGTGGTGCACTAGAGTTATCTTTTCTTACACGTAGGATGAAGGAGATTATGATCCTTTATTATAATTATACAAGTTTGTATAAGGTAATTAATTAATTGATTTTAATCAGTTAATTACAAACATTAAGGATAATCATGTATGTATAAAAATACATAATAACAAATATAAAAACATATCTTTAAAAATAGCATTAATTTTACTCAAATATTTTCCACATACATTTTACCATCTTTGAAGTCCCGAGTTCGTCAATATTTAATTGATGATGATACATAGTTTACTCGATGTAACTAAATCAATTAAAACATCGATCTTTATTTCATTCAAACATTAAGAAGGTTTTTCACACGTAAGTTATTTAATATATTATTAGTATATATTAATGTAAAAATGTTTGTAGACTACAAAGGCATAAGAAATGGTATCCGATATTATAGGTCACCTTCTTTATAACATATAGTTAAAATAAAATGTAAATGTATTAAACTGAGGATGAGTTTCAGAAATAAATAGAGTCTGACTCTACACAATGCCACTAGAGTTATTGCCCTTACGTCACCCAGAAATTGTATTTTTGTCAATCAGCTGTCTTATCGTTAGAATGGTGTGTCATATTCAGTGGATATTTGGCATGAGTAACACTTCTCATCTGTTAAAATGGATTTATTTCTGTGGGTGGGAATGGGGGGGGGGGGGGGGGGGGTTGATGTTTCATATTCTCTCCTGAACAGACTTAATCAAATCAGTCTGCTTTAGATATGCTTTTAACCCTTACCTTGCTAAATTTCTATAATGAACTTGTCTATCTTTCAATTTGGACAGTACCATTAACTGTTAAAAGGGGTACATACCAAAAACATACTAACTGAATGGCGAACAATGAAGGTCAAGATCAGACTGCACGGATGTGCAGGCTGATCATGATCTGTACTGGTCGCAAAGGCAGAATCAATCGTGTCCAGATGATTAGGGTTAAGGATTGGCTTATAGACTCACACTGGACAATGTAGTAAAGTAACGAATCAACGAATAGCATGCAGAATATTGTTTTTTACGGCTTCCCATTGAGCATGGAAAAATATTTGCACACTTTAACGTATAAATTACTACTATATACTTATTTTTGCTCATTTTAAAAATAAAAGTTTGACTGTAATACAGTGTTTAGAATTCAAGAAGCAAAGTTCAATGTTTACATCAATTAGATATAATGCCAACCGTGATACTGTATCTGGATTGTAAACTTGAACCCAAAATATCAGGCAAATTATTGAGCAATAAATAACAGATTTTCATACTAGAAACTCGTCAAGTTGGTGCCTTTGCTAAAATACAATCAAGTTTCACGGGCTTTATATAGGCAATATTCATACTTCTAATTGTAAAGCAAAAACTAAAGTCATTGTAGTATAGTGCATTCCATTTCATGAAGATAATACCGAAATGTCCTTAGGAACACAAATTACCGTTTAAAGAAAGATAATTTCATATAAAACAGGATTGAAGATGGCGGATTCTGATGCAATATTCTTATATATATGTATAGTGATAATTCTTGAAACGTTTAAGTGAAGGGGGATATATAATACAAAGACAAGTTTATTCCTGTTTAGCATTTGTTTCAGCAGTCACTGATATATTCAAATACATAGAATAGCATCAGCAACCTAAATCTGAATTCAAAGCTGAACATGTCGATAAATCAGAATTCTGAAAATCATGATGTATCAAATATTTGTGTTTGCAAATGCAGGTACGATTAGATGGCAGTGTTCTCAAAATAGGCGGAACTCAAACGATATCCTCTCCTGTTTCTGAAGCTACAAAGCGAACCGGTAACAAGACATATAAAACTTTTGTAGTTATGTGCATTGCTTTTTATTCAGTAACCCAGCGTCTTGAACGAATGGTTTCATTGTATTTTTAGTTTTACATTCATATGACATACGAAACAATTTATGTTGAAGACAACACGTACAGTGTCGTTTCCTTTTAGATAATTGCGTCGACATAGCAAGGTAAGTGTAATCTTTCAATCATCTGTAAGTCAGGGATGAAATCCGTATGGAACACTACTGACTACTTCTTTTTCTAAAGATGAACACAGTTATAAATATCAAATAGGTAAAGGCATAACACATTGTTTGAACTCAAGATTAAAAAAAGAGCATATAACATAATAATAAAAGTAAAAACTTGGTACTGTTGATATAAAACTTTATTCTGGTTAAACATTACAGAATTTATCTATGAACAATGATGACAGGACAGTATGAAGAAAGAATAAACACTATTAAAATTATTACCTTTGATATATAATTAAATATAAGATTTATTTAGAAACGAATATGAATTTATCTTTGATTTCAAGTTGGCTGACATTGTCAAGACTGTATGTAAATATCATATCACCTACACCTTGTATTAGGATAAAAGTATTATCGTGAGTAATCCATTTAGAAGTAGAAGTTATAATACATTTCGAAGGAAGATTAAAGTAAAAACTTTGTTCAAATATGTTAAATTGTGTTTCTTGCTACATATTATATTGTTTACAAATATAATTCATCTTCGAAAAATGTATGCCGCAAAGCAAAAAATGTAAAAATTGAAAGCTAAAAGCAAATATTCAAAATGAAAAAAATGTGAAATTGCGACAAATCAGAGCGGGCACAAGCTTTTGATGAAAGATGAATGTATAAAATGATTCACATAAAAGAAGTGTTGAAGTATAAAACTGTTTTTGCAAAATTAATTTATCAAGTTTAAAGGAATTTTTTTCTCGTTTACATTTTTGATCAGCGCCTTTCTAGTACGTTTTGCGTAACATTAACAGTTTATTGCAGATAAATAGCTGAATACTTAAAATAGAAGAAAAATCAAAGCGTGAAAGCTTAATTCAAAGAATGCGCGTAGTTTTGAGCAATCAGATTCCTTATTCATCAAGACGGAGTCTTACAATAATATTTGGCCTTTTAAATGTTAAGTTGTCGAGACTACTGTATTTTATAAAACATTAATACATCCTACAAATTCAAAAAGGTCCATAAATCCAAACGTTGAGGAACAATGTGAATCAGGGAATACACTTTATGATAATATAAAAAAAATCTGGGATAACTATAACATTCAACATTCTTCTAAAATTATTATTTCTGATGTACATGCTCAAACTGAAATTGTTTCTTTTTCTGTAAGAATCTTGTTAATTATTTCTAAAGGCTTTTTCGTTAGTTTCAAAATGAATGCGTAAATGCTACATGTGTATAACGAAACGTACGAAAAAGGTACGTATAATATCAAAAGGGAAAGATTGATTTTGTCACAATTAAAAAGATCTTCGACTTCCTCGAGTAAATTTATATCTACTCAAAATGTCTACTGACATGTACACTTCCTTGGCTATAATCACTTCATTCTGTCTTTTTACTTCTTACATATTGGGTTGTTTGGACCTGGGTCACAATCCTTCTTGCAGCCCCAACGCGTTTGAGTGGCCATGAGGTTTCCAACAGGCAAGCAGTAATAGCGAAAAATACATAAGTATGCACATTTATACTTCGTAGGATAGCAAATGATGACACGTCTAATCCTGCTACATGCCTGTCGCTTACTTATCCCATCACCTGATGCCTCTACAACAGAAATTAACTAATTTTACTCCAACTCAATAAATGTTAGACAACGTTTCCCTATTTTAGAGTAAATAAATTTGGATACTGATAATGAAACAAGACATTTTGTCACGATTCATATGGTCTGTATCAGGGTTTCGGAAGACACGTAGTTCACTTTATAATTTCTAACAAAATAATGTCACTATAGAACATTCTAAGAACTTAAGCGTGTGGTGAAACTTTCTTAGAAAACATCAACATATATCTCAATTAGATATTATTTTATTACATTTACCATGTTTTTATTCAAAGTGTAACCATTTACTTACTTTCCATCCAGTAGATCTTTGTTCCCTCGCACATTCTTGCTACATTTTCAGAAATCATGTGACGTGGTACCTCTTTATTTGTGTTCGTCCATTTCACACTCTCACCATCTTCGTCGCTCTTCTGTTCGTAAAAGTCTACCTGTGAAATAAGCATAATTTGCTAAAGTTGTAAGCTTTTCCAACTAATTTTAAATAGGCAAGATATTCATGAAATTCATCATGTATTGTGCATTTTCGTGTAATGTTAACAGGCTTTTAAAGTATTGTGCGAAACTGTCCATTCTGTATTACTGCTCTGGAATAACTGCAAACACATGTATAAATATTTTTTTACTATCTCAGTATAAAGTTGTGTTCCAATATTAAATTTACCATCAGTAAACCGCGTATGTCTAAGATATGTAGATGCAATCTTACCTCTCCGTCCGTGTATTTGTCAGTGTCTGTACTTGGCGATTCGGTCTCATTCATGAACTGTGCAAGGCACACGCTTTGAACATTAGTTTCTGAATCCACAAATCTCGTTACAATCAACCCCTTGAATGAATTAATAAGGTATAAATAAGTGCAACTGAAAATGACGAAATGTAGAAACATACTGTTTTGAAGGGCTAAACGAAGGAAAAGCAATCTGCTGTAGGTAATATATTCATTTTAGAATGAATAGATCAGCGTCTAAGGCAAATTCTTAGTGCATTTGCGCAATGGAATTTGTATTTTGTAAGAAACTACTATTTACCAACAAATTCCCACAAAACATTTTTGTGGAGAGCTCTTGCTTTATCTCTTATAATTTTCATTCATTCATTAACGTTCAATTTTCTGACCTCATTCCTCATATTAAGAATAAAGACATGTTTATGTAGCATATGTATGAGACAACCGATTTATTTCTACATGTACATGCAAACCTGATATAATTTGTTGAACATGTCTTGCTAAATCACACAATCTCCCTAAATGGACAGTCAACGACCTATTATCTAAGCGTAGGTGTGCAGGAGAAACAACGTTAAAACAAAAAAGTCATCTGTAGTAGGATCAAAAAGTATAGTACCATCAAATTCGATCTTTTGGCGTATAGCCTCCGTCAATTCTGTTACCTTTATTTACCTACAGTTTTTGTAATCACGTAAGACTTGGTATTTCATTTACTTTTTGGAAAAAAAAAGTGTTTGAATATGGTCATCACAGTTAAGAGTAAGTGAAGTCTGCAATGATAATGCCAGTCATGACAAACAAATGGTTGATATTGTAAACTATTGCATAATCGGTCAATAATCAATCACTAGCATTATATGAAATAATTGTAATTTGAATCCGAAGAATGTTTCATATTTTGTTGAGTTACATTTAAGTAACGTTCATAAATTACCTTTGCTAGATGTGTAACTTCATTACCTTCATCTTTGTATGCTAAAATGATCTATTCCAGGTAAAGCAACTTAATTCATTTACCTTCCTGTAATCGAGATTTTTTTCTGTCAGGTAATGCATATTTATTTACCTACAGTTGTGTTTCTCGAAGTTACCTTTGATAGGTTATGTACCTTTCGTTACTAAATACTCACGGAACTTTTATATCTTACATGTTTGTAATCGTAAATGATCTCTGCTACGTTAGGTACTCGTATGTCAACCTCTGTCTTTGTCACATTCGTTTCTTCCTCTACAACTTCCCCATCATTTGTTTTGTATGTCTGGTGGGCAACCTGAGCAGCAATAAAACTTTCAAACTTTGAACAATGTCTATTGAAATACATAATCGAAACGTAAATATGTTTGTTTGTTTGTTTTAACGTCGTTTTTCAACAGTATTTCTGTCATGTAACGGCGGCAGTTAACCTAGTAACCCGTGTTCCTGGATTCTGTACCAGTACAAACATGTTCTCCGCAAGTAACTGCCAACTTCACCACATGAATCAGAGGTGGAGGACTAATGATTTCAGACACAATGTCTTTTATCAAATAGTCACGGAGAACATACGCCCTGCCCGAGGATCGAACTCACGACCCCGCGATCCGTAGACCATCCGAAACTGGTACGCTTTTACTTTTTCATACATTTTAAAGAAAGTACATTATAAAAGGAACATAAGGAAACTTACAATAAGCTAAACAACTAAACAACAAATATAAAAAGGCAATAAAATTAGCGGTCTAAAGACTTGGAGTGTTAGGTAAGGAAAATGAAGGTAAATGGTGATTTCATCATCGTAGTACTACTCAACTCTGATAAAAGCATCAAACTTATTTGAACCACTTTCGCTTCCTGTAAAAGACAATACTACACAACATGTAGTGCCATATGGGGAGGTTAGATCGTGATCCCAATTGACTAGTCAGGCAGTTTTTTATTTTGTAGCCAGACGCTGTGTTTTTTCTTAAACAAAATTAAAAAGGCGATTACAAAACAGGATCTAAGAACATGGAAAATAAAACCACATTCTCTATAAAACCGGGCAGAATTGAATTAGGAATAGAAATCACAACTATTTATTATCTATCCGCTGTACAATGTACATTATTTTAGAATTTTCTTCTTTAAACTTTTCGATATAACTTTTATATAAAAAGACAAAAAACGATAAAGGTCCGTTTTCGGAGTTCCTACCTTAAAACTGTCCGATGTTACTTTCGATCCAAAGTAGACAGAAACAATAACGACTGCAGCGACAACTGTCAAGACAACTACACCACCTATCACACCGACTGCAATTCGCTTGGTTGTACAACCTTTAGTTCTATCCACCGACACCTTGCAAATTCAATAATAGCTTTGTTACATGGATCAGCTGCTCAGTAAACATAAATATATAACTCAGTAATGTTAACACATACTACTCAGTAAAATAAATCTATATAACCCAGTAAGATAAAGATATTACTCTGTAAAATAAATATAAAGGACACAGTAAAATAAGCATATATAACTCTGTAATAAAAACATATGTAATAAAAGGACACTCGATCTAATTTAATCCACAATCTTTGTTCATTGTGTCATATGTACAACAGTTTTCCCACAACGGATATTTCTTGTATACATACCGGATAGAATAAATATTATTCAGTTATATGAAATATTTCTTTTGATATTTTAGTTAATTTAAAAGAGTTGACAAATAAATTGAATATAGAATATTGCAATGTTTTACATGCTATATTTATGATGAGTAAATTTATATGGATTGCATCGTTTGTATGTAAAATTAAGGAATGCTTCAAGCGGATTTTCTAGTTCTGAAGAGATGATCGATGTTACATACGACCCCAACGTGTTAAAGGACGGTGGCCGAAACGGGATGTGTCATCTAGTCGTGCTGAGTAAGTAAATTGAGAATAAAAGAATAAAGAACGGCTAGGAGACAATTTATTCACTACAACTGATTGCTTTAAAATTATGTTCCGTTTTAGATCAGTTATTTGCAGATAATACAGGGTCGGGGTTTCAAAGGTAAGCAAATGTTGCCATGTTTCTCAAAATCTCGTCACCTGCAACTTCTACTTCACGAATTTTTATCATTATCAGGTTGATCACTACCAAATAAATGTAAGCCTACGCTGGTCACCTTTCTTCCTTTCTTCGTGCTCTTTCTCAACAGAATCGTGTTTTCTTTTTTTCTACCGCATGTAGCAATTGAGCGCATTTCCCTATTGCATGCTAAAAATCTTATGTCTTGAAAAGAAACATTAAAAGAAGCGAAAAGGAGTAAATTCAGCGGGTTGTTTTTAATGAACTGTAGTTTTCTTATATAAAAGTTAACACACCATTTTCTTTTTCTATAGAAGGAATAAAGTTCATTATGGGAATATAAATCCTTGAAAATCTGATATGCTAGATAATGTCGTAAAAATTATCAAGTAAGTGGATTTTATATGAAATATAAACAGCCGGGTTTGATGGCTTTCAGCCTTACACGACTGAGGTAGCAGCTTTCAATTTATAAACGTTTAAATACACTACTAAGATGGCTGACCATACCTGACACAATGCAAAGTTCACATGCTATACAATGTCATGGAAAATAGTAATCCTTAAAAACAACAAAAGAGTGTCTATTCCATTTTAAAAAGGTTTCAGAAAATATTTATTTGATAAACAAAGGATATGTAAGTATCTGTTCGTATCTTTTTTATTTAATGAGTTAAATAAGACAATAAAATGCGAGGCTCTACCGAACATTAAATTTATTTAATGAGTTTAATAAATTCAACGTGGAAAGACACAAGTGAAACACTTTTCTATCACAAGTCAACGCCAAAGCTTTATTACACCAGTATTATACAAAAATTATGAAATGAGTTTATTTTTTCACTCCCAGTACGTCAAACATGTGATAAACAATTATTTTCTGCAGTTTAATTGAACTACAGTGTGTTTAGTTGGCATTATGGCGCATTGGCTAGTTCAAGTTCTGTGTAAATAATTGGGTATACCAACCCGATCCTTTAGGGCTTGAACCAGGTCAAAAACATTTCCGACATTATTAATAGTGAGACTATCTAAATTCAAACCCTACATGGACAAACTTTATTATCTGCCCTGGCATTTAGGAGTACCTAACACACAAGATCTTGGTCTGAACATTTACCTTAACGTCAAAACATGGTCTTTAAATTTCTCTTTAAATCAAACTTATTTTTCAAACTTAAGAACATTAACTCTTTTTTACTGATAGGATTAAAAAGTATCTTTTTCAGTATGTCTCTTTTATATTAATAAATGAATATCTTTTACTAAACGTCGGTATATAAAATAATAAAATGTATACATAAATACATAAACATATAAAAAATAATAATTATATGATATATCAAATAAATGTTTTGAAACAGTAACTAATAAATAATTAATCCATTGAGCCAAACATACTGTCCACTGCGATACTTAGTCAGCCTAAGTAAGAAATTTCTTTCCATTCAAAATTCGATATAATATATTTATATATTATTTATGCTTACATTATATATAATATCGGGTATATGTTGTTTGAAAATTTAAGACAATTGTCTTACCTTTTCAGGCACTCCCGTCACTGTTATAATTTCCGCCTTCCCGCTCTCCATCCCTAATACCGGTTTCATTCGATAAAATGTAGTTAAGATCCCTTGTTCTCAACGATCTAATAAGGCTTGAAACTGGTCGGGTTATATAGTCGGAGACGTCTGATGGGTATCTCATGGGGGATTTTGCGAAATAAAAGATAACCAATCATCTGTAAGAATTTCAAATTATCAATTCAATCAATATTTTAATAAAAATATTTCGTAAACACAGATAGACGTGATGAAACTAGTTTGTACTTGGAACGGACCACAGCCAAGGATAGATAATGTACGTATTGCTTTCTATTTGAATTTTCAGTTTGAACTGTTACTTTAGACTTTATATGTTTTAACATAAAAAAGACATATTGCGTGAGTGCGTTCGGGTTTAACGTCTTTTTTCAGTCATATAAACGACTACTTGCTCGTAGCAGTGAGCACAATGCCCAACTTTGTAGAGCTGCCAAGTGACATGATATCCCACTCAGTCACATTATACTGACACTGGGCTGACCACTCCTTCCATTATCCTCTTAATGCTGAGCGTCAAGCGAGGAAGCCACTAGTATCATTTATTACGTCTTTGGTATAACGCGGCCAGGGATCGAACCAACGCTCTAAAACTAGGCTACCGAGGCGGCAAGTACATATTGCACCTAAGAATCTTAGGATATCCATTGGCGAATGGTTAAGCTCGACGACTCCGAATTAATTGATTCTGTAGCTTTGGGCTGCGTTCGGATAGTGATTATGGGGTGTCATGTAGCTGACTAAAGGCTCCACCAAGGTGTCAAGTCTAACAATAAATAAACATTGACCGATCTACATAAGTTGTACACTATGATTAATAGCTTGCAATTCTCATTGTAGAAGTCATCATTCATAGCAGAAACCTATTCATGTAAGGCAAATGTAATTTTCCCATAAAAGTAAGTCACCTCATGTTTTATTGTCGGAAAACGCGCTTTGCGACTGGAGATGAGTTGCGATGATAAATATAAAGTGTCGAAATATTTTAAGGAAATTTAGCCTTTTATGGGTTTCAGTCATTTGCCAGCCCCAGAGAATATATGTGTATTTTTAAAAGACGACCTACGTATAAAACTCGTAAGCGGGTTTCATGTTGGTGATGTTGTCTTGTGTGTGGAGCTCGAAATGTCAGTTTAATGTACTGTAAAGAAAAAGGTATAACTACGAAATGAAGTTGGAAATTTCGTGAATAAAAAGCTTAGTTAGATTGCCGAAATAGCTGATGTTACAAGCCAAGATTACGTATGTAGGCTCATTGTATTGGTTACATCATTGCGCTATTGTAGCAACGCATCCCATGAAAATATACAAAGGGTTTGCAATAGTTCAAACATTGATACAGATATTGACAGTCTTGCTAACTCCGTGACAATTACATGATCGTTCAAGTACCAGTTTCGTTAACAGGTTTCTAACGCCTAGCAACGAATGAATACCTGTTGATCATTTCTGCAGCGTTACTTTTACACGACACCAGTAAAATCCATAAAACGTTGAAAATCTGTTTACAAGATAAAATACTGATATAAAAAAAACAACAAGATTTGAGAATTCCTCTGAATGTTTTTATTTCAAATTCTATGTACAAATTATTCTCAGTGCAAAAAGCGCCTGTCGAGATATTTTATATTTTGTTTTGCTATATGTCTGTCCTTAAACAATTTCTAAATTTAAATTACATAGCTTGTAATTTTTACATAATATATCTTTGAAACATCTGCCTTCTAGCAAACGAAAGGACTTTGAAAAAATTGAAGTTTATTATTTAAAACATGACTGCGATGCAACGAAAACAACAAAATATACGCAAAGCATTAATGTCCTTGATTATTTACCACATCATTTTGTTTTTAAATTTGGTTAACCAATGAAATACGCGTACATGGTTATAGGGAAAACTAATACGACAAGCTTACATTCCTTACCCTAAATATGGCAATATGATATCAGATGTATGTACAAAAATGTCGCACGAAATATTGTATAATTGAACAAGTTGATTTTTATTCAGGGTGGGGAAACATTTGAAACGTTTGTGATATTCCGATATGCAAATTGATGTCTACTTCAAACAAACTGCCTTGCACAACTGATCATTTAACAGATTTTTAGATATTGGTAATGGTACAAAGTCCCATGTCGTAATTCATTATAACTGTTAGTATATAACGTACATAATGCAGTTTATATGGCTATTGATTTGACCATTACTCTTATCAATATATAAAATATTCCTATATATAATACATGTATAGCTTTTTCACACATATTAAATATTTCCAGTTATGTTAGTCTTAAAAAGTAATTTCTCTAGTGGAATTTAACTGTTAAATGTATATGTACTTCTTTCTCAAACTTAAAGTTGCATGTTTTAGTCCGTGCAAAACGTTACTAAATAGGAAAGCTAGGCTAAGCTGAGATATCACATTTTTATTTATTTCAAGTAATTTCTGAAAATACTAGGCATATTCTCTAAGTTGGACCTTTTTTATTATCTATACATAAAATGGAGATTTATAAATGACAAAGTGGCTTATCAAATGTGCAACCTAATGAATATATTATTCAAACGTTATTGCCCATACTCGATTAAGGGTAAAATTACTCCAACTATGAACATTACATAAACATATTTTATTTTGACCTTCATGACGATGTAAATAATTGAAATTTATTGAAGTAGATTAAATAAATAATATACACAAATACAATATCCGTAATAATTTAACCATAACGTAGATGTTCAATCAACTACAAATGAAATAAATGATGACTCGACATTGATGTATCTAATTTCTTTAGTATACTGTTTAAATGCTCGTTTTAGATAGGATTACATGTACATATTTCAAAGATAACCATATGGACTGAAAGGTCTGGTTCTTCTTAAGGTCGAACGATGTGTTGGACGTAACATTTATTGCTCTAACAGAATCATTAGTAACAAGGTCAACAGCTTTCCTAGCTAATCGTGTACTGTTTCGTTGACGGATAATAAGAATACACCGGAAGGTGTTTTCAGTCTTTTGCGGTTAAAATGATTATTCTATCATAGATATAAAAAGTGTATATTTAATAGATAAACAAATCATACTAATTTCATTTCAAACGTGTCTACCATATTTCAAAATTTATGAGAGGTGTTCATTGTTTAACAATCAAAAGTATAGCCGAGACTAAAGAGCTGTAGCTTATGTCTAAAAACCTTATTATGAATAATATCAACACAAACAAAATGCATGTCACACATAGCCAGTGCTACAATGAAAAAATTGAAGGTCAGGCAAATTTCATGAATTGGTATCCCCCACCGAATGGGTTTGTGTTAAGGATGTTACTGAAAAGAACGTAAAAGAGCAAAAGACATTAAGAGAGCACAATCAAGTAAGAAATCTGAAACATGTGTAGTGAGACGGGGGTTAGGGTTTACAACTTCATATGTTGATAAATATTCATGAAGGTTTTGAAAAATTTAAAGTAGAAATGAAAAGAAAATCTTTTATGTGGAGGGGGTGTGACGGTGACCAGATTAGGGTACTAAACTTCACACGTTAATAATAAATATTGATGGAAAATAAAAAATGAAAAAATGTGTGTGTGGTTGGGGTGAGGGGTGGGGGCGGTGACTGGTTGAGTAGCGAGGTGGGGGGAGGGTACAACTTTGCATGTTGATAAATATTCATGGAATGTTTAAGATTAAAAAAAAAAACACGAAAAAAATTGAATGAGGGTGGGGAGGGGACGTGGTGTAACCAGGGCGGTTGGGGTGACCGGGTGTAGGTACACAACTTCACATGTGGATAATAAAATTTTCACTGAAGAAATGAAAGAAGTTCAATGAAATTCTACCAACTGGTTTGTTTGTTATGTACAAATATGTGGATTTTTAAACAATTAAAAGGCGATAACTCAGAAGTTAAGTTACTATAGAGATCCTGACGAAATTGAGTGTGCACTACTGCATTATGGTGACCTAAATTTAATTTAAGTGTTACAATCCTACGTCAAATGTGTCACAAGATATGAAGCAGAAATTGCCGTATTTATAGTACCCTATATAGTTAACACAAGAAACTACTAAGGGTCATTGCTCTGGTGGCACATGTACTTGGGCAATCTGACTGCAACTTGACAGGCCACACTTCCCTGTAATGGTGAATATGTAAATGAAGTTTCATTTAAATATTCCCAAACCACTTTCTAGATATGGCTCTGGACGGCCGGAAAGTCGCCAAACCTATATCCCTCCGCTTTATTTACACTTTAAACAAAGCGAGAAAATAAAATGTTGACATTTGTTTTGACTGTTATATCACTGTATAGTGTTTTCAAGTTTTGATAAGGTGGAGCTGTTATACAGTTTTAGTTCATGGATGAAAATCATTCTCTACTAAACAAAAGAAATTCATCTAACTGTTCTGTAGCAGTTTTTTTTCTACTTGACTTGAGTATATACTTAACTATTTACGCTAACTACAGTATTATACTTTACAGTTAAATTACAAAAGTATCACTGATAGATTTAAATATTTTGCTTTTCGAAACTACTTTACGGTGTTATCCACATTCCTGAAGATATAAACTTTATCTTAATCATATTAATTTTTTGCAAGTTTTTTTTCCAATTTTGGTAGCTGTTACTAATGTAATAACACGGGTAAAGCCATTTGTATGATGCAACTGTATGTTGATTCCTTTGAAATCTTGAAAACAGTGATAAATATGTTTTTATTGTGGGATGACCGGTTAGAAATTTTACACGGTGTACGGATATTAATTCATGTATATTTCTGTGTATCTATGTTTCAATGTGAATCATGATCGACAAATAAATAGAGTTGCATGCAAAGTAAATATATATTTCTTTATAGATGTCGTTATCATGCCAATATTGAATCATGTATTACCTTATATTACCTTTAGATGTCAAAGTGTCTTTTGTGTTTAATATAAGTAATACTAAGCATAAAAAGAAAACAGGATTTTACATTTCGTAATGTTGCGGTTGGTGGTGAGTTATGTTCATTTCAAAATAGTTCATTGCTCAAATGCTTCCTAGACCGCAGGGTAAACGATAGATATATCAAAGGATTCTTAACAAAAATATACGTAAACAAGATATTAAAGGATGTTACATATACCTGGAGCGATTTGATCATTTATGCAAATGCTGACATTGACCTTTAAAGTTTAAATTGAAGTAAATTATAAAAACAGTTTTGTTACGTTATGTATATACAAGGAAGAAACGTGTCCTATTATATGTATAAACAAGAAAAGTGTCCTATTATATGTAAAAGCATACAAAAGGTCAAATTATGCCTTCTTTGTCCACGGCTTGAGCACATAAATAGACAAAAGTATGTATTAGAAGTTCTCTGCGCATTACTCGAAAAATACAATAACGTTCATAATGTTAGTCTATGAAAAATCACAACTTTCACAACACTTTCGCGAATAGAAAGTGTTTACAATGTAGATTGTAATAAAACTTCTCACAGTTATAAATAATCTTTCATTTGTGAGCACCATTTCTTTGCTGCGCCACTCTAGAAAATTCTACTTCTTGTGGTCACGTCATGAAATATGTTTCCATCATAGAATGAAACAAACGATAACCTCTAATTATTTATTAGTGTTTGTTTCCGAGTACTGTATCAGAGAGTAGAACACGACGGGGTCTTCCTCCGCACGACCCGGAAATTTGTTACTAACATGAGGGAAGCAAAATCACAACTTCAGTTTTATTGCAAATGTTGCAAGTAGCATTGCCCGTTATCCTGTTGTTTATGTGTTTATGTTATGTATGTCCCGTATTGTATTCCGTAGTCGTATTCCTGTACATTGTTCGTTACCATTCCCGTAGTCTAGTTAATGTAATTGATTGTGTTTAAATATTTAAAGATATACTAAAATTTAATTTAATCTTATTTCCAAGGTGGTCCTTAATCTTTGCTTAATGGCTTCTCAGACACTAGTGAGCGAATATTATTTCAAAGGATTTTTGTATGAATTTATTAAGTAATTTATAAATAAATGAAATGCAAAAATGTTGTAATTTATATCGTTATGTGTAAGTTGCATCATTAAACATTTAGTAATGATATAAACAAATAATGTCTTTTGAGTTATTTAAGACATACGATTAAAATGACAAGAAAGCGGATGGGGTAAATTTTGCCCGCATTGTCACATTCCGACTTTTTTTTTGGCGAATGCGTATATTTAGGAATAACCTCTACAGTTAAATGCATTAGTTCACATTTACGAAGGCTCGCGCTATTGTCTAAATACATCATTTCATTGACAAGAATTATTGGTGCATATGATGTTACAGTATAATACAAGCAACAGAAGAATTTATTTCCGAAAATAGAGAAATTAACATTAATAGGTTATTCTTTCAGTGAAGTAACATTTAAGACGTCTAACTAACAATTATTTCTTAAATAGCTTAACTAATCCAATTTCTCCTTTTCTTGAAGCACACCTATTAGAGATAGAACCTTACATTTTTCAGAAGGCAGAAAAAACATGAAATAAAACCTAGAAATTATTTTATCTAAGTACTTTAAAATTACCGAATAATATTTCATAAACTTGTACATTTTGAAATTATAAACTTTTACATTTCGAAATATTTGTTTATACAATAAATAAATGTATTTTTGAAATATGTAAACATGTGGTATCAAAGAATGACAATCCGTGCATCATGAATGAATTTATCAGGTTGCATAGATATCTATTAGTTTACCTCCCTTACAACATCACCATTGAAAAAGTGATAACGGCTTTAGACATAATAAAATAATTTGATTTGTCAGCAACAACAACAAGAACAACAAAACAAATTAGATAGATTCACCTTTGTATGATTTATGCTTTTATTACGCAGTAATTTATATTGACGATTTTATATTGTTTTCCTGTAATAAAATGTCATATTTATAAACAGGAGATATATCACATGTCCAATCTGATTTGTAAGGGTATATTTATATTGACCGATGGCACGTATGCGTATATCTGTCTCATTGTTTCTTGAAGGAATTTCAGAGCCAAATCACCTACTGGCAGACACTATGCTATTGATCTGATTTTAAAATAAACAATTCTTACAGACATGCATTTATATGATATTCAAAAGTTCACATTAATATTGCTATAATTTTGACTAACTTATCATGATTGTAAACAATACATTTATATCCTATCACATTATTGTTCATCATACGGGTTTACTATATTTTTCTGTGTAATTGGCTAGAAAATACCATCAACAGTTTATGCATGGTAAAATATGTAAAAATAACCCTGCTTTAAGACCCATTTAAGAACCAATTAAGTGCAATTTAGGCTCTTTCTGAAGTGTTCCTATCTGGCCCCTTATCACATGTACATATGCTGGGCCCTATTGATAACTAATATAGATCAACTGATATCCAAACCGAAACCTAGCAAGACTTGCCAAATATGTCATTAAACTGTTATTTAAACAAATTTTAATCCGAAATGTATATTAACTTAAATAATCTGTGCTGTGACATCAAAATAAGGAAAGGCTACCGTTTTAAAACGGTTAAGGACAGAATCTAAAACTGAAATTCTCTGGACTGGAGGCTCTACTATTCTGTTTCTAAACAAGTAGAATGTGTTCAATTGGACATTAGAGTAAGTTAACTGGTCTTAAAAGACCTTGTATCTTGCAGGAACCCAACTACTGTCTAGAGCACATGTATCTACACACCAAGTATGATGCCGCAGAGTCAAATTCAGTCAATCCACAACCGCACAGGCACAGGCACAGGCACAGACACTGCAATATAGGTACGACTTTTTCATATTATGTAAAAAAAATTAAATTTCATTAAAATGAAAAACACAAATTTGGCAAGAAACACTGCATGCTTTGTCTTAGACATGAAACACGGATGTGCAGCCTGATCTTGGTCTGCACTGGTCGCAAAAGGCGGAATGAATTATGTCCAGCATGGTAAGGGTTAAAACATATTTGTGAGGAACAGTTAGAAATATTGAACTAACTTGCGATGATAAAGCTCACATTCACAGTCTATTCTATAAAAATGGAAATGTGTTAAAACATATATATTTGCATTGATAAAAAACGCGGATATTGCAATAATAAAGAAACTCCAGCGCGGATCATTTGCAATTTTAAGCACAAACTGTATCAATGTAATTTATGATCATAACATGATTTAAAATGTTTCTGGTGAATCATACTTTTGTCAGGATATATTATGATAGCCAAAACCAACATTTTGACCCACTTACAATTAGAAAAATCTTAAAAATGTGAATGTCAAATAACAGTTCTTAACTTGTATTTTTTTATATGTCAAACATCTCCTGGTTGTCTCTGAAAAATTTCTACCACAACATTGATAGCGTTTAAACAATATCGAATGTTGATACATATGTGCATTTACTCATGTTACGGAGGGTAGATTTTAGTGACCATCTATTTTTTAGGACATTAAAAAATTAAACATTAACGCAGTTACTTATTCAAAAGAAACTCTTTAATGCAACATAATTGAAAAAACACATCCGATACATAATCTAATCAATATGACATTTTCTACCGTCAACACCCAGAGAAAATAAAGGATTATGACTGACGATTTAAAGCTGTATCTTTAAAACAAAAATGTGAATATTTACACTTGTTATAATCATTAAATTGAACATCGTATAGAAGAAAAATGGCACCCCTCTGTCAATTTAGAATGTCCTTAACACCACACAAAATGTTGCGGATGTGCTACGTATAGCACAGTGCGGGAATGGCGATTCTAAAAACATACAACTCCGTTATGGAAGTGATAAAATTTACAACGAAATGAAAACATAGGCCTAAAGAATATATTGTTTTTGTTTTTTTTCTATCATGGGAACATGGTTTTGGAACTTTATCAGATGTTGTAAAACATTGATTAAAAAACAAGACAAAAAGTTGACATATCACAGTACTGGCAGTGCTAAAGTATTAGAAACCTGTCACCTAACATAAATTCAAGAACAGTACATTTCATTAAAGAGACAGCCCTCGAAACGGTACATTTTAAAACAATTACCTGTATATGACTAAACAACAACTAAACTAAACTACAATGTGTGGCTTTTATACAAAATCTGTATATACAGCAGGTATTGGAGCATCTGGTAACGGAAGTGATTATGCGTTACGGAAATTGTGTTACATGTATAGTTAAGCCTTTATTCAAACTGCTATGTGTAATAAATTAATGAACATAATATAAAATGTCAGGGCTCTTTAGAAACAGTTCAAATGATAAAGCCACCTCATGATGCAGGCTTTCTATCCATCTACGATCTCCGTCAAAGAACATCGAACATTTCTTGATTTTCCTGTCTTTTCTAAATAATCAACTATTTTGTATACGTCTTATTTCTTTTATTCTTTTTGGACGAATGGGACTTTGCATTTGTTACTATATTTCCAAATTTCAGTAAGAAAATTAATCAGAACGTTATCATGAGCCATGTCTCAAATTACGCAGCCATCCAGATGTGTCTCCTCGCACACAAATTTCTGTGATTTGTCAGAAACAGTTGAATTTGCATTTTTCAGTTACTTTTCTGATATTAGTTGTTTGTCTACCATTCTCTGAACAATTCCAACTCACTTAATAATGTTAATAAACGTTTCTTTACTAACATTTTCTGTCTTTTATTCTGTCACATCGATGTTTCAACATACAACAGTTTCTATTGGATAATAAATTCTGTAAAGATCCTTTGAAAGCAAAGAATGCAGTCAACTAAAATAATAGCAGACTCGGTTTGATTAAGTCCGTTCATATCATTGTAAGTCATATGTGCCGCTTTATCTTCTTTACACATGGATGAAAAATAGTCAAATTTGTCAAAAAAGGAAATTCATAGAAATCTAATTACAATAAAACAAGTCTAAGAATACCTTATTGCAACTACATAAATAACAAAATTTCTATGTAACCTCCGTAACATAATATTTTCTCGGTAACAGAATAAAACATGTGGTCGTCGAAGGCACATTTCTTTTTAAAACAAATTAGTAAGGTTTTAAATATTATATAATGACGAGAACTTTACTGAAACCAGATCATATTGGATGCAGTGACTAAACAAGGACAACTTCAATGCAGTCAGACAAACAATCTCACCTCCATAACGGTATTGTGGCAACAATCAAGCTCTGTATCACTTTTCTACTGATAGAATAGTCAGAAAAAATATATATTTCTTGAATCTGAGTCAGTTTTGACATATCTCTTTGGCCATATTTCAGGTATGAAATTTGAATGTCGCACTGGAATTTACGAACACGTTATCTCTTCCGTAACGGACATGTTTTAAGAGGCACATTTATTTCAGCGCTATATTTTATGTATAGTTTTACGTTCAAACCAAATTGGAAAAGCAGAGAAAACACATTCAAACACCTTAAAACATAAACTCATAAACATCATGTAGTAGAATGCTTTTTTGTATATAACTATGAACTTACCTTATTTACTTGAAATACTGTGCCACCAATAATTTAAAATTACACTTAAAAGTCTTTGCAGATCAGCCTCTGCTTCCTTCGAGTGACCCATGAGAAAAACTTTTTTTGTGCTTTCCGCATTTCAGTAGGCAGTTAGAACAGCTAAGATGTTATGTTACGGAAGTGATACGTTACGGAAGAAATAAAAGTATTTCAATATTTGATAACTGTTCGATACCTTGATGGCATATACTGAAAACAAGCCTTCTTACTGATGCATTCAAGGTATATGATACAGACACAAAGGGAAAACACTATTGTTATCACGTATATTTGAAGAAGTCCCCGTTACGGAGGAGAGATTTTAAATCGCGACAAAATAAAGTTGAACTGAAAACGATAATATCAGAAATATGTATTTAACAGATGGTAACAAGGGAGTTATTTTAATAAAGTTATATCATTTGACGACAGTTTGTGTCACTTTTGTCACATTTATACCTTTTTCAAAATACTTTGTTAATATATTAGTTATTGTTATGGTAGGTGAGAACTGTTTTTGGCGACAGTAATAATTATGACCGGGATAAATGCATTTTGTGCTTATGCTTTTTCATAATACTGCATGTAGTTTTGGTGCACAGATGTACTCCAGTGCTATCAACAGAGTTATTATTTGGCTCAGTATACTTGGCGACATGGCAGAAATGAGCAGAAAGCTTTTATTTCAATCCTACTGCACGCAGAGAGTAGAAAAAAGATCGACTTAAAGTATAAAAAACAAAGAATATGCCCTGGCTAAAGTAAAAACCTCTTTTCAATGTAATTTATTCATCATGTGTTTGTAATAGATGAACAAGAATGAAGGCGACAAGGAATTTTCTAAAGTGGGTCAAAGTTTTGGTTTTGACTGTATGAGCACTTACTCATCTTACAAAGAATACGGCTTTAAACGAAAAGAAAATGTATTATAACACTGGACAACCCATGTTCTCTCTGTAACCGAGTAATTTTTATCATACTTTATGACGGAGTTTCTACATGTGTTTTGAAACGTTTGAGTGATGTCCAGAGTGTTAGAAGCATACCGAACCTTACCTTTAGGTGGAAAAGATGCTGTTAACACACCACTTGTCCAATATTGTGAGCCATAAATAAAGAAACATCTTGTGTCCAGTCTTTTCTAGTCATACTAAATAGATAAATGCATAAAATATTCCGAATTGTATTTCAAATACTAAAGCTATTACAGCTACTATTCACACCGAAACTCAGATAAGGGCGTTTGCCGAACTGACTACCACGATTACTGACTGCAAAAACTCACGGTTAACCCCGCCAGCTTAGCTCAGTAGGGAGAGCACAGATCTACGGATCGCGGGTTCGTGAGTTCGATTCCCGGGCGAGGTATATGTTCTCCGTGACGTTTTTGGTAATTGACATAGAGTCTGAAATCATTCGTTCTTCACATCTGATACGGACTGGTCAGCCCGGTGTCAGTATAATGTGACTGGGTGGGGTATCATACCATGTATCTACGGCGTGATATTACAGTGAGGCAGCACTATAAAGTTGGGCATTGTGCTCACTGCTACAAGTAGACACCGTCGTTTATATGACTGAAAAATTGTTGAAAAAGACGCTAAACCCGAAGACTCACACACTCACATCTGATAGATGTATGTTGGGGAAGTTACTAGCGTAGAACAGGTGTATACTGGTATAGAATCAAGGAACAGTAGTAAGGTTAACTGCCCGTCGTTACATAACTAAACTGCTGTTGAAAAACGGTGTTACACCCGAAACAACCAACCAAACAAACAAACCCATGAATCTATAGCTTCTATCTCAAGGTTGTATCTTAAAGTTGACATATTGTGAGTATTTTAAAGTACGTAAGAGTTTCGTTGTAATTTAATCGCATTTCTGTTTTATGTCTAACACGTCAGAAGCTTTACAGTCTGCACAAGTGGTTTGCTGCGGGAAATCCTGTTTATAAATCACTTAAACACTTACTGCATATTCATTTAATTCAAGTGTTTAATCCGCGCTAGGCCGCCAACTTCAGGCCGCGCGGCCGTCAACTTCAACAACATAAATGTTTACAAGTGGAATAAGTCTGTAAATTTGCAGGAACGTTTTTTTTATCCTGACTCGTGCCTATATAAAGCCCAATTAACTACAGCTTTTAAAATACCAACATACACTATGTACATAAATGTAATTCGGTACTTATATACTACATAAACAGATCTCTTATCAGTTATCGATGTATTGTGCTATTTATGGTACTTAATCATATATAGGAATTCCAAAGTAATAATAGTTAAAGGTATAAAACCAATACTGAAAATTACACTGATATTTATGAGACTTGGGGTAATCGTAAATTCTTCTAAATAGAAAAAGTGGAAACTCCACAGGTCGCTCAACACAACAAAAACGAAAATGTTGCAGGCTCGGTTTCATTGAGCCTGTTCATGGACGGTAGTGGGAATGCATGCTATATTAAAGTCTTCTTTACCCTTTTATTCGAATTTCTTTTTCGTATAACATATTTGAAACTATTTTGAAGAAGAAGATTTGAAGGAAAACATGTAGTTGCTACTTTTCTTTCAAAGCATACGCATAAACATTGCCTGTAATATAAAAGTAACTGAAAATTACTACAGTTCAGAATTTAAAACGTTTACAGTAGCGCTCTCTTGTTTATTATTAGTTTTCTTGTTAGCAAGACAATAGGTGAACTGTTTGATTTTATAGCTGAACCAAACCCAAGACGTCCTATCTTGTGTTTTCCGGGTATGAAATGTCAAAGTTAGCGATATAAATCCTTTAGTTAGCCAGTCAGAGAACTTGCTTTTGTGTCTTAAGGCAACAATTGTAAATTGCCATGCGGATGTAAATTGAGTGACGTTAACTATTCAGTCTTTCGGGAGCTCAGACTAAGAATTTGAATGAACATTTACACATGAGGATTATTTATTTGAGTAAAGTCATGTAATTTTGTAAAACATTTCACTGCTTTAACTCATATGTTATATGTATAAAAATGAATCGGTAAGCCTTACTGATTCGTTTCTTTACAGCTTATTTCATATTTAAGGTATATGCTTAGATTCACCGACCGGGATTTTTAATGACCGTAGACAAAGTGGCATTTGACTCATTCAGAAACGTTTTACAGGTCTACCCTTCATAAAGTACACTTGTTTTAATAGACTTCCTAGATTTTAAAACAAGACTTTTATCGGAAAAGAGAAATCCTTTCATAAAAAAAAGATATTACGATAACAGTATTTATAGCTTTGAAAGTTGTTGGTTACTATTAAATACAGCATAAACGAATTAGAAATGATTAACATGCATGTATATGCAAACCACAATTTATATATTAAATATGTGCCTAAGGGATGATGAAAAATATTTTTCCATTACTAGATGACTCTATTTTAACTGTTTATTATATTATCATTTACCTTCTAGTGCAAACCTGTTTAAAATGCGTTTAAAACGTTTTGTTACGTACTATTGTGAAGATTCGCTTCGTTTAATATTCTGCTGATTTTATAAATAGTAGTTCGTTTCAAATAGTTAAAATAACACAAGAAATTCGGTCATTTACAGTAACTATCGTTTTACAATACTATATAATACTAAAATAGCAATCAAGTATAAAATGTACATACTTATGTCACAAAAAGTATATATTGCTTACATGATATCAACTCCTAGAATAGATTTAAATTTAGAACTGAATTTTCGGAAAGTCTAAACTTATATCTTATGAAATAATCATGTTAGTATAGATAAAAAAGTATGTTATTGTATTTTTGTTTTAACTTAAAGAATTAGTGTAGAGGTAAGAAAGTGTAATTTAAGCTATAGTTCTTGCTTTGTAAGTTTTCTTATGATTTCTGTTCTCTAATGTGAACGTTAACTGGATATGTAATATTGTTTTCGTGTTGGCTTGCAAAGAAAAAGGATGAGTGTAACGTTTAAGCTCTGGCACTTTATACCTACCAAGGTGAACAAATTTATGGAGTTATGATGTAAAACAATGATGCCATGGGATATGAAGTGCTCTTACAAATACATACTTAAAGACGAGGAATTATTTCTTTTCTCTTCAATGTGAGACGGTTCCCTCAGTGTGCTTCAATTTGGTATTGAAAGTATCCCTAGTTATAAAACTTAAAAAAGATAAGTAAGAAATATTATCTACCTTAATGACTGATATGAATTTATAGCCATAAGCTTTAAAATTAGTTTTGTTGTATCTGTTGACAATTGTATTTTCTATTATGTGCAGGTACAATAGTTTGGAGAACTTAATTATGCCACATTTAGACGACACGTTTTATTCAGTCTTCAATTTAATGAATTAATAAAATTACAGTCTTATTTAGTTACTGTATACGAGTTTGCTTTCTATATTTCAGTTAGCTACAACTTCCTAATATACATTTATATAGCAACAGTGTGACAATGGGAAAGCAACGCAAGACAAATAAAAGGCGCACTGCTGAAAAGCCGGAAATCAGGATAAAAGGCACAGCTAAAACTGACAAAAAGACACCTAAACAAAATAATTCAACCACTTCAGTAAACTCTCTGGAAAAAATAAAAAAGAAAGGTATTATCCCATTTCCCTTCCAGAGACAATTAATGTGTTTATAAGTCAGCGTCCTTAATGACACAATTCTACAGTGGCTATAATAATGATACATATTCTTTCAGACTTTGTAAGCGTTAAACATTCAATCTACATTTTATTGCATGCACGCCTATTGCCACCTTTACATCAAATGCTTCATCAACAGAATCTTTATACAAACAAGGAGGTATATAATTTACACCTCAACATAATTCAATACGACTAGAAGGCATAACTGTTTTGAAGATTTACAGGATATAAAATGGTTTGAAAGTTTTTGACATTTTATAAAATTGATAGGCTAATTTAACAATAACTGCGAGGTCTAGAGTATGCCTCAGCTTCAACACATAACTTCACAGAGTCATTAAGGCTAGAATATGTCTGGAAAGGCGCTCTCCAATTAATATTCTTCAGGGATCATTCTAATGTGTTTACACCTAAATTAGATCGATTAACACGACCATTTTATTAACTTTTTACAGCTATTGCACGTGAAAAACAAAAGATGAAATCAAATGATGAATATGAAATATATTTTTTTTAAATGTTAAAATTGCATTATAACCAACAACACGTGAGTCTTACAGGCAATAACGAGAACAGAGCCTCTTACGTGGCTGGCACTGTAGGTGGTATTGTAGGGGGAACGATTGCTGGTGCACTTATTTGGCCAGTTGGGCTTGTCCTCGGTGGACCTGTTGGTGGTATTATTATAGGTGCTGGTGCTGCTGGATTGTCTGGTGTTGCGATTCAAGGTATAAAGCAAGAGAAACTATTAACTGCGCAGTTTTATCACTTCGAATAACGGGATAAAAACAATTTTGATGTATACATATTATGCTGTTTTGTTTTATTTTAATTATTCGTTAATTTTTACATTCTGATACTTACTGTTTGTAAATGAAGACTTCATAGCAAGTACCGACATAAGCACTTCTTTTATATTAAGAAGTCAATTGTATAAATCGACCAAGAAAGTTGATTTGAGTTTTGAAAACAGCACTTATCCCGTTTTATATGTGTCGTTAATAATAAGCTCATTTGATTTTTTGAAAAAAAATGATGAGTTATTGAAATCACTTGATCGGAGTCGGCGTTGCCTGGTTAAGTTTTATGTTTAGGTCAGCTTTCTTCCTAAACTCTTAAAGCTATTGCTTTGAAACTTACAACACTTGTTCACCGTCATAAGTTGCCCCTGTACAGCAAGAAACATTACTCCATCCTGCATTTTGCAGGACATAGAAAATATCAGATTTATTGGTTAAGTTTTATGTGTATGTCAGCATTCTTCCTAAACTATTCAAGTTATTGATTTGAAACTTGCAAAAGTTGTTCACCATCATAAGCTGACTATGTATATCAAAAAACATAACTCCATCCTGCTTTTAGCAAGAATTGTGGCCCATTTTGGACTAAGAAAATCATGGGTAGGACAATTTTTCTATTGTACAAAAAAATCAGATGAGCGTCAGCACCTGCAAGCTGTGCTCTTGTTTTCTTTTCAGATATTTTATCAATGCACGATCAACTACTGCGTTTTCTAGTAATTTGTTTGGGCGTTTTGATCATACCTGTCCTGTTTTACCTAGTTTTCCGTGAGTAACCTTTATTTCATTTTCAAATGTTAGTTGAAGGAGCTTCGAATAGTTCTGTGAACTTGATAACAATATATAACAGCTAGGCAATGATTTAGATTTCTTTATATTTATTTTCTGTGGCATGCTCAGAGCTGAATGCAAAAATAAATAAAAAAATAGATAAAAGAATGTCGCAGTTCAGTATTTGTGCGCAAACTCAAGCCAGAAAAGTTGTGTAATAATGTATTTGTTCCCAATGTTTAATTAATAATGTATTTAGATTATGGATTTCTTTCAGTAACAGCGACATTTGAATATGTTCAAGAAGAATTGGCGCCCAGAGGATTCATACATTTGGAATGAATATGTACTAAACATTTGTTGAAGCTCAGAGCTTCTCGTTAAATGTGGTGTCATAACTTTCCGTTTTCCCTTCTTAAATAATCTTTGTATGTATGGTAAAATTTAGGCAAAAACAGACCAAGAATGTAAATATATTAATAAGGATAATCGAAAACTCAGAGGAACACGATTTTTATTGTGTGTATAGTGCTTTTCCCATTATCGTAAAGGTAGTAACTTTGTTAATGATTTTGTCGTTCATTAACTTATCACATAAGAACACTACCCTACCATCATGTATGAACTGATCTTTGTTATCTCTTACCTATTTTGTGCATGCCTTTTTCATGTGTCTTAACTATCTGTGAAATAGAAATGTGGTAATATGTGATAATATAAGTGGTAATATGAACGTTACCATTAATCTCGTATGCTATCTTGATAGATTTGTGAAAGCGTTTAAAGATAATCTTCAAACAATTTTGAATTATAAAATGCAAAAAGCTATGTTTGCGCTTACACCTTTTGCCTGAAAACAAAACTGTTCTGTAGAAAATTATAAGTAAATTTCGAAATTTTAAAATTAATTGTTTTAGTTCAGATATCATAGTTTGTTTTAGTCTCATAATTGTACAAATATTAAAATACATACAAACATAAAGTTCATAAAATGTACAATACCATTCATAATATTCATAATATTGAATTATAAGAGACTATTAAGTAAAAAATTATAAAAATACGATATTACATATTCCAGATATTTCAACATTATATCTACACATGAAAATGTTGAAAGTTTACCTGTTAGAACAGAAACGAAATATCTAAATCGTATGTCGTTCAGAGGCATACTATTATATCCCTCGGGATATGCTCTCGAGATATAGTCTTTTTGCATCAGAACAACAAACTATGAATTTATTTAACAACATCACTAAATGTGATTAAACAGACAAAAAATTCAGCCCAAACTGGTCCGAATCGGCTTTATCAGTTTACTTTAGCGTGGGTTGGATAAAAACAAAGGAACACATGCGTTTTTGCCCATCACCATCCCCTACACCACTGTAGTTAGTAATATAAGGAGTTACCCAAATGGGGCATGTAAAAAACCCAAACGATTTTGTTGTTGTTGTTGTTGTTGTTGTTTTATGTCATACCAGACATCTAGCTCTTGTAACGAACCATTTATATTTACATTTCGAACGAGCCATTTTGAACGACCTCTTCACAATACTTGCTATTCGTTAATCTTATACATCTGTTTTCAATCATGTTTTATATTAAAATGATTTAAGGTACAACATTTATACATTATATTTACAATTATTACTCTTAAATGATTATCTTTGATGAATAAACGAATAAACAAGGTCATCCTATGACCATTCAACAACAACTATGTGTTGAGTTTTCTCACCCAGTAGGTGACATAACAGAAGTTATCAGTGACTACAAAATACATATTGGAACTACTACTAAAAGTTAATAAGATCATAGACTCCTTAAAACCCTATGATAAAATCCTCAATACCTAAAATTTTGACCAAATTTACAGCATACTATAACAGGTTTTTTGAAGTGACCTTGACAATAGCATCGTTGGAGTTAATTTCAAACACTTTAGCCATCAATTGTTATCTTAATGTACCTCACGTTCAACAGATTCGCTACAAATTGGATAAATAGTGTTGTCAATGGGGATGTTCTCATATCGGTCAGTTTCAAGTCTGATGTGGCAACCCCACATCTAAATTTAGCCAATGCCTCCCTTGTTTATAAAAAACATGAACAGTTTCACGTTCAGTAAAACGTTCTGTTTTATCAATTTGTTTCCTACTCTACCATTCAAACTTGTAATATGCCATTCAATTCTATACTCTGACATTAAAGAAACAATAACTTTATCACAAAAATATTTGGACGACAGTCTTTCACACTGACTGCAATGTTCAGTTAATCTAGACTTGTGGAGTTTCCACTTTTTCTATTGTCTAAACATTTTTTAAAATCAAATTGCCAGGTTTTACATCAATTTCCACTTATACCTTTACATGCTGTGAAATAACTTTTAAGTTAAGTCTTGTCACTTCATCTTATTAAACCTATGCCCCTGCTGACAGACAGATTTCCACTGTTTTACATGAGGTGGCTGCTAATTCATAAAACCCAGTTGTCCATAAAGAGCTGTAATAGGCATATATTTACATTCGAACAGTTACATAATTTTGTAGATTTTTTCTTTCGCTACATCTGTTACCAAATTTGTCTATAGTCACTAAAATAACATATGATGCGGTTATCTGTAAAATAATGTATGTAGGGAGGTTGGGTCAGCACTTAACGACAAGTGATTGGAAATACAAATTTTCGTGTTGCATAAACTGGAACCACCTAAAGCTGTCATTTTCATTTTAAGCAATGTTTCAACTGTTCCCTACCAACAATATCAGCTATAACTGAACAGAAAAACGACAGAAAAAGTGTACATCTAAGATCCATGTAAAATGTTTGGTTCAAGTTTCATCAAGAAACACCATTGTTTTCAAAATATATATACAAAGTATTTTGATGACAAACAGATCAGGCATGTTATGGCTCGTGCGTCTGTAAGTCTGTTTGTCCATCATATTGGGTGTAGGTCAAAGTTACAATGAAGGTAAAAGGTCAAATATGTCCGTCATACTTCTTGTACTGATAAAAACTTAATAACCATCTAGTGCATTACGAGTGCATCAATCCGCATTATTCCCCCATCCATCAAACAAAAACATTACCCACACCCGCTCTCCGTCCCCTAGAAAATAAACTCTTTTGGTTTCCTGTTCCTTAGTTTTCCACCACTAACTAAAAATGAAAACCTTTTATCATATTTGAACTACACAAGATGTATATCACTATTCTGATAATGTTTGACAGTTCATATTTCTCTTTCACGTTGTTTTATTGCTGTTATTTGAACAAACACCTATTTAACCTATCTGGAGACACAATAATTATATTATAGTGTAAACAATATATTTAATAGAAATTTGATGTTTTGCTCGAAATATGTAATAAACAGAAAAACCGTATGTTATACAGGATACAGAGAATCTGTCATTGGTGTTCGGTTAAGATCAGAAAATCCCAACCCGAGGGCGCACCGCTCAAGTCTTAAACGAGGCTGTGCCGAGTTTAAGACTTGAGCGGTGCGCCCGAGGGTTGGGATTTCTGCTCTTCACCGAACACCAATGATGGATTCTATTTCTCACTTACCACAGCAGAAACAATAAAAACAAGCATGAAAATATGAAACTATTTTAAACGCTGGAAATGGACGTCCGTAAGCAGAAGTGACGTCGTGACATTTCAGTGACGCACAATAACAAAGTTCCGCTATAGTTTTATCGTTTGTAGCGTAAAGGTACGTTCTTGTCATAAAGTAATGAATTTTGAATAGAGAAATACAGTATAAGGAACGGAGAGAAAAGATAAAGGTACCTGAGTTTTAATCATTTTACATAAATAATATGTATATTCAGTGCATGAAGTAGTTCGTCACAGGAGTGTGGGATAACCCATGTGAGATAAGATTTTCCAGCACTTAAAATAGAGATTTTTCTGTCCGATAAGTGAGAAAAACTATATCCGTTATTTAAGTTCTTCCAACTTCGTCTGACAAATCGGCATTTGTGTATTAAGAATATGGTCTCTTAAGACATAGTATAAATTTTAAAACTTAAATTTCGCTTGAAGTGAGACATATTTAAAATATTAATAACACGTTGGGAATCCAGACTGGAATACCGATCAAAACATTCCGAAATATTTGTTTACACTTATATCTCTTTAAGACGTTGTATTTTTAAATCCCTGTCATAATACAATTCGTTTAATACTGTTATGCAACCGTTTTAGGTAAAAATATAAAAGTCCGTTTTACGGTTAAATTACAGCAGCTACTAAACGAAGTTACTATTTAGTTTGGTTTGGTTTTATGTAACAGTTACCGAAGGAGCAGCCTTTTTCTTTTCTTCTTTTTTTTTTAAATTGTGAATATTATAACTACTAAACTATAATTTTATATGTATGACTTATATGTATGAATATGAATATGATTTTTTATATGTATGAATATGATTTTATATGTATCCAAAAACGTCGCACCGACACATGATAGGTCATATGGCAACTTTCCAGCTTTAATGGTGGAGGAAAACCCTAGGTGACCCTCCGTGCATTATTTCATCACGATTGGGCACCTAGGTAGAACCACCAACCTTCCGTTAGCCAGCTGGATGGATGGCTTCCTCACATGAAGAATTAAACTCCACGAGTGAGGCTCGAACCCGAATGCCCTCTTTATCATATACCTCTCTACCTTTTCGTTTCTTGTTTTGTTATCGAAAGGAATCCTGTATGTTTATTGGTGTTAATATATAAAAGAGTAAAGGTTTTGTGCGCGCTATTTATAGAACTGTGAGAAGTCATGCGTTCTAAAGAAAGAGGACTGGCAATATACGATACAAAAGGTACAATACGTATTTTTTCTGCCTGTTCAGTTTTACTTGTGAAATACAACCCTTTATTTTGACAGTATTTATAAAGGTATATAATACTTCTCACATTGACTGAAGCATAAAGGTAACTGTTGTTTTATTATTAAATCCAAATAAAACTTTTAAGTTACCTATGGAATGGGTTGAAAGCATCGTTGGGGGTTGGTATTATTTTCTTGTGGTACAGTCTTAAATTTTATTATATACCTATATGAATTCTGTGAAAAATCGGCATCTATTTCACAATAAATATTAACAGTCAGACAAAAACTTTTAAATTCCGTATTGTACCTCCTATTGTACCGGACTATTTTCATTAATATGAAAGATTTGAAGATTTCGTTCAAGAACAAAACAAAAATCAAAATAGTAAATGTATATAATAAAAGGGTCATTTGGACAGTAGCTAGATCTGGGACTTTGTATTCTTGTGGATTTTGGAAGGTCGGATCACACTGGGCGCTTGCGCGCCTCGTGAGATCCGACCTTGCAAAATTCACTCGAGCCAAATACTGCATCCCAGATCAAGCTACTGTTATAATAACCCTATTGTATACGATGTCATTACGATGTGACGTCACTGCTCTAGGTCAATCGGATCAGAATTCAAGTAGAATAGCAGAGCGGAGGTAGCGTTACTCCACTGTATACAGCTTGTAATGTTTTTATATTGAATCCAAAATCACATTTACCCCACTTTTCATTCTTTGCAAAAGATGCGCTTTGTTATCGTCACGTAAGCCTTTTATATTTACACTATTTGTTTTCCTTTGATTTGTTCGCTAAAATCAACAAAATTTAGATTAAATGGTGACATTTAACCTTTTGAAAAGGCTAACTTTGGATTTTCTATGGCTTGAAGGAAGGAAATGCTTGTTGGCGACAAAATTAATAGTATAACAGATATCTTAGAATTCAATAAGAACCTTCTATTTATCAGCAAGGTAACAACTAGTATTTGAAGCTTGATAAATAAAATTGAAATTCAAGAAAGATCATGTAAAGAATTTGAAACATCAAACGTCTACCTAGGATCTAGTAAAGGATTTAACATTACTGACTTTCATAAAAAATGATAGCTGTAGTGGACGTTGAGGAATGGGAAGATAGGGCAACTTCCTTCCTAATTTTAGACCCAGATATTTTATTTGTAAAGACATTCACATACAGCATACAGTACTTTCTGATAGGTGATTCGGCGAGGGTTTAGATGCGTTGCTATTTAAGCGTTGCTAAGCAAGGACTTGCTTTGATATCTTCATACAACGCTTTCCATTCAATAATCACGGATGAAATAAATGAATCGTTGTATAATTGTGTATGACAACATGATAAGGGTATATTCGTGTTATTTATTAAATTACCGCTTCGATAGCCTAGTGGTAGAGCGTCCGCTTCGAGTGCGGGAAGTCGTGGGTTCGATCCCCGGCCGCGTCATACCAAAGACGTAAAAAAATGGTACTAGCAGCTTCCTCGCTTGGCGCTCAGCATTCAGGGGATAGTGCTAGGTCTGGTCAGCCCGGTGTCAGTATAATGTGACTGGGTGGGGTATCATGCCACGTGATATTCCAGTGAGGCAGCACTATAAAGTTGGGCATTGTGCTCACTGCTGCAAGTAGACACCGTCGTTTATATGACTGAAAAATTGTTGAGAAAGACGTTAAACACGAACACACACACGCACGCACGCACGCACATACACATGTATTAAATTGGTATCTATTTTGCGTAGAAGGGGTTTGGATAAGGTTACAGAAGTAACTTGGAGAAATGTCATTTTTCATTTAATAGAACAGTAAAGTTTAAATTTCTTTCTTTTGCTAGATAGTGTTTCCCATTTTAATTCGGTATAAAGGTGGTTAATGTTTCAAAGCTTCGTCGCGCTTTTAATAAGGTGGTGGCTGGTGCGGTTTAGTATACTTTTTAGAAATTAAAAGAGTTTTCGTTTTATTAGAATCAAAACCAACATGCAATGTTTACGCCCAATACTGTATTTTGCCGATTTCAGAATTAAATTATATGCGGCGCCAATATCTGATCGTCTACTACCAGATATCAACTTGTTTCATCGGCGAATAATCGAATGTTTGATTTTATAATAATACCTTTCACAATGTCGTTTATGTAAATGCATGAAGGACGAGGCCCGCGGCACCCCGACCATTACGCTTAACCATTTTGAATCTGAAAACCTAACGCTATAAATTCAATAGATTTATGGGTTCTTCCCTAAGATGATAATTTAAAATACATAACCTCCAGGCAACACTTATAAAAGGACATTTAAAACATTCAGTTACCGCATACTTGTAAATGTCGTCGTGTATATATATTACAGTCTGATGAATAAGCGGGACGGTTGGCGCGACTACTGATAAAAATTGAGCATGTAGGGCAAATCCAAACAATCGCGATTCCTCAGGTGGCAAAATTATAATATATTTACATATATATACCCTGAATAACCTGGTTTGTTGGAACCTTCTTTTGTTAATTATCTATGATCGTTCCAAGATCCCAACAAAAGAATGTTCCAAGATCCCGGGTACATATAACGGGCACATTACGGAATAAACAGAATTACGTTCCAACATACCAGGTATTTTAAGGATATAATAAGGTTAGCTATTGTAAAAACTTGTTAGCGGCCCGTTTGTTATGTTGAAAACTACTGACACTGAAAGATTTGCGAACAACTTGTCAATGCAATAGCAATACGGCAATTTTATTGTTTCTTTAAAATCTGCTTATTATTGAGAACTTAAGTTTTTATCTCTATAGAATCAAAAAGATCTCGCTTTGTTTCGCCTCCTCTAATTGGTCAACGGTATAATTTGGTTTAAATCTATTGGTCTTATATAATGTTTTAGATTTTGATAGGTTTATATCTGTAATTCCAGTCTCAATCAAGTTAGGTTTGTTCATTCATAAAGGTGCGACATTTAGCGGCAGATGATTTTGCGTCATTTAGCGGTGGTTGTGACATTAAACGTCAAACCCACGACATTAAACGGTGGTTGCGACATTTATCGTTGTTGCGACGTTTAACGGTATCACAATGAACACAACTGCAACGGACCCTTGCGACCGTCAATAACACTCTTAAGGGGACGCATACTTTGAAATTAGAAAAAAGTGGGTGGGGTATTATAAAATTTACCTGCAAGAAAGTACAAGGTTTTGGTAAATGAAATGAATACTGTTTCAACTGTTATAAGTACACAAAGGATTGCTCACTAAAATAAAAATGAGAAAAACTGAAACAAGAAAGTTATTGTTGAATTACATAAGACTTCTTGTGTACATTCAAAGTAAACAATTAAGACTTTTTGGTGCGAAAATAATAGTGCTTCACTTTGTCCAAACATTTATCAATGTCCTACAGATTCTAATTTAAAGAAAGAATGTGAAATAAGTTCACTGTCTTGCTTTTCATTTGGCATATGTGAGCTAAAACACATTATTTAGTTTGTTTACAAAGTAGTGCATAAGAAAAGATATGGTGGTCAAGGAATGCCATATTACAAAACTAAAAGAGTATATTCCCCTTAATACATTAAACATTTATCATTACAGAAGTCTAGTGGCTTACAATAAAGGCCTAGAAATGTAGCCATTATTAATTTTTAACTTGGTATTCATGAATTGCAATGCACTTAAATATCAAAACACATTCAACAAACTTTTGAAAATGTACTGTCTTAAAAATCCCTAAAATAAGGTATGAAATTTGGTTGAGAGGTCCAATCAATGTGTATATGTGCAAAAGCAACATTCTAATCTTGTTCACAAAAGTTACTAATACACAGCAGGAATGTCAATGATCAAAACTGGACGAATATACAAGTATCCTCATTTTAATGTCATTTATAATTTGTCCTTGAATTCTCCACCATACTTTTCATAACTCTGTTTGCACGAGTTGCACGAGAATGCTGTCATTCACGTAAAAAAATGGGGTCAAATAAGTTGTAAATGCAATATCATGTAAACGTAGTTAATGGATTATGCAGTTCAAGATAAACTTTATCTCATAACGTAACGAACATGTATAATGTTGTAACAACAACTTTACTTGCACTGATTTAAGTAGCAGTCGGTTTATAAGTAACTTTATTGATTCATTTTGTGTTTTGTTATTGTTGTCAAAAGTATCACGGAAGTGCCTCACAACTGAAGCGGAAACCAGTTTGATGCGCAAAGTAGTCCACTGTAGGTAATATTTTTTGACAAATGTCCACAGAAATTAATAATTTTCTAATATTAAAGACGAATATCTGAATAGGATTCATTATTTGATAAGAAATTATAATCATCGACATGTTTTTTTTAAAAATCGTACACGTGCTGACACCTAAGTTGTCTCCCGTTGTTTATTAGAGTTACCTTTCGTTCGGCGCAGTAATACATTTGCAGTGAATCGCCGAGAAGTCGTGGCAAAATTAAAAACCATGTAAACAAACTAAAATTAACCACCTTTTCAAGATGAATTTCAAGTGATCGACATTATGCATTTAACCCGCCTTACCTGTGTAGCATCTTAGATATCTGTTCTAAGGTATTCATTGTGTAGAATGTCATGTTATGCCCTTGCAATGCTAATCCCACTCTGATTTTTTTGTTTACATTTTTTATCAATGAGAAATATGGCGTCCATCCCGAGATGAACTGACGTGGCGTTAAATTTTTACATGTTTAAGCAAACCTGGTGTGTTAGAAAGAAAATCTCATCCCTTCAACATTATTTGGAACACTGTTATTGTAAAAAACCTGTTTTTTCCTTATACAAAAGCTTAATATTTTGTGTTGAATGTACTTTCACAAACACCTCTGTTTTCCTATTACATTCATAGTACCACATCCTTATCCACAAAATACTGAATATTACAGGTGTCCATCAGTATTATATCAGTTTAGGAATATGTTTTTTATTTTCCCACCATCGATTTCTTGAATATGCACCCCTTCCGCATTGCTGTATGAACTGTGAATGTAGCAATATGCGTCCCCTTAAGACGAAACCATGCTCTAGAGAAAGTACCTTAAACATTTAAATTATGTTAAAAACATTAAAACTGTAAGGATGTGTGTTGGTATATATTTTTACGTAATAGTTTTATACAATTAAACTATATAATAAGTAATATGAAAAGGCATGTCTATCAATCTTTTTTCCCGCTATATTTTCCGTATTGTTCAGCAATAATACATGTTAGATATATACATTTATTTCACACCCATATAAATTTTACCAACAGAATGCTTTTGCTTTCTATCACGTGTCGATGAAATAGAAACCAGTATTGTACTGTGTCAAATGTATTCACGGTCTTTTACGTATATATATAACAATGTCTGAAACCTACAGTCTTCTCGTATCGGACTAGAGTCCAAAATATCCATATCTGTTCGTACTGGACGGGATAACTCTTCTGATTCCGTAATGCAAGGAGTTGATCGGGATTTCTTCTTTTATAAAATGCATTTTGTCTGCAGGCAAATAGAAAGTGCGATAACTTTCTTCTTTTTGACCGAAATATGTAAGTGTGAGTACACGATTTCTAAGTTAGAACATTTTCTATCCGATAGTCATTTTTTTTGGAGCTGGAGTAAAAACATGATATCGCACATATCTAATATTAACATACATATTATGGGAGAAGAATGAGAAGAATATCAACGTCTAATGTTTGTTGTAGGCCTATCTGGAAATGTTTCCATTTAAAAATTGTGAATATTTGCATTTCTGTCATTTCTTTTATATTATGCTTAATGAAGACGTAATTTAGCAGTTATTAACTGTTACAGTGATATGACAAATAAAAACATCAGTGTTCATAGGTATAAAACAGACATATATTATAGTTAGTAAATAGATGGTTTAAAGTACACATTTAAAATATGAACGCTCTAACCACAAAATAGTAAATATAGGCCTAAGTGGTGATACACAAATTTAGGACCAGGCTATATATAAATAAGAGTCAGAGGTATGCCATGTTGACTGTTTAAATATGTTGGTGTGTAACCATGTTTCAACACTTTTGAAGGGATTAATAAATGGTAACAGCTGTGATATCGACTAAAACGATTTGTGGAAAGTATCTAAACTAGGTGACAAGTTTATCATTTATACACCTATTACAGTTATATGTTTGGATTTGCGTTTATTCTTATAAATTATATAAATAGTAGTAAAATAAAGACAAGCTGATGTCAACTGATATTGAAACAAATTGCTCTTTCATCAATATCATCTTACAATTGCCTGTAACCAATTTAACATATTAACACATATTACTTTTGTCAATTGTCTGATTCACGTGCAAGTGGAAAGTAAAACTACCTGTTGTGTATAAACCAGCTTTTTGTGGATCTTCGGCTACTCTTGTTAATTCTTGGAATGTTTATTTGAAATGAAGCAAAATTAATATCCTTAAGTAAGTTACAAATTCAAACAATATTTCAATATCAGTTGGGACTGCTTTTTCATTTAGCGCTTCAAGTGGACCAAACAATATAACTATAGACTTTAAGGTGACAATTCAAGCTTTCTGGATTTGTAATGACTGAGAGGATTATTTTTATTACTGCCACATACAGGAAGAATAGCAGATGTACGCGTCAAGGTTTTGTGCTGGCAGTAATTTTTCTCACCTTTTAAAATGCATGGTATCATCTCGATTACAGTTGGTATAGTTCAACGTCAATTAGTGAGGCGTGACTTATACGCTATCCTCGGTGTTCACCGTTGTATTGTTATGAACTAAAAGTGCAAACACGCCTCGATGCATAAAGTCGATCTATTTTGTTTTTGTTAAACTGGAAAACATTTATTTAGAATGTACAAACACAATGCACTAATGTTTCGTTGAATGTACTTTTTTTTTTATTTTCAACGTGAACGCCAGCAAAAATGTGTAAATTGTTGTCATTTATAGTTTTATGGAAAAGTGACAAATAGTAACAAATATGCGCGTTTGATAGCAAAGTATTAACGTATAACGGCTCTGTAACGCATACCTGAAATAATTTTGAGAGTATAGAGACGCGTAGTGAAATATTGATCTAATTAAACGTTTTTGCTAGAACAGCGTTTCTTTAACGTGTTATGGTATCTAAAGCGTTCCTTGAGAAACGTTGGTGCCTGAGTCAGTTAATCCCACGGGGTTCTTCATATGTTATACTTAAGAAAACATGTGTTATTCCTTCACAAACAAGCAAAAACTAATTCGGTAATACGAAGCCATCCCTATATATTTCAGCAGTAACATAGTTCTCCGGCTTCAACTTCAACTCACAGATTGATGGCGAATAAGGGCAATGGAAACAGATTTTCAAAAAAGAAATCAAATAAAACGCACATTAAAGAAACAGTCGTGACTGACAGAAAAGAGGCTAACAAGACGACTGAACAAAGTGATCTATCTGTTGCTACCAACTCATTCCAAAATGTGGAAAGCAAAAGTATGGTTGCATTTTGATGTGTATAGTGTTCAGCATCTGTAGCTAGTCCCAACTGGTTGTATGAGAGTGATATATTCTTTTTATACTTCTGAAAATGTTCAGTGGTGTTTGATTTTTCCCTTCGGGTAGTTTTTTGACTTTTCAATGTTCCATGCACACGGAAAGAAGCATATTACCATAAATGTGCTAACTCAGCTAGGATTCAGCACGTTGCCCATTTAAATAGACTGAATGAAACTGAATTAGTTTTCATTTTTACTTTGCACGAGTGTTCGTCTGTCTGTCATGTTTCGTGCCCAGGGCATATCTAAAAAACCATTCAAAGTATTGACTTTCACATTGGCATAAAGATGGATGGCGATAAGACGATGTTCAGAGCAAATAAATAAGGTCAAATGTCAAGGTCACAAATAAAGGAGCTTAAAGGTCAAATTTTGACAATCACATTTCGATAATCTGTCCTTTGTATTTGGCTTCCGGAGCACAACTTCAAAACTATTTAAGATATTGAACATAAAACTGGATTAAAGGTGGGTGGTAATGAAGTGATTTGAGGAATGCAATAATCCACAAAACTCCCTCCCTCCAATACAAACATATACACCACCTTTCCCGCCCCAAGAAGAATAAAAAATCACTTTTAGTTTCTTGTTCCTAAGTATCACCCCAAAATCGTTAACTTGTACTTCCTACTCCTCTGATCCAGAGCTTTGAGAGTATATTGCCCCGCTTAGCAGAGCTCTTATTAATTGATTATTTGCAATTTAAATCATTTCAAACTTTATTTTTTTTCCAGGACTTGATAAACTTGCATGGTGGCCGTAAAATGTATCTTTGAATCTATGTTATTATTATAATTGCGAGTGTTTCGGGCTCCTTGAGTGTTTTCAAAATAACTTCAAAATAGAGTTCCGCTTAATTCATCACTAGCCGGGTAAGATGTACTTTTGCTGCACATTTAATTACCATTCTTGAAAAAGCCTAATTTCGCTAACTTTCACAGAGGCAGTCTTAAATTGACAAGTTACGTGATGAATATGCTCCCATAAGCCGGTATGCAAAGAAATTATAGGTATGAATAAATACATTAGATGAAAACACTTGAGAACAAAATATATACGTATCTATTAACGCATAAAAAGTCACTTTGTACCTGATTGTGTTAGCAGTGGCATCTGCGTTAACATAGGCCATGTACTAACACCAAATAGTTTATTAAGTCTTGTTTCGATTTGTTTTTGCTATATTGCTGACATGATTTATGTCAACAAAGGAGGATAGAATACTTATTATTCGTCAATGTTATATTACAATGCGTTAATGAAAGTGCAGGTCGAGAACGATAATACTTTAAATTTGCCAAACGTTTTCAAACAAATATTGGAAGTCGGACAGAGAACCTCTGATAGCTGTTGAATGTTAAGGAGGTAGGTTACCTTGTTACAAGGGTAAATTCAAATTAGTTGAACCGCTGCATGTTATTGTATTTCGTGTAATATGAAGTTTTAAATGCTACAATCTCAATTTCGTTTGTCTCTGTCCCTTCAAGTTCAATTTTTATCCAGGTTTGAAGAACATGACCCTCCAAAGGTATTTCATATTGAAAGAAGAAGGAAAATACGGGTATTTAACACTTTTCATTGTATTTTAGTTTCATTGATATCCATAGAAGCCTGCATAATTGATAAATTTATTGGTATGCACGTTATATTTTTAATATAAGTTTAAAATGTATATGTCGCGGGGCTCGTATTTCCATGGTAACGCATTTTCTCTCATTTTTAAACAACTATGTATAAAAATTGGGGTTTTCGACGACTTCAGTGCCATTCTGTTAATGACCAACATAAAATATTTGGGTAATATTATTAGCAAAATACCAAGCACTTTACATGGTACTCTATTTTTCTTAAATTTTAAAGTAACCATGGCAACAGAGATGTTTAAAATAGCTATTATCTTGCTGTTTGTCGTAAATTCTTAAAAAAAATATATTGAATAAGATTATCTTTCTAGTTGATGTAGCTTTAAAACATATTATTTCTAACGTAGGTTACATTTTCGTGTTATTTGCATTTATTCAAACAAATTTCACAGCTTGGAATACGTACGGCAGTACCCATCGTCGGCCATTTTTCATGGAAAAATCGTTCAGCGTGCTGCTATTATTCTAATGGATATTGTTGAAATGAAAATAAAAAGCCGAAGCTGTGTTTCTTAAATAGATTAGTGGCAACGCTTTTGAATTTTACATTTAGATACATAGGTCACGGGTTTCGTTTCCATGGTAACATCAATTTAATTCAAGAAACCACAATTTTCTACTGAAATTTGAACAATTTTAGATCTTAGTTTTAGTATATAAGTAACAAATTATCAACTGAACCTGAAAAATATGTATAACAAATCAAACTGCTAGACTTTTTATTTGAAAATGGCCGTAACAAGTAATCTTTCACCCAACTATATTCCAAATAACATTGGTTGCCATCATCCATTTTCTTACATTCCGCATAACATTTCAATATATCTACATAAAAGAAGCAAAATATTGATTATTATTCAGAGAAAAGACTCATAAAAATATTTTAGCAAATAATGGTTATTTGAAAATAGTTAAAATAAAGAAAATGTACAGAATTACGTACTTTCAAGATAAAAGCTATTAATTTTGCGCGGTAACTGACACGTAACGTCATGACGTCAATGACGTCACTTTAAGGCAAAATTGTTTTGAAGCGTTTCTGCGCCAATTTATTCATTATTTCTGTATTATTATACCATAAAACATCAAATCGAAGACAAATTCATGATTTGTTTTCAGAAGAATAAATATACAAACACATTTAGTTTGTCGTAAACGTCGTCGTAAATCGTCACGTTAGCTTCCGGTTGGACATGCGCACATAAAATATGAAGGTAACCTACCTCCTTAAGATACTAAAAGGAGAAAAACGTATGACAGATAAATTACTTACTAGTATTTTCTTCGTTTAATATTTCATCGCAAGTGAATGTTACAGTGGATCATGAAAAGAATACTTCCGAAGTTGTTGGCACAGTAGCAGGCATTGTACAACAATGTCTGCAGCACTGGTCTGGTCTATTGGAATGGTCATATTTGAACCCGTGGGTGGTATACTTGTAGGCGCTGGTGTTGCTGGATTTTGTGGTATGGCTATTCAAGGTCAGTGTTAAAAAGTAAAATATTTCAATTAAATAACAAACGTTGTTAAAGTAACTGTTTCTTTAATTTTGACTAATTATATAAAAACTTTTCAGCATAAATTATCAATGAATATTCAATCACTAGCCATTACAATCCTGTTTGATTTCCATTTTAGCCATGTGGATGACGAGACGTCTAATCTGCGATGTACTTAATTGACAGGAAGCATCGACACACAACAGTTACCTTACTATAAGAAGTAAATTATATTATAAGAAAAATGTGATTTGTTTTTTTAATTAAGCGTTACGTCTGTCCATACACTTATTTTATACATTTATAATTTGTTTTTCAGAAGTTGTTTCTAAACATGTTCCACAAATAGAATTACTTTTACCTTGTCTAGTAGTTTTAGCTTTGTCCGTTTTTATTTACCTCTTTGGTTCCAGTAAGTGTCTTGAAATAGTTCCTTGATAAACATTTAATAGAATAGATTGAGGAGTAGACAAAATATATGCAATGATTTCAAAGTTTAACATCGCTTGATTCTAAGAGAAAATAATAATATTACTTTTTTAAATCAGTTTCAATAAATATAGGGTTAACGCACGTTTATTTCGTGTTACAACATCTGCAGAATCCCGAGGGATTGATTGGTGCACTAGCTTGGAGGGATTCTGCAGATGCTCTTTCACGAAACAAGCGTGTTTTATCGCTGATTGTGCATGAAACAAAACTTAATTGCTGGCTATATTGAAAAGAAGAAACAACAAAAAAAGAAAGACCTTTAAGCTGACATTAGCTGATCGAAGGTCGTAGTTTTAGGTTGTTATGAAAAAACATGTTTTATTTATGCTTTTTCGGGGCCTACAATCACAGTGTACGTATCGAGTGAAGCATTTCTTGACATGTGATAATTTCTTTAACATCAGATATATATGTAAAGTAAGTGTGACCCCCACCCCTTTCTTAGATATAATCGGTATACAAAGAAAACTTTAACTTTGCACGGCACACTGTCTTTACACAACGTGCAAAGTGCCTGCAGAACACAATTCTACCTGGTTCATTCAATCTCTTACGCATTTTTTAAAAATGTAAACATGATCGTGAAATACAAATCGATATCCATAATATCCTTATCCTTAAAAATGAAATATCTAGGCTTATTTACTTTTGCAATGTAAATAAAAAAATGACGTGGACTAAGTCAGTATAAAAGGTTTCCAAATGCAAACACTAGTTCATCATAAGGTGAGCGGTATCGCGTTACATTTATTACTTTTTCGTCGTGAGTTCGATTTCCTGACCCGTGTAAGTTTTAGCCTCCCGTGCCACACTTCGAAGAGGGAGGGGTATATTGTTTTGCTGATGTAAGTAGGTCGGTTGGTCGGTTGACTAATCGGTCTCCAGATAATAAGTCAAGAACGCTTGAGCCTAGGATCGGAGGTTGGTCATGATCAGCAGATGACCCATATTTATTTTGAGATCAGTAGGTCAAAGGTCAAGGTAACCCGGAACATTTAAACAAACAACTCCAGTTAATTACAACATTGGAGATGTGAAATATTCAAACCGCCAAAAGTATCAATACAAAATGCTCAAATTTCTATCCACTCATCCACTGTGCCACCAAGCCAGCTATCGGGCTAACTTCATATATCTCTTTTAAACGCCACTGATACTAACAGAAATCAGAACGACATAAGAATGTGAAAAACATATAATGCCGATAAAAAGTTTATAATTTATGTTTATTTTTTGCAAATACGCTATGTTTCACATCGATTTTTCTGGTTTACTACATAAGGTCAATAATAGTACTCTAAAAAGAGCTTTTCATGCGATATTGAACAGATCCAATAATAGCTACTGTATAATCAAAATTCAATAAAGACTGTGTCCGCATTTTGAAATTTCGCGTTTAAAGCCCTTCTTTTATCTACACACCCTATGTACTTTTTGGGAAACCAAACTAGGGAAAAATGCAATTATCCAAAATACTACTAAGTATGTCAGACCAGACTGACCTTGAACATATTTTCTGTTTATAAAACCACCGTCACCACCAATATTTGGATAACTACATCATATAAATAACATACTTTTGAAATACGATATATGTATGCTTGCTTTTGAAACGTTTGTATATATGAATATTTTATCAGAAGTATTATTTAGTTACGTGGTTTTTGGTACATTCACGCATAAAATAGTTTGTAGGCTATATATTCCAAATTTACCCGAGTTCTAAAGTGCAAGTTAGGATTTAAGGAAGCAGTATACCATTAATTTGAATATGTGAATGTCCGATCGGAAGCAAACATGAGAAGTACGATAACATTTGAGAAAATCTAAATGTGTTTGTATATTTATTCGTCTCTTGACAATTAGATTAGCCTGTCAAAGATTTGAAGCTAAATTGTTTAATAAAGCCGAAATAAACAATACTTTACCACAGGAACGCTACAAAACATCATTGCGTCAGAATGACATCATACAAGTGGTGACTTTACATGTCAGTAATCGCGCAAAATTGAAAGTACGTGTTTTTGAGTAATGATCAATATTTTGAAGATTTCAGGTTCAGTATTGAAACGTCATGCGGTATTAAGAAGATAGCTGTTGATGACTTATTTTATTGGAAAGGTAGAGGTGTGCAAAATTAATTATCACAGTCATTATCAAGTTGAGCAGTTTTATTTGTAATACTTAATGTTTCCTTTTTCATATTTGATTAAATGGTACTTCGACACTAATACCTATACTAAAACTGTCAATATCTCTTTAGGAAAATGCGATTTCTTGAACTAAATTATTGTTACCATTGATACAGACCACGCAACCTATATAACTTTAGCTTTCAAAGGCTTTACTACTGATATATTCAGTGAAAACAGTTTGAGATTTTTAACTGTTCAAAATGGCCTAAGATAATAATAATTGCAAGCCCAAATATTTTTCAATATAAAAGTGAAATGAGGAATATTGTTGAAGTACTTTAAACATTTTCTTAAAACAAATGAAACTAAAATAGATATATTACTTAAATCTAAAACAAGCAAAGTCGATGAATTGATATACCCCGCGGAATGGGTTTTGTGGTGAGGAATGGCAAGGAAATATATCCGGCTAAAAGTTAAGGACGTTACTAAAAAGCGAATGATTTCATTACATTTGAACTTAAAAGAACTGATGTCCTGACATTTGTTACAACTTCAAATGTTGATATGAAATAATTGAAAAAAAGGAATAAGGTAGGAGGCGGATGTGACCCGGTGAGGGTACAATCTTTAGATGTTGATAATAGATATTGAAGGAAAATAAAAAGTGAGAAAAAAATGTTTAGGGTGGGGGCTGCATGATCGAGTGGTGGGGGTGGCTGGATGGAGGAGCAACATTGGGGAGAGTACAACTTTGCATGTTGATAAATATTCATAGAAAGTTATAGGTTTAAAAAAAGAAAAAAGAAAAAAAGTGAGGTGGGTGTGGGCAGGCGGAGGGGATGTGACTAGGGCGGTGGAGGCGACCGGGTTTGGTCACACAACTTGACATGTTGATAATAAATGTTCATAGAAAAACATGAGAGAAGTTTAATGATATTCTACCAATTGGTTAGTTTGTTATGTACAAGCATGTGGATATTTAGACAATTAAAGGGCAATAACTCTGAAGTTACCGAAGAGATCCTGACGCAATTGTGAGTTCCCTACCGCATTATGGTGATCTAAATTTGCTTTAAGTTTCATAGTTCTAGGTCATATAAGTCACAAGTTACAAAGCAGAAATTGCCATATATATAATACCTTATTATAGTTAACACTGGAAATTAAAAAGGGCCATAACTCTGCTGTTACTTGGGCAGTCAGACAGAAACTTGACATGCAGCATTTCCCTATAGTGGTGAACATGTTTAAGGCGTTTTATTTAAATATTCTAAACAACTTTCTAGATATGACTCTGGACAAACGGATGGAAAGACGGCCGGACGGCCAGACGGACGGACAACGCAAAAACTGTAAATGGTAAATGTAAAGTGGTTTTGGAGCTACATGAATGAGGAAAGAAAAACGTTTTCAATATTTAAAAGAAATCATAAAAAGTAAGATATAACACATTTTAAACATCTCTTTTGCCACGGTCATTTATAACTTAAGATACGATAGGGTGCCATGTAAAGTGTTTGATATTCTGCTTATAGATTAATCCTGACGTTCCATTTAGATCATTAAGAAAACGGCACCAAAGACTTGTTGTTATATATGCTTGCCTAAAAATGATATAAATACATAACCATTAATACATGAGCCACGCTACATATATCTTTTAAGCTAATATTTCAAAACTAATGTAAATACTAATAAACTTAAGTTATCAATATTGCAGACTTCTACAGATAAGAGGAAAACCGAAATAAGTTGAAAATTGTTAAATATTCGTTTAATACTTTCGTTTTCCTTTCAATATAAAATACCTTTATCACCCCTCCAAACTTGGATAATACTCTTATTTGACGGAACTTTTATTTGAAGGGAAGAAACAAACAAACATGAGATTTTAGCAGCTAAACATATAATGACTCCGAGTACAATAAATTGCTATGCATTAATAAATATTAATCTGGTTACAAGATGTACTACATCCTTAAGTTTATTTAATGATTGAAGTATTTTAGAAACATTTACAGCGAACATATGGAATAGATATTAAATAAGTAGATTTCCAAAAATACATGAAACATAATAAGTTTGTAATGACGTGTAATTGTATGTAGAAATTACGGTAAGAATATTTATAGTTACTTAAGTAAGAAAAGAATAAGACTATTTTTAGACTATACTAATGTGTATATCTAAAACAGGTGTATCTTATGAATGATTTTTTACAAACCTACAGTTTACTTAAACTTATAGAAGCTTAAGATATAACTGTCGAACTTACAGGTAAGTTATTTAGTAAATGCTTTGATATTTTTCTAGCATTTCAAATAAATGTGGAATATGTTGGGACAAGTTCAGACTATAAAATATAGAAAATGCTTAAACATGGCATTTACTGTTACGAAGCAAACCGTCTTTTAGTTTTAAAACAATTTTGACAAAATAACTAATTGTAAGTGAACATTTTTGTCTTCTTAAAAAACATAGAAATGTAATACGTCAAAGTAACATGAGTAAATTAGTAATGTTCCCTTAGAATTTAGTAAGGCGAAGTGGGGCAAGCACTTTTCTGTTAGAAGACAATGGAATTAGAAGACTTATTTCTCAATTTAGTAAACTTGATAGAGCGTGTAAACATTGTGAGGAATAAAACTCCTTCACGAGGGAAATCACTTTTGTAAGTTGTGTAAATAGTTTACTATATTACAAAGTTTTAAATACTATTTGATTCCAAAATAGTAAAGATTTCGTTAAGTTAAATCACATCCTAACATTGTAAGTTTATAGGTTATTGTAAATTTTCTTGTATCTAAGGTGATATCAACAATGGTTTTGCCTCTATCATTCTAAGACATTCCGCATGCCTGTTATCCATCTCTTCTAGGTTTTCCACTTTGATTATATATGACGGCGATTGGTGGGATACCACATGAAAAGTACATCTTAAATGCAACTTAGCCATAGCTGCAATAATATGTGTATTCCTTCTCAACTGACCGGATCTTGTTGCTCTGCATTGTCATTGATTAAGTACATAGATGGTTCATTAGGGTTTGTTATTACATGCATCTATATGGGCATTTCAGTGACTTGGTAATGTGATCATTTCTGGTCATTTAGGATCACAGACTCCATTCAATTTTCTGTTCTCATTTCGTTGAGGCTGATGTTAAGGGACGTAAGAGGTTTAATGCAAGAAACTTTCACGTTTGAAGGTACAGATGGAAACATCTTGCTCGAGGGCTACGCTTTCGGCGGTAACGAGGTTCTGCCGAGTAACCGCAAAACAGTTACCTAAGAGCCAATGATTTCCATCAGTACCTTTACCTTTTGTTACAATAGTAGCGTACGAATTGACGCATTCATTCATAAATCAAACTCCAGAGTGTAAGACGATGTTTTCTAGCACCGACAAAAACCAGGGGAAAATGCTGTCTGGTATGCAATAACATATTTTATTTATTCTCATGAACAGACCTAAACCGATCATGTCTGTTGGGATTTTGCTTGGTTGCTTTCTATGCTTTCCAACACGTATTCTTATTACAACATGTATTTGAGAAGACACTGTCTCATACGTTTTAAATACGGTTGGGGTTACGAGTGATTCTAAACACTCTTTTAACAACTTAAAACTCGCTATTAGCCATCGACTGTTTAAGTGGAACATAAGTGTTTATCTTTCTGTTTGTGATACTCTTTTGACTAAATTTTGAATGTGTGTATACGTAATATGTGTATATATAAACAAACTTGTGTCCGGGAAAGATGTAACAAGGTTCGGTGTTTACTTAGTAGAGGTCAATAAGGTTAAGTACGTTTCTTTCATTATGATTGTAGTTTTATGAACGAAGAGAAATCCTGTCATGCCCTTCTACCACTGCTCAGTTAAGTATAGATATTAAGTTAAAAGCCGAATATGGCAGAAGTTTACAAAATAAGATTATGAGACAAGCTACGATGGCTACGTTATTTGACTTATATTGTACATGCAAATAAATTATAAGTCGTCAGAGCATCTCTTTTTCAGTATTATGATTCTTCGTCAAAGGATGAATAAGAACAGCAACTTACCAAGTATGTATTTGATTATGATATTTTTTTCTTCACATGATATTGACAACAGATAAATCATATAAGGACGGTTACACTTTCGTAAATTATTAGCTGTCGAAAACCAGTTTTCGGATGAAGCTATTCTTGTTGAACAATTTCAGTTGGAATAGTTATAGTTGATCAAAGGAGTAAAGATAAAAAAATATATTTTAGCAAATGATATTTGTTGGAAACAAACAAAACATTACATTAAATGTTGACGATACTGCGCATATCTGACCTTCTATATTATTTTACCTCGCAAAATGTCTAGCATTTTCATTGGATAAAAATACGGTCATATGGTGACCCCTTTTTTTCTGTGGAGGCTCAGTCAATTTTCGTGTTGTTCAAGGTTAAAAATTCATGGTCAATAAAAGAAACCAATCCTTGAGTTTGTTAGTGACTCTCCATGGTAATTTATAGGGTCAGTATGATAAATATGGGTACTCGTGTAACGCCTTGCATCACCACCCCCACAGTTATAATACTGGGGCCGTATTCATAAAGCATCTTAAGTATAAGTATAAGAAATTGATTATTTACTTAAGTATTACTTAAGTAAGAAATTCATTGTACTTAAGTATATTTGTTATTCATAAAATCTGGAAAGTAGAAACAACTTAATAAACAACTTAATAAGTAATTCTTGGCTTTTATTGTGGACGAAAACATTAAAAAAAAACAACATTAATTTCAGACAGATACAACATGCACAATAATGTTTAAAGTGCTTTTATCTGAAAAACAACACTTAAATCGTACTCACGACGCTATTTAGTTTTCTGACTTAAGTCATTTCTTACGTATCTTAAGTTTAAGCTGTTTTATGAATAGGACTTAAGATTGTACTTAGACTTAAGCTGAAATCACCACAAACTTAAGTAAAATCTTCAACTTAAGTCAAAACTTAAACTTAAGATGCTTTATGAATACGGCCCCTGATCCCACATTGTTCCGTGTTCCGGTTCACTAACAAACCCAATTATTAATAATAATCTCGAATACATGGGATAGACTAAGTAAAGAACAAGTACTTTCGTTGTGACATCTATATCTTGAAGCTCGCCTGATGATAATTAAAACACTTGATTTTACAATATTTGTAAACATCAGAAATTCAACTATTTAAATAAGAATAGCAATTTCCACCTTGATGTAAGGCAACATTATGTACGTTCAGACACACGAACTTGCACCATGCCACACATCACGTGAAGTGATGTATAAGAGCGGCCTTCGTGGCCGAGTGGTTAAAGTCGCTGACTTCAAATCACTTGCATCTCAATGATGTGGTTTCGAGCCTCTTCGGGGCGTTAAATTCTTCATATGAATAAACCATCCACCTGGCTTACGGAAGGTCGGTGGTTCTAGCCGGGTGCCCGCTCGAGATGAAATAATGCACGGAGGGGCACCTGTGCTCTTCCTCCACCATCAATGCTGGAAAGTTGCCATTGACCTTTAATTGTGTTGGTGCGACATTAAACCAAACCAAACAAAAAGAAAAATATCAATATCTTTTAGCAAGCGTTGCAAGAACAATTATAGACGTGAAACGGTGGTCGTTCTGATAATCATTTATAAATATAATTATATTATAATGAATTATATACAACAAATACAATGTCTTGATAAGATGTGTGATGAGGTGATGTACTTGAAGAATCTATTTTGTTACACCCCTTTGAAAAAGAATTGGTACTTCTGAAACTGAATGATGGAAAAGTGCATTTTAGAAATATAGCAGGTAAAAGGTTAAAATGGTTAATGGCTATGAAAATGAATAGTGAAAACCTATGTTAACATATTCAAGGTTAGGTAAGTACTATAATAATTTTATTTTATCGCTAGTTAAACCTTCAGACGAAGGCAGACAGCGTGCTTCAGACCTTACTGCCACTATCACCGCTATTATACTAGGAATAATGGCTGGATTAATTGTTTGGCCAGCAGGCCTTGTTCACGATACCCCCGTTCCTGGTCTTATCATTATGGCTTTTGTTGCTGGATTGACTGGAGCGATTATTCAAGGTCAGTGTAATAAACATTTGTTGCATGATGATAAGGCGAATATCCATGATTATGGACCTGATCAAGGTCATATTCACCGAGGCCGATAAGTCATGTCCATAGACATGGATACTCACAAATATTATCAAACAGTAAGCGTTTTATTTTATGATGACACTTAAGGTATGCAGTTTGGTTAATATTTCAGTTACATTGTTCACACAATTTTATCGACATGTAACGGGGCTACTGATTGAATTACTAAATGTGAATGGCTGATGTTAGACATCTTTATATAGCACAGCGCGTTAGTTAAGGTAGTTCGGTACATTTTGTGCGCATACGCGAATAATTTCGGTTTACGTAAAGTCGAAAAATTTAAGTGTGTTGAATTTTACTTATTTCTTGCTTGCTTTCCAAGAGAATCTTCAATAATCGGCGTCTTAATGGAAAAGCTAGAAGGAAACTATTCGTTGAGGCTTTAAATCTAAGTTTATCGCGAGATTTTTAACGACATTCACCGGTTTCGTAAAGCGGTCGTTTGTTTTGGCGCAATGTGGAAGTGTCGTCTTGATCAGGTTGGGGCAGGTATTAAATTTAGCTAATTTAGCTTTTTATAGCTAATATAGCTATATATGGCTAAAAATTGAACAAAAGAACTGCACGTTTCCATTAATTACTCTTAAACTGTAAATAGGTGCATATTAGTTACTTGCATATCAACTGAAGTTGGCATTTGTAACATTTCAGAGAAATAATAAAAAATATTTACTGATGCATTTTTTTCAGAAATAATTTCAATTTATCCTTCCATCACACAAAGTAAATCATCTGATAAGTACATAAAACAAACATTATTTTTCACAATATTTCTAATTTTCAGCTCTTCTTTCCTAAGCACTCTTAAATCTATGAAAATATGTTCAGAAAGTTGTCATTTGTGAAAGATCTGTGATATCACACAACATGTTTTATAGCTTGGATGTATAATGTGTAACCAATCCAAGGGAGGTGAAAAGAATTGAATGAAGATTTAAACTTGCACATTTTCATGGAAATTCCATGCAATAATACAGTTACAAATGATTTCCTCCTACCAGCTTAATGCACTATATAAACACTGCATGGTCATCACACTGTTGTTTGGCTAAGACAAGTTGTTTTTGTGTTCAGTGTTTGTGTCAACAGTAACTAACGGACATTAATTGCAATTAAACAAAATTGTGCATACTTGTAACATAAGCTAAACTATCAAAATTTTATGTAATATCAAAATACTCTGAAATAGATATAGTAATGGGCAGACAACTACCATTCAGGGATGTTAAACTTGGATTCAATTTACATTGGCCTTAAAGTCACTCTAGCTGTTTAATACAGGCTATTGTGGTTACTTGCATAACTGGGCTTAATTCGCCAATTAAACAAAGCAATTAACAATTAACTGCATCGGTAAATGTTGTACTTGATTGATCAATTCTGTGTAGAAAATGGTGTGGAATAGATGGACACAGTGACAGGATGCTCATGTTAAAAATATGAGGAAGGGTGAGAAAATATACATTTCTTTTGTTCACATTTTAGCCATATGTAGCTATATTAGCATTAAATAGCTAAATTAGCTAAATTAAATACCTTCCTAATCCTGTCGATGCAGTGTTTTGGCTGAAAAGTTGACGAATTCTACGTCTCACGACGTCTTTCATTTGTTTTACGTTTGCCATCAGTTTTAAGCAGTAACTGTTTCTCGAGAGTACCGGAACAGACTGTGAATTATTTCTATAGATCTAAATATGGTTCGTGAAAAAGGACAGTTTGTCCGGCATTCGGAACATTCCTACACTAGTGATCCATGAGGACTTTGTCCAGTTTCCAGAATGGTAGGAAGGAAGGACTTATTGAATTGGACGACTTGTCATGGCAGCTTAAACGTTGCAATAAATGTAATCAGCAGCTGCATCTTCACAACACCCTCAAGAAAACCACATTTGTCTTGGTGCATAATTTGTTAGTCGAACTAATCCAACGTATACAGTTTGTTTTATATTGTGACGGTCAAACTGTGGCTGCAAAAGTCAGAAATTAAAAAGCAGCCACTCAGCGACAGTAAGCTTGTCTACATTTTCCATAAAATTTCCAAAATAAATACTGGAAAAAAACATGGAAATACATACAACATCAACACAAAATAGAACAGCACCAGAATGAGTGCGGAAGTTGTCTAAAGTGGTGTGGCACTGTGCCTGTTCATTTATGGTTTACAGTTTCCAAAAGTCTGGTGCGTCATGTAAATTATATTGTATTGTCATTTGATACTGTAATTGCTTATTCATTATTTTAGTTCATTCTAAAGCCATCAACAGACGGTAGGTTTTTGTTGTACAACAACAATTAAATTCAAGATGTCAGCCAAATGTTATCGTGTGTACGATGCTATTCCTTGATTTCGTAAATCTTTCTTGACTTACAGATTAGGACATGTTCTATTTCGTAAGTTTTGCCTTACGTACCACCCACGTTGACAAGCAACAAATTGGTATAATTAATTGATAACAGGCAAGTGAATGAAATTTTCAGAAACAATTGCTAAAAAATAACACAAATCTGAATATAAAATGGCTTCCAATGCATAATGGAAAAAGGATGACACTGAAAAGTTAAATGATTTGAGCCGCGTCATGAGAAAACCAACATAGTGCCTTTCCGACCAGCATCTGCACAGTCTTGTCCATGCTGTTCGCTATGAAACAGTTTCTCTAATTGCAATAGGCTTTGAAAGCAAACATCATTGATCCTGACCAGACTGCGTGGATGCACAGGCTGGTCTTGATCCATGCTGGTCGCAAAGCCACTATGTTGGTTTTCTAATGGCGTGGCTCATTTCTGTCATGTGTAATCAAATTCATTGGATATTATTTTTATAAATAATGGTTACATTCTTTTCAGTACCTTATGCACTATGTTTACTAGGTAAATCTCTGTTATTTATATAGGAGTGGAATACTGTCTGAATGTGAAAGATGTACAATTTTAAAATTGTACATCTTTGAGATAATTAGTATTGTACAAGTAGAACCTGGCGTCTGTTGAGGTCTTAAGATGCTTTTATCTTTTCTGGAGTAATGGACCACTGTGCTTAAATATGTTTTATCATGATGATTTATGAATAAATTAATAAAGACCTAGTATACATAATTTTAAAATGTTTAATAAGTAATCAAGTTAGTATTCTTTAACAATGCGAATTGTATTGATTGTCAATTTTCAGAACCAGGTATGATTATGTCTATTTTCAGAACCAGATATGAGTAGAGTACAGTTTGAGAAATGTCTTGATAGAACAGATACTAAGGAAATAATAAAGAACAGAACAGACCACATTTCTCCTTCTAATAACTGGTAAAGTTCCAAGTAAGAGCGAGGACAACAATGCAGCCCCAGTGAGAGTTCGTGATGAGGTGTCAACTGTAAATGTGTGATCGTTAAATGATATGCAGTCAGATTGACAAGTAACATTAATTTATAAATCAGTTCTGAGAGAAAGTTTTGCTGAGCTTTGTGCAGGATACTCCTAAAAAACACATGAACCATAATTTTGTATTATAAGTACAATGTCAGGTGTACTCCAGACTTCACACAGATGTTGATGGTTATATATATGTGGTGATTAATTTGTCAAGTGAAGAAATTTTAAGAATAATGTTAGCGAGTGACAGAACAGAAGTACAAATTCAAGTACAGAGGTCAACAACACTGAGTTTAGGATACAGAAAAAAGCCGGTGATTATGACGAAACAACATACATAGAAAGATTATACTAGTAAAATGAAAACTTTTAATGTATGGAAAAGATTGGAAACAGGTTTAATATTGACAGAAGAGACAGTATTTACAGACTGGTCTACACTTATTTTGATTTGACTTTTACACAGTGATTCCTTCAGTAAACAGCTAGTGGTCTGATAGAATTGTGTTCATTATATCATACAGGTTTTGAGTGAAATGTAAAATTAATGTGTATTTAAATCAATCAAAATTTTTCAAAATTGGATGTTGAAACTTTACAACTGTTTAGTATTTCAGTAATCAGTTAGGGTTTTTGAGTGATTTCAATAAAGTACAAATGAAAAAAAAATTACTATCAGCCAAGATGATGTGCTATTGTAAAAGATAGAAAGAAAGAAAATTCACAAGTCACATTAACTTGGTAAAAGGGATTTTAACAGAATTAAACTAATTGCTGAAGGATTCTGCAAGTTGTATCAAATACCTATAATGTATTTTGTAGTTCTTTGGATGTACCTTCTATCTATCTCTTTTCAAACCAATTTTTATCTCTTAAATCTATTGAAATTGCCGTCAAAATAAATATTTCTTTTAAAAACAATATATTTAACAATTAAAAGGTATATTCAACAAGCCAGTACTATGATACTATTCTTAGTCATTGGTATTTATTTTTAGACTTGTCCTATTTTTCTTTTATTCAGTTTCTGGATCCCCATTTAGGTAGCAGGGTACACTTAGATTCGAAAAGTTTGGGCACGGACAGTCTTACAAACAATGTCGCGAGTCGCAATATTGCACTTCCCTTATGAGCAGAATCAGGATGGCCATTTTATAAATTGCGTGCATGTTTTGTGTTTTTAATTAATGGCAAGATCAGGATTCTCCTACAAGAATAAAAAAGTTATCAAAACGAAAGTTTTACACCATCCATGAAAAATAGCATGCCAAAATCATCAAATTTGCACTTTTTGAACAGCCTACAATGATACTGCAAGAAGAATGCCCAATTTTATTGCATTTCTCAATTTAATAGTCCTTACTGAACTTCAGGATATAAACGGAATGGGGGCCCATCCAGCTCGTTTTTTCACAAAATAGCGAAAATGTTCCTGAGTATCAATCAACAAGCACAGAATCCTTCCGTGATTTGAATTTTCCGCGAAAAGGTGCCTCATTGATTCATACAAAGCTACCAGCATTTAGTTTTACAACTGACATCAGAATTTTACATATGTCGGCTGTATAATTTTTCTAAAGAATTAACAATCATTATCTCTCACTTTAATTTACAGACACCCAAAATCACGAAGTTCTAATTATAACAAATATTGACGGGGGCCAAAATTCGAAGTGTATCCTGCTACCTTATTAGTTACAGTACACATTTTGGGATTCCAGCAATTTTCCACATCCTCATTACAAGGTAGTATTGATTTTTCATTGGTCCAGTGGCTAACTAATTTTAGCATAAAGTAAAATTGTTCTATTAATAGATTTTCAGAAAATCTGTTTGTGTATTATACAATGTGTTTAACATTAAAGTGGGATACCCAGTATACAAAATTCATGTACTTATTTCATTCGAACATTACTGTTTAATTTTAGCCTGAACAAATTACAGGTTTTCTTTGTATTAGAGAATTTTGGTAAATTTCATTGGTGAAAGGTCCAAGGTACTTTTCTCAAATAGTCAATTAATAGAAATTTTTCAAATATAATATTTTGTGTAGTGAATTAAAAAGAAATATATTTACTTCAGTACTAGTCAGTTCTGAACTTGAAAGATACTTTGATAGCTATTTGGTCTACTACACACTTTATATATTTTTGTGGCCTGATTAGAAGTAGCCTGTTTATTCATTCAGTATCTTAGTATAGGAAGAATTATTTAAGGTAGCTCAACACAACTTCTGGACATTAAGGTGATTTATTATCATATAAGATAATTTTCATTGAGAGTCCTACATACCAGAACATTTTTGAGTGACAATTAGAAATATTTAAGATTACTTGAGGTGGTTTGAGGTGGTTCACTATCTGTTAGAAATATTTAAGGTTGTTAACCATCTGTTAGAAATACTTAAGGTGTTCAATATCTATTAGAAATTTAAGGTAGTGGTGGCCATATATTAGAAAATTAAATTTTTAAAAAGTGTTCAATCAAGAATGTAGAAAACATCAAACATTGCTATTACTTCTGTCTCCTGCTAGAACTGGCGCACACATAGGGATGATGTCAGTCGTTGAACATCCTCCCAATTGTCAGTCAACACTTGTAGACCTATCTGGACTATAACTTGGTTGTTCATGGCACAATTTCAAAATATTTTGGCAGAAATATACACCCATGGTTCGCACAGGTCCTGAAAAGTACTTGAATTTGATGCCTAGTACTTTGAAACTGCAAAAATCTCTTTCATCTGTTTGCTCATACTCCGTTATTGTGGACCATCCAGAAGGTGAGGAATCTGCGATTCTTATAAACTTATTTCTGTGATTTATTTTTTGCTAAGCTTCATTCAAATTCTCTTGAGCTTTAGAAGCGTTTCTGAGATTTATGGCTTTCTTTAAGTTAGTAGTGTCAATCAAATCCTAAATTTCAGAATTAAAATGAAACTATTTCTTATAAGAATTGATCTTGAAAGAAATGTAATTATCACTTCGTACCTTCTTCCTGACGTTGTCACCTTTCCGCTCAGAATCCTCCTTCAGATCACGTTTTAAATCTGCGAATTTTGCTTCAAAAATTCCTTTCAGTTCATGGGCAACGTTTTTCTTGAAGTCAGAAGATCTTTCGTCGCCATTTCCTTGATCGGACATTATAAGTTTATAAACTTGTGTTTGCTGCCAAATGTTCACCTAGAGTGAAGATAGAGCGCGAAAAAGCCTTAATATTCTTACAGAAATGCACGAAAAGTTCGTGCAAAAAACCCCGCTAAAACATATACAATAGAAATCATTGAAGTATAAAACTAATGAAGTGTAGGTTATTTCGAAGGGATAATAATTACACATTTTTGTGGTGAATGTTTCTTTCTATAAAGTTATCGACCAATAAGATAAGCGTAATTTAAGAATCAAAATATAAATACTTATAAATCAAAATGACTATCATCTGTTGGCTATTTGTTCTCTTTTAATCATGTCTTCGGTTGGCATATCATTTCACTAAAGTAAAGCCAGATGACAATTGAATTGAATATATTTATTTTGCCCAGTTGTCAGTGAGAGTATTTTTCTTTCGGGGGTTTCGAGGTATAGATCCTTAGGTTTTTATTGCAAAATATAAATCCATGGACTGGCTGAAGATAATTTAGTCTCGCGGCAGCTACTGTGTAAACTTACAATCTAGTTTATTTGAGGTATGACCCACCTAATGGTAAATGATTTCGAATGTTCAAAATAATGTTACATCAACATACTGTATCCAGTGTTACCAATGCAAGCCGTTATTAAATTTTGTATAATTCAAAAAACTTCCTAAAACTCAATTGGAGACAAATTTCAAAGTTGTCCAAAACATTTGCAGAGAATTCATTATTCCATTAATTTTGATGAAAGAAACGTCAAACTAAGTAAACAATTATAAAACACAAAATAAAACTGTGAATATGGTGTCTCAAGTAAAAGGATTTAATGAGACAGAATCCTAACTCCGACATTGAACAATTAAGGTCGAATCTTGTGGGGCTGTTTTAAATGGCTTTCACTTCATTTAAAAAACAACCTTGGGGCAGAAGAAGAACCAACCTACATTTCTTCCACAATATGTAATTTAAAGAGTAAAGGCAAACAGAGAACTTTCCGCATGTAACTCGGTATTTTCAAAGATGTCCAACTCTCAACCCTTCTGTTTCAGAGATAAATTTACGTAGAACAGCAACAAATCACTTATCAAATAAAAAGATCACTTTTGTACAAAAAATCAATAATATGTCTTGACAAAAAGTAAAACATACTAGAAAAAAGGAATATAAGGAAAAAATTGGTCACAGTCGGGCTTGAACCTATGCCCCTGAAATATTTAATTCAAAGCAGGTTTATTGTAGAAATTGAATTCTCTTCAAACACATGGGTCATACCTTAATTTGAAATGAAACAGTAACCATGTCACAATATTACAATATCTACTGAGAAAACTATTTTATCTTTCAGAAGCATGGGCACAAAACATTCGGCAGATTCAAATATTCATAATTTGTATGGAGCCTGTGATGTTTGTCATTATATTTGACATATTTGGTCTGCGTAAGTACTACATTTTTCAGGAAAATAAAACTAAGTTAGTTATGCCATTACATTTAGGTGGTATAATTAACATGTTCATATATCACTGCGTATAGTCCATACGGTGAAAATATTATGTATAGAAATAGATCGGTGAAACATTTTTATTTATTTGTTTCATAAAATTATCTTCATTGATTTCGGATATCCTCCTTTAATTCCACGGTCAGCAACTCGTCATGTAGTTCTCAAATAGGCTTAGCAATAATAGCGCGCCCTGACTTATCTATTGTTAATAGTAAATTAGATTTATGTCATAAATATATCAAACAACAATATGCCATTTAGAGCATTAGTTACAGTCAATTCTCTTTTCTAGAAACTTCAAAGTAATTAACAAAAGGTGGCAAGACTAAACCTTGTTGATACATACAAAAAATCAACATACGGCATCATTTGGTTTTATATAATAAGACAGAGCTATTCCAAATGAATAAGTTAAATAAATCATTTGACCTAACCATATTTTCAGGAACTGCAGCTTCTGAATATATTCCAGAAGAACCATTCTACATAGACATTTAGTGCAGCGACGTACAAAGAGTGCACAAACATGAATTCCATAAACTGTATACGATATGATTTGATGAATATTAACAGCGAGTGTGATATGCATACATGGTTACTGTAAAACGAATTATGGTCAGTATCTAACACGCAACTATGACAGGGCCCCATGGACTGTATACCCTAGTCAACCGCGTTCAGAGAGCTTTGTGAAACAATCAGCATTAATCATTGCGTGTTTTAATTTCGACTTGTATTCGTAACAGGTAATGCTAAACTCCCTCGAAGCTACATTATAACGCAGGACATCTAGTTGTAGTGGTATTACGCTTAAATAAAACTTCTAATGCCCCCTTCGATATTTTGCCAATAAACTAAGATTTCAATTTAAATATTTTGCATTAAAATATTTTAATCAATAATATATAAAAATACAAAATAATTCAAAATGTATTCATGAAATCATTTGATTTTATTCGTTTTTCGAACTCACCTTTAGAAAAGTCACAAAAATACACATGAATATCTTGATTTTATCAAGTTATATGGATACAGAGGTTCGGATATTGGGTATCAAACCAAATATTAGAAACATGGCGCAGGAAAAAAAAAGCATTTTTGTCACAGATGTTTTCCACAACAGACAAGTTAGTTTAATGGTATATTTGTCATTGAAGTTGAGGTAGTCAGTTTTAACATGTTTTAAACGTTTGAAAAAGTCATAAATGTATTAGAAATAATATAACAGATATTGTTAAAATACGGAGAGGTTTTAGAAGTTCATTAAGTATATGAGGTTATAAGTGTATTTTGCAAATGACTATTACTTTAATGCAGCATTTCGTTTTAATACAAAACGTTAAAGTTTGCTCATTTAGTTATTAGAATGATGCTGGTATACTTTTATCCATCAGAGGCTTCTCACAGTCGCAGGAGGAATTTCTGATTCATTTCTTTTGTTTATTTGTGAACACGGGTAACCGTAAATGCCAACGGAAGTGGTATCAGTTAACGTTTTCACCGAATTGGAGACTCAAGCAACATCTACGAAAACATACTTGCTGATAATGAATAAAGACGATACAAAATTACTGCGATCCATAAAATTTACCTCTCTAATATCGGATATTAATACATGTATCAAGAAAATGAAAATATTCCTCGCAATCGGCTTCGAATACTAACGATTTTGATATATGCTCGAACACACGAAGCGAACTGAAACAGATTTCAGTAGACCTATGACATGCTTAGGTTTACGAACCAGCAGCTATTCAAATACAGGAAAAGCCCGTACTATCCAATCTATGTATCTATATCATGTCGTCTGAACTACAAATCTTTTTTTGAAATGATTTGAATAATATTTGTGGTACCAGAAACAATATGAAATGTTATTATTAAGATAGGTAAATGTTTCTATATGAGACTATATGTTTCACACATTTTGCAACTAATTAGATTTAAATTATCACTATGTAATGTAACTACATGTTGAAGAGTTCATTATCTAATATTGTCTAATATTGAAGTCTCCGTATGTTTTCGTAATATTAATACATGAACTTTTGAGCTAATTGATATGCCTGTACCTTAAAACTAAAGACAACTCATGGTTCAGGAAGGATTTATGCAAGTATTTGTCTGGTATCAATAATATATCTATATATCAGTTTACAGTCCAAGGGATGTAATCCTTTGGAACAAATGAAAATTGTTTCAGTAGTAATGTAAATTTGTTATAAAAACTAAAATAAAAGGATATATGTATATTAATTACCTCTTTATGTAAGAAAACCTGTAATGACTTAGACCAGCCGGACGGCTTCCGCACATGAAGAGATAGCGAGTTGGTGAGCTCCAAGTATGTCGATGTCGGCCCAGTGAGGTCTTTTCAAAGTATCGTTCTTTGAATACAATTTCCCAATATTTGACATGGGTTACATTGAAAAACACGTATGTGTTTTTGTATAAATTATCAGTGTTTCCGTCATGCTGCTCCAATAATACGCAAATCTACTAAGACCCTTGACGGTCATTTATCACGGACTGTCACAGTTTTTTTCTATTACCGTCACGGCAATGTCACGGGTCTGATAATCGGAATATGATGTTAGCGTCATAGTAACAGAGAAATTTTAGTAGTATTTATCTTTTAAGATTGGTTAAAAAAAATAGATATGTTGCCAAGTCGACCCAATGCATGTGTGACGGTGAGATCAGAACCATAAATAAACAGAATAAACAGAAGTTAACTGCTACAAGAACCATTTGTGCTGTATATTTCGGAAAGACAGTATGGGCAATTGACGAACTACAAAAGGCTTGGATGGAGGATTTTATGAAGTACTTTGAAGACAGGATTTCCCCGAACCTAACGAGGGTATGCAAGTGGTCAACAAAAAATGATCTAAATTAATCTTTGTGTTACTGTAGCTATAACGAGCAGCTGCAACTAGAACTATGAATTATGTGAGATATTAATTTGGGAGGTATTTTCAAATGAAGCAGTTTGTTTTCTGCAGTAAAATGATAGTGTGTTTGAGTTGCGTTTCCTCTCATGGTCAGGCTCCATAAAACGTTTTATTTTGCTTGGTTGCATTCTATGATTCCAAACAATCTTCTTGAATATTTTATTCTTTTGATCATTTGTATTTGTAAGCATTTTCCATGCAATTTCATTATTTTTATTTTTTTCACAACTAAATTTTAGTTCTAAATTTCTGTAAGTAGTAAACGTTATATCAAGGACGTAAATATCTACGAGGATATGCTTCTTTCTACTTATTCTGATTCTCTTGCGAAATAAAGTGAGTTTATCGCATAGACACGCTTGAAACTGCAGGATATTGTAAAAAAATCGGCTATTACCGAAGTCTAGCGAAGCAGTGAAAGTTGCTCCGAAATATATTGAACAGCTTCTAAATATATTACTATTTCGTTTCAAAATGAGAATTTATATATGTTTTTATGGCGTAGGGGTGGGGATCGACTGAAAATTTCGAGTGAAAAACTGAGCCGAATGAAAGAACAAAAATTATCAAAAATGGCGAAAATTAAAATGCGTAAAATGTTCGCAGTACAGCAAGATAAAAATGTTCGCAGTACAGCAAGATAAAAACAATGCAGACCAACTTGACTTATCTGCCAACATATGTAATACATATTTTTTTCTTGGTTTTTAATTGGTAATAAAGCTTTACATTACCACTATGTTTTTGTCTATTTTGCAAATACGGCATACGTATCTTTCAACCGATCCTGAATTTAGCAGTTACATATTTAGTAGATTAATGCCGTATATTTTTACTAATTTTATGTAAATAAATACAAATTTACTTTATTTGAAAAGAATTTTTCAGCGTTACATTCAATCTTTCAAAAAAAAAAAAAAAAGACAAATACTGATTACGGAGCTTCATGAAAGGCGGGGTGTTGATTTACTGATCACTCATTGGTTATTCAATAACCGAACAAATGCTCGGTGAAAATCGACGATTATTGTCGGATATTGTCGAAGATAGCGGAAACATTCACGGGAGATTTAAAAAGTCAATCTCGTTTATTGATTAATCGATTATGTCTAATCCAGTAAATTTATGTCCTTGAGTAATCAATACTCACTGCATCAATTTATTTCGTTTGATAAATAATATATTTATTTCATTCTACTTATCTGAAATAATTACAATATCTTCCTGTTCCAACCCATGGTTATAAAATATTCACTTGAAAGTAGAAAATTTTAATGTTTTGTTTTATTTTTTGTGTGTTATCCTTTATATTTAGTGTAGCTGCCGTGGTTGTTAATCCCCATATGATACTAGTGTCTAAAATATTATCCAACCCAAGATCTGGCTTTTTTGTTTCTTTGTTTTGAGTGTGACGCCGTTTTTCAATAGTATTTCAGTTATCTAACGGCGGGCAGCTAACCTAACCAGTGTCCCTTGATTCTGAACCAGTACAAACCTGTTCTCCGCAAGTAACTGCCAACTTCCCCACATGAATCAGAGGTAAAGGACGAATAATTTCAGAGACAATGTCTTTATTAAATCGCCACGGAGAAAATACGCCTCGCATAGGGCTCAAACTCACGACCCCGCGATCCGTAGATCTGTGCTCTCCCTATTGAGCTAATCGGGCGGGCTAGATCAGTTTTTACTGCAAACAAATGTAGCAAGATAAACATAATATTTATGTTATATTAATGACCAAAATGACCATCTTTTAAAGAGTTTGCATGTTTTTCTTCATAATCAAAAGAAATCAAGAGATAAGTACATAAAAGTAACTAAATATTCTACAGCAAGTAGCCTATTACGAATACAATACAATACAAGAGTTTTATGAAATTAATCCATTTTCATAATACACACATAAGTTAATTGATATCATGCAAATTTCAATTTAAACATACACATATATAATATTTATTTTGATAGTGATCCTCTCATACTAGAATTTTAAGATATCATGTTGTCTACATAGAAATAAATGATTAATGTTTCAAATCGTACACAAATGCAGATATGTAAACAGCAGTAAGCGAAACCTAGTGATTATAAGCCCTAAACTGTATGTACATATTATGTCTTAAAATACTTTTTATACAAACAAAAGGAATGCTCATCTCTTTTATGTTGATCATACACTGTTTTATGTATATATCATATTTGTTTTTATGTATATATCATACTAGTATTTGTTTTGACAAAAGATGACATAATTTCATGGTGATTAGTCGAATATTAAGTTTTGTATAAGCCTTTGCTCAATCAAGCTATGTTAGATATCTGGTCATTGACTGTCCATGCTCAATTTGAAATCGCCTCATTTCCGAAGCCATGTCTTCTAAAACTTGCCTTTCAGGTGCGTCTGGATTTGGAAATCTAATTCTGATTTGATTTTCAGCATTTCCAATGGCTGCATTTATACCTGCGTTTACAACACAACCCGTAGCGTCTAATATCCTTCTTCGGTTTTCTGGGCTACAAGTAAACAGTTACACAACAATAAGTTAAGCTGGCCATCTTATATCCTTGGTTAAACGAAGCACCAATTTTGAAAGTTTATGCCTTTATAATATATTGGACAGCTTTATATTAATAAATCCATACCGACTTTAATTGAAAATCGCAAAATAAAAGATAAGTTGTGGACATGTATTCTGAATGAGTGCCGTCAATAATCAATGCTCTTTTAGCACAAAGGTATATAGACAAATAAATGCTTACGAAATTGAATTCCATCGGTTGCTCAGGGATTGATAAGCTGATAACACGAGTTGCCTTGTCGTTTCTGCAACGGCTCTGAAGATTTCTTGTGCGTATCTTGCCAATGACTTTATCTTCATGTTTACCCACTTCGTTAGGTCCGTTAATAATTTACCAATCTGCTCTTTATAATGCCATAGAGCTACCCCACCAGCTGTTATAACTGAAAAATATCATACTTGAAGAGATAAAATGCAGACATCATGCCCTTCCAGACACCATTTCAGGCACTGGCTGCTGCCTTGGTAGAATCATTGACCTTTTGCTAGCAAACTTGATGGCTGTCTTAAATGAAATAATTCTACAAACAAAGCAATGTTGTAAATTTGAGTGATTTGAAGTCAGCGGTCTTCACAACTTGGACACTGACTTCCGAAATGAACATTTATATCAGTTATTTTTTACATTTGCATTTGCAGCCTCCTAAAATGAAATCAGTTAAGCAGTGTATGTATAGATAACAACCTCTCTATCTTTCATTAGTTATTACAATTAATTGTTAGCTGTCAGCGGCCCGTTTATTATGATAATGTTCAATATAATTGATGATGTTCAACATCATTGAGACTGACAAATTTATGAAGTACATATTCTGATATACTATCAACAAGCTACGGGAAAGGGAACAATTTTCCTTAATGGAGTCATTTGGGTTTATGTAATTCATTAGCTTGTTAGAACAAGACATAGAACATGAAGGAAATACGGACCATTACATGAAAAACATGGAACACGTGACAATGTGGAAAGACACACCGGTACCGATGATTTTTTATACATATTTTTGTCAGTAAACAAAGTTTAAAGAAATTCTGTCTGTAGGAAACAATTTGCCTACATACATATAGAAAACTGTCTCATGTGTCTGTAAGGACACGATGTAAAATAATATTTCACCGAACAAATATGATGAAAGAAAAAGCGAATAAATTCTACATTTTTCATCGCTCGAAAGGTGTTTTCACAGTAACTGCTTAAATAAAGCTTGAAAATTGATTCAGGAATATTTTAAGCTTTAAAATATGGACAACATATGAACATGCAAATATTTATTATTATTTTCAATTGTAGGGGAAATTTTCGTGAAATAGGTACGGACAGCATAAATGAAATACGGGAATTGTGAAAGCATACATATTTGATTTCAACATATATTCAGAACGAATTTCATCATTTTATTTTAATTTGTAGTTTACATTTTTTTCTTTTCTTAAGAACAAAGTCAAATATTTACAGTCGCCCTATTCTTTTCCATGGACCATTATGACGTTTATTTCGTATAAACAGCAAAGAAAAGGCGTGAAAGACGTCAACGCTGCTTGGTGAAAATGGACCGCTGTTTTGACGACGTCCGCATAAAGTCAAGTAGAACGTTTCTTAGATGACATTGCAGTTGTCCCGTCTGGTGTACACAATGGCCGGGAAGCTGATTTAATGTTAAATGTGTGCAGTTTATAATATAATCTTGTTTACAAATGGAAGGGAAATATAATGTAAATATAAGAAATGAAATTTTTAGGTGGTCATGCTAGCGCAATACATAAATTTGCCGATTCTATTTTGTCGTTCATGTAGCATAAACACCGAAATAAATCACCTCATAACTAGATCTACCAACCACACCACTAACCTAAGATTCATGTATGTTTAATGCGGAGAATGATCACCAAAAGCATTCGAACAGATTTTTGAAACAATGTTTATCTAAGTATCTAAGCAAGTAATTGGCATCTATTGAAACCTAAAGTAAATATAGTACACATTTAAACATTATATATAAGCTGGTTCAAGTTAAATTTACCTTTTGAACAGAGATTAATATTTCATCACAGAGCGCGATATTCTAAGTGTAAAATACATGTACTAGATAATTTATGAATAGAAAGTCTTAGTGCCATTTATTCATCTAAATACGGAATTTGTGTTAATAAAACATGACGCATTTTCCTAGTATGTTTTAACAGTGAGATTATTCGACTTTACAGACTTTAATCTTCTTACAGATTTTATTTTATAAATACGTTTACTATTAAATCTATTTAAATAGCTTTTGATTTGTCAATTTAAAGAAGCGATTTATTTTCACATTCAATAGGGGTTTGCAAGTAAGACCTGCAAAGCTAATTAAAAAATACTGGGATATTTTACGACAAAGTTATGAGACAACTTTTAACCACGTACTGTCACATTAAGGAGGTAGTATATTAACATTTGTATGTGCGCATGATAACGTGACAACGCTAACGACAAAATAAATGTGTTTGTATATTTATTTTTCTTAAACTAGAACTGTCACAGGAGTGACGAATATCCCCACAATACGGTCTTGTCACAGAGGAATGGCAATCATAAGAAAGACATGGCCACAAGAAGGTGCAATTTAAATCGAACTTGACCTGTATTTTATGATGTTATACCTGTGTTTCTAAAAGCATTTAAATCTGTCAATCTGTCAAGAACTGTCACTGGAGTGTTTAATGACTCCAATGGTGGACGAAATTTGAGCAATAACTTGAGTCCGTGTTAAAAATATCAAATAATAATAGCGGTAGAGATAAAGTGTATCAAAACACTATACAAGTATAATTCTAAGCACAAAGGGGACATAATTCAGGAAATATTGGTGCAAGAGTTATGCATCTTGTGTCATATGATGTGGGTGATAGTGTGGAACAACTACTTCAAGTTTGAAACAAATGCATTTCGTAGTAACTGTGATATAGTGAAAATGCATCAAGATTTACCTTAAATTCTAAGTACAAGGGGGCATAATTCATAAAATTTTGGTGGCAAAGTTATTCACATTGTGTCACATGATGTGGGCGATAAGTTGGAATACCTATTTTAGGTTTGAATCAAATCCATTTAGAAATAACCGAGATATAGTGAAAATGCATCAAAATTTACCTTAAATTCTATGTAAAAGGGAGCATAATTCATCAAAAATTGGTGTCAAAGTTATGCACATTGTGTCACATGATGTGGGTGATAAGGTGGAACATCTATTTTAAGTTTGAATCAAATCCATTTAATAATAAATGAGATATAGATGGGACGCGACGCGACGTGACGCGGCAAACTGACTCCTATATAGCCCCCAAACAAACATGTTTGGGGGTTATATAGGAGTCAGTTTGTATAAAAATCATTAACCTGTCTCTAAGCTGATGCTTAATAGTTTAATGATGGTGAAATAATTTGTAAAATATCACAGAAACGCTACAAAGCATGACACCATTGACGTCATGGCGTTACGTGTCAGTAACCGCGCAAAATAATAGCTTTTTGTTTGAACGTACATAATTCCGAGCATTTCTACTTTTAACTGAACAATTTTAAACAGTCATAATTTTCCGAAATATTTGTATGAGTCTTTCGCTGGGAGTAACGATCAATATTTTTTGGCTTTTATGTAGTTACAATGTATATTGAAATGTTATGCAGAATGTAAGAATCTAATGTTATTGGAACTAAAGCAGGGTGAAAGGCTACTTCTTATGCCCATTTTTCAAATAAAAATTTGGTAGTTTGATTTGTAATTTCTATTGATAATTTGGAATTTATAGACTTAAACTGTGCTATAAACTTGCTCAAATGTCAGTAGAAAATAATAAGTTCTTGAATCAAATTAATGTTACCTTGGAAACGAATCCCTTAACCTACATACATGTGTATCTATATAAAAAAAATTAAGCCGTTGACACTGGTCTTTTTAAGAAGCTGAGCTTCAGCTATATATCTCTATTTCAACACTATCCTTGAGAATAATATTTGCAAGAACAATGCTTTTACAATAAAAATTTCAGACTAGGGGTACTGCTGTAAGAATTTGTTAAATTAAACAAATGTAAATGCAAGTAACACGAATATATTACTTACTTGTTAAATTGTTTTGAAGCTATATTATACAAGAAAGATAACTGTATATGTTTTAAGAAATTACGATAAAATGCAAGATATAAGATACTTTAAACATTTCTGATGCCAAGGTAACTTTAAACGTTAAGTAAAATGGGGAACCATGTAAGATGTTTGGTATTCTGCTAATAATATTACCCAAATATTCCATGTTGGTCATTAACAGAATGGCCCTCAAGCCGTCGAAAGACCCGTTATCATACACAGTTGTTCAAAATGAGAGAAAATGTGTTACCTTGGAAACACGACCTCCCACGACATAAACATTTAAGCTTATATCATAAAGTTTACGCGCATACTAATAACATGATCAGCTATGCAGATTTGGATAACTGTGAGACCAAATTACACTGAAAAGTGTAAATTATCCCTATTTTCCGTCTTATTTCAATATAAGGGACCTTTGGATGGTCATGCACTTCAAACCTGAATAAAAATTGTACTTGAAGGGACAGAAATAAAAGAAATTTACAATAGAAAGTAGGTATACTACCTCCTTAATGAAATATATATTGACAGCTGTACTGGGTGAGTAGATCGTTCTACATATAACTAAAATAAAAACATTTAATACAAACAACCGGAACAAGAAAAAAGTTACTAATACATGTACAAGGTTTTGCGAAATATTCTTATGTGAATTTAAGGGTCATATTTGGCCACTGACAGACAGACGGACAAACAAACATTCAAATGGACGCCTTTTTAAAGAAATTACTGGATCCACTATTCTTCATATTTTTACTACTCGTTGAGTGTTGTCAAAATATTCTATAGTTATTGCCATATCCAAAGTTTGAACTTACATGTAATGTTGAGCAGTGCAAAAAACATTTAGGTAATAAGGTATTTAAGTTCTGACAATAGAGTTTTAACTCTTCTAAAAGTGACAGTAAAAGATATGCTTACCACAGCCTGCAACGACCCCCGCACCGAAACTTACAGGATCTATATTTTCTGAAATATACACCGTGTTACATTTTGGCTTAATAACAACGGGACTTTAGATATTCTAAAATAATTACTGTACATAACCTCTTCGTGTTGATAAAAATGCTGAATTACTTTCCAAAAATATTTTCTTAATTTTCAAACTTATTATACGTATACTAACTATAAAATAACTCTTTTTCTACTCAATATTATGCTGAGGTGCATTATCATACGTTAACTGTACAATATTATCTACTAGAAAAGACATAATACAAACGTATTATTTAATAAGTTTGCTAATCAGATAATTAAGAACTGGTTATTTTTACAGTATATATACTCTGAATGTCAATCAAAATATAGAAGGCATTAATTGCAATCTACTTACTTGTACACAACTAAACCATTCAGTGCCGAATCGAAACAGAAAATTTGTTTATAAGTATAATAGTATTCCTCTTTTTTCGGTGATTCCCCATTTTCGTAAATTTAACCCTAAGTATGTTTTTGGATTTCACAATGTTTTGAAAATTTTAAATACTGGAAAACCAAATGCTTTACCCTTTAACCTTATCTGATTTTGTAATACATTTGATATGACTGTCAATATTTACAACAAAGATTTACACATGTTTAACACTAACACTTGAAGACAGGGTATAATGCATGTACATAACTGAAATAAATTTACATGTATAAACTTTTTCGAACTTTGATATTTTTCACAGTTTGTAATATCTTCCAATCAGATTTATTTTTAGCCACTTTCACATGGTCTCTTCCATCTAGTGTAATCACATGGTCTTTTCCTTCTAGTGTAATGTTTCTTTGGGAAAATAGTAATTATGCCCAGTAATACGCTTGATTGAAACGTATCGGTGTTACTGACTTTATTACTATATTTACATATTGCAAAATACTTATTTAGATAGGTAGGTTAATGTATGTATATGTTTGTGTACAACTGAGATCAAAAGTAGATTAAGCAAATTTATACTGTATTTTTGCCTTTAACGTGGAAACAAGTGGCGTTTAATTTTTGATGCACACTATTTGTTTGATTTAATCGCGACGCTATGTAAACTATGTACACACATACATTATATATGGTTTTCAGTTTGTAAGCTGTTTTTCAGCTTAAAAAGAACAATATAAAAACGTTATAACGCGAAATCAAATACTTTTATGAATACTGCCATGCTTTCCTGTAGCTATGACAAATATCCTATGTGGAGGTAGCACCAACTTCTGTTTGTTTGTTAACGTTTAATACATTTAGCTGAAGATTAAACTTTATCTAAATTTTGTACAGTACCTGAAGCAAGTAATTTCTTTTTTCCGAACAGATAGAAAACAAGACTGTTTGTGAATTCAATTTTGCTCGAAACGTTTAACTGGTAAAAGCGGTTTTTGTCAAATAGTATGTCGCAATCCAAACTGAAATTCTAAATTCTATGTAGTCTCTTAGACTGACTTTTCTTGCAAAAAGCTGTTCCGTTCTCATAAAAGAGGTTGAACAGGTAGTGTGGACCTTGTCTGGTTACACGATAAGTGGCTATATTTATAAGTGGCTATATATGATAATCATCGCGTATATATTTACATTACCATTGATTATTTTAATGTTTAGCAGGATAACACTTAACCACTGATAGGGTCTGGAAAGTGAACATCAAACAAATACATTTTGTTATACTAGAGCTACTAAAGAATTGTCATTTTGTTGACATATCACTTAGAAACCGGTAAAGGTGTCCAGAGATAGTTCAAAGGTTTAATTATGATTCTAGTTTTAAACTATATTTTTATGTATTTGCTATCATACGCACTTCCATCAATTGAAACATAAACGAAATATGTGATTTAATCATATTTACTAAGAATCCAACATATGCAATGTTTGGCAGATTGTCACTTGCACTTGAATGGACAGGAACAAGAAATGTAAAATTAACATATTGACTTTTCTGAAACGATATGATTCGTCCTTAAAATGAGAATATAAATCGTAAAATGCACTTTCCACAATTATTCGTTACCAATAATTCACCTGATGGTCCATTTTCTTTCTATATGGGACTATGTAAAACAAATGACCACTAAGGCCAGTGTAATGAAGTATTTCGACCCCCATAGAATAACGACCCTCGGTCATTATTCTATAGAAAATGTGACTCCTTTCCTGTAAAATATTGACTCCCCTTATAAAAAAGTGACTCCCTTTGAAAACTTTATAGAATAACGACCCCCGGTCATTATTCTATAGAAAAACTGACCCCTCCAAGTAAAATACTGACTCCCTAAAGATGACTCCCTTCGAATCTCATAGAATAACGACCCCGATTATTATTCTATAGAAAAAGGGACTCCTTCTATGTAAAATACTCACTGTCGAAATTATACATTCGAACTCTCATACAATATCGATTCCCGGACATTATTCTATTTAAAAAAGTTACTCTGTCCGGGTAAAACACCGGCTCCTAAAAAGACTTTCAACGATAATATCTATTAAAAAGTGATCCCCTCCAAACCTAACGGACAATTTTACTAGATCTACAACTCTAATACCCTCCATTGCCAATAGTTAACATTTTGATTGTACTACTACTACTACTACTGTGCCGCTACTTCTATTGCTATTACTACATGTACTTCTTCTTCTTCTTCTACAACTACTACTACTTCTACTACTACTACTTCTACTACTACTACTACAACTGCTACTACTGATACTACTATACCTGCTTCCACTAATACGTCTTATACATCTACCTCTTCTTCTCCTGCTGCTGTTGTTGCTGTCACTTATTCCTCTGCTGCTGCTGCTGCCACTACCACTGCCACTACTACTACTACTGCTACTACCACTACTACTACTTTCTATTGTTGCCGCTACCGTACTTTACTGCCACTGCTAAGTATTGCAACTTCTATTAATACTAAGTTCTATGCTAGCAGTTTCTTGTGCAGTTTTCTTCTGAAGAATTACTTCATACCGAAGTGTGCAGGGATTATTGACACTGGTGTGTTTTGTGAACGTATTGTGAATTGTTATTTTCCTGAAAAAAAAATGTATACACCAAGATACAGCGTCTAGAAATAGAATCCCTTTTCCCGTTGCGGAATGCTCTGATTTCTGTGTCAAGTGATGGTATCTGGGGCTAATGGTCAAACGTAAGGATGGACGGACGGACGGACAAGGGCAAATCTATATGCCCCCCGAGTGGGGGCATAAAATGCAGCAATTAGGCCTTAGATACATGAGTTATTACTAAATTTGACCAAATGACCGGGGGTCGTTTTTTTATGGAAGTCAATATTCGTCGTGAGGTTCAGTTTACTTCACGTGGGGGAGTCATAGTACTATGATCTTTAGGTCATAATACTATGACCGGTGGGTCACTTTTTCTATAGTATAATGACCGGGGGGTCATTATTCTATGGGGGACGAAATACTTCATTACACCGGCAAGTTTTGACCTATGGGTATGATTTGAACAAACTTAGTAAAGGACCACTAGACGGTACTACATATCAAATGTCTAAGCTTAGACTTTTGCAGCTTTTTCTGCAGATGATTTTTAAAGTTTTTCCTACGAAAGTATACGTAAAAGTTGTGACCCGAGTGGAGCAAATGTTAACCTAAAAGGCATAATTTAAACTCACCTGGTAGAAAATCACTACACAATACTATATGCAAATTATCTAAGTTACAAGACTTGAAGTTTTAGAGAACTTTTTTAAAACTATTTCAGACTTTTATCAAAAGGTGATATCCGAGTGAGGCCATTTTAACAAACTAGTTAGAGAACCACCACACAAAGCCACGTACCAAGTATTAAATACATAGGCATTGCGGCTATAGACAAGAAGATCAAAAAACAACATTTTTATATAAGGCATTGTAAAACATTAGGGACATGATATGAGCTAACTTGGTAGACTAAGAGGACCACAATACAGTGTTACATGACAAATTCCTAAGCTATGGACATAACGGTTTTAGACAAGAAAGGACATCGGACATTATGTTAGGGATTTTGCCCTAAGTTCAATGTTATTTCTTGACTTCAGTAGCTGATAGTTTTATAAAACAGCTTCAAATACTGATAAATAAGTTATATATTCCTATCAAACTGTCACAAAAAGTGGTTTTATTTTATATTCGTTTTCTTGATATTCGAACAGTTTGTAACTAAGGGTCATATTTTTGAAAAGTTTAAAATGTGTATTTTTAGTTAAAATAAGCTTTGGTATTTTAGGTATGTCTAATATGAAATATTTTAACACAATATATAAACTGATACCATGCAGAATATCAGTTTTATTGACATTTTTCAAAATAAACGAAACGGAAAAAATAAGAGTGGAACAAAACATTTTGTTCCCTAACTGTATTTCAGTTATTTCCACCCGAGTGCCCATGATAACACTGATGCATTGATCATATCCTATTGCTTATTTTCTATACATCTATTGCTATACTGTATTTATACACATGTACAATACTGACCGGGCATTATGTGGAGGATTATTATTGAATACATGGAGAGGTGTAGCTGGCCATATATTGGCGTAGTTGGCCTTTTTCAGTTGAAACGGAAAGGTGCAGGAGACTGCCTATTCCACTGCGGGTTCAGGGATGCCTTACTTATAGCACTTTATATCAGTAGAACTTCACTAGCTAGTATCAACATATATATAGATATTCTTGGGGTGTCTGTGTAAGTTCTTTGAGGTCCTTACTAGTATTTTGGTTGGCTTCGAAATAATTTCAGACGTGTGAGCGAACAGATGTTAATTCTGGTGGTGTCAATGTTAGTTATGGGCGAGTCAGTATTAGTTCTATGGGTGTCAGTGTAAGTTCTGGAAGCAATTAGGTTAGTTAATGAGATGGTGTCTGGTGTAGTTTTTGTTAGGGTTTAGGATGCTAAATCGAATAAAAGCAAATCTTGCTCTTAAAATGCATTCTAGGTTCGCTTCAACTGTGTCCTACAAAAGGTAAAAAAATGCACCTAAGTGGCATTATTCCCATAAAAGTTCGTCTGTATTTCTTTGTCATGTTTACGTTGAAGACACATAGTTATGTAATATGGTAATATGTCGATGCCACTTGCTTGGTTCTTGACGTATGGCAGATGCAGTTGTCTCAATCCTGATAACACTCAATCGACGGACTTAGACTGTCAAGAGGTAACAGATCTGATTGAAAAATTCATAAGATATACTTATAAGGATCTGTCTGCTTTCAAGCTTCACTTTCTATGTCCCCTATTTATTTAATTTAGTGTTTTCTGTGCTTGAAATATTTACAAAAATGAATAAAGCTGTATATATGTAAGGATTAGAAAACACATGCAATAATTGTCAAATATTTATGTAAAAATTTATTTGCTGACACCCTGTACGTAGTTTTTTTTCAATTTTAAACACTTTCCCACCCGTGACCAAGTGTCATTTTTGCAGCATACGTATATAATAATTATTTACAAAGGCATGTGAACTATCTTGTTGCGTCACTGGTGGGAAAGATGTTAAAAACGTAAAAATGATTTATGTTCATATTTTAATAGAAAAGAGAATGAGAAATGTCTACAAAGTCTTCTTTTTTGTTCATAAACATGTAAAATGAAGTCGCATTTATCAAGAAATGGTCTTCAACTATCATAACTATGCCATTTCAGAAGTCTATCCCTATGTCACGTTTTCCTTAATCGGATAGGCCATCTGAATAGGAAAATGTCCGAGGTCCTTCTTAATAAAATAAATCCGTTAAAAATGTATATAAAAAGGAAGTGATCCCCAGGGCTGAGCCACATTTAATTTAGGGGCATAATATGAACATTCTAGAGGACAACTAGAAGATGCTACATATCAAATATTAAGGTTACATCTTCTTGTCTAAAACCTCAAGTCCCGGAACTTAGATTACTGTCAGGAAGCATTGTGTAGTAGCCTTCTAAAAAAGTACATTCAAATCATGTCGAATAGGCTCGAAATCGGCACCGCCGTTCATTTGTATTACATAGCATTATATATTAATAACTTTTCTAAAATCTCCAAGGTCTAGATCTTAGATATTTGGCATGTAGCTTTGTGTAGTGATCGTCTACTAAGTTTGTTCAAATAGTGCTAATTAGTCGCTTGGTGTATTGATTAAAAACGGTGATATTCATATTTGCATCACATACATGTCAAAAAAGTCCTTTGGAGACAAAATGCAGCCGTTAGACCATAAACATTTTATTTGTCTATAAATTAATTCTTTAATACAATGATTTAATTATGCAGTTCAATTAGGACTGCTCAGAAAAATTGAAACTGCACATTTAGTTTCATTCTACCTTTTGCCAACTGGACATGACAGTACACTGGCTGAGAACTTTGCAGATCATTTCATGAATAAAATCGAAACAATTCGAGACTCGTTGAAACATTTCGATAAGTTTCAACCATGCGAAAAAGATATTCCTTGTTTTGACAGTTTTAAAAATCTGAGCGAGGAAGAAGTTAGGAAACTTATAAACCAACTACAGACAAAATCATGTGAACTTGATATTCTACTAACAAAAGTGCTAAAATCATACTTGAATGAGCTGTTGCCTGTTATAACCAAATTGGTTAATTTGTCGTTGCGCGACGGCATCTTTCCAACAAAATACAAACAGGCAATTTTAAGACCTTTGTTGAAGAAAATGGGAACGGAACTTGAATTCGCAAACTACAGGCCTGTTAGTAATCTATCGTTTCTGTCAAAATTAATTGAAAAAGCAGCTCTGTTCAGACTCAATGATCATGTAAACAACACAATCTTCTACCAAAAAACCAACCTGCTTACATGAAAAAACATTCTTGTGAATCAGCACTGTTACGTCTTGTAAAGAATTTACTGGATGCTATGGAGAAGAAAGAAGTTATAACGATAATTGCCATTGATCTCAGTGCCGCTTTTGATACTGTAGATCATGACATTCTTGTTTATGTGTTAAACAAGCAGTATGGCGTTCGTGGAACAGCACTGAGCTGGGTTGATTCCTATCTGCGCCCCAGAAGTTGTCGTGTAAGTGTCAATTCAGCTATGTCATTTCCACGCCAATTAAATTGTAGCGTTCCACAAGGGATCTGCTTAGGACCGTGGCTATATTTGACATATGCGGGGGACACTGTTTGATGTTATTCCGCCGTCGATTTCAATTTAAGGCTTTTCGGATGACCACACTGCTAATAAACGCTTTAGACCATCATTTCCAACAGTAGAATCCCAGGCAATACGAATACTTGAACAATGTGCTAAAACAATCAACAACTGGATGAATGAAAAGAAGCTTAAAATGAACACTTCCAAAACCGAGTTCATCATGTTTAGTAGTAGGCAACAGCTCTCTGAGTGTTCAATTGACCAAGTATGCATTGTAGGTGATGAAGTGAAATCAGTGAGCTTTATTCGATATCTAGGTGCATTCCTAGATGAAAACCTGAATCTAAAAGAGCATGTAAAACGAAAGTGTAGAACGGCAATGCTCAACTACTTCAGAATAAAATGTATCCGGAAATATCTTACCAAAGAGGCTACCGAAACCCTTGTCCTGTCATTGGAGATATCCCATTTATATATTTGTAATGTTATTCTGTATGGTTTTGCTCAGAGCAAAGTAAACAAAATGCAACGAATTTAGAACATGTGTGCAAAACTTGTCCTAAATCGAAGAAAATATGACAGTTCCAAGCAAGCGCTGTATGACCTTCACTGGCTACCAATCAAAGCCAGAATCACATTCAAAATAGTCACCTACATGTATAATTGTTCAGTTGGAAACTCTCCAGAATATCTTTCTGAACATCTCATAAAACAAACACAGACAAGAAACTTGCGTTCTTCAAACTCCGTTACTGGGTGTTTCGTTGTTCCTTTCAACAAGCGCAAAACGGTCAGCGACAGAAGTTTTGGTACTGTTGGACCTAAACTCTGGAATGAATTGCCTCTCGAAATAAGGAACTCGGACACAATAGATCTTTTCAAAAGGAAGTTGAAAACTCATTATTTTGGAAATTATTTTGCACTCTTTTAGAGACTGTGACTGTAATTTTTAAGAAATTGAAGTAACGTGAACTGGATGATTTTATTGTGTAAATACATTCGAATATGAACTATATTATAACAAATACAAAATACAGTTGTTTGTACAAACTTCTGGACATGTCGCAATAACCCACTTATTCTTACTTAATAACAAACAGCTGCTGTCTCACTGTATCTTAATATTCTAATATCTTATTAATTTTATCTGATGTCTGATCTTTTTTCAATGATTACTAAATATTTTATTTACAATGGTATTTATGCTCATTTATGTTATATGTCATTAAAGTAGTTCTGCACGTTTGGATCGAATTTTTTCCTACAATGTAGAATTTGATTAAACTCTGATTTTCAAAACTTCAGAATATACCTTGAAAATTCAGCAAATAAAAAAGATAGGGTCGTGTGCTTTATTTTTGGCTAGACTGATTTGAAAAAAATGGATCTCACGCAATATTTCATCATGGGAGTCTATGGGAAAATCATAACTTTCATAACATTTTCGCGAATAGAAATGTTTCTACAATATAGATTTTGATGAAACTTCTCACAGTTCTAAATAAACATATGGCCTATAATTTGGTGAAAAAAATGTTTAGGTCCGTTTGCTAATTTTTGAGATATATGACCAAGATTAAAGTTAACCGGACATTTCACGCTAATTTTAAGACATGTTTTGAATGTTTTAACGTGTTCTATGTTTTAATGTCATTTGACTTAAGAAATATAGCAAAAGTGCCATTTTTAATAAATGTACTCACAGGTTTCGATTAAATCATAAAATTATTTTCATTTCCGTACGCCGAATCCAGGCTTTATTCTACGTTTTCCGAATAAATGACGATACGCAATCACTTCCGTATTTTTATGTATTTGTAAAACGCCATTGAATATTTATTACGTAAAAAAGAATCAAATGAAACAGTTTCAGTTTTTTTTCTAGTTGCTGTTTCTGTCATATTAACACGTTAAACCTTTAAACACGTCGTTTTCAGGATGGCCAACCTTCGTGACTTTTCGTGCCGTACAAACGGGGGAAAATAACTCGTTTCAGGTTACAATTTTGCTTATATTTTTATTCCTGGACGAATTAAGTAAAGACAGAAGGTGTCAAAGACAGAAAAACGAGTGCTTTTCTCGAAAAATAAAGTTACAATAATTTCTTCAAACTATTCGCAAAACTTCCACGTGTACACGTTACCTTCAAATTTGGTTCGTGAAGAAAAACAAAAACATTTGGGTGAAGTGTTTGAGGAAAATGTTTAGAATGTCTGGTAGGCGCTCTGTGTCGACGAAAGCACTCGTTTTTCTGTCATCGAAAAGAATATTAAAACCAGTCAGGTAATAAGATAATTATAAGTAAAAATATTACTAGAAGCAAGCAATTCTTCGAGTGTACGATACTGAAATATCACGTTGTTTGGCTATCCTGGTATTACGTATGTAACATAGTTAGAGGCGCCACAAGGGGCATTGTAACTACCTACCTCTGTTAACTGAAATTAATTGACAGGAAACTTTTCTACTGTGAGGAAGTTTATGGTTTTTCTTTAACCTGTGACATTATTGAGACTTGTAAAATAGTCGAATGAATAAAACGAGAATGAATCCGAGTACAAAACATTTTATTTATAGCAAGAAACATAATTACAATGATGTAAAATGTGATATGATGTTACAAAAACCTCCCGATAACATTTTTGAGACGAACAATGCTAAACACACTATAGTCTACATATATAATATACGTCATGTCCTAATACACAAACACACACGTTCCGCGAATTCATTACACTGCGGACGAGAGTGCTAACCTTAACCATGAAATCACTAAATAAAAGCCTATGCGAACATTACTTGGTCTATAGAAACACACACACACACACACATGCACACGCACACGTCTAGTACGCTCAGATTAAAAACATCTTCAAAACAGATAATAGAAAAGATTAATTTAAAAACTGCAGTGAAAACAAAATTTTTAGCAAGTCACACTCCCATAGGGTACATTTGAAGCTAGTTGTTTTCTTAGATATGCAAGTGGCATTCTTTTTAGTGTTATCCGTTATCCTAAATTGTTCCTTTTTCAATGTTATGGGAGGTATTTTACCACAGCTTAATGTTGAAGAGTGACTGCAGGTACAGTGATTTTTGTTTTATGTTACATGTTATTTTATTCTTTTGTGTAACTACTTATCATTTTCACAGTTTCAGTAGTTTAATTATAACAAATAGCGCTTCTATTTAAAAACAACGGGTTAGCATAAAGGGGGAAGAACAACGGCAAAAGTTTGAATCTTCTCTAAAGGCTTCGACAAATTTAGTTGAGTTCACAAAGCATCAACCTCTTGATCTTGTAAATCAGTTATAAATGCAGACAGAACAAACATAACATTTTTGTCTTAAGTATATCTTAAAAGGCAATATAGGTAAATGAATGCACAAAATTATGTATCTTTAAATTATAACGTAATATTCCTAGATATCTTTCTGGACGTTATAAATGTCTCACACAATTATATTATGATTTATTTTAGTCTTTCTTTCTGTGAACAGTGCCAATAACTTTTCGTGCAAAACACAAATATGAATATTTAAATGCATTTAGCATAAAACACAAAGGCAATGTTTATTTATTTCATAATGACATTCAATAAATACAAGAGCAATATATAATATAAGCATAATAATAAAGTAATTACTAGGGAGTTTCAAAACGTTCTGCTACTGGATCTAAAATATTAACGAGAAACCCTACCTACCTAACACCTATGTCAACCTCTCAAAGTATCACCCTTTAAATAAATGCATTTGTGTAGACTTGATATCCACTGCCTAGTCAGTCCAAGATATCTCTTTCAATCATCTCGTCACACAGACAACTATTTCTTGAGGCGAGGAAATAGAGAATAAAAAGGGCATGGATTTAAATATGGAGAATATTTTGAGTGTTGAAGTAGTTTTACCTTTTCGTCGTGCAGAAAGGTGGTGACGACTGATAGAGGAAAATGACTTTCAAACTTATATTCGGGCGCTCTTTCCCATAGAATGTCTTTATGGAACTAAGAACTGTTCTCTTGTAGAAACTGCTAGTAATAGAGTTTCCTGTTTGACAAGGGATCTGCACAACTGTGGCACAACAATTGATTGGAAAGGAAATTGTATTTAGTCCCTTTTCTGAGACTTTGTTTTTACCGGGCGTTTTTCACTTTATCTTCTCCATTGCTATTTGTCAGATCGTCTGAGGGCATTAACCATACACACAAGTTTCATTCTGTTAGTGAATTATTGGTATTCTTGCGTTGCATTTTAGACACGTATTTCACATTTCACTGCCTGGCTATGATAACACATTAAAAATAGCAAGCGCATATGACTGTCATTATTTCAAGTGGTATAACTTTTTTCATTTATTCCCCATTTCAACGATTTTTTTTAGTTTATGAAGGTATTAAATACCTTTTTATATACATGTAAAATTAAAAAACATGAAAATCATATGTTTGAGCGTATCGGTAACAGAACTGTTTGAAGCACCCTCGTATTTTACATACAGAATTTACAGTATAACTTGAATGTACATAAATGTGGACAATTTAAAAACAATTTTCTTAGGTTTATATGCCAAAGAATTTTAAACTTAAGTGTTGGTCAGTGACAAAAATATGGCCTATAAATGTATTTCTTAGTTCAAGAGAAACACACTATAACAGTGTAAACATGTTTAACATAGTGATTTCATGAAAACAAATATTTTGGTCAATTTTCATTAAGATTGGACTAAAAATGTGGTCTCTTGAGTTTAAACAAGTATTTTCTTAGATACCGGTATGACCTAGTGACCTAGTTTTGACCCCAGATGACTCATTTTCGAACTCGGCCTAGATTTCATCAAAGCAATCATTCTGACCAATATTCATGGAGATCAATTGAAAAATATAGCCTCTATCGCATACACAAGGTTTTTCCTTGATTTGACCTAGTGACCTAGTTTTTAACTCCAGCTAAACCCTTTTCGAACTCGGCCTAGATTTCATCAAAGTTATCATTCCGACCAATATTCATGAAGATCAATTGAAAAATACAGCCTCTATCGCATACACAAGGTTTTTCTTTGATTTGATCCAGTGACCTAGTTTTTTTATCCCAGATGACCCGTTTTCGAACTTGGCCTAGATTTCATAAAGGTAATCATTCTGACCAAAATTTATGAAGATCAATTGAAAAATACAGCCTCTATCGCATACACAAAGTTTTTCTTTGATTTGACCTAGTGACCTAGTTTTTTACCCCAGATAACCCAGTTTCGAACTTGGCCTAGATTTCATAAAGGTAATAATTCTAATCAAGTTTCATGAAGATCAGTTGAAAAATCCAGCCTCTATCGCATACACAAGCTAAATGTTGACAGACAGACGACGGACGCCGGACATCGAGCGATCAGAAAAACTCACCTTGAGCTAAAAATTAATTTTCAACTTTATTCATATTACTAGACCTCTATATTCTATTATATGCTATATATGCTGTCGAAGGTTAATGTCATATATTCTTTTTTCAATAAGTAATCTGTAGCACAGTTCCCATATGCAAGATCTGCACCCAGGTGCACATTTTGCGCAAGCGGTAATTTAAAAGTAAGTCTGTCGTAATATAAACCAAAATTCATCTCGCACACATTTGCCTAGAGTATATTTTAATCAAATTTGTACCTACGCATATTTGACACGTGTTCTATTTTTGTCATTTAAACCAAACATAAAAATCGGCTTGGCATTTTCTTATGTATTATAATAAGGCACTGCCTCAATCTGGAATCGATCAGACTTCAAATTGTTCCTTTAACATTTAAAAACAACTGTCTACTAGGGTGTTTCCAGGCAAATTGTTGAGAAGCACAATCATGACAGACTTAGGGACTTAGGGTGATCACATCAGCTCACACTGTGCTCAGGTGAGCTAAAAATCATACAAAAATGAAAAGTTACTAGATTGCAACTCACTGTTAACAAGACTGTAACAGACAGACACACATGTAACAATCTATTTGCACCACGACAGGTTAAGAGCTCAGACTAGGAAGACATATTAGCCTTCTTCTGCAGGCTTGATTTTTTCTATTTGTGTTAATTGTAATTCTGCAATTACTCGCTCTTAGTACCACCATTGGTAAAACAAATCCTAATTTTGCTTTTATATACACATTACAAAGACTTGCATCACACTTTAGTTATTGAAAAAACTGTTCACAAGCTGAACTGTGAATAACAACCTTTAATAACAGTACTGGAGGTTTTTGTCAGGCCTTGAAATAAGTATTGTCAAAATAAAGAAAATGTGACTTGCTGTAATCTGTATTCTAAAATTTACCATTTCTCTTGCAACAAGAACAAATAAACTAGAGGGCCATGAAGGCCCTGTATTGTTTTCCTGACATACTGACCTACAGATCATCAAGATCAACATTCTGACCAAGTTCCATTAAAATTAGCCTCTAAAGTGTTAACTAGCTTTTCCTTTGATTTGACCCGGGGACCTAGTTTTTTACCCCACATGACCTAGATTTAAACTTGATTTAACTCCCTGAGGCCGATATCATAATATACATGCTGCGGCGAGATAAGAATTTTCACCTGACGTCGAAGAACATTATCTGATCTTATTATAATCACACTAGCATACAGTCAATTGATCATGCATAAAATATTATTAACATTGGTGTAAATCAAACTATACTTTTAAAATCTTCCAAGTTTGAACAAATATTTATATTTATATCCACTTTCGTCCGTAACTTATATCCAAATAGAATAATATTTCATTTCGAAACATTCACCATTTTTACACACCTACTGCGTTTAATAAATATTTGAACATTTCCGATTTTATTATTTTTTTCACATGTAAACACATTAAATTCCAATAAAAAATATAAATTATTAACACAGAGTATTTACATTAGCATTACTCAAAAATAACACCCATTTTTGTAACGAATAACGATGGTTTATTTTGATGTCTCATTAATTTCTAAACATGTACACAAACGTTGTGTTACACGCACTGAGACAGTTAAATTGTAATATTGACACCCATCTTTGAAGAATTATTAAATTTACAAAAAGCGTTTATTTACACACATTTTTATGTATGAAACTTGTTTTGCTGTGTCATTTTTATCCATTTGAATTTAATGCGATGTAAGTGTACGAATATTTCAGCTTTCTAAAACTTAACATTTTCCGACCATTCATTTCTCTGATAATGAAATTTCATCATCCAAAGGAACTTATACGTCAAAATTAGCATGATAATGAATATTTTCTTCAATGTCAGAAAAATCTCTGGCAGCCGACATTATTTTAATCTTTTGAAATACAGTATGAACGAAACACAGCGGAGTTCGTCTTTTTTATTTCCTTTACCGCAAATTTGAAAACATTTATTTTAACAAGGAAACTAATTATTAGCATAATTGATAATTTATAACATCTAAGAAATAAAAACCGGTATGCAAAATAATTTTGCTTTTATCAGGACTAAAAATTAACAAGTACGTGACGCAATCAGCATGATCTCGGTGCCGCGACTATACTCGTCAATTGCCGTCCTTATAGTCGGATATCGACGCTACAGGGGTAGAAAATATAGCGCCTTTAGTCGCATTTCGGCCCCAGGGAGTTAAAGATCATCAAGATTAACACTCTGACCAAGTTTCATGCAGATACAGTCATAAATGTGGCCTCTGGAGTGTTAACAAGCTTTTCCTTTGATTTGACCTAGTGACCTAGTTTCTAATTTCACCTGACCCAAATTTAAACTTGACCTATTGATTATTAAGATTAACATTATGACCAAGTTTCATTAAGATATTGTCATAAATGTGGCCACTACAGTGTTAACAACTTTTTCCTTTGATTTCACCTGGTGGCCTAGTTTTTGACCCTAGATGACCCAATATCAAACTGGTCTAAGATGTTATTAAGGGTAACATTATGACCCAGTTTCATGAACATTGGGCTAAACTTGTGACCTCTAGAGTGTTAACAATCATTTCCCTTGATTTGACCTGGTGACATAGTTTTTGACCCCCCTGACCAAGATTTAAACTTGACCTATGGATCATCAAGATTAACATTTTGACCAAGTTTCATGAAGATATAGTCTTTAATTCTTTGATCTGACCTGGTAACCTAGTTTTTAAACCAAGATAACCTTATATTGATCTCGTCCAAGATTTTATTAAGAGTAACATTCTGACCAAGTTCCATTGAGATTGAGCCAAAACTGTAACCTCCAGAGTGTTATCAAGCTTTTCCTTTGTCCTGAAGTAGTGACCTAGCTTTTGATTCCAGATAAACTAATATAAAGCTCGTCAAAATTTTTTTAGGGTAACATTCTGACAAAGTTTCATTTGGATTGAACCAAAATTGTGACGTCTAGAGTGTTAACAAGCTTTTCCTTTCATTTGACCTGGTGACCTAGTTTTTGACCCCAGATGACCCAGTATCAAACGCGTCCAAGATTTTATTAAGAGTAACATTCTGACTAAGTTTCATTAAGATTATGTCACAATTGTGACCTCTAGGGTGTTAACAGTCCAATTTTTGACGACGGACAGACACAATACGGCCTTATCACAGAATTAAGCCAATGTCAAAGCAGCACTTCTTGAGCGTTGGCCTAATGTCCTCAAATTCAATACAGATCATCTGCTGGTCCAGATCAATCTCCATATGAAGTTTCATGATCCTCCGCCCCAGTGTTCTCAAATTGTTGTTTGGAAAAAGTTTAAATGTTCCGGGTCATCTTCACCATTGGAACTCAAAATCAATACAGGTCATCTGGTGGTCAAGACTAACCTTAAATAAGACTAACCTACGCTTCCCTCTTTGATTGTGTCTGACGGAAGAGGGGGAGGACTCTATGATAAGCAGTTTATAAATCCAACCTGACTGACCTGTTTTGATATTTGTCTTCTGACCTGTTTCGTCGGGCCCTTAAGGGTGTTTCTCTTGTTGCTCTGTCTTCTGAAAAGGCATTGCGTACATACGTTTTTGGTTCTTAAGGTTTGCTTTTAATATATTTATACACGAGCATTTTTGTGTTTTACATGCCATGCCTTTTTGTTTCCTTTACGTGTGTAAGAGATTCACCTGGAGGGGATTACTTTTATTTACACTGTCCCCTGTCTTTGGAACATGGTGGGTGTAAGAGTGAGGTTGGGTGCGCACCATAAACCGGTTTAAGCTCCCCAGTGGTGTTTTTGCCACTGACCGTTCGAAGGCGGTGCCCCACTGTGTTCCTTTGTTTGTTCGTTTTGTCCTATGTGTTGGCTGTGTGTGTGTGTATGTGTGTGTTCCTTTGTTTGTTCGTTTTGTCCTAATGTGTTGGCTGTGTGTGTGTGTGTGTGTGTGTGGTGCATGCGTCTGCGTGCTGTGGGTTTCGTTTTGAGGAGGCTGCGTTTTTGGTGCGTGGCATTCCCTGTTTGATATTTGTCTTTGTTTTTTTTGTACTAAATTTTGTGATCCTCATCCAAAGCATTCCGAAGTAATTGTCTAAAAAACGTTTTAAAGAACCGTTACTTATTTTGTTGGATTTAAAGTCACATGGACACAGGATAGGTCATTTGGCGACTTTCCAGCTTTAATGGTGGAGGAAGACCCCAGGTGCCCCTCCGTGCATATTTTAAAGAACAGGGTCAGTGTGACCTTGAGCTGTGACCTACTGACCTCAACATCATTACGGGTCACCTGCTTGTCATAATTAACCTCCCTGATCCCATAATCCTAGGCTCAAGCCTTCTCAAGTTATAATCTGAAAAACATTTCACTGTTTTGCCTTATTGTGACCTTGACCTACTGACCTCAAAGTAAAACTTGACCTGTATTTTATCCTAGGCTCGAGTTCTCAAGTTATCATTCGGAAACGGTTCAACTGTTCAGGGTCACTGTGACCTTGTCATTTGATCTACTGACCTCAAATTCAAACAACTGTATTTTATCATGTTACACCTGTGTTACAAAAGCTATGATCCTAAGCCAAAGCATTCGCAAGTTATCATCCAGAAAACATTTACCTGTTCAAGGTCACTGTGACCTTGACCTTTGACCTACTGACCCCAAATACGAACTTGACCTGTATTTTCTGATGTTACACCTGTGTACCAAAATATTTAAAATCGGTCAAGCTTTTCATGAGTTATCATCCGAAAACCATGAAAACAAACTGACTGAAAGACAGACAAGCTTACTACATGGGGGTATAACAAAACATTCTCTTCAAAATTTCATGGAAAATATTACTTAAATATAACTATGTTAATTAGTAGACAACCTTTACAAAATAAACCAGAAATCAGTTATCTAAAATAAGATTTATGAAACTTTAGTATGTTTTATAAGCATATAACAAAACCAGTGTGATAATGGTGCTTTATCTCTAAAAGTAACAGAGCTTAGTCAATCACTGCTGTTCTCAAAATAAATTTAGTTCCTAAGTAAATCATGAATTCTTATTTTCAAAAGTTTTTTTTTTTTAATTCAAGTTAATTGGTCTTCTGTCTTTTCATATTTTCTGGTTTTTCTTTCTTGCTTTTCAAGTAAATTATACTGGTTTTGTTGACCTTCCATTTTGTAGCTGCCTGCTCTCAAGAAGTAAATCTGTAAAACACAAATCAGACACTGTAAATTGATAAAAAGAGACCCCAACAAAGAAGACATGTTTTCATACTCAAAGCTTTCAGAAAGCAGGCAAACTAAACAAATAAAGATAAAATTTCTATTACAAATTGGATATTATTCTGGACAATTTGAAAATATTTTCAGCTGTTTCAGTACAGAGTTGGCCAAGGTTTTTCCTAAACAAGTCTATGTAAACCATATGACCAATTGGCAGGGCAATATTTGACCTAAGGGGGATAATCTGAACTAACTTGGTAGAGGAACTTGCTTTTAACCGAAACAGAATGGCTAAGTCAATTTTGATAGAGGGTCACCTAGAGATCATTTCCATAAAATATTTTTTTTTTAAATCCAACTAGGAATTTTCACCAGCAAATTGGATAGAGTCCAAGGCCTTTAAAATTTGGAAATATATGTGCGATAACTACATGTCCAGTTTGGGAAAAAATGCTATTCATGGAAAGATGGTGTTAGTGTATTAATTTGAACAGTAATAAATATTTTCAAATCAAATTTAATTTTTACTGTAACAGACTAGACAACAGCATTTTTCAGACTTCAAGTTTTACAAATCTAATCACAGACCATTTCTTCAGTATTATTACCCGTACCCTCAAAGTTACGCCTTTTTACCCCACGGTCGAAAGATTACCTTCAGTTTCTTTTGATGCTGCCATGTGTCTAATAGACTTGCAGTAATACTTCCCGTTGACATTTTGTCAGGAAAATAATCAACCAGAAGTAAATCTCACCTGAAGCACGACTAAAATATAAATTGCGGGACATGGAACATAACGGATTAGACTGGTAACACGCAGTACTGTGCCCTATAGTAAGACAAAAATTGATAATGTCTAAGAACCGCTTCGTCCGGTAATACTAAAATGTAAACAAAATTAAACCATTTGTTGATGTAATTTTTGGGAAATGTTACCTTCCATTTTGGGATGTTTCTCTGCCACAGTTGGGAAAATGCAATATTTTTGGATTGGGAAGTGGCCTCTGTCAATACGGATGAAAGCCCTACCGGCTAACAATTTCTGACAAGAAATAAATTTCAAAGTTTTTCTTTTCGGTTGCATTTCGGTTGCCATGGCAACCAGAGTTCTACATGGAATTAAATTCTTTGAGTAATTTTGAAAGAGGACCACCCAATGATCATTCCTGTGAAGTTTGGTGTAAATCTGCCCAGTGGTTCGAAAGAACAATATTTTTTACAAATTGTTGACACATGATGGACATCAACTCATGTTGTCACCCTGTGACAGGTGAGCTAATAATTGTTTAAATTTGCATACATGTATAAAATTTTATGGTTTTGTTTAGAAATGCTTTTTCATCAAGAAAATGAAATGGAGTCTTTACTAAGGCCTAAAAATATTCTTTGTGTCCGGTAACATGCAAAAAATAGGGTACGTAGGCAGGATTTTTTTTAAAAATATTTTTTGGGAGACTTTTCTGAAATTATTTTTGTGTAAAAAAATGAATACAAATACGGGGAGCATCAGTAAGTTGATTTTTAACACCACTGACCATGTTTAAAGCATAAAAAGTGCAGTTTTGCAACTTTTGTCAAAAAGTTGAAAAAAATGTTCTCCAAGGCCATAAAAACATTTAGGGTCGGGCGAAAAATTAAGGGTCGGTCGGGATACCGGAAACAAACATTTTTTTTTAAACATAATGCCTAATGTTCCTTGATATTTGATTCTGTGCATTGACTCAACCACAAAAATCTATCCACACAAATACAAATGATTTTACAGTATACAATGCTTTTTGAATGATTGAAACTGCTTCCTAATTATAAAGAAATAGAACGATAGAAATAGCTTAATTATGAGCTGCAAGCAAGTGGTTTTAGTCTGTCAACAAGCACATTGGAGCAGTACAAAAATATTCTGTATGATAGACCAAGATGCCTGAAAATAGGGAAAAGTGAGCAAATTAAGAAAACATGGACAACCAGCTGTTTTCAAATTTCTAAGGTCTAAGGACTAACATCATTTTTTGCAATTTTTCACTTTTCATGCCAATAAGATGACCCCAATTATACCATTGTCATGGCGGGAGAAATTTGTTAAATAAACTTTTTTCAATGAAAATAAAACAGTAGCAGATTTTATCTAAATGTATAATGAAACAAAGTAGATGTGGTTAAAACTTTCAGTTTTGAAAAAAGAGTCACTGTACGAGTGGGTATGTATACACGACTGACCAGCCAGAACGGCCAAACATTATTTTAACCCAGTGAATTCCATGTACCTTTTTGACTTGGTGGTCTATGACATTCACTTTGCTCGATACCATTAAAAGGCAAAAACAGACTGGAAAAGCAGCTATAAGAATTTGTTCTGCCTTCTTCAGTTTAGTATGAACATAGGAGCCGACAAAATGCTACAATCGTTAATTGGTATCTCAGACGGCCATGATTCATAAATATAACTTTAAATGTATTTGAGTATGCGTGCAGTGTACAAAATTCAGATTTCAACTAACCCATTCTGACAACCAGGAACCAGTTGTTCGAAACTTCAACTGGTGATTAAGCTAACGTTTGATTTACTTTTAGGGTTATTTTTTCTGCATTTTAGAAGACTCTGAAAAACAAATGTATAGGGTAAGCATTTGAAACACTGGAAAACCTTAACAATAAAATCAAAACATCATACTAGTGTGTCCCACCAAGTCTTGTATTTTGAATCAAAATTTAACTGGAGATTAGTTTAACAGCCGGTTCCGAACAACCGGACTCAGATCTAGAATATTTTCAAGCCTGACACCAATTTCACATGCCTGAACTTAAAGCACCAAAAAATATCTTAATTTTGCACAATAAAACAACTGGTCTAGCTCATACCCTCAAAATACTTCTTCATATTGGTTAGGACATGCTCGACTGGGGATTCCTAGGAATAGGAATTGAATGCACCGTAACAACAATTGTAATGTGAGCGCAGCTTCGGTTTGAATTTGCAGAGCTTAATTTAACTTTTTTGACCAATTGCAAATTTTAGCATGTAGCTTTTTTTCTTGTTGCTAAATCTGAAATGTACTTGCATTTAGACTTTCAATTAAAAATGCTAGAATATCATAAAATGTCATGCTAGAACATTAATATTGTTTGCACGGTTTTCCTTGGTGTCGATTTTGTGCATTATAGCTAAATGACCCTCCATTAAAGTAATTCGGAACACATCATTGATGGCGTAACTTAACTACTGGCTCAAACTATGGCAAGGCAAATCTTTGTACCTAATATTATAAGTACCGATTCAACAATATGTACGAAGTAGTAAGGTAGCCTGCGTTCTAGATTTAATTCAACGCCGTAGCCACACTGAGGCAAACCAAGGCAGCTGCCTCGGTTAAAATATCAGACACATTCTAGTTTTCTTAAAATGAAAGTATCTATTATAAATATGGCTAAAATGACAATTTTTATTTTGATATAACACAGTCTGAGAGGGCTCCAGAAGGAACCAGAGACTTCTTTGGAAAAAATCTAGTGGTGCAGGGGGCGGTATGCCTCGGTTAAAATTTGTGTCTGGCTATGGCACTGTAATTATCAGATATACCTCTACATTTCTTTATAATCAGTAATCCATTAAAAAATGGCTAACCAACAAAAGATGTTGTGTTTTCTGTTATTTATCTGCACGTGGGAAAAACACTGTCACTGCCTAATTGTTCTCAAATTAAAGCGAATCTACAAACATTAACAAAAACCGCAACAATTTTGACTATTATTTGTATTTGCAAATTAAATTGTGTGAAATGTTTATCTTAACTCGCATTCCACGACTGCAAAATTTGAGCTCTGTGATTTGTAAAAGTAATTACATCTTCTGCATGATTATGGTTCTGACTAACTCTTAAACTCTTGCATTTATGGAACAGTTTGAATTCATTGTGCGATGCATTCTTGAAAAAAAAGTTTTATAAACGGAAATCATATTAAATCACCATGATTTATGCATTTAACTAGCATGCTTTTTCAATCACATTAGGAAATAAATGGTAGCCTGGTCGAGGTTGTATCGGTGGCAAATCAGTAACACGAAATTCTGTAGTCATTGGCTATTGAACTACCTCTAATTTCGAACACTGTGCATTCACGGTTACGGGTGAAGCATGTATATATCTGATACTCACTGACCTATTTTTAAATCAGATGTGCGAAATCACTGGTTTAAATGATTTCATAGAAAAGCTGATTAACAAGGTCAAATTTGTGTCCAGTCATGAAAAATAACACAGTATATGCAAAATACTGAGAACATGAAAAACACCTTTTAAAATATATATTTTTTGCTATAAGTCAATCCGATTCTCTATATTTAGGCAAAGAAGTATAAAATACACAAAATGGCAACTGACTGTAATCTCACGTGATCTCGTGTCAGAGCGTGAATCGGCGTTATCTTAGTCACAACAAACATCGGTGAGCAAGGAGTTACACTTTGCACCGTTAAAACTATATTTAAAATATAACAAAATAAAACAACCTTAGTTTAATGTGAAATAATCTTAAGACACAAAATACACATTTTTACCAAAAAAAGGCGTAGTCATACGGTGATAATTAATTTACCGAGGAATAATTGACTGTGCATACAACATGGCACGTGGAGTAAGCATTCACTTCCGGTAAACGAGATTGCATTCAGTTGTCACGGGATGTTGGCGAGATTTGCCCTTTCAAGTTGCCGACCTATTTATTTTTATAGCTCTTTGATTTAGGCTGAGCACAGCTTATAGACAGAATCATAAATTTGCTCAACTTAGTTACTTTAATTACTCTGTATGCAGTGAGCCTTACGAAATAGTAATCTAAAAGGCACATTTCAAATTTATGAATAAATAATAATGTAAAAAATAAGGAATTTCTATGCTTACTTTTTTATCAGTTGTTTATGGGTGGGGCGTTTGTTTACTATTATTATACGGTGGAAAGTTATAGTTACTCACGTTTCTAAAAACGTCAACAGGTCCAACCGAGCACATGCTGTACTGGAGTGCCGTCCATATTCTATATAAAAGTAAAATAATTCCATTAATCAGTCATGCCTGCAAGGAAAATCACGGATTTCTTAATCGTAAAAATTCAATATAGGCTTAGTGAGTAACAGAAAAGTTCCAAGAAATTAAAGTACCGGAAAGGAATTAAAATACGAATTGAAAAGCGACACAAATGTGAATCTATTCTCTCATTCCCTGAGTTGAAGAACTCGCTGGAGAAAGTTTTTGTTTTCTCAAAAATGTCGGCGCCTATGTAAAAGTATCTACTCTCATTGTAAATCAATGTAAAGATAAAAATGTTCAAAATGTCGGCGTTTAAAAAAGCTACTCAGTAATGAATAAAGCATGTTTGAATCACAAATTATATCAGTGTAGTCATGTTACCGGCTGATTAGCTTGTGACGCAACAAAATTAACAGCTTACTTTGAATTTCTTTTGTGTCGCAGACATCTTATTGTGCGGATAATGCGTTTGGCCTAATGATCTGACGGACGCTTATTAACATTAACGAAGACCGTGATATCCCGAATTTCATCGGGGTCGTCGAATGCCCATGGTCTAAACCGGAAATCCATATTTTTTATTTGGATAGTATGTGTTGTTTGGATTACCTCGTATGTTACCGTAGTGGGATTCGATCGCGATTTTCGTCGCTTCGTGATTTCCTATTAAAACAAGGACTTTCACAAAGGAAAATGAGTGAATTTTGGTTTAGGCCCGTTATTGAAAAAAATATTATGGTTATAAATTTGATTTCTACCTTCACCCGTAACTGTAAGTAATATTTTGCTTTTTGATATGGTTAATTACTAGAATTATTTAACTGATTCATCACAAATGAATGTCATAAGCTAGATGATAAGAGCAAATTCTTTGTACCGGGAATCCTTTACTTACTGCGAACTAAAACTTATAAATTATATATTTTTTATCAGATGTAAATATTTCGTAATATGTGATGAGGGTTTAGATCTTGACAAGCCGGAAGTTAAAACATATGCAATTTTCCAAAGTAATTGTTTTTAATTTGAATTATTAACATTTGAATACCACGTTTAGTAATTATTTGTCTACAAGTCGTTGTTTGATAAGTTGAAAAGGAATACGTTGTATTTGATTTGTCATCTCGCAAGAAACTCTGCTACACTGGCAACAGGTTTATTAAATAGCTGAATGATACATGCTTTCTAAAAGGAGGATTGTGTGTACCTGCGCCACTGGCGCCAGACCAGAAAGTAAATGCCTCTGTACTTGTTATACTCTACCACTAGGTATTCTATAAGAACCGTGGTCATGAAGGGTTAGGAGTATATCACCAAAACACAGAAATATTTTATAACATCGTTACCAATATTTTACCTGACCATTACATGTTCTGCCGTACTGTCCCGTACTGAAAATATTCTGAAAAAGGTGCCCCCCTTTGAAAATGAATGCCATTTGTAAAGAAATAAAAATAAACAATCACTGAAAACTGTGTTCCACCTAGTTATGTGAAATTTCAGCACTCGCACGCTATTACAAATGCATCAAAACAAACATGTGTAACACTTCCTTGAAAATGGTGAGTTTTTAAAACCGCTTGACTGTCTGGATGTGGGGCCTGTTAAAACAGTTCTTTTTTCGGAATTCAATGCTTATATCAGTATACACTTGTTTTGTAGAGTAATATAAGTAATATACACGCTATCATTACAAAAACAACAAAACAAGTGTCAGTATACTAATATAAACATTGAATTCCGAAAAAATGACTTTCTAAATGGGACCCACTTCCGGGCAGTCAAACGCCTTCAAAAACTCACCATTTTCAAAGAACTATTACACATGTTAGTTTTGATTCATTTGCAATCGCATGCGAGTGTTGAAATTTCACATAATTAAGTGGAACACAGTTTTCAGCAATTGTTTATTTTTATTTCTTTACAAATGGCATTCATTTTCAAAGGGGGACAACTTTTTCAGAATATTTTCAGTACGGGACAGTACGGCAGAACATGGAATGGTTAAGTAAAATATTGGTAACGGTGTTATTCGTTTATAAAATATTTCTGTGTTTTGGTGATATACCCCTAAACCTTAAGGGAAAAATATAATATTTATATATAAATAATATATAAAGCACGCAGTTTGGTAAATGTTTACTAAACAAGTGGTAATTTATGCTCCATTGTGTACCGGTCACACTTCTTCAATACTTCTTATCTTATAAAAACAACGCGTAGTTTATAGTTTTTTCAACGTTACACAAAAAACTTTAATAAAAATACAAAATTTTAGAACCATTCTGATTGGCTCTTGTGAAAATGTATGTCAATCGTCATTTTACTACACGTGTTCGCTAATATGTGGAAATGCAGCATAAATGTGCAAAATGAATAAAATAACAGACCAATGTATGATTTCAAATTAAAAATCATATACAAGATGAATTTCATTTATCATCTGGAGTGTAAAACTCTGATTTTTTTTTAAATTCTGTTTTTGTTTGTTTACGTTTCGCCTAACATGTGCACACTGCCGTGACCTCTAGACCGGATGTTCATTAGGGAAGGTCACGCACGTTTTTTCTGTAACGTTGACGAAAGCATAAAATATGTGGATAATCTCAGCAATATATAATATTGAGATAATGTGACTGATGCACGTTGGAAGATAAAATATCGCTTGTTAAATATACTAGGTACCCATTCACCGAACTGCGCGTTTAAGTTGAGAAATGTACAATTGAAACGGGTTGGTATATTTTCCCGTTCATGATAATGGTTCTTATAGAATACCTAGGGGGTAAGGTATAACATGTACAGAGACATTTTCTTTCTGTTCTGGTGCCAGTGACCTGCGCAGGAGTCTTCCGTCGGACGTTTGTATAAGCGACCTTGTCTTAAAATGGTAAATGAATCCATGGAATTACAAGGAAAATTGCCTTACAAGACAAATCTGACCTCTACATTGACCTTGATCCTATAACAAGAGTTTTGAGCCTTGCACATACCACCTTGTCTTAATACGGTAAATGTCTTGCGATTTATTTGAATAAATTTTATATGGTTATATATTACAATAATAAAACGTAGAGACCGTAAATATAGCAAAAATATATCCCTCGTGAACATTTCCAATTATTCCAATTCCAGTATTGATGTGCATTACAACATGTTTCTCACGAATTCTTTATCTTAGAAATGGTCTAGCCAAGAAAATCGATAGCAGCATATGTTTCTTTCCCGGATTTCTTTTCTTTAGCTTCCACCACGATTTCTGTATCGCTAAATGTAAGCGCCACCATTACCTCCCTGTCCAGGTCACTTTCATCGCCTATGTCAACAAACATCTTTCCAACAAAGTAACAATTCTGATCCGTGTACTCTGGGTTTGGTATTTCAGAAGCGTACACTGAGAACCCTAATTGCTTTTGTTGTTTGTAGACTGGAATGTAGGACTTGCGGACTTGTGGCTCCCCGACCTTAACACTTTGACTTTTTTCAACATGTTTGTCGAATATCTTGTCGCACATGTCGCCTGTATCAGCATGGACACGTTTGCTCTCTGGGTGCTTTCCTCTTACAAAAGCGGTCGTCGTTTCGATACCATATGTGTATTTTAATACGCGTTTGGTAATGAACCGCGGAAAATGGCCGAAAATAAGCGCTCCTTTCATAATGGAAAATGAGGCCTCCAGCGGAACGACTACTTCAATGTCAGCAAAGGTAGATCTAATAGCTTGTTGGAGCATTGGAGACTCTGAATAACCACCAACCATTAGTATTGCTGTAACATGAATATCTTTTAATGTGCTTCTGGCGTAGCAGATAGTATTGTCGATTGAATGACGGAAAAAAGACTTTGACAATTCGGCGGACATTTTCATTTTGTCGCCATTAAGCTGGATATCATTTGCATATTTTGATGTGTTTATAACAGTGTTCAAAGTACAGGTTTTTTCGTTTTTGAACAAGTCGATCAGAGTTATAGGAAGCCTCATTCTGACAGGTGATTCATCAGATGGAGATATCGCTCTTTTCTTGATCTCGAAGTCTCTCCATAATTCAAGATAATCTTCCATGTTTTCCGTTTTGAATCGCTGAAAGATGTCTTCACCTACTAGATCAAGAAGCACAGCTTCAAATTCTTTGTCAACCATTGTTCCGCCCCAACTTCCTCCGCAGGCAGCATGTACTTCTTTAACCCCATCATCTTCATTAACTTCGTGGACGGTTATGTCAATAGTTCCGCCTGTAAATAAACAAAATGTTACAGCTAAAATGACGAGCACAATCGAATCTTTATCAAAACGATCCTTGGACATACACACAAGGGAATCACTCCCTTCCGTTCGCGTCTTTGTCAGTCACCAAAATGGTCGCCATGTGGTGTTCGGTTCATTTCGTTTTCTGCATTTTATTATGTTTATTCATTTATTATTTCTTATTTATTTTTATATTCTGACTCAATTTTTATAGACTGTTAATAAAGTTGAGAACAAAATATAACATTGTATGTTATGTTTACTAAACCCGTTAACATATGATTAAAGTACTATTTAACAGTAAAAACTATGAGCTTGTACAATTTCTTTTATTATTTATTTTAAATCTATTTCCTTTGCTGGGTAATCATTAAAATATGTCGTCGTGTTTTACAGATTAATATAAAGATAAACTAGACAAAATAATACTTCAATAAGACCAAATTTGTATAGATAAAATAAAGAAATATATTGCGCAAAATTAACAATTTCAAAAATATCTAACAGTCATTGCAAAGAAAGTTTTCGTTAAAAGACGTTACTGATGTTTTAAAACCTCGAGACCTCGAATTAGTCGGACAGTGTTATACCTCATTGGTTGGTTATAGAACAGGTATATAGTCACTTCCGACGAACGATACTTGTTAAAATTCATCAAATACTCATATGACAGAGGCTATGATAATTTTTTCGAGACATAGTGCATGGTTTAGCCATTTTATTGTTTGACACTATTTATTCTTGGCTGTTGTAGGTACACCTGACGGACTCCGTAACTCTTCCAAGGGACTAATGGCGCAGATAATTATTACTGTCTTGCTTCGTAGTACCCTTAATGATGATTTTCTTGGTGCACTATGATATTCTTCTGCGAGGTCAAAGAGTGTACACCTGTTCATTTAAAATAACCGGTCGTGTTTTACGATTTGTTCTTGTGGCAACTAGATTTCATTTTGAGGGAACTAAAAGGTTTATTAGTCCCCTACTGGTTGGAAACAAGTTTCGGGGACTATAGGACTGCGCTTTTCCGTCCGTCTGTCATTCCATCTTTCCGTCCGTCCGCAATTTCGTGTCCGGTCTATAACTCTGTCATCTAGGAATGGATTTTATATTACTTGGCACAAATGTACCTCATAATAAGACAATGTGTCATGCACAGCTTTCAGACCCCTACCTTAACGGTCAAGGTCACACTTGGCAGTCAAATGTTAACATGGTATGAAGAGGGTCTTTCGTGTCCGGTCCATACCTCTGTCATCCATGAGGGGATTTTAATATTACTTGGCAAAAATGTTCCCCATGATGAGATGGCGTGTCGTGCGCAAAACCCAGATCCCTAGCTTAAAGGTCAAGGTCACAATTTGCGGTCAAAGTTCAAGATCTTTTTTCCTGTCTGGTCAATAACTCTTTCATCCATGAAAGGATTTTGATATAACTTGGCACAAATGTACCTCATAATAAGACGATGTGTCATGCATAACTTTCAAACCCCTAACTCAAAGGTCAAGGTCACACTTGACAGTCAAATGTTAGCAAGGCAAGAACATGGTCTGTTTCGTATTCGGTCCATAACTCTGCCATCCATGAAGGTATTTTAATATTACTTGGCATACTTATTCCACACGATGAGATAATATGCCATGTGCAAAACCCCGACCCGTAGCTCAAAGGTCAAGGGCACAATTGGAGGTCAAAGATCAATAGGTATTTTTCATGTCCGGTCCAGAACTCTAACATCCATCAAAGGATTTTAATATTACATGGCACAAATGTTTCTCATGATGGAACGATGTGTCATGCGCAACACCCAGAACCCTAGCTTAAAGGCCAAGGTCACACTTGGAGATCGAAGGTTGATGGGACATTTTTTTTCTGTCCGATGTATAATTTTGTCATGCGAAACAGGATTTGAATATTACTTGGCATAAATGTTCACCACTATGAGAGGGAGTGTAATACAAAAGAACCTTGTCTCTAGGTTGAAGGTCACACACAGATGCCAAAGGTCAGATACAATAATGACTTTGTCTGTAACAATTCTTCTTCATGCATGGAAGGATTCTGATGTAACTTAGAATAAATGTTTACTATCATGAGACGGATTGTTGTGCGCAAGAACCAGGTCCCTAAGTCTAAGGTCTAGGTCTAAAGTCAAGGTCACGCTTAGAGGTCAAATTCAAACTTCAAGAATGACCTTTATTCGGAGCATTTCTTCTTATGCATAGAGAGATTTTGATGTAACTTGGCACAAATGTTCACCACCATAAGGCACTCTTATTTTTATGCCCCCGGCATCTGCTGATGCAGGAGGCATAAAGTAATTGTTCTGTTCGTCCGTCCGTACATGGTTAACTAAATGGGACCGTTTCGTCAAGCAGCAATACCCCTTACTAAATGACTTGATACTAATGCAGATGTAACATGTGACCATTCCTTATCTTCAAACATCACCTGACCTCAGTCTTACCTTGACGTCATTTAGACCTTTTTAGATTGGCCATCTCTTGGTTAACCAAATGGGACTGTTTTGTCTAGCATCAATACCGCTTACAAGAATGAATTGATTCTAATATAGATGTAACCTGTGACCTCATCTTCAAACATCCCCTGACCTCAGTTTGATCTTGAACTCGTTTTGGACTTAGGTTTCTTTGTATTGATAAGGATGCCACCGGGGGCATCAAGCGTTTATTGAACGCAGCTCCTTGTTTAGAATCATGTCCCTTTGTTGTTACAATAAATAACTTATATTGTAACCTACTTATTACAGGCCGTAGGGAAAAATTGAGGTCAGTTTCCTGTGGTAAAACATGCATGTTACATCCAATTTTTAGGTGTATTTTGACCTGTCTCTACCTGATAAAGAGATCTGTGTGGACTTACAGGGTTTTCTTTACTATAAATAACATTACCTTTTCGATACTCGGCCAAAACTGCAACGTGAAAACAACTATAGGGTTTTATATATACAAATTTTAATCCAAGTCTTTTGTTTATAACATACTGTATATATAGTATGATATTATTTATAATCATTTACAGATGTCAGTTCATTATGCTATACTGCAGTAGAGAAAATCAGGTGCATTTCAGTAGGGGACTTTGTAGTGCATGGCTATACTTCATTTTACACTGTTATTTGATGTAATTTTGCACCAGTAAACTAGTTTAAATTCAATACAAGGATGCTACGGGACAATTTTGTAAAGATTCATCAAGTGGGTCATGAGAAAGAAGTTATTTTACATTTTCCTAATTTTATGTATTTTGGCCTCTTAAAGTGGCTAAGCAAAACCATTTTTGAAAATATTTGAGTTGAGTCCATACAAGGATGATACTGACAATGTTCAGTGAAATTCAGACAAGAAGTTTCCGATGAGAAGCTTTTTATGTAAAGATGTAGACACAGGACCATCCACTTATACTAACGGCTAAACTTGGAACAAAACTGATGTGAATTAGTAAAAAGTTTTAACGTATGGTCAGTGTGTTCAATAGTACTTACCTCCTGCATCCAGTATCATATATCTTGTCCCGGGTTTAAAAGAGGACACACTGGCGCCTGTGTAATTGAATGTAGCTTCTATAGAAAGATGGCGACAGTATATTGACGCTGCCTCTGGCTCTAAAGCTATCGTCAGTTTTCTGCTTTCGATTCCGGCCTTAAATATATATATACAATATAGCGGGAAAAAAGATTGAAGAAAATGCCTTTTTTGATATTTTTGATATTACAGTACATTTTGGATGTATATATATATATATATATATATATATATATATATATATAACTTAACGTCCACCTTACAAAGATTCATTTTTATTATAGTTATCTGACAGATACTTAATTTGTATTCATGAGGTAAATGGAATAGTTTGTAAATACACAAACTTTAATGCTTGTACAAATTATCTTATAGATAGCTTCATCTAGCGTACATTATTAATAACAGTTATCTGTGTTGTATTTCTATTTAATTCTGGACGTATTATTTATATATAAATGCATATAAAACTGTTCTTAAAAAAGCAACTGGCATCTGTAGTTGTAACGTTTTAAAGAAAAAAGAGAAATAGTAAACTCTTGAAATTAGTTAATTGTTAAACGGGTCTGAGATTCGTTAAGGCGGTATGAATCGAAACAAAAAAATGTTAAAACCAATGGATGCTCTCCGGGTCGTTATTATTGCATTTTAAAAGCACAGAAGCAGAATTCATGGACTGAGCATATACGACGTTTTTGTAGTGAAGCTTCCGAAGAAGTTTGTTAGAATGTCGTTAAGAAAACATACAGAGAAGAAATGCGCATCTCCTTCCATCCAATATTTGCTGAAAAATACTCCGGACAAAGATTACTCTACAGTTTACTAATATTGAATAATCAACGGGAAAAACTCATCCATCCGACTGGAACATGACGAGAATATGCGCAAAGTTTAGGGTGGTTGCTGGAGGATACTCCCGACAAGAAATGATATACTTACATTGAGTGATCAAAACGACACTAACTCTGTGAATTCATTCGAGCGGAACACGAAAATAATATGTACATTCCTTGTGGAAATGCAGCTGCTTGTTAAATTTCACATTGTCTTCGAATTGAACACCAGTAAAGCTGTTTTGATTGTACCTTAAACACAACGAATGAAATACTTACCTTAATAGCTGCTTCTCTCATAAATTGTTTTGCGCCGTCAGTCCAAATGGCGGGTACTGTCAGCACCCAATGGACGTCTTGTACCTGTATTTGTCCTATTAATCGATTGTCACCAGCTTTTAATACATCTTCTTTCAGAAATCTGATACTCAAGGCAAAAATATCAAGCGCGGGCAATGATCGACCCATTTCATCTTCAAGTGTAATTTCTCTGTTGATTTTCTAAAATGTTATGAAACCTTATATTTCATTAACGATTTACAGCATCCCCATATACACAATAAATGTTTACTAAAGCATAAACAAACTACAAGCTACTTTGGGGCGGAAGTATACCTTTCAAAACAAAATAAACAGAGTGTTACAATTGTCAATCAGTTACAAATTAAATGATGATAGCGGTGAATACTGTATATAATTATTATACATGAAGTTACAACGCAAGTAATTGTTTATACCTCTCCAAGCTTTTTGTTTAGCAACATTTTAAAACGTCGAAAATAGTAATATTTCTCATGTTCACCACTGTCTATCAGATCTCTGTATCTGTTTTCAGCATCGTATCCAAAAGCCTCTATTGTCTTTCCATCAGGGCGTAAAAGTATACATGTTGGCGTTTTGTCTGTTTGCGTAGAACCAGAATGCCATTTTCGAGCGGATGCCTTTGTCCGATCAGACTTAAAGTCACTCAGGAATGAGAAGGCCCAACCTGAATATGTTGTTCCAAAGTCAATTGCTGCCACCATTATATTCGCTGGAGCCTGCCATGGAAATAATATTAGTTATACCAGTTTTATTATATATATATATATAGAGTATGAGAAAAAATATATGTTCAAACAGTGTCAAAAGTTTAATTATAAACCCGAGCGCTTTCGGCTTTTTAAAAAAGCCTTTTTCAAGGGTAGAATAAATCAAAACAACACAAAACTATAATTTTATCTTTATGTTCTTGTATCCTTCCGGGATCCAGTGTGTTTGAAAGGCATTTCGTTGATGCTTTTCTTTTTAATATCTCACTTATATATATATAAGATATATATATATCTTAAGTGCATACACGTCAAGAGCCATTCACAGAACAGAATCACTTTATATCATGCTAAAACAATGAAATTTACTGTTCAACAAATTACATCATCTAACTAGTGACACATTGTCTGCTGTGTTGAAATTAGTAACTTACAATTATGCTTTATTTTCAATGATGAGCTCTTTGGGACCTCGCAATCACAATACATATCTCCTTTAACGTGTCTGTTGTCCAGACTAAAACATTAATTATATTCTTGGACGTTTTTCTTTACTATCATTAACTAAAATGATTCCATTATAGACTTGCTTAAATGTTATGTTTGCTTTAAATACTCGCAATATGTGCATCAGGAGTATGATACTGTAACAGATTTGTTAAATGAAAATATAATCATTCTCCCTTTTTTAACTCTGTTGTGATTCCAACCTCTGTTTAATTTTAGAATCAAGATTTCGTCAACACTAACAGAAAACAAAATTAAAACGTAGCAGGAAACATGCGTGTTATTTTTTCCCGTAACAAAGACAAATGAACATTGAAATATTTCTTGATATTTATCACTAATCTATGATATACATGTAATTAGGTCTAAGTCATTTATGATCGCGTATTCCTAGTTTAAATAAGCAAATATATTTACCAGTTTAGTGATACGTTCAGGTCTTCGTCTATTTCCGATAATAAAAGCGCCTTTAAAAATATCAGATTCACAAACAACTCTGATATTTGGAAACACTGATTCAACTGCTGTCCGAAGAACTGGTAATTCTGTAAACTGACCAAACATAAGAAGAATGTCAAACTTTTCGTTACTCAGCTCCGATTGGATATATGAAATAACCTGCTTCGTTGCCTTGTCAAAGAATGACATAAATATGTTGGCATTCAGTCTTAATTTGTCACTTATCAATGAAAAATCGTTTGAAGGACTTTTTCTTTGTTGATATTCAATACTTTTCCCAGTGAACTCTCTGTGTAGCTCCATCAGAGAAACGGGAAGTTTTAACGTTACGTTTGATGTATCCGTTGCAAAATTATGCTTTTTCACCTCGATTTCATCTTTTAAGCCAATAAAGTCAAACCGCTTTGTGGCTTTGAACTCTTCAAAAACATCTTTTCTAAAGATCTTGATCAGAAATTCTTCGATAGCTTCATCAACCAATGTTGTACCGACCTTACAACTAGTGACCGTTGATACTTCCTTCAACTCATCTTTCTGCGCCACTTCATGTTTCATAATGTCGGTGGTAACTGCTATATAAACAGAAACACAACAAATACGAGTACAATTATAGAAAATGTTACACGGGTACATTTCTAACGAATATAAGACTAAACCAACAGCTCCTTATCTTTCGGGTTCAAGTAGTCGATTTAATGTTGCAGCATAACAGTGATGCTGGTTCAGGAATTTTCAACATGGTTTTTGCCCTTAACTTGTCATATTTTACAACCTTTGCACAACTTGATTTATACAGTTTGGCCGAATTCATAAATCCTCACTAGTGATTAGTATGAAGTGTAGTTGTGTATATAATCATCATGTTCTAATTAAATCATTTCAACGAAATGGGCATAAAATATCATAAAAAGAATACGCCAGACTGAGTATGCTAGTAGTTTGTTTCATTGGAGATTACTTTTTAAAAATTTGAAAACACTGACTTGAAATTCATATATTTCATCAATAATTTTTTTAAATAAAATAAATTCAGAAAAAAGTATTAGGTAATCGATCCTCCGATTTTCTTCGATCCATCCCAAACAACACATATCTTGTAATTAAAAAGTATCGAGCTTCGATTGAGACAATGGGAGTGATCAGGTCCAATTACAAATACCATCGGATTATTAGCAGAGTTTTAGACGTTGATTTATCGTATTTTACTTTGTCCGTGCAACTGATGAATTACACCGTACTTTAGAAAAGTAATCATTACCAAGCCAAGATGTTTGTGACGTGTGTATGTTCAGGTTTGATGTGTTCAACAGAGCTATGACCTTTGATTCGTCATATTGCGTGATGTTTATCCTATTTTCCTATATAATAAGGCAGAGTTCTTCCAACCTTCAAGTGTGATCAGTGCCATGTCTTGATATACATGCTATGTTACAACTCATTGGCTGTCCTTTTTTAATTCTTGGCAACATTTTGCAAGTTCTCTTACAGGAGTTATCTGTGCCAAGCCGTGATATACATGTCATTAGCATGTTCTGGTTCAGGAATTTCCAGCATGGTCTTGGCCCTTAATTTATCATATTTTACAGCCTTTACACAACTTCATTTATACAGTTTGGCTGATGTTTGTTTCAGCAGTACTTCAGTCATGTAACGGCGGGCAGTTAACCTAACCAGTGTTCCTGGATTCTGTATCAGCTCTTCGGAAGTAACTGTCAACTTCCCCTGATGAATCAGAGGTGGAGCACTAATGATTTCAGACTCAATACAGTTTGGCTGGATTCATCAATCCTCACTAGTGATTAGTATAAAGTGTAATTGTGTATATAATCATCATGTTCTAATTAAATCATTTAAACGATTAATATTTTTTTATCTTGCTACTTCTGTGTTTTTCTGCGTTTGTTTTCAAAACCATGCCAGATTTCAGTGAAACTTCACAGGATTGAACGGTATGAAGCCTACTGTACATTGCCGATATGCCAGGTTGGATTTCTTTTACCGAGGTTTGACCCTTATAATGTAGGTCAATCTTTAATAAAAATTGTCTGGAATACTTCTATTTGATAACATTGTTTGTTTAAATATCCATAGGTATGGTCAGCACCAAGCTATGTTGCCTGTCAATTACTAGTACTGTTGGTGAATTTTACTCAGTTATTGCCCTTTGATTTTTATACATAAAGTCTGTTTAGAGATTCTTGTTTGTGCTTCATCTCCAAATCCTGTCTAGAAATGTAAGCATTACTTAGCCGGTGTTAATTTAAACATTTAAAAATAAATAATAAAGTACCTTTAAGCACCGAATCAATAGTAATTTTGCAGACTGACAGTGTTGATGCAACCAGCTGTAATAGTTATAAGTTAATAAAAGTATTTACCAAGGGAGAAAAAATAATGACAGTCACGTTTAAAGAAAGCATCATATGAAATAAACATTTTCATTTTAAACTGACCAATTAGAAGTTTTGTTTAGTGTACACCTTTTCGCTGCAGCAAAGGTCAATAAATTTTCAAATAGTTACATAAAATTATAGTGCACGTCAACGGGGTAGTGTTTTAATTTAAAGATAAGATGTTTCAACCGATAACAAGTATTATTACATACTCGTTTCTATTCCCCGTAAAGTTACACTAGTACCGGAAACGTCAATATTTTTCAATACACTGACGCCTGAATTTCATATCGGGTGCGTGACGTAATTCAGTGTGTGTTGTTGCACTATTTCTTCTATTTAGTTCAGTTTTGTCAATTCTATTCAGGCTACTGAACAAATCTATGATATTTACATATCATTTATACGTGCAGATGCGTATGTAATAAAAAGGTTATTACCTTTGCATCAGGAAATATGCACTCGTTCTTCAGCGGAAGAATACTGCGCTCCTAAAGTCGCGCAATATTTCCACTGAAGAACTCGTGCATATTTCCAGATACAAAGCTAATAACCAATAATTGTAACACATAATGACACAATATTCATTGATTAATGCTTTTACGTAATATCTTCTAGGTGTATTCTACGGATCTCATTAATCTAGTTTTTTGTCGGGGCCAAATCCTTTGTATTGCAGTATGAATGCTTCCATATTAAGAGCAGTTGTTTCATTTCATAAGGTATTGTGTCACGGCATATATTCAATGTCAAATTAGATAAGTGCATTAAAGACTTTATTGCTATGATCCCTTGTGGTGCGCTTTCTGCTCAGTAATTGGAAATGTGGAACATGCAATTAGTGAATAATTGATTTACTCACGACATAGAGTGAGTAAATAAAATTATTCACGTTTTTCATCGTCTGCTAAATATTTTGTCTCCAGTTCCCGGTAGTTATTTTACCGCGTTTTCTGCTTGCATTTCACGATTTTCTCATGTTTTCAGTGCACTATATAAGTGATTGTTAATTGATATTCTTCACTCGAGGTTGAATATTTGACAGCATAACAAGTATTTTGATTATTTGTTTATTCCCTCCCACCCACCCTTACAGACAGTCAACGCAATAATGCGCGACTAAAATTTACAGTCCATGCTTTCTCAGCACAGCCAAAGCAAAATATCACTTTTTACAGCAAACGCTTTCACAACACGACCAAACGGTCACTTTTTCGATACAGTGTACGCTTCAAAAGCACTACCAAAGTAACACGGTCATCTTTTCCAAACACCCACCGCTTTCACAGAACAGCTGAATTAAAATAGACACATAGCTTGATACTCAAAAAATATACTTATCTTTCATTGCAGTTCTCACCAAGTTTTATATGAGTTACATATCCATCTTACTATCTACATTAAGCTACAACTTGCACAAGAAAATATTAATTCACATATTAAATATTTCATTTGGAAAGAACTCGGCAAAAATAAATTACAGGCAACATTGCAAAGTTTAGCAGAAATGAAACGGCTAATGTTTTCGCATCACGGACTCGAAATATAAAAAAACAACATGTCTTGTTATCAAAGTTTCGCTAAAACGATATACCTTAAACTATTCACAACATCTAAAAGTAACACTCACTGCAGAGTTTAATATAAACACTTGTTTGGCTAGTCAGCTCTTTTGCGTTATAACCAGTCAAAACAGTAAAACCTTTGACAGTACAGTTAAAGCAAAACGGTCATAACTTCCTTAGCAAATTTAGCTTGAACAGGTAACACTTTGCCGTACAAGCACAATGTAAAAATCAGTGCTTTCGAGTATCCTTTTAAAGTATGTGTGAAGCGACTCCCTATATTACAAATGTATACTTATCTATTCATTGTTGTTCTTAGCTCAACAGAAATAAATATCTTAATAGAAATAAATATCCACCAAACAAGGTAACACTGATCACTACATCTGAAAAGAACATAATAAGATTAACGATTGATCTAGATAAAATAAATATATTTATATATCACAGCACAATTAACGTAATTAAATATGTCAAAAATGAAAAGACAAAATCACTGTCGTTTTTAAAACAACTTCATTTATCAAAATATAATAATCATTCATTAATGTAGTACCCAATGCTTTAGCTAATGACTTCACAACACAGAAATTAAACGGTCAACAAATGATACACGACAAAAATAAAACAGCCGACCCTTCCATAGCACAGCCGACGTAAATTACAATACTTAACGTTTTCACAACACTAATGATAAGAAAGTCGACGCAATTATGCACAACTAGAACAAAGCATCCCACATTTCAAAATACGGCAAAAGTAAAAGTGTCATAGCTAATGTTTTCACAACACTGACAATGCAATAATGTACGGTTAAAATAAACAGCCAACGCTTTCTCAGCACGGCCACAGTAAAAGGTTCCTTTTTCATCAAGAAACGCAAATGCTTTCCCAGCACGACCAAAGTAAAACGGTCACTATTTCCGCATTATAGCCAAATACTTATCTTCCGTCGCAGTTTTCACATATTTTTGATTAAAATATCTAAACAGTATATCAATCAAGCAATCTTTTCGTTAAGCTAATAACTACAGTTTGAAAACGTCTGAAATTTATGTCAGCAAAACAATGTTACGGTTATCACATCTAAAACAAGAGCACCGCCTTGCGGGTGCTGACGCTCATCTGATTTTTTTTGTATAATAGAAATGTTGTCCTACCCATGATTTTCTAAGTCTAAAAAGGGCCATCATTCTTGCAAAAAGCAGGATAGAGTTATGTTTCTTGATGTACAGTGTCCACTTATGATTGTGAAAAACTGTTGCAAGTTTTAAAGCAATAGCTTTGATAGTTTATGAGAAAAGTTGCCTTAAACATAATACTCAACCAAGAAAATGATTTTCTAAGTCCAAAAGGGGCAATAATTATTGCAAAAAGCAGGATGGAGTTATGTTGCTTGCTGTACAGGGTCAGCTTATGATGGTGAACAAGTGTTGCAAGTTTCAAAGCAATAGCTTTGACAGTTTAGGAGAAAAAGTTGACCTAAACATAAAACTTAACCAAGAAATCTGATATTTTCTAAGTCCAAAAGGGGCCATAAATCTTGCAAAAAGCAGGATGGAGTTATGTTTCTTGCTGTACAGGGTCAGCTTATGATGGTGAACAAGTGTTGCAAGTTTTAAAGCAATAGCTTTGATAGTTTAGGATAAAACTGACCTAAACATAAAACTTAACCAAGAAATCTGATTTTCTAAGTCCAAAAGGGGCAATAATTCTTGCAAAAAGCAAGATGGAGTTATGTTTCTTGATGTACAGGGTCTGCTTATGATGGTGAACAAGTATTCCAAGTTTCAAAGCAATAGCTTTGACAGTTTAGGAGAAAAGTTGACCTAAACATAAAACTTAACCAAGAAATCTGACATTTTCTAAGTACAAAAGGGGCCATAAATCTTGCAAAAAGCAAGATGGAGTTATGTTTCTTGCCATACAGGGTCAGCTTATGATGGTGAACAAGTCTTCCAAGTTTCAAAGCAATAGCTTTGATAGTTTAGGAGAAAAGCTGACCTAAACATAAAACTTAACCAGGCAACGCCGACGCAGACGCCGACGCCGACGCCGACGCCGACACCGACGCCGACGCCGACGCCGACGCCGACAACCGCTCAAGTGATGACAATAATTCATCATTTTTTTTCAAAAAATCAGATGAGCTAATAATTAATGGATTAATGATTATATTTTGGTGTAAAAGCCAAGGTAAAACGGACAGTAGCCTCATATTCGAAAAATTACAAGAACAAACACCATCACAGCACGGTCGTAAAACAACTGAATATATCAAAACGTAATAATCCGTCATTGAAAAGAACATTATATATTAGATATTTCATATTTTCATAGCAGTTTTTCGTACATTGTAGTTTTTTGTTAGCCTTACAACTTCTAAAATAAATATCATCTACCAATCAACGTTTTCCTAATCACGACATCTGAAAACAACAATCAACAGATTGAAGATTGATCTGCATGTAAAACTCTCATAGTATAACAAAAATAAAACGGTCGGTGGTCTCAAAGTACGGCAAAAATGTAAAAACAAATGCATCATAGCACGGTCGTTCTTTAAAACAGCTCAATATACCAACACAATATCTTTCACAGTTGTACTTCTTTTTGTAGGAAAATTCATCATACAACTGCAATAAGACAGTCAACACAATAATGCATGACTTAATGACAGAAAACGTACTAATGCACGAAAGGCTAAAAGCAACATAGCTAACTCAGTAATAAATTGTCTCAAAAATCCATAAAAGTACTCTGAAATGACTAGTGGTACAAACTTATAGGTATAAGAGTTTTTCAAGATACTTTTATAAATAACAAAATATATTTTGCAGAAAGTATAAAATAGTTGGAATGCTTTTAAAATAATGCACACATTTTACATTATCCTTGCATTTTTTTCCCAATACTAGTATCTAACTTTTATTTTCATTCACTTCATTTGTCGGTGTCATATGCAAAACATGGCAGAAATGAACATATTGAAAATGTTCACCTACACTATGGCCGAGTAGTCTTAAAAACCAAATTTATCTAAAACATACACTTATCTTTTCACTGCAATTTTATTCTTGAAAACATGTTCACCACGTGGTCTACAGTTGACCAAATCAAAGCTTCTGTGCTAAACGCAACATCACACGATTCAAAACAACATAACTGACATTTTAACTGACGTTTTGGTGACTTCATGTTACAACTAAAATATAACAAATACTTAGTTTTCATCATAGTTCTAACGAATTCTGAATACTGAATTGCACGGCATAAGATTTTTCGAAAGATACTCTTAAAGACCCACCACGACCTAGTGACCTACTTTTTCACCAACAAAATCTTCATGAAAATCATTCTTAAAATACAGCTATACTACAAGATTTTAGGTGGACAATTTGGGCCTTTCCTGAATAAATATGTTTTGGCAACTTCATCTGCAAACTTATTTAGGAAATTTTTTTCAGCACAGTTTCAAAAATATATATGAATAACTACCTTAAACTGTTGAAACAAAATGTGATCGAAATTTAACTAAATACACTGATTTATGTACATATTGCTATTTTAATTCAATAAAATCTTAAAACATTACGCACATTGTCTTGGCCGTATATATATGTCTCTGTCAATTTGTAACTAGATACTTGTTATTTCTCATTTTCTTCATGCAAAACATGTATAATTACCATCACGGAAATACAAAAGAATACAGTTATTTTGTGGTGCTTCTTTAAAAATAACAAAATATAGTGTGCAGAATGAACAAACAGTTTCAACGCTTTCGAAGTAATGCAGCCAATTTACAATGTTCTTGCATTTTTTTATGGAATGATATTTAGGTAAATATTACACAATGCCTGCTGACTGTTACAATTTACTCACTGACACTCCCATTGTGCTTACTGGTATAGTAATCATGCATGCTGGCACCTTTAACACGCTTGTTGACAATGATACCACGCTTGTTGACAATGATACCATGCTTGCTGACAATGATAATATGCGTGCTGGAAGTTACAACTTTTTTGCTGCTTAGACCCTGATGTCTATATCATAATTTCATTTGGCAAAATGACAGTGCCGTGTACTGTATCGGAATATTTCAACATGCCGGGACTGTATATAAGCAACGTTGCACAGTTACAATGCTCACAGAAGAAAATACACGATGTGACCACACAATATGAAAGATGCAATCAGCCACTAAGCAAGTTGGAAGTAAGCATAATGCAAAGTGCAACATTGCACGTCACATTTTGATACCAGGGGGCGCAAGTTCGTGGTTTTCACGAAAGGTAACGGGAATATCCGGCCTATAACGGATTTTAATTAGCTCTTGGCTAAGTGTCAAAACAATCATCACTGACTCAAGTTCATTTTCTACATGTTCAAAATGACAGTTTGACACATTATTAGCAATCTGCAAAATTTTGTCCTTAACAGCCACTTTAATTTGTGAAATCTCAGGAATTTCAAACTGTAAGTCTTCCATTTATATAGCACGTCACTTGTAAATAAACGCAACATTAAAAATAAATAAAGTTAAGACAAATGGCGATTTGCAAAAAGAGAAAGTAACTATTGTAAGATCTCTATACATATTCGGATATCCTCGATAATCTTTCCGGCAAATAATTATTCAAAGTACGGACAAGGCAGTCTGAAAGACAGCTAAATCCCCCACCACTGCTATGGATAGTGAAAGGGTAAACCTTTGACCTTTAGCTGGGACTTTGACCTTGAACTGACATGGCTGACTCATGAATTCTGCACAACGTCTTGATGAGGTGATTATTTGACCCAAGTTTCATGAAAATACTCCAAGGGGTTAGGAGATACAGAGCTCAAACCTTTGACCTTGAGTTGTGACCTTGACCTTGAGTTGATATGGCTGACTATTGAGTTCTTGATGAGGTGATCATTTGACCCAAGTTTGATGAAAATGCTTCAAGGGGTTAAGGAGATACAGAGTGGACACAAAATGGAAGGCTCAAACCTTTGACCCTAAGGTATGACCTTGAGCCGGCATGGCTGACTCATAAGTTCTGCACATCGTTTTGATTAGGTGATCATTTGACCCAAGTTTTATAAAATTCCTTCAAGAGGTTTAAGAGATATAGAGGGGACACAAAATGGAAGGCTCAAACCTTTGACTTTGAGTTGTGACCTTGACCTTGAGCCAGCATGGCTGACTCATGAGTTCTGCACATCGCCTTGATGAGGTGATCATTTGACCAAAGTTTAAAATGAATCCTTCAAGGGAATTAGGAGATACAGAGCAGAAACAAAATGGAAGGCTCAAACCTTTGACCTTCAGTTGTGACCTTGACCTTGAGTCGGCATGGCTGACTCATTAGTTCTGCACATTGCCTTGATAAGGTGATCATTTGACCCAAGTTGATGAAAATCCTTCAAGGGGTTTAGGAGATATAGAGCGGACACAAAATGGAAGGCTCTAACCTTTGACCCTAAGTTGTGGCCTTGACCTTGAGCCGGCATGGCTGACTTATAGGTTCTGCACATCATCTTGATGAGGTGATCATTTGACCCAAGTTTTATAAAATTCCTTCAAGGGGTTTAGGAGATATAGAGCGGACACAAAATGGAAGGCTCAAACCTTTGACCTTGAGTTGTGACCTTGACCTTGGGCGGACAAGGCTGACTCATGGGTTCTGCACATCGTCTTGATGAGATGATCATTTGACCCAAGTTTCATGTAAATCCTTCAAGGGGATTAGGAGATATGGAGCGGACACGAAAGTGTTACGGACAGACGGACGGAAGGACAGAAGGACTGACTGAAGGATGGAAGGACGGACGGACGGAGACCATTCCTGTAACCCCCAACCACTTGTGGCGGGGGATTAAAAAACACGACCACTTGAACATAGCGCCCCCTGTTATCAAAATGTGACATATACTTTTGAAATGACATGCTTACTCCTATTTTGCCTAGTGCCTGATTACATTTTCCTTACTGGTTGATCACTTCGTGAATTTTGTTCTTGGATGCACCAGATTAACCAGTATAACCATAGCATGTTGAAATATTCCAATACGGTACACGGCACTGTCATTTTGCCAAATGAAATTATGATATAGACATCAGGATCTAAGCAGCAAAGAAGTTGTAACTTCCAGCACGCATGGTATCATTGTCAGCAAGCATGGTATCATTGTCAACAAGCGTGGTATCATTGTCAACAAGCGTGTTAAAGGTGCCAGCATGCATGATTACTATACCAGTAAGCACAATGGGAGTGTCAGTGAGTAAATTGTAACAGTCAGCAGGCATTGTGTAATATTTACCTAAATATCATTCCATATTTTTTAATATCTAACTTTATTTTCACCCACTTCATCATTTTTTCAGTGTCATATATACATTCTATGCCAAACATGGCGGAAATTAACATTGAAATATTTTCACCTAAACTATGGGTAAGTAGCTTTTAAAAACCAAATTTATCTAAACATATACTTATCTTTTCACTGCAATTTAATTTAAGAAAACATATCCACCACGTGGTCTACATTTAAGCAAGTCAAAGCATCACAACATCACACGATTCAAAATCAATCAGCAACTTTCTATTGTTGTTTTCTCTGATTATGCTAAAAGCCAACAACATCATCTGAAGAAAGAATAATTAACATATCTAATATTAACTCGAATTGAAAACGCTTTAAATACGACGAGCTGTACTGAATAAATTAAATTACGAATACGTATGCTTCGCTTCGCTTCTACTTACTGATACAATATGTACACCTTTTATGTACTAGTTCATAAATCTCGCCCCAGAAGTATATACATGTAATATTTACTTTCCTTCAATAGCAGGTTTTTTCATCGTGAATTTATATTAAATAACATTAACAATAAAATGACACATTAAGCAAGAAAACATCTGCAAAGTCACAGAGAAAAACAAATAACGCATCTATATGTGTTATACAAACCTTTTGCACATGTACCATAAAACTAACTGAAAATATACAAAACAGATAACAAATTTTAATATGCACGTTTTCTTTATTTGAACATTCTGACCAGACGGAGTAATTTGTTGCACAATTTGCACGAAAACTTCGTGACCCGAAAACCTTCTCTGCGGTTATTAAAACCGAACAACAAAGGATTATGAAGTTCGTCACTTACATATTTGCTATATAGGTAACATATCCGCCGCTTAAAATATTCAAAATATTTACAGATAAACTGTTTCAAATTTCTACAGCCAACATTACCACTAATTCAAGTACACAGCAGGCCGAAATTAAAACAAGATATTTTGTAAATCCGTATTAGCATATATCCATTAGCGTTGATGAACCTTACCATGTCAATAATCTTTGTAAAAGATATTCTAGCCAAAATAAAAACTTTAAGCAATATGAAATGTCTAATTTTGTTGAAACAGTATGTTGATAAATTCTAGGACATTCCCGTTACACGTGTCAAATTTTCAAACTAAAAATATTCATTTTGACAAAACACTACGGAACATAAAAAAGTACCTTTCCGAAATTGCTACCTTTTTCGCTGAGTATTACGTTGAGTGTTCATTTCCAGATGCAAATGATGTCCAAAAACTGAATATTCGTCTTAGAAGGGTTTGTCAAGTTTTCTTATAGTAGACGCAACTTGACCGCGATGGTTGACCTTAGGCTGATTATTCATATCGGTTATTTCATTATAGAAATCAAGGGTGCTTAGGGGAGCCGTGTATATTTATATGGAATTAGTTTGTATACAGTGCAGTATCAAAGTATATATACTTACATTTGATCAATTAAAACTTTCCAATACACTAATTTATATTTTCACAAAATTATATTTCCTTTTTCTCGTGCAGCTCGTGTTTTACGTACACTCCTTTTCATTAATAGGTTGTGCCTCATTATGTATTATAATGCAAAGGTCAACCATCGGGGTCAAGTTGCGTCCACTATACGAGAATAAACAAATAATCAAAATACTTGTTATGCTATCATATTCAATATTCAACCTCGAGTGAAGAATATCAATTAGAAATCACTTATATAGTGCACTGAAATAATGAGAAAATCGTGAAATGCAAGCAGAAAACGCGGTAAAATAACTACCGGGAACTGGAGACAAAATATTTAGCAGACGATGAAAAACGTCAATAATTTTATATAGCTTTGTGCTTAATTTAAACTGAAGTATTTTGCCACTGATCGTCCTGATGTTCCCTTGCAAATTTAGGTCTTTATACCAAATGTGGTCTTAGAACTTGTTTGTTGAGTTTGGTTCGTAGGGTAGTTAAACGTTTTTATTAAAATAAATAATATGTGTTATTATACAAATATAGTTTACGAATGTAGTAGAAAGGACTGCTAGTATTCGTCAGAAAAAAAGACAAACGGTCAATAATAAAAATAAAGAAGACATTATGTACTACTTGTTTTGTATCAAATTAGAAGATCCGTTGGAAGCAGACACAACCGGACGCAATCAAGCAATATGATATCAGACTGATACGATCAAAACTTTTCTTGTTTGGAAGTGAATGTTAATGTTCTTCCAAAAATGTTAAGTTAATATTAAGTTGCAATAAAACACAAATGTAAATTAAAAGTTAATTACCCCCTGCTTTAACAATAAGGTATTTCAATCCACTTGAACATCCAGAAGATCTGTTGTGCTCAGATGCAGAATATTGGTAAAAGATCGAAACAGCATCTATGTCCGTACTAACTGAAATCATTTTAGCATCAATTCCAGCCTGAAATAACCAACATTTTTGCGACATTAACTATAAACTGTTGTAACAGAAGCTTTAGAACAATTCTTATTTTATAAATACTCATCTTTTTTTAGTTTGGTTATTTCTGATATTTTGAAAGGAATGCTAAAATGTTTACATTGCAAATTCTCGATGTAGAAAGAGAAAGGACTTACCGCCAATGCTGCTTCTGTTACCAGATTGATTTCTCGGCTTTCTTGCAAGAGCGCCGGGACAATTATAACAAAATACACATCTTTCTCAAAATCAAACGATTTTTCTTCGAGTTGTTTGATGTTTGACTGCATATCATTTCTCAAATACCTAATAACCAATGAAAACACTGTCAATGCAGGGAGAGATTTGCCCATTTCATCTTGTAGCATAACTTCCTTTTCTGTATTCTGAATGAAATAAAGAACAAACCTTACTTAAAATGTATAGGTATGATAGGTATGAGCGTTCTCTGCAGCTGATATTTTGGTATATATGAAGAAAACGCGATGCAACAATTACATGTACACTAACAAGTTATAAGAATGCAGATTAACGACTATTTGACTCCAACACATTCTGTTTTTAACATCACTTGCACGTTTTATTGAAATGGAGGAAAACGTTCAGAAATCTATATCTCCTTGAAAAAGATATTAACATGTTACAGAAGATAAATGTTGTTATATACGAAACTGATTCCCGTGAGAAGGAATGTCAGATACGGTAAATATGGAAATAAATTAAATATCAGAATGTGGCTTTGAATATGTCTTTCTTTTCTTATCGGAGTAAAAATTGTTTTGTATTATATTATCTTCGTACTTACATATATTTTCACCGTTCAATGGTTGCCAGTTATTTCATCGAAAAGAACAAATTAGAAATTAAGTGTAAGAAGGGACAGAGCTATTGCCAGAATATTTATGATCAAGGTAGAAAGTGCATATATATGTAGAACAAAATATTGAAAATGTTGTCCTAGAGAATAGATATAGTGGCAAGAAGTCGGCATGGAACAATCTGTGGATTTATAGAAAACAGTGCCTTTCTGACTATTCAATTTATCTTAAATTTTAAAAGAACCGAGTCCAGTTCCTCCAAGTCATAATTACAATGCAGCAGAACGAGCCCATCACTTAGAAATACAGAATCATAGATGATCCGAAGCGATCGCTTATTGTAAAATTTTGGGACTATATTGATACAAATGTAGTACTTGATAAAGCTTACATACACAAAGAGACCTCTTTTAGCATCCTATGAACTTGCGATAAAAGTGTTTGCAATTCGAAATAAGCATTAGAGGCCCGCACAAAAAGCCAAATGAATGTGGTTAAATATTCGGCTTTACAGTAAAATGACTATATGTTCTCAAATTGGTTTACTTAAATAGGAGATACGTTGTCATCATCAAGCTCAGAAGGTATTAGCATTACCTCACCAAGCAACTTAGGGATTGTATTCACTTAATTCACTGTTTGATCATAGTTAGTATTAATGCCACAGAAAAAGAGCTATTTGATGCAATAATATTGCCAATATTAACATACGGATGTTGAATTTGGGGTTTCCATAGTGGTCCAGATATAGAGCGTGTCTATCTAATAAAAAAGTGGGTGTACGACATCAGACAACACATATTGCTGTTTATGGAGAATTTGGAAAATGCCTATATCTCTCATTCGTAAAATAACAATTATAAAATTTTGGGACAGGGTCGTGAATACTCCTGGTACTCCTTTGTATAAAGTTGTATAATAAATAGATCGTAATAGTGGAAATTGTTAATTCTTTGTCATTAAATGTTAAGAGATTACTATGCGAATATCTATGGGATATTAATTCAGTAAGCAATTCACAAATAGATCATGATATACCATGAATTAAAGCTCAATATGAGCCACAATGCTTAGCTGACTTAAACATTTCTAGAAAACTTAAACTTAAAACTTACAGAGTTATTTTACCTACGTTAAAAGAATTAAAAAAGAAATGCATTGATAAGATTTTGATGTTCTGCTCATATATAACAGAATCTAGAAAAATGCAAAGTTCTTAGTTTAATACGGACATATCAATAAAGATGGTACTCGGATTAAACTACTTACATATTGCATTTTGTACATAATGGTTTGACATATTCAACGAGTTTAACTGTATACTTCAAAACTAGACAGACATACCGGCAACCCCAAATGTGACAAAATAAAAAACATATTTCCTTTAGTACCTTAGTTCATGACGTCATATTACATTTAAAAACCCTAATCAATAGAAATAAGCAAACGAACTCAAACACAGTGACACAAACTTAAAAGAACATGATACCAACGTGTCACGGTCAAATAAAGTTACAAATAAATTACCCCCACGTGATTAAAATAAACAGATTGCATGGAAAAGACGAAATTTTTCGCAAAGACATATTCAATGTTACTAATCTAAGTCGAAGTACCTTAAAAATCATCGACTATTACTTAAGACCAAAAAAATTTAAATAAATAAAAAACACAGAATAAATCCAGTACAAAATTGTTTATGTGGTTTAAATATTCAGGGACTGCGAGGAAATTGATTTAATAAATTAAATTCAGTTGAACTGCAACATTTGTTTGAATTTCAAAGTAAAATCATCATTTTACTGATTGAGACTTAGTTTATCCAACAATTTGGTTGTCATGTTAGTTTTTTTACTTATTACAAGTTTGATAGAATTGAGTCACACAAACATTCCCGAAGGGTTAGCGGAGGTGTTTTTGTTCCGAGTCAAACATAAACGTTTTGAATAAAATCTAGAAAGTAGAATGACGACTAATTCATATACCTTAATTGGCTTAAATTCAGATGTTATGTGATGTTTATGTTAAAGTGTGTAGAAGGAAAGCTGAAGAATGTTAATTTTTCGAATGTTTTAGATTTTATCGCAGACGATATTATTTGTAACAAAAAATATATGATAGTATAGTAGTCGCAACTTGTCCGCGATGATTGACCTTAGGCTGATTATTCATACCGATTATATCATTATTGAAATCAAGGGTTCTTAGGGTAGCCGTGTATATGTATATGGAATTAGTTTGTATACAGCGCAGTTTCAAAAATATATACTTACATTTGATCAGTTAAAACTTTCACTAATCTATATTTACACAAATTTATATTTCCTTCTTCCTCGTGCAGCTCGTGTTTTACGTACACTCCTTTTCAATAATAGGTTGTGCCTCATTATTTATTATAATGCAAAAGTCAACCATCAGGGTCAAGTTGCGTCCACTATAATGATGATTTGTCTCTGGAGACTTGAATAACAGTAGAATCTTAATGAATTTTTCGAAAATGATACTTTGTTTTTCATTTAGACTTACTGAATTAAAATGAATGCTGTTTCATATTTATATGAAAAGCAATCAAAATTGTAGATTATAAATGGAAACTACAACAAATGTGCGTTATAAAATATTCAATTTATGCCAACTGCTGAAATATTGTGTTTTATCAGTGAGATGTAATCCATATCACTCACTACATATCACTCACTGTAAATGATATAGCTTTCCCGATCTATATGTACATTGTGTGTATATTTTAAATTATCCTCTTAAAACAGAATGAAAATTGTAGTCGCACTTTGTTTTTTATAGTATATTTATCGATTCAAATTATTTTACTTAATGAGATTTTCATAACGTTATGCAGCAAGAAACAAAATAAAATGGGACTTTATATCTCGTCTGCGTCTTTCGAACGTCACAACATGTCTGATGTCATGTTTGTTTACGCGCTTCTCTTTCAAGAGCTGAGATTACAAATTGTTGCAAAATGCATACCTCAACGTAATTAAGCATAAAATAAAAAATGTTTTTTCACGAATATAGAATATCTCAGTTAGATATATTCCTTTTTAAATAAAAAAAATAAACAACAGCAAATATCCTCTCTCTCTATGTATATATAGTACAATTTGGCATTTACATCATTGATGAATACCAGATCATAACGTTATACTGCAGTTATGATAATTAGTCGCCTTCCAGATAATAATTCATTCACTTGTGTTTTTTAATTTGTTCGGTTTTGAGTCAAACCAACATGAAATAGGTCGTACAGAGAATATTCTAGCTTTTTTTTAAATAAAGGCTCTTGTAAAGTCTTCTGAAACATCCCTTGAGGTGAATTTTGTCTGCAGTGTTAACCTCATAGGCCTTCGTTTGTTGTCAAGAATAAACGAAACTGTTCAAAGTAAGAAGATGACGTCAGTGTGCCTTTTCCCTTTCCGGATAATAGTCTTAAATTTGTAAGCTGCTTTCGTCGCCATAAATATCTATATCAGACATGTTGTTTTGATGTTGCGCGCGAAACTCCGACTGATTGAGGCAACATTTATGCCGAATAAAAACAAAAGATTGCTTCATGCATCATGGCAAAGTTTCAACTAGAACAAGGTCTGAAATAACATTTGATCCTTACATTTGACCACGTCCTTTGAGGTTGGGAACTGGAGTTTGCACGTAACACGCTGTCTTATAGAGGTGAACATTTAATAGTACACGTTGATTTGTGGGAATATGGCCGCCGTGAGAAAAATTTTGAGAAATACAGAGACCTATACCACATTGTAGACTGTAGTGAGTTATCGTAATTTCCCATGTATCTCTGTCCAAACACGCGAGTGGAAAAAGTTATAAATATAGCGGCAAAAGAGAAAATAAGAAAGGCAGAAAATGTATGACAGCTGAATAACTAATGGTGACAACGTCTTTAAAAACTATGTTATGATTGTAAATACGTTATATTTAGTGAAGATAATGTTTGTTCTAGCAGAATAAATAAATTAGATGGAACTAAATATGCTTAAAATGAAATGAAATATCTATAAATATCAGAAAATGGCGAAAATGACTAAATAACGATATTAAGTGAGTAAATTTCTGTTAAATGGCGCAGTATGCTCGATTAAAATAGAAATAGTCTAATACTCTATCACTTCCATAGTCGAATAACATAATTATATATATGTATATACCCTTGTTATCTGTATGAGTATGTCAGACCGGCTTAACATTCCGGCAATGTGGTCAGAACGCAAAATCAATAGAAATATCTGTTACATGGTGCAATCTTAAGAATGTTGTTTCTAATGATATAACAGCATTAAAACCTAAACTATTTTATAGTGCAGATTTACCTATTAAGATTGATAAATCCAAAATGCATACTTCCCCGTAAACCTGAGTTAAAGACATCTACGAAAGGAATTATTAGAAGATTTCTCTAAGCACGTTTTAGTCCAGCATACTAGATGGCCTATGATGTCATCGTCGTTTAACGCCTACAGTATATCTACGTTTTACATAAGGAAATTTACTGTACTTAAATCTACAACTTGAGTCCTTCTAATGAACAGGACTTGGCCACTAATCGAATCCCTGAAGTTTGTATTTTCAAAGTTCACATAGATGATCAGGAAGATTATGTTGGGTTTCCTTATTGCATATACAATCACATTAAGCTCGTTTCATAGAAACGTGAAACAGTATTGCGACAAAATATATATGCAAACTCTGAAAAAAATAACATTCCTAGAAAAATTAAAATCCAAACGTATACTACAATACTGCATCGCCTGGGATGTATAAATGAATGAATGAGTTGGGTTTTACGGCGAATCGACACAAAAAGGTCATATATCGCCGAGAAAATGTTAAATGGATTACGTTAATTGCAAAGCATAAATAAAACCATTGAAGTAAAAGCGTAATACATAAATAGTGTAAAAAATCAAATGCAAACATTAAAAAGTATAAAGCGGTGATTAATAATCAAATAAGGTTCAGATTTTATGTTTAAATACCTTTTTCTTTAAAAAACTGCAAAATTTTTGTCGCTGAAATTTGCTCGTACGTCTTTTAGAGATTCAACTTGTTATGATTGCGCTGTGGACGAAGTCTTACATCATTAAAATATGTTTAAATATAAGGGTTTTTTGACAGGGTATACATTCAGTTATCTTCATTTTTCAAAAATACAAATGATCACCGAGTATGACCTACCGACAAGAAAAAGAACAACTTCCCCCCTCGAACAGATCTATTTCCTTGGTGCCATTCCCCAAAAAGTAGGTTTAATTTCACGAAGTTTTTAAAACAAAGCATTGTTCCACGGGGACTGCTTTATTAAAATGTATTTGTTAAAATTTACCTAAAATCAGTATTGGAAATTTAAATTTAGTTGTTTAAAAAAGGTTTTTTTTTCGGGCAGTATAAAAGCATCTTCATTCCTAAAAACCACGACTGGGAACCAACAGAATATGAGGGACTTTTTAAAATTTTCAAAACCCCGAAAAAAGTTTTAAATGAGAGGTTTTTCTGTTTTGGGTTTTGTGTATTGATTTTATTACAGAAGTGTCGGAAAAGATGATAAACTTTTCTTCTTATATTCTGAAAAAAAATTTTAAGGGCCAAATTAAATTCTTTTGCTTCTGCTGAAAAAATTGTAGCGTTTTTTTGGAAAACAATTTTTGATTGATGCAGGGGCTAACGGGGGCCTCCCCAACCTTTGAATCATCTTTTAAACCCTCTGTAAAATGGGAAAAAATGATCTTTGTAAGCCGATTTGATTTGTTATATTTGACTTGAAATTTCAGGGTTTTTTTCACCCCTTTTTCAATGCGGTTTTTCATATAAAAAAAGAACTTTTGGGAAAATTTTAAGAATCCATGGGGGTGTTTCAAACAAAATTTTTTCTTTTACATCATGAAATTAAAAATCTTTTCCTTCATAAAATTATAATGGAAATCCAAAGGTTTGATTTGTTTTGGTTTTCTTCATCGAATCGTGGTTTGGGTTTAATATTTTTTATGAGCAGGGTTGGATTTTTTGGCAGCTCCCTCAAGCATATTGCAGACATTTTTCACGTCTCGTAAAAGGGGGGGGTTCGTTTGCTTCAACAACAAGCTTTCAACGGCGTTTTCAAATGCGCCAAAGAGCAAACAAACCTTGATTAAATAGTTCCAGATCTGTAAATCGATTTTCGGGCTGAACCATAAAAAACAAAAACCTAATCTAGTTTTGGTCAAATAAAACTCTAACAGTTTTAAACAAAACCTGCGTTTGCCCCCCCCAATCTTTTTTAAAATTCCCTTTAAAAAGTTCAAGGGTTTAAAAAACATTTGGTTTTCAGGTATTTTAGGGTTTTGGTATAAAAAAAAGCTTTTATAAAAATAACCCCAAAAAATTTTGCTTCGTCAAAAAGGGTTTTTTTGTACCATTTAGAAACAGCCGGGGCCCAAAATTTGTTTTCCCGTAATTGACAAAATTGGACACACTGATTTTTGTTGGAAAATTTAAAAACCTTTTTTCCTCCCCCAAGTTTAACTTTTTTCAAAACACTGCGTAATTGGCGTTCAACGTACGCTTTTTTTTTGAACGATAACATTTAGAAACACAAAAAATTAATGATCAATCTACCCCGGGTGCAAACATTTCACAATTTATAATTTTGATGCTAAAAAGTGTGCAGATAAAAATAGAACCTTGTGGACCCCCTGTTCTTGCTCAAAGGTCAGAAAGGTGAACCAACACGTATTTTAAAATTTTCGATCGATAAAAAATTGCGATATAAATTTTGAAGACCCTTTTAAACCTAATCGTTAAGACATCATAATCCCAATTTTTCCTTAGTGTCATGGCTTTTTCTAAATCGAAAATACAACCTAAATGCTCTTTTTTAACAAATCATACGAAAAAAAATTTTCCATCGCAAATGATCAGTTGTGCTGCGTGCTTGCGAAAACGCTTTGAAAATTTTGTAATTAGGCCTTTTAATTAAAGATACCAACTAGTTAGAGTTGATCATACGTTTTTGCGTTTTCTAAACAATTGAAAGTGCAATCGGTCTATTTTTACGGGGGGTTTAGTGCATCTTTTCCCGGTTTTGGTTTTGGAATAACATAGCTCTCTCCAGAATCGGGAAAAAAATCCAGTTTTCCATGTAATTTTAAAATTTAAAGTGGGGTCTAATGTTTTGTGGTAAATGTTTTAAAAAGTTAAAGATTTGGTCCGGACCACGGGGTATCGGACATTTATCTAAAGCTAAAAGCAATTCTGTAGTGAAAAAAGATTTATTAAATTTCTCTTTATTGAAAAAATTTAAAGGTTTGCTTTCTTTAGTCGATTTTAAGTTTTTGAAACCTTTTTTCATAATTGTTTGTGAAGAGTTTTTTGAAAAAGTTTTTCCAGTGATTGGCAATGTCCCCTTTCAATGCAAAAACTGGGCTGTCTTTGAAATGGGGAAAATTTGAAGATTTTCCCTTTTTCCCCTTATTTTTCGAATCATTTCCCCGCTTTTTTAACCGTGATCTGAAATTAAATTTTGAAACTATGAAAAGCCAGATTTTTTCTTTCTTGTTTATAGTTCTGCGGCTTTTGCTCTCAAATCCTAATGATTTAAGTTTTTTTTTGTCGGCCGTAATTGAAATTTTTAAAGGCCCTCTATTTTCGAACGCTTTTTACAATCATCATTATCCAAGGTTATTTTTTTTACCATTTCTTTAAGTTTTAGGGTGGACTTTCAGCAATTCGGGACAAAAACTTAAAACCCATCAAAAGGACAAAAAATTAGTAAAAATTCTCCAAAGTCAAAAATTTTTTTCTCGTTTCAAATTGTTCAACAGCTTTTTAAATTTTAAAAATGAAGGGGGGTTTATGCAGATTAGAAAATTTGAAATAAAATTGGAAATGGGCATACCATGCAAAACATCCAGTACTTTTTCCCTTTAAAATCAAGAAAGTGTTCGGTTTTTCAAATTTCAATCAAGCGAAAAAAAGTTACCTGTTGCAGGATAAGAAGTTTTGGGTTGATCATTTTTAAAAACAGAGGGCTTTCTTTCAAAAAAAGTTTCAATATTTGACCCCTTTGTTTGCTGTCAGAACACCCCAAATTCATGTGACCTTAAAAACTCCCAAAGCAAAAAAGGGTTGTGGTAAATTTTTTAAAGATCTCAAATTCTTCAAATTTAGTTTTTATTTGGGGGGGTTTTTTAAAATCGAACGATGAATCGTCGATGTAAAAGTTATTTATTGAACTGATTTGGGTACTTTTATTTGAAAAATTTGTCTGTGCGGGCTGCATTATTTAAAAATACTAATGTACCACCAGACCCCCTTTAGTGTTGTGTTTATAAGTTAACACTGAATAATTTTGAAAACTATTTTTCCCTTTCCTTTAAAAAATGTTTCATAAGGCACATAAATGAAGGGTTATATTTTGTAAGAGAAGGAGAATTTCATTATAATTTGCTTTTAAATCCCGGAATTCCACTGGATAATTTTACTTTTCCTTTACAAAAGGGAATAAAATTAAACGACTGGGAAAAAAAATTCTTTGTGTTGCAATTGACTCGGAGGGAACCTTTTGTTTTCCCCTCCTTTGTCTGGTTAAAAGGGCGGGGCAGAAATGGGGGATGTCATCTCTTCCCGTTAACCCGGGTTTAATCATGAGGGAAAACCCTTATGGGTTTGTATGGGATCATTTTATCCCTTCCAAACCCATCAGTTCTCAGTCAATTTTTTGTTTGGGGTTTGACTCACCCCCGTTGATTAGTTTTGATGAAAAGTTTGTCGTGACGACGGCGTACCAAACTTAGGAAAAATTTTTTTATAGCTGGGGGCAGTGTGGTTTAGCAGCTGCCCTTTTAAGTTGAATGCCTCTGAAGTTTTTCTGGACTTTTGGGTTTTCAAATTTGGGGACAGAGTTTGATTGGGGTTTGTTTGAGCGTCCTAATCGTTTGAGTCGGGATCAATGCACTGTGTTGATTTGCTAAACGATTTAGTTTTGATGAATAAGTTTGTACGAGTGTTTGGGGATGTAAAAATTTGGGATTGGCAATTTTTCTTGCTTCTGGAAAACCAATGCCCTGTTGAATTTTCAGAAAACCCCCTTTTTGTTTTTCCTGTCTTGCAAACAAGAGACTTGGCTGAATGTGGCCGTTGCAGTTCAAAAAGCAATGGACACTACAATGTCGTGGTCATGAGAATGTCCTCCGTCCGCTTTTGGGAAATGTAAACGCCTTTGCAGTTTTTTCTCATTGTGCCCAAAAATTAAAACAAAATAGCATTGAAGAGGATTGGATATATTTTAAATTTTTTTGAAGGTACCAACTTTTACGAAAAAGGAAAAAAGGGGTGCCAAAAATAAAAAAAATAGTATTTGTTGAATTTTTTTCCAATCGCTTTTATTTTTATAGCTGCGCATGACATGTTGTCTGAAAGGCCTTGCACATTCTCCGTCTCCGAAACCCCTGCAAGGGCAGGACACGAATACCCCCCTTTAGGTGTTTAAAAACGGTGTGCAATGCACTTACGGCCGGTTGTAAATGAAGTTACGGGAAAGTAATTTCGTAATGTGAGGCTTTTTTTCAACTTTAAAAAGCAAACACCGTTCGCATTTTTTGCTGTTTCGGGACCCACATGCCTTCGTGGTTTTTCAATTTTAATGGCGAAAGGGGTTACATTTTGTTTTCGCGTTGACTGGTAAAAAATTCGGGAAAGCCTGTTGGAAGTGTAGGTCGGGGAGGTTTTTCACCTCCTGCCCCGAATCGTTTTGGGATGCGGTCGTTTTTATTTTGGTTTTTTCCCTATTAAAAAGTTTCAAATTCGTCACTCCACCCCCACCCCCGCGGATCAAAAAGGGGCTGAAAAAAAAGCGGTTTTCCGCTATCTGTTAGGGATCTGTAATTACCCCCCAGTATTTTTCAAAACTTTTTCAAACACCAGTTGAATCAGAAAAGCAAAACAGGGGTTCAAGGGGTTGTTTTCTCTACCAACCCATTGGCCCCAAGCCACCGCTTTCTAGGAAACTAGATTGAAGTACTATAAAAAAAATTGTTAATCTTTTTTGTGAACGTAATATGAAGTTTATTGAGCGCAGTAAAATGTGACAATACAGCAGAGTAAAGACAGGTTTTGTGTAACGTATTTTGTTCCAAAGTTGTGTTTGTGAAAATATAAAAATTATCACATAAAGATGCAGTTTGAAATAAGCAATAGAAAATGTAAACGTAAAGGTGAGATTTCCTAGGGCTTGGCATGACTAGCCGATTGATCGTATCGGGCCAATACGACCGCCAGAACGTCTACACCGAATTAGAGGCCAAAGATGTGTATTGGCACCCACATCCCGGGAAGAAGATGCGCACATGCAAACAAGTACGCATCATCTCCCCGGGATGCCATGGGGCACCTCAACATCCAGGACCCTCCTCTCCGGCTTACGGGCCGCCACCCACGGCAAACAGGTGGCTCCATTTTCGGGGGAGTCGTACCCCTCTGCATGGAGATACAGCCAGCATTTTCTATCCCCCCGCCGGCAAGGGGCGCGCCTGGGATGTATCTCCATATTTAAAATTGATTTAAGTACACTGATTTATCCAAGCTTTTGTTCTACTAATACTGAGTGGGGGTGTCTTTTGAAATATATCGGACCAGGTAGGTATCTGTAACTAGATGCGTGGTTTGTCTCACAATAGCTGTAGGTCATGTTGTCTGTCGGTTATATGCGACGTTTAATGAATACCTTATCCTTAACCTTTATGTAATCGTCATATCTTTGCAAGAGCGACTTTCAAGAACTCAATGAACGTTATCAATATGTCCTTTTGCAAAAATACCGCTATTGTCAGCAGCAATGCTAGAACATTCTACTAAATGTCAGTATCGTAATTCAGTTTGTATCTTTTACGTTTAAAAAACTCTTCTGTTACTAGGTGTATCAAAACAATAGTTTTTTTTTATCAAATTCAATGGAAAATTTCCCAAATGTATTTGGTAAAATGATGAAATATTCTACATATGCGGTTTTGACCCACTTATTTCGACATATATTGCATATTTTTGTACAGTCCTTTGTCAGCTAGATGCTAAAGTTTCCTATTTGATCGTGCTTAAGAGGCGGACAACGTCATGATAGTTCTTAAAGCCCACTAATACTCAGCTGGTTTTGATTTGTTTTTGCTTTTCTGATTCATCGGATCCTTAATGATATTCTGCTGTTGTTCTGCTTTCTGCAACGGCATGGGAAACATGCGCAAACTGTTTGTTAAAAGCTCCAAGAAGATCCCTTGAAAGTATAGAACACAACTAATCAAAATATTAGAAGACTCAGTTTGACTAAGTTTGTTTATGAGAGGTTTAGAACAGTGAAATACCCTCACGCCCTTTAGTACCAGCTTAAGTAGAAATCTACCGTGATAATATTAAATTATCTCAATAAAACTCAAGGACCAGAGGTTTTTCATATAGATATTTACCCAATCATTTTTGTTTTTCACATAACGTGCCTTAAGTTATTCTTTCTTAAATAAGACGTTCAGCAGTCGAGAGCTTAATCTTATGTATACTGTTCTATCACATTGGAATATGTTTGGGATATAGCGTGTGGGCTTTGTTGCTACCAGCGTTGTTTTACAACTGACCGTTCCAAGGCGTTGGCGCACTGCATTTTATTCCTTTATTTTACGTTTTGAGCTTTCCTGTCTAAATGCTTTTCTTTGTTCATGTATTTATCATATTCTAAACTATACATGCATTGCTTCATTGTTACGGTATAAAGAGGCGTTGCAGAGTGTATCACATATCTTATACGTCTTTCCTTCTGCAATAAGCTGAACGTAATTGTGGAAAGCCCATATTAAACTCAGAAAGTTTTAAATGCTGGGATAATAAATAATGCTGTTTGTAGATAGCTTTGTTATCGCGGGACTGAAAACTAGTTACGTAGAACACTCAGTTTTGATGTAAAGTCTTAATGAATATAATTAACCAGTCATTAAGAATAATTAAGAAGACTATCATTAATTCAACACTTGCATTAATTAAAAAAGTAACAGGTATACGTGTATTGCTCATGCTTAAATCTTATCAAAATGAACTTACAAACAATGCATGCAATTTGCACATAATCTTATAATAAGTGCATAGGCAACTATTTGAGCCGACGTTGATTTGTACTGCATTTTAAATTCCGTTCCTTCTAGGTACTTATAAAGTCGATATTGGTAACATATAGTCCAATATTGTATGTTATATTTTTTGTAACTTTCGGAAATTAACTTATTTCAAATTCAACACCATCAGAATAGCCGAAAATAGAGAATATCAAGAGATAGAAGCAGCGTGTAAAATGCATTAATTGTAAATTAAGTGGATGGGGTACAAATTAAACAGTTAAAAATAAATTGAATATTTTGTTTCCAGAGAAAGTGTAAATATAGATATTTAAAATGTGTCATTGCCTTGTTTAATGACATGATATTCGATATTAAGCAGTTTTACTGATTTTTACAGAAACTATTCAGCAGTATTATTTTTGTATTCGGGCGATTGATGACGTCATTTCCGGATCCAGTCGCAGTCCCCAGAAGAGATACATATATATTGTTTTTTGTCTTAGACCAAGGAGTAATTTGGTTTATGTCGCTATATTTCTCAACTACTTTCGAGCGGGATTACAAATGGCCGTGGACTACAAGTCAAATCAAATAAATCGCGCTATTTTTTTTTTTTAAGGCTCGGGGCCGGAACGATCTCTAAAATGACTTTTGGCCCCTAGTTGTGACATTGATCTTTGAGATAAGACCCAGGTTTTGCGTGCGTGTCGAAGGAGAAAATTCAGGCCAACATTTAACAAGTTTCCTTTATTCGTGTTAAAGTAATAGTAATCTAAAATTTGTTCATATATACCTTTATTTTTCAGTGAAAATACCGATTTACTACAGATGGTAAAAAGAAGAAAATAGGTGACAGGTGATTAAATATAGCTGCTTCCGCAGTGAAGGTGCATTTTGTGTCTTTAGGTGAGAAAAGCGAACTTGATAGGGTTTTGAGAAGAAATAACGGAATAGGAAGAGCCAAGTAAAATGTGTAGGAAAAAGAAAGAAAACTGGAAACAATTGTAATAGGACGAACATATTGCAGACCAAAACAATAATGATAAATGTGGTACCATTTAGTACGTTGAGTAAGCCATAGCAGAGTACAAATGAATGACAATACTGTGCCAAGAACAGCTGAACTATTAAAGGCATGTGCAAGCAAAATAACTGGAAATATACCATTTCCAACTTCAAAAAGAAAAAAAGAAGGAAAAGGTCTTCGGTGGTCTGACTAATCATACAGAAAAAGTAGGGAATAAGAATACATCACACAAATACACGTAAACGACAGTAATGTCTGAATACCAAAAAGAACCAGTCAAACAAAGAATGTAATCTGACAACGTACTAAAACAATCTAGTAAAAATCCCATGAGAGTAATGCACGAAAAAGCAAATGTTGTCAAGATTGAAACTTGAAAGAAACAGAAGAGTATTAAACGATATAATTATGTACAGTCTTAGTTGTGCTTATTTGGAAATAGATATTTACATGTATCCACATTCAGTCGTCAATAAAGATATGATGCAGTTTTATAGGAAAAAAGAAGGGGGATATAACTGAAAAGAGTGCATATGTAGAAAATTCATTACCAACAGAAAAGAATGGTGCACACTGAATGGTGTACTACGGGAAATTAAATTTGAACTAACTGTATGACATAGTTGGATAATTGATTAACTAAAGCCTTCAAGTAAACCGGTCGTATGTTCTCTGTGCCAGATAATGTACTGCCGTTGTTATATACATGTGGTTTCAAGATTATCTCTTACAGAGACGTCAACGTGTTGTACTGCCAGGAGTCAAATCTAACTGGGCATTTCTCAAAGCTGGAGTACCACATCAGACATGGTCTGATTCTCGGGCCTCTTCTTTTTCCTGTCTTTATCAATGATATCGTGGATGAAATCAGATCATACATCAACTTGTTAGCTGATGATACAAGTCTATATATTATAGTTCAGCAACCGGATTTTGCGGCAAATCTGCTCGAATCTGATATCCAAATAATATCATCTTGGGCAGAAAAACGGCTTGTTACTGCTTAAGCCGGTGCTAGGGGGCGTGGGCAGTGTTGCATTTCCCATTACTGCTCATGAACAGACTCAATCAAACCGAGTCTGCAATTTTCACTGTTTGCATTGTTCTCGGTGTGCTTCCGAGGGATCTACTTTCCAGATTTTTTTTTTTGTTACATTCAATCCATCTAAATCAGAAGCCCTTTCTTATTTCAAGAAAATGAAATTTTCATCAACATCCCCCTCGTCGAATGATTAACCAGATTATTCCCGAGGTACTTAAACATAAACATCTTGGTATTTTCCTGTCAAAAGATTGCTGCTAGCATTCTCAGCATTCTCATATTATTACATTGTAGAAAAGGCATGGAAAAGAGTATACATAATGCGGAAATTGAAATTCTCACTTGACATTCACTCCCTTGAAACCATATATATTTCGTTTATAATGCCAATACTCGAATATGCAGACGTAGTGTGGGGCAATTGTACCAAGTATGAAAGGGATCAACTTGACAAAATTCAAAATGGATGTGCTTGCATTGTCTCTGGAGCTGCCAAACTTGTTTCCTTGGAAAACCTAAAGAGAGAAGTACTCTGGGAGTCACTTTACGTCAGACGTTACAAATATTGACTTAAAGTATTAGGCCCATAACAGAGTACCTCCTTTTTGAAGAGTATTCAATTCCTACCATAAACCTACTTTGACTGCAATTTTCAGGGGGGCGTAGGTTCAAGCCCCACTGGGATCAAGTTTTTTTTAAATTTTTTTTCTAGTAACTTTTTACTTCTTTCAATGCTTGTTATTGACTAATTCTACTAAAGTTTAAAAAATTCTTTTGACAAGTGATTTCTTGCTGTTCAAAGTGAAGTTACCTCTGAAACAGAAGGGGTAGAGTTAGACATCTTTAAAAATATTGAGTTACATGCGGTAAAAGTTCTCTATTTTGCCTTCCTTCTTTCGATAACATATTGTGGAAGAAATGTAAATAGGTTTTACTTCTGCCCCAAGGGTACTTTTTAATGAAGTGAGCAAAATTCAAAACAGACCCGCAGGATTTGACCTTAATTTTTCAATGTTGAAATTAGAATTCTGCCTCATTAAATCCCTTTATTTGAGGTACACCACAAATAAAATGATGCTGACTGTTTTATTTTAAGTTTATAAATTGTTTACCAATAGTTTGGTGTTTCTTTCATAAAAAATAATGATATAATGAATTCTCTGCAAACGTTTTGGATGAAGGCTGCCACTTTGAAATTTGTCTCTACTTGAGCTCGAGGAAAAACCATAAATTACACAAAATTGATAAAAAAAAACAAACGGCACGGTAAAAGTTTTTAAAAATTTGCAACATAGTGCGAAGCACATTTAACTGTAAGAATATACCAAGCAAATACCATTTTTTAAACATCACTATTAGGGGCCGACTACCTTAATGAAATCTAATCTGACCCCGGCATAGCTATCTTTTCTAGTTCCTGATTCTGATGATAACCGATATAACCTAAGGAACTCTGAAAATATACATGGTGCACCCGCCAGAACAACATTATATTTCCCGTCGTTTATATGACTGAAAAATTGTTAAACAAGAGGGCACACCATAACAGTGTAAACATGTTTAACATAGTGATTTCACGGAAAAAATATTCTGACCAATTATCATTAAAATTGGAGCAAACAATCTTGAATAAATAAATATTTTCTTTGATTTGACCTAGTGACCTAGGTTTTGACCCCAGATGAACCATATTTAAACTTTACCTAGATTTCATCAAGGCTATTATTCTGACTTAATTTCATGAACATTAATTGAAAAATACAGCCTCTATTGCATACACAAAGTTTTTCTTTGATTTGACCTAGTGACTTAATTTTTGACCCCAGATGACCCATATTCAAACTTGACCTAGATTTCTTTAAGGTTATTAATTTCAGGAAGATCAATCGAAAAATACAGCCTTTATCGCATATACAAGCTTTTCCTTTGATTTGACCTACTGACCTTCTTTTTGACCACAGATAACCATATTCAAACTTGAACTAGATTTCATCAAGGCAATCATTCTGATCAATTGAAAAATACAGCCTCTATTGCATACACAAGGTTTTTCTTTGATTTGACCTAGTGAACTAGTTTTTAATTCCAGATGACCCATTTTCATACTTGACCTAGATTTCATCAAGATAATCATTCTGACCAAAATTCATTAAGATTAATTGAAAAATACAGCCTCTATCGCATACACAATTTATTTTTTGATTTGACCTAGTGACGTAGTTTTTGACCGCAGATTACCCATTTTCAAACTCGGCCTAGATTTTATCAAGGTTATTATTCTGACCAAAATTCATGAAGATTAATTGAAAAAATACAGCCTCTATCACATACAAAATTGTTTTTCTTTGATTTGACCTAGTGACATAGTGTTTGAACCCAGATGACCCATTTTCGAACTCAGCTTAGATTTTAACAAGGTTATCATTCTGAACAAATATCATGAAGATCAGTTGAAAAATGCAGCCTCTATCGCATACACAAGCCAAATGTTGACAGACGACAGACAGACAGACGACAGACGCCGGACATCGAGCGATCAGAAAAACTCAGGTGAGCTAAAAAGAAGCTAAACCCGAACACACACACACACACACACACACACACGCACACGCACACACATCCGCACACGCACACACACACATTATATTTCAATTATTTTTCCTTCTGTTGTACGTGATTGGAACCTACTGAGACCAGATATCCGTAATTCTGAAACATTTTCATCATTTAAAAGTAACTTAAATAAAAACAAGCAGCACACTCCGGTCTAATTTTACACCGGAAACAAGAAACTCCAGGTACTCCATACACGACTACGAACAAAATGCAGTGCACTGAATCAACATCTTTACCTAAAAGATATTTCTCCCGTACCATTGTTCCAGTGTGGACAAATTGATACTAATTTCCAATCTTTTTAGTGCAGAATTTTTAATCGTTGTCAATACGATCTTCTTGATAATCTGAGAAAATTCGTAATTGACTTGGATACTGTTTTATTTGGAAACCATGACCTTCCTGATAAGAATAACATGACTATATTCACTCATTTACAGACATATACGAGGAGTGTTCGATATGAATTGCTTATTGTCCTCTAGCTCGATATCCACGTTGGGCACGATAAAAACCAATACCTACCTGTATAGGGTTATTCAATACCTACACAACGGTGTATAAATGTACATGTTAGACTAAGTGTAAGACATAAAATTTGCCATTTGAATACACGCAATCATTGACCACTGTAGTAAAAATGGTTGGTAGAAGCGTCGACAAGAAAGACGAAATACGGGCTTACATCAAAGCTCGCTCAAAACTTGTTTGTTCTTTGAAGCAGCTGATGACTGAACTTTCTACTGCTTATGGACCTTCTTGTGTGTCTTATGACACAGTTCGGCGGTGGAAAAAGAGATTTGAGTCTGGTGTAGAGTCCATCAAAAATGCACCGAAATCAGGTAGGCCAAAATCTGCATCTCGTAAAGAAATCGTTTCCAAAATAAAGGAAATCATTGAAGAAGATGCCAGATTTACAGTTCGTGCTATTGCACGAAAGGTAGGCATATCACTATCAACGGTTCACCTTATTTTGAAGAAGCATTTGAAAGTCACAAAGATTTCTGCTAGATGGGTGCCACATCTGTTGACTGATGAGCAAAAGAGGCAACGGGTTAAAGTGGCCAAAAAGCTGCTTCAAATGTTTCCCAAATATGACAAAAAGCATTTTGCCAATGTCGTCACAGGTGATGAAACCTGGGTCCATTATTTTGAGCCCGTCAGAAAGGTAAGCAATAAGATCTGGGCCACTAAACACAGCAAACGCCCAATAATTGCCAAACGTTCTTTGAGTGCAAAGAAGGTTTTGTTACAATGCAATCTTCTTCTCTGGTGAAGGAGTCGCAATAAAAGTGCCGGTGAAAAAGGGCAAAAGCATCACCGGAAAGTACTACAAAGACGTAGTACTGAAGAAACAGAAAAAGTATTATCAGAAACGACGCTCTGCCACTGGTTTTAAACATGTCCGTCTTCTACATGACAATGCCCCCGCTCATACCTCCGCAATAGTTACGGCGTTTTTGAAGAAAGAAGAAGTAACTGTTTTTCCTCACCCCCCGTATTCCCAAGACCTTGCCCCATGTGATTTCTTTTTGTTTCCGAAATTGAAATCATTCCTTGCTGGGCGGAAATACCAGTCCCGACAGGCACTTGGATCTGCCATTCATCAGTACCTTATTACTGTGCCCAAATCAGCGTACCGTGACGCCTTCAAGAAGTGGATACATCGGCTGAAACTTTGCATTTCTAGCCACGGGGAGTACTTCGAGGGCATGAAATGAGCCCTTTTGGGCTAACTTGAGAAATAAGCAATTCATTTCGAACATCCCTCGTATATCCCAAAGTGAAAGATTCTCTTAGCAACCCTGAGACATTTTCATAGCTTGTCTCTTTCTCGTTTCTCCTCTACGCTTGACTTATTCTATCATTCAAATTCACTTCCACATTTATGTAAATATATCTCTTCACCATACATTGTCCCCCTTTTTTCTTTTTATCAGTTTTATGACTATATTCCTAGTACCGTTACAGAGTTTAGTTCGATATGCTCATACAGTTATATTTTGTCCGCAAAGGAGAAAAATTCTATAAGACTTGTCTTTCATTTTTATCCTTTCCAGTTTTGCTTTCATCACAGTATGACATTTGTATCAATATACGTACTTCATTTTGGGAATAAATATGTTTAAACTAACATAGTTTTGTCAGGGGAACATAAGTTTATGAAATTCTGATATGCTAGAAAACGTAAAAAATTAAGTGGACTTTATATGAAATTAAGAACAGTCGGATTTAGTGGTATTCAGATTTTAATGCATAATGTTTTAATATGGCACCGAGATAATGGGTAAAATCTATTTTATGTTGTTTTCGAATAAAAGATTACCTCAATTGCATGAACATTCAATAAAATGTTGATTTATAATACTATTAATAAAACCAATAGTTCCATTCTGGTACATGTAACCAATAGGGTAAATATGACTTCAACAAACGCTGAAAAAAAAACTTACACATACTTTTAGTTTTCCGTAGTTTTCCATCAGCATTCCGACGATATTAGTAAGATAATAATACTTTTCATGTTTATTATCTTTCTTCAAGTCAGCATATATGCCTTCAGCCTCCTGTCCAAAAGCGTAAAGAGTTTTACCATCTGGTTCAACTAACAAATGCAATGGTACTTTCGTACGTTCAGCAGCTCCCCAATATTTCTTTCCGATTACATTTCTATTATCTTCAAATGAGAAAGCCCATTCTGTGGAAGATTCGTCCAAGCGTATCGCTGCTACTGCTAGTGAGTTCTAAAAGAAGATCGGTATATATTTATATACATATGTGTCCAAGATTGCGTTTTTGTACCATGCAATTCTCACCTAATAGTTATAAGGGATGAGTGAGTTAGATTTTACGGCGAACCGACACCTAATAGTTATATAGAGGATATTACATGAATGTCTTTTCATATTGAATTTATTTAACGAGTTGAATATGTAATATTCTTTAATAGCATTTTATCAATTTTATTCAACGAGTTTAATATGTAATATTCTTTTTATCGCATGTTATCCTTTCCTGTCGGAACATCAACAAATCTCCTTTCTTTTACTATATAAACAAGTCATTTTGACAAACGTCTTTTATACTGAAAAATGACGTCGACGTCAAAGCTTTATTACACTATTGTATTATCATTTTTATTTAATGACTTTATTATACTCCCGCGACGTCAAACATGCGATAAAAATAGTTAGTCAAAACTTTGTAATAACAAACATCTACACTGATTACAGAAAACGTAATCAAATTAATCAACGTATGCTAATATATAGTGATTTCACTTAGATATACTGAACTATTAAATACACATTGTCTCCGGGCGTTGTTCAACATTCCAACAGGTCACATTAATATATTTAATCTAACTTTTACCCTGAACTGAACTGAAACTCAACAATTTGATTAAACGCCAATTTTTATACATTGATATATTCAATGGCGTTGTACATAATAATTATAATCATTATTAATATAACAATATAAATAATGGCAACAATAACAGCCTTATGGTAACATCAGTCATGACCGCACCACTGCCCTTGAGGTCATACCACCCATATTTCGAATACTAGTGCTTAAAGCATTACATGGTACGCCCAGACGAGCTGCATATAATGGTTCATCCCCCCATCTGCGGTTCATATGCTATTTCAGAATGAAATACTACACATTACCCTACCCATAGACCCTTACCAACAAGTGCGTTTAATTAAACAAAACTTGGAAATATAAATGTTGAAATGTAACACCTTTTACAAAAAATTAAGAACTATTACCTGCTGTTTTCGCATAATAAACTATTATAAAAAAATAAAATAAAAAATGCAGCGAAATCTTTTAACAGCACTGCAGCCCAAAGCTGTAGACATTCAAAGAAAAAAACATTTTCAGTCACTGCTTTTAGTATAAATTGTTTTTTAATCACTTTCAAAACAAATTTCACAAAATTAGGGACAAAAACGAGAATGTACATATATTTGTTTTAATGGCATTCATTTTAAATGTTCTAAGCATAGAATTCCAAAGAGCTGTGACCTTTACCCTTACAGCCAAAAGTCTTATATTGTCCCAAGCTACTACTAAATTTGGTACTTTTGCCCAGCCTGTCTAGTTCATGTTCTTGTGCTGAAAAATGAATAGCATTCCATAATATTCGGAGTAGGTCTTGCGCTATATTTCGTTCATTTGGTAGAATTTCATTAAATTTCCTTCATCTTTGTCAAGGAAGTTTTGATATCATCGTTTGAAGTTATATATCTATACAAGGACAGCCAGACCGCCCGTGTCCCATCCTCTCCCCTTCCAAACACTATCCGCCCCTATCCGACAAAAATCTTTTTCTAACGAATTTTTATCAACATGCAAATTTCTACTCTTCTTCCACCTCGCTACCCAAACCATCCCCATCAATATTTATTATCAAAGTCTGTTTTTACTCTCATCCTCCGCTTTCCCCGGATCAACTTAACATACATTTATCGTGTACACTTAAAACGTTCGTTTTCAAAAATATTTTGCTTCTTAGTAGCATCTTTGTCGGATATATTTCTTTGCCATTCTTCTCAGCAAACCCATTCGACATGGGATACCAATTGTTTGTGTCTTTGTTCAAAGATAGCCGGTGTCTCAGTGCTAATATTTGTCCTTGCTGTTTAACTGATGAATTTTATTTTATATCTATTTTATTGTGTTGTAAATATACACTTTGTTGTAAATATTGTTTAAAAAATCTTATATGAGATGATATTATATTGTTTGAACTCTTGCCGACATAAAGCTTACTTACTTAATTACTTATAATTTAGCAAGCCTTTACGGTATGATATGATAGCCCTCTAACCTACAAGTTGGTAACTGATGGTCTCAACCGATAAACAGTATTCTTACATATTTTTTTCAAGTCCCCGTTAAGTTACACTGGTACCGGAAACGTCAATATTTTTCCATACACTGACGCCTAAATTTCATATCGGGTGCGTGACGTAATTCATTATTTGTTGTTGCACTATTTTTTCTGTTTAGTTCAGTATTGTCAATCCTATTCAGGCTATTGAACTTATTTATGATATTTACATAATATTTATACGTGTAGATGCGTATGTAATAAAAAGGTTATTATCTTTGCATTGGGAAATATGCACTCGTTCTTCAGCGTAAGAATATTGCGCTTCTAAAGTCGCCCAATATTTCCGCAGAAGAACTCGTGCATATTTCCCGATACAAAGCTAATAACCTATAATTGTCTGTGCCATTTTAATGTGCTTCCCCTATTTACAAAACTATTTCAGAATATATAATTATTGATAAAAGAAAACATCGTAAATGTCATCGTTGAAAACATTCAGCATTGCACAAAGTCCAAACAAAGTGTCGGCTGAACCTGTTTTCAGAGTTGAATTTTTTTTATATTTCACACAAGTACAACATAAACATGCAAGTCTATGTACCACTGTATAATAGCATATGATTTCACGTTTACATTTACGTCAACCGCAAAATAATAATAATAAAAAAAATCAAGAAAACAAATGAGAAAAAAATTTAAGAAAAAGAATAAAGAAAAAAATAAGAAAAATATTAAATATATAAATATATAATTTAGATCATATTTCGTGCAAGCAGTTCAATAGTGGACACATTTAAGTTTACTTTTTTTCTGTATCTATTGAAATGTCCATAGATGCAGGTGCTGGTTCTATTAAATTTGGATTTGATCGAAAATAAGGATGGTCATTTTATGCACAGGTAAATGTGTTTTAGAAAGATAATTGAACAAAAAATGGTTTCGTTTTATGCATGCACACGACAGCCTTTCATTCTAAGATCTAAAAAATAATCTTTCGAAACTTATATTATATATACTAAATATATCTTCTCTGCAAACCTAATTTGGATACATGCGTATATAGATATTTCGATAAAGGGCGACAGTTGTAAAATGTTCATGTTTCAAAATCACAGCTGTAACTTTTTTGGAGGGAAACATGAGTACTGTCAACCATCTTTAATTAAATTTGGCGGGATATAACTGAAGTTCACAAAGAAACCACGTTTTCTAAACTATTGGAATTTTAACTATTTTAGAGTATGTGCAACTGTATTATTACTTAATATAGTTATAGAAGGACATACATATGTGCATGCATTAATTACTGACACTATATTTTAAGCTGATAAGTTTAAGTGGAATAGTTACAAAATTGTCATATGTTTTCATGACAAAGAAAGAAAACAAGATCTGATGCATCTACTTCGACAATCCTACTCTTGAATTTTGCAAATGCTATACTGTAAACATATTTCATTACTGTTTTTTCTTACTTACAAGAACGTTTATTTTGACATTTTTGTAGTAATTGCTACCTTTTCTAGAAAATTACAATTCATCCTAAAACGTTTTGCACCTCTGCTTTCTTCCCTTAAAATAATGTCTTCTTTTTCAACAGCTGTAACTTTGAGGCGTTTTACCGCTGTAACTATTTCATTTTTACAGCTGTATTTTTTCAGTTTTACAGCTGTAAGATTTTTTACAGCTGTATCTCATTGCATAATTCGAACTGTTTTACAGTCGTTTGACAGCTGTAAATTAAAACCTACAGCTGTTAAATCAATGTTGATAATGAAATCTACAGGTGTAAATTTGAAATAATCATGACTGTAATTTTGAACAACAAGAGCTGTCTCCATAGGATGACACATGCCCCCGATGGCACTTTGAATGAATAGTTATGGCCGATGTTAGAGTTTAGGACCTTTGACCTACGGACCTGGGTCTTGCGCGCGACACGTCGTCTTACTGTGGTACACATTCATGCCCAATAATTTTAAAATCCATGCATGAATGACAAAGATATGGACCGGACACGCCCATCAATGCACTATCATGAAATATGACCTTTAACGTCTAAGTGTGACCTTGACCTTTGAGGTACGGACCTGGGTCTTGCGTGCGACACGTCGTCTTACTGTGGTACACATTCATGCCAAGTTATTTGAAAATCCATCCATGGATGACAAAGATATGGACCGGACACGAATGCAATATCATGAAAAATGACCTTTAACGTCTAAGTGTGCCCTTGACCTTTGAGCTACGGACCTGGGTCTTGCGCGCGACACGTCGTCTTACTGTGGTACACATTCATGCCAAGTTATTTGAAAATCCATCCATGGATGACAAAGATATGGACCGGACACGAAAATTGCGGACAGACCGACAGACCGACAGACAGACGGTTCAAAAACTATATGCCTCCCTTCGGGGGCATATAAATACAGGTCTTTTACAGCTGTAAATTACCATATAACATATTTACAATATTTCTGTTAACTCGGACTAGACCTGGAAGGAACTGGTAGACTATACAGAATACTTATACCGTGTTCACACTACGTTTTTTATCCTATATTAACCTGGGTTTATTCTTTAAACTCGTTTGCGTCCATACTATATATGGTGTAAAACGTGAATTATGTAAAGGTCAAGTGGGTTCTGTAATATAGCATTAAAACTACATCGGGAGGTGGTTTTAATACTATATTATAGGCATTGCAACTAAAAATACAAACTTCAAATAGGAGCTATCTATATTAGATATATGTGTAGGTAACTGCATCGGAATACAAGGACTGAAAAATTATTAAAATATCATTTCCTGAAAAGGAGTTATTGAGCTGAAATAAATCATCCCGGATAAAATATGTGGACAAAATGGAGACAACTTTGTTCAGACTTAGTGATATGCTTAGGTGGTTATTGTCCTAGAACTGCGTGCAAACTATGCACTTTTTACCTATAAGCATGAAACAGTGTGCATAAATGCCACATTGATTAGCAACCTGGACAGAAAACTAGGTAAAGATCAAATAATTGATTGCCCTAGGATAAGTGGGACATTTTCTGTGGTACAATTTGTCAACAAACAGACGATTTCTTTGAAAGTCAAAACCCACAGAATTTCACAAATTGAAAAATGTTGAAAAGGCTACTGCAGAGTACAATCTCAACTACCCATACATATTTGTCAAAGTACGGGAAAATATCTAGAAATATGAGAATATCAAAGAAATCAATTTCAGGACTGTTAAATGCATAACTGTATTTTCAAGCATGGCATTTAATATATATAGGTTACTTTTTCTTTACACTGATTTAATAACTACAGGATTAGTATCAACAAACGGTGTTCACTCAACAATTTCACTGTATAACAGAAACTTTAGGGTAAGTCTCTATATATTAAAAAGTGATACAACATTATTTTAGTGTAAACGCAAATGTGAGTTTTAACTAGTTTTACAATTCCAAATCCCAAGATCTTACCTTTAGTGGAAGAATACAATGTGTTTCTCTTTAGTATCAAACAATTGATGCTATGGCTGACAAAATTAATTGGAGTGTTGATGAAACAGAAACATTAAATTCGACATTAAGTCATACTGATGCTTAAAATGGACTGTAGATGAAATGGACAGAACTTCTTACATGAGCACAGAAGTTTAAACATTGATTTTTTTCTTTATTATTATTGTTTCTGTCAGTCTCCATCTTTGTAACCTATTTTGCTTATTGCAAAATATTTATTTACTTCCAACATTGCATGCATATATTTAAACGACATTTCTTTGTCTAGTGTGGAAGCAAACTAGATTATATTTTGATGGATTTTAAATGTCAAATACCAATTATAGCCAATTAGTACCTGATAAAATTAAAACCGATCTGCTAGTGTGAACACGGTATAATTAGTCTAGTAATTTACGTATGATTTAAACAAGACTGATAGGGTCATATTTCTGTTTGTTTTGTTTTTGTATCTCAAGACAAGTTTTACACAAACAGTTGTGACTTTTAAAGATTCTATCATGACCGATGTAGTAATTAAGCGAAACGTAGTTGTATCTTGCTTACAATTTTTAACGGTGTAGTTTTCATTTATCAAATTATCATTTATTCTATATCTTTCTCTAATATCTTAGTTTTATTTGTTTAATCTTTTCATTCTTGCTCAAGTCATTTTCGTTCCAATTACAACTATGCTTAAGGAGTATTAAAGGCGAAATCACTCTTTATATTATGACAACCATTTTTCATTGATATGAGTAGTTAATTTATTCTGTCTGTTACGATCTGTATGTATATTTTTCATGGCCTTACCGTCCTATTACTGGTTAGTGAAACACCTGAACATTGCTACAGTGTCATATTTCATCTTTATGTTACACAGTCTATTATGGTTAATGCGAATCAATTGGAATTTGATAGGTATTGATCGGAAAAATATTTAAAATCATTTTTTTTTCCTGACGGCCAACCAAGACATAGCTCTAAAGTAAAGGTTAAAGTTTGCAAACCTACATTGCTTCAGGAATGGCTGTGAAAAGAGCAATTTTATAACCTTTGCTTCTATCAGTGCACAAACGTATGCACTGATAGACGAGGTAACCTCGGCACTTTATAACAGCTCCTTTGATAATGCTTTTCCTACTTTGTAAACATGTCAGGTTTGCATATCAATACAAACTTCAGCTTGTCGCTTTTCTGATGGTACTACTAAAAGGCTTTTAAGGAAACGGACCGATACATGCATGCGTCTGCAGTTCATGATTATCTTGAATATGAAGTTATTCTAAAGTTACAAGCCTAAATTTGTTAAACTTCTAGCATAGGCAATTAAAATCAAAAGAAATACACAGCGTGTTATATATATATGGAGTGCAAATGTTAAATCGAATACGACAAAACAATCATTCTTGAAAGAACACACACACACACACACACATACATGTAAACGCTACCAATCGGGGATTTAAGTTATAAACCTACCAACTGGGAACTTCTTTATTTCTGCAGCTACAGTCATCATATTTCTATCAACTCTTATTCTTATTATTTTTAAATTATCCGAGGCTTTAGATTAAAGCTATCTTCAATTGTTAAGCAATGAGTTTTTTCACATTCAAAACGGGGAATTTTGTGTTTAAACCAACTGAGGTAAATGTGTAACAAACCGAGTGTTTGTGTATCGACGAAATGTGGAACTGTGTGTTTCAACAAAACGGGGAATTAGTGTAGAGACTAAATGAGGTACAATTGTATAACTACACCGGTGCGTGTGTATAGTTGAAACGAGGAACTAGCTAGTAAATATGGGATACGAACTGGTCCAAAACTCTCAAAAACCGCATCTTGCGGTTTATAAAGCGCATCTTGCGGTGACTAAAACGCGAGATGAGCTGGAACAGTTTTGAACCGTTTGTGCGTAAAATACTGACCCGCATGACCCGCATCATGCGGTTTACCCGGCTTTAACCGGATGCAGTATAGTACGGTAGGGTATTGTTTTTCTATCAACCAATGAGAAAGCTCGTTATTCATTTGAGCGCGATTTGCGAAAGACTGAACAAAAAAAAACCAACAAAAAAACAAAAACAGCCAGCTAATATCAAATAATGACAAATCAAAGTAATGGACATCGGAAACTTCCTTGTGCGAGTTCGAGTTGTATGGGATCGATCAATAGGTCACTAGAAGTGTCACAGTCTCTAGATGCTTTAGACAGCGCCATTGTCCGGATGGACGCGTTGATTAGAAATGTCAACAGAATGACTGTATCCTATCCCGGATTAGTCCAAATAAATTGTACTCGCGAGTTGAATATCCAGGCCCGTAGCCAGAGGTAAAAAAATAGGGAGGCATTTGGTAGGGGGGCCGGGGGCGTGCTCCCCTTGATTTTCTTTTCGAGGGTGCCATTTCGTGCGTTTTTCTGCATTTCAAACATGTTTTTGTTACTTTTAAGATACCGATTTCGGAAAAAAATAAATGACGTTAAAAAGATTCGCGTACATTTTAATTAATATAGTTAATACAGATCTACAGAAAAATAAGAGTTTTGAAATAGTCAACGTATTTGCGACTATTGTCACTCTAAAACGCTAATTTAAAGGCATATGGTCATGTTTGCTTGGTTCTTACATCTTCAGTTGAGTAAATGTATATATGTTCATGTATAAACTTTTTAGCATGGCTGACGTGAAACGAAAATTTGAAAGAAGCAACACAGTTTTTGCATATACAAATACAATACAGAAATGTAATACGAAATTAATGTACTTAGTACATAATATATTTTGTCAATCTTCTTAAAATAATATTACATCTTTGAAATTCAGCACTTGGATAAATAGTGCGTATCACATGTCAGATCTAAAAGATCAAATGTTGTCATAAAGTTATACTTATAAGTTAATCGAAATCTAAATTGTCATCCATTTATATAAAAAAAGTATAAACGGGAAGATTCCATACTTACGAACAATCAATAAGTGTATCTGATATAAGTTCTTAACTTTTAAGTGACCATATATTTTTGAGAGAAATCTTACAACGATGTTTTGAAATGCTGTACGTAGATCTATAATCGTAACTGTTTAGAAATGATATGTTCAAAAGCGTGTTAAGAACAAAACCGCATGATTGCAAGACTTCATTCTGTTGTAATGTCAAAATGAATCAATTTAGAAAATATATCAACATTCAGTCAGATAAACGCCACGTTTTATTTAGGTATGCATTACATAAAACTTCTTTCGCAAGAACATGAACTAACTGACAGCGACAGTGTAAGCTGGAATATAAACTAACGGGCGCATAGGTTGTGCGAAAACTATGCTATATAGCATGGCCGTAGCGACTACTGGGGCGACCGAGGCACTTGCCTCGGTCATAGAAATGACACTCTGCCAAATATTCATGTTTTTATTACTCGAACAGTACTGTTATAGTATTTTAATTTTTCCATGTATAAGGAGTCATATTCGGGTTTGTCGTATACAGCTCCTCTGTCCCAAGGAGCTATATACGAAAACGTGTGTCGAATACAGCACCCCGGGACTATACCCGAAGGGAGCTATATGGGGTGTGACAAATATGTCTTCAATTTTCATTTTCGAATAGGTATGTTATATGACAACAGCGTAAAACACGATACGACGTTATAACTATGTAGTATTTGTGAGATATTTCAGTATCATACTTCAGTTGGTGGTCATGTGATATATTACTGAATGTATGTATTATAGAAATGTATATGCTGATGCTGCCCACATAAAGTGGGACTCATGCTTATTTGTAAATAAACTAAACTAAACTAAACTGCGCGCATTTCAGATACCTTAATGAAAGTGGTCTCTTATTATAGAGATAGTATCCAAATTTTAAATTATGAAAAGCAATTGAAAAATTCTTGTTTGTTGCTTATATATAACATGCAAGACCAAAAAATCTTGAATTGATCATTTTGAGCATGTTGTTTTAATGTTTTTTAATTTCCATGTAGCCGCTCCTGCAGATAGTCCTACCTATCAAGCTATTGATAATTATTGCGGGAATAACTTCTCTCAATGACGGAAAATTGTGAGATACATGCATATTGTATGATATCAGAAAATGGTGTAAGTCTAATAAAATAAATTCAGAGCCACTATTTAATCTGAAATTTATATATGATGTTATTCGAACCATATCATATATAAAAATAAGAAAAACTATTCAATATTTACCATGAAAATTAACATTACATTGAAATTACTTTTCACTAAGCTGTGACATACAGATGTATGGATGAATGCAAGATAGGATTATTATCTGAGTCATTGAGTGTTGTGGTCTCTCAAGCAAGTTTGACTGTACTTAAAATTCTAAGTATAGCACTGAAGGCTATGTCAGCTTGACATATTAAGATATCATTTCATGGTTCAGACACGAAAGTATAGAAAAGAAATTTTAATTATCTTCAAACGATTTACCAAATATAATACTAAATCAAGTTTTGCAGTCATTAAGTTACACTTGCATCGTAATCTAAACACGCTAAATGAAACAATATATATACAATACTGTGGAAAAAATGATCTTAAAATGTATGAAGCGTAGTGAATGCCGCAAAGTAAGTTTTTATGCCTTTTTAGTTGTTTGGATCTCATTACTTGGTAATATGGGCATAAGTTGAAGTGTCATTGAATTTGTGAAATAAAATAGGAATAAAAAGCACCTGATAACTCCGTTCGAATAATAGAACAGACAGCAGCCTCATACCATAAATGAAATGATTTAATGGAAGTCTTAGAGTAGAAAATTTAAACCTCTTTCGGTCAGCGGTGTGGAGTCAGCGGTGTGGAGTCTAATTACACGCTTATACACTTACCATTGCTACATTACATACAATGTATTGTTCAAGATTGTACGATACTACACAATGTCTACCTCTCACATGTACATGTAATTACAGTGTTAAAACCAAGATGTTGTAAAAGTTGCCAATCGTTAGTTAAAAACTGATATAACTTTTGACCTAAAATTACATTAAAGCTCAATCTCGATTTTTTCAGCTAGAGCTGGGCTTAATTCTATCAAATATCGAAAGAAGCAATAAAACAGATCAGGCCAGGGTATGAGGCTAGTACTAATGTTTGAGCATATATTAGTAAACTGTATTTTTGTAGATTTGTATTTCAGAAGAAAATACAGGACCGTAGCAAGGTTGATATTTTTTGGTCTTAAGCACCACATACCTCCACCTCCTCCCCTTCATAAAAACTACAAATCATTTGCGCAAATTATTTAGATTTCATCTTTTTCGGTCTCCTACTTACGAGGACATGTTTGAAGAATTATCAGACCTCAACGTTTCAGTCGTTCAGTTAAGACGTTCCACTTTTTAATGAAATTTATTAGCAAGTGCAGTGAGTGATAAAACACTTCTGTTGCATATGCATATCTGAAACATACGGTCAAAATAAATATTTTATATTTGCTTAATGCAGATTTTGGTACTCCTAGTCCTACAGCTTAGTAAATATTTCACAACTGTAATTCATTTAATAATTTCTACTGTATACCTTTATTTCACTGTAAATGTTCATCTTGCTTAAATGTAGATAAATACCATACTGGTTAATACCAACAAAAGTTTTACCACTATTACAAGAAATGGATGTCAGGTTAACATGATTTGAAATCCTTTCATGATCGTTTCATGATTCAGACACGCCAGTAAAGAAATTTTAGTAAACTTCAAAAGATTTATAAGATATAATACTGAATCAAGTTACCGGTCAAAAAAAAATGTCTCTTGTCTGTGTCAAAATAACAGTATATGTTATCAGATACATTTGCGTCATAATCTAAACGCCCCTAAATGCAAAGAAAAGTATCTAAAATACTATGAAAAAAAAGTGAAATTGCTTTCAAATGTAAATAGCAAAATGCATACCCACAAGGTAAGTTTTTTACCCTTTTAGTTGCTTGGATCTCATTACTTGGTAATATGGGAATAAATTGCAGTGTCATTGCATTTGTAAAACAAAATAAGAGAAAAAAGCTGATAATAACTGCGTTCGAATAATATAAACAGAAAGAAACCATAATACTGTAAATGTAAGGTAATTCAAAAATAGCAGGACAAAACAGTGTCTTATACCAGAGAGAGACGTATTTAGCTACTTTTATTCCAAAGAGCGTGACAGAATAAGTTTCCAGTCAAATTTAGAATTTAAATGATCAATAGCAAAACTCTTTCGGTCAGATGTGTTAAAAATGCAGCCGTTTTGAAAATGCAGCACAGTAATTTGGGAGGTGTAAGTATTATATCTACTTTACTTTTGGGAGACCAAAAACTCTGTATTTTATTGCTAAACTGTTGGAGTGAAGTTAGAGGTACGAAACTTATTTCTTTCCCTTAACCAAAAGGAGGCCTTGAGAGACATGCAAACTTTGGCCTTTTAACAATAATAAGCATCTATGTCGGCTGAAGATGAAAAAACCCGAGACCCTAAATTAAACGGTATTAAAAAGGCAACATATGCAATGTAAAACTCAACTTTGTACTCTAAGAAACCGCTATTTGGCGGAGACAAATATAAGTTAGTGCGAATATTTACAAACTACATGAATAAAACATAGCTGAAAGATATAATTATTGCATTTCAAAAAAACTAAGGTACTGGCTTTGTGAATGAACAAGTATTGTTCAATTAGTAGTCTTATATGGCCAAATTAAAAGAATTGATTTGGCCGACAACCTTTTTTTTCGCTAGAAATTTAGTGTAAAGTTTATTTTCTATCGAAAAATCTTAAAGTACTGCTGTACCTATACAGGAAATAATTAAGATTATTCGATAGCTTTTATTGCTATGGTCAATACCACTCAATTGTTTTATATATAGATGAAGGTTTGTAATGTTGAAGAATTTAAAAAGAATTGGCTTAATTATGAAATCACACATAATCCCCAAACAGGGCACAGGAACCGTGTGAATCTCGCTGAAATACCAGTGACTGTTCGGGTGCCCCTACCTGACCCTATAAATAATACATAGCAAGTTCATTGAAAATAAGTATTCATGCCGGATTTAAGTTGCAAGTCATAAATTTCAGTTTACAGGTAACAGGCCGTTTGTATACCGAATAAATTACTACAAGTAAACTTAAAATGAAGAAATAAATGACATCAATAATTTAGAAGAATTAACGAAATATAAATAAAGATATACATGATATCAAGAATTTAGAAGAGGTAACGAAATGCAAATAAAGTGGAAAAAGTATATTTATTCGAACAAAATTTGTTCAATATATTCATATTGCTTTTCTTTTAGCGGGTTCAAACGATCTTTTTAACAACTATAGACTTTGAAATATAGCTGTAGTGGTGTCATCTGTCAACATATTGCATTAACCGTTGTGAATTCTTTATAGATCTAATACTGACAGATATTTCCGGAAAAAGCAATGTATATATAAGCACCGCTTGAAGTTGAAAGTTTCTATAATGAATATATATTGATAGATCATAAATAAACTATATTTTTTGAGTGATGCGCCTGAATATTATAATATTTTCAATTCAATATTTCTATTATCAAACATTTAATTAACATGGCAATAACAGCGAAATGGTGAAACGATAAGCCGGACAAGACATTCGGAAACACAGATATATAATATCGTCTTGTGAAGGTGAAAACATATATAATTGGTAACTCATTAATTATCAACATTATAATTTCACCCATGAGCTTAAAATGACGAAAACATGTGTAAGATCAGTGATAATGATTTAAACCTTGGAGTGTATGTACTACGAGTTGTATACAGGTCAACTGGGGAACTGCAGAAAATTGCGAAGGATACACACTCTGGTAAAATTCTAATTGTGTGTGAGATATGTGTATGACTAGAACCTGCAAACCGGGGAATAAATTTCTATCGCTCAGAATAGGCTCAAATTTCGAGAGATGACTAATTTTAAGGTCGGGATTAACATGGCATTGCTAGATTGAACTGGGGAATTCCCCGGTTCGTGGCGTATCCCCGGTTTGTTGGTGTGTATTCATACGAAATTACCCAGTTGGCTATGTTTACAAACACACACACACACACACACGCACACACCGACCCACACCCACCGACCGCGCCCCCCCCCCCTCCCCCCCCACACACAAGCGCGCACAAAAATCACACCCTCCTGTCTTTCGGCGTGCGTTGACTAACTCTTTGGTTCGTATCAAAAGATTTAAATGATGATTAAATTGTTTATCAAAGTTATTGTTTCAGTGTAAACTGAACAATGCAACCGTGTGCAAAAAATGTCTACCGGCTAAGTCTTGTATCTGTCTAAAGTGTCAAAAAACTTCAGCTGGAGTTGTCGCATCATGGTCCGTTTTCTGCGTCCAAGTGTGCCGCCAAAATAGTGAAAAAGCACTGATTATCTCTTTTTAGCCATTTTTTTTTATCCTGATGTTAATAACAGCAAATCAAAGTCATTTGTCTTCAATTGTTTTGTTTTACATTTATTGAAAATATTGAAAAAGGATCTCAAAACACAGAAAAAACACAACAAAAAACGAACAAACTCAAAAACTAATGTATTTACAAATTTTGGAATTTCTATAATATAACAATTAAATGTACATGTATATGCCTTTCGCTTTTATTGTATATGGAATTTCCGAAACCTCAAGCTTACTCTGTTAAGATTTAAAGTGGGTAGGGCAAATGGAAGATTAGCCCAAATTTGGATAAATTACTGACTAAAAAACATCCATGAAGATGCTTCTAAATAAATGATATTTATATACTGTTTGCCTAGATCTGATACAGTTGTAATGTTTAAATATACCACTTTGCCTGAGTTTTATTATTTATTTTAGTTTAACCAGTAATCAGTATTTTATTATCAAATACTTGAACCTAAATGTAGAGACTTATCGTAAGCCCTCTTTATACAAGGTAAACAATCTGTTTATATAAAGAAATTTTTTAGTTAACACCGTTTGCTTATCCTATTCCTGTCCATGTCAAACCAGTGCAATGAAAAAGTAATCTATCTATGTTAAATTCCATGCGAGATGATAGACAGTAATGCATCGAACAGTCCTGAAATTGATTTCATTATTTTCTCATATTTCCAGATGTTTTTCTCATACTTTGACGCATATATATGGATAGTAGAGATTTTTTTCTTTCCTGCAGTAACCTTTACAACATATTTTACCTTGTGAAATTCTGTGGGTGTTGACTTTTTCAAAATAATCGTCTGTTTGTTGACAAATTACACCACAGAAAACGTCACACTTTCCCCAGGGTATTGACTTATTTGATCTTTACACAATTTTCTATTCCAATTGTTAATCCTTGTGGCAATTATGAATAACTATGCATGTTGTTTTTTTTTCCTGCATAGAGGTTAAATGTGCATAATTTGCATGGGATACTCGGTCAATAGCCGACTAAGCTTACAGAAATGTCATAGCGGATATGTCCATTTTTTCCATATATTTTACACGTGATCTTTTTTTTTCAGCTCAAATAACTCTTTTTCCGAAAATGATATTTAAAATATTTTTTTTTCAGTCTACATACTTTGATGCAGTTAGCTACACATGTTTGTATTTTTAGTTACAGTGCCCCTTAAATGGTCAAACAAGGAGACGTAGGCCCGCGAAAATTTATATTTCTTAGATGAGTAACAGTACCCGATTTCTTGAAAATTTAGGATAATACGTGATAGTGTTATTGGTGTTATTCTGATGTGTTTTCTTTTACGAAAACCAAAGTCTTAAGGTAGAGTTGAAGAGTTAAAAAATACTTTTTTCAGTACTCAAAAGAATCTAAAAGTTTGTTTTACATACTCTATGAAATTTGGATCTTATATACCTTTAACGCAAATTTTACATTTCTCTGGCCATATATACTGTGTGCAAGTATGAAAAGATAATACATTCTAGAAACGACAGGAAACTTATTGAAGATAACAGGGCTTCTAACAACCAATAAGGATCTATAAAACTCATCGAATGTACAACGACAAATTAGTCGAGTCAAGGCTTTGTTAGTATTTGATATAACACAATAATTGACAATAGGTAGGATCCAAGAAAATCCAGAAACACTTCCATCTTCTGTTCAAACTGATCCAAAGTACATTTGACGAATTTAAACATACACGGGGCATTCCAATAACATGGACTATACCATTAATAGTGATTGAAGAGATGGTCAAGTCCAAATATGCAAATTTTAAATAAAATGTAGGACGGCTAACTTCTTGACAAAGCAAAATGACAGATACTATGCATGAAAAATGAATGTTATATCTTTAAAATTTAACCCGTGCTTACCGCAATGCTCGATACAGTCCACTTTCCCGGTTCATAAATAATTAATAGATCTTAGTCGCTATCAACAAAGAGCAAACAGTGTTCCATTAGACAAAATGCAATGAAAAGAACTTGCTCTCTGTTAGGTAGATTCAATAACCATATTTTGCATAAATGACAATAATCCCACCACTAGATGTTTACAAGGGGTATACGTATCAGAAAGTAAGTCAAACCAATATACTCTATTGTATTGGAGCAAACACACACTTTTGATCCTTGTCAAGTTTCATAGATACAAAACAATATCAAAACAAATATCTCCTTCGGATAAATTTCACTTAATATTATAGAAACCAAACTCACGCTATGAAAGCACAATAACGGTAGTGTTAAAATAATGAAAACAATATACGCACGTACAAAAATCATTTTAAAATATCAGAAAGAAAGAAACTTTTAGGGGCCAAATAAAACATAACAGAGCTGCCCGATTCCAGTTGGCTTTAACAGCTGGGACAACAAATCACATACTAGTATATACCTATCAAAAGAAAATGTTGAAACAACAAGAAACAACTAGAACATTTGTAAGGAAACAAATATTTATGAAACATTGAAGAAAGTGGTTGCTTCTTATACTTTTACCAGTTCAGATACAAGGTGAAACACAAATCTATAGGTTATGCTAAATGCAAAATTCAGACGTTTATATTTCAGCTCAATGATGGCTTATATTTTAATTTACAAGTTATGAATCAAAGACTCATAAGCATGTAGAAAATAGTTGAATTACAAGTAATCTAAAGTATCTAGTTATAAAATGCAACGAAGTACAAATATGTACTGCATTTTACACAATACATAATAATTTTGCTTCACAAAGATCTCATAGAATCTAATTTTTTCGAGAGGCTTGCATCTGCTTGGTTCAAATAAATTTATACGTATCAATAGAACTCTACTTGTACACTACAAAAAACAATAAAAATTAAGAAAAAAAGTCATATGACAAAGCTGAATATTAATGTGTTATAAATTCAGAATGAAAAAAAAACAACAAAAAAAAAAAAAAATAAAAAATAAACAAAAAAAAAAAAAAACACGCATTTTGTTGTTATAAACTTTTAACAGTCAAATTCAGATTTGTTAAGAATATCTCAGTCTGGGTAACAGATTATCATGGTACTGTTCAAATTATGGAAACCAAAAGCACAGACAAAATTTCTCAAAATAAACATTGCAATGCATAGTATTAATCTAATGTTATTTGACAAAAATCAAAATATGCAAGAATACACAGCCGATACAAACTTTGTATGCAAATGTTGTTTCTCTAGATTTTGATATCAACATTAGTGGCCGTTTCGAGTATTGCCTCAGTTTTTTTTTTAAATACAGTGCGTATTTTACTAATCAATGCACCTTTCATGTTTGATAATTTCACCTCTCAGCCACTAAAATATGCAACGTAATTTAAATGTTTCCCAAAATGTCAAATATCCCAGGACTAATACACTTTTTAAAAATATAAATTTTCGCAAACCCACTTCTAGTTTGATTTTTAAAACCTGTTTTTATTGTGTTTTTTTTTTTGTTACAGCCTAAAACTTGGCCAATTGAAAGCTTCGTCGATATCGTCGGTAGGATCTTCTATAATATAGGACTTAGGTATGTTTATGAATCATGTATATGTCTATGTTATAAAGTAGTTACGCGACAAAATTTATATTTGTAGGCACTACAACAGTTAAGGTCTAAGCAAACATTACATAAATGTCATGCATTTGAAAGAAAAATAAACATTCTGGAAAATAGATAACAAAGTCAGTAATTAAAGCAAATTTTGGATGATTTGTATGATTCCTGAGAGGAAAATTCTACATATGAGATATTTGGTCAAACCAGCTCTAAGTTTTGTCGTTTGCCACCTCGGACGCCATCTTCAGTTTTAATCAAGGTACCAAGATGCGGCAATCCTATTTTCAGTTTTCTAACACTTCAGACATTTATCTTAGTATTGATATGAAATTACCAGCAAGAGAAGTGCTTGGGGACTGGACTAATGAGCGTCAATAGGCAATTCCTTCCAATGCACACAAAGTAATACAACCTACCTTTATCAGAAACACTTTATGAATATTCCCTAATACTGATTAAACTATCAAATAACAGGTATCTTTACTGTAGTGTTCTCTACATTCAAGCATTCAAGATAATATAGGAAAAGTATTCATCGGTTTGGAATATAAAAATTACGCATAGTAAACTAGTATTGAAATAGTTAAAATAATAGTACGTTTATACTAACTTGTAAATTCATACAGCTTATGCTTCAATTTGAAAAAAAAAACTAACTTTATAACAATAACACATCACATGTATAATAGTCCGAAGGCTCACTGCCTTTTATTGCAACAATCGAGGCCAAAAGAATTGATTTTATCCTTTTTTGGAAACAATATTTCGTATCCTCTATGATAACCTATTTCTTTAGTGTCAAAGCCGTACCCATCTACATTGTATTCACTTATGTTGATGATAGGTGATTTAAAACTCACTTGTGAAAATATTAGGGGGGTAGGGTAAAATTTACGTCTACCAGTTTTTTTCTACTCTTTAAGGTATTAGATCACTAATTGTAATGTTTACAAAATGGCCTTTGCTTAGTATATTCTGAAAGGTAATCGCGTTTTGCACTGTTTTGCAATTTTCAAACACCTTTTACCGTACCGTTTTTTATAAACTTTGTTTAACTTATGGTATCTCCTCAAGCTCAAGTAGAGACAAATTTCAAAGTGATGGCCACTATCCACAACGTTTGCAGGGAACTCATTTTACCATTAATTTTAATAAAAGAAACATCACACTATTGGTAAACAATTATAAAACACAAAATAAATATGTCGGTATCAGTTTTTCTATGGTGCCTCAAGTAAATGGATTTAATGAGACAGAATTCATACCCCAACATTGAAAAAATAAGGTCGAATGCTGTGTTTCTGTTTTGAATGTTGCTTACTTCATTTAAAAATAACCTTAGGGCAGACGTAAAACCTACCTAATTTTCTTCCACAATATATAATGTAAGAGTGAACGCAAAATAGAAAACTTTCACCTCATGTAACTCCATATTTTTACAGATGTGTAACTCTACCCTTTCTGTGTAAGTACTAATTCACTTTGAACACCAAGAAATTGCTAATATCTTTTCCATTTTTGTACAAGAAATAAATAATAAGTCTTTAAAGAAGTAAACGCTTACTAGAAAAAGGAAAATAGGGAGAAAGTAGGTCCCAGTAGGGCTTGAACCTACGCCTCCCCTCCCCCCGCCCCCCCCCACCCCCCTAAGAATTGCAATAAAAGTAGGTTTATGGTAGGAATTGAATACTCTTCGAAAAAGAGGTTCGCTATTAGTGATCTAATACCTTCATTACAGGAACTATCTGATTGTCAGTAAATGTAATATAATACTATATATGTCAAACAATGACAACAATAAGAAACTCATAAAATAGGAATGAAAGGCAAACTTTGATATTCAATGTTAAAGTTCAAATTTTTGTAAAAAAAAATCCACAAAAATGGCATATAATTGTTGCAATAAAACTCCATAAGGTCACATGATTCTCTTAATTTAACGCGTATTCGGATGTATTTTGGTAAAAAAACTAACTTTATATCAATAACACATCACATGTATAATAGTCCGAAAACAATACCTGCATGCGTTTGTGTACAAATATAATAGAGAGTTCACTGGAACTACATTGTAGTAAGAAATACCTCTTGAAGTATTTAGAAATGCTTTTTTTGTACATGTAATCACATAGTAGGACAATCTTAACAGTGTTGTTTATTTATTTATTGTTACTTTAGTACTTTGTATGAAATCTATTCAATTCATAAGTACCTTGTATGAAATCTATTAAATTAAAAACAAATCCCAAAAATGAGAAGTTAATTTTCCAATAGTAATTTCATTGTAAATGCATTTTCAATAATGCTTGAGTAAGCCCTGCAAACTATTAGAAGAAAACGTTGTTATAAGGACATTTTAAAAGCATTATACGGTAGAATTAGATAAGGGTTTCAGGTCAGGTTTTACAACAATTTGTATTATTTAAAGGTACCGATCATATTCTTATGCAATGCGCCTATTGAATAAATCGAGATAGAAAAAGGGAAACTATAAAGTTTACTTCCCAAACCAGAAGTTTCCATACTGACCGTAAATACTACCTGTTTAACATTTAACGTATTATTATCAACCGATGCAGTAATATAATGTTAATAATGTATTGATTAAAGATTTTGTTAAGGCGATATTACATTAATTAGTTAGGAAGATATTATACAAACAACCAATGCATTTTATTTTTAATTATTGTAAATGTGTAATTATTGTCTACAATGCTGCTATTTTAGCACATCAAAAGTGTTAAAATTTACATGCTCAAATAGTGTTATAAGAAAGTACACCGGAACGTTATTGATATTTAATTTACGACCATTTAGCTCCTTCTTCTGATAAAACACGATTGTATGTGCGTATGCACTAGATGTATACGTCCAAATAGTGATAATTTGTTTTTTGTTCGTTTCGATGGTTTTTGCAACTACATATAATTGATAACAATTTCTGAAAATTTTGACTTGCTGCTCTAAATAATATATATAACTGAGCTAGTTTATAGTAGTTCATATTTTTCAATCAACGCAACCATGAACTGTAGCCTTTAAACAATGTAATAAGCAGAAAGTCCAAATACAACAATAAATAAAATCATCAAATTACTTACCATGATGAATGGTGTCCTTACTATTTATAACTATCTTTGTTTTTAACCATGGTAAATATATCACATTGTTCCAAACTAGATTTAAAGTTTGCGTTAAGAGGTTAAGTTTACAGGTAAATATCACACGCACACAAAAGCTTATATTGATTATATATTCACTCGACCGCAAGTTGTTAGGGGAGATATAAGCTATTCGGTCAAAGATTTACTTCCTGTTAAGTGAAATACATGTATATGTAGTCTTATTCAGTTATTTTAGTTTTTAATAAAAGGGTGACAATGATGGTAAAATTTCACTTGTAGAATGTAACTGATATAAAGTAAGACACCGTTTGACTACATTTACATTTTACGAATTTCAAATGTCTTTTTTGAAACCGAAAGTAGGGCATTATTACTGCAGACCGCTTTTAATTACAACAATATTAAGATTATTTTAATCAAACATAATTATGTTCTGCTGATGTACTTCTGTCTGTTGTTTGGGATTGAGAGGAGAAATACAGGAAACATTTAACTGTTTTTAATTAGGCCTAAAAATCTTTGATCCCGGTAACAAGCTACAAATGTAAATATAGGGTAGGTAGGTCAGATTTTTTTTAAGGGGGGGGGGGGGGGGAAGGAGAGGTGGATGATGGATTTTGTTTATTACTGAGACTTTTCGGAAATTATATTTAGGTCAAAAACGAATACAAATAAGGGAATTTTTAATAAGTTGATTTCTAACATTACTGGACATGTTTCAAGCATAGAAAGACAGTTTTGCAAAGCTGAAAAACAATCTCCAAAGCCATAAAACCTTTAGTGTCGGTCAAAAAATGTAGGATAGGTCGAAAAACCGGAAACATACATTTTGTACGCATGACTGACACGTTCGAATGGCAAAAATTTACACAAACAAAATTTGACAGTACAGTTCTACATCTAATCGAAACAATACTAACGATTGAGACATTCAACAGAATCGATTCAATCTCTACCCAGATATACACCTCCCCCCCCCCCCCCACCTCCGGCGACAAACAAAATTGAAGTTTCAGTTTTCCAGTCAGAGGGTAAATTTTGTCAATACAATTTAAGTACATTGAAAACGTAAAGTTACCAAGTTAATTGAAATGAGAAAAAAATGCCTATCAACATTTTGGCCAAGGGAGCATGCACATAGGCGTCCGTGGCTGGCGCCAAACTAAGGACACACGGACATACTGGGAAACATCTCAACATCTCAACTCCTTTCTTCACTCATAACAGAACGAAACAGTAAGAATGTATGACAATTTGTTGAAAGTTTGGACACTTATAAATACCTGAATAAATATATAAAGCATAATGAACTAATCAGTCCATCAATTAAATTACTGAATATGTTGCAAAGCATTTGCTAAAATTGCAGTTACAAACACACACATGGATTCCAACATGGACCTAACTTCAACAGGATTTGAACATGAAAACCTAACTGACAAAGACAAATTTGTAAACGTTTTGCTTTTACAAAATTGATGGAGAAAAATATATGATAAATAGCAAGTTTAAGAAAAAATGTATATTTACTTCATTAGCAATGACATCAAGATTCTATGTTCAGTCCATCAATGTACAATTTCGAGAAACATTTTCTTAAAAAGAAGGGAAACAACTTCTGAGAGCTTACTGCCATCTTGAATTTATGAGAAGAGAGAGTTACCTCCCTTAGTAGAAAAAAGGAATATATCGGTAAAATAGCAACAAAGCATACCAATGAAAATGTATAAATAATAAATAACTTTTATTCCTCCAATTATGAAGAGCATAACATATATACATACAATTTACAAGAAAATCAAACATGCATGAACAATACACTAATTACAGCACACTAAATACAACACATGAAGGGCACATTGAAATCAAAGGGAAAAAACATTATCGCTCAGACCGACGAATTCCATGTTCTTCTTTGTGTGACTATATCAACAATAGTAAACAAAACATGTGAAAATTAAATAAAAAATCATACCATTATAAAGAGCACAAAAATACTCCATATTTCATACCAAAAATAGTAGGCACAGTTTTTCAAAAATATTTAAATATTAATATCTAAGTCATCATCACTGTCATGTAGTACTTTAATCCAAATTAAAACACATAACATGAATGTATCTTTATCATTTTCATTTTCAGGCACATAATGCTTAATGTATTTACTGTATGCAAGAAGGTTATGTTAAGATATAAATTTGAAGCAGAACAAAATACTAAAATATACTATGGAACATCATGTTTATGCTACTGCTACAAGCTTTTACTGCAATTTACAATTTATTAGTAAAACTGGTAATTTTCTATAGAGAAATTGCCAATTAAATTCACAAATGAAGAACTAGATAGTTACCTTATAATGTACATTCTAACATGACTGGTTTGATGTCCATTTAAACAAATAAGGAAATGAAGGTCTATATTCTGTGATAAACAACAGTTGACGCACCGGTAAGAGTGCATTATGATGTCAATCATGGTGTCAAATTGACACATGACGTCCGATAAATTACTCTTCTGGTAAATGAAATCAGAATGAAAACAATTAAGGCCTTCTTGTCATTTATTTCTAATTTACAATGGTTCATCGTTCATAGTCTAATGCTTACGCATGCCATCTGAACCCTGATCCGTGGTACATCAGACGAAAAACCACTCGAAGCTCTACATTAGTTCTTAAGTATAAACACTACATAGCTTACTTGGAGGTGATTTGATTCTGGTGAACTGAATATAGTAATATCTTTGTCCACGTTTCCTGATGAATGGGCAACTGCAGCACTAGCCAAAGGTGGTACAGTCTGAAATAAAAAAATGATGGTATTAAACATTAAAGTTTTATTATATAAGGGTAAAGATATAATCAAAGTAAGTGACTATAGTATTAATCCGTTAACATTCTACATGTGTGTCCATAGGACACAGGTGCGCCCCCCCCCCCCCCTGTCTGCCACTTTAACATGGTTTTACGACTCAGGTTAATAAATTTTAAGATGTTTGCAACACAAACTTTTAAGAACCTTATGTGCCTTTTTCACTAAGTCAGCCGTAACTCTGGCCTAGCTGAAATCTTAAAGAGAATATTTCACAGGCTATAAAACAATCCTCTAATGTTTTATGATTCTTGGTCAAGTATATTTTAACATACATGTTTCACAAACTTTTTTTTTAGTAAGTCTGCACAAGAAGTCTGGTCTTGTGTAATGAAAAATATTAAAACAAGAAATGTCAGGGGCCTATCTCATACACAACTGAATGAATGCGGACGCGAAACCCTAGGTGCACAACAGGACATGCTGACCAACATTAATGTAAAATTTTGTGACTCTACATCAAATACTTTTGGAGCTAGGCGCAACACAACATTCTCAGAAGGGTGGACAGACGGAAGGACGGACAAGAGCAAATCTATATGCCCCCACCACTCATAGGGGCCACAAAAAGATAATATTTTTATAATGTCCACGTTACAAAGGTGTGACTAAAATGTATAATTGGTAGTGATGATGTTGAAAAAATGACTGTACGTTTTCCAGGATTTATTTCAAAATGAGTATTATCTTATCCAACATTAGCATTTTTGCTGGATGAAAACAAGTGCAGAAAGAACTCGGCGTAATTACTATTATTCAAAGTGCTAATAATTTTGTAAGCAACTTTCATTTCAGATAGTACAATTTTGTATAAAAGTGGCCAATAATCTATTAAAACAACAAACAGGCTATGACCTTTATTTATAAAATTTACCTGCATGGAACTTATGGCTGAAGAACAAGAAGCTTTCTTTCCACGTGTGCTAACTGTTGGATGAGATCGTGATGCCTTGCTACTCACAGAACTAGCCAAGGGTGCTACATACTGAAATTGAAATATTTTCATATATATGTCTTAGTAGTACAATGTACACTTCTCAATTTCATATATAACAGGTACTGTTTATTTGTGAAAATCCCCGCTTACTGCTATCTTCATCATATGATGGTGCTAACTATCAGTTCCAGCTTATTTTCATCATTGATATTTAATATTAAAAAAGTTACAGTTGATAATTATTACAAATTAAAAAGCTGATCTCATTAATCCTTACCCTGGTAAAATCCTGTAATGAATTTTCAACTTTCAAATTGGACAGTACCACTGACTGTTACACTTAGCGGTGCTTACCATAAAGATACTGACTGAATAGTGAAAAGTGCGGATCATGATCAGGCTGCATGAATGTGCAGACTGATCATGATCTACACTGGTCGTAAAGGCATAATCAATCATGTCCAGCATGTTAAGGGTTAAAAGTAATTTTATACAGCAAATTATAATCCAATATGATTTGAGGCGTTGTCATTCAACAGAATGTCAACTAGCAGATTAAAAGTATTTTTAATATGCTCAATGACAGTCTATTAAACTGATTCAAACAAACTTTATTACTGGTAAGTTACAAAATATGCAAATGAAATCTAAGAAAAATATAGAAGGAAGTTTGTATATAGACAATTCCTAACCACTAGTATACAATGTATATGTACTGACCCATGGTGACTCTGGTTTCTTTATCCCTGAGTATGTTCCATGCCTGGGGCAAGCTAATTCTGGTAAGAGGAATTTGTGATAAAATGCAGTAAGCTTTGGCATAATATCAGCCCGCAGCTTTTTACCTCTATAGATTCTTTCAATGTAGATGTCGTAAGGATTTGTACGGCGGAGAACAAAATCACACCAGTTCCTTTCTGTTATATTTAACTGTCCTTGTATCTGAATGTAAATTTCGTGCTTTCGTTTTAACTGAATCTTTAGAAATTTTTAAACAAACGTTTGGAACTTTTGTTATTGCTTCTCTGATAGAGTATTTATTGTTCTGTAAAAAGTTCTTTATTTCAATCAATCCTTCAGAATTTTCTGTTTTTACAATACCATCAGGTGATGCTGCCAAGTATGGATGTGATTTACAAATAACAAGTCCAACTTTTCCAACTTCAACATTTGATTTTTGTACTCTAAAATTGTGTTTTCTTCCTGAGCTATTCCTTACTGTGTTGATGTTTCCTTAAAAATTTGAATACAACATGTTTTTAACGATACAATTTGACTCATTTGATGGGCTACGAGAAACTATTTTACCAAAGTTAGAACTTGTGAGTCTTTTACGCCTTTCTATTTTCCATGTTTATGACTGACTTTGTTGTCTGGATTTTTTTTTCAATAGTAAGTATTTCATCTTCATTTACTTTCAATTATTTTTCAAAATAACAATCGCATATTTGTTTCAGTTTATCTGCAGATACATCTTCAGTGTCATTAAGGGGGCTACCATAATCATGTTTTGCCTTTTTACTTGTACTTTCTTTGAGAGACTGTAACTTTCTTTTGCGACGTACATTCTTTGACTTTTCTGTACGTCTGTATTTTTCACATGCTTTAATTTTTAGGCATTTTGTTCTTGCTGATTTCAAAAAATTTGCACCAGGTTGTGTGTCGGTCACTTTTTGAAATGCTATTGGAGACCAGGCTGGACCCAAGTTCTTTCTTAAAGCTCCACCATAGCATCTAGTATTCCATGAGTCACGACTGCACCTATTAACAAATTTCCCCCATCATATTTGCATCGTATTGACATCCAACTTTCAGCTAAGTTTGAGGTAAAATTGCCAATAAGTCGTTCACTTTTTTTCTGCCACACGGTTCAGTAGTACAGAAACATCTGTTATAATTTCTTTTATATCACTAAATGGAATGTTACTCTTTAGTGCTTCTCTTGATTCTTGCATCTGTAACTCTGATGGTAAGTTCCAGTAATCTGTTCGGTCTGAAAAAATTTCATCAAACGAATTGACTGTCTCCGACTCTGAGGTATGACAATCAGTGTCATTATCTTCACTTTCTGATTGTTTCATTTTGTTTTCTTTGCAAAAATCAGTACAACTGGAATGAAAGCCTAAAACATGAAAAATGGAATTCTTAATATCGTGTTTCAATTTCTTTACATCTTTTTCCTTACTTCTCATTCTGATGGCACAACGCACTGCAGTTGTAAGTCTTACATTTCACACTTTTTTCAAAGGTTCTGTGTTAACTGACATTCGGGTCCATTTAATTATCCCGTCCCACGGTACACGTAGGGACCAGTAGCGCTTTCGATTGCTGCTTAATAATTTCACTTATTTGAACTTGATGACTGTTTTCTACCCGAACGCCACTTTTCACAGAATGGTATTACATTATATTATGACATAAGTACATACAATAGAATTCCGAAATTAATTCTTTCACCTCTTCGGTTGCACTCTGCATCTTCTGTACATCTGCCTAATGACTATAGCACTTTTTTAAGACATACACCTTCTATCAGCCTTTCTCCATTAAAGCTTCATTCTGCTAAGTCATTTTATATTCCTCGTACTAATTTAAATTCGACAGCTATCTTTCGTAATAATCTTCGTATTTGCCTCTCACCTTTAAATTCTACTGTATTAAACAAATATCAAATAAAACATACAAATTTTCCACAGAGATGTAGAGGTTACCGTTCTATTAACAAGTGCAATTGTTGCAATCATTTATCGCACAGGTCTGCTATCACTTCAAATGTTAATGGAAGAACTTTTAATGTAAAACTGACTTCTGACATTGATTGAAATACTTCCCACATGATTTATGTACTGACAGGAAACGCACCGAATTGTGGTATTCAGTATGTTGGCCAAACTGGGCGATCTTTGAAAATTCGTTTCCGCGAACATTGATACAAAATACGTAGTCGGAAAAAGTTTACTACCTTTTTATACCAACACTTTCGTAAATCTGGCCATACATTTAATCAGGTTACAATTCAGCCAGTAGAAAAACTCGTATATGATTCAAATGCCACCTTTAGTTTTAAGATCAAAGCTAGACATTTAGCAGAATTCAAATGGATAAAAAATTTACAGTCACCGTTTCCGTTGGGATTAAATGATAATATTTATCAAGAAGGCAATATCTCTAAAAACCCTGATATTGACATCTTTTCGATTCTGAACATTAGAAAACGTAAATCTAGATCTCATGGAATAAGACGCAATGGTAATGTTAAGCGTAAAAACAAAGTCAATATGTCTGTTGCCGACCTCGATTTAATTCTTTCTAACTCTGGTAGACACTCGATGCTTTCTCGTCTCACATCTTTATCTGTTCAGTCCCTTAAAAAACTCGACGAAGAAGCGGACCAGTACGTTATCCTTTTTACACTGTATCATATCTTATTCAAAGTTATACGCAACACATTCTCCGGCCACATGTCGACACTCAATCTGACCATGACAGACATTTCCTTAAGATATGCTTTATAAATAAAGGTATTGACTTCATCGATGTACCTAGTATATTTCGGGATAAACGTGTCACCGATTCTGTGCCTAAATATTTCAGAAACTCTGAAGTTCCGATAATCTGTTATAAATATAAAACACCTGTGAGAAATATTATTTTTAATTACAATAAATCGTATCAGACCTAGATGTATATACTAATACTCCAACTTCTTGTGATTGTAAACACTCAAACTCTTGCTACTCAGATGCAGGCCATGTCATCACTGGTAATTTTGATATTATCAAAGACAAACGTATTCGTAATTTATTTTTTAAAGGGCCTAAATACAGAATTCCTTCAAATATCAGCTTTGATGCATGTCGTGGTCAGATTACAGAATCCATCAAAACTTTTTGTGTAAAATGGTGCCGACGAGAAAATGCTGATCCAAATGCATTATCGTCTTGGAAACGTAATATCTTTTAAATTGTCGATTCCCGTATTAAATTTTATAAAAACAAATGAGCACCTACTTCCACCTAAGCCCAAGTTCACTTTAAGACATCTGAAAAAAGAAATCCAAGAATTTCATTCTAAATATGTTTTAGTTCCAGCAGACAAGGCGGCTAACAATATTATCATCATTTGACGCTTACATTATATAAATGTTTTACGAAACGAACTTAACAGCACTAAAACTTACGCATCGAGTAATTCTGATGAACAACGATTTATAAATGTTCACATCACTGAAGTTTCTAATTTAAAGGTTCGTATAGATGACCAGCAAATTAACCTTCCTACTATGTACTGGATTCCAAAATTACATAAAAACCATATAAAGCTCGATTTATCGCTAATTCAAGCTCCTGTACCACCACAAATATTTCCAAGTTATTAACATCATGCCTTACTGCTGTTAAAGCCCATGTGAAAAGATATTGTGACAAAGTATACGAAAACACTGGTAAAAACTTATTTTGGCCGGTAAAATATTCTGGCGAAATCCTGGATAAATTTAGAAATAAAAATTACAGGGTGTCTTCAGTCAGTACTTACGATTTTTCCACTCTTTATACGACTTTACCTCATAACTTAATTAAGGAAAAACTTACTGCCCTTCTTCAAAAAACTTTTGCCAGGGAAAATGCTACTTTCCTCGCTTGCAATTTCGATAAAGCATTTTTTACTAGTTGCATTGTAAAGAATTTTACTATGTGGACCTGTGACGAAGTTTGTAAAGCTCTTTCTTTTTTATTGAACAATATTTACGTCCGGTTTGGGAATGCAATTTTCAGACAAGTAATTGGTATTGCCATGGGAACAAATTGTGCACCCCTTGTTGCAGATCTGTTTTTATATTGTTATGAAAGAGATTTTATGTTGAGCCTTTCTCAAGATACACAGGCAGACATTATTACTGCATTTAATAATACATCACGCTATCTGGATGATATACTTAATATGGATAATCCGTTTTTTGATCAGTTAGTGGAAAATATATATCCCAGAGAGCTGCAGTTAAATAACACTAACAACTCAGATAATACTACTTCATTTCTTGAATTACATCTCTCTATTTACGAAAATTTCATACAGTTAATTCGATTTGCAAGAGCGTGTAGTCATGTTGAAGATTTCAATGAACGTAACTTATTTATTACAAATAAGCTTCTTCAACAGGGCTTCCGTTATTACAAATTACGTAAATACTTTTCTAAATTTATCGTAATTCAGATTTGGTTTTAAAATACAATAGCAATTTAAAATCACTTCTGCGGGAAGGTATATCAAAACCCGCTTTTTATGGGGATGTGGTTTACAAACTTCGTAAGATTTTGGGTCATGGCAATTTTCCATTTGTATTTAGTAAAGTAATTAAACGTTTTATGAAAAGAGGTTAAGACCCAACTTTTTTGAGACACACCGCATGTTTGGTGTTCAACCCTTTTACAGTTGGACGCTACGCTTTCCTCTTTGATTGTGTCTGACGGATCAGGTGGAGGACTCTATGATTAGTAGTTCTTAAATCCCACCAGGACTGAGCTATTTTGATATTTGTCTTCTGGCCTGTTTCGTCGGGCCCTTAAGGGTGTTTTCCTTGTTGCTCTGTCTTCTGCAAAGGCATTGAGTACATACGTATTAGGTTCTTAAGGACTGCATTTTTATATTATATTTACAAGGGCAACTTTGTGTTTTACATAACATACCTTCTGTTGCCTTTACGTATGTTAGGATTTCACCAGGCGGGGATTATTTTTATTTACACTGTCTTGTAACTTTGGAACATGGTGAGGGTAAGAGTGAGGTAAGGTGCACCATGAACCTGTTTGGACTCCCCAGTGGTGGTTTTGCCACTGACCGTTCCAAGGCGGTGCCCCACTGTGTTCCTATATTTGTTTGTTTTGTCCTTTGGTGTTTCATTTTCTGTGTTGTGTGCGAGGGTTGTTCGTGTGTGTCTTTGGGGAGGCTGCGTGTTTTGAGCGTGGCTTTCCCTGTTGGATATTCTTCCTTGTTTTTTTACAATTGTTTTGGGTGTCAGTTTTCCTTTACCTTTGAAATGTCTATTTTCTTGCACAAGTTTTTCTAGATTTGAACGCAAGCATTTACAGGTGTGGTTCGCACATTCTAGTTTTTTTTTATATATCCTCCCCACACAGGTACATTTTCAACACACTTTGAATATACTGAGCTGTCACCATCAGCTATTACTTTTAAATAACGCCGTCCATGCATTGACTCTGCTTCCAAAAAGCCATTTAAAATTATATCTGACTCCATGGACTGTGAACTTTGTGACCAGTTACGAAAACAGTTATGTTGTTTTTGTCCTATCATTTTACTTTCCGCAGATTCACAAATGACACATTGTTTATTTCTGACTCTAATATATATTTTTTTTTTTTGGTTTCTGCCCCAATAATCACACCAACACCTCCTAACGCATTATATGAATGTTTATGAGTCCGTTTCGACCAACCACCATCACAAATTACCGTTATGAAAGGCAATCCCTGGTGAAAGTCATTTCTTTCAATAGCCAATCGTTTTTCTTCTGCTCCTGCCTTGACTAGTTCTTCTTGTAAAATGTCATGCCACCATTCACCTATTTTACTTTCTATGTCATTATACATTCTACCTGACATCGGGGGTATATCCATACGATTAAAATTTCATTCAATTGAGCAGGCCCCTCCTCCCGCACTTACAGTTCCCCACACTGCACGAACGGTAATGTCATACAAGCCATTTACCTGTTTTTTACTTGTTTCCAGAGTAAATTCTTTCCGGCAGCCAAGACATTGACATAAAATGACACTGAAGAGCCCACTTTGCTTCATTTCAGACTTCAAAACAACAGGAGATTTACCTTCGATGGCAAGTTGCTGAGCTTTATGATATAAGCACACATGTGTTGAAATGTCAACAACATGTTCTTTCAAAATGTCAAGGTTAACAATCCTATTTCCGGTCAATGGTTCCGTCTTTAAAAGAAATTTCAGACAGGTAGAACCTAAACGACAGAGCTTGGTGTTCTTCAGGTTTTGTACAGGAATTCTACGGACTGTAATGTTGGTGAAGTACTTGCCATTTTTTGACACTTGTTTGCGAATTAACTGATAGGGTCGAAAAGTTCTCTTGTCATTACAATAGAATTTGCTTTTTTCTTCTTTCTTTATATATTCAGTTTTCTTATTTCTTTTATATGACCTGGAGCGTATGCCAGCAGGCTGCCCAAATTCACCCCTGGCTATTTTTGCTTTTTCTTTGCGATGTATTGCCATTTTAAGTTTTCAAACAGTCATATACAATAGATAAATGTTCATAACACAATAGGTCACACTATTAAATACTCAATATCAAAGCAGAAGGTGGTTCAAATGAATATTTCACTTCTCAAAGTTCTTGTGTTTCTATGCTGCCACCATACTTTTTCACAAATATAAACAAGTCCATCCTTGCACGAAATGTGTGTATTATTTTACACATGTTTGTTTACATTTCGAACAGGGGTGGGAAGGGTAATACTTAACTTTCAACATGCGATCGATGAAAATAAACAGTTGTAATTGAAGCATAACATAGCTATGCACATGAAAAACGTAAGAATTACCTGATTTATATTTACCTTTACTTAAGAAATGTAGAAAACTGCCAAACAACTTTCCCGTACTTTTTCCACTCACAGCCTGTTAACACCCTGAAACAGTTACACCGACAAACTGACGCCGACAAGGTAGTCCTTAATTTCGGTATTTTTTTTCAATTTATGAAAGATATTGATTATAAAACAATCAGTGTTATGTCTTTTTTCATAAATCAATCATCTGTGAACATATATTTAAAAAAAAGTACTTTTTATAAACTCTACGATTAGGATATGACGTCATATTAACGATAGTTGTCGAGAAACCCGAATGGTCGCGTATTAATTTATGGTTATTAGGCCCACAAGTTCCACGAGAGGCATGAAAATGAAAGTTCATTGATAAAGTTATAAGTATATTGCATCGATTATTTCAATTATATATAGAGATAAAAAGCAGCAATATGCCACACAGTAGCAATAACGTTGGTCCTTGTCCTTGGTTAGTTTGTGGTTGTTTCGTTGTTTCGATTGGAATTTATAGCCTGTTGAATTGTTTGTTTACACTTTTTTATGAATGAACATATTCGTGTAAAAAAGAACTAATAGAAACGCATTTAATTTTAACCAATATCTCGATTACTAAGATATATTTTGTAAAATGGCTATTAGAAAATGTTCATTGCTATTTGGAGTTTATTTATACCAGGAATAATGAAAATTTGACCTTTAAATATGTTGTAGGAATGCAGATGGTACTTTCTATTGTTCTAGTGTTGGACTATTAATTAGTGAATAATCAGGAGTTTGTTTTTATGATTTCAAGCATGGTATCCATCAGTTTCTTGCTTACTGCATCATTCAGGTATTTTAAACTAACAAATAGATAGAATTTATTCATTTTATATTATACTCTTGTTTAATCAAACATGTTGATAGCGACACCTTAAATAAAGAAAGGCAATTATCGCTACAGCTCACTCATTTACCGACAATCTTAAGTCGAAAGCGAAAGTAAGACCGGGTGAATTGGTTTAGTGTTGTAAAGACTAGAAGTAAGAATACACTGTAACATGGACAGTCTAATAAGTGAAAGCGAAAGGACTAGGCGCCAAAGCAGTGTGGACATATGTATAATTATACTAGTAAGTGCGATAATCACCTTCTACTTAACGAAATTTGGTGTCTTAACAATAAATCGAACATCCCGAAGCAAACTGCAGTACGAGGTAAATAAATATAGGTTAAGGTAACATTTACTTGTTAGGTAATGGTGAATATCTATGAACCTACAGAAATAACTGACTTAACACCTTAACGTGTATTATTTATCGGTACTAATTCTTCCCTTGCTAAATTTCTAAAATCACAAAATGTCTAATATGTATCATAATGACGTACACATTTTATGGCAATTAAGTACGAAATGAAGTTATCATTGCATAAATGTCTATAATCTATTATCGGACACATCCCAAAGTGTAACAATGTGTGGACTGGTAACTTCATGTACTGTGAAATGATTTCTGAGCTTTTTGGTTATACCACCTGGTTCATCAGTAACACACACATTGTCCCCAGCGACATAATTGGGAAATTTTACGAGTCGTAAGTTTGGCATGGTACTGAACAAGGCTTTCATGAACAGGCTCCCTTTTTGTGCAAGTAGGTCCATCTTTGAGCTGAGATATTTCTGTACATGTATGGGCATGATCTGAAATGTGCGTTGAGGTGACAAAACCATTGGAAAACCATTGAAAAATTGGGCCTTTGAGAAATCTCATCAGGTGAGCAGCCTGAACCAGCATTAACAGCGTTAGTTATTCGAAGCCAAGACAACACTATCAACATGCAAATTCCAGTTGGTACGTTTCCTCGCTTATGTAGGAGTTAGTCTTGCAGTTAGTGTACCGTGACTACGCTCAACAGCGTCCATAGTGAACAAAGCTTGGGGAAAGCTGTTGCGGAACTTTTAAGATTTTGCCTAACTCCCAAGTAACCAAAAACTGTAAACTCTGAGCCTTGGAGATAAAAGACAATCGCAAACATAATAAGTAGTACAGATTGAAAATAGTTTCTTCAACGTTGGTAGCATCTTTGACGCAAAGTGGCACTACAAATATTTGTACTTAGAAAGCATACACGCTGCTATCAATACCTAAATGTTGGCCAAACAGAAAATTGGGCACTGTGTGTAGGGTAAGCTACAATGGCATTCTTCTGTTGTAGTCGGTGACCCTCCGAGACTGACAGACATGGCAAGAATGCACATGGCCCGAGACCCAATTAGTAATATCAGAAATGTAATATTGTTCCTTGATCCGGTCGAGAATATCCTGTATACCATAGAACATTCTCCACCATATGTCTGTTTTAGAACTCCGTAACATTTTTTTTTCAGTATGACTGTGTGTAATAGAATGAAAGACTAGACAATGTACACATGCACGTTTATGTTGTAGTTGGTTCCTTAACTCATATCTGTTTTCATGTTATCTTCCTATCAGCAGCATACAAACCAGGTTTTGTTTTCGCAGTCACTTTATAAGGCACTAATGTCACTTGTTTTTCCGGAACATATGGAAAGAATGGACCATGTATATGACAGCTGGAAGGATTGATTGTTTTATCATGCAAAGAACTATCGCAATGAAACCAGAGAATATATTTTCTTAAGCAATGTAACATATTGTAAGCAATCCTTTAAGATAGTTTCACTTATTTAGCACAGATCACTCAGTCTGTATCAATCAGGCTGTTTTTGTAGACAGACATATATAACAAACATTGACATTGTTAATCCTGTCAACTGAAAAATGGCACTTGCATTCAGTTGTGTTAAACACTTCATTAAGCTGATATAAGTTTGAAGAAACTCATCAATGTAACTACAAGAATATATATACAGACAAAATATAAACATATCAAGCAAATCTGGTGTGTTCTCAGACATAACATTGTGAAAACCTTGCGCTAGAATACTGGCAAACATATTACAGTTTTTGTCAAGTATTATACGGGAATTAAATGATGTTTGTTAAGGGTATCTTATCCTTACTATCAAAACAAGCTATCTAAGATTTCCTTTCGTCTTTTGTTTTCAAAATGGGTGACTTAAGAGGAATAAAAGCAAATGGATAATTGAAACATATGTTTTTTTCTGATGATCTATAAAACAAAATAGGAGGCTTACTTTCATTTCATCTAATTCTTTGGGCGTTACCTAAACAGGCAATTATCCTAAGCCTTACAATTGCGCTACTGAGTGTTATTCCTCACACTATATTGGACAAAGAGCACATATCAGCTATAATTATATCCAGGACGGCTTTACCCGTGTTGAATGAGATCCAACGGCTACACAGAGATGCAGATTATTATAATCAACACCGATGAACACGTACAGTGCTCTGCATTTCTTAGAGACATGATACTAGTATACTCTGTTACTGGTCCAAACGGCTTGTGTAGGATACCTGTTGCTCAATTATTTTAAGGATACATTGTTTGTAAACTAATCGATTAATATTTACTTTCACAATTCACATCTTAATCTATTTAGCATGATTTTTCTGTCTGTATTATATATTCATCTGTAGCAAATTTTTATATGTAACTATGTTTGTTCGTGAGATGTCTGCAGTAAATCTCTGCACTTAGAAACCTGAAAAATTATAATCGTAAACCGAGGGATCTGTGGTAGGGTTAAATGGGAGAGGCAGTCTAGTTGTAAAAGTGTTGCCAGATCAATACGAAATTCGTTTTAACAATCCGTACAAAGGTAAACCTATCATACGATGCTAGACTAAGTGTTGTTTTCAAGAACGCAGAATTTAGACTAATTCTAAAATTTAAATTCTGAATCAAACTTCAATAAATTAGTATTATTAAATATGGTATAAACTAAGCAATAATAAATACCATTTAGTACACATTTTATTTTCTTTTATTATAAAGAAAGCATTATGATCATCGTACGCTTAAGCTTGAAGTCACCTTTCTACTTTAAAAAGAACAAATAAAGTTATATTTTATGTAGTACGTTTTACAGGGATTAAATTACATGTTGCAATACAAGAAAACACAAAATAATGCTTTATTTAGCTCCTTCTTTGAATGTAAATATATTTTCCTGATTATTATATTGAAAGGGAAACTTAACTATTCATGCATCATGTACAGTATTGTTACTGTCAAAGCGTTATGAGAATTAAAATTGTGCGGAACAGGAATGCATTATATGTATAACAGTTTGTACGTACGTGTGAAAATTGTTTTATAAAATACCCTCATTTGCCTGTGTCTCATATATCAAATGTGTATAACATGTAACTGAAAAAATATTGTGTCAAGATTAAATGCTTATTGAGGTCATTAATTAGCCTTTTGGAAATTGCTTTCAATAACATATGGATAAAATGAAACAAAAAAAGAACAACAACATAGGTCATTTTCTGTTTACGGAGGGAGAGGTGTGGTTTTTAGCTGAAGTTAGTGAACCACGTGTCTCCTACTTTTAATAGATTCATCATACTTCAAAATAGTAATAAACAATGTATCGTGCTTTCATTACAAAAGGAAGTATATTTTCCCTATAACATATTCGCTACTAGGGTGAAATCAAATATATAAGTTTGCACAATTCCCTTATTTAATTTGTACTGGTGGTACTTATTTCACGAAAATAAAAAAAAAATCCGCTACAACTGAAAATCAATATAAATATTTATATGTAATCCATCTTTTAAAAACATAAACTATTACCGAAACAATTTCCAGCTATATTTTAGCAATCACTGAGAAGATATCATTTGAGCGGGTCGGCGAAATAAGTGCTAAAATATACAATTTATTCACTTATTTCGTTATCATCATCAGTTTTCGGTGAGATGCTTTATTTTTTTCGCATCCTTACATACAGACTAGTCCTATGGTTTCAGGGTTCCTGTATTGTTGTAGTTTTGGCGAATTTCTTCTTGCTTACTTGACTTTTTTTCATATTAGTGTATTCAAAACGGAAATCCCGTGCGATCGGAACAAAGATTAATGGCGACATATACCAACTTGTTCAGTAATACCTAAAGATCACAAGAAGACATGTCGCCAGTTCGAGTTCCGAGACTGGACCGATTCATGACGTAATCAAAATGGCGGCCAATTGTGTTAATGAAATTTTGTGTATCTCGACATTAATGTTGGATATATAGCAAAATTAAGAAACAATATCATTGTTTCTTATTCTGGAATATTGGTATACCATGTAATTACAATACCGAACAAGATACAGAAGTAAAATGATAATAAAATGCAGCGAAATACTCGAAATAAAGATTACCCCACCCGCTTTTTTAACATTAACTACTTTTAATATACCGAAATCTTGATATTCGAAGACTTTCGTAGCTTTTTATTTGTTATTAACAATTCAATAAAGTAATATGTACATGTCGATATCTATATCTATGCTATTTGTATTTGAACAAAGATATTCCTCTGCTGCACATGAACATAATTCGGTACAAACCAGTTTGTTTGCTTTGCATTTGCAACGCGTAGTACCGCATAGTGATTTTGAGCAGCTGCATTTGTTTAACTGCAATAATGTGTCATTAGCTGGAGAATTTTATGTCATTATAGGAACATAAATACCGTCGCTTTTCTTTCAGTCAAACTGTTCTGGGTCGGGCAAGTCTGGGAGATTAGTGCTATCATTGTTCCAAACGATACATTGATATTGTATCCGAAGAACTGCCTGTAAAAAGGAAGCCTTAGTTGGCGGAAGCTTGTCAGATTCAACCTCTTTTCTTCGAAACATCCACCAACGTAAAGCACCGAGCTCTTTGATATTGGTACCTGGCTGGTACAAAGTACACACAAATTCTTCTAGACATTCTGACACTTTGTTGTCAATTGTGTCATTCTTTGAAAGCTTTACAAAAGCGGTTTGAACGTATTTAGATGCCGTTTCGAAAGCTTTCCCGATAAAGAACCTGTATTATCTGCCCAAGAAAAGGCATGGAAAGCTGGGAGAGCCTGAATAATTTCAAGACCAACTGCTTCATTTATAGCACTAAGTTTTAATTTTCGCTTTTTATCCCCAACGCCCGTAATAAAGCTTTTTGGCAAGTATTCGTATCGTCTCGAGGATAAAATACACACGTCTGTATCGCACGGAAATATATGTTATGAATTTGCACCTCGCTTTGTTGCGTCAACAGCATGAAGTAATAGTGAGAACTTTCCAAGTAAGCTACCTTAATCTTGGAAGACATTATTTTGTTTCTATACGCAACGATGTATGACAAGTCATTAGTCTTTGCCTTTATAATTATTTGGGCAGCAAAAAAGTGATAGTTCGTCTTTCGTGCTTGCATTGAATTTTTGATAAACGTTCAAAATATCGTATTCTTGCCATCACATGTGTCTTCCTTGAAGTCACAATTGTCAATGGCAAAAGATGTATGACGACTTTGTACAAAATTTCTGGGAATATAGATGCCCTGATTTGAAAACATTTGTTTAATAGTATCATTAGCAAGCTCAGCTTCAATGGCTAAAACCCTAGAGCAATCTACTGAAATTCATAACCCGTGTAAAAAGTCAATGAGTTCTTTACTTCTAAACGTTGGATGTGCAGTTACACCTACTGCAGCTTGCAAAGGCCAGTCAATGTTATGACGAACACGTGCAGTAGATTTACTCGTAGATGTTTGCTTCCGTGTAAGGGTCGAGTGCATAAGATGTTGGGACGAATTTAGAATGTGATTGTCCAGGACAGTGTTCAAATCATAATTCACGCTTTTTGCAGAAGGACCCAAAAACAACCAACGTAGAAAGATCTACAATGAGTTAGGTATGGACTTTCCCACAAGATCCTGTGAAAGACCAAGGCTCAGCATCAAAAATTTGTTTTCTTAGAAATTAAGCTGCTAAGAAAAGCTCTTGGACGTTTGTTTTACCCTGCTTTTCTTCCAACAAATGAATTGCTACATCTTTCGTTTTGTCAATAGAACACGTTCAGATTTATTTGCACGCAATTAAGGGATTGCTATACAACAACCCAAAGATATTGGCGCTGAGCAACTCCGTAACATTTTCAATATGTCAGGGTTTGTCTGACGTACATGTTTGTACATGGCTGCAAGATCATCCATATTCAATACTTTATTTTGGTTAAGGTCGTTTTGACATATGACAAAATTCTACTTCTGAAGAGTACGCACATACCACTGATTGTTGAGCATTTGTTTAGCAACTTTTCTCTAAAAGAACGTTTGTCAATGTTTTACCCAACAGTTTTGTGATATCGATATCATTTGGATGGGCGTCTTTGGTATCTACAGCGAAATTAAGACGTATTTGAAATATTGCGTTGTCAAACATTTGGACTGATTGTTGCAAATTCTCACCCGCGGAGTCAGTTGCCACTTTGAACAACGGATACTTACGAGTGCCTTTCTCCTGTATATACTCTCCTGGCAGAAAAAGCAATCTTCGTCTCTTAAAAGGTCAACAGAACTTCTGGTAAAAAAGGCTGTTTGTTTTTTCTTTTCAGACTATTTGAGTAAAAATATTTTTTCGTATCTTTTTAACACGGCTTAGTTTGTCTTTAGTTGTCGTGTCTCTGTAACATTCTCTATGCCAAGATGCGCTATTGGAAGCCAAGTATTCTATACTATACCCGGTCAAACGACTTTCTATTTCGTGGAAATCGCCATCTGCATACTTAGCACACTGCTGAATCGCAGCAATAACATTTTCATAAGCGCTATGATTTTCACACTATTTATCCCCAGATGTTTGACATATCATGCAAAGTTTCCAGATTGTACACAGTTTCAATACTTTAGCAGCTAAATAGGGCTCTGTGTCGGTGCGATTTGCCATTTTAATGTTCTTTTGCGGGTAAACACGATATATAAGAATACCACAGAGAATAAACGTACAGGAGAATTAAAAATCTTTCCAATAAATTGATATTGCAATTTTGTAGATGTGTTTTAATCAAAAGCTTAAACGATTCTGAAACGATTATGTTCTGTACGTCAATTCTTATTGGCCGCTATTAATAGCCAATATTTGTTAATTCATGGGTTTTAAGTTTAACGTCACATTAACACAAATGGTTATTAGTAAAAAAAAGAAACAGTAACTAAAATACTAATGGATTGCTAAATGTATGTGATTTGTAGCAAATCGAAAGTGGAAGTAGAAAGTACTATAATATATATTATAGTAATACACTTGATATTCTGTTTATACTATATTCATGTTCTATGCTCATCAATGTGAAATTAGACAACGAGAGTTAATCAGTTTCGAAATATTCATGAAATTCATTGTATTTGTTCATTATTCCACATAGTTCGTTAAATCGCATCATGAATAGCAAAAAATTTAAAAAAAATTGTTAAAGAAGTTTTGAAACCAAATCTTGCCGAGGTGAGTTTTTTCTGTTTTTGTTTTTTTAGGTTGGTATGCATTTGTGTATACTGTTCAACTTTCATTGTGGTTTATAATCAGGCTCGTTTTGGATCTAATTTCCGTTTGATTAATGTACTGCAAATCTACTTTCCAGATTTTAGACTGTGTTCTGTGTTTCCCAGTTGATCCCATTTTAATAGTACTTCTGCGTGCGTGTTCCTGATTCATTAACTATTTTGTTCTTGTTCTAAATTTAATCCCCACTTATCAGGGAAAACGTCATGAATTGGAGGTTTATGAAACGGTTTGAGCCAACGTTTTCCCTTACAACACTTTACTTGGCATAGACAGAATTTGAAATGGTCTTTCAAATAGCCATTGAAATACAAAACCCAAAAGTGGTTTCCTTTCCCATAGATTGTTGATGGCATATTAGAATCTGTACTTCATTTATCTTTAAGTCTCAGCTATGTTGAACATTACCATAATAAACAGACCGGTGTGAGCTAACTGAAAGCGAAATCAATTGAAATGCTATTGATATATAAAGGGGTTGTTATTGATACATATACTGCTACATGATATCGTGTCGGAAAGCTGAAAATGCAAATGTAAAAAGTAACATAGGAATGTTCATTTCAGAAGACAGTGTCCAAGTTGTGAAGATCGCTGACTTCAAATCACTTACATTTACAACCTTGTTTTGTGTGTAGAATTATCTCATTTAAGGTAGCCCGGAAGGTCAATGATTCAACCAAGGCTGCGGCCAATGCCTGAAATGATGTCTGGAAGGGCATGTCTGTATTTTATCTCTTCATGTATGACATTTTTCAGTTATAACAGCTGGTTGGGTTGCACTGTAGTATTATAAAGAGCGGATTGTCAAATTATTAACGAATTTAACGAAGTTGGTAAATAGATGGATAAAGTCATCCGCAAGCCACGCACAAGAAACCTTTAGAGCCGTTCTAGAAACGACAAAGTAACTCGTGGTATCAGCTTATCGATCTTTGAGCAACCGATGGAATTCAATCTCGTAAGCATTTATGTGACATATGATTAGTGACTGCACTCATTCAGAATATAATACATGTGTTCACAAATTATCTTTTATTTTGAAATTTTCAATTAAAATCGGCATGGATTTATTAATATAAAGGCTCCGAATATATCATAAAGGTAAAATCTTTCAAAATTGACACTTCGTTTATCCGAGGGTATAAGGTGGCCAGCTTATTTTAATGTTGTGTATATTTGTAGTCCAGAAAACCGAAGAAGGATAACAGACAATACCAGCTGTATTGTAAACGCAAACAAATATGATATATACATAAAACAGTGTACAATAAACATACAATAGATAAACACCCCCCTGGTTTCTATATTAACATGTATTCCATTGCAATAAGACATACAGTTTAGGGCTTATAATCACTTGATTTCGCCTTTCGTTTACCTGTCTGCATTTGTGTTTAATTTTAAACATTAATGATCGTTTATTTTATATGTGGACAACATGATGGCTAGAATTTTTTTTTGAGTGGATATGTATCAGTATAAATATTATTTACGTGTAATAGCATGCATAAATTGTAATTTGCATGCTATAAAAAGTGTGAAATACCATTTGACTTATAGTCTGGATATAAATGTAAATGTAAATTTTATTGATATCATATAGAAATCTTGTATTGTGTTCGAAATATAGTACTGCAAATCAGCTGAAATTACTTGCATATTTCGAGGGGTAACTGGTCTATGTGTTGCAACAATAACATTTATATATCAAAATGTTCGTAAGGGTCTTTACTTTATAGGACAGCTGTTCATTTGGTTCCATCTGGATGCAAAGTCAAAGAAATCCAAGATGGCTTCCAAAGCACGAACATTTAATATTTAGATCTTTTATCAAATAAAAAAACAACCAGTGTGTTATAATTAAGCTGTATGGTTTCAAGAGTGGGTGGGGTAATTCTAGTGCATTTCAGATGCACCTTATATTTCGATCTTCTCAGATTGTTTAGCACGACTATTATGTCGTGTTATTGGTACTGTTTAGTTTCTCAACATTACCATTTCGGCCTGGGTGGTTCCAATACTCCCGCTTTCATAGTCTTGGATATTGTATAATAACCCCTTGGACATGGTGTCTGCTTTTTAATTTTGTCTTTTGACAGTTCCTGTGATACGCAGGCTCCATAACCTCAGATCCCCTTCCTTAATTCCAGTTTGTTTATTTTTGCCCATTGTTTTCTCGTTTCGGGCAAACCCATTATTTTATCTGGGGACCTAACGCCGCTCTTCATGGAATTACACGCCTCAACACGTGTATCATTGAAAGTTCCATGTTCACCGCCGTTTGAATACATCTGCGGATGCCTCTAAATTGCTTTTTGTACTTTCAGCATGTGTAAATGTTGAGTTCTGCTCAACCCGGGGCTAGGGGGCGTGGACGGTAGCATGCATTTCCACTACCGTCCATGAACAGGCTCAATCAAATCGAGCCTGCAACATTTTCTTTTTGTCGTGTTGAGCGACCTGTGAAGTTTTCACTTTTCTCTATTGTATAGAGTTAGATTCTACAGTTATTACGTTATATCTATAAATGAAAAAGCAATAATATCTGATTGATACATTTACTCAGTATACAGAAACAAATTATTTAACTTCATGCTAAGTCACAACTTCAATATATTAACCAAAATATGATCCGAATTGGCTGCAAAAATGGCACCCAGAATGACAGCGAAAATGGTGATCGAAGTAGGAATCAAAATGATGTAATATTTCGCTGTGTGCTTTCACATTAGTATTTACTAAATAGAAAAAAACAACTTATATAGACTTTTTTTCTAAACCATCATTCAAAGCAGATAAAATGATGAACTACTCAGTAAGCTAAAAAATGAATAAGCCCGCTACTATACATTGTATGTTTACACTAACTAGTCATTATATGCTTTAACATTTTACAAAAAAAAACACTGTATTCCATGAAATGTCACATTAATATGTCACAGTAATATATTCCCAGTTTCCTAAAAGACAGCTACTATATTATTTCTTCATTAGTAAGAGTGTACACATGTATACATTTTACAAATGTAATATATAAAATGTCTTTAGAATTTATCTGCTGACGCAGTTGACCACTCATATCCTTGACTATATATGAAAATGTAAATTAATATGTATACACAAGAAATTTACAAGGTGTAAGTATATATTCCAAGTATCAATACTATATGAATAGAAAATCGGGATCGATCCTTCAACGATAACATGCGATATACCTAATGAGACATAATACTATAGAATTAAAAGTGTGTACTTCCGGCACGTACATTGAAAGTCGTGCTTTTCCATTCATGTAATAATACAAAATATCTGAATAGACAGCTGCTTGATACACTTTAATAAAAACATTGAAAGCTTTATGGGACTTTAAGAGTCACAGCAAAACAAAATTAAGATCAGAATGACAATGCTGCCATGTTTATATAATTGACAAACGAAAATATTATTTTAAATGACAGTACTCTGTCTTGGCCATAGGCCATAGAATTAAAAACTTAAACTACTGTTCTCTTGAAAATGATTTTCTACTTTACTTTAATCAGTAATTCAAATGCTATCATAATAAATCATTTTCATAGAATTCCTAAGGCTGGGAGATGTTATTTACTAACTTCGTGCGATTATTGCAGCGAGTCCCTGATATGGTAAGCTTTAATAATATATATAAACGTTAGGTACATAATTGTGTAGAATGTACGTCTCATGCTGCCTTCAAATCTTATAAATCGGTTTAATGATATATTTTAAATGAGATATTTATAGGCTCATATATTGCCTATGTTTATAATGTGGTGTTCATATTTTTATTTTTGCTATAAATATAAAATTTATATGTTTATTTCTAGTGAAATCCTATTTTCAACGCATGTTAGGGATTCACTTGAAAAGGATAACAGTTATTCACATTGATTAGAATATACTGTGTATAAACTGTATAGTATCTAGTCATGTACGGCATAAACAAAATATATACGATGGTAGTATGTATACATGGAGAAAATGAATTACTTAACGATGTTACGTGGATGAACTTAGAGAACTTTTAGATCATGATGAGATTGAGAATATTTTTGCTATCCATATACACTGACGAGATAAAGAAACGCCTCATTCAAACTCGGTATACAATTCTTCGTTAACCGTGATTCAAAATTAGAAAAGAACAATTTCATTCGCAAATTAGATGCTTTACAAGAATTTATGGTCAATAAGAAATCATTTCATTGTCGCATTATGCTTAAATCTTGAATTTTAATAGCCCGGTCGGAGAAATTGCATTAGAAAAATCAGTAGCGCGTGTGGCCACCTCTGCTAGCAACCACAGCAGCAAGGCGACACCTCATAGAGCCGCACCAGTTGCGTAACAGATACCGTGGGATTCTGGCCCACTCCTGGAGCAGCGCTGCTACCAGTTCCCGGACGTTTTCTGGCTGGGGTTGACGTTGGCGTAACCGCCGTCCGAGATAATCCCATGCGTGTTCAATCGGATTGCAGTCCGGTGAACACGCCGGCCAAGGTAAAACATTAATGTTTCTAGCCTGTAGAAAGTCCCTGGTGACGCGTGCAACGTGAGGTCGTGCGTTGTCGTGCTGATAGACTAATCCTTGACGTTGACGGAATAAAGGGACAACTACATGACGTAATATCTGGTCGATGTAACGCCTGGCTGTGAGATTACCTTGGCAAACGACGAGTTGGGACTTAAACCTATGGTTGATTGCTGCCCACACCATTACTCCACCTCCACCGTAACGATTGTGCTCCAAAACGCAATTGTTTGCGTAGCGTTCATAGCGTCGTCTATAGACACGGATACGTCCGTCGGCGTTCCACAAGTTGAAACGCGACTCGTCACTGAACACTACGTTCTGTCAACGTTGGCCGCGATGGTTGCGGGCCCAAATAAGACGTTGTTGACGGTGGCGTAACGTTAGAATTAGACCGCGGTAGGGCCTACGACAGGTAATTCCGCGTTCTCTGAGTCGATTTCTCACGTATGTCGACTAATTGGACGTCCACGGTTACCTACAACTATACGTGACGTAGATTGCGCCGTCACAAATCTGTCACGTAAATGACGTTGACGTATATAATTATCCTGTCGTATTGACGTTACACGCGGTCTACCTGAACGTGGTCTATCGATAATCGTTCCCGTGTCTCTAACACGTCGAATTAGATGCACAATTGTCGAACGAGAGACGTTAAAACGTCTAGCAACTTGTTCCTGCGTTCGCCCACATTCAAGCATAGCCAAAACCTGAGCCCTCTCTTCAGAATTCAGCCTCGGCATTACGAAAACTAATGTTTTTTTCAGAGAATAGCTGAAAATATGGTTGTGTGTCGCACTACACATGTACATGTGCAAAAATCGTTCAATCAAACCACATGGTTTACATGCACGGACTGCACGAGGAAATCATGACCAGGTACATGAAGTGAACAAATGGCTGAATGAAATCGCGCGAGTTTTTGTTCACTGTGTTTGTCGGTCAGAGTACATGTAGATTTACTACATTTCACAACAATTAAAAGCGTTAGGAAACAAATAACGCCAAATTTCAATGAGGCGTTTCTTTATCTCGTCAGTATATATGTGTGAAAGTATGGGGAAAATATCTAGAAATATGAGACAATCAAAGAAATCAATTTCAGAACTGTTAAATGCATGACTGTGTTATCATATATAGCATGTAACAATTGAAAACCTTTTGTTTGTTGCACTGGTATAACATGGACAAAATTATGATCGACAAACGGCGTTCACTCAACAGTTTCACTCTATAAACACATTGTTTTATTTGCGTAAAGAGGTCTAAGGGTAAGTCTCTAAATCATGGTTGGTAAACTGTAACATCATATGACCCAAATACGTATTACGCTAAAAATGTTATACTGTAAAATGCGAATTATTTGCATTGTTAGAATCGAAATAAATATGTTTCAACAATTTTATCAGTTAATGAAATATGAGCAATCATTCGGATGCGAATAATTAAATCACTCGTGCTACACACCGGTGACTTAATTCTTACACATTCAAATTTCTGCCCATATTTTATCAACTGATAAATTTGAGAAAAAGTTTTATTATTCCTTAAATGTTTAAATGTTTGTATTATTGTTTATTGACAATAAATATTAACTTTACTAAGTTCCTATTTCAACCTCTGGAGTTCATAAAAATGATGTATAATATGACTTGTATTGTGTATTGTGTTATACTTGATGCGAAATCAAGAAAAACTTCCGGAAAAAAGTCAATCAAATTATGATGTATCCGCAATGGTTATTCATGTCTTTATGGACGTTGCAGAAGTTAAACTTTATCCGAGCAAGCGAGAGCTAATCTATCTATCTAATCTGCATAAGTGAAAAATAAATTCGTGTATATGTAACACGGTCACTCCGGGACAGTAGGAAAATAAAAATGCAATGCAGAGCTGAAATGAGCTGTTTCAAAGAGCAAAGCGGACATATGACTACGCATTTTAGGCAAATATTTTGTAGACAGATTAATGTCATATAATTTTAAATATACTTAAAATTTCGACACGACAGTTTTGATTTTATTTTGATTTTATGTACGGATCAGTTTTGTTAACCTATTAACATGTAACTGTAATTAAATGCATATTTGTTTTTATTAAAAACGTCTCATACCACATTTTCAATTTTAATGTTTGACTCAGATGGCTATGCTAACTTTTACCGTGGAAAATTAAAGAAAAATAGACTTTGTTCATGATCGAAATTATAAGATAAGTAATGACACACTCCAGTGTAACATCGTAGACAGATACTTCAATGAGACACGGAAATAAACAGTTGGACATAATTATGTAGTATTAATCATCTTGCTCCTTTGCATATTTACACGGCCGTATTAATTATCTCCAGTTATTAACAAATAGTTATTGATAAGTGAAAGGTAATGACAAAAACTGTTTGACTGTTATTTAGTTGTGTATGAATGATTTTTGTGTCTGTCAAAGCAAGGTTACTTTGACTATTTGCTGGATATAGAAATTCCACTCCCGTTCGATATTCGAAATGAGGAGCTTCAATGCAGCACTTATATGTAAGTTAATTACTTTTTTATTTTATCTCAACATCAACCTTTTTCCTTGTTACTTGTGTTTTATTTCTTGTTCTTGTCAGAATAAAAGCGTTTGCGTACTAGACAAAATTTTAATGTTACCGATATGTTATTGGATACAGAAAGATAAAAACTGCGCAATAAAATTTAGCTGATAAACATTTCCTTCAAATTATGGTTTTAATAAAGGAATTAAATATTAAGATTTGAATCCATCGTAGCATCATTTCAAATTCTAAAATTATAATTTTGTATGTCCAAATGTCACTGATACGATCGTAGAAATGTGTTTTACTGATATATTTCTATGTGTACTATTCTAGGCATTGCAATAACTGGCAGCGTGTTCGGCAGTCTGCTGGTGTGTACGTTGGATAAATATCGCATAAACATTACAATAGATTGTGATGAGAGTAATAAAATACATATTGTCGATATCTTTAAAATGAAATTGACAAACATATCTACTTATTGTGGTGACATGCCAAAGAGATATACAGTAGGCCAAAAATACGGGGTAAGAAATCAAATGGTGCATAGACTTCTTACTAAATGTTCTGGTCAAAGATCTTGCAGAGTACCTATATACACTGGCTATGACAGATCTCAGAGAGAAACCATCAGTATTGCTTTAAAGTACACGTGTGTTCCAGGTAAATCTGCTATTAGAATTCTGTGATAATAAAACCATTAAAACAAATACATATCGGTCTATTTAATGTTATATACATGCTGGCAGCTTCAACAACTGTAATTCTTCGCATTCTTTGGAGAATAGATAAATAAATACTACATTTCCTTCTATTTTGTCATTCGTAAACTTATAGCAATGTATAGCAAAATAACTTAAGCCACTGTCTGATAAACTCGACAACGACTTCGAATGATATATAACCTCACTATAGATTTAGAATAACAGATTGCCATCATTAATATCGTTGCAAGTCTTTCAGCTGTAGCATTTATACCTTTCTGCGAAGAGATGTCTACCACACGTTATTTCACCTTCCCTTTGTTTCTCATTCACCATGGACTGGAAAACACTATCCACGATACCTGTAGCTGTGATGTAAAGTACAGAGGAAAGTTTCGTGTTACATTAACGCTTTTCCCCACTGAAAGGTAGTTTTTGTTTTTCGTTTTCACTTGCTGTGATCCTGTTCATGGACGGTAGTGGAAATGCAAGTCGCCATCCACGCAACTAGCCCTAGTTTGAGCAGAACTAAATATTTACACATGTTTTAAGTACTGGAATATAATTTATAGTCACCCCCGCAGATGTGTTCATACGGCAGTACACGTGGGACATTCAATGATACACGGATACAAACAGTGAATGATTTGAAAGAAAAAATAAAAAAGCAATGAATGATTTTACGTTATATGGTAATTAATTTTAAGTAGTACTAAAAATTTTATTAAATACATAGAAATTTTAATATCATGAACCATTACTACCTTTATGATTTTTCTTAGGGAATATCTAAAGGTTAAATCGAGGACAATAGGAACAAAATCAAAACATTTCAAAGATAGAGTGTATAGGAACATGACAATTTCTGATAATCCGGAGAAGGAAACATTTATTGTTGAAAACAGCAAAACAAAGAATAAAGATGAAAAAGCGCTTATTCTGGTACAACTAGCAGGTAAATATTTTATTGGATGTCCAACAATGTGCGAATTAAAATGATAAAATTTGTGTTACTCTTTTTGCTATGTTGTTTATTGAAGTTAAACCTAGTTTTGAATAAATATGTGTGTGTCTGTCTGTTTGTGTGTCTGTGTGTGTGTGTGTTCGTTCGGGTTTACCCTCTTTTTCAATGAGCTTTCAGTCATATACGACGGTGTCTACTTGTAGCAGTGAACAGAATGCCCATCTTTATAGTGCTGCCTCACTAGAATATCACGCCGTAGACACGTGACATGATACCCCACTCCGTCACATTACACTTATACCGGGCTGACCAGTCCCAGCAGTATCCTTTTAGCTACTAGTACTACTTTTTATGTCTTTTGTATGACGCGGCCTGGAATCGAACCCACGACATTACGCATTCACAGCGGGTGTTCTTCCATTAGGCGATAGAAGCAGGTTGACTTGTTTTAACACTCAAAGCGTTGTAATATAGTAGACGAGATATATCTTTTTATTAAAACTCAGTCTTTCAATTTTAAACGTCAGATGGAAACTGCTTGTATATGCACTTTCTGTAATTTCAGCAAACGATGCAGAAAGCTCTCTAACACTGCAATGTTTTGGACCTATCGGTAAGATAAGATGCTAAATGAGGAAATTAGTCCCAATGTCAGTAACAATGTTACTACCAATTTTTCAAGTAAATCGTCTGTCGAAACGTCGAGCCCGGCGTGTCCATCCTAGATATTGTCAGTCCTTGCACAGTTAAGTTGAAGGAAATCAAAATATCTTTGTTACGGAACAGGCAAGTCAGTCAACCATGAAAGACAGTGCAAACTATTTTTAATGTCATTTCTCAGAACATGAGCTACGCAAAGTTACTTAATGGAATTTTAAATAAAATGTTGCATTGATACATATTTATAGGCAAAGGGTTAAATTTTCTGAATCTAAATATTATAACATAATAACATTTTATTTATTTTACTACAGCATTCCAGTTTTGAAAAGTAATAAAATTACACATTAAATGTCTAAAAGTGTACAAGTTTATTTTGTACTAGAAAATGGTTGAATGTCACAAATTTAGTGTAAGCTGTTTAGTATATTTCACTATATAATTACAGGGGCCTCCGTAGCCGAGTGGTAAAGGTCGCAGATTTAAAATTACTTGCCCCTCATCGATATGGGTTCAGGCCTCATTCGGGCATTTAATTCTTCATGTGAGGAAGCCATCCAGCTGGCTTACGGAATGTCGTTGGTTCTATCCAGGTGCCCGCTCCTGATGAAATAATGCACGGAGGGGCACCTGGGGTCTTCCTCAACCATTAAAACTGGAAAGTTGCCATATGACTTATCATGTGTCGGTGCAACGTTAAATCTAACCAAAAAAACATATATCTATATAATCACAACCGCCTTTATCGTTCTATAATGGGATATATCCGGTTTGGTATTGGTCGCATATAACTGATAGGGATCAGGTTTAAGTATGTTTACCAGCCAATTTTTGACAGTGTGTGGGAAGCCGGAAGGGCATACGATATATAATGATAAGTACCTGTGAAATTTATTTACATGGCAGGTAAATTAACTATTGTATCGAACAATGTTTATAATATTATGCATATACATGTATCATCACAACTTTAGTATTGTTTAAATCTGCCCAGAATTTTGTTTCTTATTAACAACAGTAGAAATCGATGTCATGTTGTACTAGATTTCGACACATTTTCTTTCAGATAGCGTCATAGGCACTGTCTTTAAACCCATTCTTTTAACATTCTTTCCAGCTGAGATCCATATCCATGATGGTTTCCAGACAACACAACGGTCCATGAAAACTACTACATCTACAACCTCCATTACACTGTATGCAGTTATACCGTCTGTGTCAATTATATGTCTTCTTGGAATTGGACTTTGCATATTTGTAATACATCATCACCATGTAGGAAGAAGAAATCAGCGTATCGGTATGCCAATTTCTGCGGAATGATTTTCTATATTTCCTTGACTTCATTGAATATTGTTTACAGGGTGGTACCGACTGACTAATGCAAACATAGTTTTGTCCCGAGTTTTTAGCTCACCTGAGCACACAGTGCTCGGGGTTAGCTTTTGTGATCGCTCACAGTCCGGCGACCGTCCGTCCCTTCGGGCGTATAAAATAGTTTTGTGTGACCTTCTACCAAGATTTCAAACTATTTTGATTCGTCAAATAACATGGCCGTCGGAGGGATTGGTCATCTTTCCATTTATGTATATATTAGAAAATTTTAAAAAATCTTGTATAAAACTGCGCGCCCATTTTTACACGGGAGCTCGGCAGATCTTACAATAATTAGATCAATAGCTTTGTCAAATTGCATTTTTTAATTTTCAAATTTAAAAGATGACATTGTCTAAAATATCAGTGCTATAATTATATATATACACGTCAGATTGCACCACTTGAGGTATACTTGGCACTTTTTTCGAGGGGGCACAACCAACCTCCGCCTCCGGTACAAATCCATTAATCTGCCCGTGCGGGTGATTGTAGATAGTGCAGCTGATTTTTGTAGTGGAAGATTTGTGACTGTTGGTTTATTTGTAATAATGAGCTTATGATGTATTTTCTTTTTCTTTTAAAATATGAATAAATGCTCTTTAATTAATACTTATTTATTTAATGGGCTATACTTAGATATATCTATTTTAATTTTTGGTATATGTATTAGGAGTTCTTTAATAATAATGTTTAGTAAGGTTGCCTGCGCATTTAAAACTGTTGGCGATACATGTGGACAACGGAATTTAGAGCACCAGAATTTAGTAAACTCAGTACTTTAAAGAAAAATGCCGCAATCATTCAATTAGCACAGTTCATATGTATTTACCTGGGTAGTTCACATATACGCTGGTAATTCTTATCAAGACTAATTTCAGGTGCCGGACCAGGCAGAACAAACACAGACGTTGCTGCTGTTGACACAAGAAACCTTGATACCACTTTCAATAATAACAGCATCGGAAGGTTATTATCATAATAATCCATGCATCAGATATAGCTCATGCCAAAGTCGTTAACAAAATGAGGAATACCGATATATACTTATCACAATTGTCACGAACATCAATTAGATATGTAACAAAAACGCAAAGCGTGTATTTGTGTTTAGATTTAGCGTTTTTTTTTTTTTGGGGGGGGGGGGTTATCTTTTTTTTTTGTTAACAATTTTAACATATATTACGGTGGCTTTTACCTAAAGTATTAAGCTCAGTCACATTTACGGCACAGTTCTGTCACACTATTATATTTTAAGCAGCACCTTAAATTTCCCTTTTGCCGTGCCTGATCTCATCTCTGTTGCATACATCTAATGGAGTGAAAAAGTGATAAAACTTCAATAATGATGTAGAAATAAATAAATATTTTATGTAAAAAAATCATATTACTTGTCTCTTAAAGTTTCTCTTCTCAGTTATAACAAAGAAATAGATAACCTACTTCTCTAGCTGATGTTTTATAATGTTTTGTATTACAGCTGTAGCCATTCATACGCTGAGATAGGGAGTGCTGCTTTCGGCTACCTACATTGTGTGCCAGATGATACACCTGAACAGGATTTATTAGCAAACATGCAATATGACACGGCAGACGAAGATCCCGATTACCAAGCCCAGGCACAAGATCCCTCACTTAAAGTTATGTCAGAGCGCTTGATTAACATGGCTTATCAAGGTGAGGTGGTAAATGACAAAACCAGAAGACGAGTTGACACTTTCGAGGATCGTTAAGACTAAACGTTAAAATTCAGAAGTATACGGACTTTGGTGTAATAATGGCATGAATACAAGAGTGTTCTTACTTACTCTACTAGAATGAAATCTAAAGCTTATACTAAATATAAAGAAGACAGCTGTACCAAACCTTATATATATAAAAAAACTTTTGAGATATTTAAGGATTTGAAGACAATGATTTTGTATGAACGTTATCGATGATAACGATATCATTTGTTACCTAAGATTAGATGTCCCGTAAAGTACTAGTACCGTTGATAATATCCGTGCTTTGTCAGAAGAAATCATACCTAATATCTATTCAGTAAAGAACCCACTAAATTTGCGCTGTTATCGATTTTTTTTATGTTAACATGTCAGACTGGATTCCCAGGCTAATGCGCACCAACATCGTTTGAATATGTATACATTATAACGATTCAAAGTAAGACAACAAAAATTCATAATTGATGGTAAACAATACGTATATTGTCGGTGCACTCTGACAAAGATTTGTATTTTGCATATGTATACATAAAGACACATTTTCTTGAGAATTAAAACAATGTATGAAAATATATATTTCTATATTATCCCAACGCCGCTGTCCAGACATTTATAGGTCTTGCTTTCTTTTTAAAGTTAATTATTTTTTAGTTATTTGTTTTCCGTAGAAATCGCATTTGTGTTGAATTTAGTATAACAGGGGCTGTTTATAAAACACACATGCTTCTTGTGATTTGTCGCCATATTTACTGTTACAATTTAAATAATTTAAAAAAAAAATACTTCCATATCATCACGTTCTTTATTAACAGGGTGTTCGTAACTGAGTTAAATGCATTAAACATTTCCATCCGATAAATATTGCATTTTGTTATTATAGTCTGAATCTCAAGGGTTGATCTAGATAATTACACGATGTATTTGTTTTACTTTATTCATTCTTGATAATATATGTCATATGAAACAAAGGGGCATTTAGACACTAGCTTAGATATATGTTTACCTCTGTAACTTAGGTAATGATAAATATCTGCTTTGGGATATACAGCGATATAATGAAAACAGTTTTGAAGGTGCGTATTAGTTTGGGTTGTGTTGGGCGATTTTCAAATGTTCAACATCCTAAGGGTTTGTCTGCAAAATCAGCAGAAACCTCGCAAGAACACTTTGTGACTTGGTTTACATCAAAGATTATTTGATATTTTTATGTAGTTTTGACACGCAGTACAGTGATCTACTCTTGGTAAACATCCGATGACTGTTTGGAAAGAAGTGCGATTTCATATACGAGATTTTCATGAAAATGACTTGCCGTATTAGCGGACTTGCCGTCTTAGCAAATTTTACATTTTCTACAGTTTTTCAATAATTCTGTTATATTTTTGTCAACTTAGTTCACCTACAGAGCCTGTAGGAATTCACATTCCAGGTGTTTGGCCATTAAGCATTCCATTGGCAATCAAAATACAGACATCGCTAAAATAGTTTCAAATGATGGAAAAACGAAATGATCGGTGTTATTAAAAATATATTTCGGTGCGAAACAGTTTAAACAAAAGTAAATAATATTATATACAATCAAGTGGTGTCAGCAACATTTACAAATTAGTCTTTTAATAAGTATTTAACTAGTTTACTTCCGAAAACCTCTTCTGCATCTTTACATCAGGAAATAAAATATTAAGATATTTTACAACATGCGATGCCTCAAGGGCCAATACGTGATTTGTTCAAGGGAAACAGTCATCTCAATTGACTTTAAATGATGAGAACAATCCACTAAATTTAGATTTCATCTTCGTAAAATTCATGATCATTAACTGAAAGTAACCGCTTTTAACACGATGCATCACAAGTGCTGGTGTCCTATCACTATTTCAAATGTCCGTATGGACTAATTGTCTTTACCAATGACAAATAGTACAACAAGGAAGGCACGTGTGGTATTCTAAGAAAACGGCTTTTAAACACAATGCATCTCAAGTGCTTGTGTCCTATCCGTATTTCAAATGTCCGTATGGACTAATTATCTTTAACAATGACAAATAGTACAAAAGGGAAGACAAGTGTGGTATTCTAAGAAGAAATTTGAACAATTAAATAGGTGTCACAGGGTGAGAAAAACGTGCAATCAGTCTGGGGCACGAACCCGGGACCCCTCGCTTACAGGGCGAGTGCTTAAAAACTTAAAAATAAGTTGAAGTACTCTTACGCGTTGGAATGGGAATAAACATGTTCGAACAATCTTTTACACATCATATTGATTATCAAAATCCTTTATAATAGATTAAAGAATTATTACAATCCTGGTGGAATCCAATGTATGTCACTAACAACAAGGCCAGGTATCCAGTTAGCAAATGCTTTCAGCATAAAACAAAGTTTCAAAATGCATGTACATATAGTCCTTGGTGACAGAGATTGCCCTTAAGACAGCTCATGATAACGGCGTTATTGCCTTGTTGAGTGTGTGTGTGTGTGTGTTCGGGTTTTTCAACAATTTTTCAGTTATATAAACGACGGTGTCCACTTGTAGCAGTGAGCACAATGCCCAACTTTATAGTGCTGCCTCACTGGAATATCACGCCGTAGACACGTGACATGATACCCCACCCAGTCACATTATACTGACACCGGGCTGACCAGTCCTAGCACTATCCCCTTAATGCTGAGCGCCAAGCGAGGAAGCTGCTAGTACCATTTTTTACGTCTTTGGTATGACGCGGCCGGGGATCGAACCCACGACCTCCCGCACTCGAAGCGGACGCTCTACCACTAGGCTACCGAAGCGGTTTATTGCCTTGTTGAGGGGATGAGATAATCTTCCCTGGGGAATGCAACCAGTTGATTTGAGATTTTATACATAAGATACAGTCGGGTGTGAAGGCGCCGGAGATCTTGCCTGCGCCATTTTAGACTGTACAGCGTATCAGTGACAGTGGAGTTGCGGCCAAAGTCAGACATAGCCCAACGTGCTGCCCGCTTCTATTTTGATCTATTTTGGTTTGTGTGTATGGAGACAAGACTTTGGAACTATATTCCAGCTGTGGTCTGACCAGGGTCTGATATGCTAAGGAGTTTGATTTGCCTTTTTGGTTGACCTATTTATATGGGCGTCCCACGACAGATCGTTTGAGATATCCACGACAAGGTATTCTGTTGAGGCGACAGATTCTAGTAATGTATTATGCACGTGGTATTATGAGGGAATAGGATATTTGCTTCTTTTTGACGCGGGTATTTTGAAACTTGAAAGAATTGAATTCCATATCCAAGTCCAGCTGACACTTTTCGAGTGTTTTAAGCTTGTTTTGGAGGGTATTTGATTGTCCGAGAGAAGTAAGAGACATTTATTTTATGCTAACTGATGAAATACTGTATCAGTGAGATATTAATCCGTATCACTCACTGCATATCACTCACTAAAGGCTTATAGCTTTATCTACTTGTACATTGTGTATATATTGTGTATAACTTCAAACTATTTTGCATAACACATGATGGAAATTTTTGTCGCACTTTGTTCTTTATAGTATACTTCTCGATTCAAATTATTTCACTTAATGAGAATTTCAAAACATTTTGCAGCAAGAAATAAAACAAAATGGAACTTTATGCCGTGGGCTTTTTTCTAATGTCACAACACCTTTGACGTCATGTTCGTTTAGGCCCGTCTGTGTTTCCCCGCTGACATTAAACTTTGTTGCAATATGCATATCTCAACGTTATTAGAGCATCGAGAAGTTGGCACTGACATCAAAGATCGAAGATTGGAATTAAATTTCTAGCCAGCTTTAAATTTCGAGCCAGCTCGAAGATCGAAATTCAACATAGTATATCAATTTCGTGCTAGCTTTTAAATTCTAGCCAGCTCGAAGATCGAAATTCAAGGTAGAATTTCGAGCTGGAATTGAATTTCGAGCCAGCTCGAAGATCGAAATTCAGATTTTCTAAAACTTGAATATCGAGCTGGGGTTGAATTTCTAGCTAGCTCGAAGATCGAAATTCAAATTATCAAAAAGTTGAATTTCGAGCTGGGGTTGATTTCGAGTTAGCTCGAAGATCGAAATTCAAATTATCAAAAAGTTGAATTTCGAGCCAGCTCGAATATCGAAATTCAGATTTAAAAAAAAAATGAATTTCGAGCTGGGGTTGAATTTCGAGCCAGCTCGAAGATCGAAATTCAAATTATCAAAAAGTTGAATTTCGAGCTAGGGTTGAATTTCGAGCCAGTTCGAAGATCGGAATTCAGATTTTAGAAAAAAAGCTGAATTTCGAGCTGGGGCTGAATTTCGAGCCAGCTCGAAGATCGAAATTCAAATTATCAAAAAGTTGAATTTCGAGCTGGGGTTGAATTTCGAGCCAGCTCGAAGATCAGAATTCAGATTTTAGAAAAAGCTGAATTTCGAGCTGGGGCTGAATTTCGAGCCAGCTCGAAGATCGAAATTCAGATTTTAGAAAAAGTTGAATTTCGAGCTGGGGTTGAATTTTCAGCTAGCTCCAAGATCGAAATCCAAATTATCAAAAAGTTGAATTTCTAGCTGGGGTTGAATTTCGAGCCAGCTCGAAGATCGGAATTCACATTTTTGAAAAATTTGAATTTCGAGCTGGGGTTGAATTTCGAGCCAGCTGGAAGATCGAAATTCAAATTATCAAAATGTTGAATTTCGAGCTGGGGTTGAATTTCGAGCCAGTTCGAAGAGCGAAATTCAAGTTATCAAAAAGTTGAACTTCGAGCTGGCTTGAAATTCATCCCCAGCACGAAATTCAACTTTTTCTAAAATCTGAATTTTGATCTTCGAGCTAGCTCGAAATTCAACCCAAGCTCGAAATTCAACTTTTTGATAATTTGAATTTTGATCTTTGAGCTAGCTCGAAATTCAACCCCAGCTCGAAATTCAACATTTTCTAAAATCTGAATTTCAATCTTCGAGCTGGCTCAAAATTCAACCCAAGCTTTTTAATAATTTGAATTTCGATCTTCGAGCTAGCTCGAAATTAAACCCCAGCTCGAAATTTACCTTTTTGATAATTTGAATTTCGATCTTCGAGCTAGCTCGTAATTCAACTCCAGCTCCAAATGCATATTTTTGTTAATTTGAATTTCGATCTTCGAGCTGGCTCGAAATTCAACACCAACTCGAAATTCAACATTTTTTAAAATCTGAATTTCGATCTTCGAGCTGGCTCGTAATTCAACTCCAGCTCGAAATTCAACTTTTTCTAGAATCTGAATTTCGATCTTCGAGCTGGCTTGAAATTCATCTCCAGCTCGAATTTCAACTTTTTCTAAAATCTGAATTTCGATCTTCGAGCTGGCTCGAAATTCAACTCCAGCTCGAAATTCAACTTTTTGATAATTTGAATTTCAATCTTTGAGCTAGCTCAAAATTCAACCCCAGCTCGAAATTCAACTTTTAGATAATTTGAATTTGGATCTTCCAGCTGGCTCGAAATTCAACCCCAGCTCGAAATTCAACTTTTTTCATTGTCTGAATTTCGATCTTCGAGCTGGCTCGATATTCATCCCCAGCTCGAAATTCAACTTTTCGTAAAATTTGAATTTCGATCTTGGAGCTGGCTCCAAATTCAACCCAAGCTCGAAATTCAATTATTCTTAAATCTGAAGTTCGATCTTCGACCTGGCTCGAAATTCAACCCCAGCTCGAAATTCAACTTTTTATAAAATCTGAACTTCGATCTTCGAGCTAGCTCGAAATTCAACCCCAGCTCGAAATTCAACTTTTTGATAATTTGAATTTCCGTCTTCGAGCTAGCTCAACTCGAAATTCAATGTTTTGATAATTTGAATTTCTATCTTCGAGCTTGCTAGAAATTCAACCCCATCTCGATATTCAAGTTTTAGAAAATTTGAATTTCGATCTTCGATCTGGCTAGAAATTCAATTCCAGCTCGAAATTCTATCTTGAATTTCGATCTTAGAGCTGGCTAGAAGTTAAAAGCTAGCACGAAATTGATATTCAATGTTGAATTTCGATCTTCGATGTCAGTGCCAACTTCTCGATGCTCGTAATTAGGCATAAAGTAAAATGTAAATTTGTTTGTTTTTCGTGAATATGGAATATCTCATCTCAAAGTGAGAAAATGTTCACATTTTCACTTGCGCTACGCGCTCATGAAAATATTTGAGATATTCCCACTTCTCAGTGAGATATATTTAATTTTCCCTCAAAACAAACACATATCCTCTATATATATATATCTATGTTTATCTGCGAAAAAAAAAACATGTAAAACTGCACAACTCCAGGAGAGACAGGTATGGGCTCTTAGCTTGTACTGTTTAGGATTACGGATGGAAGTCGGTTGTCCAGGAAACTCTTAATCAATTTAAGGGTTTCACCACGTATACCATAGTTATGCATTTTAAACAGGAATTTCTCATGGCTCACTTTATATCAAATGCTTTGCTGAAAATCTTATAGTATCAGGTCAACCTGCTAAAATAGATATAAAACAATAAACATTTCTTGATGTGTCTTTATTTTATTTTATTTGAGGAAATACAATTTTACCTTACTTTTCAGCTGTTTTGAGTAAAGAAGAGTTATCTCCCTTTATATTTGTTTCTTATTCAAGTATCATAATGGATATTAAATGTCAAAATGAATTATTTTACTGTATTAGCAATCATTATTTATGATCAGGTCAGGTTCTAAAGTAAGTAAATAATAACTTCAGTATGGCACTTTTTTAAGCATACCACCTCATAAACCAATCATTCACACTTGGACGCATGTATATGTTCAGGTATTTGGCAACTAAATCAAGAAAATAGACATATTTTATAATCTAATGATGCATTTAAAAACAAAATTGGATCGAGGGGCCCAAAACACCCCTCATCACACATGGTCCTTTACTAGTATTCAACGAACTCACATCACCAGTAGTTTTAATGAATCAGACTCTTTATACAACAAAGATGCAAATAAGGATTTATTTGGCAACTAAATATTAAATGCATAAATACAATTAAACACTTATTAAAAAAAAATCGGAAATCTTAAGGTATGTAACATAGTTTCTTGTGTGATATGAAATGAAAATTAAAACTCATATTGTAAAGATAACTTCATCGCCGTTTGAATACATCTGCGGATGTCTCTAAATTGCTTTTTGTACTTTTAGCATGTGTAAATGTTGAGTTCTGCTCACCCGGGGCTAGAGGGCGTGGACGGTAGAATGCATTTCCACTACCGTCCATGAACAGGCTCAATCAAACCGAGCCTGCAACATTTTCTTTTCTGCCGTGTTGAGCGACCTGTGAAGATTCTACTGTTCTCTATTTTATTTGGGGTTCAGTGTGAATCACACGTATTTTATGATTACTTCCGTAAGTACACAATATGCTTATCTAGCAAGTGAACTCTGAACTACATGCACATGATAGATGCTATTTTAAGCTAAATAAAATATTTAATTCTAAGAAAATGATATACTCAAAATAAGTAATAAGCATTGAAATAATTTTTGACTCATGAATCCGATTATAGATGCCGAATCATATTGGACGCCATCCTTATTCTGAGTAATTAGCCCTATTCCCACCCACGATGCTTTGTTTAATGGATATTTACGTCTCTTAAAACTGATTCTTCATCGTAAATCCTCAAAGCAGACTTTCCCATGGTACTTAAATACAAAACCTTTAACTGATAAAGTGTAAATAAATAAATGAAAATCTAGAATTCTGTCCATAGGACACAGATGTCCCAACATACTGTTCCATCCTTTATATAGCAAATCATATAACCTAGGGCCATAGCAGCTGAAACAATATGAACAGAAACTTTCCTTCCTTCCTGGTCATCTGCATACCAAGATCAGACAAATAGTGTTTGAGGGGTTGGCTACACACGACTTTTCTCCATATTCAACATAGCAAAATGTATCAAAGGGCCATTACGATGGTAAAACTATTCACAGAAAAAAGTCTTTCCTTTATGGGCATCTCAACATCAAGCTTATTTATCTGTGAAAATTTGAAACAAATCAGACTAAAAGGAGGAGTTAAACACACAATTTGTTTTCTTTATACTCTACATAGCACATCCATCAAAGACTTATAACTGTGGTATAAATAGTCATAGAAAAAAAACTTCCTTTATGGTCATTTGCTCATCTAGTTTGTTTACCTGTGAAAGTTCGAAGTATATCAGGCTAATTAGACACAAAATTTCGATACCCTCAGAGCAGCAACGCTACATACACCCATGTAAATGCATGAGGCTATAAAGATAGGCAAAAAAAAGTATTTGAAATTTGTTTGTTGATGACATGAAAGTATAACATGATTATTATCATTCATGAGTGGAACGAGTCTTGGGTCGTACTAGGAAACTATGATATAATGACAAGGCTGTCATGAAAACACATACTTACTATAATACTTTTAGTAGATTACCTAATGCTTATAATATAAATGCGATTTATTATAACAAAAACAGGCTCTCTTACTTTATAACGCCTTTGCTGTAATAATCAATTTGAATGACGAGGTTCAAAGAAAAAGTAACCTTTTTACATGTATTCTATGTCATGAAATTGTTTGCTGCTTATCATTACTCAATGTGACATTAAGCACACACATAATGAAGGTCAATTATAAAGTTCCAGATGTTGATTTCAAAATCATTTATACATACAACTGTACATATACTCGCACAATCTAAGGCAAATAGTAGCTCAGTTTAAAAGGAAAACATTTTTCTATTCTAATGATACTAGTAAGCAAATTGTACATGTTATTTAAGGCCTACATCTTTTCATGAAGTCGTAAAAATGTACCCCACCTACTTCTGACTTATACATATACTAATTTGTACAAAAGTGTATGCAAAATGAATAATTTGGAAATTGGCACCTGTTACTTGATAATAATAATCTCTGTTTAGGTTATATTGTAAAGTATTATTAATTGTGATGGATAGAAAATAACATGTTAATCATTCATTTATGAAAACAATATTTTCAGAATCAAACATTTAATTAATTTGGCCATTTCTTTTGATTAAATTTGCAAAATGTTTTGATAATTTCTCTTTGCAAATTCATATCAAACTGACCGAGATCTATTCCAAACTCAGTTCTGTAGTTTGCAAATATATTTCAACATATGAAAATCTCGGTTAAGTATCCTTTAATACTTTGAATATAAAGTCAATTTTATTTTTGATTTGTTAAAGCGAGAATATTTCTGTCCTTCAAGTTACAATTAACAAAGACATTTGCCTTATACAAGTACCTGCCGCATTCAAGGAAACGTTATCAAAGAAAGTCGATGTTTATGGCCTGTTTTCCTATCTATGGCTTCCACGACAATTTCTGTTCCAATAAAAGTGAGAGCAACTAATATCTCTCAATCTAAGGCGTCACTTTGATCAGAAATGTCAACTGACATCTTTCCAACGAAAAAACAACCCTGATCTGTGTAGATTGGATTTGGCTTTTCAGATGCATATAAAGATATTTCCATCTGCGTTTGAGATTTAAATTGGAGATTATACGCATGCCAGACTTGCGGCTCTCCGGCTCTTACCCTCTGATTTATTTCTACATGTTTGCTTAATATGTTTCGACAAACAACACCAACGTCCGTCTTGAGACGTCTGCTCTCTGGATGATGTCCTTCAACGAAAGTATCGAACGAACTGACTCCGTACGTGTATTTTAGAACGCGTTCAGTTACAACTTTTGGTAAGTGACCGAAGATTAGGGCCCCTTTAAGAATGGAATATGATTCCTCTCTAGGAATGAGAACTTTAATATTGTTGAATGCGGACCTTACAGCGTCCTGCAATACAGAAGACTCCGAAAGTCTTCCCACCATAAGAATTGCTGTAATATCCAAATCCCTTGATAGTATGCTTCGGACCAGGTCTATCGTCTTGTCAACAGAAATGTGAAACCATGATTTCGAAATTTCAGGCGAAAATTTGATTTTGTCTTGAACCAAAGTTATATCATCTGTAAATCTTGAACGGCTAATGATGTTTGATAAACTACCTTTGTTCAGCCGATGCATCGTGTCTCCTAGCGACTGTGGGAGCCTCATCCTGACTGATGTGTTTGCTGCAGCAGTAATTGCCCTTTTTGTAACCTCAAAATCCCTCCACAAATCACACCAATCATCCATATTCTCCATCTTAAACTGCAAATAACCATCTTCTGTAAGCAAATCGGTTAACAGATTTTCAAATTCTTCGTCAACAGTTGTACCGCCCCATCCACCTCCACAAGCAGCATGTACTTCCTTCACACCGTTATCCGTATCTACCTCATGCACGGTTATATCGATAGTTCCTCCTGAAAGCACACATTGGAAGTGTGACATTATCAAATTTACTTTACAAAGAAATCTTATATGCCTAGTAACATGGTTATTTCATGATATGTAGGTTGTTTGTTATTTAACATGCTCTATTTCTTTACATAGTTTTGTATTCAGGTTGCTTATCCATGTGGCAAATATGCATGCTTTTTTCATGGTTAGGGGTAAAAAGTGGGAAGTTTGGATGAGGTACTAGGTCAATTGTCACCTAAGCCTATCAAAAAGTCTTTGCGGAGTTGTCTCCATTTTTTCAAAATATTTCATCCGGGATCATTTTTTTCAGCTCAAATAACTCATTTACAGGAAATGATATTTTAATAATTTTTTCATTTCTTGTATTCTGATGCAGTTAACTTCACATACATATAATATAGATAGCTCCTACTTGAAGTTTGTATTTTCATTTACAATGCCTATTTTATGTCTGATCGGGTGGCCTGTTTTCTTTTACCCCACATGACCCAGATTCTAATTGTACCTTGAAGTCACCAAGAAAACGTCATGACAAGTTCTCATGGGTTTCAAACGTCTTTAGGCCAAGTTCCAAACTGGGTCATGTGCAGTAAAAAACTATGTCACTAGGCCAGATCAAGGAAAATTTGGTCTCTAAAGTGTTAACTGGATTTTACTTTGATCTGACCTAGTGACATAATTTTGACATCACATGGCCCAGTTTCGAACTTGGCCTATAGATGTCTAGATTATCATCCTGACTAAGTACAAAATAACAAGGTTTGACGGCAATGCTTATAGGAAGAACGTGTGACCATACAGAAATGTTACACCTTACTTTACCTACTATACACACATGCACAATGCGATTTTCGCGGGCAATTTAGCCTAATATAATATTGGAAAATAAACTTTGAAATTAACATATCACTATCCTACACATACCTCCGGCATCTAGAACCATGTACCGTGTCCAGACTTGAAACGATGAAATACTGACTCCAGTGTTGCATACAGTAGCTTCGACTGGTAGATGACAACAATACATTGAAGCTGCTTCGGGTTCCAACGCTATAGTTAGTCTTCTCCTTTCGATTCCAGCCTATTTATAAGAATTAGACATTTAAAAAGTTAAAACACACTGCAAATGTATTTCAACCAGTTCAAATTTAACTAAGTATATTTTGTAAATAAGGTATCAAAATGGATCTTTTTAGCTGTTCGTTGATATATTATTTCAGTCATTAGAAAACTGTCGCTGTTCAGTATTCTAAGGCTATGACTTTTAACTTAACTATTAAGATTGACGATACCTAGAGGGGATTACTTTTATTTACACTGTCCCGTGCCTTTGGAACATGGTGGGGGTAAGAGTGAGGTTGGGTGCGCACCATAAACCGGTTTAGGCTCTTCAGTGGTGTTTTTGCCACTGACCGTTCCAAGGCGGTGCCCCACTGTGTTCCATTGTTTGTTCGTTTTGTACTTATGTGTTGGTTTTGTGTGTGTGTACGTGCTTGTGTCTGTGTATGGTGTGTGCGCGCGCGTGCGTGTGTGTGTGTGGTGCACGCGTCTGCGTGCTGGGGGCTTCGTTTTGTGGAGGCTGCGTATTTGGCGCGTGGCATTCCCTGTTTGATATTTGTCTTTGTTTTTTTTATACTGGCACAAATCAATGTTTTAGTTTGTGCCTCTTGTGTTGGTTACCTTTATAAAACATTAAGACATTTATCTTACCGAAAACATAACGCCTACAATTAGGTTACATTTGGCGTCTTGTTAGGGTATTCATCACAATTAAAAACATATTGCTACAATTCAGTGTTGAAAAGTCAAAACAACGGCAAGACTCTTATAAAAAGTCGAACAAACGATGCAATAAAGCGCCATGGTTGTCCTAGACACTACATTTGAATTTCACAGCAGCTTAAAAGTTTGTTTTTTTTTTGTTTTTTTTTTTGTTTTGGGTTTTAACGCCGTTTTTTAACAGTATTTCAGTCATGTAACTGCGGGCAGTTAACCTAACCAGTGTTCCTAGATAGCTTTAAAGTTTATCATAATATCGCCTAAAATACAATTGTATCAATTTATTTCTTGACAACCATGTTTTGACGAATCAGATAAAATAGAATTAACTTAACATAATGTCAGCAACGAAGACCATTATCACCTTTCTTTTTATGTGACACAATACAAAAATGGAATTGGAACATTCTGGGTAGCGGTTCATTCAAAACAATTTGTAAAATATTACAAAACCCAACCAGAACCTTAGGAGCATATGTTGTTTGAATATTTGTTGTAGCTCTGGTGGCCATGGTTTTAGGGATTTCGAGTAATTTGAACTATTTTAATAATCCATTTCTGAAGTTTTCTTCTCTCTTGTCAACAAGATTTCTATGTGAAATGCATTTCAATTACATTCGAATAAAATCACCAAAGAAATAGCTTACTCCAAGTATTCTATGCTCAGGTGAGCTAAAATTTCAAATACGACAACTGTGGTCAAAACTAGAAGTACGAAACGGCGGTGATGATATATCCAATTCACTTCGCTAGTTAATTGTTTAACTTTTGGCTTTTCATAGTCGCGGTTTTGTCGAAAACCTCATACATACAGATTTGATTTTGTCCCTAAATCACATCACAAAGTAATCAAAATGAGAGCTAAAGGCGAATAATACCACAAGACGCCTCTTTGATACACGGTAAGTAATATATTGTGACCAAGGCTTCTGGCCTTTCATTGTGATCTTGACCTTGAAGATATTGCTGTACATACGGGAAGTTAACAATTGATGCAAGGATGAAAATCCATCTAGTTGATAAGAAGATATGGAGCGGACACAAAGTTGACTAGAACTGTCACAGGAGTGACTCATACCCTCACCATAAGGTCTTGTCACAGAAGAATGGCAACCATAAGAAACCTTAAAAATACTTAGAATAATATAAAATGTCAAAAAAAGCTCAATATTTAAAAAGACGTTTACTCGTCTCTGGAGTACTTCATCCTGTGCTTCCACATATAAGTAATACTAGTATAGTTATGTGCCCTGGATTAGGGATGAGGTAAATATAAAAAAAATCTCTAATATTAGAGATACACTAAAAGTGACTTACCGACCTATGTTACTACAGAAAAATGTATTTACTTTTTGTATAGGACTTATAATAAAAAAGTTAGAAACATACTGAATATTGAAAATCTAAAAATGGAATTTCTAAAAATAGACTAAATCCTGGAATTTAAGGGGAAGAAACTCAGTATAAAAGTTAAAAAAGGGTTACTTCCCTTTGGTTCTAAGCCAATCAGAATGACATATAGTGAAAGTACATCAAAATTAACCTTACATTCTTAGTAAAAGGGGACATAATTCAAGACAAATTGGCGTCAGAGTACCATGCACCTTGTGTCACATGATGTGGGTGATGAGGCGGAACATCTGTTTTAAGTTTGAATAAAATCCATTCAGTAGTAACATCTATTTTAAGTTTGAATCAAATCCATTTAGTAAAAACTGAGATATAGTGAAAATACATCAAAATCAACCTTAAAATTAAAGTAAAAGGGGACATAATTCATAAAGATTTATGTCAGACTTAAGCACCTTATGTCACATGATGTTGGTGATGTGGTGGAACAATTATTTTAAATTTGAATAAAATCAATTTAGTAAGCACTGAGATATAGTGTACATCTTAGATTTTAATCTTGATGATTTTATATATACATCAAAGTTTGAATCAAATCCATTTAGTAATAATCAGATAATAGATTTCGCGACGCGACCCGAAATCACCTTATACACACTTTGGAGCCACCTTTGGAACCAGTTTTAAGTAACGTCCTATGATAAAGTCTGAGTATTTCGTATTGTTTACGCATGCGCAATCCTTTTTGACGTGAATCGTCATTTTATAAATTATCTTCCCTTTACAAGGAGTTGTCCTCCTTGTCCGCCACCTTGAAAATCAGGCGATCGTCCAGGTATGTCGATGTCTGTAAACATTACCCCGTTTGGATTATCCTATGTAATCCGTGCTCCACCCACTTGTTTTTTTATAGGTAAAGGGTCCAAATTCTTCGACCCCTTTTGGGGACCGGAAGTCCAAACCGGATGTGGTTCTAGACACTAGGGTGTCATAGCGGAGGATCAATCGAAGGGTTTTTACCTGGCCCGTGTCATTTCCGGTAGATCCCTTTCCCTATGTTCAAGCTCAAAACCTAACTTTTTTATTGTTGGTCCGATTTTGAAAATTTCAACGGATTTTCATAGTAACATGTCCTTTCTAGGGTAGGATCCCCCTTGAGAATTCGGTAATACATCAACACTAATCTTAAATTCTAAGTAAAAGGGAATATAATTCAAGAAAAATTGGTGTCAGAGTTATGCACATTGTATCACATGATGTGTGTGATGAGGTGGAACATCTGTATTAAGTTTGAATCAAATCCATTCAGTATTTACTGAGATATAGTGACAATACATCATAATTAACCTTAAATTAAATGTAAAAAGCGGCATAATTCATGTAACATTGGTGTCAGAGTTACGCACCTTGTGTCACATGATGTGGGTGATGAGGTGGAATATCTATTTTAAGTTTGAATTAAATCCATTTAGTAATAACTGAAATATAGTGAAAGCGCATCAAAATTAACATTAAATTCAAATTAAAAGGGTGCATGATTCATGCAAAAATTGGTGTCAGAGTTATGCACATTGTATCACATGATGTGGGTGATAAGGTGGAACATCTATTTTAAGTTTGAATCAAATCCATACAGTAATACATGAGATATAGTGAAAATGCATTAAATTAACCTAAATGTCTTATTAAAAGGGGGCATAATTCATGAAAAATTGGTGTTAGAGTTATGCACCTTGTGTCACATGATGTGAGTGATAAGGTGATAAATTTGTTTGAAGTCTGAATCAAATCCATACAGTAGTAATTGAGATAATAGATTTCGGGACGCGACGGGATATACCTGTATACCAGTATATACGCAAATACCAGTAACTGGTATTCATACATTTTTTTTAAATTTACTATGTGAAATTTACAATAATGCCATAACTTTTACACCTTAATCGCTGCTTCTCTCATGAACTGTTTTGCGCCATCTGTCCAAATGGCAGGTACTGTCAATACCCAATTCATGTCCTGCTTTCGTACGCCTCCTAAAATGCTTCTCTGAACAGCACTCAAAAGATCGTCCTTCAAAAATCTGATACTCATTGCAAACACATCAAGAGCAGGAAGAGAGCGATTCATTACATCTTCAATCGTCATGTTTCTGTTCAGTTTCTATTAAAAATAAATTAAACAGTTCATTCATTAAGAGTTGACATAGAAACGGTGACAGGTACATGTATATTCACTTTTCCTGAAGCATTGAAGCAAGCCTACATTTCGTTTTATTTTCAATCGGTTTAAACTACATGTTATACGTTTTAGAGAATCAACGATCTTTCTGACAAATTATCACGAACAAATTCTCTCTGAAAAGCTTTTTCCTGAAGTATAATTTCTACACATCCTCCAAATCGATGGGTTGAATTTTGAACACATAATGATGTCAATCGCGGTAGTAAATACATGCTCACCAAAAATAGGAAAGAAGTTAATTAAAGATTCGTCTCAGAATGATTGATGAGAATGTACAAGTTATAATGTGGCTGCTGATACTATATTAATTTACATGGTGAACGGTAAATAAGTCTACAATTTGTGGCTCTATTGCGAGGATTTTATTTGTCTTCTTTTGTTATAGTTTCGTACTATTGCGTTCTACAGCGGTGGTCATGACAATTTCTTTTCACAATCACTACATACGTACAAATCACTTCACTTCTATATCAGTCTCACACTGATGACGAAACAAGTTTGTTTTCTACTTTGAAACTGCTACTGTCTACGTATACCTCTTTGATGGAGTCAGAACTGGTTAGTCACCTGCGTCATTTGTATAGTTAAAACTGTACATGATGTGTACTGCGACATAACAGATTTACTGAAGCATAATGGATAGATGGTTTTAAAAATAATACCTCTCCAATCTTTCTGCATAATGACATCTTGAAACGGCGGAAGTAATAGTAGTTCACATGTTCCCCACTCTCAGTTAAATCCCTGTATCTATCTTCGGCATCATATCCAAAGGCTTCTACTGTTTGTCCGTCCGGTCGAATCAAAATGCATGTAGGTGTTTTTTCAGTCTGAGTGGAACCCGAATTCCAGTATTTAGAATAAGCTTTTGTTCGATCAACTTCAAGGTCAGTCCGGAGAGAGTAAGCCCAACCAGAATATGTAGTACCGAAATCAATAGCTGCCACTACTGCTGCATCATGCACCTATGAATAAATATAATCTCACTGTAATTTTTGTCCAGAGGATCCGGGAAATTCTCATTTAACAGAAATCGCCTATTAATTGGTGTTTCCAACTATAATAAACATGTTAAAACTTTGATAAAAATACAAAGCTAATCAACAAGCATTTTAACTACGTTTAACAATTCTATGCCTTTGTGTTGTTTGAATCTTAGTTCAAAGTATGGACATAGCCGTTAAGTAATACGTTTTTAGTACAGTGCAACCTCTGCAGAGCAACACCCTTTGGGAAACGCAAATATTGACCTCTGTTGAGAGATTGTTGCTCTAATTGTTGAATTAATAGTAAAATTCCGCTATGGAAAATTTTGATGATGCTGTTGTGGAGAGGTTTTTGCTATAGAGGGCCGCTCTGGAGATGTTGCACTGTATACACTTACTGAATGGCTTGCCGGCCAATACGAAAAACTATTGCCCAATGTCTGAAGAACCGAGAGTCAAACGTTTTTAGTGTTGGCCGACAAGTTTTTCAAAAAATGTTTTCATACATGACATCGGATAAAGGTTCAATAAGCTTTTTATTAGGTTTTAACTTAAACCAACAAACATTAACCTATTAGCACCAATCATGGACCGTTTTAGTGTTACATATCTGTGTTATAAGCATGAGTTGTGTCAGTGATGCCTTAAGCCAGTATCTCTGTCAACATAAACATATTTATTTTCATCATCATGTAGGAACTGCTAAAACAGAGCCGTGTATGATAAAATGCAATAGTGTTTAAAGAGAATATCCATATCACTATTATGTTCGACGGTATATTTTTAGTTGTAAAAGTAAAGTTGTAACCCAAGCTTGCAACTTTCGGTTTAAACTGCATTGTGAGAACATAACAAATTTCACACAATTTAGTAGTACATGGTCAACATCACGGCTGCTAATCGAGCAATTCGAACACCATCGGTGCTCCGCTTTAATGGAATACCGGCTCTCCGTAAAATGATTTGCGCATGAAGTATAGGCAAATGTATGGTCAGTAGCTTCTGTTTTCTTTATTTTTGTTATAGAATATCAACATTTGGGTGTCGTAGTCTGACCTGTTTATAAACAAAGACATATCCTGGAATACACATTCTTAATTAGTGACAGAGCATGTGATATTAGATGAAAATTGTGCAGACATGATTACCAAAACATCGCCTAAATGAACAAAAGTATCGTACATAAATGTTGTTTTCTTTCTCAATTCCTGTCAATTACAAAGGAAGTTTTTGCAAAACAAAAAAGAAATAACATGTTACACTGTCGTTTGTTGCATAATATCTTATTTATTTGAAGTGCAAAGACATGGATCAAAATGGGCCAAATGCATTTAATGCTCAAAATGCGGCACCGGAGATAGAACTGCGTATAGAGTGAAGTCATAGGTAAATTCCATTCGACTTTGTCTATTGCTGTTTAATTTTAAGTATAAACGTGGGTGTGAAAAAATATCATTTTTCTTTTAAGATATGTTGATTGTTTTTTTTTTCTAAATTTAAAAGCAGCCTTTTTTTGAGAATTTGAATACATACGATCTAAAATTGATTGTTATATAAACGTGTTACATTTCACATTTCAGTTTTATATTTCAGTGATAAATTAATGTAGAAAAGATTGAGAAGTTATTTTCGTAATATCAAAACTTCATTTGGGAGACCTTCTCTGGTAAATACACCAAGAAGTGCCTCTGCTACCTTTTCTGAATCAATTTGTGGTAATGCCACTGCTTCTAGATATTGTGTAGCATAATCTTCAACTGTTAATATATATCTGCTCCCGAAGTCAGATGCTTGTGCGATCGGTTCTATTAAGTCTATGGCTTCTATGTGGAGGGATCTTAAATTACTGGCATTTCTCCTAAATGAACCTTTTTCTAATCGGCCATTAGAAATAGTCTTTTGGCATGTATCACAAGATCGGCATCCAACGTCACTTGTAATACCCGGCCAATAGAGACTGGACTTTTTCCTGTCTTCTGTTTTCTTGGTTGATACATGTCCTTCAACAAAAGACTCATGAGCAAGTTCAATAACTCTTTTCCGCATATTTAATGAAACAACTGTTTTGTCTCGTAATCATAAGGCCCTTTCGTCTGAATGTAAATCCTGTACAACACTCCACTTCTTAAGGCATATCTGTATTTTTCACATCCTTCGGTTTCGAACATATCTTCTTTTGTTGCTAAATCCCACAATTTCTGCAATGTTTTATCTTCTTTCTGTGATGTCTTTAATGTCCCCACGTTGACGTTGGTATCACAAGGTTTTGGAGTGGAGAATCCAGTGCTTTCAATGGTAAGTCTGCTTTTCTACACTGTACTCTTGTCAATACTGTAGCTACTGATTTATCTACATGTTTCTTTATTCATTTAGTATCAGGTTTGTTGAGTACACCAGGAACATTTTCCAATGACTAAACCACACATAAATGAATTTGGTACATTACAATACGGTATTTCAACCCAGATTTTCGCCACAGGCACAACTTGGCATCCCCGTCATCGGTGATCATGACTGTTTTTTTGTCTAGAAATTCATTCACTAATTCCCTTCTTACAGCTGCTAATTTGCATAGAGTGTCCCTTAACACTTTCACGTTTTATGTTCCTACGAATCCTTCCTGTACCTCTAAATTCTTCTCCCCTTTTAAAATGACCATGGTACAAACTCCTGCACGAACTGGAACTGATTTCACGCTTGCCAAATTCAATTTACCGTCTTCAGTGTTGTTTTTCAATAAGCTGTTTTCTACTTTCGTTTGAACGCACACATACTGCTTGTGATCATTCTTTGCTGGAACTGATCGCATCTCTATACAATATCTAGCTATATATCCGGCTTTATGCCCATTGTTTTCTCGTTTAGGGCAAACCCTTTACTTTATCCGGGGATCACACGGCGCTCTTCATGGAATTACACGCCTCAACACGTGTATCACTGAAGGTTCCAGTTCGCCGTTTGAATACATCTGCGAATGTCTCTAAATTGCTTTTTGTACTTTTAGCATGTGTAAATGTTGAGTTCTGCTCAACCCGGGGCTAGAGGGCGTGGACGGTAGCATGCATTTCTCCTACCGTCCATGAACAGGCTCAATCAAACCGAGCCTGCAATATTTTCTTTTTTGTCGTGTTGAGCGACCTGTAAAGTTTCCAATTTCCTCTATATTATGACAAATAATAAAACTCTTGGTATTGGAACCTTGCTGCCATGCCTACATTCTCTAGCTAAATGACCTTATTACAAACAAAGCAGACCTTTTGGTACCCGTTGTGCTTCCTTTGTGGTGTGAAATTTCTCGACATTGATGAAGAAATTCCCTTATGTGGTACCATGTATTGCTCTGCAAGATGCGTTTTATCGTACACCGACTTTGGTTCTCTCTCTTTTAGAGTCACTGATTGTTCGGCTGAACAAACTTCTATAAACAATTCTCTTATCATTAGATCACAAAGGGATTCGTACGTCTTTTCTATTTCAGCCAATTTAGCCCAAAAATTGAAATATCTCTTAAATCTTGTCACGAATTGGAAAACTGACTCTCCTGGATCCGGCCTTCTATTTCAAAATCTAGATCTGAATCCCTCTTCAGTCAATTTATATTTCCTTAAAATCTATTTCTTCAGCGCTTCGTAATAACAAGCCTCTGGTTTAAACCTCTAGTCCCACTACAGTTAAAAGTGAGCTGAGATTAATTGCCCAACAGTCCTCCTTCAAATTTTGACTTTTGGCATATCTCTCAAACCTTTCCAAATAAGCGTCATTTTTTTAAATTTTAGGGCTTTATATTTTACTAGCGCCGGTACTGTCTACTCTGTTGGAACGCTCGATCTCCAAATCCTTTTCATTCATCTGCAGTTCAAAGTTCATTTCCATTTGTCTTCTTTCTCCATCACGTCGTAGAGCTCCCTCTTCTCTTGCTATACATTCGTCTTCCTTATCTTTGATGAAAAGTTCTAAATCTCTACCGGACAAACCCAGTCTCTCTTCAAGTCTACACTATTCATCGTAATATACATTGCTTGCTATGGATAACAGTAATACCTTTCATAGTAAATCCCGGACCCAATTTGTCAAGTTTCGGGTTACTTATCAAGGTGACAATATATCAGTATCCTCCAATCAATGTACACGCCATAGGATTCCTGTAATAACTGAGGTTCCTGGATATACTGTGGAATCCCAACTTGCTACACTTATATACTGGCTGCGCTCATTATAATTACTGCCCAACCTGGACTTGCCCCTCTTACAGGACTTCCTGCGCAATTTGGACTTGATACCCTTACTGGACTTACTACGCAACTCCTTAGATGTGCTATGAAGCATGGACTTGTTGCACTTCTTGGCCTAACTCCATAACCTGGATGTGCTGCGCTTATTGGACTTGCTCATCTTACTGGATTTGCTGCGCAACCTTAACTTGCCAATCTTACAGGACATTCTGCGCAACCTGGACTTGCTCCTCTTATTGGACTTACTACGCAACCTGGACTTAATTCGGTTTGCCAGAGCGTGTAGTCATGTCAAGCATTTCAATGAACGTAATCAATATATTACAAGTAAACTTCTTCAGCAAGGCTACCGTTATTACAAATTGCGTAAATATTTTACTAAATTTTATTATCGTAATTCTGATTTAGTTTTAAAATTCAATAGTAATTTAAAGACACTTCTGCGAGAAGGTATTTCTAAACCCACTTTTTATGGGGATGTGGTTTACAAACTTCGTAAGATCTTGGGTCATGGTAATTTTCCAAATGTTTTTGAAAATATTATCAAACGTTTTATTAAAAGAGGTTACGACCCAACTGTTTTGAGACATACCGTAGACATAGTACTAGAGCCGATTTACGCAATCGAATACCGCCGGAAGTAGAACATAAATGTCAACACCGGTTTCGTATTTCACGTGAAATCGGCCGAAAACTGAGAGGTTATCAACAAATTATAAGTTTACGGGTACCATGAGGATTTTTCATGCATTTAAACGGTAAGTATAATGTTTATGGATTATTCAATACAGTATGACAGTAAACTGTTACGCTTTAAATGGAAATTATGAAAGAAAAGTCGATAAGAAAATATTGACTTTCTACTTTCACTTTCATTGTCGCTTTTTAAATTGCCCAAAAATGTTCTTTCTATTAATTTGTTTTTTCTTGTTTTTTTGTTTGTAGATACATAACCCTATAGCAAATTATTGTGTGAAATGACAGCTTATTTAAAGCATCTGTGATTAACTGGGCCTAAGTTTACCGATTTTTCCTTTTAGGGTGACCTTTGACCTTATAATAGCTTATAGTCTGTTCTATGTATTTTAGCTGTAGTCAGAACACAATGTAATTGAGATAAAATGAATTTTCAAAATAAACTGTTGCAAATTGTAGGAAAAGAATAACATAATATATTTATAATTATAAGTTATTGAAATATTATAATTACCTCATTTCAGACAGAAGTACAAGCGAACAGATGACACATTAAAGTGGCTGCAGAAGCTTGAAAAGTTAGATAGAGCAGGGACAGTCAAAACTGTGGGATAATACTTCTATGTAATTTCTTTTTAAAGGCAATTTATACAGGATGGAAGGGTATCTCATACAATGTTTTACAATTTACATGTAGTTTTATCTCTCTTTATGATGTTGAAACAAGTAAACAAGTCAGTGACATCTAATTAACACTTGTAAACTATTGACAGTTGATATATAGATTTTGTTAGACAGCATTTGATAAAATGTAATTGCCTATCAATATTAAAAAGAGCAAACAGTTGACAATTAACAGGCAGGTCATTCTTTTAAATGACACTATAAATAAACTTTCATAATTTGTTTTTCTTCCAACTTCTGGATTTAGACTGGAAGCCATTCCAAACTATGAACTGGTAAATTACATAAGGAGTCATGTAATGATTATGGATGAGATACATTATACTTTTATGGACAATAATAATTTGAAATAATGATATTCTTTTTAGGTTAAGGTGTTAAGGTGATTTTATAAAGATGGTGTTATGGTTTTGCATGATGAGTCTTTTCACAGATTTTATCATTTATATATTTCAGGGTGTCCAACATGTCTAGTCAGGTTGACAGAAGTGAAAGATTGTCTGATGTTACAATGATGTACAAATGATACTCTTTAACAAGTTTAACATGTCAAAGGTAATATAATGCCAGTTATTAAAATTACATTCCCATAAACATTTAACAGATACACATTGTAAATGTAATTAAAATGATTTTATGAAGTTTCATGAAGGATGGTACAGCCAACCATTTTGAATCAAGAAATTTTGACTTAGGTAAAGATATCTATTCAGACTTCTTAACTCTTAGCCTTTCATATGATACAGAGATAAAAGAACTACTATTGCCGGCCACTAACCATGTTTCAAAGCTTTTAAACACACTATGGCAATAACCATTTTGTTTAAATATCTTTAATGCAATGTTTTCTTGATATCTGTCACTTGATGTTTTCAATGGATTAGAGTCCTAATTTAATGTAAAGTCTGTAAATTTCAGTAATGAAAGTACAAAATTTATAGAAAGTTGTTTCTTTATTTCAGTGTAAAATGTTCTGTGGATTCATATGATGAGAATGCCAATGTTGATCTGTATGACTTAATTAAACACAGATATTGATACATTCAGGTAATTGTTTACAATATTCAAAGAGTTACAGTGTAATTCAGTTATTGATTTGGCATATATCACTTCAAGAGGCTTGTGTAAAGTTTGTTTCACAGGAGACCAAGGGTCAAGTATGATATATAAACTTTACACTTACAAAAAGAAATTATACAGACTGAGTACCAAATAATTACAGACTTATGAATGTAACTTTCCAAATATCTTACATTTTCCTCCTGAAATTAATTAAAAAAGTAAACACAATTCTACTGTTATAAGCTTAAAAAGGTGAATGTAAGATATAGCTTATGAAATGCCAAGTATAAGGTGTGTTATTTTCAAAGTATTTAAGATTTAGAATAAGATATAGCCTGCCATCATAATATTCCAAAATACACAGTGTGTCATACATGTATTTTAGGTCAAATAGTAAGGTCGAGTGAGTGACTTAGGGTCACTATTGGCCTCTTGATATATTCTACTAAAATGGGTCTTATGCATAAGATATGTTGAAGTTTTATTAATCCAGTAACACTTTTATTCTACCTGTTATTCAGAAATATAAATATTTTGAATATTAAAGAGCTGCAGACACCTCGAAAACAGAGTTACTACATTATGCATTTCTTTCTTCAGATATATACCTGTGAAATCTTCAGTGTCACCGTTCAGCTATTGTTCAAGATCAGTGTCTGTAGCTTGCACAGTTTAGTATAGAGGAGCCTTCTGAATCAATTTTGTTACATATTTGCTGTTATTGTAGGACACACATGTAGAGAGCAACAAGTCCTGTCCAACTGTGCATGTATATGTGATTCAGAAACTTTGAGAATATGTAAACATTACACTGTTATAATTTTCAAAATACTGTGTCTTGTAGTGTATCAGTACTGTTTTGTCTCAGTTTATAGCACAGTATGTTCACAAATCAAACTTAAGATCATAGTTATCAGTATTATTAAAATCATTAATTATTTGTATGGTGACAAAATTTAATTTCATGCAATACCACAGTGAAACGTTTGATAATTTTTTTTTTAAAGTTGTAAGTTTAAAGTTGGCATAATTGTTTTTCTCCTTCATAAATCTAAAAAGTGATTAGTCATTATATTTGCAATATCATTTTAGTGTGACAAAGTTTATATTGAACTGAAACGCTAATGTAAATTTTTGAACTATTCAATGCATTTTCTTAAGTCTTAAAACATTTGTTTATCGTACATGTCAGGGCCAATAACTCCTCCATATTACTTGTGTTTTGTCCTTTTTCGTTTCACTGAAGGATAGGTAGAGGTATTGCACATCCATTTTTTAGCATCCTGATTTTGTAAAGTGTTGAATGTAAGGTTTTATCTCGGAATTATGTCTCGTCTAAAGGTGGGGAGAGGTATTGTTTATGCCTTATCGTCTGTCCACATTAAGCCTGTCTGACTTTAAGAGGACAAGTTGCTGGCCAGATTTTGATAAAACTGAACAGGAATGATCAGTACCAAGCATAGTGTTGTGCATATCGATTGCATGTTTCGTTTCGATGCACTAAATTGCAGCCAGAGCTAAAAGTAGAAAAATCTTGTCAGCTTTCACAGGTCAAAACTACTTAACAGATTTTGATGAAACTTCACAGGAGTGATCAGTACCAAGTATATTTTTGCATATACCGACACTTTCCATTTTGCTATTTTGCTGCACAAAATAGCCGCCATAGCACAAAGGTATACATAGGTGGGAGACATGTTTTGTCATAAAAATACCTAAAACACCTTCCACTTTGTTAAAGAAAATTGTATTTAACTTCTTACAATTGCAAACTGTAATAATTTGACATTAAATGCACTAGTTACATAACTGCATTTGGCTTTTTTCGTAATTATTGCCCTTTTCTTACCATAGCAACATTTTGTGTAACATGTTACCTCATTAAGCATCATAAGATCAGAAAGTTCTAGGACTCAGAAACGTTGGCCCTTTTGTACTTGTCATGAGTATGTTTTCAGTATTTTATATTGTCATTACTTTTTGTTGTGCGAGTTTACGGAAATGAAGACTTAGTTGTCCAAATGGTGTGCCTGTGCCTGTCCTGATTTGTTTGTCTGGACAATATATTATTGATTAGTCTTCACGAAACTTTGCAGGTTAATTTCCTTAAGTTCCCTGTCAACTTTGATAGTGGCATGGTTACTTTAAAAGTGATGTCACCACTGTACTAGTCAAACGTTTTATATTTCAGATTTTATATCACATTACAGGCTACTGGTCTTTAGCAGCCTTCATAAAACTTATAAAAAACTCATAAAAGTTTCCAAAAATGTTGTATTTTGATTTGAACTGGCATTATACAAACATTAAGAAGTAGTACTATAAGACAACATTTGACCTCTTTTCCAGTACTTTTTGATTTTCTCTGTTACTATGAAGTTGCCTTTTCCTAGAAATTGGTTGGCTTATTTCGAGGGGTAAGTGCCAGAAGGTGCTATGTACCACATTTTACGTTTTTCACTTTTTTGCATTTTCTGGTAGAGATTTTCAAGCTGCACATTTTGCACCAATCTGCGTCATTATATCATATTTCTTTCCTAAGTTATTTAATTGGGATCAAACCAGTCATTGCAGAATCTCTGTTAATAAGTTATGCCAAAAACAGTTTTCATTACATAGCACGTTATCAAAGTAAGTTTATCTTATTTGAAATGAACCAAAACAATCTATATACTAATAGCTGCTTTTGGCAGACTGCTTTGTAAGGCTTTGGGAGGATTTTTCAAAATCCATAACATGATATGTAAAGATAGCACATTTTAGCAGAGCAGTTTTCTACATATTATGCATTAACCCAACTGAGCCAGAAAAAGTCATGTAAAGATAGGACCTAAATCTTACTGATATTTTACAGTAGTGCAATAGCCATATTGTGCTATGTTATAATAGAAGATTCTGGTTGAAGGCCCGGTAGTAAGACTGTTTGTCATTTGCATGTCAAGAAGAAGACATTCCACGATAGGTTTATTTGGCAGTGTTGACTTTTACTGTTTTTTCAATAATTAGGTGATGAAAACGGACTATCAAGTTTAGAGTGTGTGGCAGATATTGTATTTTGCACTGGAATGTTGAACATTATCCTGTTTAAATGTTTTAGAAAAAAGAGTGGAATTTATCAAAAGTGAAGTAGACTTACTACTGTCAGCAAATGGTCTTGGAAGAGGAAAAATCAAACCTTATTAATTGTAACTGCTTTTTATAAGCTAGTTGGAAACATATTGGCAAAGATCCTTCACATTTATGACACTCTTGAAGAAAGAATGGAAAAGTATATTGCTTTGTGTTAAACTTGCATTATTCAGATTATGAAGGAATAGCTGTAGCTTGATTTCGTGTCAGTGGCAGACCTTTTCCCATTAGTACTGGCTAATTACACAAAGCGCAATGTTATATTCTACACAAATAATGTTGAAGAGCCAGTCAGCACAATGAAACCAACCAAAAGTGATTTACTTGCCACTGCAGATAAAAGTAAGTGTAACTCCTATACATACTTTCTGGAATTTTGGATCAGTTTGAAAGATACCTTTAAAATCCAGGCTCTAAAATATAATTTGCCTTGCCGTTACAAGATGAACAATTTGACTAACAGAAACAACAAATATACACCTACCACTAATGACAAATCAACACCACAGAAAAGAGCTACATCAAGAAAAAAACAGTTTTGATAATGCCTGAGGAGTTCCATACTAGAAAAGGAAAAGCAATACAAGAAACATGGAATGAATGTGGAAAAAACGTTACAGGCTGTCAGGTGCAGAGTATAAATCAGCAGATGGAAAGCCAAACACCACTAGTTGAGCCAGTAGGCTGTAGCAACTGCAGATAAAATGTGACACAAAAGTTACATCAGAACAAAGGCAACAATTCTTTAAATCAGTTTGGTCATTGACAAATTATGATAGACAAAAAAATGTTTGTCAACTGTAGAAGAGACAGACACTAAAACATATCAAAGCCAAATCAAAATGAAAACAGGTGTCATGAAGAAGTTCTTTCGAAATTGAAAATAAAGGTATTCAGTCTGTAAGACATTTTTTTAAAGAAAACTTCAATAGGTAAGGCATAACTATATTGATCATACGTTGAAGAACAAAAAGGACGGTCATTTTACAGGAAGTGCTTAGAGAGGAAAACAAACCCTTATAACGTAATTTCTCAAAGTAGATGCAGTAAAAAAGCATACTGAATCTTTCCCACCCATAAGTTCACATTATGTACGAGAAGGGAAAAGGAGACAGTTCCTGGATTTGCATCTCACACTGCCAAAAATGTATGACCTGTATCTGGAGGAGTAAAACAATTAAAACAAAGCCAGTTTTATTGGAAGGATACAGATTAATGTTGAACCTAAGAAGGACCAGTGCAACAGATGTAATCAGTTTTACATGGCATGGCAAGAATGAATTAAGATTTATGAACAAAATAATGCTTTTGACAAACCTAAGCAAAGAAAAAACCCAAACCAAACTGGCAAGCTTAATTAAGTTTGCATTAAGGTCGCAGCAAGATTGCAGTTGCGATCTTAACAAGCAAGCAGCAAGATTGCGATTGAAACTATCGCAACCATAATTTAAGCTTGCGTAAAGTAATTTGCGCGCTTCCTGCAACCTATTTAAGATCTTGCAGGCTTTTAAGGTTGCGCATGCTTGCGACTGGAACCATAGCGATCTTAATTGCGACATTGCAAGTTTACACAATCATAATAGAATTGCAAGCTTGCGCAATCTTGCAAACTCGCACAATCATAACAAGATTGTAAGCTTGCGCAAACTTGCAAGCTTACACACACACATATCAGTGTACTGAAAAACATTTGTGAGCCCCGTGCAGCTTTGTAAACATAAAAAAGGTTGCGCAGTCTTGCAAACTTAACTGTCTTTCCAAAAATTGTTTAGGTTTATGAGACAGTTTTAATAAGTTTAGGGTGTAAAAATTTAATTATAAACAATTTTATAAAACAATATTTGTAGTGATCAGTAGATATTAAGACTCAACAATCAGGGACAATAGTTTTTAAAACAACATATTTTGACAAAAAATGTTTAATATTTGGTTTTATATATAACCTCCCTTTTATATGTATCAGTGAACTAAAAGAGTTTTAAAAAGGTTATAGGTAATGAATTTGAAAAACTGAAAATGTTTCCCTCCAGAAGACAACAAGCAAATACTGTTGCCAATTAAGTATCATTCAAAGCTACCTATTTCTGCCGCAAAGAAAAAGTATCTATCGCAACTATGCAAGAGTGGTAATATTCCTGAATATTTCCATGTATTACACGGCTTTAATTAACAGTAAAAACAGTACCAGAGATTGTTTACCAGAACCAAATGCTGTTCAAGATTCAAGCAATGACTCAAATAGTAACTTAACACTGAGAGTCAGATAAATTTACCACTACATTTTAAATGTGACTGACAATGTGGTTCCTAAGACTTAGCCCTCTCCTTTCCCTTGCATTTACGCTACTTTTTGCATCCCATCCCCTTTACTTTTAGTAAGTTTTCGTGGCTCCTCTTTATTTTGGCAGCCGAATCCCAAGACGGTACTTGATTGTTTTTTTTTCCTACCTGTGCGGGTGTGTTTGTAAGCTTGTGAGTCTATAACGGTGCCCTACTGTTTTCTTATGTGTTGCTTGTTCGTTTTTCTATCTATGTTATTCAGTTGATCGTCGTTGTGTGTTTGTCTTTGGTACATGAGTGTCTGCGCTACTCTGGTTTAAGTTGTAGTGCGACTGTTTTTAAAGAACATGGCATTCCCTAGTATATTTGTCCTTGTTCAGCTTTCCCCCTTCGGATTCCTCCCCTACCCCCGACCCAATTTCGACCCTTACCGTTTCCTTCCCCTTTATCAATATTTAGCTTATATTAATATGTACTTGTTGGATGTTTGAAGAAACCAGTCTGAAATATTTTTCCATTACAGCTTTTTTTGTTGTGGGCCTACTATGTAAATGCGTGGCTCTGGGGCTGTGTTTTTGGTGCTCTGTGCTTTCGAGAAATCTACCCTTGCCTATTATCTTTTTTAGTGTGTGGCAATAATGATAGTTACATAGATTACAGTCATAAGCATGTGTATCAAACTTTATATCTCTATTAATGCAGTGTTTATATTTCATAACATTACATTAATGTATTATGAAATACATAAACACATTACCTAAAACGTTGTAGATGATTCTTAATACATGATAAGACAGTCTAATAAGAGCTTAACATGGAGCTATATACATATAGGCTATTTGTGACTTGAAAAGTCTTAAGCTAAGACAAAGAAATGAGCATGCCATAAGAATCTATGTTTTTATAGAATATATTTGTATGCCAAAAAACTTACATTTATATCAACTTTGCATACGCTAGAAGATTCTATTGCTTTATAGAATGTTTTCGACACTTACAAAAACTATGACATGCAACATCTTCACCAGCTATAAATCTATAGCATGTTCTGGCTCAGTATTGTTTCGAAAGTTTTAACAGAATTGTACATGCCAAAACCAGATATCTTTCGATGGAATGTTTTAGTTATTCTGATATTTGCAAATAAATGGCCTTTCAGTTGTGCCAAAACAATTTTTTTGGATTTGACCTAATTTACTAAAGATATCAACAAAATACATATACCATGTATCAAATAATGATAAAGTAAATAAAACCATAGTTTTGATATCTCAAAATACCCTACTATTAAAAAGAAAATAGAAAAAAACGCTCTCCTGTAAAATTTTAAAAAATGCACATAGCAGGTTCTGGCACTTACCCCTCGATTTTTTATGATCTTATGTTTTTAATGAATTGTAGCTATATGTTCTTTTTCTCATGAAAATGTCCATTTTTATATAATTCATATTTTTTACTGTCAACAAAGTGCAATACCACATACTTATCACTTCCATTAACATACTTGTACTATTTTCATAAAACATTATATAAATCATTATATTTCATATAAACAGAATTAAATAAATATTTAAGAACATCAATGTTTTCTTTGATTGCTACATGAGACAGACCATAGGTCAATTTAGGGTCAATTCTGACACATTATATGCAAATTGATAAGGGAGATAACTAGTACTGTCTTAAGTAACCAATATTTAGTTACACAGTTACCTTCCCTTTACACAGGTAGGACTATTTGTTGTTGATCATCTTTCGAACATTATTCCATTACTGATGACAGAACATTGAAAATAAAAGTTGTTGTATCATGCAATGGCATCATATATGACAATATTTACTTTTTTATTTCATTATTTAAATATTCTTTAAATTAGGTACAATGCCTACATACCGCATGTTTAGTGTTCAACCCGTTTACAGTTGGACACTACGCTTCCCTCTTTGATTGCGTCTGACGGAAGAGGGGGAGGACTCTATGATGAGCAGTTTTTAAATCCTACCAGGACTGAACTGTTTTGATATCTGTCTTCTGGCCTGTTTCGTCAGCCCTTTAAGGGTGTTTCTCTATCTTCTGAAAAGGCATTGAGTACATACGTTTTTGGTTCTAAAGGTTTGCTTTTTATATATTTATACACGAGCATTTTTGTGTTTTACATGCCATGCCTTTTTGTTTCCATTACTTGTGTTAGAGATTCACCTGGAGGGGATTACATTTATTTACACTGTCCCGAGTCTTTGGAACATGATGGGGGTAAGAGTGAGGTTAGGTGCGCACCATAAACAGGTTAAAGCTCCCCAGTGGTGTTTTTGCCACTGACCGTTCCATTGCGGTGCCCCACTGTGTTCCTCTGTTTGTTCGTTTTGTCCTCATGTGTTTGCTTTGTGTGTGTGTGCGGGTGTGTGTGTGTGTGTGTGTGTGGTGCATGTCTGCGTGCTGTGGGTTTCATTTTTGGGAGGCTACGTTTTTGGTACTTGGCATTCCCTGTTTGATATTTATCTTTTTTTTTATTTGTTTTGTTGCGCAACTTGGTCTTGCTGGGCAACTTGAACTTGATGCGCTTACGGGACTTGATCTTCTTACTGGACATGTTGCACAGCCTGAACTTGTTGCACAACCTGGACTTGCTGCGCTTTCTTAGACTTGCTTTTCTTGCTGGAATTCCTCTGCAACCTGAACTTTCTATGCTTACTGGACTTGCTTGGCAACTGGACTTGCTGTATTTGCTACTTTTCCTAAACGTACTGCGCAACTTGGATTTACTGCGCTTGCTGGACTTGTTACTGTTGATGGATGTGCTGTGCAACTTTGATTGGCTGCGCCTGCTGGACTTGTTGAAGTTTCGTAAGTGACAGTGCTAGAGGTTTATTTCTGGACTTAGGGTTTTTTTCTTTTTTTCATTTCAAATCCCTTTAAAGTATGAATACAAAATGTGCGAACCGGACAGAGACGCCATTGTGAAAAAAAAAATAGCAATTAAAATATTTACGTACAACTTTCAGATATCATTGAACGATATTCTGGCCAGTAGGTCTACATTATGTTCAACGTACCCCACTTGTTCTTTCACTAATCAAGCACATATTTTCCAGGATAACTCTTTGTTTATATACAGGTCTGGCTACAAAACCCAATTTATAATCTCCTATTTAAAAAAAACCCGAAACAAAACAAAAATAAAACAAGCAAAAAAACAAAACAATAAAAAACCAAATAGAATAAGTGAGATACTATCTATAATTTGTTGAATTTATGTAGGCAAATCGTTTTCCGGCACTATCGCAATTCCAGTGAACGGAACGCCAGTGACGTTCTTATAGCCCCATAGGCAGCTTGTACGCAGGAGCTGGTACTAAATTCTATAATGGTACACGTTAGTATGTTTAGGACTTACATTTATTATTTTTAAAATGAAACTATTTCGTGCATAAACCATCTTATCTTGAGCGTATGACATCTTATCTCGTGCGCACGAAATTTTATCTCAAGCGCGCGTCATCTTATCTCGAGCGCATGTCATCTTATATCGAGCGCACGACCTCTTATCCCGAGCGCACCACATCTATCCTCTATCATCAAAAGCTGGAAAGTCGACATATGACCAGAATTGTTTGACATTATACCCAACAAAACAAATAATTGTTTTAAATGCCACTGCGATCATTGACGGCTGATTTGTGCCATTTCTTTCTGTCGCAGTAACGTAACGACAAACGTCGGCAAACATTATCCCGTCGAATGCCAACCGCTAGAAGTTGCTCTACCGAATGTCGTTATTGCGCCCTGACAAACGTCGCCCCGCCGAATGTCACCCTGACTGACGTCGCCCCGTAGAACATCTTTTTTTTTACTTCTGGAATGACATAGTATTAATTAAACTGAAGATTAAAAATAAGATATAATAGTAATGATATATTTGTTAATCACTAATGAAGTGTTACAAGAAGAAATTGCTTACTCTTACCCCCATCCCGTTAACCCAACCAAACCGTCAGTTCTTCAGTGAGTTTATCGGTGACATCGTTGATTTACAATATTGTATGACACTCAGATAGATAGAGGGCAATATGGAAAAGTGGGATGGACTTTTGTGTATCATGACCCTTGGCCAACCCCATCAGCCATCGACCTGAATAAAGCATTTTGGGGGTGGGGGATGTTTAACGTCGCACCGGCACTATTATAGGTCATATGGCGACTTTCCAGCCAATTTAATTAATAGCATCATGTCATTTGACTATGCCATCAAACCTGTGTTTAAAAAATGTAAAATCCAATTGGATTTGTTTCAAATTTAGAATGCTGAATTTCTTTTCTTACATAAAACGTTGGAAAAATATCCAGTTTAGTAAATGTGACTTTTGTTTCCAGTTTTAAATATGTGTATATATTCTAATACCTAAACTACCACTTTTCTGAAATAAATATATATATATCAAGCTTGTTGCAATTGTTTGCGTATGTAAATTGCTCTTAAATCAATAAACATATATCGTATGATACTCCCAGAAAGAATTAATGAAAAAAATATTTTCTTTGGATATATATTATTGAAATGAATAAAATCTGCTGATATTGCGGCTAATGAATGGTAATAATTAATGGGAATAATGATTACTGTATGATAAAGCTGACAATAAATACTAATAATGGCTGATAATCATAAAGATGAGGTATAACGATGACGATGTTGATAAATACTTCTAATGATGGCTAATGAAAAAGTATGGAGGATGTTTATAATGGCGTCTTATGTGAAAAGACATCTGTCGTCATTTTAATATACGCGCTGTTGGTCCCCGCGCTCAGATTAGATTGAAAATGAGTATTTCAACGTAAATAAGCCTATAATAAAATCAAAAATAATTTGGCTGGTTTTGCGAATATAAAAAATACCTCACCTAAAAACAAGGCAATTTGTTTCATTGTTACTTACGCTATGTGCGCGTGAAAGTATTTTCAGTTGTCTCACTTCCAAGTGATTATTGCACAATCACTTAAAGTGTACACATTTTCAGTTATGTTTACACATACAAAAACAAAAATAAAGTTTTCAATTGAATTTTTTTCAGCTTTTAAAACATTTAATCAGAAAATTTTCCGAGCGGTCGTTTTCCAGCAAATAAAAACAAAAAAAAAAAAACGAAAAAAACTGGAGACAATTGCATTCGGATTTTCAAGATTATTTCATGATGTTAACGTTCTTAAATCATACCATTTTAACATTATCCAAGCAATTTTACACAACTTATAAAACTTCACTATGTCCGCCCAGACACAATTTAAGTTCGCAAAAATATGGGAAAATTTTCTGAATGCATTTTTTATATATCCAACTGGACAGTGTATATTCAATCGTGGTTTGGAAAAGTTCGATTGGACAATATTTCAATTGATCATTTTGTACATAAATATATTTCAAATATAATAAAATTGTGCCATTTATTTCCCCTTGACCCCTAAACTACCATCTTAACTATAGTAGATGTGTGGAAATGGTAGTAAAATTACCAAAATCTGGGATTTGCACAGACATCCTGGTGACTGTTAAAAACAAACTGCAAAAATGTAAAACTGAGCTAACTGTCACTGTATCAATCTGAAATTTAATTACAAAGCAGTGTTCCATTGCTTTATTTGTTAGTAGTATATATCCAATATATTATAATCAACAACACAAGTTTCGAAATTATGTAAAATGTCACAGCTTTCGTAAATCGGATTAGGACAAATACTATCTGATTTGGGAATGTAGGAGCAATTTACCATTTTGTAGTAAAATACGTAGACTTTGGATTTTTTTTTTTTATAATTTATTTTTCAATCTTCATACATTTACAAAATATGATGACTTGGACAAATGTTTTTAACAATAGATACAAAACATGTATTTTATGGTCATCTAATTAAACAAACATTTGTAGTAATGGATGTCACAAGAAGACTTTTTCTATATATATATTTTTAGATGAAAAAAATTAGAGAACAAAACATCTAAGAGAGAAAAAAGTTAAAAAGAGTAGATATTATTGGATGTTTAGATCGTCTCCAAACTCATATAATTGTCTAAAAATTGTAATGGTTATTTATGCTACAATCATGTAAAAATCAATTTGTAGGCACACTGTCTAGAAAGTATCATTTTATTATATAGATGAAGAATAAAATATGTAAGATATTTTCTTTTTTTTTTTATTATTGTTATAGCCAACAGCATCTACATTCATACCTCAAAACCAGACCATTTGATATTATGTTGGTTTATTTTGTCATTTGATAATGCAATTTCTTTTTCAAGTTTTATCCTGATTTTAAGATATGATATGAAACTGTCAAAACTGAGTGTTTGTTTTCTATTTTTGATTTGAAAAATGTAAGATTTCATTAGAAATATTATAAAGTTTATCACATTTTTTCGTTTTACGTTCCTTTCAGCGATACCAAAACTGACTACCTCTAAGCTAAATTGTGTTTGAGATTTTTCTTGTCAAGGTACATATGTAATTTGTTCCATAGTTGTTGTACACAGTTACATTCCCAAAACATATGTTCTAATGTTTTCAACATGCATATTGCAGAAATAACATAAATTTGATTCTGTTAATTTGTATTTAAATAATGATTTGTTTGTTGGGAGAATTCTCATCAGATGTTTGTATTGAAAACTTCGTATTTTTGTATCTATTGTTGCTTTCTGTGTTTGCATGTATATGTTTGACCAACAAGAGGGGTTCTCTGATATAATCGCTGACCATTTCATTTCCGACTTAATTATTGGTTTTGGTCTGTTTCTTCTTTGCGTGTCGTAAAGTAGTTTATTTGGTTCTTTTGTCTTTCTTAATTTATCTATAAGTAATTCATTTCGTGCATAAGATATATTCTCTTGCTTAAGCACCTGTTTAACAGTTTGTGGAATGCTTGCTATAAGATTGTAGTACTTCAAGAATTGATTGTTTTCTATATTATATAAAAATTTAAATTCGTCAAAAGTATAGAAAGCTTTTGTTCTGTAATCAAATAAATGTTCCAAATGCTTTATTCCCTTTTCGTACCAGTCTTTATAGAAAATGTTTTATTTTCAAGTTTTATGCTTGTGTTATTCCATATTACCTGTTTACTTATGCTCTTATTGTTGTCCTGTGTATTAATATTTACCCAAGCTGTCAATAAATCTTTCATAAAAATGTTGGATTTACATATAGTTTCAATTTCTTTCTGAGAATAATTACATTCAAATAAAAGTTCTCCTCCAACATTAGATAATAATGTACTATAAAAGATCTTCCATTGTCCTTGGTTGCTTTTATCTATTATCCTTCTGATCCAACAAGCTTTTATAGCATTTATGAAGTAATCTAGATTTATCATTTTTATACCACCCATTTTGTAGTCCAGTATAATAATCTCCCTATTAATTTTATCTGGTTTATTATCCCACAAGAATTTAAACAATTGTGTTTTAATCTCTTTCATTACTTCATTTGATGGGTTTGGTAACACTGTAAGAGGGTAAATTAGTTTTGGTAAAGCTAATGATTTTATAACAGTTACTTTTCCAAGTAGTGTTAGTTTTCTATGTTCCCATTGTTTTAAACAGTTAGTAAAATTTTGAATCTTGGGTATCAGGTTTAACTTTATGCTGTCTTTTTTATCATTTGTAAATATCATTCCTAATGTTTGAGCTGACTCGGATGTCCAATTAAACATTTTATCTTTACAGTACTGGAGGTTTGTATCTTTTAATGATCCTATCCTTAGTATGTTAGTTTTGTTGATATTAAGTTTCAATCCAGATATACACTCGAAGTTCGATATAACATCTATTAGTTGTTCAAATGAATGTTTTGCACCATTATTGATAAAGGTTGCATCATCTGCAAACAGGGATTGTTTTATTTCAACATTATTAACTGTTATGCCTTTTATGATCTCATCAGTCTCGATATAATTTGAGAGGATTTCAATGCAAATAATAAATAAGGAAGAGGAAAGAGGACAGCCTTGTCTCACTCCACGTAGTATTGAAAAGGGTTTTGATAGATAGCCATTATTTATTACCATACTGGTTATATCATTATAAAATAATTTTACCCACTGTATAAGAGAATCACCAAAATTGAAGTGTTTTAAACACCTTATCATAAAGTTATGATCTAGTGTATCGAAAGCTTTTTCGAAATCTGCGAATGCAAATAATAAATAAGGAAGAGGAAAGAGGACAGCCTTGTCTCACTCCACGTAGTATTGAAAAGGGTTTTGATAGATAGCCATTATTTATTACCATACTGGTTATATCATTATAAAATAATTTTACCCACTGTATAAGAGAATCACCAAAATTGAAGTGTTTTAAACACCTTATCATAAAGTTATGATCTAGTGTATCGAAAGCTTTTTCGAAATCTGCGAACAGTAAAAGTCCTGGTATTTTATTTTGTTGTGCGAAATCTATTATTTCATATATTAACCTAACATTTTCCCCTATATATCTGCCTTTTATGAATCCTGTCTGTGCACTGCTTATGATAGAATTGATAATCTTTTTTATCCTGTTTGCTATGGTTTTGGCGGCAATTTTGTAATCTACATTTAATAGACTTATAGGGCGCCAGTTACTCAAAATTTGTGTGTCTTTATTTGGTTTCGGCATAAGCGAAATAATACCTTGTTTCTGCAAACTAGTCAGATGTCCGGTGTTGTAAGAGTAGTTAATAGATTGAATAAAGTACGTTTTAATCTCTGTCCAAAATATCTTATAAAATTCAACAGACATGCCATCTGAACCTGGACTTTTTTGATTCTTCATCTCCTTAAGAGCTTCGAAACATTCATTTTCGTTTAATATCCCTTCACATTTTTGTTTTTCGTTTTCATTTAAAGTTCGCGAATTGGGTCTAAAGAAATCATAATCACAAGTTTTGGATTCTTTTTTGTTATATAGCTGTTTATAGAATTCTGCTTCTGCCTTTAAAATTTCATTTTGAGAAGTTATTTCTTTATCGTTGATTTTCAATTTGTATATTGTTTTTTTTTCTGCGTTTCTTTTTTCTAAGGCTGCAAAATATTTTGTATTTTTTTCATTTCCTTCAATACTTATTGCTTTTGCTCTGATCAACATTCCATTAATTCTGTTATCAATGATTTGATTTAATTCCTGCTGTTTTTTGTCAAGTTCTTCCTTTAAAGTTTTTATATTAATGCTATTATTATTTTCGCTTAAAATCTTTTCTTCCAATACTTCTATATTTTTGTTTATTTCTTTTTCAATTTTATTTTCTTCTCGTTTTCTATGGGTGGAATATTTTATTGTTTGATTTCTTATAGTGCCTTTAATGACTTCCCATAGAATGTTTGGGTTTGCATCCTTATTAATTGTTACGGTTTCTCGAATGGCATTTCTTATTATTGATTGATATTCTTTTTCAAGTAAAATGCTGTTGTTTAATTTAAAATAACCAGGGCCTTTTTTTGTGTTAATAAAATCCAATTCTAGTTCAACCAATGAATGGTCTGTTTGGTAGCCTGGTTGTATAGTGCAATTTTTGACATAGTGCGTTAAACACTCAGATAATAAAAAATAGTCAAGTCTACTGGAGATGATTGGAATTGTATTTGAATGCCATGTATATTGTAATTTTGATGGATTACATAATCTCCAAATATCTATTAATTTTCCGATGTTAATGATATCATTTATTTTCTGTCTGCAGTTTTTATGGCTATCAATCTTTGGATTAGGACCCTTAAAAACTGTAGAAGGACAACACTTTCAGTAATGATGGGCGAAAGCATACACGTACAAGGTGAAAACTAATTGACTTGAACTTTTTAAATAGGATAAAGAGCAAAATACAATACGTTTGGCCTTACATGCTCTGCGTTTCGCATAAAGCTAAAATGATATCTGTTTTACACTTACCCGTTCAATTTTCCCGATACATCCGAAACGTAAGCCGATAATAACAGATCCTTTCAGAGCGGCAACTTCTCAGCCGGATCAAGCATTACTTTGACATCTTTGAAAGATGTCAGTACTTCATCTTGGAACATGGGTAATTCGGCGAATTGTCCAAAAATTACAACGCCTTCGACAGCTGAATAACTTAAAGCTAAACGAATATTCGACATTGTCCGTTCAACTGCTGGTCTGATGAATTTGCAAAATAATGCTGAGCTTATTGCAATTTTGTTCGCAGTAATTTTAAGATCTTCAGAAAATTTTGAGGCACTTATTGAAGTTTTCAGTAGTGTACGTTTTTCTTATTCAAACAAGGTTTCTAGTTCTGGTGGAAATTTTATCCTAACAGTCGAAAAGTCTGATGGTCTGAACAAACGTGTCGTAATTTCAAATTCTTTTTTCATGCTTAACCAGAGTTCCTTCGAAGTGGATTTGAATTTTTCAAACACATCCTTGGTGAATACATTTTGACAGAACTCTTCGAAGGCTTTAATTACCATACTGTACCCGCCTTTGTATATACTAACGACTGTGTTTTCTTTAACAACACCTATACGCACCATTTCATGGACAGCTATGCTTGTTGATTGACCTATAAATTGAATATGAAATGTCACTACACAAATAAAAACAGAATGCTATATAAACTACTTTGGCAAAAGCAATATTAAAATCCATAATGCAGATCTGGATGTTGTTGAACAGCTCGCTTTATAATAAGAGTAAATCATGATTGACCTTGCATACAGTATATCTTGCACTGCAAACATGAAATAAAAAGGAGAATATCTTTTTATGTTTTGTGTGGAATAGAATTTAATTCAATACAAAAAGAGTGCCAGAATGTCACAATATACACCCGTCACAGCAAATTTCTTTACTCCAGCACCTGTATTTGCAAATGGAATTTTAATATTGTGGTTGTTTAGTAATCACTGTAAGTATTTCGTTTTTCTAAGCCCACAAAAAACTCCTTACCAGATAGAGATACCTTAAAATACACCAAACATTGGAAAGTAGCATTTATGTTGCACCACAGAAAAGTAGTCTTGGTTTTTCCCTACGGTCAATTATAAAAAGTTACAATATAAGTTATTCATAGAAACAACTAAGAGAAGTTAAACAAGAGGGCCAAGTGGCCCTGGGTCGCTCACCTGACAAGCCAATGAGACACTATGGCTGTAGGAGAAAAAGTTAATGACTGAAAATGTTATTTGAACAATTTTGGTAGAGGACCACCCAAGGATCATTCCTGTAAAGTTTCCTTAAATTTGGCTCAACAGTTTCACAGGAGATAATGGTGCAATATAGGCTCGGCCAACCCGGTTGGGCCCACACCCTCAACATCTCGACCAAAGCAATCCTTGATGAAAATCATAATACGTATTTTTTTCTCCAGGTTCAAATATCATGTCTTCTATTTTTTATGAATTTTTTAAATCAAGTGTTTTTCCTATATACGTCTATGTAAAAACAAGTATCCCCTGGGGCGGGGACAATCTTGACCCCAGGGCCATGATTTGAACAATCTTGGTAGAAGTCAACTAGATAATGATATACACCAAATATCTAAGCTCTAGTCATTGTGGTTTCAGACAGAAAGTTTTTTAAGATTTTCCTATATAAGTCTATGTAAAAACAAGTAGTCCCCAGGGTGGGGCCAATTTTGACTGCAGGGCCACGATTTGTATATTTTTGGTAGAGGTCTACTAGACAATACTACACACCAAATATCTAAACTCTAGCCATTGTAGATTCAGACAAAAAGATTTTTAAATATTTTCCTATACAAGTCTATATAAAAAAAAAACAAGTTATCCCTGGGGCGGAGCCAATTTTGACCCTGGAGCCATAATTTGAACAAATTTTCTAGAAATTCGGTGAGGTGAGTTAAACAAGTTTGGTGAACATGCAAAAATAAATAAAAGCGCTATCGTGAACACAAGGCTAAAATCTGCAATTTTAGCCATTTTAGGGGACATAACTCCAAGACCCATCGTGCAATATGGCTGGTTTTCGAAAGGGACCAAGATGTGATAGAGATACAAGTTTTGTACAAGTTTTGTTCAAATCAAATAAGAAATGAAAGCGCTATCGTGAACACAAGCTCAATTGTGCAGATTTTAGCCATTTCATGGGGCACAACTCTAAGACCCATCGTACAATATGGCTGGATTTCGACAGGAATCGATATCTAATAGAGATACAAGTTATGTGCAAGTTTGGTTCAAATCAAATAAGAAATGAAAGCGCTATCGTGAACACAAGCTCAATTGTGGACGGACGACGGACAAAAGACCATACTAAAAGATTCACCTGATTTTGAGCTAAAAAAGTCCCCATAAAAATCTTTACCAGGTAGAGATTGGTCAAAATACACATCGAAATTGGATGTGTGTGTGTGTTCGGGTTTAACGTCTTTTTCAACAATTTTTCAGTCATATAAACGACGGTGTGTACTTGTAGCAGTGAGCACAATGCCCAACTTTATAGTGCTGCCTCACTGGAATATCACGCCGTAGACACGTGGCATGATACCCCACCCAGTCACATTATACTGACACCGGGCTGACCAGTCCTAGCACTATCCCCTTAATGCTGAGCGTCAAGCGAGGAAGCTGCTAGTACCATTATTTACGTCTTTGGTATGACGCGGCCGGGGATCGAACCCACGACCTCCCGCAACCGAGGCGGTATTGAAATTGGATGTAGCATGCATGTTGTAGCATGCGTGTTGTACTACAGAAAAATGGTCTCGATTTTTCCCTACGACTAGTAATGAAAAAGTTAAAATATAAGTTATTTATAGTGACAACAAAAGGAAGTAATTCTAAAGAAGGCAACTGTGCATAACACTTCGTCTCATGATGATATATAATTGTGCCAAGTTACATCAAAATCCCTCCATGCATGAAGAAGAAATGCTTCGGACAGTCATTCTTGTATCTGAACTTTGGCCTCTAAGCGTGACCTTGTCCTTAGACCTAGGGACCTGGTTTTTGCGCATGACACTCCGTCTCATAGTGGTGAAGATTTGTGCCATGTTATATCAAAATCCCTCTATGCACGAAGAAGAAATGCTCCGGACAAGGATTTCATTCTTGTATCCTTTGACCAATAAGTGTGACCTTGACCTTAGACCTAGGGACCTGGTTCTCGCGCTTGACACTCCGCCTCGTGGTGGTGAACATTTGTGCCAAGTTATATCAAAATCCCTCTATGCACGAAGAAGAAATGCTCAGGACAAAGTTTTCATTCTTGTATTCTTTGACCTCTAAGTGTGACCTTGACCTCAGACCTAGAGACCTGGTTCTTGCGCATGACACTCCGCCTCGTGGCGGTGAACATTTGTGCCAAGTTAAATCAAAATCCCTTCATGCATGAAGAATGATGCTCCGGACAAAGTTTTCATGCTTGTATCATTTGACCTTGACCTTAGACCTAGGGACCTCTTTCCTTCGTATGACACTCCGTCTCAACAATGATGAACAATTTTGCTGACTTTCATCAAAATCCCTCTATGCATGAAGAAGCCATGCTTCGGACAAAGTCATTCTTGAATTTGACTTTTGACCTGTAAGTGTGACCTTGACCTTAGACCTAGGGACTTGGTTCTTGAGCACGACACTCCGTCTCATGATGGTGAACAAATGTGCCATGTTTCATCAAAATCCCTCCATGCAGGTAGAAGATATGCTCCGGACAAAGTCTGTGGACGCCGCCCGAAATCCACCCGCCCGCCAGCCCATCCGCCTGCCATGGGCGTTCCCATAATACGTCCCGTTTTTCAAACGGGCGTATAAAAATCACCATAAACATAAATCATGACAAAATGTACGACACTTTTCATTTTGTTCGATTTAATGTTCCCCACTGTTAGCTCAAAATACGGACCAAAGCATACGTGATCTAATACCAATATGCAAAATCAAAATGTGCAAAACTTCTTCCAAAGCTCATCAGGAAATCATCTTCATATTTAATATGACATATATAAGAAGTGCTAAATTTAAACCATCGCAACTTTCTTACTACATAGCAGCGGAGTAATATTTACATGTCAATTAACTGCTGATACGGCGGCCATACTGGAAAGCATGCGGATTGTGAAATGTTAAAAAAAAATCTGTAGATATTTTTTACTTAAATTCACGGTAATGGTGTATTTTTTTATTTTGCTTAAGCGTGTAAAAGGATACACTTCATTGTTCCTATTGACAAAGGCATAACGGATGCTGATATGTTTTTTTCATTCAAAGTGTAGTTAAAATCAACAGCCGAAGGATTTATTCTTGCCAACATGTACATTAAATGAGAAAAGTGGATATTTGTTTACCAGCATGGTAATATACAAATTTTTTGGTCATTTATTAATGCAATGCAAGATTTTGATGTGCTGGACGTGAGTATATTAAACAATCTTCAAATTTAATCTAATAAGATCTGAAAATTAGATCCCTCGGAAGGACCGTGAACAAGACAAACAGTGAAAATTGCAGACCCGGTTGGATTGGCTCTGTTAATGAGCAGTAATGGAAAATACAATACTGCCCATGCCCCCAAGTATCGGTGTAAGCAGCATTCAATCTTCGAATCTAAATAAGTTGAAATCAATGATCCCAAAGGACCAGAAAATATAACAACGGGCGACATTTTACGGCTTAAAACTTACAAAACAGGCCCTTTCACTTGAAACTACTCTAAACGTCGCAATGAAAGACAGTGTTTGAGGGAGCCCAAAGAGAACTAAAGTAGTCCTAACGGATTACAGAGTGAAACATTTATTGATATTTATTTTTCACTGTGAAAACAAACAATTTTTTCTCTTGCATCCGAAAGCATGAAATAAATACATAGCATGTATAAACCATTGTACAGTAACAAAGGATATATATAAGGAAAAACATGTTAACGTGCATTATAAGACAATGCACAAATAAAGTGAAACTTATAGGTTTCTGTTGTACGCGACTTATGTATTTCTGAATCTGAATTTACCTCCTGCATTGGCAATCATGTAGGTCATTCCTGGGGTACATCTGAACATTGTTTCCTTGCCAAACGTTTGATCTGATGAGCGAGTGAGTTGGTTTGTACGGCGAAAATGGTCATATATCGCAGACTGATTTAATGAGAGATGTTGGTAATAAATTGACACTGCGTCAACTTCCGTCACGACAGATACCCTTTTAACATTAAATCCTGCCTGAAAGTGTATAATATACAAATAAGACATGCGAATTAATGAATTAATATGACTGATATATTTTTCTTAAGGTATGTAAAGTATGTTACCTGTAAAAAACCAAACCTATTTATATTCTTAGTTTTGTATTATGGTTACCGTACATAACAAATTGATGTATGATCTTCAGAAAGCCATCGTTTCCTCATATATATATATGAAAAATACATATTGATATACAACAATTTTAAATAAATCAACTGATAGATATATATCTTACCATCATGTTTCAATAATGCGTTGAAATATTCAGTTATGTGGCCCATTTACAATGAAAGATCATTCATTTAAGCACAGTTTCAAATAACAAGTGGGTCTTGTAGCATTTATATATTGTGCTCATTTGTCAAGGTGATGCCGTATCGATTTAGCGCTTGGGCTTTAGTCTCTTTGAGTGCTATGATAATATCGAATTCTCGGAAAATGAACTAAATTTTATATAGAAAAAGAATATAGAATATCATGTATACGTTTTTCGGGGAGTATTTTGCTGTTCTATTACGATAGCGTATCTAGCCATACATTTAAACGGACAGTAGACAATTTAAAAACTAGGCAAATTAGTTTAATAACTTTCTAGTATTTGATTTTAAAGTTACCATTCGCATCCCTAACGACCTAGGGTTTGTGTAAAATTCTGACGAGACGACTATAATAGCACACTTTATAAACACTAAAATACATTAAGACGAATCTTAAGTAAATATCAAAGACACTGGACATATAAATTATTAGTTCGAATGAGGTTTAACCTGTGCCTGTACCTTGTGCCTGTCCTGTTTAGAGTAATGTACCTGTTAAACAGGCTGGTGGTGACCATTAACATTAGAATGTTATTAATCACCCATATCTGCCTTAATCGCATACATTGCACATTTTACTAGGAGAGAGAAGGGGCGCAGAACGCTACGAGAGTTAGAAAATATATGCCTAAAAACACAGTCTTACAACAATCAGGTCTGCTGCAAAATGTTACTGACAAGTATTAACAATTCTTACGTTCGATGCTGCTTTACACATAAAATCGATTGCTCCAATGTCTTGAAACACTTCGGGCACAGTCAGAACCACATACAGGTCAGTATCAAAATCAATCTGGAGTCTTCTGAATACCTCTTGTATATCTTCTTTGAAAAACGATAGCGCCAGAGAAAATACAGTGAGCGCAGGAAGAGGTTTTCCCATTTCGTCGTTGATGAGAACTTGTGATTCCCTTTCCTGGGTAAATACAGTGCAAAACAGTTACATCAAACAATTAAATCGATACTTCTCTCCAAACTCTAATGTAAGTGGAAGTCCGTACTTTCACAGGCGGTAGTGTCGGATATCTTATCATAAAAGAATCAACTAAGTCACCTGTGTATATATCAAGTCAACATAAATGAATGCATATTGTTAAATTATACAACTTCTCTTGACATACATTTTTGTTAACCAAGGTCATTACATTTCATCCGGGCTAAAAACAAACACCAGATACCTCTCTAAAGTTCTTTGCTAATGTCGTCGCAATTGTTTTGAAAAGGTAGTACTGTTTATGTCTACCATCTTCTTCGAACAATGTGTATTGCTTTTGTGCATCTGCTCCAAAGGTGTGTAGACTTTTTCCATCCGGTTTGACTAGTAAACATGCCGGTGTCCTAACAGATAAATTGTCCACACCACTCCAATATCTACTGCTGATACTTGATAAATCTTTTTCAAGGTCGTGTCGGAAACAGAAAGCCCAAGCAGACGTCTCCATATCAAAATGTATTGCAACTGCTATTAACGGCTGCAAAATTCAGTGACTTAAATTATGAGAAATACTAAAAACAACATAAATACAAATTAGGTATAAATATATCACAGTTAGAAAATGTTTCTTAACTTATAAGACGAAGTTTGTACCAAAATTGTAAACTTGTTTGAGTAGTACTTACGATCACTGGAATGTCACGCGTGTAGACTTTAATTAAATTGAAAGCGGTAATATAAAAATAAGGAATTTAGCATTTAACAATAAATTCGATGATGTTATTTCGTCGGACCAATTTTCACTTCACGAAAGCTTATTCCAGTATAGTTCCAAAACATTACTTCATTAATAATTTAAAATGTGCTATCTTATGCTTGCCATGAGTCATTTCATTAAATACGTAACTGACAACATCAGCATATCTGTCAAAAAGTTTATTGACACTTTTCCGGAAAATAGGTTGTCCACCAATGTAACTTAACAGGCTGCCCACGTACCCTTGTGTCCTGGTAATAGTCAATACATATTTTTGGACGTTATCTTTTATAGTTACCTATGAACTTGACTCTGTACGTTTGGTATATTACTAGTACATGTATGTTAATTAGCTGTAGAATGTTTTATCATTTGGAACAACCTTTACGTTCAGATATGGTATCCCCTTAAAATACAAGTACCAACTGATTTAAGTTGATAGTCTCAACGATAAACAGTATTATTTGTGTCACTTAATGTGCTTCCAGTATTCATAAAAATATTTCAGAATATATAATCAATTAAAGGAAATAATGTAAACATCATCATTGAATCAAGACAGTGGCATTGCACAATATCCTAACAAAACATGCAAATGTTGGCTGAGTTCTGTGTTCCATCCTGGGCACATATTTCAACCATATTTTAAATCATCGGTGCATGAATATCTTGAACATTGTTGAATAACGTCACAGTTAATATAGAACTTTATATCTCACACAAGTTAAACATAAGCATGCAAGTGTATACATCACAGTTAATGTCACAGCATTTCTAGTTTACAATACAGCTACAAGCAAAAAGGTTTAATTTGAAAACAATGTTGAAATTCAAATTTAGATAATATACTGCGGAAAATAGTTCCGTATACGGGAGTGTACGCATTCCGTATACTCCTAATATACGGGCGTATACGGAAACATTTTTCCCGTATATGGAACATTCCATATACGGGAATCCCGTATTCTTTAATTGGACATTCATTTTTTTCTCACATGGATCCGTTCATTCATACTTAGCATAAACACGTTTCAACAGTTTATGTCAGTATTCAAAGTTAGGGATTGTCAATGTCCAAAAGTATGTTTAAGGCGTAGGTTTTGATCATACTTTCAGGAAAGATACCTTTTATATGATACTCGATCTATTAGACATATAAGGGACCGTATACTCCCGTATATGCACATATTTTTCGCAGTGATATTTTGTGCCAACAATTCAATATTGAATACATTCAAGATTATCATTTTTGTGATAATAGTACTGTATTGAACAGTCCATAGATGCAGACAGGTGTTCGATCTATTGAATTTAATATGTACGAAAATAAGGAAAGGCAGGTTCATGCACAGGTAAATGTTGTATTTAGAAAGGTAATTGCGCTGTCATTTTTTTTCATTCTTAAAAGTCTTTCGATATATATATATAACCCTAATTTGCATGACGGCGTAGGTATACTATTTCTAACAAAGGCGACGATTTAATGCAAGAAATGTGAAGAAAACATAAGCCTTTAGTTGCACAAATTTCTATGAGATGAGCACGAAAAATAAATGTTTTCTATTTCATATTAGCCCTAGTGTTCCATTTAAGGCATACATGTCCATGTACCAGAAGACAAAATAATAAGAGCTATGTTTTACACAGAAATATGTTCCAAAATGACAAAGACATTCCTACTTACATTATTGCCTGGACATGGCTCCTGGAACTTTCTCTCTTGCTTCTAAAAATTAAAACAAAACACTTTTAGTATTCTGTACCACCTAAGACTACGTCTCATATAAACCTCAAGTAAGCTCTTTATATGAACCTCAAGTGTATTTGAATAGTTAAAGTGTATTCCTATTCCATGACTCATTTCAAACGCGTGTTCAAACAAGATATCTTGTGCACGATTGAATGCATTAAAACATGGTTCTCGTATTGTCATTATTAGCAACGTACAATGTACTAAGAAATATTTCCCATTATTGTCATGTTACAAATGATAAATTTATAGGAACAAATAGATGGTTGTTTCAATCCCTTTGTTTGTTCTGTTATCGAATCAGGAAGATTTTTTTCCTTCAACGTGATTTAATAAGATGATTCAGACACACAGACCTTGTCGCAGACTTTGCGATTGTATAAAATATATTGTTTATATTTTCCGGCGGACCCTATTCTTTTATTTAAGTTCTCCGTCGGCACTTATATTCGTGGATTACATTTAACATGTATTTCATGTTTTCATGCCTTTCTTTTGTTTTTAAATAGTATTCTTGGCGGGAAAGCCTTACATAAATAGAATGACTTGTGTCGACTAAAAAGGACTCGAAATAAGTTGGATGTAATAACGGAAGGTTGTGTTCATGATAAAATAAATGGGTAAAAATAAAATGAAATAACTTTGATAATAAGGTTTTGCTTTTATTTTAAATCCAATGTGTGGATAAATAAGATATAATAAAAAATAAAATCAGGATATCCACGATAGACCTTGGGTTATAAAAAATGATAAAAGATATCCTGATACTAAGCTTTTCTGCATAACTAAATAATTATTGTTTTCAAACATGCATTTGGTTAAACAGCTAAACTGCTTACAAAGATGGACGTTTACATGTACCTAAATGTATACAATTGTAACGTGCGCATGTATATGCCGCCTCCGAATTTAGAACCTCCTTACTGACACAGCCGCAATCAGCATACGTATACATTTTACAAGAAATACCTTTGCATTTAAATGCGTTTAGAATAACTCGCCAGTTTCAGGATTATTTTATGACTACAGAGGAACGGATTACTGTATTATAAGCGGATATATTTCCGCGGGAGGAAAAATTAGTTAATTCGGAATTCCAGACATTTAACCTAGTGACCTACTTATTGACCCAAAATGACCCATAATCAAATTTATCGAAGATTTTATCAAGGCAATCATTATGACTTAATTTCAGGAAGATCAATTGAAAAAAATATGGCCTCTATCGCATACACTAAGTTTTTCTTTGATTTGACCTAGTGACTTAATTCTGGATCCCAGATGACCCATATTCGAACTCAACCTAGATTTTGTCAATGCAATCATTTTGACCAAACTTCATGACGATCAATAGAACAATACAGCCTCTATCGCATACACAAGGTTTTTCTTTGATTTGACCTAGTGACCTAGCTTTTGACCCCAGATGATACATTTTCAAACTCGGCCTAGATTCCATCAAGGTTTATTATTCTGACCAAAATTCATAAAGATTAATTGAAAAATACAACTTCTATCGCATACACAAGGTTTTCCTTTGATTGACCTAGTGACCTAGTTTTTGACCCCAGATGGCCCATTTTCAAATTCGGCCTAGATTTTATCAAGGTAACCATTCTTACCAAATTCCAAAAGGATCAGTTGAAACATAAGCCTCTGTCGCATACACAAGCTAAATGTTGACAGACAACAGACGACGGACGCCGGACATCGAGCGATCAGAAAAACTGAGCCAATAAAAACAGCCCAAACTGAAAATAAACATAGCCCTATCACATAAATTGTGTATCAAATTATAATTTGAAATGTAGATTATTCTTTGAGATCACTTGTTTAAGTGTTTTGCGGTATATCAAGGGAAGAAACTACTGTAAACGGAACCGTGGTAAAAAATAGAGTTACCCAATTTAATTTAATTCAAGAAATGACTTGTTTAATTGATTAGTGAACTTTAAAGTATTCACTTATCTAAGTGATGTTGACCTATAAATGAAGGGGAACCAAATCTTACAGCTAAATGACCGGGCAAAAAAAATCACTGTGTTTAGTGATTTTTCTGATCATTGGCTTAAGTAACTTCCATGACCGATGAAAGCATGATTTTGCTATATGCTCTATATACACATTGCCAGGCCTATTTTTTAAAATAAAGATTTACCAGCCTTATGTTCTTGAATGACCTATAAACCACCAAAACACACCTAGAAAAGTAGGAGTCATATATTTTCTAAGAGAGATTTTTCTTGTCTGACATGTGAATAATATAGAATATGTTCCAAACTAACAGCTAAGATGTGGGTATGAAAACATGAGTAATAAGGTTTGTTTACATTTCTATAAATGCAAGAAATGTCCCTGAACATGCTTCCAAAATGTCAAGTACAGGTCCACCATGAAATAAAAACAGGAACTGGCTTACATCAAATATGAAAATGCCACTTTAACTGGGAAAATATTGAGGATTTTTTCTTTCCGCCATTATCCGAATGTGGCCCGGAAGAGCTGCTTGATTACCTATTTAGTAATATTATTCCTGAACATTGCCGCAGACTTTTTAAAAAACGTTACTTGGTCCCTAATGAGAATGTACATTACCGCTTGCCAGCAGAAATATTAACAAGAAATATCTTTAAAAATGATGGTCGGCGAATTGTAATAAGGAAAGAAGTTTATAAATTTTTCATCTAACATTCATCTTTCATCTAACATTTTTCAAATTGCAAAACTAAACACCGCACTTTAACAATTTAAATGGTTCTCTTTTAATTTTTCGCAAAGGTTTCGTAGGGTTGCAATTTTGTTTCGTATATCCTTAGACGAATAATTACAGCAGTAGTTCGATGAAGATTCATAAAGCGGTTCATGAGAAGAGGTCATTAAACGTGTATATTTTTAGCTAAATTGGTCCCTATTCCCATTTGTAACAAAATAGCAGGAGACCTTACGATATTGTTACACATCGAGTTTGATAAAAATCCATTACATTTTAGTGGTTAATGCGAAGAAAGGCATATCTACTTTTAGCTATAGTGGTCCCTAATAGGGCCCAAGTTCCTATATAAATAAATTTGGAAGAGGACCTTATAATGATGCTCCAGACCAAGTATGACAAAGATCCACCAAGCTGTTCATGAGACGCTGTATAAAGGCATTTCTAGTTTTAGCTCTAGCAGCCCCTTAAAGGGGTCAAATGTCCCAGCTCAACAAAGTTGGCTGCGGGCCTAATAAAGATGCTACAAATCAAGTTTGATTAGAATACATGAGAAAAAATCAATTAAAGGATTTTTTTATTTATTATTTTTATTTATTTCTAAAATAGGCCAACTGATCCCGCTTTAACAAATGCATATTCGCTATTCGTGAATCTTTGGACAATGACGTCACACCTATAAAAAGTGAAGGTCAAGCAAAACATACAATTGTTATTATTTCAATATTTCTGTTTCATAAGCGCCGCTTAAGCAAAGTTTGACCGTAGTTATATCACACAGATAAACTGTATGCAACGTACCTTCATTTCAGTGTAAAATGAGATTCAGTCATTATATAGCATATATATAATGAAACAGATTTCAACTGAGTTCAATACTTGCATACAATACTAAAAAAAATATTCATATATAATAAATCAGTTAAATAATTTGTAACAAATATATCAAAGCAAACAAGTACTCATTTTAATATGCAAACTGAATAAGTCACAAAAGCAAGAAACCTTTTCATATACAGACGACAATTCAATTATAACAAGGAAAATCTTTTAAAAAGCACTTCTCTACATAAAAGACTCTTATCACACTCTTATTCATGTGATACGCAGACCGTACTCAGCTCTTTCTTTAATTTGATATATGTTGGTATTTGAACAGGTTTTTATCATATTTATTAAACTTACTTATTATTTTGAGATATATCAATATTCTTGCTAAATATACTGAGCCAAAGTTGGCTTTCAAACTGTGAGCAGCGTCGTTTAGGATAAACGCTTTGTCTACATTTCACTCAGCGTAGCACAGTCAACAGAGTGAAAGAAATTGACACTCTCGTCCAATCAGGCAGAGTGTTGCATAAATCTTCCGTTTTGATAAATTATCTATAATGCGTTATCAAGTAGTTTGATTGGCAAACTGAAGTCACGTGGCATAGGAAAACGAAAACGAATTAAGACGGCGTCGCCGAAAAACAAAAATGTTGAGTTCACTTTAACGTACCATTTTTGAAAAATAATAATCGTCCTCTCTTCTGGTACGAAATGACTGTTTTCAAGACTGATAGGTGGAGACGAAAGATTCAGAACGATTTCACCTGTTAAATTATCATTTTGTTTGAAATCTGTACAGTTTACAGATGACACTTCCAATGCTGGATACTTCTGATGCACAGGTAAAAACTTTTTGTTTTCTTTTAAATTATAATAAAAAGAAATGTTATGAATATGCCGCGAACTGTCGTCACTGTGACCCTTAATGATTATAATAACGATGTTTCGCACTTTTCATTCAATGCGAATTTTATTTGTTCTGTCTGTTACAGTGTTGATGTATACTTTTCATGATTTGTAACCTGACCCATTGTTGTCTGGCTACAATAACACATGAACATTGCTAAAAGATACCATATTTCATCTTCAAGATACTCATGTAATTACATTTTTGGTGAAATTATTAATGTTGATTATTATTATCATTATTATTATTATTATACCACATTTATAAAGCACTCTTTTCATACAAAATATGTGCGTTCAAAAGTGCATTACAAAACATTAAAGAACACATACATGTACGTACGCACATACATACATACATACATGTAATTACATTGGTAAAGGATTAAAAGGAATAGTAATTAAAACGAGATTGTCCTTAAATTTTGGCTCAACGTTAATTTATTAAAGGAGAGCAGTCCCTTTCTCAACAAGAAACAAACCTGTCATGATTTTCTTTGTTTGTTTGTTTTGGGTTTAACGCCATTTTCAACAGCATTTCAGATTATGTTATTTTATATAACATGTGTGAAAGGGATACGTTTTCAAAGATTTTTTAAATGCGGACAGTGAGCTTGAATCTTTGATGCTTGCTAGGAAAAAACCAAAGACAAGTATCAAACAGGAAATGTCACGCACCAAAAACGCAACCTCCCCAAAACGAAACCCACAGCACGCAAACGTGCACACCACAAACACACACACACACACACACACACACACACACACACAAAACGAACAAACAAAGGAACACAATGGGACACTGCCTTGGAACGGTCAGTGGCAAAAACACCACTGGGGAGCTTAAACCGGTTTATGGTGCGCACCCAACCTCACTCTTACCCTCACAATGTTTCAAAGACACGGGACAGTGTAAATAAAAGTAATCCCCTCCAGGTGAATCTCTAAGGCATTTCAAAGCTTTGGAGCTGCATGCTTGAAACTCTGTCACAATACTTTAATGTTCGACTCAAAAGACTGGGCCATTTGCCAACCTAAAGTCTCTACGAGGCTTGTCCATGTCCAGCATATCGACAATGTACTTGGAAGATTCATTGTGCATGGCTTTGTATATGTAAGTGTTAAGATGTTGAACTCAATTCGGTGCTAAGCCGGAAGCCAATGCAACTCCTTCAAAACTAGTGTGATGTGATTGTATTGCGGAGTCTTGGTTATGATGCGGCCTGCTGTGTTTTGTACACATCGAATTTTTTTTTGCAGTGTGTCTTTTTTACATTCCATACAGCTGCGAGTTACAGTAGGCTACTTTCGATGTAACCAGAAAGGTCACTAGAGACTTGGTAGCATCAGCTGTGATGTACTGCCTAATATGGCCCATTTGCCGAAGTTGTGCATAACTAGCACTAGATAGAGAGTTAACATGCTGTGTCATGACCATGTTTGAATCCATTCTAGCACCGAGATACAAATGTACTTCACACAAATTGATAGTTTAATCCGAAAGGGTCCTACTTTCAAACAGATATCTTCGGGAGTTTTTGTGTGATTTGTATAAAACAAAATGACCTTAATTTTGTCAATTTTGAAGATGCATCCATGAGATTATGTCTTTGAGATAGATCTCAATTAGAGATGGGGCTTCATGTTTGTAGGAAACATTTTTGGCTTAAACGACAAGTATAGTTGTGAGCCATCGGCATGAAAGTGATGACTCAGTCCATGGCTTCTGCAGATTGAACCGACGGATTTTATGTACATGATATAGTTTTCCGGTCCTAGAACAGAACCTTGTGGTACACTGTATTTTATGTGGACTGGTGTAGACAGTTGGCAATTTACTGAGACTGTTTGGTAGCGGTCATTCAGATAAGAAGTCATCCACTCAAGTGATTTTCCAATAATCCCTAAGTCTTTTTCCAAGCTTTTTAACAACGTTTCATGGTCGCTGGTATCAAACGCAGCTGATAAGTCATGCATTTCCAAAATTATTATTTCGTTTTGTTCAAGGGATTGAAGAATGTCATTTTGAACTTTGAGAAGTGTAGTTTCTGTGATGCTGTCTGTATGCAGACTGGTGCTGTTCATGTAGATTCTTCGAAATAAGGTGGCACTCAATGCGTTTATCTACTACTTTTTCTAGCACTTTTGAGACAAAAGGTAGGTTTGATACAGGCCTGTAGTTCTTTAGTTCATTGGAATCAGGGTCTGTTTTTTTTCAAAAGAGGTCTAACATGAGACTTTTTGAATTCTTTTGGAACATAATTATGCAGTTTTCAGCGATGTGTTGATAATTTTTTGACATAGTTGGAAGGAGATCATCAAGGCATTTCTTTCAGAGCCAAGTTGGTATTGGGTCTAATTCACACGACTTACTTGGGATGACTGTATAATATTCTTCTGGTGTAGCTGGAGAAAAACTGTTTAGGCAGTCCGCCATCGGTGGGTGTGTTTCAGTGTCATCAGAAATGCCAGATACAGAACAGGATGTTATGTCTGTCCGAATTTCGTCTATTTTGTTTATGAAAGAGTCACTGAAGTCTTTTACATGCCATGCCTTTTTGTTTCCATTACGTGTGTGTTAGAGATTCACCTGGAAGGGATTACTTTTATTTACAGTGTCCCGTGTCTTTGGAACATGGTGGGGGTAAGAGTGAGGTTGGGTGCGCACCAAAAACCGGTTTATGCTCCCCAGTGGTGGTTTTGCCGCTGACCGTTCCAAGGTGGTGCCCCACTCTGTTCCTATGTTTGTTCGTTTTGTCCTCATCTGTTGGCTTTGTGTGTGTGTGTGCGCGCGTGTGTGTGTGTGTGTGTGTGTGTGTGTGTGTGTGCACGTCTACGTGCTGTAGGTTTAGTTTTGGGGAGGCTGCGAGTTTTGTACGTGGCATTCCCTGCTTGATACTGTCTTTGTTTGTTTTTTTGTGCGAGTTGTTTGGAAGATGCTTCTTTTAGCAAAGTAATGTCATTTGTAGCACATGTGCTTTGTGATTTTGAAGACTCTTTGAATTATTTTGGCAAGATCTACCTTATCGGAGTAGAAATTATGATTGCCTTTTTTAGAAACCTACAATGTATTTACTGTTGCACACTGTTCTCTACTGGTGTTCTATTATCAGTCTTGATTTGCGCCATTTCTGTTCCAACTTGCGCCTTAAATGTTGAGCATCATGAAGTTCTTGTGTATACCAGGGACAAGTTGGTCTCTGAATGATGATTTTTGTGCGCAATGGTGCAAGCTTATCAATAATTGATGTCAGTTTTTGAGTGTATGTGTTAACTAACTCGTCAACATCTGTCATTTGCATGATTGCCTTCAAAGACTCTGTGTTCAGAAGATCCCCTTTGAATGAGTTAAAATCAATTGCTCTAGGTTTTCGAAAGGAAACAGTTTTTCTCACTGATGGAGGTCTGGCCGCCTTTGCTTTGAAAGTGATGGAAAAATGATCGCAAGAGGCCTTGCCGCTGTTGTCAGATAGACTTGGAACCGCCTCAGTAGCCTAGTGATAGATCGTCCGCTTCGAGTGCGGGAGGTCCTGGGTTCGAGCCTCGGCCGCGTCATACCAAAGACGTAAAAAATGGTACTAGTAGCTTCCTCGCTTGGTGCTCAGCATTAAGAGGGTAGTGTTAGGACTGGTCAGCCCGGTGTCAGTGAGGCAGCACTATAAAGTTGGGCACTGTGCTCACAGCTACAAGTAGACACCGTCGTTTATATGACTGAACAAAACGTTAAACCCGAACACACACACACACGCACGCACGCACGCACGCACACAGAGACCTGGATCAGTGACTTCAATGTTTGACACGATGTCATCATTATCTCTTATAATGACAACATCCAGGATGTGTCCACCGACGTGAGTGGCTTCATTCACATGCTGTCTCATTCCGTGTGCATCAAAAGTACTTGGCTGTGTGTCTGTCGGAATGTCAAAATTAGGTTCCTGTTTAAATGATTTGCAATTTATTGTAAAAAGTTATTTTAGTAGAAAGGTAGAAAGTATAAAAAAATACATGGACCTGTCTCTTGAAAAAAACCCTGAATATCCCTTTATTTCTTGACCTATTTGAAAGAAACACGTTTAAACTTATATCTTTATAATTGCGTATAAACATACATCTGTCACTTACGCAAATTGATAATAACAGAGCTCTTTAAATAATTATTTGTAAAATATTGACTTGAAGTATATTTAATAACTGTTAAACTAAGATATAGCTTTAAAGTAAAGACTGTATTTTGCACATATATTGTTTCCGAATAGCAGTTTTATTAACCTTTCCAAAGACATCTTTTGAAAATTATGAACTGGTTGGCTTGATAACCTCAACACTATATTGCAACTTTTTTGCCAATATTTTAATCACATAAGTAAATATTTCAGTTCTGCATAATAATAATAAAATTATCAAAATAAAGTTTAGCTCATCGCTTTTCCGATGACACCTTTAAAGTTTTCTTTAGAGAAAGGACCAGAATGTCTCACCAGTCCATGATTATCTTGAATATAAAGTTATTTTAAGGTTACAAGCAGCCTAAACCTGTTGAAATGCTAGCATCATATTGTTGTCATCCATAGTATATTTAATTTAAAAGAAATACAAAGCGTGTGATATATATTCATCGAAACTAGAGGACAGTGCAAATGTTTAACCAGTTACAACAAAACAAGTATTCCTGATAGAATTATCTCTCTTTCTATGCGGCGGGTTAATCAGCAATTATATCGTTTAATTAATAGTTATTAAACTTTAAGAAATACAATATTTCGGATCAGGGCCATGGATTTAAGTTTTAAGTATTTCATATTTTTCAATAAAAAAAGCAATGAAATGTTACTTTAAAACAATGTAACAAGTATAAATGTCGAACATAAAATCATCAAATTACTTACCATGATAAATTATTTCCTCACTAGTTAACACTACCTTTATTTCTTAATCATGGTTATAGACATCACATTTTTCAGACTAGATTTAAAGTTAATTCAGCAGTTAAAGTTCACACGTAAATATCACATCCACAAAATCTTATATTGCATGCTCATTCAACCGATAGTTGTTAAGGGAGATATTTGTTATTCCTTCCGGTTAAGTCATGTAATTTTTTCTTTATGCTCTAATTTTGGCGCTTATACAAATTGACATGAAATAAGAAAACGTTTGATTACATTTGCATTTTTCGAGATGTTTACTTGAAACCAAAAGTAGGGTGTTTATACTGCAGACCGCAGAGATATTAAATTTTAAGATGACTAACGTGAGTTTAAATCATTTTCAAAAAACGAATATGACCTAATTAGGGTATTTCCTGATGATTAGATAAATAAAGTGTCATATATGTTATATAACACTTAATCTGTGACTTTTGTAAAGGTAAACAGAATGAAGAAAAGATGAAAACCCAGTTTATAGTACTCATTTATATTGCAATGCTGGAGCGGAAGATAGTATTGATTAGCAGGCTGAAATAATGACTTTGTACGTACGCAAACAATGTTTGTTTCGGTTACTTCTCGTACTTCAATTGACTTTCTGACTAATATATCTCACATAAACAGTATCATTATAACTTATTAATATATATGCCTAACGATACATTAATGACCAGTTTATACGGAATCTTTTTAGGACCATGTCATATGCCGTCTGTCGGGCTTTGAGGTAGACGCATGACAATGCTACACAACATCGCGACACGATCGACATACGACAATGCGACGCGACATCATGACAATGCGACATGACACACGACAAGAATATCGTAGTGTCGTGTCACATTGTCGTTTTTCAAAAGCGCGATATTGCATTTATTATAATATTATGTTGTTTTTCTTCTTATCATAATTAATGGAAGTAATAAGGACAAGAAAGATAAAGTGAAAATTTTGTAGTGTTGTCCAACTGAATACTCCAGCAGAACACTTGAAATGTTATGCTAACAGTTAGGGGAAATTTGTGGACTTATCTTACATTGCAACAGTACCTCTTGAGAAACAGCTTTTATATGGTACGTTTAATGCCCTAGGTCAATGTGTAGGACTAAAGACAGGATCACCGTGTCTGAATTTTAAAAGTACTTTTTAAATAATAAGCATTTTCAACACTTTGTTTTACCATATTAAGGGGGAATACACTTCTTCTTAGTAAAAGGGATTATACCATGTGTAAGTAAAACATATGTGATGTCTGATGATTCTAGCTGATATACTTTTTGAATTATACAAAGCATTTTCATTTTATATTCAAAACAAATTAAGGGGGAAATATCTGCCTTTACTGAGTCAATGAGGATAATATCATATGTGAGCAAAAGTCAAGTACTAATTATTATTTCTGTGGGATGTGATTATTCTACCTGGAATAATTTATGAATTATAAGCATTTTCTTTCAAACAAATCAACATTGAAATTTCTGTTTTAACTGTGCCGAAGGGATAATTCTACGAATGAGCAAAGGTCGTGTACTGCTTTATATTTATTTAAGGTCTGGTGATTCTAGCTTTAACACTAAAGTCTTTTTGAATCATATGCATTTTCAATTTCGGACGGACGAACACACAGACGCACGGACGGACGAACATTTGGACGGACAACGCCAAAACAATACCACGAAACTGCATTGTATTGTATTTAAGAAATAATAAATATGTGCCTATATTTTATCAGTTAATAAAATATGGGCAGGAGTTCGGATGCGTAATAATTAAATCACTCGTGCTACGCACTCGTGATTTAATTATTACGCATCCGAACGACTGCCCATATTTTATTAACTGATAAAATTATTGGAACATATTTATTATTTCGATTCTAACCACGTAAATTCTTCGCATTTTACAGCACTATATTTTAGCGCGATTGTCATTCAGCTGGCCATATGCTATTATAAAAACCTCCCCACGAATGGAAAGCGTTGCATCAAACGGAATTTTCCGATATTCAGTAAATTTTAATTAAAGTATTAAGTAGTTATTGCCGTGAAAATGTTATTTTCAATAACATCTAAGGTCGGATATAGAAATCAGAGGTAAATACTTAATTCAAGGTTTATATATGCAGTTTCTAAAAATAGTACACGTCACCTACATGATGGCACTGAAACATACACGCCAGAACATTGCGGCGGCATATAAACACGTAAAAACTTGAGTCTGGAAGATTGGAAAATTAATTATAATTTATTTACTGTCAAAGTAGAATTTAGTTGACATTTGTGGTGCCTACAACGCAGAAATTGTAAACTACACACACGACCAGACATAGATGCACTGGTGTTGAAGTTGAAACTTACAGGGCTGAAACATATTCTTACGGTAAAATATAAACAAATAAATTTATCAGTTAGATATTGTTTGTTTCAGAAAATTTGATGTACTTTTTATTACTACTACATTACACTGAAAAAGTCGAGTATTTAGTCGGTATATAACGGAAGCAGAGTAGAATCTCAGTCGTGTTACAATCGTAGGGCGGAATGGAAGAGCTATATTTTATCGTAGATTCATGTATAGGCGATTTCGCTATATGTTTATATAGCAACTGCTGCGGATCGTGTTAGAATGTATGTTATACTATAAATATTAGTATAGTACCGTATATTAAATATTTAATTGCAATTTAAAGATGTTGTGTACCTGTGTGTTCCATAACTATCAAGTGTCCGTTTTGTTCCATGGTAGTTGATAATATATAGTTATCGTTGCATTATCTTTTTTTTGTATTGCATTACGTTAATTTGTGGTTGTAAATAAAAGCTGCAGTTAATTATCCTCTTGTCTATGCTTTTTCACCATTATCTTCTCATGTCTTTATTTAAGAAATAATAAATATGTGCCTATATTTTATCAGTTAATAAAATATGGGCAGGAGTTCGGATGCGTAATAATTAAATCACGAGTGCGTAGCACGAGTGATTTAATATTCGCATCCGAACGACTGCCCATATTTTATTAACTGATAAAATTATTGGAACATATTTATTATTTCGATTCTAACCACGCAAATTCTTCGCATTTTACAGCACTACATTTTAGCGCGATATGTCATTCGGCTGGCCATATGCTATTATAAAAACCTCCCCACGAATAGAAAGCGTTGCATCAAACGGAATTTTCCGATATTCAGTAAATTTTAATTAAAGTGTTAAGTAGGTATTGCCGTGAAAATGTTATTTTCAATAACATGTAAGGTCGGGTATAGAAATCAGAGGTAAATACTTAATTCAAAGTTTATATATGCAGTTTCTAAAAATAGTACACGTCACCTACATGATGGCACTGAAACATACACGCCAGAACATTGCGGCGGCATATAAACACATAAACACTTGAGTCTGGAAGATTCGAACATGAGTTATGATTTATTTACTGTCAAAGTAGAATCTAGTTGACATTTGTGGTGCCTTCAACGCAAAAATTGTAAACTACACACACGACCAGACATAGATGCACTGGTGTTGAAATTGAAACTTACCGGGCTGAAACATTTTCTTACGGTAAAATATAAACAAATAAATTCATCAGTTAGAAATTGTTTGTTTCAGAAAATTTGATGTACTTTTTATTACTACTAGCACTGAAAAAGCCGAATATTTAGTTGGTATTATACTGTATATAACGGGTCGAAGCAGAGTAAATCTCACAGTCATGTTACAATCGTATGGCGGAATGGAAGAGCTATATTTTATCGTAGATTCATGTATAGGCGATTTCGCTATATGTTTATATAGCAACTACTGCGGATCGTGTTAGAATATACTTTAATTTTAGTTAGACTTGTATGTTATTAACTTGAGAATTGATAGAAGACTAAGTTGCGTATTATATTCAAATGACCTATGAACTTAATAGCACGTTTACTATGTATAACTAGCACGTATTATTTATGGGAGCCTATGGATGTATGGTGAACCCAACTTAGCAGTTAGCCCTTTGAATTGTATTTGTGGTGATGCTTACCATATGTTATACATTTTAGCGTCTTCCACCAGACGACATTATTCCTGGTGATGTCACAACCCGGTAACGATATTCCCGTGGTTTTCTTATCTCGCACTGATGTGAATTCCCAGAAGTGAGGCTCTACGTGTTAAACTGTTCTAGTAAGTGTTGTCCTCGGTTCGACCGTCTTGTCACACCTGCGTCCTTCATGAATAGCCTTATATCGGTCTTCCATGAAATTTATTTTATCATTTGTAGCATAAACGTGTAACATGTATAGACCATTGATATCATGGAATTTATAATAGTGTATGTTTACCAGGTAATGAACTGGAAATTATGTTTTTTTTTCTGTACCACGACATTGTTTACCTGCTAATTTGGCATGGTTTTCCGAAGTAATCGAGAAAAGATTTACTGGAAAACAAATAGAAACGAGTTTTCTGCAATGCTCGGATCACACCTTGCGCTGTATAACTTCTAAATAACAGAAAAAGAGAACTTTCTTCACAAACATTATCGAAACCGCCCACTTTGAGTCGAGATCACACGTTACTTATCCGGGTTTTCAAAGTAACGACTGAACGCCGTGATTATAGATTGAATGTATTGAGCTGATGAGGTAATCGTAAATATTTATACTCAATATTATCTTTGAAGTGCTGTTGTCGACTAGTGTAATTAGATAGAATTAGTTCTAAAGGTAAGTTTTCTTTCTTCATTTATTTCTTAACCGTAAACGAAATTAAATCTGACCATTAAATATACAAATGAAGATCTGCTTAAGGGGATTCTAAAGGTGTTAATGGTTATGTATATTTCTTTACGTCTAACCATCAGACTTAATATCAAACCGAGCCTGCTGTCATTCTGAAATGTTGCGTTAAAAGACTCGTATTAAAGCCTTCGTTATTCTATTGTACGTCACAGAGCTTAGTTTTGATTAGTTGTTTAATTTTCATCTGAACGTTGCTATAAAAAGAAGAATTCTGCTCCTTTACGATCGATACTTTCTGTATGATTTCTTGTAGATTACTTTACTGAGATTCAAAGTATGTCATTCATATAAATACATTAAAATCAAATTTAAGCTTGCAGAAGTCTGGAATAACTTACGCTTAGCGTAATAAGTTTCAGAAAAATAATCACTAATATATTGATAACAATGGTTTCTGATTTCATCCTATATATTGTTCGAAATATTGCACAAAGTAACGTATAATTAGAACTGACGTGGAGGAAACACCTACTTCCAAACTGGTACCTTGATCTTTTCATTGTTATAGTGCTTAATCAGTTAAATGTAGCTCTTTTCTGAAACACTCTGCATATTAAATGGAAATATTGAAAAGATATGAATTGAAAAGGTATCGTAAAATATGAAACGTATGCTTACTTACTGATCATACTATGAGGTATATCTTCACTTTATATTTTTAAACAGTACATGTTCATATTCATCCTCTTACATGATGGTAAAGTATTACCGTTAGGGTGAAACTCTGGTAAGACCCTGCAAAAAATACTTCTTATGTAAAGGGAAAGAAAAATTCAGTTTTCCAGAGTCACCTTAAATTTCAGTTTTTAATGAATTTTCAATTTGTTGAATTCACATTACTTAAAATGAGTTTCCGTTAATTCTATAAACTTTCCATAAAATCAAATATGAATAAAATGGCTTTAGATATATAAAATAACAATAAACGTACAAAAACTGAATGGGCTTGTTACGGTTTACATTTGAAAATGGCCTTCCTAGCAAATTTCTAACACGGCTTAAACAATACATCGGAAACTACACCCTACACGTGACTCTGTTTCGGCGAGAAAGGGATCAAAACTAAATAAGAGCGTTTCACTGTTTTCCCTAATTGTGAATAGGTATTTGTTTTTGAAAGTCATGTGTGAATAAGCAAAATATTGGTGTGAATAAACGTCTTAAAAATAATGTAAATGTTTTTATTTTTTTTCCATTTTTAAAACGCAAATGCATTAATGAGACTAGAGACATTAATCTCAGCAAGTTTTTTTGTCTCTAGTATTATTAAAAATACTATTGATGCTCCGCTTAAGTTGGTTGTTCATTTTTCTTTAAATATTTTGTTTTTAAACTTTGTCAGGAGAGATCAATCGACCGTTAGATTCAAGAGAGCAGATATCAATAATTGTCATAAAGTTACCATTGTGTTTACTTTTTTTTCTTCTGTTCGGTCCACATAGACTGCACAAAACTAAGCTCTGTATTTAAACTAAATGCTGTTTCTCACAACACAGTTATATATATATAACACAGGTAGGTGCCGATGTTCATTATGTACAGGCTTGAAAAAATGTGTGTGTGTGGTGGGGGGGGGGGGGGGAGGTTTCTGTGGCCCCCCCCCACGGGTGGTAGGGCACATAGATTTGGTCTTGTCCGAGCGTGCGTCCGCACATCCGTCCGTCCGACGTTTGGGATGCGCCTAGCTCTATAAGTATTTGATAAAAATTAATGAAACCTTGAATGAGTATTTATCATGATATGAACTTTTTCGCCTGGTCCCGCCCCCTATTTTATATTAGTTATGGCCCCTGAAAAAGCACATTTTCACCTTGTGACACACCTAGCTCAAAAGGTATTTGATGTAGATTCATGAAAACCTTGCACGAGTACGAGTCTTAAACATGACATGAACTTGCGCATTTCTTATTTATCATCTGGGTCTGCCCCATATTTTCAGTTATGACCCCTGAATTAGTCAAAAATGTACATTTTCACCTTGTAACGTACCAAGCTCCAAAAGTATCTAATAAAAATTTATAAAATCTTGCATGAGTTTTTATCATGATATGAGCTTGCGCACCTTCTATTTTTTATTTGGATCAGCACCACATCTTCAGCGTTATGGCCCCTGAAATAGTCAAAATGCTCATTTTCACTTTCTGACGCGCCTAACACAAAAAGTATTACATATAATTTAATTAAACCTTGCATGAGTCTTTATCATGATACGAACTTGCGCACCTTCTACCTTTTGTCTGGCTCCGCCTCTATTTTCAGAGATATGGCCCCTGAGATAGTAAAAATTGCACATATTCACCTTTTGGTGCACCTAGCTCAAAAAGTATATGATATAAATGGATGAAAACTTGCATGAGTCTTTATCATGATAAAAACCTGAAAACCTTTATTTTTGGCTGGCTTCTTCCCATATTTTTATAAATTATGGCCCCTGAAATAGTCAAACAATGCACATTTTTACCTAATTATGTGCCTAGCTCAAAAAGTATTTGTGAATGATGTAAATTCATGTAACATTGCTAGAGTCTTAATCATAATGTTACCTTGCCCACTTGGCATTCTTCTTGAGAATCTTAGCGCTTATTACAAAGTTATGAAACAGCAAAATAGTGGAGTTTTGTTTTTTTATGCTCATAGCTCTAAAAGTATATGGCCTAGAATAATGAATCCTTTTCATAAAATGTTTGTTTAGGCTATACCCTATTAAGACTGCAAACATTTGAATTATTTCCCCTTATTTGTGACATATGTACTAGTCGGGGTGGGGGCACACCCTGTGTCCTACAGACATATTCTAGTTAAAATTCAAAGCTACATATCAATTAAAAAAATTCGTGTATATTCAGTTTTCAAACAACATCTACAGTTTAAAGTGTTACTCTTACGCAATGAAAATGGCAAATTTTCAAAAGGAATATTTTCTGCTAAATACCGAGTAGTAAATGCTACACACTTGGGATATTTTGGTAAATTATAATTATAATTTCTATTCTAAACTGTACAAGTACAAACAATCGAAGCGTTTAAAAACGTATGTACATGTAACAATATTACAAAGTCATTTGACCTGGCCAGAGTTGTTCATCCTGTCCGTTGATGTACTATTTGAAGATTGTCGCCAGATGCATATGCTTGCTTCTCGTGCACATCATAATAAGCTTGTGAAGTTTTAATCATGTAACTTTCATAATTTACTTTTAAGTTATGAATTTTAAGTAATTATTTTAAATTGCCCTTCAGGGCTATCATATCGGCGGCAATATTATCAAAGGCCATTCATTTTTTTTATTTATTGACGATCTGCTCTATAAAACTGAAATGGCATTTATTGGTTGTAATTGGTGTAAGCATGTTAGTAGCTACGTTTGAGAACGTGTTTTGTGTTTTATTCAACTGTTTATCCCTACTAAGAACAAACTGAATCGTACAAAAACGTAGCGAATCATGATCGTGGAAGCATATCAATCGATGATCCTTGTTTAACTATGTATATTTATGACAGCCAAACAATTCTTTTAGGGAGTTGAGGGCAGTTATATTTGCCTTTGTTCGTACCTATGTATGTCCGTCCGATACTGTTGCGTGCATATCTCATAAACATTTTCTGACATAATCACACTTTCCTATTCCCAGCACAAGACAATACTAGTATAACAATATGTTTAACATTTCTAAAACTTACTTACATGTAACGTTGCTTCATTGGTACATTCACAGCTCCCCAAGCCTTATCTACCCACCCATATTACACTCACCAGCAGGCAACACAATTCATTTTATATTTCTCATTCTTAGGGTTTATATTTCACATTTTCTAAGTATTTTCATACGTCCGCCCCCTCGCTTACCCACTTCAGTTCAATCTTTTTTACATTTCCCCTATTTACTTATATCTCATATGTTTTTAAAACATCTGTTTTACCTGCAGCCATCGCCTACGCCGCTAAATGTTGTGAATAACAGGTATTTGAGATAACCACTTGCCATTTAGGCCACTGTGAAGATGCTTTATAAACTATCAAATATATGTACATTTGGCATCTTGCTGTTTCGAAACAAAGCCTTCACATATTGTATTTGTCTGTGTTATAGTCCATTTTAATCAGCCTGGCGGGGCGGGGTTTTTCGACGGACCACTGCATTATTGTGCAGGATATGTAGTATATTCGGCAACCTGATTTCTTATTTACTGGCCATCTACCTTACACTCTAACCACTATTTTGTTTTTTCTTTAGCTCACCTGAGGAATGCTCGGGAGGAGCTATTGTAATCACGCCGTGTCCGTCGTGCATCCGTGCGTGCGTCCGTCCGTGTCAACAATTGTGTTTAAAAGACATCTCCTCCATAACCACTGAATGGAATTTAATGAAACTTGGCATTGATGTTCCTTGGATAGTCCTCTACCAAAGCTGTTCAAACGGTTCTGCGTGGTTGCACGCAGTGGCCGCCAGAGCTAAAAACAGAAAAATATTCAAACGATATCTGCTCCTAAACCGATGGTCCGATTTCAAAATATTTTCATACAAATTGTAATTATGTCAACCTCTACCGAGTTTGTTCAAATTATATTGATTGGTCAAAAAACTCAGCCGCCAGAGCTAAAAATGAAAAAAAAAGTAATCAAACGGCATCTTCTCCTAAACCGATGGTCCGATTTTGAAATGATTTCACAAAAATGGTCCTTCTGTCACCCTCTACCAAGTATGTTCAAACTATATTGATTCATCAGAAAACATGGCCGCCAGAGGGCGTTGTCACTTTCCTTTATGCATATAATGGAACTCTTCTTTTGTGAAACTACTGGCCCGATTTTAGAATAATTTTACACAAATGGTCCTTGTGTGACCCTCTACCAAGATTGTTCAAAATATTTTGATTCGTCTAAAACATGGCCGCCAGAGGGCGTGGTCACTTTTCCTTATATGTATATAGTGGAAACTTTAAAAAGCTTCTTGTGTGAAACTACTGGCTCGATTTTAGAATAATTTTACACAAATAGTCCTTATGTCACCCTCTACCACGATTGTTTAAATTATTTTGATTTGTCAAAAACATGGCCGCCAGAGGTTGTTGTCACTTTCCCCTATATGTATATAGTGGAAGTTTTAAAAATCTTCTTGTGTGAAAATACTAGCCCGATTTTAGAATAATTTTACACAAATAGTCCTTGTGTGATCCTCTACCAATAATGTTCGAATTGTTTTAATTTGTAAAAGAACATTGCCGCCAGAGGTTGTTGTCTCTTTTCCCTATATGTATAAAGTGGAAAATTCTTGTGTGAAACTGCTAGACCGATTTTAAAATAATTTTAGACAAATGTTTTTTGTATGACCCTCTGCGAAGATTATTCAAATTATTCCGATTTGTCAAAACATGGCTGCCAGGGTGCGTGGTCACTTTTCCCTTTATGTATACCATTCTTGTCCAAATCATTGCCCTAAGGTCAAAAGGTGGCCACACCCCTGTGTCTGACATGTATTTACTATAGGACTTTCTATTTTCGTCTCTGAATTAATAACAGCTAGAGCCTTGATATTTGGCATGTTATATCAGACTTGTAATGTCTACCGTAATTTTTCAAATTATTGCCTTAAGTTCAAAAGTGCTTGTGATATGTATGTAATATATGTTAACATAGAAGAAACCTAACTCAGTACTTATACAAGCACACTTGGAGCCTTGTACACAGGTGAGCGCTTTAAGGTCAATGACCCTCTTTTTTGTGATTACCATTATTTGCATAACCCAGGGATTAACTCCGCCCCGCCAGGTGAAATAAAACGCACTTTACATTAATTGTTTTAGAAGTTATTTATTATTAAATAACATTTATGCATTCAAAATTGATAATTTTTTAAAACGAAGTCTCGAGTTTTTCAACTTCTTTCAAACAGCCGCAATATTGCAGTTTCGACTTAAGATAGTCACACGCACGGCGTGGATAGTTACGTCTAGCCACGGATAGAAACAGAGTAATCAATAACGATCAGTACCTGAGCCGTACTGATTGGTATGGACTACTTTAACTCATTAATACCTGCAGCCATATCGCCGCTTAATCACTGGTATCAATTTTCCGATACATTCCTGAGCCACTTATCAATTTATCTGCTTTGTATGCTTGTGGATTTTCACTGATAATCAATAATCGATAAGACCTAGGCATCCTTTGATCAAAATTGGGGACAAACATCTGTTTATTAAAGATGAATAAAACTGAATTGTTTACAACTGATACTACAATTCATGATCTAACCAATAATTTAAAATTTACTATTATTTTGATTTGCAAAATTGTTTTACAGGCCAATTGAAGTAACATGAATATGGAAAATTGCAATATTGAAGAAAGATTGGACATAGAAAAACAGCCATTATTTGATTATTTTACATTTATTCTAATATCATCTATTGCTAAACTTTAAAGCATATGACATTATGAAAAAAACAAAATTATACTTTATTTAATAAAATTAAACATACTGAATTAAAAAAGAAAGATTCTGCGGTATAATAGAATGAGAAGATAAAACAGGCAATACCTACAAATATCTTTCTAATTCCGAGATTTAGTGATGAGTATATTAAAAAGAACATGTTTAAATAATACATATTTTGATTGTTCCGATCTCTTCCAGGTTTTAAAAATCTTTAGAGTAAAATATTTTCATAAGAGTTAAAATGAACGCATAAATGCGATCTGCGTCCTTAATGAGTTAAGGTACGGCTCAGGTACGTATCGATACGGATTACTACGTTTCTATCCGCGGCCAGACATAGCTATCCGCGCCGTAATATGTGTGTCTGGGGTATTAGCGATAGTGTTCAATGTTGTATGTATAATTGTAACCCATAGTTCATCTTCAGGGGCCTCTGTGGCCGGATGGCTAAAGTCGCTGACTTCAAATCATTTGCTCCTCATCGATAAGGGTTCGAGCCTCACTTGGGGCGTTGAATTCATCATGTGAGAAAGCCATTCAGCTGGCTTAAGGAAGGTCGTGATGACATAATGCACAGAGGGGCACCAAGGGTCTTCCATCAAAGCTAGAAAGTCGCCATATGACCATTAATTGTGTCGGTGCGACTTTAGACCCAACAGAATAGATAAATGAACATAGTAAGATAAGTTTTGATGCAGGACAGAATGTTCGCCATCGAAGAGGACACGTTTGTCATAGATATATGTCACAAATTGACATACGGGCCTTATTTTATCTGTAGTGTAAATGCAGGTATTGCATCATCTTTTTGTAATTTTTTGAGTCATTGAGGTAAATGTCAGATTTCACGCATGAAATACCTCTCATGTTTTTCTGTATTTCAATTTAAATTCCATGTAAATTTATATAAATTCAGTTCAGTAATAGAAAGTGATATTTTATAAACTTCAGTAATTCATGTTTTTATCCAAAACTATAACGGCCTCAATTGTCAATTTCAATCCGCGCCAAGTATTTGATTCCGGCTATATCGTGAATCCGTGGAAATACAAATAGTCGGAGTTCATGCTAGCCGTGAATCCCATGAAATTTAGTATTTGGAGGGATTTACACTACAATTAAATGGACTAGATATGCCTGTCACACCACCTTCCGACATTATAGACGAATCTATGTCTGATTAATTTTTCTTGCTAGAATTATTCTCGATCGAGTAAGAAATTATTGTTAGATTTTTGTAGATTTTGCATACGAATTTTTATTTGGTAAATTTTTGTGCATTCTACAGAATTCTGTAACATTTACTTTCGGCAAATGATTTTAGCTAGTTTCGGTATGTCAGGATAATTTATTAAATTTTCAGACTTTTGTAAATTATTTCGAAAGTGAATCTAAATGTTTCGTTTATATAAGATGTAAATTGTACTGAAATTTGTAACATATTTGTAAAGTACTCTGTTTCAAAAACATATGTCAAACATTTCGTTGTTATGGAACGCAATTACTGCATTGTATTTTATTAAATCTATGTGGCAAGTCTGTACCATGTATGTAATATATTATTGTAATATGAAATTGTGTGCCAGTCTATTGCATATACATACAATGTCCGTTTTTGTGTATGGCATTTGATGCTATATCGATACCAAGTATGATATAACGTTTGATTTACATTGAATTTTGTTAATTTGTAGTTGTAAATAATGGCTGCAGTTTATCATTTCCATTACTATATTTTTTCATCATAAACTTTTCATATCTTTTCATACTTTGACTTTAGTCTTTTAAGTAAGTAATTTTTTGTAATAATGGAAGTAATTAGTGACGTATTTTAATCACGTGACGTATGAACTTAGTAGCACATATATTTTGTATAAGTAGCACGTATTATTTATGGGAGCCTACAGAGGTATGGTGTACCCAAAGGAGCAGTTTTATGCCCTGACTTATTTGTTTTGCTATGGTGCTTACCATATGTTATTTATTTTAGCTTCTTAGCTTCCGCCAGACGATTTTTCCTGGTGATGTCATGACCCGGAAGTACAATGCCCGAGGTTCACTTGTCTTCACTCACCTGGATGTGATATTCCCAGCGCAGAGCTTTCGTCCCATGGTTGTGCCGTAAACCGCAAAGACGCTGATTTTTGTTATCCTCTGAAGTCAGCTCAGGGATGCAATCACCTACCACCATAGGGAGCCAAAACGGAATCAGCGTATTCACGGTTTAAAGGGACTTGATTTCAAGATACGTTTTATATTGTTTGTGCTACTTAAAGTTCGCAATTAAATGAAAGAACTGTGCCACGTCACATTCAAATGGAAGTGTCGGAACTTTGTATCTGGTGATACTGAACTTTGATTTTTTTTTCTTTCTTTCTTATAATCAGTTTTTTTTCATATCATCTATTCATTGTTAATAATCATCTTATGTAAATAAATTTGTAAATATTGTAAAGGGTGTTGATTTGTTCTGATGGTTACTGTCGCCGGTACGGCCATTCCTGTCACAATATAACCTAGGCAAAACATAAATAGAAACGAATCCACCTTATTACTTTAAAATATCTAGGTCGAATAGGAAAAATTAAATTATACAGTAAACATGATCGAATCTGCTAGTGTGAACAAGAATATAGTAAAGACTATCAAATCAATGTACTATTTGCATCGGCAATTTGTTGATAAACAGTGTAAAAATGCTGCCTTACAGAAACTTTTCATTAAAACCGTAGGTGTAAATATTTAAATTCTCGCTTTTGGAAAAAACTGGCGTAATATGTGATTACGGGTGTGTCTGTCAAGTTCGTACGAATCATTTCTTGTCTTGATTATAACTTGATAACCATTCAAGGGACTGACTTCAGATCTGGAATACAACTGGATGGTGAAGAAGTGATTTGATGAGTTTAACAATCAACATGACTTTCTTACCCCCCCCCCCCCCCCTCCACGCAACTCCACTACCCATCCACAAAATAATTCCCTTCCCAGCCCCCTTTCCCCCAGCGGAAGGACGCAAAGATCACTTTTAGTTTCCTGTTACTCAGTATTTTATCAACTTCAATAAATTTTACTTCCTCCTCCTCTGATCTAAAATTTTGGGCTAATATTCCCCGCTCTTGTTTTTAAATATTCTCTGCTTTCAATGGAATCGTCGGACATCATTAAAAGTCTAAAACTAAGAGTATAGTTGTGAATTATACTAGTCACAGATTTAATTCCTCTTCATTGCACAAAATGGTTTCTTCACAAGTGTGATATTTCGCATGTCAACTGTTGAGGAAAAGACATGTTGTACTTCCACTATGGCACACTACGACTAACTATTGTCAAAAACTGCAAAAAATGTTATAAAACATAGTTATTGGATGACTTTGCATTCTGCTTTTCCCCACATTCTTGCATAATATTTTTTTTTCACTGGATCCGCCCATGTATTAACAGGGAAAAAATCGTGTGCAAACAAGGCAATTCAAGTGCTGTAAATAGCCGAGTTACATTTTTGAAATGCTTTCCCAGAAACACTTATGTATTTCTGCACAGACTGAACTCTGGTGACTGCGTCTTGTTTCATAAAAGATGCAATCTAATCTATAGAATGTTTTGCTGTATCAGTTGCACTGCCTTAAACAACGTTCGTATTCGCTTCTCCCCCTGTTTAAGTCGGCGTCGATTCAGTTTTTTAAATAACCGTGAATGCTTAAGAATCACGTGTAACTTGTGCGATTGTTTGTTTTTTGAAATGATATAAATGATTTTGTTAAGTATCAGTCGGTATGTTTTACCTATTTTCTCGAAAACTTTACATAAATAGCTTGAAAGCCTATTCATCCGTACTACAAGTGTGCTCGTACTCAAAATAACACGGATGTAAAACTATTATTCTTGAAATTGTGCTCCTATTTACCAAAGATTTAAGTGTTATGAAAAACTATTGGTAATGTTATGTTTGTAATAACAACAGATTAACAACCCTTTTGCTTTTCAATATATCGTAAATGTCTTATCTCTGTATATATACATGTATATATAAGCAATAAAATATGTTTAAACTAACAGATTCACAAAATTGTTAAAAAACCTTCATTACGTGCTGTTTGCAGCATTGTTTTTTTCTGGGCCCAGGTTATGGATATTTAAAACATGTTTACCGTTTCCAAGAACAACAAAATGGGGATTTAAAATTTACCGGAATCGAATATCGACAGTACACGTCTGTTTACACGTCTGTTTTCGGTCTCGGTCGCAAACGATCCCGCAGGCTTCTGCAGACGTAAATAGACAAAAACATAAAATAAAAAAAAATATCCCTACAGTGAACGACACTATTCAAGTATTGTAATTGTTCATCATGTATTTGTAGCTGGCTAATATCTTTTAGCAGAAATATATTGACAATCTGTAAATGTCTCTTATAACTGGGATGACAGGGAATGAATCCTTTGACAGTATTTTGTATCTTTCAACATTTACCACTTTTACAGATGTTGCTTTTTCCTTCGCCGTTCTGCATATTAAAACTATTTTAAGGACATAAATAGTTCCATTAATTTTGTATTAGTTGACAGCTAGAAAGTACAAATAGTAATACTAGTTAGCACATTTTTGTCCTCATAGCTTGAGAAGTGTCTGACGTTATGTTGTAAAATATTTTAGCTTTCAGAAGAGTTTATAGTTTCAAATATTGACGATGAATCTTTCTTAAATGAGGAAGTGTTTCGCCATTCTAGAGTACACACTTATTCCTATCAAATTACAAAAAATCAGAAGAATGTCTAACATATTTCAATTTCCTTCTGTGTTTAAATATGCGATGAAGATACAAACACTTATGTGTAATTGAATTAGACAATCGCCATTGCTAGTTATGAGGCAGACTTTATTTATGTTAAGATTTAATTTAAACGCACTAAGTGTACTCTACTAAAACAATTAAGGAGTTGCTTAACACTGAATGTGGGCAAGTACTTGAAGGTGATTCACAATTCATTAAGTATTATAATTGACACAGGAAATTATGTTAAAAGTTGATATAAGCCTGTCTCCGGATAAATGTCCGTAAGTCACTAATTAAATTGATATCCTGCAAAGACATTTTATAACAAGCAACGGAAATAAGCTTTAATTGCTCATAACGATTTAAAAGCATTTGTTAATTTGTGTCTCATCAATAAGCAATCGTATCAAATTTGCTGGCAAAATATGGGAAAGTACCGATAGATAATTAGTACTGTTTTAACTAATAGGTATATTGTTGAGAAGCAATTTGCATTTGGGATGAAGGGAAGATACTCTGACAACTGTTGAAAAATAAACAATATGAATTTCATCAGTTCAACACTGATATGTAAGTAGAACTTTACCATATATCTGTTTTATCTTTGAAATGAATTCGTGTTCATGCACGCTAGTGTTACGCAGACCATTCTCACACCCTGGTACCGGCGCTTCCAAGTACAGGTGGCACTCGCACGTACAGCGCTCGATAAGCGATTTTGGAGGAGCGGTGGTGCAAGTATTTCTTATTGTATCTCCGGTAATTGAAAACTTTTTTGTAAAATGAAAGATATCTGCGCCCTATTGAATAATTGATGGCTATGTTCTGTGAGTGTCACAACATTTCATTTTGAAATAAACAAAATATGGCGAGTTAAACGCGAACGTTTGACTAAAAAATGTCAAATGTCAATAAAAACGCGTAGAATACACAGTAAATACTCCAAATGTATTTATTTTTGATACAGTATCGTAAAGCTATGTCTTCTTACAATAACCAGTTCAAATTCCAAGCCTAAATTTGTTATATTTAAAGAACGACTCGTTTTTAAAGATGGTAAATGGTTTCAAAACGGCACTCACATGGCACAGGAGTGTATTTTTTGACGCACAACAAGTACAGCTGGAGAAAAGTTTTTAGAAATGTGGAGTAATCGTCAGTAATTTGGTTTTAGTATAATTATTTAGGAGGCCAACATACTCAAAGTAAATCTAAATAATGATTATGTTTCTCAATTGCCTATTATTTAAACAATTTTTTACCAAAACTACAGAGAAATAATGTAAAATTGCAACGATTTTGTTCCGTCGTCAACGTATAACTTTTTAAAACACAACAAGACTTGATGTATGCCAGTCTGAGTAATTGCCCTTGGGTGTATCTAACTATAGGATATTTTTGTTGAAAGAAGAGTCTGTTACATGTAGCAGGATGTGATTAAAACTTTTTTTTTAAATAAAAATGTATACTACTGGTAACAGAAATGCGTAACCCTGAGTATGTTAGATTTAATATGTAAATCGTCGGGGAGCCGAGCGAAAACTGGCTGATCAGCGGGCAGCAAGAAGTTGAGGTTTGAAAGGCATAATGGTGGGGTCGCCGAACGAAACGACGATAATTAGACTTCTTAATTATCGGCACAGCCCCCGGGCACTCAGCCGCTTTACATCTTGAATCTCGATCAACGCCAGCCAACCCCACCCCTTCCCGCATTTTTGCTAGCTAACCACTCCGCGTTTAACTTTTCTTATTCTCGTGTTTTCGCTCGACAGGGTCGCGGGGCGAATTGACGAAATGGTATAAATCAGCCACCGTAAAAATCTTCTATTTCTCTGTTATGGGTGTTTACTGAATCTTATATCTAATAAAAAAAGTAAAATATTATTCGTAAGAAGTTCAACATTTATTATACATTCAATGTAGACGTATGGTAAGGTGTTAAAATTAAATTTAAAAAGAATAGAAAACTTGTCAGTTCGTTATAAATGAGTTTTACTAACTCTATATTCAAACCCCCACAAAAAAAATAGCGCATACAAAAACTAGCTAAAGTGAAAACATTATATGCTAAATCAATGACTTTAACTGCTTATACTGTTCAGGTATTTATCAGATATTTAAATCCAGCTACAGAAAGTTAGATGTTGCTTAACTTTACAAAATGATTGGCGTTTATGCAGTGTGGAGAACTTTAATCTGTTTCTTGCAAGACCGCCCCATAGTCGTGTTAAGATTTCAGTATCGACCTATATATATATGTCGTACGGATGCTCATAGCATTATACTGGTACTCATACTCAAAAACGTTGAGATTGACCTGAAATTTTGTTTAATAACGCCATTTAACCAACCGCATACGCACGCACAAACGAACGCAAGCACACACATATCTTCTTGCAAAACTTAAAGTCCACTGATCATTCCGAGTCCTGATGAATGTTTTGAAGCACGTTTTTCATTTTTCAACGAAATCCCAGGACATATTAAATTTATGCATTGATCAGTTTTCAAGAACCTTTTTAATAAAAAATAATGTTAAAATATTGTCGCAGTAAGTTTTTATATAGAAAGATCGACTTCTAGGAGTCAGCTTTTTAACAGTATAAAGATGTATGATCATAGAGGCACCACACTGAGAGTAAACCACAACAAGGTCTACATTTCTGAACACTTTTCTCGAGCTGTACTTGTTGAGCGTCAAAAAAAATGCACACCTGTGCCATGTGAGTGCCGTTTTGAAAGCCCTTACTATCTTTAAAAACGAGTCATTATTTAAATATAACAAATTAAAGCTTGGAATTTGAACTGTTTATTGTTAGGAGACATGAGTATACGATACTTATCAAAAATGAATACATTTGGAGTATTTACTGAATATTTTACGTGTTTTTTTTTTGACATTTGGCATTTTTGAGTCAAACGTTCACGTTTAACTCGCCGTATTTTGTTTATTTCAAAATGAAATGTTGTGACACTCACAGAACATAGACATCAATTATTCATCAGGGCGCAGATATCTTTCAGTTTACAAAAAGTTTTGAATTCCCGGAATTACAATAAGAAATACTTTCACCACCGCTCCTCCAAATCGCTTATCGAGCGCTGTATGTGCGAGTGCCACCAAAACTTGGGACCGCCGGTACCTTTGTATGAGATCATCCTTTCTCACAGAGAAGATATGTTCTATATTTTCTTATGTTTAATATCAAAGTACAGCAGCTTCTAATCGTAGGAGAGTCTAAGAAGGGTCATTGCATCTAATATAAATTGCTTGTGCTTAGTTTGCAATGTTGGCATGTTCATAATTCAACACTAAATTTCACAGTTTTAAAGTCAAAACTTGAAAAAAATGAAACTTTGTTACTGTGTCAGGTTAAATAACATTTACTGAATTGCTTGCTAAAGTTTTGGTCCTCGGTCCTTCGGGCCATCGACAATAGCTTTCTTTATTGACAAGCAGGATATTCATTAATTGTTTATTTGTATATTACATTACTTACATAAATCACCGTCAATACCTCAACAGCTGTTTGCTCGATAGAAAAATCTAAATTTAAGAAAGACATCATTGAAATTTATCTGTGATGATAGGAAATACTAATGAGATTCCAAAACTAACATCCTTCGATTCATTGGCCGACAAGCCATTAATTAAATATATATATACACTTGAATGATACTTAATGTGCAATACACAAAGACCCACCTACCCACATCAATTTCGGGTACCAATCTGTCTTACAGAATCAAAAATAAATGCTATGTCGCGAGGTTAAATAAGCTGGAATATTTACTTCAGTCTGACCTTTTGTCTGAATGAATTGTATGCTGATAAAACTGAAATTTGGTTTTCCAAGTAGTTTTATAAAGCTGATGTTAAACATTTAGCGTCTTTCTTTTCATATTTCAGAAACATATTTTTCTTATTGTAGGTATTGTTCTCATTGGCCAAAGCAGCAGTGCTGTCGGTAATTTATTCCTTTGCAATGATAAACATCTCATCAACATAAAATTGGAGTGTCCAGGTGATAACAAAATCGACATTATCGACGCCTGGGACATACTTTCGACACACAAATATAATTGCGAAAACAACGCGACTTTTTCGGAAACGCGATACGGCTTATCGAATGAAGTGATGCATAAAATTCTAATGAAATGTTTTTATCAGAGAAAATGCATGGTCAAACATTTCCGTGATGAACATGGGCCAAATAAACATCGTGGTATTGGAATCGAATACGCATGTATTCCAGGTAAATTGATAGTTTCCCTTCTACATTCAACATCATATAATGCAGATAGCTGCTTGATAATCATGGGTGTTTATATCAAACACAATTCTTTTCCAGAACGTATATATTTTAATTTGCCTAATGGACTGACAAATAAAACGTGGAACTTTTTCTTGAATATATATATCCTTACACGGTGTGTTTCATTGCATAAAAAGTGATTGTGGCATATTGAACATAATATATATTGAACAACGTGATACATACCTCTGCGCTGGCATTACACAAATGAGGCATATTCAAAGGCCAAACATGTTTCCTTAATGACGCTATAATTGCATTGTCATTTCAGATAAGAAGTTTATAAATTTATGTCATGGTACTCCGAAAATACCGCTCACAGATGTTTACCTTATCAACCAAATTTATGAACGAAATGAACACAGCAGATGTCACTGTGATCTTTCATATCATGGACGTTTTGTTGTGACTGTGACACATTTTCCAACAGAATGGTAATTTATTTCGCTTTTTTTAATTTCTATAAATCTTTATAATTTAAGGAATGCAAACTAAATAATATTACGCTGCTGGTGATGAAAGTCATGGAATGACACTGAGTTTCAAGCTTTACACATCGTTTTCATGCTTTTGACAAATGCGCGTTGTATCTGTTGCAGGGACTTTCTATAAATAACTTTTTTAGTATCAACTTAGATCGATCTTGTTTGTTTGTGCATTGGCCGCAGTTATCAGAATACTGAGAAAACATATTAATCGGTTAAAAGAGATGCTGAGAACAATTAAATTACAATAACTCTATTCGAAATATTGGAAAATTTTAATTTGCACTATCTTTCATATTATGTTTCATATGAGCAGGATGCATCTGAAAGTAAAAACTTGGAATATGACTTGTCCCCACGAAAAGGTATACAAAGATCAAGTGTACAAACATGAGACGGTTTATATAAATACAGATACTCCTAGGCAGCAATATACTGTAATAAACAATGCAGTGAACCGAAAAAAAGACGAACTCGCATTTCTTCTAGTGAATATATCAGGTAACTTCAAATCTATGTGGTGCAACTGGTAATATATAGGATATACTAATAAGTATAGAGTAAGCATAGAGCTAAAAGTCATCATGTAAACAGAGAAGTCGGGGCTCTCAAGACCACAAGACTCATTTCTTTTTAAATTTTTCCAGTTTAGTTCAGCATGGGACAAGACAACCATAAATAAACATCAGACTTAATCTCCAACAGGCAGGTTATTTACTGTCTTATTATGAAGCTTAAATTGCAATGATATACACTTATACATTTTCGAGATACGAAAGGCATATTATATTAGCGTCGGTGTCATGATATCAATAACATGGCATCGCTTTCATAGGCATCACGTTTACTCTGCCTTTATATTAATGAAAAATGGAAAATCATTTCAGCAACAGACGAAGAAAGCAACTTTACTTTACAATGTTATGGACCCGCTGGTAAGGCAAATTCAACTTTTAATGCCTTAGTTTAACCTAAGATAGTTATATTTATTCATAATTTTATCGTCTGTTGTCTACTTGTACATTCTGGAAGGTTTCAGTCTACTTGTATGCATATTAGTAAAGTCGCTTACACATGTGTCCCAGCCAAAAAATATATTCTGCTACATTGCATTAGTGTAAGCAACTGGAAGGATATATTTGTACAAATGTAAAGTAGTTTTACATGTTTTGTTCTGTATCTATAAACTCTGTAAAAAGATCCTTTGGAAGCAAAGAATGAAACCGGAATAATAGCAGGCTCAGTTTGAGTCAGTTCATGAGAGGTTTTGAAATGTGCAACACCTCTAAAAACATATTGTTTGTATTTCTTTCTTTGGTTTTCTTCATATTCATAATAGCTTATTCACAAATAACAATATACTACAATGTTTAACAATGTGCAATCAGTATTTGAACGCCGTTAAATGGCTTTCTAGCATAAAACTGCTGTTCTTGTCACTTTTCGGAGGTGTTTTAACAGGAGAGAAAACGTGTGTTAACAGAGAGATTCTCACGCTTACGTTCTGTTATAACACTTTTCTTTTATATGCGCGTTCCATAGTAAAGCGTAAACATATCACGGCCATAAAACGGATAATTCAAATGGAAATGATGTCAACGTGAAAACACAACTCAGGTGTTCGCGCATTTCATGAAAATCTGATGGCGTTGAGGGAGAATGTATTTTTTTCGCGTTTTATGCTACAATAGCGTTAGCGCAAGTTCATTTCATGTTATAACATCTTCAGAGTCCCTCAGGATACGTTAGTACCCTCCCCCTATGTGCTCGGACACCAACCAAACTTTCGGGATTCTGCAGACGTTATAACACAATAAAACATGCGTTATCCCTACAATAGAAACGACTTAGGGGTATCATTTAGGAACGACGAGAAGAAAACGCGGGAGCTACAAGAAGATGATCAAAGGAATATAGGCGTTTGTAAATTTTCTAAAATGTAGAGTTTGATATACCAAGATGTTTCAAAACTTAAGAAAATACTAAGAAAATCCTGCGATTTGAAAAAAAAATCGAACCTGAAATATGTTTTCATTATGAGAGTGTATGAGAATTTAATGAAATCTTTTACACTGAATGCAAGCATTAATACTTGGGGCAACATGTAAAGGTCTGTGTAATTGGTTTGTTTTGAGATAGTTACCGATGATTCAAGATATTTGTAAACTTCAAGATGACATTACCTAACAATATTATGTCAGCATTGCATTATTGCCTCGGCGATATATGACCTTTCTGTGTCGATTCGCCGTAAAACACATGTACTTGGTATATAGAAAGTTGCAGACTGTATCAAATAACGTACACGTTGCCATCGATTCGTAGCACGCCTCGAGTTTTGATTTGACAGATCAAGACGGTTTTACTAAATTGTGATCAAGAAAGGGAAACTCGAATAATTTCCAAAAATGATGACACGCTGTTGGATTTTATTATTGTAGTTCATAGCTTTTGTCGTATTCAATAGTAATTTAAAGGCACTTCTGCGAGAAGGTATTTTAAAACCCGTTTTTATGTGGATGTGGTTTACAAACTTTTAAGATCTTGCTTCAGGCTTATCTTTTTAACTGTATTTGGTATAATTATTAAACGTTACGTTTTACGACCTACGTTAGGTCACGACTTGTTTTGAGACATATCGTATGTTTAGTGTTCAACCATTTTATATATGGACACTACGCTTCTCTCTTTGATTGTGTCTGATGGAATAGAAGGGGGACTCTATTGTAAGCAGTTTTTAAATCCCGCCAGGGCTGAACTGATTTGATATCTGTCGTCTGGTCTGTTTCGTCGGGCCCTTTAGGATGTTTCTCTTGTTGCTGTGTCTTCTGCAAAGGACAAGAGCATTTTTGTCTTTTACATGACATGCCGTTTGTTTCCATTAGTGTGTTGGAGATTTCCCTGGTGGGATTAATTTTATTTACTGTCCCGTGTCTTTCGAACATGGCGGGGATAAGACTAATGTGCGCACAATTAACCAATTTATCTTCCCAGCTGTGTTCTTGCCAAGGTGGTACGCCACTGTGTTCCTTTACTTGTTCATTTTATCCTCGTGTGTTTGCTTTGTATGCGAGTGTTTGTAGTGTGCACGTCTTCGTGATGTGGGTTTCGGTTTGGGGAGGCTGCGGTTCTGGTACATGGCATTACCTGTTTTATGTTGTCCTTGTGTTTTGTTAACAGCTGGGTCTCCCAAGATAAATGCAGATTATAGAGGTATAAAATGTTTAATCACGTAAATGGTTGAAAGTGACTTCTAGCATGGGAGCACTTTCTTTACATTTTCGATTAAAGATATTTGCCGAAGAGTGAAATAGTGTTTGCATATTCATGTATATATTGTATCTGTCAAGTTTTCGGTTAACTATAATGGTGACAATATCTGAGGTATCTTCCAAGCAGTATACACGATGAAGGTTTCCTGATATAACCGTGGTTCCTAGATATACTCGACTTGATGTACCAATTGAACTTGCTGCCTTTTTTTAGACTTGCTGCTTTTGTTAGACTTGTTGTGCTTGTTAGACTTGCTGCACCCCCCTAAAACTTCATGCGCCTGATAGATGTACTGCGCTTTATAGACTTGCTTCACGTCTTAAACTTGCTTCGCTTCTTAGACGTGCTTCACTTCCTGGACTTGCTTCACGTCTTAGACTTGCTTCGCTTCTTAGACGTGCTTCGTTTCTTAGACTTGCTCCTCTCACTAGACTTGCTGCGCAACCTGGACTTGCTGCACTTGGAAGACTTACTCCTCCGAATTAGACTTGCTCCTTTTACTGGACTTGCTGCGCAACCTGGACTTGCTGCACTTGGAAGACTTACTCCTCCAAATTTGACTTGCTCCTGTGACTGGACTTTCTGCGCAACCTGAACTTGCTGCACTTGGAAGACTTACTCCTCCGAATTAGACTTGGTCCTTTTACTGGACTTGCTGCGCAACCTGGACTTGCTGCACTTGGAAGACTTACTCCTCCGAATTGGAATTGCTCCTGTTACTGGACTTGCTGCGCAACCTGGACTTGCTGCACTTGGAAGACTTACTCCTCAGAATTAGACTTGCTCCTTTTACTGTTTTACTGGACTTGCTGCGCAACCTGGACTTGCTGCACTTGGAAGACTTACTCCTCCGAATTGGACTTGCTCCTTTCACTGGACTTGCTGCACTTGGAAGACTTACTCCTCCGAATTTGACTTGCTCCTGTTACTGGAATTGCTGCGCAGCCTGGACTTGCTGCGCTTCGGAGACGTATTCCTCTAACTGAAACTCTTAAGTTTCGTTAGTGACAATTCTGGTTTCTTGCATACCAGACGGGAATTTCCGGTATCTATACCGGTGCTGGAAAAATCCTTCTAACACCCCTGGGTGTAAGATGACTCTCGTGCAGTAAATGACGTATAACGAACTACATATATGTAGAAAGTTTATGTAGTAATTTATATATCATTTAAAAAACGGAATAAAAATTTAATTAATAACTTGACAGTTCCTGTTGGATCCTGATAATACATTTCTCGATTCAAATCACGTTATTTTATCAAAAATTCATAACGTTACGCTGCAACTGATAAAACAAAACCGGAACAAAACATTGTTGTTTGTTTTGAAACGTCATGACGTCTTCCCTGTTTACGGACGTTGGTTTCCCGCGCTTTGTTTAAATACTGTGCCATAAGAAATAGTTCTAAAGCGAAAGCCGTTCAATTGATTTTATTGTTCTTATTATTTCTTGAAATCGGTATGCAAGAAAACGATTCTGTCATTGGTTATAGGTGCAAATGGAAATGTCCGGCTCTCGGGTAACTGCAAGGAGCCTCGTTACCGCCTAAACAGTTACCCTCGAGGCCGGATATTCCTATCTGCACCTACAACCAGTGAAAGAATCTTATATTCTTTCTGAATCTTATTTTTTTCTCTCTTTTTTTATTTCTAATTCCTTTCAAGTATTAATACAAAACGCGCGAACCGGATAGAGAGACGTCATTGTGACGTCACGCGAACAAAAATAGCACACACAAAATGACGGCAAATTGTGTTTGTTTTGTACAAATAAATTGATATTTTTGACAGTATCTGTGTAATCAGTTTTTATTTGTATAGCTTTGTGTGCTCATGCAAGCAATAAGCACGTTTACTTTTAATTAGGTATGTCCCTTTAATGCCATTTCAGGCAATACTTGTTAGCTCTAATATCAGTAGTCATATGGCTGTATACTAATATAAATACTGTTTCCTGGACTTGTAATTTCAACATGCATGGATAAATTGTCAAATATCTTCACGCTTTTCCATATTTCAAAAAGCAATATTTCTTGTGGGGAGCATGATTTTCTCATCTCAGTGTTGTTATATTTTCTGGTCCTTTGGGATCATTGATTTTGAAGTTTGAAAACTGCTTAAGCCGGTACCAGGGGGAGTGGGCAGTGTTGTATTTTTAATTACTGCTCATGAACAGACTCAATCAAACCGAGTCTGCCATTTCCACTGTTTGCCTTGTTCTCGGTGCTTCTGAGGGATATTCTTGACAGACTTTATTTATTACACAACTATGAAGTAAGACTCACAATTGGCAATGTTGAATTTTGGATTCAGATTTATAATGTAGTTTTTATAACAGAACCATTAATATCAAACCCACTCATGATGAAGGTTTTAATCGGTAGGGGTGTGTTATTCCAGAAGAATATATTTTAAGTGCAGTTGAATCAGTGACACATTGGTTAGCAGATTGGACTGCAACGCCAGCGTTCTAGGTTGGATACCCGGTCGTATGTGATATCGGGACTAGTCTTCAGTGCTGGATGAATTATTTAAACTAGTACTGTTCCAGCTGTATCGGCCCAGACTGAATACTGAGGAGATAAGTGTGACGCTTGCCATGGGCTCGGCTGGAAATAAGTTAATCCATCAATTCAAAGGTGGGAACTTCCGTCTACTATCCACGTTAAACAAGAAACTTTACCTTTGACATGTTTAATTCTCAGTCTTCAGAGACTATCAAGTTATAGTTGGAAACCACAATATTTGGAGGCAACATAAAATACAAATATGTTCCTTAAATTATTAAAGTAAACTGGTGCTATTTCAAGGTTCGATTTGACGGGGTTTTTTTGGAATCTGGAATCTGGATGTTGTTTCGACGACTGCATTGTGTAAAAGAATCAACAGCATTTTCCAGTTCATTCACACTTAATTGATATATCATATTTAAAATTTACTTATTCAGATTTGAATAATTTATCATTTTCCTGGAGCCCAGACAAAAACCTTATCACCAGAAACATTGATATATGAATTTACAGCGTCCTTGACCACTTCCGATTTATCTTGTTTGAAAGAAGACTTTAACACCTCACACTTTTCTCTAGATCTCTTGAGTAAAACAAACATTCGTGACACTTGCTCCACCTACCACGGTTTGAAAATTTGTAGCATTCCTTACGGACAAAATATTCAAAAGATGATAATAAATAGTGCTTCTTTCAGATATTTGACTCGAGGGTCGAATCTGTCAATTACATTTAAGATCATAGCTTTATATGAAGTCAATATTTTGAAGTATGTAATACTGCCAAAGTTTTCATAAGTTCAAGACTTCTCAACAATTCACTTTATTCTATATAATATAAATCACATAATGTTTCCGCAAAATTCACTTTTTAACTTTCCAATATCAGGTCGTCCTTGAAGAAGAATAAATTGCCACCATGAATACGTCCTATTTTCCGTTTGAAACTTGCATTTAAAAACAATTGATGGCTTTCTCACATGTAGAATTCAACACCCTGAGCAAGGCACGAACCCACATTAGTGAGGGGGAAGTCATTTGTAGTCAGTGACCTTAACCACTCTGCCACCGAGGCCTCAAAGAAATATTCTAGGCGCTAGTTCGTAAATCAAAACGCTGACATGTGTAACAGTTTGTAGCAGCCATAAGTAGAACAATTTAAATGTTTTGAAGTTTGCATTCTATTAGTAGGTCCTAAAAACTTCTATCCACATTTTCTTAGTTTAAGAATGCAGTATATGGCAAATTGTAACCTTGTCAGTTTATTTCATAAATTTTAAAAAGTTCTGTTTTCCTTAAAGCTTATATTGATATGTTACATATTAAGAATGACATTGGTACTACTTTTCAACCATCAGTATTGAATTTCAACTTTGCTGCCATATTTTATTACTATGCCGTTATGTATTCGATCTTGACTTCAAATAAAATTCTTACTATTCTTACTAAAACACATTTATACCTCTTAATGATAAAAGCTTGCATTTATAATATTTGTAATAAGTTTATGAAGTTTTATTTAAATATTGATTTTTATACATGAAACAAAAATGCAGATTTAGGCAGAAGATCTTTGTGTTGTCCGTTTATTATGGTTAATTGTAGTTATTCTTTAAAAGATATATGAGCCGCGCCATGAGAAAACCACCATAGTGGCTTTACGGCCAGAATGGATCAAGACCAGCCTGCGCATCCGCGCGGTCTGGTCAAGATACATGCTGTTCGCTTTCAAAGCCTATTGGATATAGAGAAAATGTTAGCGAACAGTATGAATCCTGAGCAGACTGCGCGGATGCGCAGGCTGGTCTGGATTCATGCTGGTCGCAAAAACATTATGTTGGTTTTCTCGTGGCGCGGTTCATATGTGTTTTTTAATACATGCTTAAAAAATTCATCTCAAATATAAAATCAAATGTATGAGTGGCAGGGTGTAGCAAAAGTCCCTGCTGCAATTTAATGTAATACCTATTGATATTAAGAAAAATAAAGAAAAATATTAAGAGTTACCAGTCTTTAGTTATCATGACCCGCCGCCAGGAGGCGGTGGGTTTATTGGTATGCTAAAATATTTTCATGTGTGGGACATAGAGCAAGTCACGTGACAGGTTTTCGATCCTGATGTGTGATACAGTAATACTTTTTTTAAATTATTTAAATGATAATATATATAATACTTTGGTCACTTGACACATTTCGACCATGTTCGTAACACACCGTAAGTTACAACCATCTCGGCTGACGGTGACCTAATTCACACGATCCTTTTATTTACATTTTTATTACTACAATTTTAGCCTTTCATGTGGTACATTTGACTTAGATACAAGAATTTTATAATTTGGTGGCGATGTAGGATTACCTCGATTATCGGCGATTTGTGAAATTATGCTTTTTCTGAATATTAAATTGTAAAAACAGGTTGTGTATGACGTCATCAATATCCGCGTACATAACATGTAAACAAATAATCAGCTGTTCAGTGAGCTGATAAGCTTTGATAGAGATGAGTAAATGGAAATGTGTTTACATTACTTCTGATATGATTCTAGTTAGGAAAGTGTGGTTAGTTTGCATAAACTATAGATATTAGATTTTTTAGGATATAATTAAATATTTTTAGATTGCCGTGACCTGTAGATGACCCCAGCCAATTATTTTTTAGATTATTAAAAGTTCATTTATTATGATTGATCTAAATATATATTTCTGGCGGCGGAAAAACTTTTGACTTGTTGCTTTATCGTTTGTACATTTGTAGCCGGTCCAGGGCATCACTCAACAAAGAAACAGCCGACTTCAACTGTGGAGACACCATCTGCGGCTAGATATGCAGCTGTTTCTTCATTTATAACGGCTGTATGTCTGCTTGGAATTTGTGCATCTACATTTCTTATTTACCGCCGATTTGTGACGAAAAAAGAAATTGGTATGTGTCTTAGTTCTAAATATAAAGTAATACCCTTGAGAAATATTCGAACATAGTTCTAAAGTATACTATACAGGTTAGTGTGACAGTGTCTGTATCACTGACGTCGCGATGATTCTTATGCCGGGTGTCACACTTTGATTGAGTGGTTGTATCAATTACTTTTGTACAATTTAATTTATGTATCCTCTATATAAAACCGATAGCTATTTATACAGATTCAAGTCGCAACAACGCGAGCATGAGGTCTCTTGGTGCGGTCAGTACAGTCGAAAGAAACTTACATGCGTCAGTCTATGTAGACTGTGGTGGAAGGTAACATATTTTGAAACATCAGAAACATTTGTATTCAAACACCTTTTTGCAATATTGCAAGATTCTTTAAATGTTTAATTGTACATGTATTGTAAGGTAGTCAAGTTGAACTGCTTTGCAACTGACCTAAAACATATTCTCGTAATTAACATCACTATATAGAAACTGGATACATAAATGTGTTCGGGTTCATAAATCGCGTTTCAGCTCACAGCATTGATCTTGCATGTAGTTAGGTCTAATAGGCTTTGTTTCTGACAAACTGTGAAACCTCATGTACTTAGTATTGGTTATGAGTTTTAATTAACATAACGTGTAGCAAATGCAATTATTTCAGTCACAAGTATTCATAGAAAATGTACTTCAGTAAGAAAAATTACTTTACCTAAAAACACTTCGTTATTTAGACATTCATTTCTCTCTTGTGACACAGGTACCAGTAAAATTACTTTAAACTGCAACTGAAGTTTTGCGAAATTTAATTACTGCATATTTTCTATTATCTTTTTTGAAGATTAAGTCATTCCTATGCAGAAATTGGGAGTCTTTCAGACTATCGTCATTACGTTATGCCAGATGAGACATCTCAACAGAGCTTAAAAGTCAAAAGTCGATATAAGACATTGGTAGAAGAATGTTACTCGGGAGATTCCCAAAACAATGATGGAGAAACTTCAAATGGATGTTATTCTAAATCAAAGGATTAGTCAGAAGATTCAGGGTGGAAAGAATAATGACAAAAACTGCTCAGATAACCACAGAGGTTCAATACCCGTTTCTGGCGCAATGCAAGACCTGTCGGTTGACAACACCACACGTATATTTCTTGAAGTGAAAACTAAGCCAAGACCTTGTTTAAGCCCAACAAAAGAAGCAGCTGACAGCAGAAATAAGGATAATAATATCAGTTTTCCAGCAATGTTCATGGAGAAAAGTAACAAAGAAAGCGTGGACTATTCGATTAAAATGATTCCGAATGAACACTATGATCCTTCAGGTTATTTAGATTTAGACGTCCCTGAAAAAACCAGCAATGCTAATTTGATGAACTGGAAAATGGAAGTATATTCCGTCGAACAAATAGCAAAAGCAAAACGATCAGACCCTTTGAAAAAGTCTGAAAATTTAAATGAGGTTGGAAAAAGAGGAGTAACAATCGTGCAAAAAGGTGTACATGGTACATCGCCTGAGCAGTACGACTATACTCACAACCGTGAAATCTTGTTTTCGGAAGATGGACCTGCGCATACACGTGCAGATTCATACGAATATTGTGCTCCAAATGAAGACGTCCGCAATCTTGTTTATAAGCAATAACGTCGTGGTAGTGAATATTGTGAGAAAACAGGTCAAAACATGCTGAAAGCTGTTCGCGTTTAAAAATGTACTGACAATGAGCAACGTCAACATTACATAACGCGTTTATGCAGCGGTTAGGTAGATTGACAACTTTTTAAATAGGTTTATAAATTTTGTAAATGCTCAAATACTCAAAGTTATCAGCTGTCAGGCACTTGTCATCAAATATTTAAGTCGCTCGATTAAAATACATACAGTTGTTATTTTGGAGATATTCCTGAAGCAAGATACCATGTTGGTACACTTTTGGCGAATTTGAATGAATAGTGAAGGCAAATGATTAAAATCTATAATGATGTAAATGCTTTCTTTTTAAACGCTAACGAAAAACTGATACAATCTGATAAATGCTGGCTCAGTGTATGGTCTTTTATTATTTTTAGTGTATATGTAACCATCTTTTCAGAACTATGTATGTCACTAATGAAGGTAGAAATAGTTCTGAATTCATCTTTAAACTTTCTTTGATTATGTAATTATCATTATTCTAATTGGTATGATTTTGCAAGCGTGCAATTTTAAAGCATCACAGTGATTATGTTATTTCAGATAAGTACCACGAAACTGTTATTACTTAAGCCAATACACACATACAACAAAAGACGCTAAAGACAGTCAATCGTTCTTGATTATTTTTTTCGGATCTTGTACTACTGTGTAACATTTTTTCTTATTTTATAACATTCAATTGTTTTCGTATATCTTTTCTGGCATTGGTAATGCGACTATTGTTATTAAAATATTACTTAAAACACATGTTTATTATTACTCTTTAATTATTCACCACCAAAAGAAAGGAGAAAAGGAGAATCACAGTCTACGAGTCCGTCGGTCCATAAGTAAAACATTTATATTCAGAGTCATCATGTTCCGATGGAGGATAAACAATACGACATGCATTTCTGAAAAAAGAAAACGCATTCTTTGGAAGGGAGCCATAGTTTTGTCGTTGGTGGTGGTCCGTATGTCGGGCATGAGGGTCCTGGATATGGTTACATCACGTAAGGAGGTGACGCATAAATGATTTCATGTTTACTGTCCCATATCAATAGTTGCCAAAAAAGATCTTTGACTTTTAATTAGATAAGTAGAGTTATTTGTTCGCCCGTATTGAAAAATAAACGGGCGTAGTATGTGCTGGCGCTTGCTCCAGTCCGTGCTGTTTGTCCATCAGATCTCGTGTCGGGAGTATAACTTAATAACCATTCAAAGTACTGACGTAAAACTTGGCATATTGGTATATGGCGATGAGATAATGTCCAGAGCACATAAATTTCTCAAGTAGATCAAAGGTCAAGGTCACAAATGGATTTAAAATGTTTCCTTTGTATTTTGTGCATAATTTCAAAACTATTCAAGGTATTGACTTTAAACATGGAATAAAGGTGAGTGGTGATGAAGTGATTTGAGGAGCGTAACAATCAATATCCCTTTCCTCCACAACGTTACCCCACCCCCATTCAAAAACAAATTACTTTTCACTTCATTGTTTCTTAGAATTCAATCACCACTGCTGCGCACACACGCACACACACAAATATGTAGGTAGCACGTTCATCATGAGATAACATGACAGAATTTGTCGAGGATACTTAGATTATACACTTCTATTTGGGTTCTCTTTATTTAATTGATTTTGCAGTTTGTGTGTTTGACTAAGATATCTTGCTTGCTTCTAACGTGAAAAAAATAATATGTCATGGTATATGCTGCCGTATATCAGTTTCATTTAGAATAAAGAAAAACAGCTATTAAGTGTGTTTTAGGGATCATTGGTAAGAAAATGAAATCCGGCCAGATGAGGGTTGAAATTGGCTATTTTGATTAGACGACAAGTTTTTTGCAGTTTTGCTTTAAATATAGATAAAACACAAAGATATTACATTTTCCATGTTTCGGATGTCTTTTTCTCAAAAAGGGGGCCTCCGTGGCCGAGTGGTTAGAGTCGTTGACTTCAAACCATTTGCCCCTCATCGATGTGGGTTCGAAACCTCATTTGGGGCGTAGAATTCTTCACGTGAGGAAGCCATCCAGCTGGCTTACGGAAGGTCGGTGGTTCTACCCAGGTGCCCGCTCGTGATGAAATAGTGCACGGAGGGGCAACTGGGGTCTTCCTCCACCATTAAAGCTGGAAAGTCGCCATATGACCTAAAATTGTGTCGGTGCGACGTTAAACCCAACAAAATAAATAAATAAATAAATTTTCTCAAAAAAATGCATACTTGTAGCCTAAAGATTGTTAATTTCTACCAGTTAAATGTATAAAACGACAAAACAGGGCAAACGTAGGCTACAGCTGGGATAACTGATTGAACATTTTGTCGCGTCCATTATTTTTTTGCAAAATTTTACGTGTTGTCTTACGTAACAGAAAATGCCGTAAAGCCATACTAGAACAGTTATTGTTGGTATCAAGCTAAAACCTTGTATTTTGTCATGCATTTAGTTTACTTGTACATATCAGATGAAACGGGCACAATCTTAGAAAAAAAGCTTTTTTTTATAGGCATACAGACACTAAATAGGAAAATGGCGTGAAACGGATTTAAATACTCCTCATTTTGTTTGCTCTAAAGAGCTATCTTCCATATTTTCTTGCAGAAATCACATGAGATGTCTCTGTTTGACATGTAGGCAGCTTTCTTATAATGAAATAATAACATCACAGAATTTATCGTGGATACCAAGATAAGATCATACACCACCACTACTCATTTTGTAACTGATTTTGTGTGTTTGACTGAAAATATTTCGCTTGCATCTAAGATAACTTTTCCACCACTGACAATATTCTGCAAGAAAATGTTAGTTACAGACATTTAAAATGGGTCCTGGTGTTGGCTGAAGCCATTGAAAAAATTTCAATTTTATATATCGTATAATATTCAAATTTTTTATAGAGTAAGAAGAACAGATATTTAGTGTGTTGTAACCTTCTTAGTTAAGTTTCTTATGTATTTTTTTTTTTTTTTGGGGGGGGGGGGGGGGCTAATCTGGGTGGGTTAACCGCCGCACCGATATAATTTTATTTCACATAGCGACTTTCCAGCTTTGATGGTGGAGGAAAACCCCAGGTGCCCCTCCGTACATTATTTCATCACGAGCGGACACCTGGGTTTGCACATTATTTAACACAAATAAAATCCGATGTAACTACATTCTAGTCGCATACTTCAGCGTTCAGCAAACATCTCATACAGTTTTTAACTTCATCGAAATATTTATATTTAAAGGTAGGTAAGTCCAGGTGCATATAATACATGGCGGTTTGTGGTGAAAAGGCCACCGTGAGAAATATATTGAGAAATTTAAAGACCAATACCGCATTGTAGATAGAAGTGAGTTATCATAATTTCCCATGTATCCTTTTCCGGACACGAGACTGAACTATTTATGACGTCATAAATATGGCGGCATAAGAGGAAATGAAAAAGGTATAACATGCATAACTGCTGAATAATTACAGGTGACAACGTCCCCAAAACTATGTTTTAATTGTAATAATGACATATGTAGTGGAGGTAATGTTTATTCTAGCAGATATAACACTTTTATGAAAAAGAAAATGGAATTCTTTATGCTTAAAATGAAAAAAATATATATATCGATATATGTCAGAAAATGACTAACTAACGATATGAAGTGCGCACCTTTCTGTTTTATAAAACAATGTTCGATTAAAAATACAAATAGTCTGATCATTTATTATTTCCATAGTCAAATAACATAAATATATATTTATACGTAATTAGATTTGTATCGAGAAATATGCATGAGTTCTGCAGCGGAAAGATTGCCCGACTATAGGAGCGCAATAGTATTCAGCGAAAGAACGAGTGCATATTTCTTGATACAATTCTAATTACGTATAGATATATATTTATGCTATTTGACTATGGAAATGATAAATGATCAGACTATTTGTAACCAATTACATTAAGCTAGTTTCAAAAGATAATTTAACATATATACATGTACCACTACTAATCTATTTAATTGTATAATACATATCGAACTTCAATTTTACTCCACGTGAAAAGAAAGTGCAACAATGTATATGCAAACTCTGGTAAAATCATTTGTAGTCCGTATAAAATCTTGCGAAATCCTAGAAAAAAAATCAAAATCCAATTACACAAAGGGCTTCTTTTTGAATTACAGTCTATAGGCATTTCTGGGCGCATGCCTCTTGGTTATCATCTTACTTGCAGAACAGAAAGCAAAGAGTTGTTCTTCCTGGCTGTAAATCTAGTGATGACTTCATAACCACTGGTGTCCCACAAGGGTTTCTCCTCGGCCCTCTTCACTATCTCATATACCAGTATATCAACGATATTATTTTAGATATCCAAGCTAATATTACACTCTTCGCTGACGATACCAATCTTTTTATTGTGGTAGACGATCCAGTAACGGCATCTTGTATCTTAAATTCAGACCTCTAAAGAATTAGTTCATAAGCAGATAAATGGCTGGTGAAATTTAATCCGCTTGAAACAGAATCTCTCCTGCTAATCCTTATTATAACTTTATGACATCTGGGTATTGCTATTTGTACTAGCCTAATCAAAAAACACATTATTTCCTCCAAGATGAAGTTATTCATTATGACTGTGAACATTTTCAATTAATATATAAACAGTTGAAAATCGCCAAACATGTGTCGTTGTTTATATATTTTAACAAGAAAGCTCATTATCATTGGCCTTTCTGACTACCCGCTAAATTTACATTGCAGACTTTGCTCAGTATACCGCATTGTGAACTAGACCTAACCAAGAAGAGGATTAATATACCCACCGAAGAAGTTTTTGAAATGTTTTTTTTTTCCTAAAAAGAACTACTACAATTGACATACATTAAATTCCATTAGGTAGAGACATGGTTATTGTCTTTCATGTAAAAAATGCGAAAGAATAAGTATAAAAAGAGATTATTCTAAACTTATTAAGTGGTGTCAAAGTTATTGCCTTTAATGTTTCAAGACAGTGTGACGGGGCATAATAATTCCTATGTAGTGCCTACAAAAACACGTTTTTCGAGGAACTACTAAAATAATAATATGGCAATAAATAAACAAAATTTAGAAGAGAAATTTTGACTTGTCCTTTAATATTGATGATTAAGGTGGAGTGCGACCTTTAGATTTTTTTAAGTACCAAGCTGTTACAGTAAAAGTTGTACTACGTTACTAGCAAAATGTGCATTTTCTTACAATGTTAGCATAATTTAGACTTACATTGCATTTCATTCAACAACTGGTAAAATCATGCATGATAAAGAGATTCCACAAAGACATCTAAGACACAGCAAACTTGGTGTCTTTTAATACACATATCATGTATTGACCTTTTCGTTTGAAACTTTAAAACTGTAACAATAACTGTTAAGAGAAAAGACCTTCTGAAATGTTAAGTGCTCTGAGATCTAAACACTTTCTAGAAACAATTTAAACAGTTTTGTCATGAGGAAGAAGCAGATAAAACAAGTGATGGACTTTTGATATAATACCGCTCCAGCAAAGGGATAGCAAATCATGGAATTTCTGCTAAGAATATTTGGCTGATCTGCATTCAACCTGTCTGAAGCTATGTTTATGGCGTTTTTGGCAAGGCTTAAGCTAGGCTAAGATTTTAGGGAGAAGTCACTTCTCCCTCGGCAAAGATTAGGGAGAGTGAAGAGATTTTAGGGAAACATGGAAACATTTAGCGCCATGACATGCAAGTTGAACAAGAGATGTCCGTAAGACAGCGCGCTTGACTTTTCTCAATGTTTGACTCTGAATTACAGCTTTGCCTGTAAAAAAAATTCTAAGTTAAAAAGGACATAACTCTGTCAAAATCCAAACCAGAGTTATGTGAATTGTGTCTCCTGGTGTAGACGTTGATAGTAAATAAGTATTTTGAGTTTCAAGTCAAAAGCTTTAACAGTAACAGAGATATTTGACTTTTAACAAAAAATGTACATTAAAATTATATAATTCTGTCATAATTCAAATCAGAGTTATAGATATTGCTTATCCTGGTGTAGATTTTGATGGTTAATAAGTATTTTAAGGTTCAAGTCAAAAGCTTTGATAAGAACAGAGATATTTGACTTTATCAAAAACTTAAACAAAAAAATCTTAGGTTGAAAGGAGCACAATTCTATCAAAATTCAAACCAGAGTTATGGGAATTGTGTCTCTTGGTGCAGACTTTGATTGTATATAACTATTTTGAGTTTCAAGTCAAAAGTTTATTAGTAACAGAGATATCTGATTTATCTTTTTTTTTACAAAAATTCTAAAATTCTAAGTTTATAAGTTGCATAATTCTGTCAAAATTCAAATCAGGGTTATGGAGATTGTTTCTCCTGGTGTAGACTTTAATAGTAAATAACTATTTTAAGTTTAAAGGCAATAGCTTTGATAGTAACAGAGATATTTGACTTTATCAAAACCTTTTACCAACGCCGACGCCGGGGCGAGTGCAATAGCTCTACTTTTTCTTCGAAAAGTCGAGCTAAAAAGGAACTAAATACATGTATACTTATATCTGTTTTTATATGATTTCCTGTCTTTGTAAAGTAAATAACAAATTCACTGAAAATATCAGTGATTGTGTTTTCTTATCCATGTAAATCCAACCTCTTCTCTTTATGAATCTAATATGATTAAATTGCAAATTAAAATATTTTTCCACATTTGCCTAATGATTGCTCAAACCAAGAAAACTCTTTAAATATGAAAACAATTAAAAAAGGTAATTCCATATCAGCAAAAAATAAATCAAGCTCCCAGCTAATTGCACTCAAAGTCAAAACATGATAACCCATAAAAGCATTTCATATTTTTTTTAAATAACAAGTGGGTATTGCTCTGGTCTTGTCCCTCCGTCTGTCCGTCCCAATTTGTATGATTCATATCTAAAAATGTAGATTCAGTCAGAGTCATCAAACCTCACAAGGTTGTTATTCAGCAAGGGAAGCAGAGCACCAGGGGTTTTAATTTGGATCTCACACAGACAAGATTTATGGCCCTTGAATATCTCAGAAAGTATCTGACCCAGTATTATGAAACATAACAGGAATATTATTTAGCAAATGAAGTTGTACATTTGGGGTTTTGTTAGAGATATCATGCAGTCAGACTAGATTCATGACCCTTGACTTAGTAAAAAGATATGCAAAGTTGTGTTGCATATATCTAAAAACGTATATATATCATAGGATCATGAAACATCATCGGAATATTGTTCGGCATGTGAAGTTGTGCACATGGGGTTTTGTTCTGGATTTTTGTCAGTCGGACTAGTGTTATGGCCCTTGATTGTCAAAAATATGCATAAGTGGGATACAAGTTTGTGTCACTTGAATCTCAAAAAGTATTTGACTTAAGACTCTTAAGACTCTATGACTCATAAAACATTAGGGGATTGTTAAATAGCATCTGAAGTTGCGCACCTAGTGTTCTGTTTGGGATTTCACTCAGCCAGACTGGATTTATGTTCCTTGACTTAGTGAAAAATACAAATAAAGTGCTAAATGTGTTGCATATATGTTTTATCTTATAAAAGTCTCCTAGATTCATGAAATCATGCAGGAATATTATCTGGTATGTGAATTTGTGCACCTGAGATTTTTTTTTCACTTTGGTCAGAGTTATGGTCCTTGACTAAGTCAAAAAATAAAAGTTTGTTCTACATGTTTGTCAAAATGTACTTGACCTAGAGTCACAAAACATCAAAGAATTGTTTTATAGCCTTTGAAATTTTGCATCAGGTGTTCTCTTTGGGATTTTACTCGGCTAGGCCAGAGTTTTGGCCCTTCACTAAGTGAAAAATTCACATAAAGTTCTTAAATTTTTGTTGCAAACATCTTAAAATATATTAAACGTATATATAATATAATGTATTGACTACTTTGATAGAGTTTCCAACTTTCTATCAATACATTTGGTGAGTCAGATATTAGTAGATACATGTCTAGGACTATTTTACTTCAAGAATGTCATCTGATTTCCATAACATAGAAGACTGTGCATTTGTAAGAAGCATTATTACTGTTACACTATTTGCCATGCACTTGCATTCAGCCCTCTTGTATCTTGTATGCCCTTGATAATATGAGCATTGAACAGACAACATAATAACCTGAAAATGTTTTTAGTTAAGCTCTTTGAAGTAAAGTTTGAGTTTTAACTCTTAAAGTGATGAAACGAAAGATACTGTATTTATAAGTTTTTAGCTTTGGAGATATGCATGAGTTCTGCAAAGGAAATTCTGTGCGATGTTAGAAGCGAAATAATCTTCCGCTGAAGAACGAGTGCATATTTCCCAATGCAAAGATAATGACCTTTGTATTACATACCTACCTACACGTATAAATGTAACATGTTAATATCATGATTTTTTTTCAATAGCCTGAATAAGATTGAAATTACTGAAATAGATAAAAGAATTAAAGCAACAACACATTAAGTTATGTTACGCACCCGGTATGAATTACAGCCGTCAGTTTATAGAAAAATATTGACGTTTTCGGTACCATTGTAACTTAATGGTAACCACTAATACAGTATCAAGTCTAAGTCTCCCGTGCAAACCAAGGTCAGGCAGCACTATCAACGCTGTATCATGGTTTGCTGTTCGAACCAGTAGGTATGATTAAAATGTCCAAGTAGCAAACACTACAGACTCTGATCAGCTGTACAGCTGATGAATGATTTTGAGCTACAGTCTGATCATCAAGTACAATAAAGTTATTTAGCACTCATCCGGATCTCAAATATGCACAATTAAGTGACAAGGGGAATGCAAAGTCAAACACTGACGCCTATCCTGCAAATGAAGTCTATTTAAATCATTATAAACCTGTACATAAGAGTAAAGTCATGTGGGCCTGTAACAGTTGTACAATTTCAAGACTGGTCCCACTGCGTAATGTTTGCACATGATTTCAAATACGATATATTGAATTTGTCACATTGTCAAGGTACTTAATCAAACAACATCAAACTCAGCATAAAACACATTGAAACAGGTCGCAGAGAACAGAAAGTGATTTTCTAGATGACTGAGTTCAGATCCCAATTATGGTCAGTTCCTATGAGAATTGTGCGAAAATGTTGAGACGAGACCCAATATAAAGTAAGCTATAAAAGGTTGTCCATCATTAGTGTCGCTCTAGGAGTGACACTGTTTCTAAAATAATTACGCCTTTTATAAAGTGCCAATAAATGATATCAAGTTTCATGATCCATATATACTAGGACCTTTTTAAAAAGAAGACTCTGATACTTACATTTAAGTTTCTTGAGTCTTAAAAATAGTCTTCCATTCTGCTTTTTATAAAAGATGGCTAACCCAAAAAGATCATAATCTGGCAGACATTTTCAGACAATACAATTGAATCACAAGTGCCAAAAGAGCTATGGCATCATAAGCTCATGTAATGACATCATCAAATTTAGTTAGAATAGTCTTACATAAAATAGAGAAAAGTGGAAACTTCACAGGTCGCTCAACACGACAAAAACGAAAATGTTGCAGGCTCGGTTTGATTGAGCCTGTTCATGAACGGTAGTGGAAATGCATGCTACCGTCCACGCCCTCTAGCCCCGGGTTGAGCAGAACTCAATATTTACACATGCTTAAAGTACAAAAAGCAATTATGAGACATCCGCAGATGTATTCAAACGGCGGTGAACATGGAACGTTCAATGATACACGTGTTGAGGCGTGTAATTCCATGGAGAGCGGCGTTTGGTCCCCAGATAAAGTAAAGGGTTTGCCCGAAACGAGAAACCAATGGGCAGAACTAAACAAACTGGAATTTAGGAAGGGGATCTGAGGTTATGGAGCCTGCGTATCACAGGAGCTGTCAATAGACAAAATTAAAAAGCAGGCACCATACCCAAGGGGTGGTTAAACAATACCCAAGGCTATAAAAGCGGGAGTATTGGAACCACCCAGGCCGAGATGGTCATGTTGAGAAACTAAACAGTACCAATAACACGACATAAAAGTCGTGCTGAACGATCTGAGAAGATCGAAATATAACAGCCCTGGCTGAATGTACGGGGAGACATTTTACTGCCGCCACACGGCACAAACAACGCTGCTGTGATAATAAAATAGAGAAAAGTGGAAACTTCACAGGTCGCTCAACACGACAAAAACGAAAATGTTGCAGGCTCGGTTTGATTGAGCATGTTCATGAACGGTAGTGGAAATGCATGCTACCTTCCACGCCCTCTAGCCCCGGGTTGAGCAGAACTCAACATTTACACATGCTTAAAGTACAAAAAGCAATTTAGAGACATCCGCAGATGTATTCAAACTGCGGTGAACATGGAACCTTCAATGATACACGTGTTGAGACGTGTAATTCCATGAAGAGTGGCGTTTGGTCCCCAGATAAAGTGAAAGGTTTGCCCGAAACGAGAAACCAATGGGAAGAACTAAACAAACTGGAATTTAGGAAGGGGATCTGAGGTTATGGAGCCTGCGTATCACAGGAGCTGTCAATAGACAAGATTAAAAAGCAGGCACCATATCCAAGGGAAGATTAAACAATACCCAAGGCTATGAAAGCGGGAGAATTGGAACCACCCAGGCCGAAATGGTCATGTTGAGAAACTAAACAGTACCAATAACACGACATAAAAGTCGTGCTGAACGATCTGAGAAGACCGAAATATAACAGCCCTGATAACATAGCACAGTTAAGTTACATTCTCTTTGTTTGCAAAACTATTCTAACTCGAGTTAATAGATAATTTTGCCAGACAAATATTTTAATGCTTGACTCTTGATTGAGCCTTGTCCTGAACCTATTGGACTACTGTGTATTTTAAGCTACAGTTATGAGACACTTGACTATTTATCACTCTGTCAAAAATTTCTGCAGGAGATTTGCGAATGACTTTGTAACGTTTTAGCGTGTATCCTCGAAGATCTTTGACCTACTGACCTAAATCTCTGGTTTTTGACAGCAACAGCTACCAATTTGTATTATGAATAATTTTGCACCAGATTTTATTCTGGAATCTTGGAATTGACTTGGCCTTATGGCCTGCTTTTATCTGGAGCTTTAATAACAGATTAATAAAGCAGTTTGATACATAGAATTGAAACATTCATACTACATTTCTATAATGGTTGGAGTTGATTGCGAACACACATTGCCGACCAATGTGCATGTTGACTTATAACGAGTTCACGACGAAAAGTGGTCTGACGATACTGAAACTTCGATGATACAGTAATCAACAACAATCGTCAATCAGGCTTTTTTGCTTTCTTACCATTTTAATACCGAATTTTAACTTACGCTGTTACTGTTGACCGTCTGGTTCTTTGAATTGGTTGAAGTCTTCGTCTTGAACGTTGGTACCAAAATGAAGTTTTGGAGGAGACTTCATAACTGAATTTGTACCGAACCTTCACTACCTAACCCTGTTTGTAAGCCACACAATTAGATCATAACATCTATGTCAAACATCTTGCGCAATTGTTTTTCATTTTACTGGAATTTAGGGAGAACTTGCTCATCAGTCAGACTCCTTTGTATTTGAGAATCGGATTTGCTTGGTCCACTGATAGACATCAATTACATTTCAGTAATTTCTCGGTTATTGTTCGCAGACACATTTTGTACATGCATATTAGATTGCCATTTGCAAGAAGCGCATTCTGTATTTTTAAATGAATAGGAAAGGCCATCATGAAATGATTTTCTTCTCGGGCATTTAAGGAGACCTGGTCTTTCAATTCTTTCTTCAACTGGTGAATTAATTGGTCCGAGAAATGGAATTAGAGACAAACTTGAATTTGCTGACCTGCTAATTTTTTCACCATCCCATGAGCAGATGTAAAAATTAACTATGTCGAACAGTCAATCCTTAGGAATTTAAGTAGGCTCAAAAGTGGTTACCGGTTAAACCAGTGGTTTATCTAGAGACTTAAGTCCTGTGCAAAAGTGGTTACGTACCAGTGTTCAAGGCGTAAACTAAGCACCTTATATACCCTAAGAAAAATGGAAATAAATTGAATGGACAAAATGAACAGCTAACATGTTTGACGCTAAATTGTCGCTCGGCAGTAAACAAAGATGTTCTTATTGGTCAATTATTACGCGAGGAAAAGATAGATTTTGCTCTTCTTACAGAGACTTGGTTTGCGGACGACAAACAGTACCAATATGAAACGTCTGATCTCAATCAAAATGGCTACAAACTGAGTGTTACGAACAGGCAAAATAGAGTGGATGGTGGTGTTGCACTGACGTGTAGATCTGCTGTAAACATGCGCAAACTTTCGGCAGGAAATTCTCACAGTTTTGAATATGGTATTTGGCAGTTGATTTTCAAGAACATTACTATGCATATAGTTGGGTTTTACAGACCTCCGTCTTTATCCATTTGTTCCCAGTTCGTCACAGACTTTTTTCAATATATGGAGGGAGTACTATCGCAGTACTCAAATGTAATGGTCATGGGTGACTTTAATCTTCACATCCACGATGACACAAATGCAGTAACAGAATTCAATAATTCTTTGTACGCCATGGGTTTACAACAACATGTACAATTTAGTACACACACTGGTGGTAACATTCTTGATTTGGTCCTTACGGAAGTCGTAAATGGTGTTGAAGTAGTTTCTTGTGAACAGGGTCCATATATTTCTGATCACTGTGCAGTCAAAATTGTGACAAATGTTAGAAAGGAAAATATAACCAGTGAGGTTGTGCTCTTTAGAAATTTCAAAGACATGGATACGAACACTTTTTCAAGCGATCTGAGAAAAATGACAATCGAAAGTGATAATGTCGACCTTTCTGTTGAAGTGTTTCAGACAGCAGTAGAAAATATTTTGAACTCACACGCACCATTTATAGAAAAAAACAATCATCCATCGCGCTCCAAAACCCTGGTTCACAGAAAAACTTCTTCACCTTAAAAGAGTGGCTCGCAAATCTGAACGTTTGTGGAAGAAACATAGACAATCACATCTGCATGAAGCCTTCAAAACAGCGCGTAAAAACTACGAAAAAGAACTCAAACATGAGAAAAAGTCATCTCTGAGTGAAAAAGTTCTTAATGCAAAAGGTGACTCGAAAAAGCTTTATAGATTTGTATCTGAGACAACAGGCACTAGGTCGGAGAACCCTATGCCAACTGGACATGACAGTACACTGGCTGAGAAATTTGCAGATCATTTCATGAATAAAATCGAAAAAAATCGAGAATCGTTGAAACATTTCGATAAGTTTCAACCATGCGAAAAAGATATTCCTTGTTTTGACAGTTTTAAAGATCTGAGCGAGGAAGAAGTTAGAAAAATTATCAACCAATTACAGACAAAATCATGTGAACTTGATATTCTACCAACAAAAGTGCTAAAATCATACTTGGATGAGCTGTTGCCTGTTATTACTAAATTGGTTAATTTGTCGTTGCGCGACGGCATCTTTCCAACAAACTGGAAACAGGCAATTGTAAGACCTTTGTTGAAGAAAATGGGACTGGAACTTGAATTCGCAAACTACAGGCCTGTTAGTAATCTATCGTTTCTGTCAAAATTAATTGAAAAAGCAGCTCTGTTCAGGCTCAATGATCATGTAAACAAACACAATCTTCTACCAAAAAACCAATCTGCTTACAGGAAAAACCATTCTTGCGAATCAACACTGTTACGTCTTGTAAATGATTTACTGGATGCTATGGAGAAGAAAGAAGTTACGGCGCTAATTGCCATCAATCTCAGTGCCGCTTTTGATACTGTAGATCATGACATTCTTGTTGATGTGTTAAACAAGCAGTATGGCGTTCGTGGAACAGCATTGAGCTGGGTTGATTCCTATCTGCGCCCCAGAAGTTGTCGTGTAAGTGTCAATTCAACCATGTCATCTCCACGCCAATTAAATTGTAGCGTTCCACAAGGGAGCTGCTTAGGACCGTGGCTATATTTGACATATGCGGGGACACTGTTTGATGTTGTTCCGCCGTCGATTTCAGTTTACGGCTTTGCGGAGGACCACACTGCTAATAAACGCTTTAAACCATCATCTCCAACAGTAGAATCCCAGGCAATACGAGAACTTGAACAATGTGCTAAAACAATCAACAACTGGATGAATGAAAATAAGCTGAAAATGAACACTTCCAAAACCGAGTTCATCATGTTTGGTAGTAGGCAACAGCTCTCTAACTGACAAAGTATGTATTGTAGGTGATGAAGTGAAATCAGTGAGCTTTATTCGATATCTAGGTGCATTCCTGGATGAAAACTTGACTCTAATAGAGCATGTAAAACGAAAGTGTAGAACAGCAATGCTCAACTACTTCAGAATAAAATGTATCCGGAAATATCTTACCAAAGAGGCTACCGAAACCCTTGTACTGTCATTGGTGATATCCCATTTAGATTACTGTAATGTCATTCTATATGGTATTGCTCAAAGCGAAGTAAACAAAATGCAACGAATTCAGAACATGTGTGCAAAACTTGTCCTAAATCGAAGAAAATATGACAGTTCCAAGCAAGCGCTGTATGACCTTCACTGGCTACCAATCAAAGCCAGAATCACATTCAAAATGCTCACCTACATGTATAATTGTTCAGTTGGAAACTCTCCAGAATATCTTTCTGAACTTCTCGTAAAACAAGCACAGACAAGGAACTTGCGTTCTTCAAATTCCGTTACTGGATGTTTCGTTGTTCCTTTCAACAAGCGCCGAACGTTCAGCGACAGAAGTTTTGGTACTGTTGGACCTAAACTCTGGAATGAATTTCCTCTCGAAATAAGGAACTCAGACACAATAGATGTTTTCAAAAAGAAGTTGAAAACTCATTATTTTGGAAATTACTATGCACTCTTTTAGAAACTGTGATTGTATTTTTTAAGAGATTGAACTAACGTGAACTGGATGATTTTATTGTGTAAATACGTTCGAATTCTTACTTGATAACAAACAGCTGTCTTACCGTATCTTAATGTTCTAATATTTTATTAATCTTATCTGATGTCTGATCTTTTTTTTTTTTTTTTTTTTTTTTTTTTAATGCTTACTAAATAGTTTATTCACAATGATATTTATGCTCATTTATGTTATATGTCATTAAATATCTTAACTTTTTGTCGTATTTTTATGTATTTGTAAAACGCCATTGAATATGTTTTCCGTAAAAATAGGCGTTTAATCAAATAAAACAGTTTCAGTTTCAGTTTCAGTTTCATATCATCTAAGTTTGTCTATTGCATCCCATATTAAGACATACAGCTTAGAGGCATTAACTTGTCGACTGACAAAAATGTGCAAAAGAGAATCTAAACCCAGTTATTCCTTGAAACATGATTTGTAAAATGTGGCTACCTGGTTCTTGACGGGTTTTTTTCCATCCTTAATATTTCTAACTAAATTACTTTAGCCCACATCCGGGAAACCAACAAGTTTAAGCTTGCCACCAGATTTTACCATTTCAATGCTAATGGACATATCGTCTCTTAGAAGGCCACCAACTCTGCCCTCGGGAGGTATTTGAAGCCTGTTTGCTTCTAAGTTCATGCAATTAAAAACTTGGGCATCAAATCCGGGTTTATGGTTGACACTATTTTTGTAGAGAATAAGAAGTCTGGGACTTGGAAGTACCAACAATCCAGAACACCGTAAAGCTCTGTTTCCTTCAGGACTTCTGGTATACAAATTTAAACACTCTGAAATTATGCATTTAATTATCCTAGCGATTTTGTTTAATGTTTGATGAATATTTCATATAGAACAGAGCTAGAGTAAGGAGATTTTCACCAGCATTTGGCATCAATTGCCTTAATGTTGCTTCTAAACTTGAACTGGATGGATCATCTTCATCTGTTTTTGTTTCAATGTTGGTTTCGTAATGTACGGACAAAGTTTGGCATGTTTTACAGTTAGGGTGTATTCTACTGGCTAATGTTGAAACCACCTTAAGTTACAAGTTTTTGACCTTAATATGCGTATTGGTGGCTTGTCATTCACAGTTAAATGTTCCTCAAGAATGTGATTTTTCCGTGTGTAGTTTGAGCCATCAAAGATTATCCCTTTGCAAAGCTGAATATTACCAACCATTTTGAACACATTTAAAACATCTGATGGATCATATGTGTTGTTAATGCCAACAGAGCTGAGATTAATATATGTACCTCTGATAGAGACTGTAAATGTGAGATCACTTCTAAAAGTCAGTTCTGTGGCAATACTTGTATTGTTACACATGTGTCCACTCTCTGTACTAAGTTTCACACCAACCTCACATGACGAAAGAACAGTGTAATTCGACGGACAACTTTACACTATGACATTGGGTTCAAACTCCAGAAAACCAGAATCTGGTCACATGTCAGATTACACAACCCATTTTAAATGTGCATATCTATAAAAGTAAGTCAAAACTGGTAACAGCAACACTTGTTAATGAAACTTAATACATGTAGGTATATTACCACAAAGTATAAATAAAATCAAAAAACATTTTGCGCAGACACCTAACTGGGACCCCCACCCCTTCAGTCACTATGAAAATTGCTCAAAATGTTCATTTTGAAGATTTCTATGTCAGCTTTATTTTCCCATAAATGATCTTGATTAAGATCTCTTCACCTTTTCGTTCTTTAGAGCAATGATAACAGGTGAGCAATAAAGGGGCCATCATGGCCCTATTGTTTTAAAAATGCCGCTCTGCACAGATACAGAGTTTAGCAATATTTATGTTTGTAACAGTTGTGCTTTTTTATTCATGACATACATTATATACTGCATAAATAATAAAATAAGTGAAATAAACTTTAAAACCTCAGTTTTTTAACTCAACATTTCAAGGAAAAAGTAGAATTATTGCTCTTGACCCGGCGTTGGCATCACCGTTGCTTAAAGGTTTTTTTTATACCGTCAAATATAGATCTGCTACTATCAAAGCTTTTGACTTCAAACTCAAGTGGTTATTTACTATCAAAGACTGCACAAGGAGAAACAATCTCCATAACTAATTGCTTTGAATTTGACAGAGTTATGTCCCTTTTAAATTTGAAATTTTGGTTGAAGTATTTTTATAAGTCTAATATCTTGAATACTATCAAACGTATTGAGTTGAATCTTCTTGACTATAAACATCTCCACGTGTGAAAACAATCACCATAACTTAGTTTGGATTTTTTTATACTTGGAAAATTTCTATAGATAAGTTTAAATGTTCAATAACTTCAATAGTATAAAAGATATACTGTCAACTGTAACTTAGCATACATATAAAAATGGCTCCACCTATGTACGCCAATGCTCTGTAGGACCATATCTGAAACAGGTCACATTTGTAACAGATTGCGTACGTATGCGATCGCGTTTGTAACAGGTAAAATGTATTACGAATGTTTGTACAACATGGGGGTTGACATGAGAAGCACTTATGTATCATGTTGAGATTTATAATACTGCAAATATTCAATCAGTTAGTTGTCATCGCAACACCATTAAATGACTGCCATAAGCACCATCAAAAGCGTCGTCGACGTCAATGACGTCATAAAATTATTTGAGCCGCATCAGAAGAAAATGGGCTTTCAGGAATCTTCGAGGCTTTGCGCATCCTCGCAGTGTAATTAGGGCCCTTACCGTTCGCTGTTCGTTCAAAGAAGGCTTGTTCTACCTGAATTCTTAGCCTAATTCAGATGCATAAATGCACAAGTCAGTCTGAATATACACTTTCCGGAAAATAGCGAAAATGTACCAATGCTAGTTTTCCCGTGACGTTGCTCAATTTTTATTTTTATTTCTGCATCCATTGCCACAATCACTATAATGATTACAACTTCATCTACTTCTACTGTTACCTCGACTAGCTGAAATGTAGACCCACATGCTCAGGTCGCTGGTTCGAACATGGTGGCGACATACATTTGTAGCTATCTTTTGTCATCCAGAGCTGTTTCAAGTTTGTTGACAAACATGAAGTTGCCATCACAAGTTAGCGTCGCTATCGTTGACATCAATGACGTCATAAAATTATTTGAGCTGCATCATGAGAAAATTGACCTTCAATTTCATCAAACTTGATTTGCAGCATATTTGTATACACTAACGTTTGATTTCATGTCTTTGTTTGGCATTTCAGTGGCTACAAATGCCATAAATAGAAAGAAAAATTAATTATTCACTTCTTTTTACCAACTTTTGTATTGATATTTCTTAATCTTGATTCAAAGCAAGATCAAAATGTATTGGTAAGGTGAACAACTAAACGCAGCATGGTTCTCTTGTACTTTATATGCTGCATAAAAGACGTTCAACATAGCCAGAAACATGCCTGCCTGCGATTTATTTCAGGTTTGATTGCCATATGCTACTAATAGAGCTGAAAACAGATTGTTACAAAACTTTATCTTTTCACTTTACTTGGTGGTTCTTCATAAAAAAATTATATGCTTGCATAGAACCTGGTAAGAAGCTTCTAAGAGTGTTGTATCTGCTAGCTGACAACTGTTGGCGTGAAAACAAGAACAGATATATCATGGCGTTTTCTGAGTTGTTGGTTCGATCTAATCCCGTACCGTACCCATACCGTACATCCGTATTTGTAAACTATAGGTTTTGTTCCGAGAAAGGCGGAAACCTACATCGTTTTATGACATCAAAATGCTTCAGAAACACCTTAAAATCTGCTTATTAAGAAATTTGCCGTTTGATAATTTGATATATCTCTAAGTCATTTGCTCAAACACTAAAAGAGTACTTTGTACCAACCTGCGTTGAATAAATGCCCGCCACACCCCACCTCGTTGTAATTTGATTTAAGCGAATTCTAATATGGTGACCTATCAATTTTCTTTTTGTTTTAGACTTTACCAAAGGTATGTGCAGAGTTTGATTAAATTCTATTATGTGAAACTCAATAAAATAGCAGAAGTACCAACTTGAAATTGACAAAATGCAACAATAGCCCTTAGGTCTGCTGAACAAGTATTCCCTTTACAAAATCATTTTCTTTTGATTTCTGTGAGCATGTTTTAAATAGATATATTGTTTCCCGTTATGAAAATGATTAGGCATTAAACTTATGCTGATTATTGTGCTTTACTGAAATATATTTTAGGATAATAAAAATTTTGAAAAATGTTAATAATAGCACCATATCTAGGGGCAAATTAAATTGAAACAAAGCTGGGGACCTAGTATCTTTATTTCATTTTTCAATGCATCATAAAATGATCTTTTAATACAAAACATTTCATCAAAATATATTATTGAGAAAAAATACGAAACTGTAGCGAGCGTCCTTAAAAATCACTCTTTATTGAATTTTCAGCCACCTGGCCTTTACCAAAACATGCAAAGTCATTGATACAGCCATGTAACATCCATTTTAAAATGCTTGTTTTGTCGCAATGATGTGACATCATTTCCTGTAAACACGACGTCAAACGACGTAACTTCATTTCCCGTATTATTTCACATGTGTCTGTCACTCAATTTATATGTTATATTTAACATTATTTTTAACATGAATTATTATATTTAATTCCCTATGGAAGTTCTTTCAATGAATACACAACATCAAATATATTATATACAAACTTTCATAATGCTTTCATTACTGTACAGTGTCTTTCAATAGATTGTTTTTAAGCGCAATTGTCACGGAGTCACAATGTGAGCTTTTGCGATCATGTTTTGCCTGTCATCAATATCGTCTGGTGTCCATGCTTCAACAATTTTTGTTTAATATAATTTTCTAAGAATATATTGAGTGTCAAATGCAACCTTCAGATCAAGTATCAAGAATCGTATATAAGTATATACGTATAATAATTTTAAATTACTTGGTCAGTATTGTTCTCCATTTTGTTCATGCGCGTACCATTTTTAAACTGTCGCTAGATGACTGGTTCTTTAGTTTGTTATGTTTAACTATTACGTCTTACTCATTTTATATTAATGATTAGCTTTTATTTTATACACTTTAAGTATTATTTCAAATGGCCCCCAAGGACGTCCATAGTTTATGATAATTTACATCTACTTTTACAATTAGGGAGTAACCGTAAACAACTGAAGATGGGCATGTACTTGAAGATGATTCACAATTCACTGAGTATTACTTTATATTACCGGAAATTGTGAAGTTGATAAATGCCTATCTCTGGATCAGTGTTAATACGCCACAAATTAAACGAATATCCTGTAAAGTCATTTTATAATGAGCAACGGAAATAAGTTAATTGCCCGTGACAACTTTCATAATTAGTTAATTCGAATATCGTATCAAATCGGTCAGCAAATCATGGGAACACCGGATCGTATATGTTGTTGAAATATATCATTAATACATTATTAACAGGCATACTGTTAAGAAACAATTTGGGTTTGTGATAAAGCCAGGATATTCTGACAATTGTTGAAAAAAATCATCATGAATTTCGTCATTTTAACCTTGATATGTAAGTAGATTTTTTTTTCACATCTATTTTATCTTTTAAATGAAATCCAGCAATGTTGCGTAGACCGATTCTGCACATGTATATTTGCTTGTTAAAGGAAAGTAACAGTACTTGATCAATGCTTTGGATATATGAAGTAGATGCCACAAACATTTCTGAAAATATTAGTTTAGTAAATATACTAACTGTTGCAAAGATATAAGGGTTTTCAATTAAAACATCGCTTGGTATTTCCGGTAATAGCTGAGATAATTCTTCTCCAAGGAGAACACATTCCGTATTTTCTTATATATAATATCAAAGTTCAGCAGCTCCCAATCGCTGAAGACTCATAGAAGTGTATGGTGTTATATTATTGTATTTTATTATATACCTATATAAATTCTGTAAAGAATCGGGTTGTGTTTCACAATTAAATATGAACAGACAGACAAAAATTCCGTATTGTACCTTTTAAACTCCGTATTGTACCTTCCGTATTGTATGCTACCGGACTATTTTCATAAATATTCATGACCCGACACATTTCTATATATAGCGCACATAAAAACTTCACTAGGTTCCATTTAATATCGGTAAACATTGAAGATTCCGCTCAAAAACAAAACAAGAATCAAAATGGTGAAGGTATATAAAAAAAGGGTCATTATAACAGTAGCTAGATCTGGGACTTTGTATTCGGCTCTCGTAGATTTTGCAAGGTCGGATCACACTCGGCGCTTACGCGCCTCGTGAGATACGATCTGGCAAAATTCACTCGAGCCGAATACAAAGTCCCAGATCAGTCTACTCTTATAATAACCCTATTGTATTACGGTATTCCTTATATAAATTGCTGGCGTTAATATTGTGCAGTTAGCAGGTTTATAGTTCAACTCTAAATTTTTAAAAGTCAAAACGTAAGAGAAAATATATGAAAATCTGCTACAGTGTCAGATTAAAGAACGCTTTATGAATTGCTTTGTAAAATGTTGGCTCTCGGTTCTTCGGACCACGGTAAAGACCTTTGAATTTTGACAAGCAAGCCATTCTTTAACTGTTTGTTACTATATTACATTACTTATATAAATCGCAAGTCAATAGGTTAACCACGGTTTGTGATTAAAATCACAATTTAGAAAATATATCCGTGAAATTTCCTTGAAATTTAATGTTAGGAAATAACACACGTATGTAAATGGGGTCAAAACTAATTGTTTTCAGTCGTTTGCTTTAGGACAAATAGTTTTGATTACTGGTCGGCAAGCCTTAATTGAACATCCATGATACTTAATGTTCAATACACAAAGAAACAGTGTTAGTTCATGATTCTACTGCACTGATATTGTTTACAGTTTAAATATAAATGCTATTTCATGAGGTAATATATGCTGGAATGGTTACTTCAGTCTGACCTCCTTTTCCCTACATGCAATCTAAACTTGTGTTATAGAGATGAAGCTAAAATTGAATTTGCTCAGTTAAATGTCTCTTTCAGTAAATACAGTAAGTAATATTTAGGAAACGTAATATATTTATTGTAGGTATCGTTCTTAGCGGACAAAAAGCAATGTCTTCTGGGTTTCATTTTTCTTGCGATTCCGATAACAATCTCCTCAAGATAGAGTTGGAGTGTTCAGGTAATAAAAGAATCCACATTGTCGGCGCTTGGAACATACGATCGAAACACAAGTATCCATGCAAAAACAATTCAATGACATTTTTGGAAGCGCAATACAGCTTAACGTATGAAATGACACATAAAATTCTAACGAAGTGTTCTTATAAGAGGAAGTGCATAGTCAAACTTTTCCCTGAAGATCATGGGTCAAATAAGCATCATGGTATCAGAATTAAATACGCATGTATTCCAGGTAAATTGATAATACTCCTTCCACATTATAATACAGGTAGCACCTTGATAAACATATGTGTGAATATTAAAATATTATAGATATTGTTACCAGGTCTACTGGGCCGACAAATGAAACGTAGAACTATATTCTGAATATTAAACGCTGTGTTTCATTGTATAGAACACTGATAATGCTATGAGAACTATACAGATGTTACAAAGTCACTGTACCTATGCTATTATTTTCTGAGCTTTAATTAAATGTAGACTTGCATTATACACATTTTTGCGCTGGCTCATACATAAGTGAAACATAATCATATCTTACATATGTATCTTTAATGACATCATCATCGCATTGAATTTCAGCTGTGAAGTTTAACAATATATGCCATAGTACTCCGACAAAACGTCTATCAGAGGTTTATCTTATAGACAACGTCGATGGAAGCAATGCAAGCAGCAGATGTCACTGTGATCTTTTATATTATGGTCGTTTTGTTGTGTCTCTGACACATTTTCCAACAGAGTGGTAATCTGATTTTTACCTTTATTAACTTCAACGAACATCTAAAAAAATAAAGAATGCAATTTCGATCTTTACATATCGTTTCACAGACCATATTTCAAAGCTATATTTATTATTTTGTCAATATTTAATGCAACTACTTTAAGTAGACTTTTGTTACATACATACAAATTTCCTGTCTAAAATACAGTCTGCATTTCATAAATGAATACAAAATCAACATTCAACTATTAGCATAATTATAATGAAAGGACTACTTTTTCAGTTGCGTTATTCTACGTGTCAAACGGTTCACCATTTCACACGAGGTTTTGGCTGAGCTTGCATAAAATTATCGTCCTTTTTAGCTGATATAACAGCAGAAAAAATATAAGTAAATAGTAAAAGTGTTATTAAAGTAGTACCTTGATCTAAAATGATGCTTTCGACTCTTGTGGATTTTGCTAGACCAGATCATACTTGTCGGAAGCGCCCCTTTGGATCCAGGACTAGCAGAATCAACTCAAGCATAGTAAACTATGCTAAAAAAATACATATACCTTGGAATTATGTTAACGGAACATTTAGACAACAGTATTACAGCAAACCACGTTGCTCAAAGTGCCGGACGTGCCCTGGGTCTTTTCATTGCTAAATTAAAAATTTATGGTGGTCTTCCTTGCAGTGTATACACTAAACTGTACCGTTCGTGTCTTGTTCCAGTTATAACCTATGGGACATCTGTATTGGGAGGTAAACAGCTTTCTTTTATAAATACCATTTACCGCCGTGCCATGAGATTTTTTCTAGGCACTGCTAAATATACTCCGAATGCAGCTGTTCCGGATGAAATGGGCTGAAGGCCAATTTTAATCGATCAGTGGAATTCTATTTGTAACCATTAGCATCGTTGTCTTAATTATGATAATTATGACAGCACAAGAATTAATAAGAAGATTTTTAACTGGGCATTAAATAAAGGTAATTACATTATGTAAAAATTGGCCTTTTTGGGTTAAAGACAGGTTAAGTGCTTTTGGTTTACACTCATACATGCAGTTACGTTTTTCTCGTAAACAGTTATCAATCGATGTTTCAAATGTTCTTATGAAAATGCACATTGAACAGTGGAACAATGATATTCAGAGCGTTACTGGTGTAAATGGCAATGGATGTAACAAATTAAGAACATACCGGATTTTTAAAGACTGTTATCAGGTTGAACAATACTGTAAACTAAATCTTCCATTTCCACATAGATCAGCTCTTGCTAAAATTAGGTGCGGAGTTGCACCAATAAAGTTAGAAACTGGGCGTTATGAAAATTTACCGGAATGTGACGGAACATGCCCGTTATGTTCAAACGCCATAGAATCTGAATTACATGTCCTTTTAGAATGTCCTACATATACAGAAGACAGGAGGTTATTGTTTGAAAAAGCTAACACTGTAAACAGTAATTTTGGAGTACTCAGTGTGTACACACACGTACTCAGTCTTTCAGTTACTTCGCATCCGTACACTCATGTATGTTTGATCACTTACTCAACATACGTCCAGTCATGTACTCACCTGGTCACTTACTCAACATTCATGCATTCATGTACTCACTATACATCCGTACATTCATGTACTCACTTAGTAGGTTACTCAACATTCACGCATTCGTGTACTCGCTCAACATCCGTATATGTATGCATGTAGTCACTGTCAACATTTATGTAGTTTTATGCCAGTGATATTCTATTCATAAATCATGTCGAATATAATACACATGTTTTATATTCTAATTCTTAATTTGAATTTGTAAGTTTTATTTTGTGTGTTAAATTTGAATAAGTATATTGTCTATGGTAGTTCTATTTAGAACGGTCATTTACAATTGTTTTATGTTGTATGTACATTTTTACGTGTGTAAATGAATGAGACATAAATAAATAAAATAATACAACATCGCAGATAAATGGTTAGATAACAATACTGTATCGCTTGACTGCAGTCCACTCCAACACATTGTGTCGATTCAATTTAATATCCAAGTGATCAGATATTGATCAAGTGTGCGCATTCTAGTATACTTACACCTTTGATATTTGTTTATTTATGACTCATCACATGTACAAAATAAAATAATACGTTTAATACAGCTACCACATGCCGCTATAAACAGAGAAATCAGAACCAAAATACACATTACATGAACTGAACTAATACTCATACATTGTATGTAAGAATCTATTATTGATGTATATTGTATCTAGTTTTTTTTAAACAATACATAAAGTGATCGAAACTGAATTTTTAAATTAATTCCACGTTTGTCATAATAATTTACAAGCAATATATAAATCATATTGTTAGCAAAGGTATAAGCATCCCTTTTAACAGTTGAAAGGCAGTCTTACAACGATGTACCATTTAGCAATGAAAATCACTTTCAAATCTTTATGTACTGAATGTTTATTTGGATGTTATTTTGAATTATTATAACGAATATTTCATCAATTTAAAAATGCGTCTTCAGCCTTCACTAATTTTGACAAATGTGCGTTGTACCTTTTGCAGAAACTCGCATAAACAACAATCTCTTAGCAACCAATCTTTTAAGTGTAACTTAGGATAGAGTTGTGATTGCTCATATTTCTTTATGCCTTGACATGTATTAAAATACAGAGAAAACATTTTTTATTGTTTTATTGATCAGGAGTAACATTGAGCACAATTGATTGCAAATAAACTGTAATCGAAATGTATGGTAATTTCAAATTCTTACGATCGATCTTGCAAAGTCTTTCACTTTATTTTTCACATGAGCAGGGTACATCTGAAAGTAAAAACTTGGACTACGACCAAATCTTTCGAAAAGGAATACAGAAATCAAGTCTACAGACGTCAGACATTTTATACAAATCCAAATACTATAAGGCAGCAATTTACTGTTATAAACAACTCAGACAACAGAAAAGACGAACCCGCATTTCTTCTTGTGAACATATCAGGTAATTTTTAAAATTATTTGATTTAATTAGTGAGATGTAGAAGACACTTCAAAGTAAACATATAGTTAAAGATCCCTAGCTAGGTTCCTCTATAGACCGCTAGATGCATTTCCCATTCAAGTCTTTTCAATTCAGTTAATCATGTGACCCGGAATAAGCTTAAAACATTACTTTTCCAACAGATACGCTCTTTATAAAAACTGTTTTTACTATATTGTTCTAAAGCCGAAATTGCAATGTTATACATGGACATAGACATTACCGTATAAGAAAGACATGAACTGGGTATTAACATCAGTGTCAAGATTCACCTGTCCTTACATCAATGAAAAACATTTCAGCAATAGACGAACATAGTCACTTCCTTCTACGATGTAACAGATCTACTGGTAAGGCGAATGCCAGAGTTAAAAATTAGAAATATATATATATGTACATATTTAGTCTTTAGTCTTCTCGTAGTGTTTGGAAGAATTTCCGTCTTCGTTTATGGATAATATTTTATCTTGCCTCCTACAAGATTCTTGCATTTCTATTTGTTAGTAGACGTCACGTGGAGACAGGATATATTTCATATCCTGCAAGTACAATTCAGATATGAATTTTAATTAAAAACAAAATGGCTGCCGCATCGCTAGCATAATTGAATCAAGTCAGATTATACGCAAACTATAGATATCGTTTCCGAGATAAGAATATTAGTGTTTTCTTGTCGTTCTATTTTTTCCTATCTAAATTAGGTTCGAGCCGTTAGTTGAAAAAGAAGAACAGTAACTCTGTATGGAACAGCCGCGATTGCCAGGTTGAAATGTTGTTTTAGTTAAATCACCGTAGAGCAAAGGAATTAACACATTTGTATGTAGGATCATTTAATCTACCTGCAAGATAAAGGAATTAACAAAAAACGGGACGAAAGCTGACGTTTTAAGACATTTTTTTCTGACATCGTGTAATCTGGTGATTTTTCGAAAGGACTGAACAAAACCAGTTCATAACCTGTATAAATCAGCTTCTGCGTTTTGTGATTCAGTCAAAGTACAGTTCATTTTGCATTTTATGGCTGGTGTTTATCAACTATTGTCAAAGCATGGATGACCAGATAAGATTGCAGGAATCCATTTTGCACCGTAACTGTAAGTAGCTTTATTAATACAAAAGTTATGTCAATTACAGCGAGGATGTAAAACGTAGTCGGCAAGATAAAATCGTTTACACTGCTTGTTGGTGACAGGATATGGGATATACGCTGTCTCGAAAATCCATATCAGGCGAGAGCGGATATGGATTTCCTCGACAGCGTATATCTCGTATCCTGTCATCAACAAGAAGTGTAATATTATTTACACAGCTTGTTGGTGACAGGATACGGGATATACACTGTCTCGAAATTCCATATCAGGCTCGAGCAAACTATCCTTTACTTACATGCTTTAATCGGTACATTTTGTAAATTAACAAAGCTGTTTACAGTGAGGACTTGAATCCTGCAGTCAATTGTTTGGTCATCATGTTTGTTTATAGTTGATTAACACCAGCCATAAAATGCACAATGACCAGTATTTTGATTATATCACATAACACTAAACATATTTCATTTACACAGGTTATGAACTGGTTTAGATTAAAAACTGTTCCATCATTTCAAAAATCACCGGATTTCGCGATGTCAGTAATATCTTGAAACTTCGGCTTTCATCCCGTTTCCGTTTTAATCCTTTAACTTGCACGTAGAATAAATGATCCTACGATAAACTGCTGAGTAACAAATATGTCAATTCGTTTGTTTTACGATGATTTAACTTAAAACAATATTTCAACATCCGTGTCTCCCTTACAGAGTTATTCCGCTTTTACGGCTAACTTTGTCAAACATCACGAGCCTAAACCAAGTAGAATGAAAACGGCAAGAAAACACTACATTTACTCTCGGAAACGATATCTATCGCTGATTAATAATCTGACTTGATTAAAGTATGCCAGCGATGCGGCAGCCATTTTGTTTTAATCAAAATTCATATCTTAAATGCATTTGCAAGATATGGAATATATCCTGACTCCTGTCAAGATAACTAATAATAACCGCTTACACCTGTTGGTAGCAAAATATATTTCTGCAAAATTGTATTACCACCAGCAGCTTGTTGGATATATTTGTGATTAAAGCATTTCTGCATATTTAAATCGGTTGGAACATTCTATTTGTATATCTTTCCGTTTCTTCTTTACATATTTTGCTTTGTTTTGTTTTTTATATAAGGACATGCTAATTACAATATTTTATATGTACTTCTACAACGTTGACTACTGGAATGTCATAAAAAAACGAATAGAAATTGAGGAGAATATTTGGATAAGAAGAGAAAACATGATATTAGTGTTTATGGGTAGTTTATATAAAAGATATAAGATAAGGGTAGATTTCTCGGATGCACGGAGCACTAAAAATATAGCCTCAGAACCTCGCATTTGCAAAGTAGGCCCACAACAAAAAGAAGCTCAAACGGAAAAAAATACAGACTGGTTGCTTCAAATATCTAACAAGTACATATAAATTAATGTCATATATAGATAGAGGGGGATAGAAAGGGGCTAGGAGAAGAGGTTAAAGGGCGAGTAGAACAAAGGGAATGACACGTTCTTTAATCACAGTTACACTACAACGTAAAAACTGTCTCTATTTTTGTAACGTAAACTTTTATTCACCTTATGTTTTCAAAGTTGTGGGATATAGATATATATGGTAAATGCTTAAAGGTCCAATACTAAGGAAAGTGAACATTTTAATTTTTTTAAAAAAGCACAGAAACTATTTCATTTTATTGGAAAATGAAAGTTGGTATGTAGTAATTCGAAATAAATCGCAGTATATGTACAATTATTTTTCTATGAAGTATGAAGAAAGTTAAAAAGACCTGGGGGGTCATTCTGTCGATTCATTGAAATTTCAACATAATACACATACATTTCTTTGAGTTCCAAAGACCTTCTGTAAATTTTGACCTGCCAATCTTCATTATTTAGTGTCTTGCAGAAGTCTATGCACTGGCTATGAAAAAAATTGCCAACTCACTTTCCCTTAGTAATGGACCTTTAAGAGGCAGGAAGCCACACAGTGACATCATTTATCCAGTTAATGTATATCTATGAATCACTTAAAAAGTGTCTCTGCTTTTGTAATATGTTTGAAGCTTGCATTTACATCTGCTTTCAACGAGTCATAATTTTGATCTGTCGTGTTATATCCTTAGTATTTACCTCTAAAAATTGTTATAGTCTGACGATAATTCTTGTACATATATTTATGTAGAAAAGCATTTGCATATTTATCAACAGGTAGTAGTTACGTTAGAAGTAAACAGTTTTAAAAGTTTCAAATTAATATGGTATTTATAAGACCGAAAACACCACCTTTTAATTTAGGGCTAATTATAACTTGGAACAGTATTTAATTAACACTGCGTTATCTTTGTTTGCAAATTTTCAGCTCCTCAAACGTATCAGTCAACAAACAAACAATTGATTTCAACTGTGCACCCACCTCAATCAGATGCACCATCTGCGACGAAATATGCAGTTATCTCGGCAATTATAACTTCTATATGCTTTCTTGGCATTTGTACTAGTACATTCTTTATTTACCGCCGAATTGCGATAAAAAAAGAAATTGGTATGTTCCTAATGTACTCATTTTAACCGTTTTTATCGAAAGTAACATAGCCTTAGGTAATATCTGAAAACTATATTTTACTTATTAAAAATCAATTAAGCAGTCATATTTTATTTAGGTGTACTCTTTAATGTAACGGTCACGGTTCAATTGACGTTAAAATGTCTTTTATTTAGATATGACAAAGCGTTCTTTTTTTCAACAATTGCTGAACAGATACCAAGTATTGTTTGCCTTTGCTAATGTAGTCTTCAAATAAAACCGTTACCTACTTTTACAGATTCAAGTCGCAACAACGCGAACATGACGTCTCCTGGTGTGGTTAATACGGTCGAAAGAAACATACGTAGGTCAGTCTATGTAGACTGCGGTAGAAGGTATATCTTAACATACTCTGAAACATCAAATACATTATCTGCATTTTAACAAATATCTGCATGTTCGCTAGATTTTTTTTTTTATTTACAAATACATGTATTGTAAGATTACCATGGCATAAAGATTTGTTTGACCAATTTTAACTTTTAAAGTGCCATAAACAATTTTCGATACTGTTACATGATTCCACAGTAATCGTAACTATGGAGAAACTACCGACAAAACCAAATAAATGTATGTTCGTCAAATTGATGTTAAATCATTCATATGTTCGTAAAATGGATGGGAAATTATTGAAAGTCGATTATTAAATTGGGTCAGTTGTTATATAATCAATAACTTCTTTGAGACTTCTTTTCATGGACAGGATAACCACGCCTTCTGATATAGAACGCCAAAACTTGACTACGTTTATCTATTGTCATTTGACTGTAGTAGATTTTCATTCCGCAGTGATTACTTTATCATTCGGCTGTGATAAATTTTCATTCCCATTATCTCAACTTTATGGTATGGTTATTTTTGTGTGGTAATTTCTATTTTCATGGGGTGTGATGCATCTTGCAATTCTGCAGCGGTAAGTTTTCTTTCGACAGTGCATTAGCCGAATGAAGAGTAAGCAAAGCCGAACGCAAGTTACCGCTGCTGAATGCAAAGTACTTACTGTCGAATGGCAAAGAAGCACAGCCGAATGTCAAGTAAGCTATAAAGGGCAAGTAAGCAACGCCGAATGATAACCAATCACTGCCAAATGATATTATAGAGCATCTAAATGAAAATGTACCATATGATTATATCAAGTGACAGTATTATAATGAAAAGTTACCCATAACGAATTACAAGTATCAACAATTTAGCATTGCCGAATGACAAGTTAGCACCGCCTAGTGTCAAGCTACCACTGTCGTCGAATGACATCACACCACAACATAATTTGAAGTGAAAACTTAAATATGAAGAATGTCAAATAACTGCTGATTGATAAGTTAGCACTGCACAATGACAAGTTACACTGCCGGACCGAATAGAATCGAACCATACTTAAACGTGACATCAGAATGAAAGTTCCAGCTTATGAATTATACTGAGAACAAACTGCTGACTGACAGCTTAGCATTGTCGAATGAAAAATTCCGAATGAGAAAATACCATCAAAATAGTATTTGGCGTTCCATATTTTGTAGCGGTTGCCTTTAGTATTTTTCTAATATCGTAAATGAAAAGTGTACAGAAGAAAATACATTAAGGGTGATACGTTTCTTTTAAAATTGCGTTTAAGTACCCACAATAAGATACATATACACCATTGATTGCATCTAGTACCATACAATCCGTGCCTTGTTTCAGATGCAATATGAACGAAGTTTGAGTTTTGGGTTTCACTTAACTTAAAGTGTATTTAATTTAAATGCAATTAATCAGTCACAGGTATTTTTCAAAACATGTGGTTTAGTAAGTGAGATCACTTAAGCTGCAAATACTATCTAGACAAGCACGTACTGTATTGTAACTGTAAAACTACTTTTGAAAGCGAGAAAGATTTAATGCATGTTTGTTTCTATTTTCTTACAGTTTAAGGCATTCGTATGCAGAAATTGGAAGTATTTCAGACTATCGTCATTACGTTATGCCTGATGAAACATTTATGCAGAGTTTAAAAATCACAAGTCGATTTAAGACATTAGTAGAAGAAAGTAACTCGAACAATGCACACGACAATGCCGGAGAAACTTCTAATGGCATAAATGTAAAACAAAAAAGTTTTCAGAAGTTTCAAGGTGGACACACTAATGACAAACACTGCTCGGGGAATCACAGCGGTCCGGGAGATGTTTCTGACATTGTTCAAGACATGTTAGCTGACAATACCACGCGTTTGTCTCATGAAATGAAAACTAAGCCAAAATCGTATGTAATGTCCACAGAAGAAGAAACAGACAACACAAATGAGAATAAAGGTATCAATTGTTCAGCCAAGTCCACAAAGCAAAGTAACAAAGAAAGCGTGGACTTATCGGCCAAAATGATTCCAAATGAACATTATGATCCTTCAGGTTACTTAGATTTAGACGTCCCTGAAAAAACCAGCAATGCTAATTTGATGAACTGGAAAAAGGAAGTATATTCCGTCGAACAAATGGCTAGAGCAAAACGTTCAGACCCATTGGATAATTCTGAAAATTTGAACCAGGTTGGGAAAAGAGTAGTAACAATCGTACAAAAAGGTTTACAGGATACACCGCTTGGGAATCAGTATGATTATACTCATAACCGTGTTATCATGTTTTCAGAAGATGAGCCTGCGCAAAAGCTTCCAGATTAATACGAACATTGCACTCAATTCTCGATCCTTTTTAAAAGTATTACGTCTGAACAGTAAATATTGCGATAGTCAAATATTCAGCTGACAGGCACTTAAATGTGTAAGTTGCTCGATTACAATACATACAGTTGTTATTTTGAGATATTCTTGAAGCAGAATACCATGTTGTTACACTTCTGCGGATTTGAAATGAAAAGTGAGGGCAGATAATTAAAACCTGCAGTGCTATAAATGCTTTCTTCTTAAACGCTAACGAAACCCCTATGAAACCTTGCAAACACTGGCTCAGTGTATGGTCATTTATTATTTATAATGTTCACGTAAACAACTTTTCAGAACTATATAGTATGTGATAGTCCTCTGTGTCGATGCTGTCACTAATAAAGGTAGTAATAGTTCTGACTTCATCTTTAAACTTGTTATTATTATGTAATTACTGTTATTCCAATTGTCATGACTTTGCATGCGTTCAGTATTAAAACATCAATCAATCTGCAAAGTCAATATACATATATAAAAATCTCGGAGAAGCAATTCCCCTGAAGACAGTCAATCTTGCTTAATTTATATTTGCGGATGCTGTACTAGAATAAATAAATAAATAGATTTTTTTTATTTCAAACCATTTCGCTTATGCTCTTATTGTTTTCGTATATCTTTTCTGGTATTGTTAATGCGACTATTGTGTTTAAAATATTACTAACTAAAATGACACATATTTATCGTTACTCTGTAAGTATTCAAGGTCAAAAAGGAACGAGGACTGTCACCGTCCGTGCGTAAATTACATGTGTGAGTCTCTCCTCTGTAGTTAATACATTTATCCAGATTCATCATGTGCCGATGGAGGATTAACAATACGGTCTGTATCTTTTTTCATGGTCCGATTTCCCTTGAAGGGAGCCACAGGTTTACCGCGAATGGCGGTCCTTAAGCCGGGGAAGAGGGTCCCGGATTTAGACACATCCCGTTTGGGATTTACTTCCCATATCAGTGGTTTGCCAGTAAAGATCATTGACTTAATTCGGTAAAGGGCTTTCAATACGCTCGCTTTGAAAACAAAATCGGACGTATTATGTGATGGCGCAAATTTCCGTCCGTGCGTGCGTGCGTGCGTCCATCCGTCATATGTCGTGTGCGGAGTTTAACTTAATAACTATTCAAGTAACTGCCTTAAAACTTATCGGCAGAGCACATAACTTTAATGGGTAGATCAAAGGTCAAAGTAACAGATTGATCTTTCCTTTGGATTTTGTGCCCAAATTTAAACCTATTCAAGGTATTATAAACTTGTAATTAAGGTGGACGGTGATGAAGAGATTTGAGTAGTACAACAATTCACATTACTCCCCCCACACACGTTAACCCCCATTCAAAAACAAATACCTTTCACTTTCTTGTTTCTTAGAATTCAATCACCACTGCTGCACAAAACTAACCATCCCCACCTACCGCATCATTATTTCTTCTGGGACCACCTCCCCGCGCGCACACGCATACACACACACACACACACACACAAGAAAAAAAAATGTCATCTTCTCATCTAGAACTGAAGGTTATATTGTACCGCTTTACGGAGCTCTTGTTTCCTGATACAGAATATCGGCTAACCATGCCAAGTAATTTGAAATCTCAAATTTGAACTTGTTTCTTCTATTATTCAATATTAAATACAGATACTACTAGTAAATAGGAAAATGGCGCGAAAAAATGGTAGTCGCATAATGGCGGATTCTATCTGTCTTCGTTTACTGCTTAACTCCCCTTTCGGGGTATCAGATGCGCAGTCAGTGCAAGCGAAAGAGTTTTACAAAAGTATTGACAATGAGGTGTCAAAGTGAGAAAGTGAGTTTGAAAACATTTAAAAGTGTTAGACATACAGACAAGAGCAGTAAAATCAGGTTAAAACGCACTTTGTTACAATTAATTGCATGCATGTCTGCATACTGCCTGCTTAAGTTGTTGGGGATTTTTTTTGCTCTGTAATGCTATGTTTCTTATATTTTTGCTATTTTTGTTTTCAAAATTTACATGACAGATCAATGCTTGACGTGTAGGCAGCATTTTGATATGGAAATGATAACACGACAGCCTTTGTCATGGATACATAGATCAAACACCACCACTACTATTTGGGGTCTAATGTTTAAACTGATTTTGCAGTTTGTGAGTTTGACTGAAAATAATTTTCTTAAATCAAACATGACCCCCACTTTTCTTTTCATTTAATTCAGTACTGACAAAATTCTTCAAGAAAATGCAGGTTACAGACATTTGAAATGGGTTCAAATGGGTGCTGTCATAGAGAATATGTCAATTCTATATAGTTGAAATACAGAACAGCTGTTTAGTGTGTTGTAACCTATAGGGGATCATTTGCAAAAAATTTAAATCTGGCCAGATGAAGCCGGAATGAGGTACTTTGATTAGAACTTGATAAAAAATGACAAATTTATTGCAATTTTGCTTCATAAGTGGATAAAACGCTAAAATATCACATTTTCTATGTATTTGTGTGTATTTTGTTTCAAAACCTGCCTTTTTGTAGCTTAAAGATTGCTCTGCTTTAGCATTCAAATGATAAATTGAACACATTTAACAGTTAAAATGTGTATTTTTTAGCAGGTCAGGGTAGAAAATGACAAAATAGGACAAAACTAGGCTATAGTTAGGATAATCTTACCTTACTGAAAATGCCATAAAACAAGGTTGGTATCAAAAAAAAAGCTTGTATTCTTTCATGCATTTAGGTTACTTGTTTATAAACCAAACTGGCACATTCTTAGAGAGAAATGTCTTTCTTTTATGCATACGGGCACTAAATAAGAAAATGGCGCGAAAGAAATGGTAAACGCATAATGGTGGATTCAAATAGTCCTCAGTTTCTTCGCTAGCTATTTTCCTTATTTTCTTTCAATTCTGTTCCAGAAATCACATGACATATGTAGCAAGCATTTTCATAATGAAATAAAGACATGACAGACTTTGCCTGGATACTTTGATCAGTTCATACACCACTACTACTATACAGACTTTGCCTGGATACTTTGATCAGTTCATACACCACCACTACTACTTGTAGTCTCACTTTTAGCTGATTTTGCAGTTTATGTGCTTGACTGAAAATATAATTCTTGCATCAAACATGTCCCCCACTTTGCTTTTGATTTTCATTCAGCACTGACAATATTCTTCATGAAAATAAAGTTACAGACATTTGAAATGAGCCATGATGTATGCTGTGGCCATAGGAAATATGTCAGGGGCTAGAGGGCGTGGACGGTAGCATGCATTTCCACTACCGTCCATGAACAGGCTCAATCAAACCGAGCCTGCAACATTTTCGTTTTTGTTGTGTTGAGCGACCTATGGAGTTTCCACTTTTTCTATTTTACAAAATATAGAGAAAAAAACTATTTAGTGTGTTGTAACCTTCTTACTTACGTTTCTTAACCATTTGAAGTTTATTTATACACAAAATTTTATGTAATTTCATTCTATTGGCATACTTCAGCGTTCAGCACGCTTCTTATATGTTCACACATCTCTTTAACTTCATCGAAATATTTATTTTAGTGGGTTGCTTAGTCCAGTTGCATTGGTGAAGTAGAAATCCTTTTTATCCCTATAGTATGTTTGCAATGTCGTTGCTGATATTAACTTGGCAGAGTATACCACTTAGATATTCCTAGTATGCATAGACAGGATATCCGGTCTGTCTACGTGTTCCAATGTCTGACACCACGTACGGTGAGGTTTACAAACTATGGAAAATCAAACCACTGTACACCAAAACAGGCAATGAAGGCACGTTATGAGAGACTACCCGCCTGATAATCTCAAACCAATATTCCATCGTTTTTTTCTGTTTTACTCTACTGAAGACAATTTTAAACTGTCACACATCTCTTCATATCTGATTACAAAATACTCCAACGTAAAGATGATATCCCGACACCTGTCGTGAAGCAATGCACAAATCATTCTTTCTTCATTTATAAATGCTAGTTATGTTTGAACAAAAGTGAACACTTAGAGGATATTTGTTTGTTTGCAGTGAGATATCGAAATATATCATCACCGATACGGGAGACAATTCAATATTTTCACGAAGGGGGAGCCTGAGTGAAAATATCAGAATTTTCTCCTTATCGGTGATGATATATTTCGATATCTCACTGCAAACAAACAAATTTTCTTTTTATTTTATGCTAGTTCGTGAAGATCAGCGAATTTTCTGTTTTTTACGTGCATAAATGTTCATATAAATCCAATATTTCATGACGAAATTCGGATTTATTTAAGCTACCGTGTTACATATGATACATCCGCTAAATTACCATGGACACTTAAGCACATTAATATCGAATATTGATGATTAGGTTCATTAAATCAACACGACGCCATTTTGTTTTTAAAAACAAAAACTGCATTTAAATAGTTTGTGTAAAAATACAGTCCGCGGCTAACAGAGACATTGACAAATGCCGGTAGTTAAGCAGAAGCTAGTAAAACTTTTCGGGTCAATCCGTCAGTTCGTTGAATAACCGGAATTTTGCTTTGTTTACCGAAGCACACGCTGAAGGTCAGATTAAAAAAACAACACTAAAAATCTAAACAACTGTGGAATATGCGTAAGTCCTTGGAAAATCAAGCTGCAGAATTAAATATCACCATGGATACAATAGAAATAGCTAGGAAATATTGATCTAGGAGCTGCATAGCATAACAAAATGGATGGAAGTTAGAACACAACTGGCTGGGCTAAGTTAGAGTGGGAAAGTACTTCGACGAAAATGCTGGCATATTACGTAAGGTTGAGTTGATGTCTTGTGATAATTAACTAAGACAACAACCAACTAAATGTGCTGTCGCCAGTTAAATCTACCACACGATAGTGAACCAATGGAAAAAAGTAGAGGAAACACACATATATCTGTAGCTACATGAATGGCAAGACCTAGCAACCAAGCTGACAAAGGCAACATTATTTCTTTTGCAAGTTTAATTATAGCTAGCCTGTTCTATGTAGGATTGTCTAGCAGTTCATGACTCGTGTATGGCTTGAGTATTAGTATAATCCAGTAATTTTAAAGGCAGCGAAGGGAGGTAATTAAAGAATATATTTCAAGGGAGATAATTTATCTGATAAAAAAAGAAGTTCGGCACTGTGAGTGATATCGATTTATATCTCACTGCTATTTTCCAGTATTTCACCAATAAGCATAAAATAAATATATGTATATCATCTACGGTGTTTAAGTGTTTGAAGTTCGTGCACATCAAGTCTATTCCTTAATGGTCAGTCTCACAAACGTGATACCTGTTTTGCATTGCGTGAATTTGGACGACTGAAACTCGGTCAAGCCTTGCGGCTTCAAGAGAAGGAAAATCAAAAAGGAGTCCATGTATAGAGCATATAGTTAGAAGAATCAGACAAAGAATCAGAAAAAGTGCCGGGGCCTCCGTGGTTAAGGTCGCTGACTTCAAATCACTTGCCCCTCATCGACGTGGGTTCGAGCCTCACTCGGTACTTTGAATTCTTCATGTGAGGAAGACATCCTGCTGGCTTGCGGAAGGTTGGTAGTTCTACCCATGTGCCCGCTCGTGATGAAATAATGCACCTGGGGTCTTCTTCCACCATTAAAGCTGGAAAGTCGCCATATGACCTATAACTGTGTCTGTGCCCAACCAAAAAAAAATCAGACAAAGTGCCAATGCTTAAACTGCTTTTCAAAAACTGAAAGCAACCGGTTTGTCGTAAATTAGGTAATTTAAAATCTAATTTTCAATGAAAACAATGTATTGTTTTGATACATTCACAGAAACTCTAAAAACAGCATCAAGCTTATTCACCCAGTTTCGGAAGCCAGCAAACAAACAATTATGTTGAAAAAATGTCAGGTCAATGCTCCTCCTGCACGACGTGCTAACATATCAACTAGCATTTCATCAGCAACAAAGGTTAATTAAACACCTGAACTAAACATGATCCTATTAACCGCTACAACCGGTTTGACCTTTCAGCCGAGAAAAAGATATCACTAAGATTAGTTTTCCTTGGAAGATTGAATGTGTTCCCATTATTTCAACACAATACTCTACCTAAAGAACATCAACATCAACGTATACCATGTCAAGCATCACTTTCTATTTGGAAATTTGCTTCTGAATATTAATGTTTGTATTACTTTTTAGGTTACTTTATTTAAAACTGATCTTTTTACCAGTGAATATTTTCGCATAATTATGATAATTTAACAATGTTTAATTTAACTTCTCTTTGAAGAAATATAGCCTTTTTGCATCGATTCACCTTAAATTCAACTCCCTTTGTCCGGAATCTCAAAAATTATTAAATGAATTATATTAAACTCTCTGGCTGTGTTTTGAGTAGAAATCAACTCTTACTTTTTATTTTTCCGAGAGTAAAGAGGCTATTGAGGAGAATTGTAGTCGCTTTTATAATTATCTCACTTTACTACGTTTGCACAATGAAGTTTTATTCCCCGGATGCAAATACTTTTTGTCCCAAACAAACCCTTGCGATTGCTTATGTGTTGCTGATTTTGATCCTGCATTTTTAATCATATGAGCTGTGCCATGCGAAAAACAACTTAGTGGGTTTGCGACCATCCGAGCAGTCTGGTCAGGATCCATGCTGTTCGCTTTCAAAGCCTATTGCAATTAGAGCGGAAACTGTTAGCAAACAGCATGGATCCTGACCAGACTGCGCGGATGCGGTCGCAAAGCCACTATGTTGGTTTTCTCATGGCACGGCTCATATTTTTGTGTGCTCAAAGGAAGGAAGGCGCTACATCTTTCATTGCTCATGTTCAACTTACATCGAGGGTTTTGAACACGAACATGTACCAATTTTGTGACATTTTGCTACATATCGAATAAAATACAATGCGATGAATAGGAAGTATTTAGGGTACTGCATGTTACCAAATAAACAATTAAATACTCTTTTTTATTTGAATATAGGCGGTGATTAAGTTCGCAGAATGTCTAAATATTTTTTAGGCTTTAAGATATAATAATTTTGCATCTTGACAATCATATTGAGCTAGCGCTAGAACTTGTTTCAGGTCTTGGTTAAATGTGTGTACTGTTTAGAGGATGATTTGGACGTCGGCTTGTTTTGAATACCTTAATATTGTGTCCATTGCTTACTACAAAATGGCTGTCGAAATTAAATCTGTAATATTATCATTATGTTCTACTTATCCAGCTTCTATACAAAAAGCATGTTTTAGGAACAAACTAAACAACTGCATTTTGTTAACACAATGCATACTGCTTCATATCAAAAATCGTTATCATTTTGTACATAAAAAAGTTGATTTTCTGATTTAAAAAGAAAAATAATGATTTCTTGATATCAAAGAAGATGCAAGAAATCATTTTTTTACATTAGGAAGAGATTGTATTTTCTGATAACAAAATGAATTTCTGCTGTCAAGAAATTGATCTTTTGATATCAAAATGTATTTCTATATAGCATTTTTATCATATTGCTAAAAGTCCATACTGATTTTTTCCCAAGGAAATTAATAAAAGAATGTATCTTAGTTAAAAACATACATAAAGCTCAGAATTGTCTATATGAATAAAAATTACAAACACTGATAATTTCTATTCTCCGTAAGATTAAATGGACAATACTGAGGTTTGGTTTTAATTTCAAATAATGAATGTGATACAAATATAATTATTACTTATTCTGAAAAGATTTGGATTTAATTATTTCTTGAAATTACATATTCATGATATTTTTAATTATATATATATATAAATATAATTATATATTAGATTTGAAATTTACTGAACTATAGATTGCACATTCGAAATATTTCATATTGCAGTCAATGAAAATGCATCTATTTCATAATAACTCAAAAAGTAAAATAAGAAATTTAAAATCAAACGCGAGCAGTAAGAATAATTCAAACTAAAATGTCCTCAGACATAATTCTTTGTGGGATACATGTACCATGCATCAGAATATTTAGGGACCTGGCAGTCTTAGAAGGAATGGATGGGGGAATAATGCCTTCAAATGTCGTTTTTCGGAACGGTTATGTTATTATACTGCAAACGTTATCTTACCCGGATGAAGACCGAGTCACATATAGTGCAACGATATAAATCTAACATTTGTATATGGTGCTGTTAGACAGGGAGAGTTGGGGGTGGGAGAGAGAGAGAGTTACAGAATGTTTAAAAGCACATGTCATGGTAATGAACTGTATTTACCCACCCGGTTAGCTTAGTAGGTAGAGCGTTGGTCAACGGATTACGGGGTCATGATTTCGGTCCTTGGGCGGGACTATGTTCTCCGTGACTATTTGCTAAACGATATTGTGTCTGAAATCATTAGATCTCCACCTCTAACTCATGTGGGTAAGTTGGCAGTTACTTGCGGAGAACAAGTTTTTACTGGTACAGAATCCAGGAACACTTGTCAGGTAAATTGCCCGCCGTTACATGACTGAAATACTATTGCAAAAAGGCGTAACCCCCCTCACCCCGCCCCCCCCCCCCCCCCAAAAAAAAAATAATAATAAAAAATAATAAACATGAACTGTATTTATTGTCCTACATCATTAAGTGCCTTCAGTACAAAATAAGTCACACTTAGCTACATGTCAAAATGCAATGTACAGCTGTTTATATAATTGCGACACAACTCTAATATATTTTTTGTCAATTTTGCTGATGAAAGTTAGCTACATGTTATTTCTTTACAAGAAAATACCATTATATGTTTTGGCTATTCTACACCAAATACTCGACCTGCCAAATAGTACCAATTCATAGCTGGTGGGCTAAATATGTACCCCATTTGATAAAAAAGAACAAAGTCAAACATCCACTTTCGTTGAATGACGATAGAAATGACACACTTTGTGTGTGTACTTTCTTTATGAAGACAGACCGTAACAATTACATTCTGCCTTTAAGACGTTTCAAGTTCTTATTATAAAACGTCAAAAGAAAGTTTCTAAACTATTCGAAACTATATGAAAATTAAAGTTCTTTTGAATTTTGATCTTGTTTGAAGAATGTTCACCGAAGTGTACATATACATAATTCTTTGGCGCATGTCTGCTAGTTCAGCCATTTAGGAGAGTAAATATTAATCTCAGGACAATAAAAATTAACATGGTCAAATATATGAAAACTATCCCGTATTGAATTCAAATGACCGACTGTAAGCGGATGTGATCTTTACAGCATGTTTATAAAAGAAAATAAACAAAAAGCAAGCATTAGCAACATGCCCCTCTCCCTCTCTCTCCCTCTCCCTCTCTCATCTTTTCCGATTCCACTCCCGACTAACTCAAATGAGCCACAACCTAATTGATGTACTTACTATTCAGTTGTTCGATTTAGGCAGCTGAAAAGAAGTCTTACTGTAGCTATTATGACAACTAGCGCTATTAAAGTCCCAAATATGATAAACATTGTCACATCATTTACAACGTCTGAATTAACACTTACATGCATCTCTTCATTGCGTTCGATTTGAACTTTTCTTTCTATTGCGTCATTGATACATACTAAACCATTGCCTCGTTCAGTAACATCGTGATAGGCACCTTCGACACGTACGCCAGTACTTAAAACTTTGAATCCGTATTTTGCAAAGCGGTAAAATTCACTGGTGTTTAGTTCAAGTCTGTAACAAAAATGACCTTTTGAAAGTTTGAACTCTTTTGCATTCCAACTTAAGTCCGTTGAGACACGAACCACTTGTAGTTTCAATCTCGTTTCTCGTTCAATTGCTTGTCTATAGCGGTTTATTTCAAATAAATTGTCAGCTATTTTGACGTCTAAACCTATAAAATTCTGGCCAGTCTGGAACTGAGTGCTATTTATTCTCGACAAAACATCTGTAGTCTTTTGTATTGTATCAAAGTAGGTTTTGCCATTGTTTTTGAATTTGACAGACACGACGTTCGATTGTAACACTTTATTTCTAACCTTCCGCCATATATCAATATGTCCTCCTCCGTTGAAAATATGGTTAAGCTCATTTTCCAATACAGTTTCAAGCTTCTTTTCATATTGTTCAACAACACCATCTGTTATTGAAACTTGGATATCTGGTTTAACTTCAAGTACCATACTGTAGAACAGACCATTCACGCGAGAAATCACTGGTACACAAGATCCGCTGTAAATGTGAAAGTGGCGTGGACAAAGAATTTTTCTACATATTACCTGAAATGAGAATAGAATCAAATCGAACATATATATTTGATAAGTTTGTAGTCGAGGTTATACAGTCATTTCAAGAATGTGTATTTGTTGTTTGGTGTTTGTTTGGGTTTTTTTGTTTGTCGTTGTTGTTGTTTTTATTTTTTAGATTCGACTTAATAAAAATTACTTTACTACACATCATACACATGGGGATGGAGGTGGGGGGGACGGGGGGTAGAGTTGGCAACGAATAGCATTTCTGGTATTCGAATTTTCGACCAACCTTTCGAACGATATTCGGTCATCAACTGATCAACAAAATTATTTTATTTTATAGGTATGTCTATCTCAGACTTTGATACAGCGAATTGACATGTCTGATTCGAGAGTAACTGTTAGTGAAATGACCGCAAAAATAGGTACCCCCCAGAGCCAATATTTCCATCCGCACATTCTACTATTTACATTCTATTTATTGCATGCAATATTCTTCTAATAATAGAACAAATGAAATAAAATTAATTATCGTTATGGCGTATATGCCAATAACAAATATTATTTTGCGAGCAAGGGTTGTTATCCAGATGGGCTTAGCTGTTTCGTGGAAGGCGTGTAGATTTATTATGTTCCCTTGACCATAACCGTAAGATCGTTTTACCGAAATTGCCGAGTCTAGCGAATATGACGTTTTCATTGTGACGTCATCGCCCTTTCCGATAGATTCCTTCAACAGACATCCAACGAAAAACTTTCATAAATTAAATCCAAAGTAATCCTTGACTTATCTTAATAATGAGAGGTAAAGGAACCAGGAAAAGGACAAGGACCACTGCTCCAACTAGTAAAGCTGGTTTGAAATCCACGGGAACCAAGAATTCGAAGAAACAGCGGACATCCCAGACCCAGACGGAGGCGGAACGGGCCCAGGTGGAACATGTGGATTTGTCGTCGGGCGACATAGGAAAAAATGCAGGTGATAATCATAGATCTATCATTGATTTTGAGAAGATTTTAGGTTCTGTTAATGATAACAATCAGCCACAATATGATAAGGAACTTATAAATTATAATAATACAGAGTGTGGTGGTCTCAACAAAAATGGTTCTAATTTTACATTTGGTGAAGGCCAGTCTAATTCAATTATATGGTGCGCTGGGGATGACATTTCGGTCCATGTTCCTAAAGTGTTTAAGGCACAAATATGTCGGGGCGAATATGTCAATGTGGCATTATTACTTAAAGGTGCGATGGAGCTACAGGATATTTGCGCTGGCAGCACGTTGTCCCTTACAGCAGGTGGTAAAATAGAATCAAACCCACGAGAATGTAAGGACAAGGTGCAGTCAACTGAGAAATGGACAGACTTGTTTCTGATTTTTATGGCAGTTTATGTTAAACAGCATCCATTAAAAACCGGCGATATAACACTTATAAGGGAGGCAGCATATAGACCAGGAGGTTATTCGTGGCGTTTATATGATGAGCATTCCCTTCATCATGAGGGTCAATAAACCAAGATTTATGGTTGAGATGCATGTCTTTAAAAGACCAATCCGCTCCCCATCTTCAGATGATGCAACATAAATCAAACGTATGCAATGATTATAATCAAGGTTACTGCTACTGCTCTAACTGCAAGTATCAACTGCGGTTTGCCTCATCCGCGTGTGAAGTGTCAATTAGCTGACAGGTTACAAGATAATAATTATAATGTGCAACGTGTTGTTTATCCTCAGCCAAAGACCATGTTTAACTTCGAAAGGCACAATGGCTCCAACAGTCGTTTTCGAAATGCAAGGGGTAGAATGCCTTTCAGGGGACAAAGGGTCACAAGAAGGGAATACCGGTACTAAACCGAGCAGAAAATTGTTTAATCAAGACCTTTTTAAAATTGCCGATTCGCCAATTGATGTAAATATTATTGAAAGAGAATTGCTTTTTTATGAACATCCAGATAAACATGCCTTATTATAGGGGTTTACGGAAGGTTTCCCTTTGCATTATTCGGGGCCTCATTGTTATTCTGAAGCAAAAATATTAAAATCGGCCCTCCAGCATCCTAAGGTAGTACAGCAGAAAACTGACAAAGAATTGGCTCTCAAAAGGGTAGCAGGGCCATTCCCCACGATTCCGATTACAACATTACGTGTGTCCCCGGTAGGTATCGTGCCCAAAAAAGATCGTGGTGAATTTCGTTTAATTCACCACTTATCACATCCTTGCGGTCAGTCGTTCAATGATTTCATTGATCAGGAATTATGCACGGTGCGTTATACGCAATTTGACGAAGCAGTTTACATGTTGCAATATCTTGGTAGGGGTTGTAAAATTTGTAAAATTGATATTAAAAGCGCATTTCGGTTACTCCCCGTGCATCCGAATGATTTTGATCAGCTTGGCTTCAAATTCAATGGCAATTATTATGTGGACAAATGTATGCCTTTCGGTTGTTCTATAAGTTGCAGTACTTTTGAAAAATTCGCCTGTTTTCTGGAATTTTGTATAAAGTGCAGAATGTCGTCTGGACAAATATTGCATTATCTAGATGATTATCTAGGTGGTGATAGGTCATACAGTTCATCTCCAATGCTTATGAAAAAAATCATTAGTTTCCTTGCGGAAATGAAGGTGTCTATTGCCGGTGCTTTGCTTCCTGGGTCTCGAACTTGACCCGGATGAAATGGTAGTGTGTATGCTCAGTAATAAAATCGAGGAGATAGTTCAAACAATCAGATTAACGCTGTCTAAAGAAAAGGTTACATTAAGAGTCATGCAAAGTTTGATCGGAGTGTTGAGTGTCGCGTCTAGAGTTATTTACCCGGGTCGGTCATTTTGTTGGCGTTTAATAAACGCTACATGCGGACTTACAAAACCATTTTACTATCTTAGGATAAGCAATGCCATTAAGGCTGACTTAAACATGTGGTTACAAAAATATGTGTCTTTTTTTCTCAAAAATACAATGGAATATCCGTATTTCATGATCGCTTTTGGGTTTCAAGCGAGGATGTTCAATTGTATTCAGATGCTGCTGCCAGTGTAGGTTTTAGTTGTTATTTTAAAGGTCAGTGGTGTTGTGCAGAATGGCCATCGGCATGGCATACTTCTGGTATTACCAAGGACATCACTGTATTAGAACTTTTTCCTATAATTGTTGCACTGTACATCTGGGGAACAGAGTTACGCAATAAACAATCATGTTTCACTGTGATAATCAGGCTGTTGTCCATATCCTTAATACAGTTTCTTCGAAGTCAGAACATTGTAATGATTTTAGTCTGTGAGGCAACAATGCGTTGTTTGAATCTTAATATTGCTGTTAAGACGACCCATGTCGAGGGTAATTGGAATCTAATTTGTGACGCTTTGTCTCGTCTGCAGATTGACAAATTTCGAAGGTTCGCACTGGAAGCGAAGGCGGGGCCAGAGCTGATACCTTCCCAGCTATGGAGTATCTTCGAACCAGGGTTTCAAACCTTTTAGAACACAGTCTAGCACAGAATACACTGATCACTTACATAAAAGCGCCCACAGCCTTTAGAACATTTCGGTCAATGTGTGTTTTTTTTCTAATAATTGGCCGGCAACACACCAAGAGATAGTACTTTATTTTTATTACATATTTTGTCGACAGGGACTATTCATCATCTACAATTAGTACATATATAGCCGGCATCGGCTATTTTCATAAGATAAATAACTGGTTTGACCCTAAAGAATTATTCATCGTTAAAAAGTTACTTGAGGGTTGTCGTAGGCTTAGAAATAACACCGACATTAGAGCACCTATTACGTTACCTAGCTTAAAAGCGTGTGCTCAGTTTTACCGGTAGTATGATTTGATGAATTTGAGGCTACTCTTTTCAGGGTAGCCTTTATTTTAGCTTATTTTGGGCTTTTTCGAGTAAGTGAGTTAGTTTTAACAACTGTGACGCAGCCAATGAGGCCATTACAAGATGCAGATGTGTCGTTCTTAAATAACAATCCAATAGCACGGATAACTGTAAGGTACTCAAAAACTAGTCAAACTGGTCCACCGATTGTGCTACGATTGCCATGCGAGACTGATTCGGACATGTGTCCAGTGTGTGCTCTCAAAAGTTATCTTATAATTCGTCCTAAGATTCGAAGTTTTCTATTCATTTACTCGAGCACAGTTTTCATATTTATTATATACCTATATAAATTCTGTAAAAAAATCGGCTTGTATTTCACAACTAAATATGAACAGGCAGACAAAAATTCCGTATTGTACCTTTTAAATTCCGTATTGTACCTTCTATATTGTATGCTGCCGGACTATTTTCATAAATATTCATGATCCGACACATTTCTATAAATAGCGCTATTAAAAACTTCACTAAGTTCCATTCAATATCGATACATTGAAGATTTCGTTCAAGAACAAAACAAGAATCAAAATGGTAAAGGTGTATAATAAAAGGGTCATTATAAAAGTAGCTAGATCTGGGACTTTGTATTCGGCTCTCGTAGATTTTGCAAAGTCAGATCACACTCGGCGCTTGCACGCCTCGTGAGATCCGATCTGGCAAAATTCACTCGAGCCGAATACTGCATCCCAGATCAATCTACTGTTATAATAACGCTATTGTATTGTCCAAGGCAGTCCGCATGTGTGATTTTGAAAATTGTCACTTCCGGTCGCATAGTTTCCGCATTGGAAGAGCGACACAACTCGCTTTAGACGGAATATAAATGGATACTATAAAGCGTTTAGATAGATGGAGAGCAAATACGTGCCGTTTGTATGTTCGGAATTAACAAATGCAAATAAAATATATAATGGTTTACATTGTATTCTCGGCAGATGTACGGATGGTTTGAGATTCCATCATACACTGGGCAGGTGAATGCGCCAAGCAAAGGGGTCGGGAGAACTTGAGGCTTCCTGGAGATAGGACGGTTAGGTGGCTCACTATTCGGGGAATGAAGTGGCAGGATTTCCACCATGTAATACAGAGAGAAACACTATTCTGTACTCCACCGATGGCAATTGTACTCCATTTAGGTGGGAACGATTTACGCACTTGGAGTTTATATAAACTTAGAAGAGTTATTAACAAGGAAATAAAGTACTTGTATGAGTGTTTCCCTGATACAATAGTTATATGGTATAAAATATTACAACGTCGTAATTGGGGCGGCTGTTATAAAGTGAATGTTGCCATAGAAAAGAAGCGTCGGTGGGTTAATTATTTTGGCCGTAAAGCCGTAACGGCAAGATCCCAGGGTAGAACATTGTAGGGATAATACACGTTTTTTTTTTGTGTATTAGCGTCTGCAGAAGCCCGCGGGATTGTTTGTGACTGAGACCGAAGGTCGAGGTCACAAACATATCCCAAGGGCTTCTGCAGGCGTTAATGCACAAAACAAACGTGTATTGTCGCTATTCTTGCATAAAAAAACATTACACGACGACTAAATGCATTGTTTTCATATGTGATGACTTGACGATTCCGGTACATTTTTTATTTACCATTCTTGTTGTTCTTGGAAAAGGTAAACATGTTTTAAATATCCATAACCGGGGCACACATAACAACAACACTACTAAAAGCGTTATTTGAAGGTTTTTGAGCATCTTATTTTTATTTTTAGTTATTACAAACGTTACATTACACATAATTTTGCATATAATTTAAAACTTTGATAAACAGGAACACAATTATTTTAAGAATAACAACTTTACATTCGAATTATTTTGAGTACGAATAAACAGAGTACGGATGAGTACGAAGCTAGTGACTAGCTTTCGAGGTTTATTATATGAATTCTGCGAACAATCAGGTAGATCTAAAAACAAACCGACTGATTCTAACAAAAATCATTAATATAATACCTAAAAACGGGCAATAGCACAAGTTACACGCGATACTTATTTATTCACAGTTATTTACAATAACTGAACAGACGCTTTGTAAAGGGAGTAAACTCTAAGAGAAGCTAGAGCGTACATTGATGGGGGGCAGTACGTTTGGGGTTGGAAATTGATACAGCTAAAATACTATGGATTACATTGTATCTATAATGCTACAAGAAGAAGTTATTATGGAAGAAACAAGATGCAGATGCCAAATATCAGTCTGCGCAGAAATACATACATACGTCCCTGGCAAAGCATTTCAAAAATAAAAATCATGTATTAACAGCACGTGAATTGCCTTGTTTGCACACGATTTTTCTCCCGTTTGTACATGGGCGGATCCAGTGAAAAAAGTAGTTTTTATGCAAGAATAAAGACACAAATTGATTTTGCAACCGTGGGGTTTTATTTTTGAGACGGGATACATTTATCAGAAGTCAGGTTGGAAATGTTTCCATTTTTCTCTAAGGGACGGCTTAATTAATTATACGGGCTAGAATTTGGCGGATAAATTTCATGTATGTAAATTTATTGTGGCGGAAATTCTAGCGGTCTGGGAGTTAGGTCCTTCCACTTACAGCACCTCTCACTACGAAAGTCCTAAGTTACTGGATACCTAGGGTGAGAGATCGTTAAGTTATATATACAGAATCTGCCTTATTCTCTTAATATCGAATGCATACGTGCATACATTGGTTGCAATTAGATTACCAAATAGTGTGTAACATTATCATTTACAAAAAGTAAATTATAACTGGTGCTTTTCAAAATTCAAATTCATTAAAAAGCAATTTAGGGGCTAGGGATTTCGCTCGCATAATCATGAATAGTACTTGGCGTATCCTGTGTACCCCCTAAATTTTTGGCTACATGATTGCTATTTTGGTGTTATGTTTGCTTCAGGTAGTTGTTGAAATGCACGTGTCTGAAATGCACGTGTCTGTATGCAGTAGTGTTCGAAATGCACATGTCCGTATTCAGTAGGGGTCGAAATTTACGTGTCTGTATGCAGTAGTGGTCGAAATGCACGTGTCCGTATTCAGTAGGGGTCGAAATGCACGTGTCAGTATGCAGTAGCGGTTGAAATGCACGTGTCCGTATGCAGGATTTTCTGAAACGGTTGAAATGGTGTTGCGATGCGTTTTTTTAATGCTTTGGAGTGTCGTACAGTTGCTAACAAAATATAGTGCTGACTGTTTTCGTAATGATAACATTAATATATTATCAATATATTATAGCACCAGTATTAGGCAGGTACTCCTATTTAAGACAGGCGGGCCTGAACTTCCAGACTGGTAGGATTTTTTCAATCGGTTCAGCTGTAGCCACCGTTGGGAACTCAGTGAACCATATAGCGGCCATATATCTCCGCAGTATTATGATAGTTATCATTTAACATTAAACATGTTGCAAGTGATTCGTGGTAATAAATGTATGAACTTTTTTCATTGTTGCTTAATTTAGTGAGTCAAGAAATAATGCTATTGTTTTAGTCACTGTTTTATTAAAGTAAGGTCTTATGTTTCACATTCACTCGTAAATTATAGCACAAGTGTCCGCATACCGGCAAAAACACGGAGATATCCTGTCTGGCATTCAAAACATTCTGATTTATTCTCGATATCGACATTATAGCATAAATCCCGTTTTCCGGTATTAGCCACCAAGATACACCCGTTCCCGGTTTTACGGTGAGGGGGATATCGGCCATTACGCTATACATGTTTCAAGGTTAACAAATGATTTATGCAAAGATTTTGTTACCGAGGTCGTAAAACAGTATTTTCATTGTGAGAAAGTAAATTTTCTCCCTTAATCCTTATCTACCTGTAAAAATAAACGCTAGTATTGTACACGGTCTCTATATCGGTTAATCTGGACAGCACTCCCTTTTTACGGAAATACCGGAAGACGGGATTTTTCCTATAATGTCGATATGGTTAATAAGGGAGAATGTTTTTTACATATCCTGAGACAAATTATTGGTAACTAAATGATTGACGAGAAAAGGGTATGAATTAAAGTTTGTACTTTTTAAGTTGAGAAGAATGTCTGAATTTCATATCAGAAAAATATTCCAGATGTAGAAATTTTAACTCAGCATTTGCTTCGAGTACGGTCAAGCACAGATTTTTTTTTTTTGTTATTACACTTAATTGCATGAATAATTACACTAATATAAATATAAATATTGACGTACAGGACAGTTAATTCAGGCATTGAAAAGTCATTTTGCTATCGGCAGCTATTATCAAACGGACTTAGTAGTCGCTAGTTTTCGCCTTGGTTATAGCAAAGTGTGTTTTGTTGTTGTTGTTGTTGTTGTGTTTTTTTTTTATGGATGAAGGTTGTCATACATCTCTATTCAAACTTTACTTTTTTAGTTTATGTTTTACATGGCAAAATTGGCTATATACAACTGTTTCATAAATTAAATGTGTTATATGAATAAATTGATAATAACCAGTATATCATATAAACTTGACCTCTTTTCCCTTATATACAGTAGAATAAAAATGTTTTATTTCATCGGATGATAGATGCTGAAATGCAAGTGTTTCTGTTAGCGGCATTTTGGATTCTAAAATGAAATGAATTTTTATTTCCTTTTGACTTTTTTCCATCATATCCAGTGTAACCAAAATGTTTCATTTTATCAAAGGAATGATCTGAATCTCCATGCTCACATTTAAGTGCATTTGTTTGTGTTTATCTAAGTAATTACACTAATATCAAAATGAATATGTATTACAACTTACCATCTTTTCGTCGAATATATAACCTACGTTACACTTTTCTCGATGAATTTTGAGAGAGGAGATAACTCCTTGCGAGAGATTGGTATCATCTAAAGCAGTGTTTATTTCAAGCTGGTATTCTGTGTAAGGAGGATAATAATTTGGACATATGTCAGAAAAAGACTCATTTATACTACACAGATAACACGCTATATTTCTAAATATAGTGTAAGTTCTGTCTTGTGTATTTAGCACAGGTAGATAATATATGGAGCACATTTGTTCATAAATTGCTGCAGTACCAGTCTCATTGTTTCCATCTCTTTTCAAAGTGTTTTCACAGGAACTTACGTCAGCTTGTTTGCATATGCTTACAAAGCGTTCAATTTTAGCAAACGGCTTGAAAACAATGTTACAATAAGTGAAATATTCCAATGCAATATTTTCAAAAATCTCTGCAGGTGGTTGTATGAAGTCTTGCAATACATATTTGTAACTGCAAGTAAGTAAACTCTTCCATGAAACAAAGTTTGTATTCGTTTCCTCATTACACTTTAAACAAAATATATTTCTGTACGTCCGCTTCGTAGCTGTTGATGTCACGGGGATTAATTCGTTCTTAACTACAGATTTCATTTTTGAAACGTCTTCACAACTTGACTTTATGACGTCATTTCCGTACAACAGCGGACAATTTGATATCATGAAATAAGCCTCGTCTATTTCCTTAAACCCATAACGAGCAGAACGGGTAATTAATCTGGAGGAAACGCAGGTGTGATCATTTATGAGTTTTTCTGGCAATATATTAGTTATGTTAAGCTCCTTTGGTAATTCCAGTTGTTCAATACCTTTGACAAGTTCCTGTATGTTTCCATATTTAACTTCGCCGATGTAGCTTCGAAGCCAGAAATCAGGACAGCATGTACCATATTGTTCACAATGTACGTCGCAAGAACATTGACGGCAACAGTACTGATCCTTGAAATCGGATGTAATATTTCCCTTATTTCTTATCGTGCAAAGTTGTACATTGGCACAGTATTCTGTGTGAATTCTTAAAAACTGAACAAACGATTGTAACTCACTTCTGTTGACGACATCTGCAAGTGACTCTACATCACTGTCGCAAATACACACAACTGTAAAAAGGATGTAAAAATAATTTAAGTGAATCATTTCTGATTTGAGTGTTTGATGATTCAAAAATCACATTTATATCTCCGGAAAAAAGCTGGAAAATAACTACTGAATTATGTTGAATATAATGCAATGTATCGTATAAGAGAATAAATCCATATCGGCAATAAATACTTCAATGGCAATGATATGTGGCTTGATGAGTATTACAATGGCAAGAAAACGTTTTGCCAATACGGCTTTAACTTTGTTTGGAAAGATCCAGCTGATATAACTAATAACTGTTTTTTGCATGTCAGTAAACAGAATTGTAGACTTGGCTTTTAAATAAAGTCAAATGCATCTGTTTCTTTTGAATCTTGTTTAAATATTATACTACTTCGTAAGCTGACAGAAAGTTTCAATAAACTCACATTTAACGTAATGTAATGGTAGCTATGGTATATATAATTGTAAAAAAGAACGGGATTTTAACTTACTGTAATATGCATCAGTTGAAAGACGAATACCATTTTCATATCTATATGCCTTTGTCAAGATATTAGAAAAATACATTGAACGAGACTAGTATGACCAAGACCAAGCGTTAGAAAATCTAGGTTGAAAACTATAAAAAGGATATACTAAAAACTATGCAAATTTGTAATTAATCAATTTTAGTAGAATGTAGCTTTAAGAATATCTTAATACTAAGTAACGTGATTGTGACTTTGTAAATATTTGTTTTATTTATGTTTTGTGAAAATATACATATTTCACAAACAGGAATAGAATAATGTTCTTTTTAGCTTCTTTAAAACATTAAGTATAAGGACCAGTGTAAATATTTTATTTTGTCACAATAGTATGAAAAAGAAACATTAGTACATCTATAACCATGAAACGTTTCATTAAAATCTGCATCGCGGAACTTTCTCTAGACGAAATATTGTCATTAAAAGTGTCCGAAAAAACAGTATTTGCAGAACAGTCTGAAGTCTAAATATAAGCACACGACCCTATCTTTCTTGCCGTCTCAATTTCTTCTGTATGCAATGTTTTGAAAAAAAGACGGTTTTTAAACAATTCTACAATTCAGAAAATATCTGTTTCAAACGCGCAGTACTACCTTAAGGTGAGGTCAGACCTACGATCAACACTTCTAACTGCTGAAACACAACAATGCAACATGTGATAACATTAAGGCGGCGCAAAATCAATCTGATTTTTTTCTGCTCTATTCTTGGTAAACACATGAGCCACATGGCGTTCGCTTAATGCTTCAACTATTGTGGTTAAGGTTTGTCAAAAACATACTTGAAGATATTTGTTTTTGCAATTTATTATGAAAATGGAATAAATGCCTACGTGAAGTAAAAGATATTGTGGTCGATGCTTAGGAAATAAAGATATACTGTCAATAAAGATACATTCAATAATGGTCCATGGGTTTCGATCTATACATATCTTTATCTACGTATATTTACATTAGCACATTTATCTATTGCAAAATGTTCACGTGGTTACTGTGACATGTGCATGGATTCGCATGTTGGGGAATATATGTATAAAACCCGTACTTGTTGATGACAACATGACAGCGTTTTTTTCCCGTCCTTTTATGCGTCATTTTGTACAACTGTCCATGTCCGGTACATATCACTGCCATTCATTAGGACATTTTGATATTACTCGGCACAAATGATCCCCATCATAAAACAACGAATCAGGAGCAAAGCTATAGTCTTTAGCTCATAACTCAACGTCAATCTCGGAAGGCAAATATCAACAGGATTTTTTTCCATTCCGGTCCGTAACTAAACCAGCCATCAATGGACATTGATATTACTCTGCAAAAATGTTCCCTGTAACGTGGATATATGTAATGTGCAACTTTAATGCCCCTTGCTTAAAGACGTAGGCCACGCTCCGAGGTCAAATGTTAAAGTCGTATTAACGTAGTTAGTTTCGCGTCCTGTCCGTATCTCTGAGGTCAAATGTTAAAGTCGTATTAACGTAGTTTGTTTCGCGTCCTGTCCATATCTCTACCACCCATCAAGGATTTACATTACATGGCACACACTTCTCCATAGAAACCGCATGTCAGCAGAGTATTGGTAACTATACGCCCAATAACTAGATCAACCATCAGAGAATCTTGATAAAAACATATAAAACGATGTATTATGCACAACACCCAAACTCCTGGCTCAAAGTTCATGGTCGCACTTTGAGGCAAAGATTCACGATGTGTATTTGTTCTCCAGTCTATCTATGTGTCAGTCATCGAGCTATTTTAATATTACCGTGGAAATGTTACCAACGACGAGACGATACATCAAATACCACTCACTGATCCCTCCAAACATGGATTAATTTATATGATGTCAATATATGTTAGTTTTGTGATTCTGTGTGCTGTGCACGTATATACATTTACCCTATTTTGTTTAAGTGAAATGTGTTTCCGGTTTTGTTCTTTAAATATGTGTTGGTTATTATCGTTTGGATTTTCAGCAATTATTAAAGTAAAACTTGGTAATAGCAGGACACTGAGAAGACACTAAGTCCCTTGAATATAAAAAAACCCTATCATTTAGGTCAAATTACCCGCACAGGAAGAAAAACCTCGTTTTCATCAAGACTAACAAAATATCTCCTTCGTTCTTTCTTAGTTCTAATACACATATATACATATATTTTACTTTTAAACTATCAGCTGCAACACACGCACTATTAAAATTGAATAAATGATATTTTTAAAGATACAATCGTTTAACATAGTAAGTTTATTAAATTCAGTATATTACTGGTGATGTGATACTTTTCTCTGCGATGTACGCGAAATTAGAGGAGCAATGTGCTAAATTAACGATTTTCCTTTGACGGTTAATTAAAAAAGTTTTATGTTATCGGATAGTTAGCGTTAGATTGTAGACTCGATTCACACCTGCGACATGTGATTGACACTACGTCTAAGCTAGTGATACGTAACAGTCAATAATGAAAGTGTTTTCACGAAAGGTGCCTGAACTGACGCTTTCTATAATAGCACACTAGGTTTAATTAAGTCTGTTTATGAGAAGTAATGAAATGTCCAACTCCCACGAAAACACCTTAAAAAGGAAGGATCTGAAAAATAACAACACATAGAAAGTCAGGGTCTGTTTACGTTACCGGTTTATGGAGGATCTTCCACTTCACTGAATGCATATAACCAACTATTCTGTTTTTACATTACAAACGAAGACTAGATCTGACATACACATAATTGTTTTAAGGAGGTAGTATACCGTGTAACCAGGATAAATTCAGTTTAGTTGAACAGCAGCAATTTGTTGTATTTCGTATAATTCAATGTTTAGCTGCTACAATTTCAAATTATCAAGGTACATGACCCTCCAATGGTATTTTATATTGAAAAAAGAAGGAAAATATGGATATTTAACACTTAACGGTATAGTTCAGTTTCAATGTTGGAAGTCTGCGTTGTTGATAATTTTGACTAGTATGTGCGTCAACTTTCTAATATCAGCTTAAAATGTGTATGTCCCGGGTCTCGTATTTCCGTGGTACTGCATTCTCTCTCTGAAGTTGCAGATATTATGTAGAGTGCCAATTCCGAAATATCTAGACAGGCTGGACCAAACTACCAAATTTTGTAAAACGCTAGCTCGGGGCTATATGTGACTTCTAGCTGTAAAGGCCAATATCAGTGCTATTTGGAATTATAATTTAAGAACATTCAAAATGGACACTTTTTAAACAAATACATGTAGCTAGTTTTGTAAAACTTAGTTTTTGTTTCATTCTTGATACATATTAATGCGTAAATTGAAACATGCTTACTTCTAGGATCAAGTAATGCATTTGCATCAAGTTAACTCATATTACTCGTCGACCTGTTTGTACTTTAATTTTGCGTACATACATCTGAAGCCCTGTAATGTGATGCTTGATCTTAATCATTTTTAGACTGGTGCCCGTGTTTACTCTCTACGTTCTTATGTTTGGAGAGAATAATTCTCGAAATACAGTCGGGTGCCAGGCTAAATCATTTTTTTACATAGAAGTGATTAATATGTCTGAATATTTTTTGTGGGATATATGTTGATTTTGTACCGGTCGTCCGTCCGTCCATCTGTCTGTCCGTCGGTCGCAAAATCGTGTCCGCTCTGTATAGTTTTATACCTAGAAGGCTTACTTGCCAAAAACATTTAGTCATAAAGGGACCACATGTGGAACGCAACATTCAACCATGCCGGTTAATATTTATGGTTGTAGAGATCAAATGATTTATCGTTCTTTTTATATTTAAAATCATAGAAATGTATCAAATAATATGCATTGTTTTCTTTATTTTGCTTTTTACTTAGTTTTAGCGTTGCTTTTACACAATTACAGGTCATATGGCGATTTGAAAAAACACTTTGTAATAAGCTTTGTAATTTTAAAAGTTTGTATAGAAAACCTAAAAAAAAACCCCGACATTTTTTGCATCGAATTAGTTTTACTTCGATATAGTTAAGTATCAATTTGGTCATATATTTCTTGTAAAGCTTTCTTGTAACGAAAAATTAAAATGTTCTATTTAATAATGATGTCTTTAGTTAATGGTCATATTAAAGATGTTAAATAACTACAGTTATGTGCAAGCTCACTTTATCTTTTGCATGAACAACTAGTAACCTCTAAATATGTTTTACTTTGATTTGACCAAACAGGACATATTTTCTGGTCAAATCATCAAACAAACGTCTTCTGATGTGATACTATTCATGTTTATCCTGGTCACATATCACGCCAGTGCCTTCTTGTGTTGGAACAGTTTTGTTGGGACAAGTCACTGGTCGTGAAACTATAAGTAAGGAGAGTGGTAGGTGTCGGCTGCTCAACCCGGGGGTCGAGGATTCGAGTCCAATTTGTATGACGACTAAGCCTTCCCATATGACACTGGCACTGGATTTTCCAGGAAATTCACTCAATAGTGGTTCGGATAAGCTTCAATCTTTCATCACAGTCAAGCTATAAATAAATCAGTATAAACTAAAAAGCTATAGTGTTTCTTACAGAGAAGAGATGGAATTGATGTATGTGTAGGCATTTTGTTGCTATAATTGAGATCCTTCTTTTAATTGCCTCGTATTTCACGTACAATTCTCTTCTGTATGATCATTAGAAACCAAAAGTAGATATAGATTGCTTACTCTCAAACATTTATCACTAAAAGTTCTCATATATGTAATTTACGTTGCTGGAATAGCGGGTATGATTATCACAAGAAACGCATAATTGCTTACAAAGGAAAAACGCTGTACGTACAATTAGTTAATCTATTTCAGATATATACGTACTTACTAACTTATGTGTGTATAAATCATTAATAATAGGATCTTTTCTCAACATATAAAACACATAAGCCTTTACGTATACTGACCAAAATACCATTTTGCAATAATTAATGCTAAAAAAAAATGACCTTACACTTTAGCTAACTCTCTAACCGCTAGTATACAACAGACCCGTTGACACATAGATTAGAATGGCAATAACGCTGTTGAAAACTTTGCCATCTGAAGACACATTTTTTAGAAAATATAGATAAACAGTCAATGCAAATGGTGCTTTCTATACAAGACATTAAGAAATTGGTATCACGCATGACTTTGATAAAGGTTTAAGGAAACGTACACCACAACCATCCTTAACAATTCTGTTCGACATGCCTACAGTATGTATCAACAGGAATTTTTATCATGTCTGTTTATGTCAACTTTTCTTTGTTACTATTCAATAAGGCTTTCAATTTTATGTTAAAACCCGATGAAGCTTTTACTCTTCACAAAGAGAATATTTTGGAAAAGCACTTCTTTCAATACTACGATCACAACCGTAAAGGGAGGTAAACGAAAAGAATGGATTCAGTAATACTTCCTACAATGCGAATCAAATATTTAGACCTTTGAAAAATATGTTATATATTAATTATCGAATATAAGACTTAACAGGACGTTGATATAAACAAAGTCATTATTGCTCTTGTAGTTAAAACAAAATTTTAAACATTTTGTTTGCATTAATAAAAGGCTATTTCGGGAACAGTAACTTTGTATTACAGCTGCACTTGTTTAGCACAAGTAGCAATAGGCATTTAACAATTAAAATGTCAAAAATCAACACAAAAACTCAGATTTAGGCAAAACTGCTGTTCTAAGACATATGATACTTGCGGCGGACAGACGGACAAAACAAAAATAATATGCCTTCCCGACAAATGGTCGGACATGTTCATTTCCTCTACATCAATACAGAGCCCGCCCGCTTAGCTCAGTAGGTAGAGCATTGGTCTACGGATCGCGGGGTCGTGAGTTCGATCCTCGGGCGGGGCGTATGTTCTCCGTGACTATTTGATAAACGACATTGTGTCTGAAATCATTAGTCCTCCACCACTGATTCATGTGGGGAAGTTGGCAGATACTTGCGGAGAACAGGTTTGTACTGGTACAGAATCCAGAAACACTAGTTAGGTTATCTGCCCGCCGTTACATGACTGAAATACTGTTGAAAAACGGCGTTAAACCCAAAACAAACAAACAAAAATATATCAATACAGAACTAAAGTCAAGCTGCACATTACGGAAATCATCTGAAAGTTATGCGTATAATTGTATTGTTTAAAAAAGAAGGCTTTTTTCGCACGAACGGACGGATGTGCAGACAGACTGATGTGAAAACTTACATCACTTTATGCAAATGCATCACCTGACACTAGAAATATGTATGAATAAATTCATTCAGTAATATGTATCAAGAATAAGTTAAAAACTAGATTTTACTAAAATTGGATTGGAATATGGACAAGTTCATTATAAAAATTTAGCATGGTAAGGGTTTAATAAAACGTGCTTCTTCGATCCCCTGTTGCAAGGCAACAAAGCCGACGTGTTTCTCCTACTGCGTGTTCGATGCATTTAGACATTTCTGGTGACGATACAAAATGAATTTGCATATCGTTGTAAACTCCTATAACTGTCATTATATTCTGGCAAACACGTAATATTAATGTAACTGTCGTTTCAATATCCGTAACACTTTATCTCTAAATTCGTTGCATGTTAATCAACATATCAATATTTTCTTTGAAAAAAACTAGCATTACAACAGGTTAAGTATTGCATTATATGGAACCTGAAGCAAAGGGTTTATGCTAGTTTTGTGTTTGTAAAGCGGTTGACAATTAGAAGAATGGTACTGATAGATTGACATAATGTTTGCTATAGTATGAGTAATTAATAGATAAAATAAATAGTATAGCTAATAAGTATGAATATACCTGTAGAACATGTAAAATTGACAATTTAACAGAATGGAACTTTATTGAGAAACATATGTGTGGTGAAGTTTTAAAATTGGACAGTGCTTTGACCAAAAGGCCTTTGGTTGACAGATTTAACATTTCATGTTTAAATTAAAAGAAAATACCTAGATGCATTGAGTAAGTGTGGACATACAATAAACAATAGTACAAGTAAGGGAGGAAACAAGTTCTGAAATTTTTGTCAAGTGTGCTGAAAAATGTTTTCTATATTCCTAAAGATATCCAATAGCCATCTTTCAATAAAATATTTTATCTTTAGATATTTACTTGGAGTGTATACAATCTTATTCAAAAGTATTTAACTTTACTAAATATATGAATAAAATTTCCATATAGAACTATATTCATAATTAAATGTCATGCAGTAATAGTTGATTGTTAATCAAGCAGCCAGTATTTTAGTGGTAGTACACATTTATGCTGTTTATCTATACATGTATACAGTCTGTACTGTTTTAACCTAATGCATACATAAACATGTTGATATTATATGCTCATAGACTATATGAAGCTATTGTTCATGTTTTAATACGAAATTTTGGATCTAATATATCTTTAACATTTACTCTGCTAAATTTCTAAAATGGGCTAGTTCATCATTTAGTTTGGACAGTTAATATTCAAAGGGATGTTCACTGGCCATTTATTGACTGAATAACGAACAGTGCAGACCAACATCAGCCTGCCCGGAGGTGCAAGCTGATCTTGATCTGCACTGGTCGCAAAGGCATAATCACTTGCCGGCAGAAGGCTTCAGGTTAAATGTAGTACACAGAATCGGTCTTTTATCTATAATGCACAAATGTTTACCATTAATTATGAGTTACGAGGACTCTAAGAAGTTGTTGCAACCTCCTTGTTACCTCAAACTTACTCTAATGTAGAGGGTTGTTTAATGGTATTCATACCACAACATCGGACAAACTACAATATGGCCAGAACTATGGCCGCTTGCACTATAACTAGGATATCCGGTCATAGATTCCTAAATTTCTCTCAGTATAATATTGTCGCTAGGAAAATCTTACATTTTAAAACAATTCCACGCATTCTTTCTTCGTGTTTATTGTAGACAAGAAAAGTATTCACCATAAACGTCTCATCTCTTCATATGAAAATAAACATAATGCATCTTGGCTTTTAGGTCAGTCGTCCTGTATTCAATACAGATAACTTCAAATGATCTACAAACTTATTTAATTGTTGCGAATCTACAAGTGAAATATTTGACTTCCGACAGCTCTAACATTTTATAGATGAAATCCATTCCAACTTTGCGTGTAATTTCTCAGTATTTTTAATAATCATAATATTTCTAGATTTATATCATATGGGATGGTACCGCGATGTATTTGCTCGCTAGTTCAAATACAACGATTTTCGCTGTAACGCTTTATGGACAGATTACACCAAACAGGAAGTGACTACTCAGAGTTACGTGTGAAGTAGTCCAAAATGTAGTAACACGTTGTTGATAAAACCTCGTACAATGAGTCATATGAGGTCCTGTGGTGAAACTTAACATTGCTCTGTCCCTTACCTACATATGTGGAAACTTTCCTTTTCACCTAACCTACGTATATTGGAAAATTAACAATACGTTACTCGCATATTGGGAGATTAACATTGCTTTTCGGTCGCATATTGGACACTTCTCGCCTGTATCTGTCGCATGTTTGGTTTACACAGTATTTATTGACATAATAATGTCAACATAGAAGATTGAGTAGGAAGCTGTAATCCTTTTTAGAAACTCTCCCTCTCCTCTTTGGCATGTCGCATGTTAAAAAGTTAACATTGATTTACCCTTACCTACTTTATTGGCATCTATGAAAATTACCCTTGCTTCATTTCACATACATTGTAGCATACACCAGTCGCTTAATGGGTACTTGAAATTGTTTTTCCCAAGCATACGTCACTTACATTTTCAGACATTAAACGCTTTGTTGTAAGCAAGACTTTATACTTAATCATCATATGGAATGGGAAAAGAAAAACTTCATCCACATTTATTATAGAGTTTATTAAAGCTAGATAGGTAGTAGAAATTGCGTTGCTTTTAAATACATCACACAGAAACGTGCAGTATTTTTCACATGCGTCATATGATGACTTCTTATGCAAAATATGAAGTTCCCACGTAGTGTTACATGCGAAGTATTGCAAAACATAGTTGCTTGCTGTTGATAAAATATGGTAAAATGAGTCATGCAATTATGTATGACATTTAGAATTTGTGATCCAGGCTAGTAATCGATTGTCTTGAAAAAATGCCTAGACCACTGCAGATGTGCATTTTCGGCCTTTAACCATTTTTCTTGTGTAAATATATTACGCATAATTACTCAACACAATTTCCACGTGAGCACTTCTAGAAGGTGTTATTTTTTCAAAAACAATCTTGTGTAACATAACATCTCAATATTATTTTTTCAAATATTTATATTAAATAGGCAGGAGGGAAAATAATAAGTATAAAATATCGTAAAGCATAGGCATGGTATATGATACGTCAGACAAAAGCACACATAATATATTGTTCTTAAATACATCGCATAAAGGCATGGTTAAAGCATATATATTGTATCGAGCTTTATCACATACGTAATACAAGAGCATACAGAAAATATCTATTTTTCACACATTATGCTTCATAAATGCATTCATAGTATATCATTTTTTGACGTTCGTCACATAACAGCATACGGAACGTCTATTTTTTGCTCAATCGTAACGTAAAAGAATATAGAAAATACATACCTTTTCACAAGCGGCACATGAGAGTATACATAAAATATCTGTTTTGCGTTGCATAATTGCATACAGAATATATCTTTTTATACAAAAGTTAGAAATTTTGTGTTGTTAAACACGTCAGATAAGAGCATACAGAAAATACCTATTGTTTTTACATATGTTACTTCAGAGCATATATATCAAATATCTATTTTTCACATACATCACACAAGAGCATATATCAAATATCTACCTTTTCACTTTCATCACATAATAGCATATATAAAACATCTCTATTTATGGAATGCATCCCTCAAGAGAATATGTAAAACATATATCCTTCCATATACATCACACAAGAGCATATAGATATATAAAGGATATTTGTTCGTTTTAGTACAAGATCGAAAATATTTCACCGAGTGAACATTATAATGCGCCATTCGGGAAAATAATGGTGTTCACGAGTGAAAAATATTTCGATCTTAAAGTGAAACAAACCAATTTTCTATTTATTTCATGTATTTTTAATAGTTTTGACCAAATTGTATCCAGTTTTACCGCGCAACGTCATGTGCATCGCATCATGACGTAATAATGTTGTGACGTCAGAATGTCTTTGTAGAAAAACTGTAAATAGTTACATTATGTTCTCTGATTTCTGTTACATTTTATTATGACAGAATGTAAATATTTATTATCCTTTCATTATTTTTAAACATCTAAAGCTTTAAAATAGCAAAATAATACAAGTAATGCAATTCAAATACATATCTAACATTATCATCATTTTAAAGTGTATGTTAGCAAAATATAAAATGAAAAAAAAATGACAAAAACATTGATCTCCGTTGGAATTCGAACTTACATAAGTTAGATTCTAGAGCCGTCAAGCTTACCACTCCACCACGGCGACTAATTATCGAAGGAGGCAGTCATTTAAATATTTGTTATAAAAATAAGTTATGAAAGGGTAGGGTACCCCTTTACTGAGGTGGGTTATTCCAGTAACCTTTCAAATCTATTAATAAAAGTCACAGGTCTCTCCTATATGCTAGTAATTGCTTATCATACACGTCACACAAAAATACACTGATTGAGTACGGAAAGTACTTTCATATGTACGTCTTTAAGATTATTTCACTGGTTATAGGTGCAGATGGGAATTTCCGGCCTCGAGGGTAACTGTTTAGGCGGTAACGAGGTTCCTACCGAGTTACCGCCTAAACAGTTACCCGAGAACCGCATATTCCCATCTGCACCTATAACCAGTGACAGAATCTTTTTCTTGCATACCGAAATCAAGATATAATAATAAAATAAAATCAATCGAACGGCTTTTTTTTTTAACTATTTCTTACAGCATCGTATTTAAACAAAGCGCGGGAAAGCAACGTCAGTAAACAGGAAAGACGTCATGACGTTTCAAAGACAAATAACAATATTAAGTTCCGGTTTTGTTTTATCAGTTGCAGCGTAACATTATGAATTTTTGATAAAATAACGTGTTTTGAATCGAGAAATATACTATCAGGAACAAAGAGGAATTGTCAAGGTATTGGATTTTTATTCCGTTTTTCGAAATAAAATATAAATAACTACATAAATCTTTTACATATATATAGTTCGTAATACGTCATTTAAGGAGGTAGGTTACCTTCATATTTGTATGTGCGCATGTCCAACCGGAAGCTAACGTGACGATTTACGACGACGTTTACGACAAACTAAATGTGTTTGTATATTCATTCTTCTGAAAACAAATCATAGACCTGTCTTCGATCTGACGCTTTATGGTTTAATAATGCAGAAATAATGAATAAATTGCCGCAGAAACGCTTCAAAACAATGTTGCCTTAAAATGACGTCATTGACGTCATGACGTTACGTGTCAGTTACCGCGCAAAATGAATAGCTTTTATCTTGAAAGTACGTAATTCTGTGCATTTTCTTTATTCAAACTGTTTTCAAATAACCATTATTTGCTGAAATATTTTTTATTAGTTTTTTGCTCTGAATAATAATCAATATTTTGCTTCTTTTGTGTAGTTATATTGAAATGTTACGCGGAATGTAAGAAAATGGATGATGATAACCAAAGTTATTTGGAATATAGTTGGGTGAGAGGTTACTTGTTACGGTCATTTTCAAATAAAAAATCTAGCAGGCCGATTTGTAATACCTATTTTTCAGGTTCCGTTGATAATTTGTTACTTATATACTAAAACTAAGATCTAAAATTGTTCAAATTTCAGTAGAAAATTGTGGTTTCTTGAATTGAATTAATGTTACCATGGAAACGAAGCCCGTGACCTATGTATCTAAATGTAAATTTCAAAAGCGTTGACACTAGTCTATTTAAGAAACACAGCATCGGCTTTTTATTTTCATTTCACCAATATCCGTGAGAATAATAGTAGCATGTTGAACGATTTTTCCATGAAAAATGCCAGACGAGTGGTACTGCTGTAAGTATTCTAAGCTTAGAAATTTGTTTGAATAAATGCAGATAACACGAAAATATAACTTACGTTAGAAATAATATGTTTTAAAGCTACATCAACTAGAAAGATAATCTAATTCAATATTATTTGATAAGAAATTACGACAAAAGGCAAGACATAAGCCATTTTAAACATCTCTGTTGCCATGGTTACTTTAAACATTAAGAAAAATAGGGTACCATGTATAGTGCTTGGTATTTTGCTAACAATATTACCCAAATATTCCATGTTGGTCATTAACAAAATGGCACTGAATCCGTCGAAAACCCCTATTTTTATACATAATTGTTTAAAAATGAAAGAAAATGCGTTACCATGGAAACACGAGTCCCGCGACATATATATTTTAAGCTTATATTAGAAAGCTAACGTGCATACTAGTAAAATTATAGATTATGCTGACTTCTACGGATATAAATGAAACTAAAATACACTGAAAAGTGTTAAATATCCGTATTTTCCTTCTTCTTTCAATATGAAATACATTTGGAGGGTCATGTTCTTCAAACCTGGATAAAAATTGAACTTGAAGGGACAGAGACAAACGAATCTGAGATTTTAGCAGTTAAAACTTCATATTACACGAAATACAAAACGATGCTGCGGTTCAACTAATTTGATTTTACCCTTATAACAAGGTAACCTACCTCCTTAAAGCACGAGAGTCATCTTACACCCTGGGGTGTAAGATGGATTTTTCCAGCACCGGTAAAAATACCGGAAATCCCCGTCTAGTATGCAAGAAAAATAAAAACATACAAAATGAACCTTTTTCACACATGAAATATATGCATATATACCATTTTATACATCATTTAAACGTGTACATAATATAATTATTTACTTTTTTATCACTCTTGCACTTCACTATATACAGTAACACCTGTAATAAAGACCGACTCAGACAACCACTACTTTACAAACTGCTTTGCAATCAGTATTTGTATCTCGCCGTTCGCTGACAACAATCACCCGTAAAATGAGAACTCCTGCTGACAAAGGCAGTTTTGTTTTCATATCACATTAATTTTGTGGCCGATATTGTCAAGTAATCATACAACTGATACGTTTCAAAATCAAAACTATAATCTAAAAATTTTAATCATGGGTTATCCATAACTACAGTTCTACAACATTTCTTCATTTCTAACTTACTGGAATTGCTCTATACTTAAACCAAATCAAATCAAATCAAAATTTGTTTATTGTCGGAGAGATTTCAACAAGTTAACATGCGCTATGTATAGCTTTGTACCGACATACACCAACATGTATATTCCCTTACAAGCTGTGTTGTTTGTTACGTTTCTACAATAATGTTCTCATGTTGATTTACTATAAATATTAAAAAGAGCACAGCACATATATTAAAATCTATTTTTCACATATATCACACAATAGCATGACTTATATTTGTTCACGTACATTAAACAAAAGCATATTATCAAATATGTATTTTTAGCTCACCTGAGCAATGCTCAGGTGAGTTTTTCTGATCGCTCGATGTCCGGCGTCTGTCTGTCGTCTGTCTGTCAACATTTAGCTTGTGTATGCGATAGAGGCTGTATTTTTCAATTGATCTTCATGAGTATTGGTCAGAATGATAACCTTGATGAAATCTAGGCCAAGTTCGAAAATGGGTCATCTGGGGTCAAAAACTAGGTCACTAGGTCAAATCAAAGAAAAACCTTGTGTATGCGATAGAGGCTGTATTTTTCAATTAATCTTCATGAATATTGGTCAGAATGATTGCCTTGATAAAATCTAGGCCGAGTTCGAAAATGAGTTATCTCGGGTCAAAAACTAGGTCACTAGGTCAAATCAAAGAAAAACCTTTTGTATGCGATAGAGGCTGTATTTTTCAAATAATCTTTATGAATTTTGGTTAGAATGATTGCCTTTATGAAATCTAGGCCAAGTTCGAAAATGGGTCATCTCGGGTCAAAAACTAGGTCAAATCAAAGAAAAACATTGTGTATGCGATAGAGGCTGTATTTTTCAATTGATCTTCATGAGTATTAGTCAGAATGATTGCCTTGATGAAATCTAGGCCAAGTTCGAAAATGGGTCATCTCGGGTCAAAAACTAGGTCACTAGGTCAAATCAATGAAAAACCTTGTGTATGCGATAGAGGCTGTATTTTTCATTGATCTTCATGAATATTGGTCAGAATGATTGCCTTGATGAAATCTAGGCCAAGTTCGAGAATGGGTCATCTCGGGTCAAAAACTAGGTCACTAGGTCAAATCAAAGAAAAACCTTGTGTATGCGATAGAGGCTGTATTTTTCAATTATCTTCATGAATATTGGTCAGAATGATTGCCTTGATGAAATCTAGACCAAGTTTGAAAATGGGTCATCTCGGGTCAAAAACTAGGTCACTAGGTCAAATCAGTGAAAAACCTTGTGTATGCGATAGAGGCTGTATTTTTTCAATTGATCTTCATGAATTTTGGTGAGAATGATCACCTTGATGAAATCTAGGCTGAGTTCGGAAATGGGTCATATCAGGTCAAAAACTAGGTCACTAGGTCAAATCAAAGAAAAACCTTGTGTATGCGATAAAGGCAAAATTTCAACTGATCTTCATGAAATTTTGTCTGAGTGGTTGCCTTGATGAAGTCTAGGTCACGTTCCAATACGGATAGTCTTGGGTCAAAAACTAGGTCACTAGGTCAAATCAAAGAAAAACCTTGTGTATGTGATAGAGGCTGTATTTTTCAATTGGTCTTCATGAAATTTGGTCAGAATGATTGCCTTGATAAAATCTAGGTCAGTTTCGAATATGGGACTTCTGGAGTCAAAGAGTAGGTCACTAGATCAAATCAAAGGAAAAGCTTGTATATGCGATAGAGGCTATATTTTCCAAAAGATCTTCCTGAAATTAAGCCAGAATGATTATGTTGATGAAATCTAGGTCAAGTTCGAATATAGGTCATCTAAGTTCAAAAAGCAGGCCACTAGGTCAAATCAAAGAAAAACCTTGTGTATGCGATAGAGGCTGTATTTTTCAACTGATCTTCATGAAATTTGGTCAGAATGATAGCCTTGATAAAATCTAGGTCAAGTTCGAATATGGGTCATCTGGGGTTAAAAAACTAGGTCACTAGATCAAATCAAAGAAAATACTTATTTATACTCAATATTTTTGCTCCAATTTTAATGATAATTGGTCAGAATATATTTTTCCATGAAATCACTAGGTCAAACATGTTTACACTGTTTAATATGTTGTTTTATGGTGTGTTTCTCAGGTGAGCGACCTAGGGCCATCTTGGCCCTCTTGTTATCAAATACATCACACAAGAGCATATATCAGATATCCATTTTTTGCAAATACATCACACAAGGGCATATAATAAATTGTATATTTCTACACATACATTACACATACAAAAGCATAATATGGAACATATATTTCTGTTATTATTTTCAACATCCATTGTTAACTTTTCAACTCCAATACACGTTAACTTATCTGACAAAATGGTGTAACAATTGCTAACATTCAAGTTGATTTGTTAAACATTATACATTTCCATGTACTGTATTGAACAACATTGCGTCTAATGAAGCATTTTATATCACAATAGTGCAATCATTTTTTTTATTTCCGGCTTCACTGCAGAGCACATGTCCTCAGTATTGTATTAAATATTTCGCAGTACTACAGTCACTGTTCCGACTGAACTGGAACTCCTAACTTACTATTACGCTTAAAGCATTGTATAACACGATTTCGCGGTGCTACAGTCACTCTCCCGGCTGAACTGGAACTCCTATCCCACTCTTATACTTAACGCATTTTATAACACGTTGTCGCAGTACTACAGTCACTGTTCCGGCTGAAGTGGAACTCCTAACTTACCATTATACTTAACGCATTATACGGCACGGTTTTGCAGCTTAACTGAAACTACTAACATACCGGTACTATTATACTTACAGCATTATATACATTTTCGAATGAACTACCACACAAGTGCACACAACTGGACAGAGAGAAGCTAGCTCATGGTTTTGTTGATAAATAACAAAGAGAAATAAGCTTCCATCCAATTTTTAGCCTAATTTAGACCAGAAATGATGCTCTTGATTAATATAATTATAATTAATATATAGGACTTTCCCTGCACTCTGTAATGTTGTCCCGCTCTTATGTAGAACTCTTTAAAATATGCATTTTGATCATTTCTTATTGTTTTATAGTAAACACCTAGTACACTTCTTTAGACGCGTAACTGTTATAATAGGATGCAACTAAGTCCTTAGATACAATAAACACTTTTTTCTACCCCGACGATTGTTACTAAATGTAGATGAACGAGTTATAACATACATGTACATGGACTTAAATTTGGGTAAATGTATGGTTACTAGATGGACATGCATAACTTCATGAGTTCGTATTCCTGTTGAATTGCTGCTACATGTATGTAAATTATTTATACACAAATATTGCTTAAAATAACATTCGTTTATAACTTGATATAGCTATATTAACGACAAAAATACATTTCCAAATACTATTAAATTTTGACAAACAAACTGTTGACTACTTGTATCTATTCAATAACTTTTCACGCTGTATCTGACAATCACACGAACAGGTTTTAACTGTTTGTTAATTTTTAAACACAGTAATTCTAATTAAATGTTTTAGAAATGTTAAAAGATATGCTTTCATTCTATTTAAACATATTTCTGTCTCTAGTACTATTTTGTTTTCGTACTATGAGTTATTCATTGTACCAATTGATCTAGAGGCCTGTTACACAAAGCCTACATATAATAAAGGATGTTTTCTCCTAATATTCCATGACGTAAGGTGTAGTCCTGGGTTAACTTAAGATAACACTGAATATGGGGGCCAAATTTTTATGATGAAGAAGAGACAACTAGTATTCAAAGACATAAATAGTGATTTTATATCATGAATAAAGTTATACTCTATTATATCCTGTTTTGTTTTATTTTCTACAAAATTATCTGGCATTATTCTGTTTAGTTTTATTTCCAAAATACATTTCCAATCACTTTGCACAGATGTATATAACTGTCGGTTTGCATCAGGATAAAAAATGCACCTCGGACAATATTAGCATAGGAGAAAACGTTATTTGTACCAAGACCGGTCCTACATAAAATACATCTTACACAAGTTTTACATAGGATGTGTTTTTGTTCTCAAAATGAAAGATTCACTTCTGCGCATGTGCACATTTTGCGAGCAACCAATATGCAAGTGATTTAGATCAAGAAATTTATGTTCTATTGTGTAAATGATATAGGCACACTATTATATTCTGCTGATACAGTTTCTTGTAAAATCAATATTATCAATTTATCATTATAATAATAATTATTATTATTATCATTATTATTAATATACCAGATTTATATCGCCTTTTTCATAATAAGCACGTTCGAAGGCCAGAGGGACAGAGTGAGATAAAGCTCCCACAACAGATAGAGAGAAATCCTTTTTAGATACAGGACTGGACGGCTAACTTAGCTTAGCTCTTTACGAGTAGACAGTCTGGTTTTTAACGTCCTGGTGTATAGCGCCGATACACGCGAAGCCGTCTTTCCTGGGAAGAACCCGTACAGACCTCTGAGGTAAGTGAGAGACACTCAAGTGCATTTGAGAAATTTCCAGTTCAAACCCCAGACCTCTGACAGTCAAGCGTGTTACTATTAAACCACCGGCCAACCAAGTTTTAAAATAAGACTGTTAAGACCGTTATGGTATTGCGCCAGGTGTAGGCTGCATATTTCTGAGCTCCTAAGTTTTGACTGTTTTCAAGTATTTCTGCTTTATATAGAATATTGAAAGTTTGCAGTTGTGTGCAGAAAATAGCTAGGATTTTGTTTTTGTATTTACTTCTTGGATTCATTGTGTGCTTTTTGAGAAATTTGGATTTTAAAAGCAAAATTTGTATAATATTGAGACATTTTATACATGTGTATTTTACCTACAGCAGTGATGAGTGGACACGTATTAATGCGGATTAAATATGAAAGATCAACTTTATACAATATTGGAAAATCAGTGATTTCCCAGGGTATTCGACCTAATCCTATTGTCATAGAACAAACCAAGCAATTACGGATTCAGAAATACAAAAGAGGAAAGAGAGGTGGTCAAAATCGTGTGAGAAGGTCATGGGATAATAATCAAGGACTGAATGAAAATAATTTGCAAACTTTACCACAAGAAATTCCCGCTGTGATTCAAACAAGATGTTTCTCAAAGAGGATTATTTATAAAATTAATATGAACAATATTACAAAGATAAAATGTGAATCTCTAAACATAACAAAAGGTCAGAAAACACCAAACATATGTTCTATAAACCCAAGATCTGTAAAAGACAAGACAATACCCCTTTGTGATTTTATCCTTTCAAACTATTTTGACGTTGTTGCAATCACAGAGACATGGCTTGACATTACCGTGGAAAAAACATGCAGTAGTGAGCTTGTCCCTGACGGTTATCGCATGAAGCAAGCCCCTCGTCCCGCGAAAATGCGCGGAGTCGCTATAATTTATAAGTCCAATTTAGAATTTAAAATGCTGACATCTTCCGGTGATGGACACTTCGCAACATATGAGCACATTGATTGTAACATTGCTACAAATAAGAACTCCTTGCGACTTTCAGTCGTATACAGACCACCACCATCACAAAAAATGGTTTCAGAACTCATGAATTCCTTCAGCAGGAATGGCCTCTGTTTCTTTCAAATTCCGCTACAATTGACAAGCCAATAGTTATTGTTGGCGACTTAAACTTTCATCTAGACATACCTTCGGATCGTGACGCTTCCAAGTTCAACAGCTGTCTAGAAACATTCGGTATGGAACAACATGTTCGAGGACCAACACATATTGCAGGACATACTTTGGATGTTCTTATCACAACAGACACTGAAAATATTGTATCAAATATTGAAGTCACTGACCCAGGACTCTCTGATTCTGATGGGAAGATATCACGCGACCATTTCGCTGTGGTATTTCATATTCTAGCAGAAAAACCTGCTCCAATAAAGAAAACTGTGACCTTCCGTTGAAATCCACTGATATTGAATCATTTAAAAACGAAATAAAATCTTTGGAGATTCTTGACACGAACACGTTAATTTCTGATGTTGACGAGTATGGAACAATATTAGGGTAAAAATTGTATGTTGCTTTCGTACTCATGTAAGCCACTATTTTACACAGTGGCATCAACATTTTGACATTTGAAAATGCATCTTGCATTCTTATATGCCCATATCTCTATATCATACTAGTATAGTTACATGTGACCTGCATAAGTCTGCAATATTTATCTTGTTTTTGGACATGCTGCAGTGTGACATGCTACATTCGATGCATTGGCAGGTGGTAAACTTACATCGTGCATTATGTATGCATTTGTGCTGTATATTTGCAGAGGATAAGAAATAAATTGGTTCCTGGAATGTGTGGATCACAGAAGTATAAAATACATTTTATAGCTCTTTGTGTGGATGAAACATTTTAACTTTGGCGAATGTGATATCGTATTGCGATTTTTTTTTCTATTTTTAATGTAATTAGACATTTAAAAGCTATGTTATTGTTTCACGTTTATGTTATACACATTTCTTGTGAAAAGATGCTCATTCGAACAAATAAACGGTTCACCCACTATACATCTTCACATGTCGCTTAGCCGAATACAACATAGCATAACGCAGCATGCAATGTAGCATGTCACGTTCTCGCACCAGAGGGCGTTTCGTGCTCGGGAGCTTCCGCTAAATCACGGGAAAATACGACACTGCGTATCGTGGCTACGTGTCCGGTAACCGGACCTTTTAAACCTGTTTGAACTGTAAAGGCGTCCATTTAATCAAGTTTGAAAAGTCCGGTGTATCATCAATTCTGTACATATGATGTTTTATTGTATAAAATATAGATTCTTGTATTTTATAAGTCTTATACCGTTTTCTAAAAGTAGCATTAAAAGCTATAAAATCCATCAACATTTTTTCCATCCTTGAAAGTCGTTATGGTATATATCTGTATTTCGCTTTCTATAAATAGCCGAACATCATGGTGTAGTGGATGCAGCGTCCGCTTGTAAACTATTTGTTGCGAGTTCGAGCCGAGCTACCGGCTAAATATTTCTTTTTCTTGGTTTCGGTTTCTTTTTAGTTCTAAAACATGATAAACATGATGGAAAATGAACATAAGGATTAAACATCATGAATGGCTGACCCATGGGTTTTGCGGACCATCTCAATAAGGTGAACACTTGGCATAAATTGCAAAAAAAAAAATCCTTCAAGTTGCTTTGCAGAAAAGGAAGGGACAGGAAATTGAAGGCTAAAATATTTTAGTTGTGACCTTGACCTTGAGCTGGCATTGATGAATTTTGAATTCTGCACATCGTATTGATAAGGTGGATATTACAGCCAAGTCATCTTAAAATCCCTCAAGGGGTTAATGAGATACAAAGCGGACACAAAACGGAAGGCTCAAAACTTGACCTTGAATTGTGACCTTGATCTTGAGCTGACACTGCTGACTCTTGAACTCTGCACATCATTTTGATGAGGTGATGAATTGACCCAAGTTTCATGAAAATCCTTCAAGGAGTTTAAGTAATAATGAGAGGACACGATTGTTACGGACGGACTGACGGACGGAGACCATTCCTATAACCCGCACCGCCCCCAAACCCCCACCACCACTCATGGCGGGAGAATTAAAAATATCAACTAGCAATGGCTGCGTAGCTCAAGTGAGCAGGTTTGGAACCTACAAACAAAATAACTGAAAAGACAATGGGTAGGCGTAATTGCACAAAGCTTCATTCACTTGATAATGTTTCCACTTTTGTACATGCATCCGGGAACTTTAGGTACACATTTAAGATCAAAGAATCTGGTGTTTAAATTGTCTTTTCCTTGTAATTTATCTATTCAGAAGGTACAGTTTGTTTTCGATTATTTAACACTGCCAGATTCTACATTTGAGCATGACACAAAAAAGTTAAGGAAATACCAGAAAGTTGCAGTCATCTTTATTTTTTTATATTCATAATTGTACATTATGTCAACACAAACAGACAGTTAACAAATAAAAGGAAACACATATAAATTCTCTTTAAAAATGCCATGGCATAAATCTATTATTATACAGTATGATATAAATGAATAACTTCTTAAAATCTATCTTTTACTTGCAGACTATTAAAGATATGCATGTTCATTGAAGCAACATTGCAGAACCTTTTTCGCGTATCATATACTTTGTCCGTGATAAAAAAGTCCATCACATAAAGTTAGACCCCGACAGAAATGTGTGTTAAAATGTCTTTTATAAAACTGAAGGCACTGACTTCCAAAAATACTTTTCTTTCACCGAACCCGGACCGCCGCGGCAATAAATAAGGTTTTCGCTGTCGTTACCAATAGCGCTACGGAAGATTTTGTGTTAATGCGCCTTAAATCGAGGCAGTTTACCTCGAGTAAAGCATAACAAACGCTTTTCGATTTTCATGGTAAAATTAGTAAAAATAACTTTTCTCATATGTTTTTATCATAGTCTTTCAGAATTAAGTTTCAAAGCATTCTTCAGAAATATAGCATTAATTTCCAGATTTCTAGCAAAAACAATATATAAACAAATATATCGCTCACCAGTTAATCTGGCCAACTGACCTAGTTTTTGACCCCACATGACCAAAATTTGAACTTGACCTAAAGATCGTCAGAAACATTCTGATTAAATTTCATTACGATTTGATTACAACTATGGCCTCTAGAGATTTCACAAGCTTTTCCTTTGATTTGACCGGGTGACCTAATTTTTGACACCGCATGACCCAGATTTGAACTTGACCTAGCAATGATTAAAACAAACATTCGACCCAGTTTCATAAAGATTGAGTTACAACTGTGGCTTACCGCCTCGGTAGCCTAGTGGAAGAGCGTCCGCTTTGAATGCGGGAGGTCGTGGGTTCAATACCCGGCCGCGTCATACCAAAGACGTAAAAAGTGGTACTAGAAGTTTCCTCGCTTGGCGCTCAGCATTAAGAGGATAGTGTTAGGACTGGTCAGCCCGGTGTCAGTATAATGTGACTGGGTGGGGTATCATGCCACGTGTCTACGGCGTGATATTCCAGTGAGGCAGCACTATAAAGTTGGGCATTGTGCTCACTACTACAAGTAGACACCGTCGTTTATATGACTGAAAAATTGTTGAAAAAGACATTAAACCCGAACACACACACACACACACACACACACACACACACACACACACACACACACACACACACAACTATGTCTTCTAAAGTGTTCACAAGCTTTTCCTTTGATTTGACCAGGTGATTTAGTTTTTGACCCACATGACCTAGATTCAAACTTGACCTAGAAATCATCAAGTCAAACTTTCTGACTCAGTTTCATAGATATTGGGACACAACTGTGGCCTTTAGAATGTTCACAAGCATTTCATTTGATCTGACCAGGAGACCTAGTTTATGATCCAACATGAACCAGATTCAAACTTGACCTAGAACATCAAGATCATCAAGACTAACATTCGGACCAAGTTTCATAAAGATTGGGTGACAAATGTGGTCTCTAGAGTGTTCACAAGCATTTTCCTTTGATTTGACCAGGTGATCTAGTTTTTGACCCCACATGACCCAGTTTCAATCTTGACCTAGAAATCATCAAGACTAACATTCTGATCAAGTTTCATAAAGATTGGACCACAAATGTGGCCTCTAGAGTGTTCACAAGCTTTTCATTTAATTGACCAGGTGACCTAGTTTATGATCCAACATGACCCAGTTTCGAATCTGACCTAGAGATAATCAAGACTAACATTCTGACCAAGTTTCATAAAGATTGGGTCACAAATGTGGTCTCTAGAGTGTCGGAAACGTTTTCCATTATCTGACCTACTGACATTTGTTTTTGATCCAACATGCCCCAGATTCAAACTTGACCTAGAGAACATCCAGTCTAACATTCTGACCAAGTTTCAAGAAGATTGGGACACTAATGTGGTCTCTGGAGTGTTCATAAGCTATTCCTTTGATTTGATTTACTGACCTAGTTTTTGACCCCACATCATCCCGTTTCAAACTTGACCTAGAAATCATCAAAAACATTCTGATCAAGTTTCATAAAGATTGGGCCACAAAATGTGGTCTCTAGAGTGTTCACAAGCTTTTCATTTGATATGACCTACTGACCTAGTTTTTGACCCCACATGGCCCAGTTTCGTTCTGGACCTAGAGATCATCAAGGCTAACATTCTGATCAAGTTTCAAAAAGATTGGGTCAAAAATGTGGTCTTTAGGGCTTTCACAAGCCTATCATTTGATCTGAACCACTGACCTAGTTTTTGACCCACATGACCCAGTTTCGAACTTGACCTAGAGATAATCAAGGCTAACATTCTGACAAAGTTTCATAAAGATTGGGTTACAAATGTGGTCTCTAAAGTGGTCACAAGCATTTTTTATCTGACATACTGATCTAGTTTTTGACTCTACATGACCCAGTTTCGATCTTGACCCAGAGATCATTAAGATTAACATTCTGAACCAGAGATCATCAAGATTAACATTCTGACCAAGTTTCATAAAGATTGGGTCAAAAATGTGGTCTCTAAAGTGGTCACAAGCATTTTTCATCTGACATACTGATCTAGTTTTTGACTCATATGACCCAGTTTCGATCTTGACCCAGAGATCATCAAGATTAACATTCTGACCAAGTTTCATAAAGATTGGGTCAAAAATGTGGTCTCTAGAGTGTTCACAAGCTTTTCCATTGATCTGACCTGGTGACTTAGTTTTTGATCCCACATAACCCAGTTTCAAACTTGACCTTGAGATCATCAAGACTAACAATCTGTGAAAGTTTCATAAAGATTGAGTCACAAATGTGGCCTCCAGAGTGTTCACAAGGCAAATGTTGACGCACGACGCAAGACGCACGCCGACGGACGCCGGTCATCCACAATAGCTCACCTTGAGCACTGGTGAGCTAAAAGATCTTTTTTTTGTTGTCGAACGATCTGGAAGCCAGTGCCATGATTCAATATGATTTCACGTTGTTTTAATTTCATTTGTTTTTCATAGTTTTTTGTGTTGCTGCTTGTACCCCTCAACATCTTTAGATTTGGGTAACCTCCAATTCTGTTGCCGTCTGCTCTGAAGAAGAAAATAACAGGAAGGGGAGTTAATCATTACTCGACAACAATAAGTTTGAAAAACTAACATGTCTTCATACTGAAAAAGGAAAAACTTAAAGTCTCCCTCACATTGGCATTAACTCCAGAATAAATAACCGGATATAGAAGTCTAGGTAATATGCAAATGTCCACTTCATGCTGATGGTGTATATGAAGATTCATTTCAATTGGAGGAATAAAAAGAACAAATGGACATGGTAATACGGAACTTGTCATATCATAAAGAAACATGTTTTGCCGAACTGATTCCTTTATACCTGATAAAAGTGACTTTGGTGTGTTCGTATCGCAAAGCTATCCACAAGTATAGTCATTCAGCCTCTACCTTTAATTCAGTTATGTTAGGAGCGGAGAACATTAAGTACCGGTACAGAACCCAGCGAAACACTGTTAAGCGAATAAATTACAGACCCCCAGCCTTATTTCATTTTTTTCGAAAGTTAGAAAATGCATACGGGCTCTTCTAATGCTGTCCATGTTAAGAAACGGAGAACAGCAAGAACCGGTACAGAAGCAAGAAACAGTGATTTCAGTTACATGCCTCCAGCTTTATTTCATTTTTTTTAAAAATAGTTAGAAAAAAACAGCATTCATATTTCAGAAAATGTTGTTTCACTAAAACACACTATAGTGAATAAAATATATAGAAACTTGTGCCGCTAGAAATGAAATGTGATAAAAATAAAATAAATTAAGCTGTACATTTTTTCATTAACATTAAAATGTTTCAATGGTTAATTATTTTTATTTTCTCAATACTTGTTAAACATGAGAGCCAAACTGTCACAACATACACCCGTCACAGAACATTACTTTTGATTTTTGAGTACTGTGCCTATTCAGTAGACTAGTTGTCGGGTTTCTAAATGTTGACGGATTCCAGTACCTCGAGGACTATACTGTTTGTTATTGAACTTGGCCAATATAACATGCCCATAAACATTATGCATAAGTTTGATTAAGATTGAATATGATAAACGAGGGACACTGCCAATATTGCGATTTTCTTGTTAAATGGCTATTATTCAAGAGTGCCTTAGAGTATTAGTAGGTTATCAATTTTTTTTGTCTGAGATTTTAAGCTCATAAACATTGTGACAAGGCTGGTGAACAATGGATAAAAGAGTACCTAAGTAACAGTTTACACTCAGTCTGTCAGTTTCTTTTTTTGAAGTTTTAGAAATCCATCGGCCGTAATACAACAGACACTGGGATAATCCAGCTGACTGTCAAACTTTGCCGAGATATGATACCAAGATACACAGTAACGTTGGATAAGAACTGCTCAAGTTAGAAAGCGGACAACTTTAGTGATCAGATAATACGTCCCGTTTCGAAGCGGGGGTATAAAATAATATTTTGATATTATTCATCCTTCAGTATGGCCATTTTTACTTTTTTCACCATAACAAAACTTAATGCTGTTAAAAATATTCATTAAAGCAATACTTAACAAAAGCATACTTAACAAATGCAAAATGCTTAAAATTTCATTCTTTTTAGAATTATCTAAAGGCTTAAACACATTTATAAACATACACACCTTGTAGATATCAAAACACCAGCAAATTGTGATGAACTTTCAGGTACATTATCCAAATGTATCCACAGTTCACGTGAGACAAATGCTGACCACAGTGCTCTGTTCGATCTCCAGGCGGGGCGTATGTTCTGAGAATCTCCGTGACGATTTGATAAATGACGTGTCTGATATTATTCGCCCCCCATTTCTGATTCATGTGGGGAAGCTGGCAGTTACTTGTGGAGAACAGGTTTGTACTGGTACAGAATCCAGAAACACTGGTTAGGTTAACTGTCCGCTGTTACTTAACTGAAACACTGCTGAAAAATGGGGTTTGCAAACGAACATACACTTACAATATTTTGCCCAAATCTATTTCGGAATTTCCTCTGAAAATTTTCAGCCGAGTGGAGGAAGGAGATGGGAGAGAGAAGGAGGTAGGACGTACACGGGTTATCTAGCACTGGATCGGGCTTGCCACTCCGCTCCTCCCAAACCTCCCCTACGTAAACTCTCTAGAAAATGGAATATCTGTGTTTAATCAGCCCCATATGACAATAGGTTGGGTGAGGTCAATAACGATTGTTTACATTTGAAATTAACAGCTAAAAGTGTACTCACATTCTCAAAATGTCCTTTGAATAAGTAACAGTAGTCCAACTAATATGACGCGATCCTAGGAAATATTGTGGTATTTTTTCATATGGGCAATATCTCCATTTAGATTGCCCGTCAGCGTCACAAATATAAAACAATACATGTACGAACGTGTAATTATTCGTAATTATTTGGACTAGTATACAGGTGTTGAAATAATTCTGTTCTGTAGGCTATTTATAGCGCGCTATTTATATATCCGATTAAGGTAGATCATTTCACTTGGATTCATATAGGAATATATGGTGTTAGTCCGGTTACCGGACGTGTAGTCTTGACACTCTCGGTATAGTTCGTGTGTTTCCGTACAAAGGGGTTATCTCCAGCTGAACAAGAATTTAAGAACGCATTGAAATTAATTCATAACCCAGCTCCTTGCAATCACATAGTTAAGAAACTTCTTAAGTTGTTTTCACCAAGAAGTATACACTATTGACAGTCCAAGAAGGCGCGATGTAAGTAACCACTAGTTGAATATGATGAAGTAGTATGTCAGATTACATCATGTCCGATAGCTAGTTGTTATCTTCATCAATAAGTATACACCATTGACGGTCCAAGAAGGCGCGATGTACGGAACCACTAGTCAGTATGATGAAGTAGTATATCAGATTATGTAGCATGTCCGAAATCGAGACGAATATATGAAGCAGGCAAGATCAAACTGAATATCGAATAAAGGCATGTATATCTAAGAATGCAAGATGGGATTCCGAATGTCAAAATCAAGCAGTCCACTTGTCAGACAGAGACACGTGTACACAAGAAGGCAATATGCAATTTTTGCCTTAATATTGTTCCATAGACGAGCATGTGGAATTATTAAACAACAGTTTGATATCACTCGCTGACCAGCACGCCCCTTGGTTTACTAAAACAATAGTGCTTAGACCGACTTGTCCATGGTATAATGAAGAACTACACGAAGCCAAACATTTGAAACGAAAACTTGAACGCAAATGGAGAAAAACAAATCTGACAGTGGATCGTGGGATATACAGAAATCACTGTGCTTCTGTGAATAAATTGCTGAAACAAACACGTGTAAATTTCTATTCTGAAAAAATAGAGTCCTGCGGACGAGATCAGAAAACTTTATTCAAAGTGACAAAGAATCTTCTTGGTAGAGACGAGGAGGTCGTGCTGCCAACATCTTCTTCTTCCAAAGAACTAGCGCAAACTTTCAGCGATTTCTTCATCGATAAAATTGATGGAATTAGAAATAGAATTAGGTCAGAAACAGACGTACAAACCGGTGTTACCACCGACGAAATTTCGAACACGCAAATAGATAAACTTATTGAATTCACTCCAGTCTCACAGGATGAAGTGAAAAAAGTTATTTCAAAATCTGCAAGTAAATCGTGTGAGCTAGATCCACTTCCAACATGGCTTTTAAAAAAATGCTTAGAAGAACTGCTACCATCTCTCACTAAAATAATCAATTATTCTTTGGAGAAAGCATATGTACCGAAATCCTTCAAAAGTTCGTTGATCAGACCACTCATCAAAAAGTCAGATCTAGATGCAAATGTTCTGAAGAACTACAGACCTGTATCTAATTTACCGTACGTGTCTAAAATACTTGAAAAGGTAGTCGATGCTCGTTTGGAAAGCCACTTGTCTTTGAACAGTCTCCACGAAGAACACCAATCTGCATACAGAAAATTTCATTCCACTGAGACTGCATTACTGAAAGTTCATAATGACATTCTCAACTCCCTTGACCAAAATGATGTAACAATGTTAATGATGCTTGACCTTTCGGTTTCTTTCGATACCATCGACCACAAAACACTATTGCACCGCCTCCACGACCACTTTGGTATCACAGGAAACCCATTTGAATGGATAACTTCATATCTGAGCGACCGCTACCAAACAGTGACCATAGATGGTGAATTGTCAAAACCAGTGCAAATGACATATAGTGTCCCACAGGGGTCCGTTCTCGGACCAAAATTTTTCACAATGTACACTAAACCAGTTGGTACAATATGCAAGAAACATGTACTAAATCATCATTTTTACGCCGACGATGGGCAGCTTTATTTATCTTTCAAACCAACAAATCCGGTCTCTCAAAAGGATGCTTTACGCTGTGTTGAAAACTGTCTCGTAGAAATCGTATCTTGGATGAACAACAACATGTTGAAAATCAATGCCGATAAAAATGAAGTCATTGTATTTACCTCTCAAAGAAACGAAAGACATATTGAATCGGTTACTGTGAAAATTGGAGAAGAGAACATTAAACCATCTAAATGTGTAAGGAATCTTGGTGCTTTTCTAGACTCCAAACTGAGCATGGAAAAACATATAAACTCAGTTTGTAGATCAGGGTACGGACAGCTACGTCAAATAGGCCACATCAGGAAATATCTAAATACAGATGCTACAAAATCTCTAGTAAATTCACTCGTCACTTCACGCCTTGATTATTGCAATGCGCTCTTGTATGGTGTTCCGAAGGTCTTGCTGAATTGACTTCAAAGTCTTCAGAACACTGCAGCTCGAATTATAACGAGAATATCGCGTTATAATCACATTTCGCCGGTATTTTAAGAACTGCATTGGATACCAGTTACTCATAGAGTGGACGTTAAGATTCTAGTTCACACATACAAAGCATTGCATGACCAATCACCGATCTATGTTAAAGACTTGCTGGCACTCTATCAGCCAGCAAGAAATTTGAGATCCAAGAACAACTCAAAACAACTAGTTGTTCCAAAAAGCAAAACTGTGAGGTACGGTGGACGTAGTTTTTCATCAGCTGCAGCGAAGTTATGGAATGCTTTTCCGGCTACCATTAGAGACGCTAAAAGCTTGGATGCTTTCAAACGATCATTGAAAACACACTTTTTCTTCAAGGTCTATTGAAACTCACTTTGCGCTGAAAAACAAGCTTTGCAATGGAAATTATTTCCTATTGTCTATTGTTCTTTACAATATTTTTATGTTGTATTGTATGTCCATATTATTCTGTGATATGTAGTTTGTACAGCGCTTTTGAACGTTTATTTTGTAGATGAAAAGAGCGCTATAAAAATCTGGTAAATAATAATAATAATAAGACAGGTCCTCAAAACACTATTTAAGGCTTTGTGAAACAGTATAGGACATAGGTTGTTGTTTCTTAAGATTGCACTTAGCAATGGTTAAACAGACCCTTGGAGTTTTACTGGATTTTCGTCCAGAGATGCTCCATGACCCGTGCCAGTCTCCCGAACTAGATATGACGTATTTGTTCAAATAAAAATTACAAATTGAATTACCTAATATAATGCTGCTTGATCTATGTGTATCATGGAGACGTATGTGATGTCATTTTTTGACATGTTACATTTTGATTGTACATTTGTATGACGAGTATAAAGAGTCTAACATTTATAATTCACATTTCATTTCCTGTTACAAACACATAACTATTTTTGTATAAGGAACATGCTTGGTATTTGTCTTGGCTTTAAAACTGATTTTCCAATATAACAGGTCTCTTTCAGTATCTACCTGTTGTCTGCAAAAAATTAAAAGCTTTCTAATATAAGCAGGTCAGGAATATACGACTTCTAACCAATTGTCTTCGATCAATTCGCCATATAAGATTAGTTTCGCACGGGGATCAAACTCAAGCTGTACTGTATCGGCTGAGTTAACTAGGCTAACATGTTGCCTGTTTATTTATGGTATTATATTCTCTGAACACAAACCTCGTACTGCTGTGTGTAACAAATCTGCGTTTATAACAACTAAATGATACTACCTTTCGATCTTTCTGCAAAACTTGTATTGATGGATAGTGTATAGTCTGTACCATCTACAAGCTTGAAGTCTTGGAATGTTTCATAGCATTCTTCACTGTTATTCCTTGTCACTTCAAGCCGAATCTCGATTTTATTTTGGCTAGCGAGCTCTTGGATATATTTCAGGTCTAAGTTACAAGTTATAATAACATTATTGTGAATACTTTATCATCATACGTATTCAGTTTCAATACTACATGTAGTTTGTTAAGGACATGTTCAAACACAACCAGTGTATTCGATATTCGAAATGCAAAAATACAACACCATTGAGAAGTACCATTTAAACTCAATTTCTCGAAATCGCTAATCTCAAATTTGAAAAAAAAATCTCTAAGACATTTTCCAATCCCGTTCCGGAAACACGTGCACAAATTATCATTTAAGTCGAATTTTGGTTATCTCGAAGTAAAAAGCTCTGTCCCTTAGAATTCGAGATATCCAGTTTCAAAGGCATATGATTTCATTGTTTTGCTTAGTATCAGGGATATTGTGTTGCTGAATCAAATGTATGCACATGTATGAACGTAATTAGATATGTGTAAATAAATATATGTTAACTGCCAGCTAGGTATAGAATCCCATCATCTAAATTCTTTCAGAATATAAAGCTCTGTCTTGCAAGCCTACCTGTGCAAGACAGGATGTTTTTATCAACCCAAAGGACTGTCGGAATAGCCATACACCACGAGCGCCAGTGAGGCTTTTACCTGCGTTGTCCGAGCTTTGGAAGACACATACCTTACACAGGCAGAAATGTTAAATTTTCTTTTTTGAAAATTTGTAAAAGATATTGCATACTATTAATTGCGCATACAGCTTATGAGGTCTTTACAGGACATTTCTGTGCGCATGTGAAGCTTGTATTTTATCTCTGGAAATGATAAGGTGATATTCAACGTATCGATTAGCAGCTAGAGTAAAGAGAGTTCTTAATGAGACACCAGATTTGATACTCATTGTTCAAGCAAGAATCATTGGAACATAAATGAAGCAAAACAATACGTGATTACCTAGCCAAAATTCCCCATTTATGTCACCAAAACCATTTTCGTATTCCGTGAAATTGCGATAAAAGTCCAATGAGCCATCAAACCGGTTATGAATGACCTGTAATATGAAGTTAGAATAGGACTGGTACTGTTCATTTCAATTCAAAGCTGTAATTTCATACCTTTTTATAAAACGCAACACATTAAGGTTAAAATGTCACAAATACGGTGTCACAAATACCTATTTGACTTGCTCAAAAGATATTTAAACACAGTGTCAAATAACGTGTTATTTTACACACTTCCGGTTCTAAGCGGAACGTTTGCGAGTTCTGACACGGACATCCTACAACAATGTATAATTGACATGTTAATGAACGGCCTTGGTGTGGCTAAAATCCTCGGACAATTATTGTCCCAGAGTGCCATTATAACAAGAAGGCACACGTCAGCTATATATTAACATCCTAATAAATATATGATATGTATTTATTTGTCACAGTTGCTAGATCTATTAGAACTAAACGTATCATCACATTTACATAATTTAACATGTGCAAAAACACTACAATTTATTCAATTCACAATGCTTACTTATAGTCTATTACCGTCCATCCGCCTCCTCTTTTATTCATTTCGCAGAAAACTGTCAAATTGCCACTTGACTTCCATAACAGTATTTCATATATGCCAGTGCCTGCAGTGGGATCTCTCTCAAGAATATCTTTACAATCTGAAGCTGTAAGCATTGTTTATATATTGATGATGGATAACACATTCTATTGCCTTTAGTGGCTTACATCTTTTTGTAGTATTAAAAACTATGAGCAGTTGTGTTTCATCTATTTAGGGCACTGACCTTCGGATCGTACGGACAAAGGGGATAAAATAGACATGAATATGTATTATAAATGTAACAGAAGCTGACTAAAGCAGGCACACGTGCTGTTGATGATGTAGAATCTATATATTGAAATATGTTGGCATAGGACGTGTTCGTGACCTAGAGGCCATATCTATTCAGGAATAAGTAAAGTTTATGTTGAAGGAGTTTTACGACTGCAGAAAAAAGACTGTCAAGAACGTAGAAATGTCTACATGTAAAAATGCTAAGACGTAGGACTGACACAAATGCAGTGTTAAGATTTTTATTTGAAAATGTGCCCTAACTGTTATCTCAACAAGAGTGCATGCTTAAATTGTACATTGGCTAATGCGGCCATGTATCTGTTTTTTAAAGATACTTCTTGTTTCCATTCTGTTTGATATAATGTGTACTCCTTTGCTGATACTCTCAACGTGATAATGAAAGGTAATCCCTAAAAACTATGCTGTGACCAAGTAATTAAGAAAATACCTCTTCACACATGATGCTGTTTCCCATTTCTCAGATAGTTGACACTGGATAATTGGCTTATTAGCCTCGTACCCTGCATCACACTTCACGGAAGCCGTGTCTTGGTACAACGTCTGGCCAGGGTTATTGAGTACTACTTTCCATTTTCTAGTGTTGGTACGTTTCCACAGTCTATGTTTTTTGAACAACTGTTTTATATTCTAGCTATAAGACTGTTTCTTGATTTAAAAACAATATTGCAGTCTGCTTATATTCCATAATAGATATCAGAAGTTAAAGTAAATTTTCTGCAATAAAGCAATCTCTTTAATTTTTTACTACACATTTGTAGATACAATTTGTTAGAAAGAAATATCTATGTTAATAAGATACCATATTAGTGATCATGTTCGAATAATTTAAAACAGGTAATCAGATTAGCATGTTTTTCTTCACAATTGTTATACTAACAGTATGACATGACTTTTATTCACTCCCATGAGGTTCACAGTTTAAGGAGATCATTAGGATGAATAGAATCCGAACGCAACCAAACGGTTGCATGGAAAAGTAACCACTCACTCACTCATTTGTGTATTTCTTGCTACAGGGCATCTAGTGAAATTTTGTGTACGAATATACACGTCATTGAAGCGATCACTGTTTTTCAATATAATATATATTGTTACCGATTCCTACTTTGTTTTCATTTATATCTAAATTTTATTGGTAATCTTTACAAACAAAGTTGGACATGACTACACGAAAAACTTAAAATATCGGGTAAACAGAATGCACCTAAATATTTGAGGACAAATTAAATATAGCATTAATAAATAAAAACACATTACCAAAACGAAATTGCTTACATTTAAGTATAGATTTCCTCCATTTAACTTAACACAAAAATGAAATTGCTTACATTTAAAAAATTCTTCCAACTTCAAATGACATTTTAGTACTCTGCTTACGGTCAGGCCCAACTAAATGTCGTCATTACAGACTGTGTTAATTACTTGTAAAAGATAATACTGTACTTAACTGGACAAAATGATAAGAGCACATGCTCGCATAATATATGAAACAGTTCAAGACATATACTTACAACAGTTAAAAAGATATTGGTTTAGCATAACCTTAACACAGGTCGGGATTATTTTGCAAACGTTTTCATTAGGAAGAAAGGCGGGACTTCAAGCATTTAGTTCTTTCTCCTGGCCGTGCATGAAGTGAATTCTCTAAAACGTTCGATTTCTCTATATAATTTTGTTCCTAGCGTAAATTATGCAACTTCTGTAAGGTATGTCTAACGTTCTTTTTTGAAATTGATAAAGATAGATTTAGATCAGTTTGATACTTTAAGGTGTCTTTAGCGCTGTGTTTCACAATGACTTACTGATGTCTACACAGAGAAAACTGTCCTTGTCTTGGATGCATCTTTGTTTTTCAGAGCATGGTCGTTCACCACACTTGCCCCGCCATATTCTGAAATGCGCAATTAACAATAAGTACCATCAGAATTTATTTACCGCTGACAGCTGTGTGTATTATGTGATGAGTACTAGCCTTATTTGTTTGTTAATTTATTATCTAAAATCCTACGTGGTATAAACATCCTATTATTTTGAAGAGATGGATATTTGGTAATAGCTTGATGACATTCAACAAATTGCTTTACTTCTACCGTGATAATTTGATGCCATATAATCATTGGTTATTTTCCATGTTGCTTTTTCACTGGACGTGGCAATTATATACTGATTACTGTACAAATAAAACAATTTCATCCCATAGTTGGGTCAGAATTGAAGTACATAAATTGGAAACTTTTGTTTCATAGCTTTAATTCTTTATAATATTTTTTCACATTTCTGTCAAAATTTTTAACTTGTTCCATGCGTGTAGTAATCATGACTAATTATTGTACTAGGCCCAAAATAAGGCTTCTAGGAATGTCTCTTTGTATTTTCCTTAAACTTTAGATCCGTTTAAATTTGGTAGGCAAAATCATTATTATTTAACTTGTTTCTTAGTTCATTACACGACGGCATGCTCACCCGACCAATTGAATAAGGTTATGGGCGAGGCAAATGTCGTCAGTTTAATATAAAGCTTTTTACACGCATTACAAAAATAGATAGATATTATAATGCAAATTTATATTTCAACTAAAGGAGTGTTTTACCGCTAGGTTAATAAATAAACACGTATTTAATAAGTTGCATCGTTAAAACCTGATTTTTATCAGGGAGGACTTTTAAGTACATTACGATACTAAAACGGTCGTTTATCTAAATTTTAATCTTGGCTCATTTCTAAAGAATTAGTCTGTGTCGAATTGTCCGAAAGTAAGAGATTGTGATTTTTTTGCTATATTTTACGAAGTTGAGTTTTTTTTAAAGTTTAAACACCCAACCTCTCAAAATCCATTGGTAACATTTTTATCATCATTATTTTGGCGGCCATCTTGATTTCAAAATGGCCGCCTCAAATTATGCTATTTTCCATTCTTTTAGCAATTAAATTTCTCTAAAATGTACTGTATGCACTTTGTATGTTACATAAATGCTAGAGTGTATTAAACAAATTTAAATGGAACATTTAATTCTATCTTGTGTTTATAAAGTGGAGTAATTTGTGCTTAAAGGGGGATAATTCACTTGTAATGTTATTAATTTAGTATAAATTGCAATATCTTTAAAATACAGATATGATATGAACAAAATACATTTTTATACGAAATATGTCTAAATCAACCGTACTATGTGTCTTTTAAGTTAATCTTTACAATTTAAGGCAAAGTGATAACATGATAAAGACAAAGTAAAGGGAGGTAAAAAGCATTTGTAAAAAGTATTTGCTTCTTGGCATCCTTACAATTGAAATTATTCAATTATCAGCAAAGTGATTGCATTTATTACATTAAATAAGTCAAGGTAAACTTTGTGTGTTATTATCCGTATTCATCTTTTTGGTTTAATAAAAAGGGAGATAATTACAAAATGTGAGAATATATCCAGATATTTTAGAATGAACATTCACACAGTACCATTTTTTTCTCCATTTTAGAGCTGCAGTTATGATATACAATGCTTTATTATAAAACTTTTAACTTGAATAAAATAAATAGGAAATACCAGGAAATAATTTTAAGATAAATTGTTGTTCCTATTATCAAATGTTAATTTTGTGGTGTTATACTTTTATTAAATGGTGGCTGTCTTAGATCAATTCATGACTAAGTGCTTAAAAGGCTTTGCTTTACCATTCAAAACTGGACATTGACTTTCAAATCACTTTGCCACCACTTATGTGGGGTTGAAAAACTTCTTGTGACGTTAGCAATCGTTGCAATGCAGCTATTTACCGAAGATTACTGGTTCTACCCGGGCATCAGCCCATGCCTATAATGATGGGCACCTTGACCTTCCTACACCATTCAGAGCTGAAAAATTGCCATATTCCTGAATTGTTTTGGTGGGACATAAACCCTAAAATTAAACAAAACTTCATGGCCCACTTCTTGATTTGTTTGGGTTTTTTTTTGTTTTGGATTTAACGCCGTTTTTCAACAGTATTTCAGTCATGTAACGGCGGGCAGTTAACCTAACCAGTGTTCCTGGATTCTGTACCAGTACAAACCTGTTCTCCGCAAGTAACTGCCAAATTCCCCACATGAATCAGAGGTGGAGGACTAATGATTTCAGACACAATGTCGTTTATCAAATAGTCACGGAGAACATACGCCCCGCCCGAAAATCGAACTCACGATCCCAAGATCCGTAGACCAACGCTCTACCTACTGAGCTAAGTAGGCGGGTTTCAACTTCTTGAAGACACGCTTATGTTGTACATAATTATATATGTTTAAAGTTTTAATCACATTGACACAGTGCAGGATAAATGGCAACTTTCTATCTGTAATTGTTGAGGAAGACTCATGTGCCAATCTGTGCATTATTTCGGGCATATGTGGGCACCTGGTTGAACCGCTGACCTTCCGCAAGCAGGCTGGATGACTCACATGATGACCAAAGCAGGGCTCGAACCCTCAGAGACTATGGTCTAGTGAATTGATACCGACATCCTTCACCACTTGGCTACAGAGGTACTTTGCTAACTGTACTAGACCAGTTAGATTGTCAAAAATAAAACATTATTGAATAGAACATTTACATTTCTGTGCAATGTAATGTGTTATTCAATGAGTTAATTATGATTTAATAATAAAAAAAAGATTGTACATAAGTAGAAAGATATTGCCCTTGCTCTTCTTGCATTAGTGGTTTCCAGTTTTTAATACATGTAGTAAATTATTTACATATAACTGGGTATTCAATTTGTAGGTCATTAGCATCCTTTTAAAATGTAGAAAAAGTTCAACATAAACTGGACCAAGATAAATGAAATAAGATTACAAAAGAGGACCAAAGGCGTTGAATTTGGAAGAATAAAGTGAAGTACCAATGTAAAACTTGGTGATGCTCAGGCAGAGTCAGTTTTAACTAGAAATGACAATATTTATACATATTAGCATGTGTAGTAAAACTTTTCCTTATCTCAGGAATTTCATACAATACTAAAGACACCTTTCAGATTTCTTAATACCACAAGAGGTCAAGGAAGTAAAGGCACTTCAGTTTTGTTCTGCGGCATTTTCTTTTATATATTTAACTCTAGTCTCATCAGATAGTCGACATTTCAAGTAATAGTTAAACCAAACTGGTAAATACAATATTTGAAGATTATTTCCACCACAAGCTTACTAAGGTCTAACAATGTTATTACAATATCTACGGTTTGCAAGTGATTAAGCTTGTTTTGTAGTTAAACTGCATGTATTTATTCAGTTTGCCTGATACCTTCAGCACAACAATGGATTTCTAATTCATATAGATGTCTGGGACTATAATAATTACAGTTAGAATGAAAGGGTTATCAAATTCAGCAAGTGTGTGAGGGAAAGGGCAGGGTGGGATGGAATTCATCATATTTCATACAGATATGCTTATCTATATCCAAATTTAGATGCACACATCATTACCAGGGGTTCCACTAGACCTGAAAACCCAGAGTCCCAGGACTCTTGGGTCCAAATTTTGAAGGGTCCTTTTCCAAAATACAGGAGTCCTATTCCAACACATTGATATTATGGACTAAATTTTCTTATATAGTAATACGCAGCTGGTTATAAAATAATATCAACCAAAAGTTGTTTTATTAATATTTATTACATAATGAAAATCATAGAACTTCTTCAGTTTAAGTAATAAACTATTACAAAAATGGTGGGTGGGGTTTGATGCCTTTGCATGTTATATTATCAAAATGCTTCAATATATTTAGCAATATTTGTCATATTTTTCTTAAATGCAGACTTTTTATTGACTAATTATTAAGATTGCACTAGAAAATCTCATTAGAAAGGACAGATATGTCTGAAAATCACCAAGTCCATACGCTGAATTTGGCTATTAACAATGCTTGTTAGTGTAAAGCTGCAGAAAGTCATATCTTACTATCATACTTACAGTAACTCAAAACTGCTAATGCTAATTTATGTTGCCATCTACAACAGTATCCCAGTTTATCATCTTTTATTTGTACACGCTTCCTGTATTAGATTCTAGAAAAGCTGTACTCTTACATGTAAATAGTGTTCTAGTTACAATGATGATGTTTCAATGAAAAGAAAATCAGATATTAACTCTAATTTCATCACCATTATCCATATTTGTGTTTTCTTATACTATAATAGTATCATTGCAGCAGGGACTTTTTTCTACATCATGCCAATCAAGATTTATAAATACAATGTCTTTAAATAATTGATACTATGTTTAAGATGAATGTCTTAAGCATGTATTTGAATAAATATACTCTTTCTTTTCAAGAGTGACCACATTTTACCGTTTTAAAATTAGATGTATAAAAAACCTTTGTACCTATAATTTCATTTGAAAATTATGTTTTTCATGTATATAAAATCAATACTTGATTAAAACTTTAAAGAAACCTTATAAATACAATCCTTTACTATTTAGAAATATAAATTCCCATTTCTTAATTAGAACAACAGGTTAATTTGAAAGCTAGATTGAATATATAAGTGCATACTAACTAAAATACAGCAGTCATTTTGAAATTCAAGATGGCTGCCGCACTGATGGCCGAAAAAAAATGTTATAAATGGAAATCTTAAAAAGTATCACATAAGCTTTCATAAAAACATAACTTTTCAAAATATAGGAAAAAAATTCACAGGATTACAATTCGCCACAGACTAAATTGTCTAGTATATAGAATTAACGATATTATCGGGTTGAAAGTGTAAGGGTGCATTTATTTAGCAACAAAAGAAACAAACTACAAATAAAGCTTGATGAAATTTATTTTTTAGATAGTGGCATATATTGGCCATGGCTGTGAATATATATTAATTTTTGATTAATTTATAAATAAATGCATTGATGATAATCCATAAGTCTTTTTATTTAAAACATCTGCTCCGGTAACGGTAGCAGAGCGAATTTTTATGCGTTAAAAACGCCAACGAATGTCATAATTCTTGCAGCTATTGTTCTTATGTAAAAGCACTTTCACACTCCAAGTTTAAGATTTAGCTTTTTGCTCCGGCAACGGTAGCAAAACAATTAAACTATATAGTGTATAGTCTGTGTATATTTTTTCCAATTCTTCCATAAGTACATGTATGTATCTTCTCAGGAAGTATTCCTTTCCATGACGCATCCACAGCCATGACAAAGTGGAGTTGGAGCTGAAAATATACAACAAGAGGACCATGATGGTCCTGAATCGCTCACCTGTCCCCACGTGACCCAGTTTTGAACTGAGTATGACGTCGTTTTTTCTATCATTTGACATAGTGACCTAGTTTTTGAGCTCATGTGACCCAGTTATGAACTTGACATAGATATAATCAAGATAAAAATTCTGACCAATTTTCATGAAAATCCATTGAAAAATATGGCCTCTAGAGAGGTCACAAGGTTTTTCTATTATTTGACCTAATGTCCTAGTCTTTGAAAGCACGTGATCCAGTTTTGAACTTGACCTAGATATCATCAAGGTGAATAATCTCATCAATTATCATGAAGATTTCTTGAAAAATATGGCCTCTAGAGAGGTCACAAAGTTTTTCTATTATTTGACCTAATGACCTAGTTTTTGACTGCACTTGACCCAGTTTCAAACCTTGTCTATATATCATCAAGGTGAACATTCAGACTAATTTTCATGAAAATCCATTGAAAAATATGGCCTCTAGAGAGGTCACAAGGTTTTTCTATTTATAGAGCTACTGACCTAGTTTTTGATAACAGTTGACCCAGTTTCGAATTTGACCTAGATATCATCAAGATGAACATTCAGACCAACTTTCATACAGATCCCATGAAAAATATGGCCTCTAGAGAGGCCACAAGGTTTATATTATTTGACCTACTGACCTAGATTTTGACGGCACGTGACACAGTTTCAAAGTTGGCCTAGATATCATCAAGTTGAACATTTTGACCAATTTTCATGAAGATCCATTCAAAAGTATGGCCTCTAGAGAGGTCAAAAGGTTTTTTCTATTTTTAGACCTACTGACCTAGTTATTGATCGCAGTTGACCCAGTTTCAAATCTGACCTAGATATCATCAAGATGAACATTCTGACCAATTTGTATAAAGATCCCATCAAAAATGTGACCTCTAGAGTGGTCACAAGCAAAAGTGTACGCACGGACGGACGCACGCACGGACGGACGATGGACGTTGCGCGATCACAAAAGCTCACCTTGTCACTTTGTGACAGGTGAGCTAAAAAAGAGGACAACAAACTATTGAAAACAAGAGGGGGGTGGGGGGTTGGTGGTGTTTTTTTAGAGACTTAAATTAAAATTTTTGACAGCACCAAAAGCGTGACTACCTTCGTTGGAAGCCAGCGAGAAAGAGGACGCTCCAAGCGCGTGCTATCTTTTCATTAATGGACCATATTGTTAATCGGTTTTGAAAAATGTATATTACATGATGTATGAGCGAACAGTTGCTCTAAATACAATACAATTATACGTGACATGGTGTTATTAATTTCAATTCTAAAAAATGCTAGGAAGTAGAATTACATTTTCACTGATTGGACTGTTTTGGGGGTAAGGGCACAGCCACATTACAGCAAATAAGTATTTTACAGTACTGCGAATGTGTCTCCAGCCCCATCCCAGTCCTACACGCAAAACAAATACCATTTTTATGATTATGATCTTTTTGGAGCATTTCGTCAGCGGGAAAGGGAAACTATAACTTTTGAAACAGACTATATTCAACTAAGGTATTTTGTTTACTAATATAGAATACACAGGTCACGTGACAATGTGTATTGACTCGATCACTGGGTCAAAGCTATTAAACGTGTGAATGACTACACATGGGCGCGTTTATCGGTGCGTTCTCGCAATTGATTGGTTCTCTTGGTAAAAATATGTGCACCGACAGTGGAAAGGTGACCTGGTATTTGTTTTGTTAGAAGTAAGGATTATAATAATATTCAATCATTGTGGATTAATAATAATACAGATGGGAGTATCATTGGATGTCAAAAGATGCATTAGTAAGTTGATTAGAAACATTATTATGTTCATTATTTTAAACATTTTGTAACAAACGCACAAAGCACATGGGCGACAATGCTGTGCTGGGTTTCAGCTGTCATTTAGAAGCTAAATGGGCACATCTTCAAAGCGCTAGTGCAGATATGTGCTTGAAAATAGCATTTTAGTCGGCATGTGCTTTGTCTGAATTACATTACTTAATTGCAATTAACAGTTGTAGGATAGGTGCGAAATAACGCGGTCCTGTCCAAAGTTCCGGGAGCACGCACCCGAGGCCACGGCTAGGGATACCCAGCACGACATGAGTCTCCATGGTCACATGGATTTCCATGTCATGCCGCATTCCCAGCCCGGCACCGGGCCCGCGCTCCGTCACCAGTGACACTAGCGCATTACTTCGCACCTGCATAAATGATTATGTAGACATGTAGAATACAACTTTGAGGTACCATCATAAAAGGAAACAATCGGATGTTTGCATCAAACATCAAGCATTACAATTTCAGACAAATAGTGTACATAGGCCTATTTATAAGACAAAGATTTTATACAATACATGAGTACTTCTTCAGGATCATGTCTTGAACTTTTTAAAGAGTATTTTAATAAATTTACATACATTTCTTAACTGTTTAATGGAAGAGTTGTTTAGAAGTTCACTGAATTTGTACACATTCGTATTTTCATAATAATAGCGTTTCAGATAGGTTGTTCTATCAGCATGAAATTAGGTACATTTAAGTAGCAGGTGATATTCATCAGCTGTCTCCAAGCTATCACAGCACGGGCATTCCCTTTCATTAACAGCTAACCCGGCCCATCTACCCACTTCATTGGGAAAATACGTATTGCTAGTTCGAAATTTGATTAAAAGCCTACTTTCAGATTTATCTAGTTTAATCAGGTACGGTTCTAATTCTATTTTATCCTTAATTAGGGCATAATTTTTACCTTTTGATGAGTTTTGTAAAGATGCATGCCAACTTTGAATGTTTTGATCAAGTAGTATCTTTTTAATAATATATTTAATTGATTTTGTTTCAAGTTGCTCTTGGTTTTGCCATATGTCTATTCTTCCAGTTTCAGCAAAGATATTTTTTACGTGGTTGATCCATTTAGATTTGAAATTTGATAGATTAAGCATATACTTATATAATTGGTATGAGAGTTTATCTTGTTTACCAGTAACTAGCCTATTCCAAAATCCTATCATTCTACATTTTACAGTTATATCAATTGGATACCTTCCAAACTCAGCTAAAAGCATGTACTGTGGAGTACTTTTTCTTAGATTGCACAGCTTCCTCAAAAATTCATTATGAATTTTATTAAGCATTGATAAATGTTCATAACCCCATACTTCTGATGAGTATGTTAATATTGGTAGTATCGTATGATCAAATAATTTAAGAATTAGATCAATAGGTAAATTAAGGTTATTAATTCTTTTATAGAATAAGAACATAGCTTTACGAGACGTTTGTGCGAGATTTTTTCTTGCATTTAGAAAGCTTCCAGATTTAGAAAACCATACCCCTAAATATTTATAAGAATCAACTACTTCTAGTGTAGAATTATCAATTTTGAATGAGAAGTTAGCATTATTTCTGGCACCAAAGACAATAATCTTAGTTTTATCTTTATTTACAACCAAGTTCCAGGTTTTGCAATAATCATTAAAGTCATTGAGGCATTTTTGTAGGTCATCAGCATTATCAGAGACAAGAACTGTGTCATCTGCATAAAGTAAAACTATTATTTTTAGCCAGGTGACAAGATCGTTCTCATTATCTTGCATCTTTATTCAAGAGTTGCCTTTTTGATCTAAATATTCTTCGAGGTCATTTAGGAATAAGGAGAATAGTAGAGGGGATAAATTCTCCCCTTGACGTACCCCACAATTGCTGTGAAAAAATTGTGAATTAGTGTTACCATCAGAGACACAGGACTTAATGTTAGAGTACATATTTCGTATTACTCGGAAGAACTTTCCATTTACATTATACTTTATCAGCTTCCTCCACAGACCTACCCTCCACACGGAATCAAATGCTCGAGAGAAATCAATGAAGCATGTAAATATTTGCTTCTTACTATGCCTTAATAATTCAATGATGGAGTTTAAAGTGAATATGTGGTCCGTAGTGGAGTAATTTGCCCTGAAACCGGCTTGGTTTTCCGAGAGGATGCTATTCTGGTCAAGGAACTTTCCCAATCTTAAATTTAGTATAGAAGTAAATAGTTTACTAACACATGAAAGTAACGTGATTGGCCGATAATTTTCGGTGTTTAATGGATCACCTTTTTTGTATATGGGTATAATGACCCCTTCAGTCCAGCTTCTCGGTAGTATACCTGTTTTAAGTATGAGGTTAAATAATGCAATATACAGAGGTAACATTTTCTCCTTAGTAGATTTGATATATCGTTAATGATACTATCCAGGCCGGGAGACTTACCATTGTTTAAATTATTTATACATTTAACAATTTCTTCCTGACTTATATATGCGTTTAATAAATTATCGTCATCACTAATGTTTAAATTATTAAGAATAACGCTGTCATCCATATCGTGGTATTGGTTTTTATTAGTATCCTTAAAATAATTATACATGGAATCAAGTGATGGCATTTCAGCCCTTTTGCTTTTCGATTTTACAGTATTAAGGAACTTCCAATATTCTTTTGGTTGCTTTGTATGCATTTTCCTTAATTTATTTTGGTTATTTTTATTGTAATTAATTATATACATGTTCATTGTATTTTTATACTTTTTACATGCACTTTTTGCATGAAGTTTATTGTACTCTGATGGGTGCTTAGTATATTTTTTTCTAGCCTTGTTATAAGTTTTTCGTGCTTTGTCACACTCAGTACCATACCATGCCTTTTTGTAGTTACTTTTAAACGCTTTATTTCTTGACTTATTATCGGGGACTGTTTTTTGGGCGCTTTGTATGAATATGTCTGACAATTTAGAGGTAACATTATCGATCATGTTTTGATCTACATCATCAGGATTGCTCGCTTGCATTTGAGATACAGTTGCAGTTATATCCTCAAAACTAATATTTTCACTGAAAGTATGAGATAATGTTTGATCCCATTTTGGGTTTTTTGGTTTACTCATGCTTGTATCATGCGTTATCTTTTGATTAATTATGAGTTTAAAGGTAATTAGTGAATGCCCATCTGACCTCAAACTGTCTACATTAGTCACATTAAATTCGTACAAAAATTTATATGCAGAAATTGAAGATAACAGATAATCAATTAATGAGACATTTCGGAAGGTTAGGTTACTTGGCTTATTTCCCAGCCTTCCATTAATAATAATTACATTATTAATTTTGCACAGGTCTATAAGTTTGTAGCCATGATTATTTATCTTCTTATCATGCGATTTTCTCTCTAATGAAATTCCACTGTTTTCCATATTGGACCTTTGATCAAAAAAAGCTTATGGTATCATTGTCAAAATGAAAAAAGTCTGACAAAAAATCGTCATTTTTAGTGTAGTCTTGCATTTCTGCCGTTTGGGCATTAAAATCGCCAGAAATATAAACATGTTCATATTCGCTACACATTGCAAAAATATCAGATTCAAAGAACTCAAATTCGTCATCATTATAAAACCTAGAATGCATCGGAGGTACATATACAATACCCAAAACAATATCTGTTTCTAAATTTGTACATTGAGGTTTTAGTTTTATCCACATTATATATTCAGAATTGCTATCAATAGTATCAACATATTTGGCAACACTGTCCTTTATCAATACACCGACCCACCACTTTTTCTAATATATTTTTGTTTACGAGGTTTACTAAAAAAGGTATATCCGTCAATATCAATAATATCATGCTCATCCACTTTTGTTTCTGATAGTAAAAATATATCATGACTTTTAACTAAGTTAACAAATTCTGGGTATAAAGAACGCCTCTTAAGGCCACAAACATTAAGAGCAGCAATGCTTAAAGTATGTAAAGTACCGTTCAATTCATTCAATGTTTTACCACTTTTGTTCATAGCAGTCTGTTGTTGACAAGTCACACGGTCGCTATTCCCTCCGCTGACCTAGCCCATAGCACCGGAAGTGGAACTCGGCTTTGATTGGTCACCGGGTCCACCAGTAGCCCCGACGGAGTTTCCCGATCTACGACCCGAGCTGGAGTCGAATTGAGCCTGCATTCGGAGCATGGACTGACTATAGTCATCCAACTCCGTCTCACTTTTGTCCGAAGAGGTGGTTTCACGGACAGAGTTGTAGCCTTCCGTGCTAGAGTCCGATTGCACCGACTCAGCAGAAAGTGCCCTGAACATGTTCGAAGTGGACACCGGAGCAGTGCCCTTTGTCACGTGTTTCTGTTTGGTTATACGTTCCGCACCTGCAGTTTCTGGATTAGACGGTTCCAAGCGCGAGCCTCTCGCAGCCCGCATCACTATTATAGATGACGCTCTAAGCGCGTGCTCATCTTCTCATTATATTACGTCATCTAATTAAAAACCAATTAAAATTAATTATTCTTTTGTGCTAGATAAACAGTTTAATCTTAAGCGATTAAACTCAATATTATCTAGCAACAAAAGGAACAAACTACAAATAAAGTTTGATGAAATTTATTTTTTAGATAGTGGCATATATTGGCCACGGCTGTGAATATATATTAATTTTTGATAAAGGACCATGTATGATAAGGCACAGTTTTAGCCCCCAAATTTTGAAGAAAATAAAAATACATCGCAACGTTATGAATTATTTGAAAGATAAAGGATTAATCTTGCATTTTTTGAAGACAAAATGTAACAGTTTTGCGTTAGAAGTCATGATCTATGGTCTAGTTTTAGACATTTTCATGCACTTTATCACAAAAAAATACGATAGGAGCGCAGGGGAGAACAATTTCAGTTTTTGGATATGTTTTGAGGACTACAAAAACACGGAGAATGATACATGAGAGAAAATTGTTCTAATGTGCGCTCATAGTAGTAAATTTCGAACAAATAAGTTATTTTTATCGGAAAATTTTACTCTAAAAATAGCCATTTGAAGGGACGAAACTCTTGATATACTATGAAGAGCTTGGCGTAAAGGTTAGAAGAAACAGGTGTGACCTCATGCGGAAAAATTAGCGTTTGTTGTCAAGATGGATTTCTTCTAAAATTATGGGTAAATTAGACAATTTAGCAGTATTTTAAATGTTGTTATTACTGTTATAAATAATGCCCTCGGTGATATTTAAAACAGAGTAAATTGGTTTACGTATATATTCACCAGTCGGCTCTAATTTTGGTGGATAAGCGAGTGATGGGCAGTAGGTCAATCAGCTGATCAGAATAGAATAGAATAGAATAGAATAGAATAGAATTAGAATTAGAATTAGAATTAGAATAGAATAGAATAGAATAGAATAGAATAGAATAGAATATTTTATTAAGCCAATCAAGGGTCATATATAATGACATGTATAATCACAAACATACAGGGAGAACATAATTGACAAAAATATAAATAAGGACATTAAGGCAAATAAAGCTTCATTCGTATTCTTAAGACATAATTTACATACGCTTATGAAAATGAAAAAAAAAAGACAAGAAACAATTGCTGAGATTGAAGTAAATTCCACAGTTAACTATAACTTTCATTCATTGTTGGTGCTACATTTGACTAGTTAGCTAGCAAGAGAGTTCTTTTATTATATATATCATGTAATATCTAGAAAATATCAACAGAATGCCAGGATCTTCAGAGAACATTAACCATACAAATTTGTGTTCATTATTTAACAAAGAAAAGTTTCTATGTGGACCAATCTGTTTCTGGATGATAACTCAAGTACGCTTGGGTCTAGGATCATGGAAGTTGATAGTTAGGTTTGTCGTAGCAAGCAGATGACCCCTATTAATTTTGAGATCAGTAGGTTAAAGTTCAAAGTCACAGTGACCCGGAACAGTTAAACGGTTTCCTGACGCTTGGGCCTAGGATCATGAAAGTTGATAGTGAGGTTTATCATGACCAGCTAATAACCCCTGTTGTTTTTGAAGTCTATAGGTCAAAGTCAAGGTCACATTGACACAGAACAGTAGAACTTTTGTGTAGAGTGACAAAATAATTTCGTAAGTGGAACTCTATTATAAAGGTATTGAATGGACTCCGAGATCCAAAAGGATCAGAAAATATATCAGATCCAAAGGATCAGAAAATATATCAACACTATTCCAAGTAAGGGGAGACTTTTTATAGCCGCCACACGGCACTTAAAAATTGCTGTTGTGATAGTTAATAAAATCTGTAAGAAGATCCCTTGGAAACTTAGAATGTAACCAAGCAGAGTAATAGCAGACTCGGTTTGATTGAGTGTATGATATAAAGTGTCTGTTAAGCTGAAGTGAGAACAGCATAAGTATTTAAAGTTTACTTGATCTTATTGTGATATACTGTTTGATCCAGCAATTACGTAATACGATTTGCGTTAATTTTGACTTAATTTTGGAAGACCCAGAAAAGAGCTATACACTGGATATCATTTCCTAATTACTCCATCAGCAAATAAAACCAAACTCAAAATTTCAAAACTTCGCGTGTCCTAAATTGATTAAATTTACAATGGAAATTATGCTATTATAATTTGTTTGCAGCAAGTTATGACTTTTTTTTCAACTAAACGGTTCATGTTACAGACCTTTTTTGGACTTCCGGTAGAGAACAAGATGCCCATTGTTTACATCGCGGGTAATAATCTTTAAATAAAACAGCTTCTAAAAGTAAATAGACTCGAAAAGGTGATATTTTTGAAAATGGAAGATTCGTCGGATCTTACTGGGAATAATAATATTTCAAATAGTGATTTGGCAGAGACACAAAACCCGTTTGAAATTCTTGCCAACGTGGAAAATGAAAATGGCGACCCGGTATTCATTACCCCAGGTAGCACATGTAATCCTACGGCATGGGAAAAAATACGACCAAATAAAAGAGCGAGAGCCAGTACAGGTGGACAAAGTGTTGAAATAAACTTAGATGAATTTAGAACTTTGCCTGTTGACGATAAACTGTCCATTTTGTATTCAGAGATAGCAGTAAATAGGAGCAAAATGGCGGACATTGACATAAAACTTGACCAGGTGTTATCAATACACAACAAGGTAAATAACATTGAAGAGTCTATACTAAGTCATGAAAACAGGTTGAAATTGCTCGAGTATAAATTTTTAGATTTAGAAGCAAGAAGTCGACGCCAAGAAATGTTATTCGAAGCTATAAATGAATCAAAAGGTGAGAACTGTGATCAAGTTATTGACAATTTTCTAGCTAAAACATTAGAGATCGAATGGCCTGTTCAGTTCGAACGTGCGCACAGGCTCGGAAGATTCCAGCGTGGCAAAAATCGTGCCATTATAGTTGCCTTCAGAGACTACACTGACGTGCAAACCATTTTATCAAGAGCATATTTATTAAAGGGCTCACACTATAGCATTAACAAAGATTTTCCACATGAAATCGCCAGTGCACGAAAGAACATTTGGGGATCATATAAGGACCTTAAACGGGCAAATCCCGATAGCAAAGTAATCATCGCCTACCCTGCAAAAATAATCATGAATGGAGAAGTTGTGCGAGATGAATTTCCCGACTGGAATTCAATAATGAAAATGGACAGAATTAATCACAACAAAACAGCTGATTACTCAAATATTACTACGCAAGGTTACGACAGCCGTAGGCGTGAAAATCGTGCACGTGATTTATCAGGTGTGGACAATGTCAACACAGACAGTATTAATCCGCGGCGAGACGAAAATAAACCTAGCTCGCCTAAGTCAGGCAGTTCGCATGACCGGCAACATAGTGGGCGCCGCCAGTCAAGGTCACCTCGCCGCAACGTGGCTCATCAGAGGAGTCGGGCACCAGAGAGGTACATCAACTCAGCTGCAGGTGCGAGCTGCGATATACCCAACTTCGCTCGTCCGTGGGACAATAACTCTTTGCCGTGGTCAAAACCAAACGTGTCACAACCACACTAGGACATATGGGGGAACTCTGCTAACTTTAAAAGTGACTTGAAAATATGTTCCCTTAACGTAAATGGTCTCAAAAAGCGATTAGACTACCCGGACTTTGTTGACTTTATTAAAATGTATGACATTTTTTGTGCTATCGAAACCCATACTGATAGCTTTGATTTGGTTGAGATTGATGATTATGTTTACTTGGCAAAAAATAGAGAACAGAGTTACAAACGTAAATCTGGTGGTATAGGTGTATATGTCCGCAAGAATATTTCTGCATACGTTAAAATTTTACCAAACAATAATGAATACGTTCTTTGGTTGTCCGTCGATAAACAATTGTTACGTACTAGTGAAAATGCTGTTCTAGGCGTCATCTACCTGCCCCCAGAAAACTCACGTTTCTTAAATGACTTTGATTTAAACACTTTTGAAAATGAAATAATCACATTTTGTAGCCAAAATAGACTCGTGTTCTTAACTGGCGACTTTAACGCCAGAGTATCTCAGTTAACAGATTTTATACCTTCAGATCCGTACCTTAATGAAGTTTTTCACATTGATGAAGATTTGCAGACTCATTTTGATAAATATACTGCCTTGGAAGAGTTAGGAATTCCCTTGTCACGTAAATCTCGAGATAAGAAAACAAATGCTCATGGACTTATGTTGATTGAAATGTGCCGAAATAATAACTTATTTATCGTTAATGGTAGATTTGGGAATGATTCGAACCAGGGTGCCTATACTTTTAGGGATAAGTCCATTATTGATTATGTGATTACAAGTGCGGAAGGGTTTAGTAGTCTGAACAAATTTGAAATAATTGAAACTGATTCACTCTTTTCGGATGGTCATAACGCATTGATTTGGTCGCTAAAAATACATATGAAAGAGCAAAGTGCTCGGATGAACAGTCCGTCTATTGGGTCGAAACCAAAGTGGAACACAAATAAATGTAACGAATTTATACAGAATATTGATATAAAGCAGGTAAACGATATTCTAGAAATGTTCCATGCACCGCAAACTGAACAGTCTATAGAAAATATTACTTACGAAATAAAGACACTTTTTGAACATTCAGCCAATATTACATTTAATTGCGCGGATAACAGGTATTTCAGAAATGATAAAAATAAACCTTGGTTTGGCCCAAAATGCCATAGAGCAAGAAATAATTACCATGATGCCAAGTCGACTTACAGAGATAACCCAACACAAGATAATAAATTAAGACTTAAAAAACGCAAGTAAGGCATATAAAAGAACTATGAACTTTTATATTGGTAAATACAAATTTTCAAAAGCTCAAAAATTAAGATCTATTAGTTCGAAAAATCCTAAAAAATACTGGAGTTTCCTAAAAAGTTTAAAACCAAAACGAAAGGAAGACAAAACGCCATCCATTCAAGAGTTTTATGAATATTTCAAGAAAATAAATACCAATTTGCATGACGATCAAGGATATGATCCGTTAGATGAACAAATTTTTCTCGATAACTCGAATGAATTTCTTAATTCGCCGATTAACGACATCGAAATAATTGCGTGTATTAACAAGCTTAACAACGGAAAAGCATCGAGTCAATCGGACAATATCATTAATGAATACATAAAGAGCACGAAACGTATTTTAATGCCAGTATATGTCAGGTTATTTAATAGCGTGCTTGATACTGGATTTGTCCCTTCTTCTTGGCTTGAGGGAACCATTATACCTATTTTTAAAAATAAAGGAAACTCGGAGGAACCTAATAATTATAGGCCAATTACAATACTAAGCTGTTTAGGCAAACTTTTTACCGCAGTTCTAAATTATCGTCTCACAAAATATGTCGAAACGTTCAATTTGTTAGATGAAAATCAGGCTGGGTTTAGAAAAGGCTATTCTTGCTCAGATCACATTTTTACTCTTCATGCCCTTATTGAAATTCTAAAGAAAAAGAAGCAAAAACTTTTCTGTTCATATGTGGATTTTTCCCAGTGCTTTGACAAAATCTGGCGCTATGGGTTGTGGCATAAACTGTCAAAGAATCTAATACATGGGAAGTTTTTTAAAGTAATATTTAATATGTATCAGAATATCAAATCCTGTATTTCCCACAACAGTAATAAATCGTTAGTCTTCCAGTCTGAAATCGGCTTACGTCAGGGAGAAAATTTGAGTCCCATACTTTTTTCCCTGTATCTTAATGATTTACAATCTTTTCTAGAGGAAAATGGTGCTATGGGCATAGAGTTATATAGTCCCGATGATGAGATCTGGCTGAAACTTTTACTATTACTCTATGCTGATGACACTGTTATTGTTTCTTCTAATGCGTCTGATTTTCAGAACTCTTTAGATCAATTTAATACATACTGTAATAACTGGAAATTAAAAGTTAATTTACAAAAAACAAAAATAATTGTCTTTGGTGCAAGAAACACCAATAATTTTAACTTTACCCTCGGAACACAGCAAGTTGAAATTACGAATAAATATCATTATCTAGGTGTTACCTTTTCAAGTAATGGTTCGTTCCTGAACGCCAGGAAACATGTAGTCCAGCAGGCAAACAAAGCTATGTACCTTTTATTTTCAAGGGCAAATAATGCGGATCTCCCTGTCGATCTCATTTTAAAACTTTTCGACCATACAGTTTTACCAATACTGACATACGGATCGGAAATATTTGGTTTTGAAAATATTGATTTACTTGAAAGAGTTCATAATGATTTCCTTCGAAGGATAACAAATGCGCGCAAAAGTACTCCAATGTATATGCTCTATGGCGAATTGGGTAGATATCCAATATCTATAATAGTTAAAACAAAAATGATCTCTTATTGGGCTAAACTGTTACTAGGCAAAGATACAAAATTGTCTTCTATAATTTACAAATATATGGTATCTCAGGACCAGTTCGACTATAAATGGATAAGTAAAATCAAGGAAATTCTAAATTCTGTTGGAAGACCTGACCTATGGTTACACCAGAATACTTCTGTCACAAAACATTTGCATAAGCAAATTAAACAAACTCTCATTGACCAATTTCAACAAGAATGGCACACCCAGATGCAACAGTCTAATAAAGGAATGATATATAATAGTTTTAAAGATAACTTAGAGTATGAAAATTATTTCCGAATTCTTCAGAAGAATGATTACCTTACTTTTTTCAAATTCCGTACATGTAATCACAGACTGCCGGTTGAAACCGGGAGGTACGATGGCATATCTTTTCTGGATCGAACATGTTCAAAATGCAATAGCGGAGCTGTAGGCACTGAGCAGCACTATTTGCTCAAATGTAACTTCTTTGAGCAACAACGAAACCATTTCTTAGCGAATATCAATGTTACTGATTCTGAACGTTGCTTTCGAAATTTACTTAACTCAAATTCACCATGTATTTTGTCAGAAACGTGCAAAATGATTAGAGCAATAATAACTCAGTTCTAATTGAATTAACTGACCTACTTTTACCTTAGTTTATAATCCGCCCACACATGTTTACTCCATTATGAATGAATAATATGCTTGAGTAAATATTATAACCGCATTGCTATCATAGTAAAACTTAGTGCGCGTTAAAACATAGTGCGATGTAGCCGCTATTATTAGAATAAATCCCACGCGTAAGTGACTCACCTTTGACCACATTACCCAAACAGAATTTAAAGCGTCCGCATGATATTCATGACGACCTTTTTTTTTGTAGATTCGTTCTTTAATAACTACATTACTTGCTAGGATTCCTTTTATTTATTTTTTTTTTTTACCTACAACTTAAATTAATGTTTGTAAACTATAAATACAACTTGTAGTCTCTATAATTTTTGAAATACTGATTTTTACTAGATGTATAAAATTTCTGATACATTCATGTTTTCCCCCAACAACAAAATAATATTTGCCTGTCGGAAGTTCATGTAAACATGTTATTACATACTGTCATTATGTTTAATCCCCATATTGTACAATGTATAATTACTTGGGTGTAATAAAGATCATGTTCTGTTCTGTTCTGTTCCTTAACGTTATGAAATTATTGCTGTATGTTGTGAAAGGTATTGTCTTATATTCAAAGAGAAATCATGAAAAACTTTTCTTACGGAAAAGGTTGATCAAACTGCAAAAACAACAAAGTACAAATTAAATTAAGTTATTATGGGCACAAAATAATCTTAACATTTATCGTCCCTTTACGGTCTATGTTTTGCAATTCGGAGGGCAAAATATCATTTCTCTGTACATCTGCATTACCCAAATACTGTTTAACTCGTTGAAATAAAAGAGAAGACAATTTCAAAAGATATCGTTGGGTAAAGGTATGTTAAGTTTTAACAATCAATCATATGATCATCACAATACGTTAGTGACAACTAAACTGGATGACATTAAATGTAGAAAGGAATGTGTTGCTTTGTTTTAAATTGAAGTTAAAATTGCTGAAGTTTGCTGAAGGTAAAAAATTATTTACCTAAGTTTTGTTTGAAAATCAGATAACAAGAAATGGATTTCATCATTATTTTTCATCAGAAACAGTCGCCTCTTAAAAACATTTTTTCACGCAATTTCGCATCTCTCAGGCAATTACATTTGTAGATGTTCGTTTGTCATCAGTTTGCAAATCTTAACAGGAAAATAATAAAGGGCTGCATTCTTTCATAACGAACGTCACGACATTCTCAACTCCTCGAAAACAATCCATGTTATGTTTTTCTCCGTAAAATGGTTTGGTGTCACTCTTAATTAGGGTTTTGGGGCGCACATTGTATACTAGAATGTATGTATTTACAAATTCCCGATTCAACTCCTTTCCATGTGTATGGATAATTAACTTCCGCTTAAAGGGAACTCGTGTTTGAAACCAATCAGCATGTAATTCACAGCGTCTATGTAAAAAGCCAAAGCATGTTTGCATGTATAAACAGTATTGCGTGTTAGTATAAAAAGATGAAAATTAATGTATAACTACCCAAAGTGTGAATTCGTTCTACCGCTTTAAAACTGGAGGAAGTTTGAAAAAAAGTAATAAGGCTGTTATTTCAGTTAGATTTGTTATATTTAGCCAACTTGAATAGATGTGATGATGATATCCACTAAGTACAAGAAACGACGACAACGGCATTATTAATACGTTTTACTTCACCACATTATACGACGTTGTTTCGTTTTGAACTCTTAGACAGGTGTTTGTTATAAGCTAGTTTATTTTATCTTTATTTCAAATACGAGAGCTTTTTCGACGTCCGCGTTGGCGTCAGTGTTACAAAACGTTTGCGTGTAAACATGTGATTTAAAACTACTTACTCAAATGCTTTCAAACGTGTCAAACATGTCTTCGGCAGCATATCTTCACCTCGCATGACAAGAAATGCTGTTATCATAATGTGAAAATTTAGAAAGTTCTGTTAAAAGTTTGCATGTAGTCAGGTTTCTAAAAAAAATCAACACAAAATGCTTTCAAATCCTACACATATCTTCGGCATTATAAGGTGACCTCATAGGGATAGTCACATAACTATAGGTTTTATAAGTAAGTATCATGTATGTCTTTATTTTGATTTCGTTATAATTATGCCCCTTTCGTTAACGCTCCTTTCTAAGTAGGTTTCTCTGAACCTACTGGGACAGGTGCTGTCAACCTCCACGCAGGGCAAGTAACATAACTCTAGCAATTAATTTGTAAAGATATGCATTTTTGACAAATGGCAGTTTAAACAACATTTGCTGACATTTTGGAAAAAATACGCCCCTTTTATGCTTAGCATTGTTTGTGATACATTTGCTTCTAAGCAGATTTCTCAGGAACTATTTACTGAATGTCTCCGACATACAGTTTGCAAAACTGTGCTTCTTTTGAAAATGAGAAAATTTTATTTGCTGAATCTATTGTTGATGTAAGATAGTATCGAGTGAATGGGCTTCAAAAAGTCGAGTACGCTGACATTAGAGCTCTTATTTGTACTGTGGCCACAGATCACATCAAAACAAAATATTTTAAATTTTCCAAATTAGGAATAAAAAATTCGCCTAACTCTTCTCCCAAATTCTTTATCGTTTTCATATTATTAGAATGTATATTGGCGTCGGTACCCAGATACTCTACTGTATCTTTCAACTACATATTTTATTGTAGGTGGCCTCTGACTGCGTTTGCTATTCTCAATGCTTCCAACGGTTATACTTCCTACTTCTTAATTTTGAGTAGAGCAGATATGACATAGAGAAATTAGTTTGCTTATATTATGTATTGTGGGTTTTTTATGTACTATTTGCCATATCGTTTGATTGTTTCACTAGAAAAGTAGAAGTTAATTGTCAGGTTGTCAGGAGTCTGTTATAAAGACTAAATATTTTGTAAGAGGGAAGAGGCATTAATCATTGAGTGAAGTATAGTTTTATCCCAAACTATATCAAATTAATTTTTACCAACTTATAAATGATAATAACAATTAGAAGATCACACAAATTATATTCATAGTGTATTTTCATTAGAAGTTACGAAATATGCGAAACCCCTCACTCGAGCTGTATTGTATGGTAGTAAAATCAATTTTGACTTTATTTAACCGAAATATAAACAAAAATGTATTTGATGTTGATATTTAGAAACAAATAATATTCCCCGGTTTCCAAGCATGACCTTGGCTAGGGGTGACGAATTTGCACGACAAGATAAAACATTGTCGTGCAAATTCGACATCTACTATTAAAAATTATTGATATTTAGCAATACTTTACTTAGACACTGTTTGATCATAAATTCGGCGTGATTGGCTGAAACCACTCCCAGTAGTAATTGCGCATGCTCACCAAATAAATGAAAGAAATAAATTTGAGGTTCGATTTGGGACTGTGACGAACCTCTGATTTATTTCAATGAAAAATAGCAGACTTGGTTTAGTTGAATCTGTTCATGAGAGGTAATGAAGTGTGAAATATCTCACGCAAAAACCACCACCACCACCACCCCACACTAGAACCGGCTAGTTGAACCTCTGGCATATTTCGCCGATATTTTTAGTTTTGTTACACTACAGGCAAAAGGTTTCAGCCAATCAGCGACGTTTCACGATAAATCATCGTGAACCAGTCAAAATCGACCATGTAAAGCTTGACCGCGTCCTTTTTGATATCGGCGCCGAATAATAAGGAATATTATAATTTCCTGATACATCCGATTACAGGAATAAATCTATATTAATCACAGTCATGCAATATCGTCTTTATTCATTTTTAGCAAGTACTTTACTTAGATACTGTTTGAGCATAAAATCGGCGTGATTTGTTGAAACCACTCCCGGTAGTAATTGCGCATGCTCAGCAAATAAATTAAAGAAATAAATCTGAGGTCTGACATATTTCCAAACTCTCCAGTGCACCATGGAAAATATATAAATAATTTTAAAGTGTTTGTAAAACCTGTATTTCGTAGCTGACAATTCCACTTTCAAAATCAGGATCCCTCTTCATCACTTTTGTCTTACATTATGACGTGTTGTTACCAATGAAACATCAAAGGAAAACAAAAACAAAAGAATATAAAAATTCAACATATATAAATAAATAATATATATAATATATATATTAGGTTACATCATAAATACACTTTACTTTTGGAATTATTGTATGATCGCAACTGACAGATTGACAGACGGATTGAGTGACAGACAGACAGATAGACAGACAGACAAAGGGCAAACCAGAAGTCACCTCAGATGAAACACTGGCAGAGAACACTACATGTACAGGTAACTAAAGAATTATACGATGAAAAGGGCAAAGAAATTGAGCTCAGACTCGTCATTTATGTAAAATTATATTCATGGACATTCCGTTACCATGGTAACGAGTCGTTTAATTTATTATAGTTTGGATTATTCAAGTGGTAATTGAAAATAGGAGAAATATAAAACGGTTCAAACCACTCTACATGTCTTAATTTCGAAAATAAAATCAAAGAAAACTAAGTTTTCCATTACAAATGGCTGATCTGAGTAAGGAAGAGTTATCTCCCTTAATTCCTGCACTATTTCACATACGGCAGTTTTCTGATTTTATGAAGAATTGTACACTATGGTAATAATTATTTATCGTGAAAATTTTTAATTTAGGTAAATAAAATCTCCCCTTTTTTTATTTTCTTTACGTATACCCACTAATCAAGCGAATATTTACAAACACACAGACACGTATAGATAAATTATTATTTTATGAATTTAGTGGAGTATTTGGCATATTTGGCAACTGAAATGAGAGAATACATACATTTGCCAAGTTATTGATACTGTTTAAACAAAATTGGAATGGGGGCCCAAAACACCCCTTATCATACATGGTCCTTTATAAATAAATGCATTGATGATAATCCATAAGTCTTTTTATTTAAAACTTCTGCTCCGGTAACGGTAGCAGAGCGAATTTTTATGCGTTAAAAACGCCAAAATGTGCACTTACAATTATGCGTATTGCAAGTGGACCTTCCGCCAAAGCGGGAACGCATAAAAATGTAACCTACAGCCATGCCTTGTAACCAATATTATTAACACTATTGAGGTTGGGGAAAATTTATGTTTCCCGTTGTAACTAACGACGAAATAGCACCTGAAATTGTATTCAGCATAATATCATAACCTAATGGAGTCAAATGGGTGTCATCGGGCATATCTGGGTACCTAATGTATGCACCCCCATTTTTTAAGGACATAGGCACCAATACAACTATTGACCCGCTGTCTTATTTTATTAGCAACGGAATTAAACTGAATGTAGCGCCATGTTTTTCGTGGCAATGTTTGTGAAAATACTAAACGGGTAGTGGGTAAAAGCTTGCGTAAGCTGTTAATTTCGGGGCCTTGAAACAGCCGTTTCAGTGCCAGATTATTTCTACAGTAGGTCTTGTGCCAAGATAATTACCACCGCAATGTAAAAAAAAAATTTCTGGAGGAGCATTAAAATTCAAAATGTGTTTAACGGTGTCTACAACATTATGTATTCTCATACCACTTAAGCCTTCCCAAAAAACTGTCATACCTATTGACATAAGGCCAAGATTCTCTCCGTCAGCCCGTTGCAATGCCCTATAGTGCGCCCCCTGTATTAGGGAAGACCCTACAATCCAAGTGCTAAATTGACCTCCAGAGCCTGAAATATTGTTATCAAGTATTACATAGGAAAACAAATAAAGTATTGATTAATATCTCAGATATGTTAAAAATTCTAAATCCGGAAGGCGAAAATACGACGTTTTGTGGGGCGTATTTTGCCGGGGCGACGTTGGTTGTCCCTGCAACAGAACAAACTAATGAAATGCACAAATCAGCCACCTTAGGATTAGGTTTCCAAATTATTTACAGATTTCTTTCCAAATGTCATTAGTAATAAATTGATTTTTATTTAAGTTTCTGAAAATTGACAAATAATTTAATTCGTTATTGAGATAGAACTGTAAAATAGCTCGGTCATTTCACGATGGAAATTATCGAATATTTTTATTGGCCATGAACAACGAAATGCCAAATTTGTTTAAACACTCGAACGGACAATACATAAGTAGATTGTGTGTTTGTTATTTTTTAAGATTTCTCTCAAGAACAATAAAATAAATTCTTACAGCATTTGTCATGTTGAGCAAAACACAAATAACGCATGAAAAGATTATTTTCATTTAAGTATGCGTAACGCACTCACTCACGACCAATTCATAAAATATCCGACTTGTTACATTTAATTGAAGTTGAAAAACACAGATTCATTTTTAGCCTTGAATATCTTAAACATAATAACATAATTTAGACAGCATGCTCGATATCTTGTCCGGATAACTGTATGATGGACTTGCAAAATATTTTCCATTCTGGTTCAATATGGCCACCGTTCGGATCTGCTTTCCATGTGGCATGGGCGTACCGGTCAAATATTTTCTGTAGAAATTCGTCCATCAATTCCTTATCAACATGCTCAACCATAAGCATTATAATTGGCTTATTCTGTTCATATGCCTCTTTTATTTCCACTTTGCACATTTTCTTTTCGCAGAAGTTTTTCGTAATTACTGCAACAAAGACAGACGACTCCTCCACGCAGCGCATAATTTCGCAAAGAAGAGAATATCCAGGTTGAAAATGTTTATCACCTATGCATACCATTGGTTCGTTTGAATGGGTCATTTCAGACAAATGTTTACATAGTTCTGGATATACTTTCTCCAAAACGAAGTCAGTGTCTTCACTGCAATATGACAAGAAAGCAAGGTATCGTAACGGAAACGTTCCCATCTCAATTTGGGCAATTACTTCACGACGCCTTAGCCGATTTTTACGACGTTTCCTTATACGAACAAAAGCAAAAACACCCAGTATTACTACTATAAAAACAAAGGGCGTAGCAATCATGGCGATTTTCTTAATGGTTTGCATTCTGCAAAAGTGTACAGTCTTTGTAAGGGCGTTTTTCCTTACGTCCATGATATTCTCATCTAGCATGCATGTTATTGATTCATTTCCATCTATGACTTCAGTATAATGCAGCCATTCTATAAACTCCTTGTTTACACTATCACATGTGCATTGAAATGGATTTGCCTCTAAAAAAGCATGAAAATGCCTTTTGTTTGTGCCGTTACGACGAGTAATGTCATGATAAGACATTTGTAAAAGTATTTGTAATTCAGTTCGGACATTTTGCTCAATAATGTAAATTTTGTTATGACTGGCAACGAGTTTTTCAAGGTAACCTAGATGTTTTATTGAGAAATGTAAGCTGCTTATTCTATTGTACGAAATGTCTAAAATCTTTAGTGATTTGGTTTTCCTGAATATTTGCATCGGTAAATGGCTTAGACTGTTATGAGAGATATTAAGGCAGCTTAGTTTTGTTTGAACCCAAAATAGTCTTTCAAACTCCTCTGTATATTTTTCTTGCATTACATGTAGTTTGTTATGTGAAAAATCTAGAATGCGCATGTTTACTGACGGTTGCAAAACTGACGGAGAGACGTATTCCAATCCATTATATGAAATATCAATTTCAGAAATACTCTGTCTGGTTGTTTTGTGTAACTGAACGGTCATATTCACCCATTTAACATTATTTCCCGCCATTGACAATTTTTTAAGTTGAAGTGGGCAATTAGACATGTCCAGAAAGTAGTCATTTATTTCCACATTCCGTTCTGTATTAATATTGTTTCCATAAAGCTTTTCTATGAATGTATAGAAAATTAAAGACTCGCAAAAGAAATGAAATGTCTCAAATGAAAAAAATCTGGCCGCTGGTATCACTGTTTCACTTATATCAAGCGTCCTTAGGCTTTCACATGCCTCAGCTTCGTTGTAATTTTTAAAATTTGGAATAACTGACTTTCTCAAGTCCAGATACTCTACAGACTGACATATATGTGCCCAAGAGCATTGAAATTAAGCATTATTATATTAAGGTCAGATATATCTAAGTACTTAAGCTTTCTACCGAAAGTAATTGATTTGAAGAAGTAGTCATTAAGATCCACTGGATTAAAGGACGTTCGTTTTAACCTACCTACACTTAATGACATTAATCCTGGCAGTATTGTCGTACTCAGTCCACTGCTTTCGTTTTCTGAATTTAAAGCGCTACTTATTTCCGAAATTTGTAGTCTAGGGTTAGATGATAAATTAAGCGTCAAACAGTTGTTCAGTCCTAGAAAGGCATCTGGGCTTATAGTTATTATATATTTCCCATGTAAGCCAAGATATGTTAAATTGATAAACTGATCAAAACGTTTTGAAGGAATAGACTTCCCATGGTCTGCTTGAATATCGAGTATTTGTATATTTGACACATTTTTGAATTTATTTCTAAAGAGTTGATCAAAATCAAACTGTTCAATAAATAGTTCCGTTACATCAGATGGTATGTCTGTAGGTATCCCTCCATTTTTACAGAGCATTGTATATCCGGAACAGTGACACGAGCTTGTACATAATCCATATACACAGAAATGAACACATGTACACAAAATAATAAGATTAAACACAAAAACGTTAAACATTATTACGAGCTGTTTAATTTAACGTCGTTTATCCCATCACGACCATATCGGTAACTGCAGCCGAAAGTAAAATGTTCGATCATATTGAATCATTCATTAAAGGTGAATTATTCATTATGCCGACATATTACCGTTTAGTGCATTTGTTTACAAATGTATCAAACAAATAATCGCATTAGATCAGTTTTTTGTTTAAACTAGATAGGTTTCATCTATTGAAGTTCAACACTTTCATGGTCAATATCCACTATCATTCCTTTTATCCAACTAACTGATATTACGTAAAATATAAATGCTTAAACTAGGAAGTGAATGCAATTTTACATAATTACAAATAAAACTCAGCGTTCCGACATAGACACCTGAATTGTTCAAGGTTTACCTGTCACGAAAAACATTATTTCAGTTGTGTATAAATATAGAATACCGATAAGTTTTAGTTAGTCTTTAGTCTGTATTGCATATATACATGTATAGGAAATAAAACTACAAAATTCAAGTAGGCACTACCTTTTTGATATATTTGTAGTTAACTGCATCAAAGAGCATACTCAATGATTAAAGTATCATTTTTTTTCTGTAATTTGAGCAGAGAAAAAAATGATCTGGAAACAATGAAGACAACTCCGCAAAATATTTATTGTAAGCTTAGTGACTAGATGCCTATTACCTCCTGCATCTCATACATTTTTTACCTCAAAGCATGAAAAAAAGCATGCGTACTTACTTCAGAGGTCAGTATTGTGCAAATTAAGATGTGTAAATCCAGCTTTTGCTGTAAGGAAAATGATATGTTTTGTAGAGAAATTTGTCAACAGACGTTTTTATTTCACAAATTTTCACAAGGGTAAAGTATGTTGAGAAAGAAAAAATCTGCCACCCATATAATATCCGTCAGATTATAGGGAAAATAAATTCAGGACTGTTATATAGCAAGTAACATACTAGATAGGTTACTGCTTCAATGCAATGATATATATGATTTACATGGACAGGTTTAGGATTGACAAACGGTGTCATACAGACACAATTATAGGACAAATGGCGGCTTTCCAGATTTTTCTTAGTGGTGGAAGAACCCATGTGCCCTTCCAGGTATTATTTCATTCACAGGCGGGCACCTGGATAAAACCACTGACCTTCCGTAAGCCAGCATGATGTCTTCCACATGAGCTTTTATATTTTTGACCTCTAATTGTGACCTGAACCTTGGGCGTATTGTTCAGTGTTCTGCGCTGTGCACGTCAATCTCATGAGGTTAAGCGGACACGGCGTTTAGATATTTTTACATTTATCTCCAAATGTGTCCTTTACCTTGAACATAGTGACATGGGTTATGCGCTCTGCACGTCATCTAGATGAGTTTAATAATACACGCAAGTTTTTGAAAATCTTCCTAGCAGCTGAGAAGATATGGACCGGACACGCACGGACGGACTGACATGCCTGAATTTAACACACCTCTACACCCCCTATACTTTGTATCTGTGGCTTTAACAAAAATGTACTAGAATTAATAGAATATAATTAGTGGAAAACCACAGCTTGCCCAAAACGACATGAATGAAAATGTTGCATGCTTGGTTTGATTTAGCCTTTTCATGGACGTTAGCAGTAATGCAAGCTACCGTCCACACCATCTAGAAGTCAACATTTACACATGTGAAAAGTAAATTAATTAGCTGTTTTATAATGTATATAATTATAAAATGTTTTATCACTCAGTCTGTTAAAATTAATGCCTTAGAGATATATGACAGCATTGTGCTAACATGCCCTTTAAATGTATGAATTTAAGCATGTAGTAAATTGCAATATAGGTCTATTCCTTTTGGACACTTTAGCAGTAAACGTCGTAAACCTGGAAAGTCTTGGTGGAATGACAAATTAACACACCTCTGGACTGATGTTTGTAGGGTTGAAAATTTATGGGTTAAGAGTGTAAGGAATAACGAAAAGAAAAGATTAAAGTTTAATTATGTTAATATTCGAAAACGTTTTGATAGCTGTGTTCAAAAGTATAAGCGCTTACATTGGTACAATTTACAACAAAATATTTTGAATGAATGTAATGTTAATACAACTCAGTTTTGGAAATCAATTGGAAAAATAGGTATTAGTAGTTGTAAGAATAATAGAATACCTTTCGAAGTTGTTCTTGATGACGGATCTATATCTTCTAAAGCTTGTGATATTTTGAACAGGTGGAAGACTGATTTTAGTTCTTTGTATAACGGTAGTAGTAACAATGGCTCAACAAATGTTGATGTGATTGACAATAATCCTGAAGGGGCTAATAACCCATTGATCAATGATAACATATCTATATTAGAAGTTAAGAAAGCAATTGATCACGCTAAAAAGGGTAAAGCTTCTGGCATAGACAATATTCCAGTTGAGGTTCTCAAAAATGATACATCAGTTTTATTTTTACACACATTATTTAATATTTGTTTTAGTAAAGGTATGGTTCCGTCTCTGTGGGGCTTGTGCATAATCAGTCCTATACCAAAATCTTCAGCTAACGATCCGAGAAACCCGTTGTCATACAGAGGTATTTCACTGGCTAACTCGATGTACAAACTTTATTACAATATATTAAATACTAGGCTTAGTAAATGGGCAGAGGATAACTTTAAAATTGTAGATGAACAGAATGGATTCAGAAAAAGGCGTAGCACAATAGATCAATTGTCTACGTTGACTAGCATAATAGAAACAAGGAAAGAGGGTAGACAATCGACTTTTTGTGCGTTTATTGATTTTACAAAAGCATATGATTTAATAAATAGAACCAAACTTTGGGAACGTCTTCAGAATATAGGAGTAACTGGTAAGTTATTTTTAGCAATTAAGTCTCTCTATAATACAGTGTCCTCATGTGTAAGAGTTAATGGTTTAAATACCGATTGGTTTGAGGTTAAATGTGGATTGAGACAGGGATGTGTGGTATCTCCTCTTTTGTTTAATTTATATGTCAATGATTTGGCTTTATTTCTCCGGTCGTTTAATGTTGGTATTAAGTGTGATGATGACGTGGTATGTATTTGTTGTATGCTGATGATATTGTTTTTAATAGCAGACAAACAAGAAGTTTTTACAATTTTTATTGGACCATTTTAGATTATTGGTGTGGGTAGAAAACGACATGAAAATCAATCTATTAAAAGCAAAATTGTCCATTATAGACCTAATTATATTACTAGAGTTGACATTGTCTTCAGGTGTGGTGATTTTACCTTAGATATACATATCTTGGCCTTGTTTTGCATGAACACCTTGACTATAATGTTACTGCTAAAGTTGTAGCCCAGAGTGCAAGTCGAGCCCTTGGACTTTTGATAGCGGAATGCAAAGCAATAGGTGGTTTTACATATGATGTATATACGAAATTATACAACTCATTGGTTTGGCCTGTTATTGACTATGGATCAGCTATTTGGGGCCTGAAATCTTTCTCATGTATTAATGCTATACATAATAGAGCCATGCGTTTTCTTCCTTGGCGTGGGGAAATATACACCAAATGCAGCAGTTGTTGGTGAATGGGATGGGATCCTCCAATAGTCCGCCCAATGGAAGACTATATGTAACTTGTGGTGCCGTATGTCTTCTCTTCCATTCCGTAGAATAAATAGACGTGTTGCACTCTGGGCTCAGTCTAAAGCTAGTTCTAGATGTAGAAATTGGTTCTATACTGTAATGAATAGGCTTACTAGTTTGAATTGTCACGTATACAGTACTATCAACCAACATATAGGTAAACACATGTTATTTGATATAGTAAAGCCCAAGTTAATGGACGAATTCATTAACGAGTGGAAATTATCTATTAACAGAGTAAATGGTAAACGTAATGTAGGCCGTAATAAATTACGCACATATTCTCTGTTTAAATCAAATTTTGATGTTGAACAATATTGTAAAATGATATTACCCCACCAACATCGGTCAGCTTTCAGTAAAATTTCGGTGTGGAGTGGCACGTTAAGAATTAAAAACTGGTCGATATGAAAATCTTAATGTTATAGACAGAAAGTGCACTGTTTGCAATGCTATAGAAGATAAATGTCATGTCTTGTTTAATTGTCATATATACGGAGAATATAGGCAAGAACTTTACATGAACGCAGAGCATGTATATCCTGTTTTCTCAAACATGACCGATATTGACAAACTGGTTTATTTATTTTCAAACCCACAATTGATAAGGAATACTGTCAAAACCTGTTTTAATATTTTACGTAAGCGATCTCTTATAATGTGTAAATAATGTCCCTGTATTTCTTAGTTAAATAATTGTGTATCTATATAATACATATAGATGTTGTTAATCAGGCCCTCTTTAATCTGATTAAAGAGAATATCGATTTCTTAAAAACATTTTTGAATCCGTACGCGTTAGCTTCTTTTTTTTTTTTTTTTGTATCTCAGTGTTTTAAATAACAACTGCATTTTAAGTGATTTTAATGTCGATTAGCAGCATCTATGTGGTTTTTAACATATGTATATGTGTTTGAATAGCAAGTCTTAAATGTATTAATAGTAGTCTCTTATAATTCTATTTTAGAATGGTCATATACATGTATTTGTACAATTAATATGTAAATGTGATATATGTACAATGTATATGAATGAGACTTGAATAAACAATAAAACTTGTATTCCAACGCTAAATGGTAAATTGATTCGATGTAAACTACGCTGTATAAAACATCTACAAATATTATGATGGACCTCCGTGGCCGATTGGTTAAGGCCGCTGACTTAAAATCACTTGCTCCTCACCGATGTGGGTCGAGCCTCACTTAGGACGTAGATTTCTGCATTTGAGGAAGCCATCCAACTGGCAAAAAAAAATCTGCGGTTCTACCCAGGTGCCCATCCGTGACAAAATATTGCCCGAGGGGACACCTGTGAAAAGCTGGAAAGTCACCATACGACCTATAAATGCGTCGGTTTGACGTTAAACCCAACAAAATCAAAACCTAATCGTATGAAAACGAAATTCATTTATTTTATTTATCTTCTATATGCACTGTCTTAGTAATTGCTTTTCAGTTATTACGTAAACATTGTATCATTTTGCCATGAAACCGTCATGACGTTAGAAATTTATGTGAAAATAAAACAGGCAATAAAATGTTCATGTACGATGAGAGAATAATTTTTTTCCGTAGTAACATTTTAAGGTTTACATATAGGAGAATGTGATTAAAACACTGACTAAATAGTTTTGAAATAAAATCGAAACAATAGTCAGATTCATGTTACATGCATCATCAGAATTCCAGTAAAATAGTAATATATTTCAGAAATATTTAAATAAAATAGCGCATCTGGTTTATATCATAGGAATATTCATTGCCTTATATTAATAGTCTCATCCAGGAATGTCTGATTTTTCTTTTTTAAGTATTTAAAAAGCAGTGTAGAGGAAATAACTACATTCTCGATAATATGTCAAACAGAAACAGAGATACAAATATGTTTTATTACCTAAACACGACATCACGGACGAAGAATAAAACATTATGGATTTTTATTACAATGCGCTTCATTTGAATGAACATTTGTACAATTTCATTCCGTCAGGTTTTTTTTACTTATTTGCAACTATGTTATTGATTTCGGTTATTAATGTGAGTTAAGTGCAGTCTGTAAAGATGTTTTGCATATATATAGGTATGTCTTTAAAATCAATGACCATTTATTTGATCATAAAGAGAAGTATTGTTTTACATCATCATTTGCGGTTGTTTTAACTAGTATGTTTTACCAGTCTAACAGCGCATTGACATTACGTCACATTATTAATGTTGAAAAGTAGTTCTATGAGGTTATTTTTTTTATATTTTGACAGGAAAGCGTCAAGTCCTTAATGTTAGTACCTTATAAATTACAGAAAATGAAGTGTTATAAACCAGTTATTATAGTATACGAATATTTCACTGAAATTCAAGTGAGTTTATAAGGACATAAACTGCCCTGGTGAAAATCATGAAATTAAAACATACTCTTAGCTAAACCAGGCTACATTTTCTGTTTACAGATTGCTGGCTTTTTTTCCTTTAAGAGACTGAAATTAAATATTTTTTTTTTTACAGTACAAATATAAAGTGTTCTGCCACTTTTTGACATTAACTTTGTTCACTTTTAATGATTAAACCTATGTGTATGATTAAATTGGTTTGATTTTAATAATACCACATTTTTATATTGGTATAAAAGATAATAGGTAAGGGTAGATTTCCCGGAAGCACGGAGCACTAAAAACAAAGCATCAGAGCCACACATCTGCAAATTAGGCCCACAACGAACAGAAGCTGTAACGGAAAAATATTACAGACGGGTTGCTTCAAAAATCTAAGAAATATATATAAATTTATGGCAAATACAGATAGAGGAGGAGGAAGTGGTAAGGGGTAGAAAGGGAGTGGGGGAGGAAGTTGAAGGGGTACAAGGATGAATATACAAAGGGAATGCCACGCTCCTTAATCAAAGATACACTACAACGTAAACCACAATAGCGCAGCCATTCATGTTCGACTGTGCTGAAGATTCAGGCTTATTTGAACCTCTCTCGAGTCCGCGTCCTGTAGTGGTGTTATATGTGAAGGTGTTACCATGGCCCAAGTGAGGCTTGAACCCACGAACTTCATATGAGCGGCCGACACTAGAACACCGCTTACTTTATTTGGAGTAATCTAAAGTACACATATAATTATGTATCTATTTGCGCCTTACTCCGCTCAATTATACGCATCTAAATAAGCATAATTCTCTTGCTATTGCAATGAATAACTATATGTTTTGTATAGGCACTTTCTAATAAGCATATTAAGCTAGTCTTGCTTAATATAACAAGTAAAACAATGCCGGGTAAGTATAACAACAATAGTTGTCATTTCGCCACATATTCAGATTATCTAACGTAAACATCACCGGGCGACCTTATGAACATAATAGCCTGCATTGTTTGCATCGTTACTATGAACCGTATCGTGGGTATTTTACTCTGTGTTAGATGTCGTGATAATGGGAGATTTGAATAACACTCGACTAGTAAGCATTATTACAGTATGACTGAGCGGACATACGGTCGGTGAACGTCTTTATAGATTACAACGATACTTTTGCTTATTCAGTATTGTGTTCAAACAAGTGTTTCCTGTCAGAAATTCTGACAATTTTCAAGGAAAATAATGAGAAAATATGTGAAACTCAGATTAATTAAAAGGATGAGACTTATCTTTTGAGTATCCCTGTTGTTCTGGTTACTTATACCTTTAAGAAACGATATTTTGCTTTGCAATTAATGCTAATTTTCCATATAGATCAATCAAAAGAAAACCGGCCAGCGACATATATATTTTAAACTTATACTAGAAAGATTTGTGGTTGTCTAGTGTAAAGCCGAAATAAACCGAAAAGGGATAATATCCAATTTATTCATATTTGAATATAGAATACTTTTAGATAGAAATGTTTTTCAAACCTAGATAATAAGTAACATGAAGTGATAAAAACAAACAAACATCTGACATTAACTACATGAACCGCATGTAATAAATTGCTACGGTTCAATCCATTTCAATCTGCCCTAGTGACAAATCATAATTTACATCCCTAAATCATTCTGACCAAATTTTATGCAGATCAACTGAAAAATACAGCCTCTATCGCATACACAAAGTTTTTCTTTGATTTGACCTAATGACCTACTTTATGACCTCAGATAAACCATTTTTGAACTCGACCTAGATTTTATCAAGGCAATTTTTCTGATCAATTTTCATGAAGATCAATAGAAAAATACAGCCTCTATCGCATACACAAGGTTTTCTTTTATTTGACCTAGTGACCTAGTCTTTGATTCCAGATGACCTATATTAATTTTAAACTTTACGTAGATTTTATCCAGTCAAACATTCTGACCAAATTTTATGACGATCAATTGAAAAATACAGCTTCTATCGCATACAAAACGTTTTTCTTTGATTTGACCTAGTGAACTAGTTTTTTGACCCCAGATAACCCATATTCAAATTCGACCTAGAATTTATCAGAACAGTCATTCTGACCAAATTTCATGAAGATTAATTGAAAAATACAGCCTCTATTACATACACAAGGGTTTTCTTTGATTTGACCTAGTTACCTAGTTTTTAATTCGAGATAATATATATTCAAACTCGACCTAGATTTTATCAGGGCAAACCTTCTGACCAAATTTCATGAAGATCAATTGAAAAATACAGCCTTTATCGCAGACACAGGGTTTTTCTTTGATTTGACCTCATGACCTAGTTTTTGGCCCCAGATAACCCATATTCGAACTCGACCTACATTTCATCAAGGCAATTATTCTGACCAAATTTCATGAAAATCAATTAAAAAAAATACAGCCTCTATTGCATACACAAGCTAAATGTTGACAGACAGACAGACGAGAGACAGAGACAGACGCCGGACATCGAGCGATCAGGTGAGCTGAAAACAGATTATGACCATACGTCTTAATATAAATGACGACTATAGAACGCTTTCTGAGTCACGTGTGACCAGAGATAAAATCGAGAAAAGCGATGTGCTTAATTAACTTTTTGCCTCGAATTTTTGTTAAAATGGTGTCGTCGTATCCAGTTATAATGACAACAAAGCAAATGTTTACTTGATAGCTGTTACATCTTGAAACTGACACTTCCGTAGATGTTTGTAAACTGGTATAAACATCTTGACGACTGGTTAACCTGTACATGATTGGCTTATATACAGTTCATGGCTGATTTCAAATGTGGTCTCATTAAATAACTTATTTTACACGTGACTGGGACATTAACAGTTATAATTTTATTTATAAGCAGTCGTTGGGTCTAGCATTTACAGTAGTATCAAGGGGTTTCAACTTTTGAAAAAAAAACATATTCCTACTTATTATAGATTTATTTCAATTCTTATGACAAAGCAAAAATTTAGACGAAACAATATGTACAATCTGAAATTGAAATCAAAAATAAGAAATATGTCCTCGCAGATGAAAGGCATTTAATACTTCGAAACCACAGACTGATTGGCAGATTATATGGAGAACAGTCATCGTAGATCGATGTGCTAATGATATCAGTTTCTGAAAGTCATTATATTTATGTCAGCTTAATGCTATTTTTTTTTTTTTTTTTTTTAAAAATTTGTGTTTGGCTATATGGTTATTCCAATGGCGAATGTAATCAAACCAAACATTGTTGTTCTTTTGCAAAACTGTTTTTGCATTTTATTGTATTTAAACAAAACAAAATGTTTACTTCTATGGATAATAGCACATTAAGACACACATAATAGTGTGTTTAAATGATTGGATGCACGTATTTTGTTACCATTCTGTATAGAAATTACATCAAAATGCATGTGTTGTGTTGCCATTCTTTGTGGAAATTTCATCAAACATATTTTGGCTAGACATAATTATATCCAGACATTTAATGATTATCTGCTTTAATTGGTATTTAATTTAAGTTCAAAAATATTTTACCATGTCATCCGGGATTCAGCCTTTATCTTTATATCAATACTTGGTGTATAGCTGAACGAACATATTTTTAAAGAACAGGTCGATCCAATACTGAAAAACAGAATGTCAAATTTCCATGAATTTTTATACCATTATATGGAAGAGAAAAAAGAAGAAGAAAGTTCCGCATGTTTAAAAATACGTCCAACAAACAATTTGTACTAATCAGGGAGATCAAAACAAAATAGAATGTGTTCGATACCAAATAAGACTCGAACGCCGTCTAAGAACGAATTTGTAACCTGGACTAACCCACGTGACTTTAGTTTGCAGATCAAGATACCTGATAACGCATTATAGATTATTTATAAAGATGAAAATTTATGTGATTGGACGACAGTGTCTTTTTTATCGGCGAATGCCGTATTAGGAACGAATTCGTGACCATGCCACGTGATTTCAGTTTGCAAATCAGACTACTCGATAACGCATTATAGATAATTTATCAAAATGAACGATTTATGCAACACTCTGCCTGATTGGACGAGAGTGTCTATTTGTTTCTCTCTGCTGATTGTGCTACGCTCGGTGAAATGTAGACAAAGCATTTATGCTAAATGACGCTGTTCACAGTTTAAAAGCTAAGTTTCGCTCAGTATATTTAGCAAGAATATTGTTATATCTAAAAAATGATAAGTAAGTTTAATAAATATGATAAATACCTGTTCAAATACCAACATATATCAATTTACAGAAAGAGCTGAATACGGTCTGCGTATCACATGAATAAGGGTGTGATTAGAGTCTTCTATGTAGAGAAGTGCCTTCCAGACCGCTGCTGTAATTATTTGTCGTAGAATAAACGAAACAAAATTGCACATCAGGAAACCTTTGTGAACATTTTAAAGAGACCCATTTAAATTGTTGTTAAGTGTGGTGTTTGGTTTTGCTATTTGCAAAATGTTAGATAGATGATAAAATGACACAATTTGTAAACCTAATATACTTCTTGTCTTACTACAATTAGCCGACAATCTTTTTTAAAGAATGTTCTTGATTTTCACTCTCCTGATTTTGCAACGCTAAGTGAAATGTCAGACAAGGAGTGTTTAATGACGCTGTGTACAGTTTTAAAGCTACGCTTCGCTCAGTATATTTAGCAAGAATATTGATATATCTAAAATGATAAGTAAGTTAAATAAATGTAATAGAAACCTGTTCAAATACCAATATGTATCAATTTACAGGGAGAGCTGAATACGGTCTGCGTCTGAGGGTGTGATCAGCCGATCGATTAATGTCTTCTAGGTAGAGAAGTGACTTCAAGACCACTGCTGTAAATATTCGACATAGAAAAAAAACGAAACAATATTGCACCGTAACGAGACCTTTGTGAAAAATTAAAAGAGAACCATTTAAATTGTTTAAGTGTTGTGTTTAGTTTTGCTATTTTCAAAATTGTCTTATTACAATTCGCCGACCATCTTTTTAAAAGATATTTCTTGTTTTCACTCTGCTGATTGTGCAACGTTGAGTAAAATATCAGACAAAGCGTTTATTCTTAATAACACTGTTTACAGTTTTAAAGCTACGTTTCGCTCAATATATTTAGCAAGAATATTGATATACCTGAAAATGATGAATACGTTTAATAAATATAATAAAAACCTGTTCAAATACCAACAGCTATTAATTTACAGAGAGAGCTGGATATAGTCTGCGTATCAGAATAAGGGTGTGATTAGCCGATCGATTAAAGTCTTCTAGGTGTAGAGGTGACTGCCAGATTACTGCTGTAATTATTCGTCGTAGAAAAAAAACGAAACAAAGCTGCAGCCCTACGAATCCTTTGTGAAAAAATTAAAAGAGAACCATTTAAATTGTTAAAAGTGTCCTGTTTAGTTTTGCTACTTTTGCAAAATGTTAGATAGATGATAGAATAAAACAAATGATATGAAAACCTCATAAACGTCTTGTCTTATTACAATTCGCCAACCATCATTTTTAAAGATATTTCTTGTTTATCTGCATGTACAATTTCCAGTCAATATCTCCGCTTTTATGACTGTCACAAAAAGAAACTAATGTATCTTCAATTTTGGTTAACTGCTGTACGATTTCTGTAGCAGCAAATAAAACGTCCAGTTATAACGAAGAGGATGACGGCTATCACAGTCCCAAAAATAATAAGTGTCTGATCACTTTGTACCTCTGGAGAAACTTCTATTCCTTCAGTGAAAACTTTTGTTTGAAGTACATCATCGATGCATGCTAGATACTTGCCGTTTTCTGAAAAGTCAGCATATGCCCCTTGTACGCGCACCTTAGTACTCAATACCTTAAATCCATATTTGCCTAAAGGTACAATTTCACTTTTGTTGAGTTCAAGTCTGTTACAAAAATGTCCTTTTGATAGTTCAAACTCCTTTTCATCCCAAAATAAGTTCACTGTCGCACGAACAGCATGTAGTTTTGATCTGGTTTCTCGTTCAACTGCTTCTTTATGACGATTTGTCTCAAATAAATTGTCAGCCATTACCACGTTTATGGCCACTGCATTTGAGCCGATATAAAATCTTGTAGCATTCATTCTTGACAACATTCTTTGAGCCTTTTCAATCGTAACCGAATAGGTGTCGTCGTTGTTTATAAATTTGACATAGATGATATTTGATTGTAACGTGAAATTCAGAGTTTTCCGCCACATGTAAATAAGTACCTCGTTGAACGTAAGGTTCGCCTCCTTTTCCAGTACGGTGTTTAAGTCACCTTCATATTGTTTAAGAAAATCTAATGTTGTTACCTGGACATTTGCTTTCACCTCAAGTATCATGCTGTAAAATACCCCTTCTACGTGAGAAATCACTGGTACGCAAGATCCATTGTATATGTAAAAGTGACGTGGACATAACATCCTCCTGCATGTTACCTGAATATATAAAAAAAAAGTTTACAAATGATTATCGTTGTTTTGGTTTCACATTTATTTCAGATAAGAAGATTTGGATGTTTGTTCGGTTTTAAGTTAGAACGACTGAATGACTCGCAGTTTAGGAAGAATGGCGACTTTACAGTTTTAAATGATGAATGAACATCTGAGAATATTTTTTTCGAAGGCAGGTACTTTGTTGGCACTACCGATAACTGGATGCCTTCCTCACTCTCAAAATGAGGACCCGATCTAGACTCAACCCAAGAGAAGTAATGATAAGTCATCATCCTAAGTAACTCCTCATAAAATCAGGAAATCAAATTATATTTTTGTAATAATGTACTTTTTAAATCAATTGCCAATTAAGTCGACCTTTTATACACTCTTAGTTCAAAGTCGTTATTTTGTATGCTCGAACCAGAGTAGAATTGTATCATGGTTTCCTTGAAACAGCGAAATCTAGCTTATTATACAGCAGACAAGGAGGCGCGACTTTAACTGAGTACTGTACTTCGACTCTACCCGATACAGAAAATAGAAGCGAATAGCAAAAATATTTCCAGTGCTGTTATCTATTATTGTTGTTGTTGCTTTTTTTACATCAGAACACAAGTTTACACAAGTTTACACCAGTAAAACACTGCTTACAATATTTGTCTATCTGTTGTTTTCTCGATTTCATCTTTAAACTACAATATCAATACAATGTTGTGTTTGTCTACCTTTTCCTCCTAATTTCTATGTTGGGATTTGTCGACTGTAGAATAAGATCAACAGAAATCAACATTTTACAGCACTAAACCTAAGATCTGGTATTGAAAAATCTTGTAAGTGTTTTACGATTTTTTGCCTTCGTGAAACATTAGGTTTAAAGTTAAATAACTAATAACTGTATTTCAAAATGCTTTAGAACATACAGTTGTTGAATAGAAGAATAGTGCCTTAATAAACATAGTCACATCTTACTTTTTAACCTGCATTAATTATCTGTTTTCAACTCTAACTCTATGTCGCCTTTAGACTCTTATCTCATAACAAAACATCATACTTTACATGCCCAAATTCGAATCATAATATATTGAATTACGTACTGATGTATATTTGAATGCTTTTTTTTCTGTCTGTTCACTGATTTATTCAGTAGTATGTACCTATATATGTATATATGTTATGTGTGTGTAAAGTTTTGAGTAAACGGACATATTCTTTGTAGCTAAATAAAGCTTTTTTAACCTGTAAACATTTATTGTAACATAAAAAAATGTTTTACAGTTGTGGTGATTCCAGATTAAAGGCCTTAAACTCGTGAAGATTTGTAAAGTACCGTATGAGTGGTGCACACGCCACCAAATCTAGTTCAAGCCGGGTTAAAAACGTCATTTTTGTTAGCAAGTATTCTTTGATGAAAGACAAGAATAACAGGCTCGTTTACGTACGTTAATTCTACTGCTAAATATTCATTTTATTAATTTTTCAAAAGATTTTAAAGAAATATTTCTTACCTGCTTTTGATCAAATATGTAACCTACGCTACATCTGCTATCTCTAAAAATGTTGAGTGTAGGGATAACTCTTTCCGAATAATTGGTTCCGCTTAATTCAATTCCTGGAACGTGTATTTCAAGCTGATATTCTGTGTAAGAAGGATAGGAACTCCGGCATTTGCCAGGAAGTGTCTCATTCATGCTACATAGAAAGCATGCAATGTTTTTGAATACAGTGTAAGTATCTGACTTTGTCATTTAAACAGGTAGATAATATCTACTGCACATTTGGTCATAACTGATCACAGCTGTAGTATTATACTGTATGTCTCCAGCCAAAGAGTTTGGACACGAATTTACATCAGCTTGTTGGCATTTAACAACAGCAGATTCCATTCCAACCGGTGGCTTGTAAACAATATTGCAAAACCTGTTATGTTCCGAAGCTGTATTTTCAAAAAGACTTCTTGGAGGTTGTATAAAGTACTGGAAAACATTTTCGTTACTGCAAGTAAGCCAGCATCTCCAGGGTACAAAATCCTTTTCTGGTCCTTCGTGACATGTTAAACAAAATATGTTTCTGTAAGTCCGTTGGGTAGCCGTAGATGTGACAGGAATCAATTCGTTCTGTATTTTAGTTTTTGTTTTTGAAGCATCTTCACATCCTGACCGTATGATGTCATTTCCATATGAATGAGGACAGTCTGATATCATGAAATAGGCATCGTGTAATTCATTAAACCCATACCGAACAGATCGAGTTATCAATCTGGAGGACACGCAGGTGTAAACGTCGATGTTTTCTTCTGGCAATATGTCAGATACGTTCTGCTTTTTGGGTAACTCTAAATGTTCATTAGCCTCCATTAATTCCTGAATGTTTTCATACTTCCCCTCCCCTATGACGTCAAAAAGCCAGAAATCAGGACAACAGGTACCGTACTGCATACAGTCTACGTCACATGAACACTGTCGGCAACATTGCTGAACTATTGGATAGAACGTACTATTTCTCCTAATTTGGATGGTGCACAACTGTACATAGTCGCAGTTTTCTGTGTGCAAGGCAAGGAACTGGAAAAACAACTTTAAATCGGTGTTATTTACTGGTTGCGTTTTTAATGTTCCATAACTGCACAAACAAACATACGCAAAAATATTGTAATAATAGCTCGCAAGCATTTCTAATGAACGAACTAGTAAACTTCAGTTGATGAATAACTTTATGCGTTTCTTTTAACATTTGCTACTCATTATCTCATGGAATACTGGTAATTGATACTTATTGACGACATATTCACAAGTTAATGTCATAACCTATGTGAAACGTGCGAAAACAAGAGACAACATATTGTCTATAGACTTTATCAGTTTCTAAATATGTAAGTTATTTTTTGTCTAATGTCACTGAAGATATAACTTGTCCAAACAACATATTAAGTATAAAAGTTATGAAAGGAAAGGAAATGTGCCTTTTTTCTTCTTTGCAGGACAACATTTTATAAAAAAACACGGTACTTACAGTGATGGCTGTGAAGTTAACAAAGCATCACTGTGGGTTGAAGTTGCATATTTCGGCATGTAACCTTAAGGAAAGCTATACAAATTTTAATTCATCAGTTGTTTTTTGTTCATGTCAGGCTAGAATATGATATACATCGCGGGCGAAGACATAGCTCGAGCTTGCGTGAAACTCCCGATACATATCCTGTTTTTAGTCACATGGAATTTCGAGACAAATTATATTTCGTATCCGGTTACAAGCATTACTTGTACCTCAGTATAATTGAATTTCACAATCCATATCGATAGAATACTATCCTGATACTGAAGTAACATTTTTATATGAAAACTGTCAACAATTATCAAGAGACCATTTGCATTATGATACCAGTTTCAGTTCCTATTTATGTTGTTAAAGAACCAATTATTCTGTAATAAGAGACCAGTTGCATTAAGAGACAATTTTTGCAAACCCCTTTAGTAGTTTCTTTTAAGCAAGTTTTGTATCTTCATGAAACCCTTTCGAAGGTGAGAAAAAGAAAAATATATATCACGCTAGAAGTAAATAGTGAAAATCGCTAAGGGATTTCAATTTGGATGACCTTTTGCAATCAGCTTCTCCAAAAATCCCGAAGTCTTGCCATTCGGGTATCGCCAATAAACAAATCTGTTCACTGCACCACAAACTTGAACATGTTTCAATTGAAATCTGTTGAAGCATTGAAATCAAAATAATAGCAGACTCGTTTTGACCTGTCTTTTGAGGATAGGCATTGAAATGTGCAAAACACTTTAACCCCTTCCTCACTTGTACCGACTCTTTTACATTGAATCTGAATTAAACTAAAGGATCCTAAATGACAAAAAAAACAACTAAAGGATTCTAAAGGACAAAAAATACAAAAAGACAGTCCAAATAGAGGAAGAGATTTTTACGATAATAGCACTAAAAGTCTTAACACGTCAATTCATCTAAAGGGCCCTTGCGGCAATTGGTTGCTGTATTCCGAAACACTCATAAGTTACGATATTTCAAGTGTTGCTTATCAGTAATTTCAGGAAAGCATATAATAACGTTTACATTTACTTATTTTTATTATTATTGCCTGCATATACATTGCTGAGCATATACATTGCTGAAACAAGCGTGGATACACTTTTGACTCCTTTCTTCCGTTCGTTAGTCTCAACAACCATTTGACGTTCAGTCAAATATTGTTGTGAATATTTGCAGCAGGCAGCGATATTTTTGAACACGAAATAAACTTGTTACGTTTTATTTCTGATGTTTAACATTGAAATCATTCAAGCGTGAAAACGGATAAATAATTTAGGTAGATGTGGTCAATAATGTTGATAATCCTTTCACTATTAACTGTCGGTCCTATTTTTAAAGATCTACCTTTTAAGACTATATGGAACCTCTGAATAAAGGGAATGTAATAAACTAAGGCCTAAAAAATATTATGAGAAAAATAATTCGATGACCCCTTCATGTTTCTTGTTCGACAAAAAATACGTTTTTGATCATCATGTTAGTCCTTTTGTCAACTACTTGTTTGGATGTTAAATGATACCAGCTTAAACGGAAACTTATATCAAAAATGTAACGTCATATTTGTCGCTCTAGGTACTTGTTGACGGAACAGAATGGTTTTCGAAAACCATTTGACAGACGTGAAATCACAGTTCATTAAAAAGGGACGTCAATAGACGTGTTTGAAGGTTGTCAGAGAAAACTTACAAAAAAAAACCCATCAAAACTCAAGAAACAAGCATTTAATATGTAATATGCTGATTTATATATTGAACAGAATGTCGAAATGGAATCCCATAAATCCAGCTTAAGTGCTTTCCGGTTTAAACGTGTTCTCGTATTCAGTTTTATGGCTACAATAACCGTTATAATTTGTACATGTGTGTGACAGGAAAGGCCGAACCGGCGACAGTAACCATCAAAACAAATCAACACCCTTTACAATATTTACAAATTTATTTACATAAGATGATTATTTACAATGAATAGATATGAAAAGAAAAAAAAACTGATTATAAGAAAGAAAAAAAAAAGTTCAGTATCTCTAGATACAAAAGTTCTTATACTTCCATTCTAATCTGACGTGACACAGGTCTTTAATGTAATTGTGGACTTTAAGTAGCACAAACAAAACAGATTTCTAAATTCAGTCCCTTTAAACCGTGAATACGTTGATTCCGTGTTGGCTCCCTATGGTGGTAGGTGATTGCATCCCTGAGCTGACTTCAGAGGATAACAAAAATCATCGTCTTTGCGGTTTACGGCACAACCATGGGACGAAAGCTCTGCGCTGGGAATATCACATCCAGGCGAGTGAAGACAAGTGAACCTCGGGCATTGTACTTCCGGGTTATGACATCACCAGGTAAAATCGTCTGGCGGAAGAAGCTAAAATATATAACATATGGTAAGCACCATAGCAAAACAAAAAGTCAGGGCATAAAACTGCTATTTTGGGTAGACTTGCCATATAGATTTATACATAACAATACAATGCAGTAATGGCGTTCCATAATTAACAAAATGTTTGACATAAGTTTTTGAAACAGTGCTTTATAAATATCATGTTACAAATTTCAGTACAAATTTTACATCTTATATAAATGAAACATTTTAGATTCCTCTTTCGAAATAATTTACAAAAGTCTGAAAAATTTCATAAATCATCCTGACATACCGAAACTAGCCAAAATCATATGCCGAAAAGTAAATGTTACAAAATTCTGTAGAATGAACAAAAATTTACCAAATAAAAAATCGTAATGCAAAAATCATACAAAAATCTAACAAATGAATTTCTTACCTCGATCGAGCATAAATTTCTAGCAAGAAAATAATTCAGACATAGATTCGTCTATAAAGTCGTAAGGTGGTGTGCGCAAGGCATATCTAGTCCAGTCTATTTAAAGGATAATGTCCCGCCAAATACTAAATTTCATGGGATTCACGGGTAAGCCGTGAGCTATGACTATTGTCATTTTCACGGGATTCACGATATAGCCGGGGAATCTAACTACTTTGGCGCGGATTTAAATTGACAATTTGAGGCCCATTATAGTGGTTTTGGGGATAAAAACATAAATTACTGAAGTTTATAAAATATCAACTTTCTTATTACTGAACAGAATTTAATGAAATTTACATGGAAATTTAAGTTATGAAATACAGAAAAACATGAGAGGTATTTCATGCGTGAAATCTGACATTTACCTCAATAACTCAAAAATTTACAAAAAGATGATGCAATACCTGCATTTACAATACATATAAAATAAGGCCCGTATGTCAATTTGTGACAATGTGTTACATGTAGGTACGTGAAAATGGCTTCTTTTGTAACAGTATTGCTCGCGTTTTCCTTTGCTGTGATAGATGACTATACCAAATCATTCATGGGACTTGTGAATAAGTATGATACCTGCGAAAGGGTACAGCCATCTTGGCGACAAGTTTAAAGGTGTTCCTGTTCAGTCGCCACCTTGACGATTGATAATACGCTCGGTTTGAGCTGCGTTCTCATAAAATAAACGATATCCTCAGATACTGAGAAAGCATTAAATAACATGCTTTTAAGTCGCATGATGTGGCCATTTTAATAACAAAATATTCCAAAAACATAATTTCAGTCAAAAATAATGTGTTTCACTGTTCCGAAACTAGCTGTGAAAATATCATTTTTATTGTTTACTCATACGGAACTTGCATGCGAAAGAGTACTTAGTCTAATAATAAATGACCAAAACTACTTGCAAAATATACCACAGTAAAGATATAGATGAATATAGACACCAGCACATACATAAAGATAATATATCGTAATAAAATTTATAAGAAACCTGGACATTTTATAGAGATTACTAGGCTGCTTGGCTGCTACCTTCATGCACATTAGATTATTTTAAGTACTTTGTGTACAGAACCCTGTTTCCGCCCGTAGAGAAACGCGATAACTTTAATAACAGTAATTTTAACTTGTCGTGCTGTAGAAATATACAGCGAAAAGTCGAAACTTTGAAGTCATTGACTTGAAAGTTGTCGCGGACACTTCTGCTGGTCGATCAAAAACGGAAAGCTGAAATTTGAAAAGATTATTTCTACTTCTCGCGTTATGTTTTACATGAAAAAAAAGAAGGGAAATATGGTTATTTTTGCTCAAAACAATAACTTTCAGAATTAAGAAATACATATTTCATAGATCTACTTGTAAATCACGTCGAATGGAGTAATATTCTTACATTAAAGCGTAATGGTATAATGAAAAAAAAAACAAGCGCATAATTCACCCATAAGTTACTTTTTACTTTTTAGGCTGAGTGGTCACTTATACATCCATAACAATGTCTGGTCTGTATAACTTCTGGCCGCAGGAAATCTATGGACTTGTTCCATTTTGGTTTACTGATTTTTTCATCTACCAGGACAATCTTTGTTTCACTGTATTCTCTGTATCATCTGATACATCAAACACGTTACGTGTCGTTCATAACGTTTGCATCCTTTTAAGTACTGTCATCGGGCACTGATTTAAAACCATCAAATATCAAAATAGTTTTGATCTTATGTCAACCCAGCATAATATTGTTCTATGAGCGGCCCTCTGTATCTTGGCTCATAGAGATTTTGAAAGCGTAAGATTTCTTTTACAAGAAAAATGTTTTACACCTTTGTGTTTCTGTGTTCATTTTCCAAAAAAAAAAAGTATATCTTTTCTGAACATTAAATATTTCTTCCTTTGTATTCATTCAAAAAATGATGGAAAGCTTGGATTCTTATGTCTAGTTTACGTCTTCCCAGGCTCTTTTTTCTTTTCCGTTTTAGAGTCGTTTTTTACATGCTTTTCAATAAATTAGCGAAAGATTACACTGAAATATATCTGGTATTTTCACTGTAAGAATTATCAAATATGTTTTTTCGTAGGTAAGAAACTATTAAATGAGTAACTTTATATATCTCAATCGTAGACTGAAATAAACAAATATCCTCTTGTAGTCTCGCCATGATACTCGCTGAAATAAAAAATTCAGAAATATATAGATATTTTCTATGTTCATTTATTCTACGATTCTATAAAATCTAGAAAAAGTTTACCATTCAGTAATAGTAGACCATTCACGTGCAGACGTATCTAAATCGAATTCGAAAATAAATTCAAAATATTCGAATAAAAGATAATCGAAGAATCAACTGGTAACTTGTTTACAAAACTGGTACAAGCGGATCTTTCTTTTATTTTATAAAATACGCTCTAAATGATGTATTGACTGTTACAATATTAATCAGAGCATTTGGTAATTTTAAAATGTTTCTTTTTTACTTTGTTTGACTGTACGATATAGCTGTAAGACACTGAAGTATATAAGTTAAAGGAAATTACTTATTACCGTTTCAAACACACTTTCAACAATTTTATGCTAATCATGTACTCTTTCTTTATTATTCATCAACCAGCACAAAAAAGAATAAAGTATGTTGCATTTTTCTGACACACACCTTGTGTTCTTATTTGTTCCTGTTAGGACGTGGAATGAGACAAGTTACAGAGGCAACATATTGTTTATTCATTCTAGGGAGTCCACATTTAGAGGTGCGTGACATTTACAACAATTTGAAATGGGCCAATTTTAGTTTTAAAATAAAAATTAGAAAATCTAATAATTTAGAGTCTACCTTTTTCAATTTCAAATCAAGGCAATGTATTAATTACTTTTTATTATAGCACTCTACTATTGCTATTGATATCTTAGCCGAAATAGAATGTAATTTAGGAAAATTAGACTTATCACACATTCTGATCATTTATTATGACCAATGAAACGCGATCTGTCTAAGGTAATATTTCACTAACGACTAAAGCTTGAAGTCCCACCGACTTGATTTTAATACTGATTACTGCATTCGTTTGCGAAATGCAAGCTGCACTTTTACTTTTAGCACACATGCATGAACAGACAGGTTATCTTCTATATTAGATGTTTGAATTTAATTGTTTGTCTAAACTTCAGCATACTCTAATTGCATATAATGTACAATCAAATAAAGTTCAAATCAAAACTCATTTCTGTCTCAGAATAGGAAGTTTAAATGTGTTATGACAAATGTCCATTCAAATTGAGTTCGGACATACTGAGTCCCCTTGTATATCAAGCATAACATTCCACGCTATACATTACTTAGTATAGAAGTATTATGTACAACGTTACCAAATTAAGAGAATGCGTGTATGTAGTTGCTGGTGTATGAATTTATAGTAGAAAATGAAAATCACATTTATGGTTTGCAGGATATCATCAAGGTTTTCGGTTCATTTTTATTTGATTGTTGGCCTTTGAATACTTTGTTTCTTTAAGAAATGCTTGCGACATACGATCTTTAATAAACCTTTAGTTCTTTGTTGAAATTTACAACACGCGCCATAAAGACTGAAAATCCGAGCATTTCAGGTATTAGACTTTGGCCGTGCCATCGAAAAAATACCTTATCAACATTTCTGTTTTGTTAATAGATAATTACATTCAACATCCAAATGTCAAAGAGCTGGTTGGAATCTCAGGAATTACACGGCAATAAAATTGTAAAATGAAACATTTCTTTAAAGTAAACGGACGAAGATGGCAAAGAGCTGTGCACATTATTGCATTTGCTTTTGTTTTGACAGAATCAGTTGGGCAAAGATTTCGAAAATACAACTCTCTTTTTTTAAAGTCGATGAAATTGTTTTCTGTGCCGGTGTTTTGCGCTTTATTTGAAGAAAATCCTACCAGTAGTAAGAAAGTTTTGTGCGAAAAAACCTACTTGAAGCAGTGACCCAGTCACTAAAACTAGAAATCTTCTGTCGTTAACTGTACCCAACATTCACGTGGGTTACCCACTGAGACCAGGGATGCACTGACTTTATATCATTTTTACATTAATTCTTTTACCCCTCTCATAATTTTTATTGTATTATGAGTATGCACTGACTTAATTTCGTTTCATTTCAAATATGATTTGATATTATTTCTTCGCATTATACGTATCCCTTAATACTCTGATATGTTTATACCGGTCTTGAGCATCAGAGATATTCACGATCCCGCATCTGTTCGATATTTTACGATTATGTAATTACTTTAAAAGTGAAAAGAGTGCCTACCCATAAGTTGATTGTATATGAAAACCATCGTCCAACAATTCATAACACTGAAAGAAAGTTTTTAAACAGACTTTCATTTTAAAAGAAGACATAGCAGCTTAAAAATGTGGAAGATGGCTTACCATTGAAATTCACTGCGTAAATTAACACTGCTCAAATAATCATTTAGCAACTACCCTTTAAAATAGATAATTTTCTAAAGCTTCTTGAGTTAAATAAGTAAAACATGGCATTCTTGCGTTGTTTGCTGGAAAACTTAGAGAAATTAGGAAAATACAGCCAAATTATAAACATTTATAAACAAACTGAATCTTCCATTATGTTTTACGTTTCCATTGAAACAAAACAGCTGTCATTTGGATCAAATATATGAATATTCATAATGTTCTTATTTTGAGGCGATATTGAAAATTCTTCTCTGCTCTATGTAATGCAATAAGACCTGATAGTACAGCAACAGTGCCGTTCCCTTTAAGCTGGTGTTTGTTACTGTTTTTAACACCACAAGGTCTATTACCATTTACAAGATCTATGTGCTGTCAGATATGTTACCATATTACATTCTATATCAGTAATCAGTTATCGTTTTTTTTCTGGTACACAGCCACCAATGTTCATATTTCATGCAGTCTTTTTTTTGTATATTTCTGTTTTATTGTTCTTTGTGTGTGCTTTTTCTATTATTTTTGCTGTTGTTGATGTTTGATTTAATGTCAGAGCGACACAATTATGGATCAAATGGTGATTTTCCAGTTTTATATGGTGGAAGAATGGAAGACGAGCTCAGGTGCCTCTCCGGGAGAAATATTACCCAGCTTGATGGTTTCCTTCCATGAAAGAAACCTACACCCGAATTGAGGTAACTGATTATAAACTGAATAAAACCCAAAAACTGAAACCGAAACTGAATAATTTGATTAAACGCCTATTTTTATACAATGACATATTCAATGGCGTTGTACATAATAAGAATAATAACAATAATAATAACGATAATAATAATAATAACAATCACAACAGCCTTATTTAAACAAAATGTCATGACCGCACCCTTCCCCTTGAGGTTATTTTACCTCTCTTGCGAATACCAGTGCTTAAAGCCTTACATGGTACGCCTAGACAGGCTGCATATAAAGGTTCAAACCCCCTGGTTAATGGTGCTATCACAGATTATTTGAAAAAAAGAAATACTACACACTACCCTACCCATAGAGCCTGTACCAACAGTTGAAATGTAAAATCTTTTACAAAAATTTAAAAACTATCATCTGCTGCTATCGCATATAAAACAGTTATCGAAAAATTTAGAACTATGACACGGAGTCTCTGAAATACAGTGTCTTAAGATTTCTTTTAGTGTGTCAAGTGATTTACTTTTGCATAGTTCTAACGGCAGTTCATTCCACAGTTTTGGACCAATAGTACAGAAACTTCTGTCATTGAATGTTTGCACTTGTTGTATGGAACATAACTCGCATAATATACTAAATATATATAAATGCCAAAATATACATAAAGATGGATATATGATAAAGTCTATCAAATTAATGTCCATACCACTCCCATTTTGAAGCCAATTTTTAAAATTCTTCCACTGCTTTATGTGATACAAGAAGACCTATCTGTGCAACGATATTGCCGCTCCCATTGAGCAGGTGTTGGTTACTGTTTTTACCATCACAAGGTTTATGAGGTAAGAGCAGTCAGAGACGTTATCATTTTACATTCTATAACGTCAGCTGGTATCGGTTTTTGTCACGTAGGCAGTCGCCAGGGATCATATTTAATGTAGCTCGGTTTTTTTTGGTATCTTTTAATTTGTTTTTCTTGGGTTTAACGTCACACCTACACAGTTACCGATCAAATGATGAATTTCTGGGGGAAGACCCATGGTGCACCTCTGAGCATTATTTCAGTCACGGGAGGGCACCTGCCTTGGAAAAACCTTTCATAAGTAAGCTGGATGGTTTCCTTACATGAAAGAATTCTACACATCAAGGTAAGTTACTGAATAAACACAAAGGAGATTTTTTGTTACATTTCTTTTCTTTTCTGCATTAACATTTATTGACCAATGGTTCGCTATTATTTGTTTTCAAGTTTCGAAAAATTAGTACGATAAACAAGACAAATGAATACAATAATCGGTTTTATCAACTAAAACACTTTGACAGTGACATTTAAACGTATATGAATGCATTATAACAATATTCAAGATTGAAAAATCAAAGATTCTTTATAAAGTAACGTAAACACACAAACGCTTCTTGTTACATGATACAATAATTTTTCTAAAATACAAACATGACAAGTATGTCGAAGACTTTGAAAGTAAAACTGAAACAACAACATGTCTATTTATTTACATAAACATGCAAATTAGGATTGAATGAATACATTTCATACATATTCACTTGAGAAAAGAAACATTTATTGGTGTGTGTTACATACACAATACAATCCTAAGATAACATGCTATCATAGCTAATGATGATGGAAAGTACGGGATGGACATGATGGTTAAGGAAAATGGCACTGCAAACATGGCTTATAAAACATATTCATTATGCCTTGTCTAATTGCAAAGACTTCATATATAAACCACAACTTCACAATTTACATACTGCATTAGTTCTCGAACCTTTCCAACAATTGATCTACAAATGGAATATCTACTTACATAACGTCTACGGATTTGGTAATACAAAATAAAAGGTTACTCGTCTTCGAGTCCACCAGAGTTGAATGTGATACAATATCGTTGAATATATACATGTCTATATTAACGACTTGTTTCAATATGTGGTGGTATGACAGTCTTAATTTCGAAAATAGAATTATATTTTGCAGATCAATGTCTTTGCTTAAATACTACAAAAACCGTATTAGCATTGCCAGTGTCAGGATTTATCCATACATTTGAAAAAAACACTGTTTTCTAATTAATATTTTACTTTAGAGCCCAATCAGTTTTGCTTTATTATGTATTCACTCTACACAGATTCATACAATTTGCTAACAATTATATTAGCATAGGTGACAATCTTCAGCCAGTACTTTATGATCCTTACGACGTGACTTGCAGTAAACAGCCCTACTGCTAGGGGTCTGTTTACCATCTAAAGTTAGGATTTATAGAATTTCAAATGTTTTCTCTCTATTTTGTTACTTTTACTCAAAACCAGATTTCACCTGCGTAATTCAATACTTAACAAACGAATGCATATTACATAAGGTTTAAATAACATACCACGTGTATTAACACGCAGCGTATTCGGTGCTTTCAGACCGTTACCAGCTGATGTTTCTTAGTTTAGAATACAACTTCCAGTATAATTGAATACAGTGACAAGATAACTGAAAATAATCTACAGTTTCTAATTGTACATATTTACAAGTACATATTGCGTCTTTTTAATTTGACGAACTTTTCTGAGTACAACAGTTTTACTCTTATCTGAATTTACTTCTAATTCGCAAATACTACAATAATTATTGAGAAGATCCAGACTCTAAGAACAATCACCATGTCGTCTACAAAAACTACATAACATCTAAAGTAATACCTGAGTTTATATACTTGTTGTTAAGGAGAAATAACTTGAAATATTCTATTAGTAATATAATTTGTTTGTCTGTTTGTTTTGGGTTTAACGCCATTTTTCAACAGTATTTCAGTCATGTAACGGCGGGCAGTTAACCTAACCAGTTTTCCTGGATTCTGTACTAATACAAACCTGTTCTCCGCAAGTAACTGCCAACTTCCCCACATGAATCAGAGGTGGAGGACTAATGATTTCAGACACAATGTCGTGTATCAAATAGTCACGGAGAACATACGCCCCGCCCGAGGATCGAACTCACGACCCCGCGATCCGTAGACCAACGCTCTTACCTACTGAGCTAAGCGGGCGGGCTATTAGTAATATAAAGAGCTAAATTACTTCCCCTTGTATCATTAGAACATTCAAAATAATTTGAGTACAACCTTAAACACGAACTTTAACCTTTGAGTACATATCATGTATATCTCATAGTGTTTTGCCTCGAACACGAATACTACAAAGCAAAAACCATAGGTCATTACCACACATGCTAATACATGCCGTTTTAAAGTCAATAAATTCCATTGATACAAATATTGCATCGATGACCCAACGAGTGTTTTGAAACCCAAACTGTAACAGAAGACGGGTTGCATCCAAATTTCAACAACAAGTACATTTTAATTATATGCAAAATTTCAACATGAGTAAGGGGTAAGTAAAAGGGTGGGGTTGTCTGGGGAAATTGGAAAAAAAGCAAGGATGAATATACACAGGGAAAGCCACGATCCAAAACAAAGTCTCCCTACACCGCAAACTACAGCAGCGCAACTACGCATGTACACAACACATATACATGTATACAATGAACAAACATACAGACATGCAGGAAAAAGCGAGTTAAACTCCGCCCAGGGACGGCTAGCGGCCAAAAATATAGTTGGCATAAATTTGGACATTGTTTTGGACTTAGTATAACGTCACTGTTTGTGAAATTGCGGATCAATTGACAAATTGTACGATCGTGAGGTTTTCGAAATGCAACGTCAGGATTTTCTTCTTGCTTGACATCGTTTGAGTTGTTTCAAGAGTTTCAAGAGCGCCGGTTTCCGAAATATCATTCTTCTTGTCTTCGTTATCGTTCATAATAAAGCCAATTTGTACTTTAGTCTATGCTATAATTGGAACAACCATGCATTACTTCAGCTAGTTATTATATGTATAGTCAAGATAAAAAAGTTTGCATTGTTAAACGTTTACTTTCTCGCGGTGTCGTTTGTACGTATTTGTCGAGTAAACCATGTCATTGAAATAGTTCCGAAGGCGAGGCTACGTTTCTTTCCTTAGCAGATCATAAGGCGAATGATTTTGATGTTGCAACAATGGCAGTATCTTTTCTTAGAAATGTATAAATGTCTTGTTTACAACATTACGGCGTTTTTTTTTTCTTTTCATGCAGATCTTCTGGTTGCACGTTTGTTTCGAAAATGTTTGATCCCTCTTACACATGTAAGTGACATGAAGAGCATCACAGAAAAAATAGTTCCTAAAACTATCCATTGTGTCTGCTGAGAATCTGTATCTACAGCACTTCTCCAAGTGTTGGTAGTTTCCAAAACTACATCATCAATGCATGCTAAGAACCCAAGTTCACGATCCGCCTCAAATGCTGATCCAACCACACGCTTTCCTGAGCTTTTTATTTCTATTGCAGATTTTCCAATAAGTAAAACTTCACTCAGATTCAGTGCAATTCGATAGCATAGATGTGCACTTGATATTTCAAACTCTTTTAGGTCGCCCATTTGTCTTTGTGGCTTACGAACAGAAGTAAGCTGTGTAAACGTGTCGATTTTGATGGCATTCTGAAAGGATCTAGTAAACGTTTTCCTGGTAATGTCAATTTCTACTTCGATGTCCGAAAAACTAATAGAACTTACACTGTTAAGCATTTCTGCGATTTGGTTTAACGTGTATGCATATGTTTCGTTTTCACTCACTATGTCAAGAAATATAAAATGACGTTGGACCTGGCGGCGCTTTGTCATTCTCCATATTCCAAAAGTTACATTTGGCAAATGTGTGTTAACCTTTTCGCTAAGTTTCAAAGCAAGTTGTGATTCATAGATATTTAGAATGGTTCTATTTCTCGACAATGAAATGTTTGGTCTGGCCTCTAATATAACACTGTAAAAAACGTCATGGACGTAACTAATCATTGGAACACAGACTCTATGATGAATATAGTGATGTCGTGGACAAAGTATTTTCCGGCATGTTTCCTATAATATAGAAATCATTCATAAATGTCATAAATGAAGCATTGTTCATAACAAATACAATCGAATCAACACAATTGCTAGGGTTAAATGCAAATATGAATAAAACATGTTTAAAGATCGAAAAAAATTGAATTACTTTACTTTTTATTAGTATTGTTATTTGTTAAATTAAATCTCGATTTCACAACCATGAAAAGCGCCTCGTTTGTCTAATTCCTTAATGCTAAAAAGTGACGTTATCTTGAAATGAAGTCTTAAATTCAGTGAAAGAAGCCCATATACATTGTACTTACCGAAACTGCATCGTGAACAAAGCCTACACCACACTGAGTAAAATCTTCATGCGTCAATGAAAGGTTCAGCGCAATGTAATCTGTACTTTCAAATGAACCAGCAACACCGTTATCAAATACATTTATTTCTAGATTGTATCCTGTTGAGTGTTGATCTGTAGCTTCGCAAAAGCTCTCTTCATGTTTAACCTCGCCACACATGAAACATGCAACGTTTTTGAACTTTGTTAAGGTGATTGTATCTGTTGTATATACTGGAAGGTCAAACATGCTGCACATTTCATTATAGATATCTGATGTTTGAGTGTTATTCGTAAATGTGGTCAAATTTCTTTTACAACTTATTACATCATTTATTTCACAACTCTCTACATGTTTCATCTCACTTGGCGGTTGAAAAACAATGTTACAGGCATGTAATGATCCAGAAGAGATCTTTTTGAACAGGTCTGTAGGACGGACGATGAAATTCTGTGCCACAGATTTACGAACGCACGTCAGCATGCTAGTCCAGACCATGTATTCGGTATCGTTTCCTTCATTACAAAACATGCAGTATTTATTTCTGTACGATTTAAAAGACTCGACTGAAGTCACGGGTATGTTTTCATCAATAGGCCTTCCTTTCAAAATATTTACTCCTTCACATTTCCCTTTCTTTAATTTGCTTGTGTAGGAATCAGGACAAACCGATACCATCAGAAATGCTCCACTTTTGTGTCTATAGTCAAGAGGTAACTGGCCCTTTACTAGTTCCGCGGATACACATTTTTCCGTAATATTTTCAGCCAGTGAAGTGTTCTTAAACCAGTCACTGTTTGATGCCTTATTCGAGGCAAGAATATTTATTATCTCAGATATGTTTTCAACTATGCCGTCTCCTACGGCATCACGAATCCAGAAATCAAGACAACACGTTTGGTTACCATGACATCTACTGTCACACGAGCAAGGTCGGCAGCACGGCTTTTTCGGGTAGTATTGTGTTGAATTGATCCCGTTTTTAACAGTACACAATGGGATATAGCCACAAACGCTCGTATGTAATTCAATAAATGTGGACAATGTTCTGCGGTAGTTTTCCGTCACTTTCCCGTGTAGCTCACGGACATGAAAGGTGAAAATCACACATAATATGCCACTGAAAAACATGTCTGTATTACTTTACACTGAAAGTTAAACTTCTAGGCAAATGTTCCACTTTTTGTCTTGAATTGTTCACAAAATGACAAATTTACGATATTCAGGTACTTATTATTCCATGCAGATACATATAGATACACAGTTATTTTATGTTCTTGGTCTCTGTAATAGACACACCTGTGCCTGTAACAAATGAAAAGTGTTCCTTGTTAACAAAGCAAAACGATTCTTCAAGGTGATGGCGCTAACAGTATCAACTGCTTATCGAATAGGCAATAATGTTATAGAAAGTTGAGCCGCCTGATGTAAATGTATATATTTATGGACACTTTAAACATATAGACACTGTTCTATTGTGTATTATTTGGATAGAGAAAATTAAAACAGGATGTAAATACTATGGAGTGCATGGGTTTTTGTGTGTGATTTTTTTTAAATCTTTTGTGTGTGTGTGGGGGGGGGGGTACTTTGACCTGCATGTATAAGCAAGGGAGACTGTTTCCAATCTACCGGCAGCATTTTGTCTGTTTCAGTACGGCACATATGACTAAAAGAGAGAACCTCAAAATTAAAGACAGAAACACTTTATATAAAGTATTTTAAAATATCAAGTTCGTTTTTCATCAACAATTGAAATTTTGGGATGTTTTATTTATGTGTCTACAAAGAATGACAACTCTTGCCACAGAAGTAGCATTTATCACGTACGTAGACCCATTGATATTAATCCCTTGTAATATATCGGAGTTTAAAATGACACTGGGTTAAATGCAATATAATATTTTTTCTCATCACAGATAGGATTGTCTGTGCAAGTTTTCCACTGTTTTAATGCTTCAAATGTTTTTGTCTTTATTTATTGAATAAATCACTTTTATCAAACCTTATATATAACATAAATGTTAATGAAAATAGTCAGACCCAAACAGGTTTGTGTAACCCGGTTTTCTGCTGACTTACGGAAATGAGGAAAGTAAATACAGACGGAAAGACATCATACATATAAGGCAGTTACAGCTTTTACTACGTTCAGGTTGACATTGCAACGAGAAGTGAAATTCGTTCCATTCCTACCAAACGCTTGACAGTGTATATTTCATACATTCCCAACCAAATCCTGTTGGCGTCAGGCGTTCTTGCCGGACAAGACAGCAGTCTAACTGCAGAATGGAAAATCTTCATCCGTAGTAGCTCGTGGATAAATGTATGGCTTTGGCCAAGAGAAATGGACCATCGATGGTTTAAAATAATAGATATTTGGTTCCTGTTTTTTTTACGTCTTGTTTTATTATATGCCTATAATTGCTGAAGTTAAGTAACTGCTGAAATTGATTCTGATTTTTTTTTCTTTCTTTTTTTCACCGTTTAGCCATTATGTGGTAGCTGCACGTAATTGAATAGATAAGCAAACAATACAGCTCATATTCTTTAAATAATGTTATGGTTGAATTAATGCTTTTCAAAACTTAAAATAGTTATATATTTAGTTCAATATTTTAAGAAATAATGATTTAATAACATGTTTTATACCGAATCTAAGAATAAATGAATACCTACATTCACCAATTTTTGTACATTGTAAGATAGATTAGATAGAAATAGACAGAGAGATAACCACAACTTGCTGAGATGCTTCAGCTATATCTGGCTGCTGTCGCTTAAATCTTTCTTTTTACAGACATAGCACTAAAGTTACTAAAACGATATAGATTCATCACGTGCATTCTTCCGTTTTGTCTAGTTATGCAATGGACATTCTCAACTTTAATGTAAAGGCCAAGTGACATGGACAAATTTCATTTCATTTACTGTTAATTTGCATGACTTGTGTTTTGTTTTCTAATTTAAGCTAATATTAATATTCCATGAACATGTAATATTACAGCAGATGATTCAGTACTGATGGATATCATTTTATGCGTCTGTATCATCAATCATCCATCACACACAAATGCCATTGCATAAATTGCTGTTATGATACAATCAGTTTTACCTAAGTTTTTGGTCCTTTATTTGTCAGATAAAACATTAGTGTAACCTTGTTTGGCATTGTTTTACTCCATGATTTCTTTAAACCTTGTACATGTTGGTAATTTTACCTTCATAGAAACCCGACACTACTGATACAAAACATTAACTAAAACTACATTATAATTTACGACACACCACACTTTCGTAACGTCTTCTTAAAGTATTCGTCACATTTTGAAGCAGAAATGTATTCTCCATCCAAAGTTAACTTCGAAAACCGAATCATCATCACTTAAATAATTTATTTGTATTTTGATTAAAATATGTTTTCACAAACATGAAGAATAATCAAGTATTTAGCTGTTTCAGTGCATGTTTTACGTTACCAATGACTATTTCATTTTAAGAAGTCCTTTAGAAAGGATAATTTTAATAGACTAAGTGTAACTGTTATTGGGTATATGTTTTATAATATTTTTAAGAAGTCTTTTGGCAAGGACAATTTCATCGAAATAATTTATATATGTGCTATCAAAGTCCGCATTGAAAAGTAAAACTGGATAAATAAAGCAATTTTTTTCAATTGCCCTTCTTGTTGCAATTACTTTTGGTCCTTTTCGATCATGGTTTCCAACATATGTCCACTTATAACAGAGTTCCTAAGCCGGTGCTAGGGAGCGGAATGGATATTGTGTGTGCGTGCGTGCATGCGTGTGTGTGTGTGTGGGTGTGTGTGTGTGTGTGTTCGGGTTTGTCTTTTTTAACAATTTTTTCAGTCATATAAACACCGGTGTCTACTTGAAGCAGTGAGCACAATGCCCAACTTTATATTGCTGCCTCACTGGAATATCACGCCGTAAACACGTGACATGGTACCCCACCCAGTCACATTATACTGACATCGGGCTGACCAGTCTTAGCACTATCCTCTTAATGCTGAGCGCCAAGCGAGGAAGCTACTAGTACCACTTTTTTACGTCTTTGGTGTTGTACGTTTAATTGCCTGTCATGAACAAATCTATCAAACCAGCCTTCCATTATTTTGCTAAGTTGCGTCCTATGCGCTCAAAGGATCATCATTTTTTTTTAGCACGAGAAAGTCAAATACTTCTATAGTCTATGGTCCCTTGTCCCGCTCGTAACCCATCCACTCCGTTATGGTACTGTTACTATACAAATGTTCATCAAAATGTCGAATAAGCTGTTCAAACGGTCTGGTTGGACTAACATGAGAAAACTAACAAATAAAGAAACATAGTGTGAAACAGACCATGGACAGCCTGTGGTATAAACACCTTTTAGGAGCTCAGACCGGTATGTGGTCGGAACCTAAAGTATTAGGTTTCGGAGGTAAACGAGGATCTGAAAGTTCTGCTATGAATGTCTGAACTGAAGTAAATGTATTTCTTAGTATTTATCCAGAATTAATAACCTGGTGACCTTCTACTACATAATGTAAGCCAACTTGATTTGTCAAAAAAAACAAGACTGCCCCTGAATATGCATGTCAGTTTTTAAAAAAGTTTGGCTGAAAACTGTCACCAAAATTGTTAATATTTGTCAATTAGAGTGGTTCCATTGTAAATAATGACACGTTGCACTATGCACAGAGCTGGTTTAAAATTGTTTCTGCTTACTTATTCCCGAGGAGGGAAATGCTGTGATTAAAGTAAAGATGGAAGAGATAAGTTAATAAGTTTGAAGCTAAGAATACTGGTTCATGCACATTGCCGTCTGTTGCTATATTAAACGAACGTACCATTTCTATATTCCCTCCCGCTCCGAGAACACTGTTAAGATCAGACCGACTAAATCGTCCTTTGTTTGTATAGGATATAAGACGAAAACGATCCAGTATTTTACATATTGGATCGTTTGAGGCTTATATCTTACTTAAAACATTGTTTTTATGACATAACCTATAAAAAAAATACGTATAAACCATTGACGTAAAATATTCTTGAATTAATTCGGTTTTTATTCACATTAATGCATTTAATAAAAGTTGCTATATGATTATGAAATACCCTGTAGATCCTCATGACAATTTTACGCACGTTTTTCTCATAATGCACGATTGCGTTTTTCTCGGGTTTCTCGCCTTCGTGATATTGGACTTTCGTTAGCCCGGGATTCTCGTGATGCTATTAATTGTGTTTACACATGTACACTGATGTACGGAATAAGTAGTAGTATTCTCATGAGTGGCGGCGGGAGGAGATAAATTTTGTGACATTTTAGAAAGGATTTATTTTAATTCATGGCTAGGATAAAGTGATTATGTTTTTTTATTTAAATGGGTACAAGGAAACTTTCTTTGTGTTAAAAATTACAAGGGTATGGCGGATTATGATAATCAGATAATGTTTCACTGAAAGTATAGTTGAAATCGGACAGCTGGAGAAAATGAATGCTGCATGTGCACTGAATGAGAAAATGGGTTGTTTGTTTACACGCCTGACAATATACTGTTGTGATTTATTAATTCAATGACAGTTTTTGTTGGGTTGTACATGAACTTGCCCGAAAATCTTCAAATTTAGTGCAAGAAGACTTACAGAACAGACATTTTAATATATTATCGGATACAGCTACTGGTAAGTCCAAATATATTATTTTCGTTCCTTTAGACGCATAGTGGCGAGGCGGATGCAGAAAACTAAGGAAAACTTGCTTTCAGTATGATTTTTATTGATGCACTCGAAGCTACTCGTATTTATGTTGTTATTATTACAACGGATGTTTAATGTAGTCCCAACTGAAATACTGAAAAATATATTTAATATCATTCACTTTGAATCTATTAGATTTATTTTCACTAAAATCTCAGTATTTCATAAAATAGCATAGAATGAAATAGAATATACGAGTACAAAATTAAAAGATATTTCGACAAAACTAAGGTTCATGCAAGTACATGTGTCCCTTAATTGCAGTTCCTTTTTCTTTCCGAATAGACCATCTCACAGACTGAACAAATGTGAGCAAATGCTTCACACTGGCTTCAAATACAAGAAATAAAGGCAATTTATTCTACGTAGGGTGCAATAAACGTTCATTTTTTTTAAATGAACATCCTGTTTTTTTTTACAGTTTTTTTTCAATACGGATGTAATACTTAAATAAACATAAACTGTAACTGTCAATACCCAACAAATCTATGAGCTGCACCATAAAAAAACCAACATATTGGTTTTGCGACCAGCCTGCGCAGTCTGGCCAGGATCCATGCTGTTCGCTTTCAAAGCCTAATGCCATTAGACAAACTGTTATCGAACAGTATGAATCCTGCCCAGACTACGTGGATGCGCAGGTTAATCTTGATCCATGCTGGTCGCAAACGCACTCTGTTCGTTTTCCCACGGCGCGGCTCATATCATTTTCAGGGGTTTACATGAACATTAACGTGTAAGCATTTGTTTAGTTTTTCTATGTACAGATGAACGGATAAATACGGGAAATGTGGAATGTGACATAACAAAATATGAGCCATGTATACGATGATGCAATGCTTCACCTAATTTTCGTATATCGCAAATGATTATTACTATTATTTTTATGCTTCCCGAAGGGCGAGCACTTTGCTTGACACTTTGTGCGTCTTTCCGTCCGTCCGCCCGTCCGTCCGTTGTATAACTTAAAAGGTATTAACGGCATTTTATTAAAATTTCACATAATCATAGAGCAATCAAAGAGCAGTGTCAAAGAACCATAGCTCTACCTTACCTAGCTGTTGGATTATCTCCCTTTATTATACAAAATAAGGCTTTTTCCGGAGCATTACTTGAAAAGTATTGATGACATTTCATTTAAACTTAACAAAATCATAAAGGCTATTGACAGTACGGCCTAAAAGAACTATCATGATTGGTCTTATAAAACTGCTTTTTCAATAGAGAGCAATAAATTCTTGCACAATTTTTAAAACTGGAAGAAATTATTGCTCTAGGGAAACGTCGTTTAAGGAGTAAGACTACGTTGACGCATGCAGAATACATATATGTATAATGCTATTTTCAAAATTTTGCATCTAGATCTATACATAAAATTTAATTTTGATATTAATTTTCCCTTTTATTATCAGTACTGTGTTATTTTATTGGACTGCTTTCATTTGATTACAATATTTCTATATGGAATTACGCTACATGTATTGATAAATATTGGACTACACGAAGACATTGATTTTGTATATAAATCGTTTTCCTCGTGCAGTCCAATATTAAATACACAGTCCAATATTAAAATAATATTGGACTCCACGTGGAAAATACTGAACTCAGTCCCATTGAAAGCAGTCCAATATTAAAAAAACAGTACAGCGAGAACAAAGGAGTGACGTCATGACAATGTTTTAACAGTAAATAAACAACACGGTATTTTTGGTCTAGATAAAACTTTCAAGATGACCGAAGAAAACTATGTTCACATTAATTTTGTAGGAATATATTTTTACGTTTGTGATTTACATTTGTGACGTTTTTTTATGAGATATGTGACCATCTTTAATTTTAGAACAGCTTGGTTTCACGTTTATAGAAATTTGTTACAAAAGTTGTTTAATTATTCCACATATGTGACTGTTTTCACAGTTTTCATTAAAGTGTCCTACAGACAAGTCATGAGTAGGATCAGTGAGGCCCTGTAAGTAGTGAACCTCAACGTGAACCTTATACCTTAGTATACGGGATTCAGAGCAAGATCTGATCATTTCTTTCTAATATTGTTACATCTTGTACGTGCCTTGATCGGTCAAGTACTTAGGGAACTTTTTGGGTCGCAAACACGGTCAAAACTTGAAAATGAAGCATGGATATATAACCCACATTTCCGAAAACTCACAAAATAAAGAGTACATAAGTTATTAAACATTAGATGTATATGCGATTGCAAGCTTGAAGTCCGGTTTATAAGGCCTTTCTGAACCAAGCAAAACTAGGGCGACCTGTGGTTTTCCACAATTTTATTGTATACATGAGTATAATGATCGTCATTTTAAGTTAAGTAATTCATAGTTTATTTTGAAGTTACCATGACAAACAATGCTATTTTCAGCAGGATGCACCACAGTGACCTTTAAAGCAGAGAAACTTTGTCAGTATTCCTCTTAATTGTCTCAATGTTTGCCTGGTATATAGAATGGGTTGGATTGTTGTTGTTTTTTTTTTATTTTTTTTATTTTTCACTTCACTTATCCACCTTGATCGATATATATAGTGAACGCCTACTTTAAAGGTTAAATCTGTGCGGACAGCTACGATTATTTATGTTTATTTTCTGAAACAAATGCACTCAGTGTTGCCTATCCTATAGTAGTCATTGCTTCTAAATGCATACATTAGATGTTGAATTTCTTTGTGAATCTACGTGCTCATTAATAGGTAGGACTAGATTTTTTCATTTCAGACGTTCATACCAACAGATTCTCTATTTGTTTGTGACAAAAGCATCTCAAGTCGCCAGAACACGCGTTATTACAGCTATACAGTGAACTGGTATTTCTCATTTAAATATACTGTTCAGTTCAAGGGAACGATAAAGTTTGGAGTGTATTGGAATTAGAGTAACCATCAGACTGTGTCCGAGTCTCCGCCAAGCTGCAAGTGGTAGAGCATTGGTGTTAGCACCATTTACATCTTTAAGGGTAAAGCTACCTTTGTACACATGATTTCATGAGACTGTTTCTTTGTGTTTTTAACCCTTACCATGCTAAATTTCTATAATGGACTGGTCCATCTTCTAATTTGGGCGGTACCATTTATCATTTGAAGGGGTGTTTACTGAAAATTTACTGACTGAACAGCGAACAGTGCAGACCATGATCAGACTGCACGGATGTGCAGGCTGATCTTGGTCTGCACTGGTCGCAAAGGCAGAATCCTTTGCCGCCAGCAGGCTAAGGGTTAATGAAACAGACACTGTATTTCTCATTGGTATCATTAGAGTAAATTTTAATCAAGCCGATATAAGGTTGCCTTACCCAACTTGTCAGTGTGTTTCAAGACACTTGATGGTTTTAGTCAGAGCAGAATTTCTACTATATAATGTTACATGGATGCAAATGGTTTTAACGATATACTGTTTCATGGAAGTCACTGTTACAGCGGAGTGGTTTATTGCACGTCAAATGCGGGTTTCAACCTTTCTTTGCTGTCAGCGCTTTGATTATCTACAGACGTTTTAAGAAGCCAATAATAAAGATATAAAGATATTTCATTTACAATGAGATTTATTACAATGAATATATGCAAATCTAAAGTACAAATACCAATGTAAGCATAACGTAAAACTGTTGTAAAAGGCAAATAAAACAATACAACATCTCCTATACATAACTTTCATTAAACTTCAAACAGTAAAAGAAGTACTAACATTTATATATGTTACTTTACTTTCAACGTTCAAAACAACCTGCAGATAATTACACACATAAAACAATTATTTGGTTTTAAAATAAATGGAAGGCAAGTGCGCCATGCTATTTACAAAATTTTAAAAACTTTATGCTAAATACTATTTGACGGCTACTGTTTTACACTAAGTATCTTGTAATTAGCATTTTGCATTAGGTATTTCACACTTAGCATTAAATTTTGTCAATATGCATGATACTCCCGTCTTCTAGACAAGTATAATTGAGCGAAAGGTAAACTATCAGATTACTAGAAGCATGCCAGTTACATTATTTTCTACACTCGAAAAAAAGTTGCACTATACATTTGTTATGTAGACTTTCATAGAAACTGACAACATGACTGACGGAACACGAAGCTCTATATATATAACAACTGCGAAAATAAACAATTAACAGAAAAGTAATTAATTAGTAATAATTTACCACATCAAAACTTCAAGAACCGCATTTAAGCATGGTATCGTATTTAATTCGAAAACTATTGCCCATTTTCGTGAATGTTCGCGAGAAATTTTGAAGTCTCATGAACTTTGCCAACAAAAACATGATATATGTTGATTTATCAATATGTATTAACAAACTATTTTTGGTATGCATATTTAACATGTATAGAAAAAACAGCTTTAGTTTATGCACACAGTTTCATAGTATTGCACGATTTTTCCTTAGCAGCTATATCCGTTAGGTATGCGCTGTATTCAGTTTATGATCGCTAACAGAGACGATTAAACATGAAATTTCTTTCAGAAATAAACATGCCCTAAGTTACTATCATTAAGCACCGCGTATTTACCTGAATTTGAAATGGAGGTATATTAAAGTGAAAAAAAACTAGGTAACGACTCCTGTGTTAAGCTTATTCACATCCTATCCCGATGCATTGTACCACACTCGATCTATTCAAATTTAAAAAAATGATGACTATTTCCCTCTATTACAAAAGTTCTTACATCTGTGTTTTCAGTCCGTAATGCTAGTTGGTTAAACGAAATATAATTTTTTGCACAAAACTGTACAATTATGGACAAATGCAATCTGTTAATGCAACGTGCAGGGATAGATCTGGAAAGCACTTCTAAAATACAGAGCCCTAAGAAACATGTACAATTATGATAAATAGTAGAATGGTACTATATATAAATATTAGCATATCAAGTTATACATTACACTATACATATATACGGCGGGTAATAAATGGCTAAAATAACCATCCGAAATTAAGCACACGATCATACGCTAGACAAAACAGTTATAACGTGATTAAAAGCCACCTTTATCAACAGATAACATTAAGTAGAAAAATATCACACATTATTCCATATATGTAACATGCTGGTAGTGTGTAAACACAGTATGTATTGTGTTTTTTTCCACCGGCATATTACAAATATGTAATTAACAGTCAATCTAATAACTTACTATACAATCTAGCTGCCATTTACACCAGTACATAGACAGTTAGCATTCTTTAAAGACATTGAACAATAACCCTGTTAAACAGGTTAAAATGTCTTTAAAAACAAAAAAATGATAAAATAAAATAAAACGGAAAGTGTTTAAATGGCTTCATATATGTACAAGATTTATTTGCTGTCATGGCGTCTATGGTAAGAAACAAGTCACGTGTTATAGTTCAAATGCAGTAGTGGAAAAGTAAAACCAAAATGTAAAAAGAATTGCGAAAGAAATAACAAATTACTTTGTATGACTATAAAGGAATTAAAAAGTAAAAATTTACCTTCTTGTACATTGTAGTTGAAAAACAAGCAAATACTCTCCACAAGTTAAGATTATTGATATCATGTCCAAGACTCTTTTTGCATTTCTAAAGATGTAATACAATCAGCCAAGATCTTTAAGGTTAGATCTCAAATATTATCTATTAAACATACAAGCAGAAATTTAACAAATGAGCGAGTAATCGATGTATTAAATGTAATGAGTGTTATTGGTAACAAAAACGTCAATAAAAACTGACTTTTACTTAATGGTAAGAATAGCATAATAGAATCACAACTGCCATGTGTTTTAACGCATTTACACTAAAGTCTTCCTACTTTTAGAGATTAAGGTACCATAATTATGTGGGTATACAACGAGTTATTCCTTGCAGATTTATACCTCTCTAGTCAGAAACACTATCGAGAAAAATAAAATATGTCTGTTGTACAGAGTAAGTTGCTCTACAGGGGTTTATTTTCTTGAACTATTCTACCAAACATGAGAGGAGATCTCTACTTATAAAGAGAGGTGTTTGTCCTTTAGCAGTATTCTTTATACTCAAGTTCACCATTAAAGCCTTTGACACAACCATTTTATCTACTATCTGGTGTAATGGTATTTTCCTGGTGTACAGTAAAATATATACCGTTGTTACTTCATTATCCATGTTATTAGCTCGCTAGAAATATATCTTTAAAGCGGCCAACGCTTTTGAAAAGCTTGCTAAGGTACAAAGCAAGAGTGTTAAGTTTTGTAAAGATATCTTACGTGAATGTTAGTTATACATTTGCATTTATACAGTCGTTATTAAGGGTATTGTTTCATTACTTGTCTAATTAATTAAAAGTGTATAGGGTATGTAACTCTAATCTCTATAACACAGTCTATATGATATATATCAAAGTTGTAAATGATCTGACGACTTGGGCTCGTGTTCTGACATTTTATCTCCGTTATATGACGTAACTGTGTTCTCGATGTGAATGGTATACAATTATGAAGTAAAATGACAATATAGGTACTATGTCACCTAAAATCATGTTGATGATATTGATAAAAGTTATATGATCAAAAGAAGTATACATTGTATAGCTGACCGTTTGGGCTTGACACCGTTTTTTCTTCTAGGTAATGTTCCGCTAGAATATCTGTACGTGTAGTGTTCCCCCGGCAGATCTGACTCTGAGACTCTGGCAAGACACCAAAAGAGAATAATATATCTACTGGCGTTAAGTAACTCAAATACAAGAAGGATTTTCTCGTAGATGTACCCCCTTCGTAGGACGCTTGAGAAAAGTGTATAACTTTCAGCACATGCTTGCAATTACTCATCGCTATTGTCTCCCATCTTCCAACATGTCACGCATGTAACCCATTCAAAGAATCAACACCGAAATATAAAGCACACCAACATTAGAAGCGTCAACATAAACTAGTCTAAACTTAATCTTTCTCTTTGTATTCCCTTCTGTTTACATAAAGCCAAACCAGACTTTTATTAAATTTATTTCCTTTTGTTCAAACGCCCAAATTATATATTTTAACTAATAACTCCAATCCTGAGTATTCCGTCCTATTTTCCTAATCTCTTTTGACTTATTGCACTTCATATTTACACTTTCCAACAGTCCTTTCTGAGATCGTATATCAAAATCTTAAAGTTACATGTTTTCGTGGTTGTCACGTGCCCGTATTCACGTAACCGGAAGTCACATGGTTGTATCGTTTAGCTGCTTCGCATTTTGAGCGTCCTCTGCTTCCTCGTAAGCGTTAAGAGTAGCGAATCTAGCATCACGAAGGTGGGTTATGTTGGCGCTTATACACATCAAGAAATGGATCTGAAAAGAGAAAATAAGAATCATGACTTAAGTCTTCTTGCCTGTTTCGTCGGGCTCTTAAGGGTGTTTCTCTTGTTGCTCTGTCTTCTGAAAAGGCATTGAGTACATACGTTTTTGGTTCTTAAGGTTTGCTTTTTATATATTTATACACGAGCATTTTTGTGTTTTACATGCCATGCCTTTTTGTTTCCATTACGTGTGTTAGAGATTCACCTGGAGGGGATTACTTTTATTTACACTGTCCCATGTCTTTGGAACATGGTGGGGGTAAGAGTGAGGTTGGGTGCGCACCATAAACCGGTTTAAGCTCCCCAGTGGTGTTTTTGCCACTGACCGTTCCAAGGCGGTGCCCCACTGTGTTCCTTTGTTTCTTCGTTTTGTCCTTGTGTGTTGACTTTGTGTGCGCGCGTGTGTGTATGCTTATTGTTCGTCTTGTCCTTATGTGTTGGTTTTTAGTGCGTGTGTGTGTGTGTGTGTGTGTGTGTGTGTGTGTGTTGTTCGTTTTGTCCTGATGTGTAAGCTTTGAGTGTGTGTGTGGTGCACGCGTTTGCGTGCTGGGGGGTTCGTTTTGAGGAGGCTGCGCTTTTGGTGCGTGGCACTCCCTGTTTGATATTTTTCTTTGTTTTTACCTTTACCCTGCTAAATTTCTAAATTGGACTGTCTGTCATTCTATTTGTGCAGTATTATTTATTATTCGAAGGGGTGATCATTGAAAATTTACTGACTGAATAACGAACAGTGCAGACCATGATCAGCCTGCACGGATGTGCAGGATGATCTTGGTCTACACTGGTCGCAAAGGCATAATCACAAGTAGACACCGTCGTTTATATGAATGAAAAATTGTTGAAAAAGACGTTAAACCCGAACGCACATAATCACTTGCCGGCTAAGCTAACATAAACTATCTCGCGTTCATACATAGGGATGCAAGATTTATTTCCCTTCCATCGTCAAACTATTTATGACTAATATTTGTTTTTGGGTTAAACGCCGTTTTTCAACAGTATTTCAGTCATGTAACGGCGGGCAGTTAATTAATTAACCTAACCAATGTTCCTGGATTTTGTACCAGTACAAACCAGTTCTCCGCAAATAACTTCCATCTTCCCCACATGAATCGGTGGTGGGGGACTAATGACTTCAAACACAATGTCGTTTATCAAATAGTCAAGGAGAACATACGCCCCGCCCGAGGATGGAACTCACGACCTCGCGATCCGTAGACAAACGCTCTACCTACTGAGCTAAGCGGGCGGGTATTTACGACTAGCAGACGTTGCGTTATGATATCAATATCAATATCATTATCTGATAAAGTCAATGTATCGTCGATGTTGAAATTGGCTTTGATATAGAATACAATACTTACTAAGCTTATGATGACAAGGACTGCAGAGAAGTACGCCGCTGTGTAACAGATCAGTAAATCCCGACCCTGAAATAGTTACACAATTTATGTGCAAATATTTATTTCATTGTTTTCTTGATGCTTCAAGTCAGTTACTTAGAAATAGTTCAGTTATGTTTTGTAAAGACAGTCAATCAACTGTCCTATCATCAGATTCTGCCGATAGAACAAATGCCAGTCAGTCAGACCAATCTAAGGTGGCAGTCAGTCAATCAAAGAGGCCAGATCATTTATGTGAACGAGTAAGAACTTTTATTTCAAAATCATTCAACCACTGCTTGCAAATGTATTTCCTTGTTTTAAAACGAAAGACCTTCAAAGATGCACAATGAAGACTTTGTTTTATACTTTTAAGTCAGGAAATGTACGCATTTCCGGTTTATAATACATTACGTGACAGAAATAATTAAGTTATAATTAAGGTGATTAATTTATAACATAGTTTCCTTATAATTTTTTTTTACTTCATTCGTGAATCTTTCCAGGTCTTCTCCGCTGATGATCCGTGAATGACAGCCTGAAAATTAAGGAAGGAACGATTAAACAAATGTGTAACTAATAACAGCATTTTAAGTTACCTCCCTTACATATGAAAAATAAAGCTGTACAGTGCTAATAACTAATGCAGTAGGAAGATTTGAAACGATTTCGACTAAATTATATATTACCTAATCTTTTTAAGAAACAGCTGAAACCATTTTCAATTCTTTTTATTTCTCATATACAAAATGTACATTACTTATCATAATTTGCTAACAGAATATCATGTATAGAACATGTAGTACTAGAATATCAAAGCAAAAAAACATTATGTATTTTACTAAGTCATGACAGAATGTTGCAAGGGTTATGCTAAAATGTGATATATCAAATACATGTACCTTACTTAACGAGTGAGCATTTTACGTATGAATCTGACCTCGACGTGACGTATTAATGCACATTATCTTGCCTAAACGTGATGCATACGTCTAACTTTAAACGTTAAACGTATCAATGCTCGTGTCTGACTTGAAAGTTATATTTCAAAGCATGAATAAATATCAATGCATGTAACATACTAGCATTTCAAAGGCATTTATCGTACTGATTTGTGAGATACCGATGTATATATATTGAAACGTCAGATACCAATACATAATTTATCATACTAAACCTGCACAATTATTTATTCATCATATTAAATTTAATTTAAAAGCATGTACATAAAATCGTCATATGATAAAACATGTATCATGCTAAAACGCGACATATCAGTGCATGTTTCGAAATGAAAGGTGAAGTCGCATTCAAATGTGACAAAACAATGCATGATAAATCGTATTAAAATCTTACTTCCAGTACACGTAAAGTCGTAAAATTACAATTTCACGTAGCATACAAATCGTAATATATCAATGCATGTATCGCAGTAACACGCGTGAAATCAATACATGTTTTATACGGTATTATACCGAAATTTTGTTTTGTACCTAATTTCATTCGAGGACATGTACCGTACCTAAATAACCTATCGTACATTCGTTCATCATGATTGATTCCCTTCACACGCATAAAGGTCTGTTAAAAACTGGGCTTCTTGCAAAACGTAAAAGACAACTGACGTTTATCAACGTGCGGTAAAATAACTATGTAAGTATCGTACTACCTCGTCACACATCAATATAAAAATGTGGTAACACGTCATAATATAAATACAAGCATCGTACTAACACGTCACATGCAAATATCGTAATGAAGCGTCGCATATCAATGCAATTATCGTAATTGGACTTGACGTATCAATACAAATATTGTACTAAAATGTTACTTTCAATATATATATATAAGCCAGATCAAGTGACTTACCATAATGTGACAGATCGATGGATGTGACATCTTGGTAGTCTACCATGACGATGAGAAGAGTGAATGCGCCTACGGGAATGACTAAGATAGCACTAACAAATACCCAGGCCAGCACGAGTATGTAACTCAGCACGAGCATCTAGAGGAAACAAAACAAAGGTTAGTTTATACTCGTTTGTTTTATCGAGTGTGATGATAGCTTTAAGCTTACTTGAACTACTCTCAAGTCCGCCTCATAGAAAAGTCAGTACTGATGTTATATGAGAAGGCATGGCCATGACCTTAGTGGGGCTCAAACCAAAATTCTGGGTTGAGCAGCCTACACCTTAACCACCAGGCCACCGCTCTCCAACACAAGAAGATGAAGATATATGGTTCTAAAACTATGTTTTCTCACATGTTAAGCATGCTTCACCACGTACTCTACTGAAATAAATACAGCTATCACAGCTATCTTCGTATTTGCTGGCTTTTACTATACCGCTTGTTTCTTCTCGATGCCGCATTTTTATTCTATCTTCATTTCTAAACAGTTATACGATAGACGGAGCTGTTCAGTGGAACCAACGACTAACAACTGAATTATTGAATAATCATGGAACAATCGTTTAATAATGGAACTAACAACTAACGGCCATAATGATGACTATCACAGGAATTAATGACTAACAACGGAAAAACAGAACTAACGACTAATAACGGAACTAACGACTAACAACAGAACCAATGTCTAACAACGGAACTAGCAACTAACAACGGAATTAACAACTAAAAAGCATAACCGATGCCTAACAACGGAACTTATGTCTATCAACGGAACTAACGACTAACAACTTTTAACAGATCTAACGGGTTAAAACAAAACTAACGACTAAAAATAAAAGTAACAACTTACAATGGAACTAACGACAAACTACGGAACTTACGACTAACAATAGAATTATTAAATTTGACCATTCACATAATCTTAATGAGGGTATTAAGACAACTGAACAATTATCATAGCCCTTCATCAGTTTAAATGAATGAGACAATGACAAACTCTTCAATATCACAATAAGAACGTTTTGTTCAATTTGACACATTCTTTAAATCTTTTTCACAACATTTGCTAGATTAACATTAGAAAAGTTATATAAAAAAAAAAAACATATATGAACAATTTTTGCACTTACAAATATGTTTAACCCTCTGGCGCATGTGTTCTTTGTTGAGGTGTTGAAAGCATGACGACTGTTGGGATCGCTCGAGAAATGACACACTACCAACAAGCACGTGCCGATGACAAACATGCCAGCAATAACACCTATTAAGGTGAACTCCATGAACCATAACCTGGAATACATTTCATTCATCACAAGGATTCCTGCCTGTGCGGACATGTTAACAAGGATATAGACGTCAGACGTTACTAGTCTCAAAGAATTTTGATACAGTTAAGCAGTTTGTTCAAAATGTCGTCAAATTCAAGACAATATTGAAAAAATATATGCTTTGAAATTAGGAATATCAAAAAGCAATCACTAAGTAATTCTTTGATCACAACATAAAGGAAAACATTTATCATTCGATCTCGATAAAGCCCGTGTACAGCAAATTATTCAAATGAAATGAACTCATCAAAATGTATTACAGAAAAAAAATCAAAACCGTGTCTAGATAATTCAAAACATAAAAAGGAAACAGCTAAAGAAAGTTGTACACGAGGTATATGGACATGGAAAATATTCCGGCTACTATTTAACTTTTTACTTGTCGGGAGAAAACTTTCCGCTGAATGATAAATATCTGGTTTCTTCCCGTTCTGGACTTTCTTTTAACATAATTGGTAATACACTGCTACATATTTAACGAAAGTGCATTTCTATTGTTGCAGAATGCATAATCTTTAGATTTTTACTGAAGCAACTACTTTTTACCAGCCTTGTATATTTCTTCCGTAAATTTTCTCTAAAAGTTAATACAACGGGTACCCTGATGAATGTGCCAGGACTACAATCAGATAAAACGCGAGAATAATTCAATTTTATAAAAATCTCATAGCTGAGGAATTTTCCCTATATTGTCAGACTGGGTGTACTGACCATTTGTTACTTAACGTCTTGGATTTACTCTTGAATGTTCAAAACAGTACAAGGAGACGTGCCGCGAGATGTCATTTAATTGAATAAAATGAACTGTTTTGGTTTAAAGCCATTGATCAACCCAGTATCCACAAAGCGACATCGCTTAGCAAAACAGATTTCTAAACCAATTATTCTTCGTTTTCTGAACTATTTATCTTTCAGTTTACATACAATTTGATCCGAACACTAAAACTTGCTTCTATTCATATGACAGTCATTTATTACATTGCATACTATGACTTACATTCGATCATCCTCCAACAAATCACGTGTTCTGTCTGCGCCAATCAGAAGACTTCCTGTCACTCCACCAAGTCCTAGGAATAGAATGATCCATGCCACTAAGGACGCACATGGCACGTGACTTAAACAGTGCAAAGTCCGTTCCAGACAGTTCTCGCTGTGCGCTGAAAATAGAAAAACATTGCATCAGTTAAATATCAGTAAGACCAATCAACTGACGTCACTTGTCACACTATACCCGATATCCTAGCCTGGCTCCCTGGCTGCATGGTTATTTTTTTAATATAAATACTGCAAGCAAAATAAGAAAATTTTGAGCCTCTAAAATAGCACATTTTATCTGATGGCTGAACCCTATGTTCGGAGCCAGGGGCAATAAAAAATGTCAATGTAGAAACAACCTGCTGGAGTTACTTCCCTCTTAATGAATAAACATAATATATGTAAATAAGAACAAACATAGGGACGGGAGCCAGTCTACCGATATCCTTGCGCACGCTTTTCTGAAACTGCTTTACCATCATACTAATATGGTAATAATTCCCTTTTGATTTATCTGACAATTAGTCAAGCGGTAAAAAATAATCAGTGCGATCCGTTTTATGCAAACTGCTTTTGATATGAGCTCGTACAACATTATTCCTGGTGAATTAATGATTTTTGCATTAGAATGTCAAATGTAAGCTTTTACCACAAGTTTGGCGGTTTGAATTTGCCGACGTACGCGATCGTCGTGAGCCAGGTTTTGGTTTAAATTCCTTTACACCGTCCTTTTCTGTCGGCGAGTTTATATCATGCCCATCATTAAATGATGAAGATGCTATTAGATTTGAAAACTCCGACATTTTCAGTCCGTATTTAACATTTAAATTTTACATCACAGCTATACGTTACACAGGTGTCAGTTATCTGTCACATGCAACAGATTATGACATATATGAAGTCTCCTCAGAAAACCTTTCCATTTCACTGATTTACACTCTCACCATGATGAATATTTAATCCAATGACTGATTCCAGTATATACCATAGAAAAAAGTCAATGACCAGCTTAGTAGTCACATTCTAACAAAACTCAGTCAATAAAAAATGCATGTTTCACAAGGAGTATATCTGTTCAGTTTGAACAAACGCCTCATTTAAACAACTGATCGAGATTCATAATTAACGTCGACTAGACATTCAACATTTTAAGTTGACAAAATGAGAGCAAAAATCATATCATAAAGTTTTGCAATTGATGTATGCCAAGCATAAACATAATTGCATCTTGTAATAAACTTATTAGTATAGCTAGATAGAAAATTCGGATGTAATGTTTTATATGATTGTGCGCACTGACGCACTAATAAAGCATTGCAAAAACGGGAATTCGGCATCGGAACGGATCCTACAAAGAAATAACAAGAAGACAATTGATAATATCATGACCCCAGACTGATCTTACATATTTAGCACCTAGGTAATGAAACGGTACAACATCAGACTGTAACGTTTAATGATAAATTGCTGCACGACATCCTCGTAAAAAAAGTTATGTCAAAATTATTGCAAGAAGAAAAACAAATCTAGAAATAGAAACAAAATGCTTTAACATGAACTTTGACAATTCTATATTTTTATAAACTGCAATGCAACCCGACTACAGCAAATACCACCGGAAATGCGAAAATGCGTGCATTGTACACAGGTTGTTGCTATAGGGAGGTTAGTATCTTTTATAGATGTATCAGTTTAAACATAGATAATCTAACTTTGCAGAAAGGTGTTTGTTTTTTGAAAGTGTCGCCAAAAGAGTACATTGTATGAGAAGGAAATGATTGCACGAACCAACGTGCATGAAAATGGATATAGTCTAAGACATGAAGTTTCGAGAGAGTATCTGTGGGAACCTGAAGTGTGCGCGGCGAACATTTAAGCTAGTATATACATACTGAAATCACTGATACATTGAAGTTCCAATATGTACCTGCTTGATAAATAAGTCTATCAGAAAACCTCATTAAGTTGCCTTGCGAACACCTTTGATAGGCTGAATTATATCTAGCAATCCCGGAAAGTTGCAATTAAACTGAGCCACATTGAAATTGTAGTGCTGTAGGCCAAATATAGTCAATTAAGCTCACTGATCGATACCCGACTAGCTTATACCTCATTAAGGAAAATGTGCAACTGCCGCTGGCTACCTGCAGTGTCTTAAGAGGTCAATCGTAATGCAGCGTAATTATTAAATCACATGCTACGTTGATTTATTCCAATTCAAATACGATTCTTGTGGTTGCTAGTTTTGACGTTTACGCTGTCTATATCTAAATACATGATAATTTAAGTAGTGCAACTGGAACCCGCGACGGACGGAGAGAATTTCCGCATACTTCTTTCCTGTCAAGCGCAAGACGTGAAGTCAATTATAAATCATTAGAAAACAATAATACGACGTTGGCTATAATTCTGACAAACAGGGATATAATGAATTTCTTATAGCTCTTAAAATTTCGAATTCCGTGACGATGGTAACGAAAGGACAGTCAATATACAATCTAATGTTACCATTGTCTGGCCAGAACATAGGAATCCACTTATACTAATGGCAAGAAAATGAAGACAAATTGTATCTTTGCCGCCCCTACATTTATTGCAACAGCTATATATACATTATCTCAATTTCAGGAGCTCGAGACAGACAAAATACATATTGAACAATTATGATATTCGTACTTTTGATATATAGAGATTTGTTTTTCATATATAAAGATATGTATTTCTGACAGGAGTCTCTGGTGAGTTCTAACATACTATAGCAACCAATCATCCAATACTGATCACTACCTCGATAACACCGCATCTGAATCTTATCATTCCGTATTGGATAATGAAAAATATGTATAATATAAGTTATCCTATGGGAGCAAGATAAAAAACTTATTTTCAGACTGTACATTCTATTTTCCCGCTATGTAAACCGGAAAGCATGCTGATAACGAATAAATATTTTTCGTCAAATAGTACACAGTCTGAATATCTGCTTCCTAGTCCATAAATTAAATGGCTGCCTGGCATATTTATATAAGATAATCTTTAAAATGAACAGAGCAAAGAAGTTATACATATGCGAACTTCTAAAAATGTCTGAAAATAAAATGTTTGCTATCCTTGGACTGCGGTCAGTGTTCTACTCTTTTCATTTCAATTGTATTCTTAAAACAAAACTACAGATTACACTTCAGCTGGTCTAAAATTTTCGAACTAAACCTCAAAATTTGTGTACTATAACGTATTTTATAGTAATTTGATAACTAGTTTCTGTAGCAAGAACGTTCAACTTAGTCATCACTGCAACCGACAAGGCGAATGGTTGAATCATGCAGTACATGTTATCATAAATTTAATACAAAGATATTATTATTGATATTACGGTTTTTCAATGCTTTAAACACTACTTAAGGTGCTTAACATGAATAACCTTTAAACAATACAGGAATACAGAAATGTACTAAGTAATGCATGATGTGTCAGCTGTATTACCCAATTAGTTAATGTATACTCATGTACTAGTATGTATAGTTTACCTGCTTTTTATTCCCACGAGTGACTTGATATTTGACAAAGGTCAAGACGCATCAACAAAAAATACGTATCATTTAACTTCACCCATAAGGGCACCATATCACAATTGTATAGATAAAGGTGTTGGATTTTTTGTACGAATGCACCTAAGGTTAAAACTGTTGTCGTCACCTTTAAAGCTGACAAGGACAAGTGGTTTACAGTTTAGTTTAATTAGTAAGTACAAAGAGTTTCAGTGCCTCAGGGATGTCCGGTTGTACCCATCTGTGGTCAAGCGGTCATTTGTAACAATGTAACAATGTATTGGCGGGTGAATTAGACATTTAAGACGTTAGTACATAATATGCCTGCAATACACTAAAGAGTAACGCTTATCTGAATTATGTTATCCAGAAACCTTACAGTAGTCAGTGAAAGACCAACCAGTGCATGTATGCTCGCCAACATAAAACCGTCTGCAACATAGATATAATCATAGCAACCAGAAGTGTATGGTGTTGCTTGTCGAAATCTGGTACTTACTTGTTAATATTGGTGAAAATTGGCCTATTTTCTATAGTCGGAAACTAGGAGTGTTCCTATGTTCAATGCCGTAAATAAAACTCCATTTTTATATACAGAAGCTGAACATTCTCCGGTGATGTTTTATTTAAGAGTTAAAGGCAACAGCCTACTTTTTATGCAGAACAACATAGTATCAAATGTGTGTCGCAAAACGTGCTTACAAATATGACACAGAGAAAATTGCTGACTATTACTATAACACCTCTTTCATGTAACTATGTTAATAACGTTTAATGTAGCCGTATCATTTACATTTTGCATATCTAATTTACTTGAGAAAATTAACACTATTTTGGGCAAATATTCACATAAAATATAAACCATTTCCTTTATTTATAGCAACTGCATCAAGCACCGAGATTATAATCTCAACGTACGAACAACGCATTTAAAGCACCGTATTGAGAAAAATTAATAACGTGTAAATGCTAATATAGCATAAAATTATAACAGGGATACTAGTAAATTTTCATGTATGTATTTTTGCCATTACAAGTTCGACCTCAATTGAAGATGATATATTAAGTATAAAATAGTATTTTGAATGTGAATGCGTGTTTGTGCTAATAAGTTAGCCTTAATAGCAATTTATCGTCTACACTGATTAAGGTTTTTTTCATGTATACGTAAGTCATGCAAATGCAGTACAGGAGTGTAGGTAAAGAATTGAAATGTTTCATAGTGCGCAATTATTATTTCAATTTGTCATTACACCTAAGTTGAATTTCAAAGAGTGGTTACACCTTTGTGATATACATGATCAATATGTAATTAACTATGAACGCTTAATAGCAAGTATGTAATTACATTTTCTGTTAGGATTTGGAATGTAGTTCGGCAATTCTATTAAAGGATTCTCGTCAAGAAAACTTCAATTTCTACGCGCGTCGATTTTAGCGTATTGATGCGCATTATTGCAGGAAATTGTGATTCACGCAATGCCATGCGAAGTGTGGAATGAATTTAAGTTTCTCTTGTCCGTTTAATGATGAAAGAAATATCGTACTGGATGTCGTAAATTCAATTTCTTGGATGTATATATGATTTATGAACATATGGCAATTCTACCTAACAGATGTACCAAAATACATATTTAATTGTTAGGTTCATTGAGTCTTAACGTTGATAATACTTGAAATTTACTTTGCCATTCTCGTCAAAGTCTTCTGTTACACTTTTTTTTCAACTATTGTACAGTTATACTAATTGTTATATTCTGACATTGAATTGACTATAGTAATTTAATATACCTAATGTGTAACTGTTTATAAGGAAAAGATTATATAAGCCAATTTTCGACCTGTCTAAGCGTTGTGGGATTCTGTAAATTGGTTATGTTTGTAAACATCTCGCTATAAATAGTTAAACAAAGGATTATTATAATTGATGCATACTGGATTTTTCTCTTCTTTTTTTGCAATTTTCGTTTTTTAAAGTCCAGTATTTACAGAAAGTGCTGTAAGGCTTCTAGATTAAATCTCAGGGAGTTTGTGACAGCATTTCCCTGGATTCTAATGTTGTCTGCTGCTGCCTTGCTCTAAGCTAGAACAATTTACTGCCTTGTTTTATTGATTGTTCTGTAAAAATCAGAAACCTGCTTCACTGACTCTAATTGTAACGATATCACGCCATCATATCTGCCTTTTATGTTGGCCTGGAAATTACATTACATGTTTATGCATGTTTAAGAGACATTAAAGAATGACTGCGTTACCGTGCTACGACAGTGTAATATATTTATCATATACGATCAACTGGCAGGTTTTCACTTTCACCGATAGATTCATTTGCATTTTGCAAGAGAAATATTCTAAACAATATATGGTATGACCTGTTGTTACGGATCTAATTCATTACAGCCCTTTGACTCTAGCAGTGCAAAAGCCTAATCTTACACAGAGCCCATGGGCAATTACTAATTTGAAATATCTCTATTACTTAATTAGCCTAGTCACAACATGCGTTTTAAGTTCACTTGACAATTTGACATCTTTGTTAACCGCAGCATAAACGTTCTTTTTTACCCTAGTTAGAAATTACATATTCCAGTACAGTACCAGGAAACAGTGATCTTTTTACGGAGAAGGTTGCTTTCAGAGGAAAGGAGACAAAATCTCAAACTGTAAAAATAAACTGGGCCAAGTAATGTAAGTAAATATATTGAATGATATACAAGAGTAATCAGTTTAACACCGGTATTTAGTGTAATCACACAGGTAATCACTGCGAGTGACTTGGTTTACTGCATGAAAGACAGAATTAAATTTATCAACTAAAACTACTATATGCAATGTGACAATTGACCTTACGCCAGATAGCCTGTAGCCACGCCTACCAGTTTTCAGGGGGAACAATTCATTCTAGGCCCGACAAACAAAGGAATCAAATGGCGACGGCAGAAATATTTTGCCGGACATTCTAGTTGATTTCGGCGTACGCTACCTCAATTCATACGTATTTCTAAAGTGAAAAGACAAAACACAATCGTTAATAAGTGGATGTTCTGTCGCGAATCATAAATTCTACAAAAAACAACGATACGTTGTTGTTAAAAGCCGGGAACTGAACCCGAGTATGAGGAAAACTAAGCAAGGCATGGGGCCGAGCGGAAAACACGTATAAAAGACGGAAATCTCTGAAACCATTATAGCTGATTTTGTGGGGGTTTTTTTAATTGTCCATTTCTTTTTCATTATAGAAACGTCAAATTTCGATCTCCGGAAATCATGTAGGGTATGCTATAAAGCAGACTAGAACATTATTTACACTTCATGTGATTAATTAGTGTTGATATAGACTGGGATTCTGAATCTATTTATCAATAATAGATAATTAAATAAGGAATTACATGTAAGATTTTCACATGTATTCATTTAAGAAAGTCGGATTCAACTCCAGAACTATTCAAGGCTTTTCAATATGTTACACATTATTCAGATTACATATCATTTATGGTCTAATATTAGACATGTATGGTTTTAAAGTATAAGTAAAGAAAGTTCTCTATTAGAAATAAAAGTGTAATGAAAATGAATAAGATATAGTCCATGCGTGATATAGTCCATACTCATATTTCAAGACATTTTACCGGCGCATCGCTAGCTTAAAAACAATGCTTGAGCCTACCAATTGCTTTATAAGGTTATCAGACTGGATCCCAACATTTTTTGTTTAACATAGCTCTTTATCTACGATAATTGCTATTTTTCTGAACTTTTGACGAGTGTTACGCTGTCTATTAAAATGATATTTAAGAACGAAAGCACACACGTATGCTAGTCAAATTTGACAAGCCCTATTTTGATGAGATCATCAGATAACAATTAACATTTGTTTTTTTATCTGTATTATTTGTTGTTTATACCAGTATACTTATCTACGCAGTGGGAGATTGTTTGTAAACTTCTATAAAATGCAATTAAATATGTTTCGGTTCATTAGCATAAATTTACACGTTACATTAATAATACGACATCAATATACTTGTGTTTTATCAGTACATACCAGTTACTTATGGTAACGTGGGATATTTATTTCTTAGAAATAAGAGATTACTAGGCCTTTTGTTAATAAGAAAGTAATTTCATAGAATTTTCTAGATAATTAAAAGTTATAACACATGAGTGATAGTGAATTGATTTCTTTTAACATTATTAAGATTTTAAGAACAACTATTCTTGAGACGTCCCCAGAGTGATACATCGTTTGCCAATACTTCGAGGTTGAGAGTGGATTTGGAAAGGAGCGTCCAATACATCCTCCTGTGTCTGATTATAGATATCGTTAAGTCACCTTTTAACCATATTTAAGATTTTATTCAGTTGGTATTTATAATCTTTGACTGGCGTAGTCCGGCCTAAGTTTGAGACAAATTGGCGGCTAACAATAAAGGTTATCTGTTCTGTTATCTGATTGGTCAGTTGGAACCTGTCAATCAACAATTTGTTATGTCCTTGGTAGTATATGATACAGGTAATTTCAATTCTCACTATGTATTCAATAAATATTAAATGAACTACATGTATGCAGTTACGATTATTCTTTCACATGCATATTTCACAGGAGATAACTCCTGCATGAGCCTATTCAGCTTTTGCAAACTTCTGAGCCAAGTTAAAATCTATTGCGACAGTAAAAGTGAGACAATCGAAATTTAAAAAAAAAATAGCTTTCAAACTAAAAAAACACGAAAGGAGCCGTGCCATGGGAAAACCAACATAGTGGGTGTGCGACCAGCATGGATCCAGACCAGCCTGCGCATCCGCGCAGTCTGGTCAGGATCCATGCTGTTCGCTAACAGTTTCTCCAGCTCCAATAGGCTTTAAAAGCGAACAGCATGGAGCCTGACCAGACTGCGAGGATGCGCAGGCTGGTCGGATCCATGCTGGTCGCATACCCACTATGTTGGTTTTCCCATGGCACGGCTCAAATGTTATCTAGCCGGTAGCTAGACTAACAGTTCCTAGACTTTTGGAGTGCTTTGTTCACTTGTTCATCTCCACATTTTAGTACAATGATTCTCACAGAATCAAACAGACATACGCATGTACTGCTTATTGTTTTGACAAAGTCCAACATTTTTTTATGATGAGATACAGGGTAACAAGTTCAGACTTAGTGGCTTAATGTGAAACTGAAATGTTTTTATTTTAACGTGCATCCTACTTTCACTGCAGCAGATAATGTTTTTAAAGTTCTGTGAAATTATTGCTATCGGTAGGGACTAATTTTCGTGGGGTTCGTGATTGCTTCAAACCGTTAAGTTAAATACCGACGAATCTTAATTATACCTTCTGCTTAAACTTAACCCCATCGAAGAGTCCGCTTATCGCTGAAACCGTGGGATTTTATGCTTACGAAATTGACTGATATTACAGTATGCTTTAGAATACGTTAAAATAATCATAAAAATATTCAAATGATTTCAAAATTAATAACACTGCGTGCGTGATGTGAATATTTATTTCCTGTTTGAAATTATGTAATTATAAACGGTGGGAAGCAAACTGCGCATGTCATAAATTTATAACGTTTTAAGCAATGTAGGTGTAACATTACCTTTGTCTCTAGATACTTTATGGTGTTCAGCCAGTAGATTTCCCTGATCATCCTGGACTTGTCGGGTTTCCCAAACATCCTCCATCCTCTCTCTATATATATACCTTAAGTCTCTTTAACACAACACTATAAGACTATGTGCTACTTCTCAATTGTCTGTCATTTTCTGATAAATCTATAAATGTCAACTTCGTTTAGATCACGTCTAAAGCCTAATGCAAATTCCAGTTTATCGTGATATATATCTAACTTTCCTGGCGATTCTTGTACGTATATCAGCAACACTTAATAACCGGTATAACTTCCTTTCTTTTCAATATACGCAAAGCTTCCTTTAAGTTAATGATCGTTGTATATATAAATCTTCAAGTTATTGCTATCTAATTAATATATAATGCTTTTTTTCTCGTCTTTTATATGGCTTAATCTTTCTAAAGGAAGAAATAATTCCAGTGATAAAGTCCACTAACAGAATCTGTATCTGTCAGTTATACTGCTTCAGACCTGGCCCGGGCACAATTCACGTGCTCTCTGAGATAACGTATGCAGTAATGTTTAGACGTACATATATTGTAGTTTCCCCGGAAACCGCACTCACTATTAATCTATATCAAGCTCGTCCCTCAGTGCTGACAGGAAATATATTCAACACATTATTAAATCAAGATATATCAATAACCGATGAATTTTTTCTCTGAGGAAAACTTATCAAATTTAATTAAACTAACACGAGTACTGGTATTCAAATTAAATTCAGAAGACAAATTTAAAATAAATAACGGCCTGCGTTACTTTCCAGAGCACTACGGGTCATTTTTGGTACCTCAAATGTAGTCTATCGGAAATGTTGAACAACAGGGAGACGAAAATGTATGATCTTAGTACCAAACATTTATTAGTTCTATAGACATAGTTCTGCACGTCTGATTAACCGGAAGTGACAGTGTATTGTCATTTATCTAGAAATCCTAGACTAATGCCCGGTAGCCGTTATACGGTTAGCATAAATGTCGGAAGGATATTATCATATCTCATGTAGTAAATATTAAATATCTTTCTTCAACTTAATTTTGATAATAGATAGGTTTTGAAGTAAAATAGTTCAAAATAAATGATACGAAAAAAGCAGCAATGAAAAGTCCATCTAACTAATATTTCGCGAATTGTGGAAAATGATGCACAAGGACCTATACATTATATCTGACACAGTAATTCTACAACTCTGAACAGGTTCATGTATATCTACATTGTGAAACTTTTTCTACATGCAAAAAGTCATCAAAATGGCAATTCTACCGTAGAGATCCCTCGTGAAAATTGACCGGAGGACAAACATATTCAAATCGGTCTGACAAAAATCAAACACATGACCGTATATTTTGTCTTGTTTGAATTTCCTTCGGATACTAATGTTGCTTTGAAGAATATGGTTAAATAAAATTCTAGATGGCAGAAAAAATGTTTCAAACGTGCAGAACTACCTACAAAATAAAATAATTTTGACAATATTTACGACGCTCTGCGTTAGAAAAAGTTTAAACATAGCTAATTTCTTCATTTAAATTTGCTTATCTGCAGTGGGGGAGAATTTGCTTCAGAATATGTAAATCTAGTTAATCAGTTATGCAGTTTTAATGCTTTGTTTTTAAATTAAGTCGCCCAAAATACACTTGCAGTTTCATAAGGGAAGTGCACTATTAATATGATATATTAATGTTTGTACATTATTCATTATATGAGCCGCCCCATGAGAAAACCAACATAATGCGTTTGCGACCAGCATGGATCCAGACCAGTCAGGATCCATACTGTTCGCTAACGGTTTCTCTAAGTGCAATAGGCTTTGAAAGCGAACAGCATGGGTCCTGACCAGACTGCGCGGATGTGCAGGCTTGTCTGGATCAATGCTGGTCGCAAACGCATTATGTTGGTTTTCCCATGGTGCGGCTCATATTATTATACATTTGTATTTTAAACGTTTACAAAACAACTATTTATCTTTGACTGAACGTGTTCAGTTTGACTGAATATGCACTTAATTAACATTCCATACATTATCAAAATACCGTAAAATCCTACACAATTTAGTTCAGAAGTATAGTTATTCCAACTTATAGTATGCAACCTTTCTAAAGAAAGTTTTCTTTTGAAACTGCAGCCAGTACTGCCTAAAGTTTTAAATTTACATAAAGGAGACTAGCAACAATCGGCTAGATCACTTAAAATCAGATCACTATGTGTGACATTTAAGTACTTGACAGACCGAAACAAAAACATTTAACACCTAACACTTTTTAATTGATTTTATTTAGTCTGTACGAAAACACTCTACATTCGGATAACCTTTTTTATACATCAGCTGTGCAGTCTTACAATTAAGGCTAAAACCAATTACGATTCTTAAATGAATAGTATCAAGAACTTGATTAAAATGCATGAAAGAAATATTCATGAGGGCAATCAAGTGAAATCTCTGTCTAAAACAGAATGATAATTTCACGAATCCGTATTCATTTCCCCTCCAAATTATCAGTTGACAGAGAAGATGTTTGTCACAGGGTGAGAAAAATGTGCAGTCAGTCCGGGGCATCTTCTCCCCTAACGTGACCAAGTCCGTATCGTGACATTTAAAAAAAAAACAAAGCATTTCGTACTGTTACTTTTAACATTTTGTTAGTGATAACATGCGTTGTTTTTTTTTTATGTATTCGCGAGTAAACGTTATGATAATATGCCGGCTTCAGGTAGCATGAAAAGCTATAAATAAATCCTTAATGCCTAAATACTCTTAACATATGGATACTCCAACGTACTCCAATAACTGCAGAAAAACGTTAGGCTTATTCTTCAAAGTTATTTCAGTCGTACAATTTAGTGCAAATCCATATACAAATAGATCAAAAGGATTTTAAACTACTGAAACTGAATACTCTTACACCGTTGATCAATAAACTGTGATAATAACACAAAGAAGACCAGAGTACATAAAATATGTTAAATTGTTGATACATTCATGTAGAGTTTGGACTACATGTTTATGTATGAGCCATAATTTACATTGACTGACAGTAACAGATGTTTATGGGGTAGCACTCATAACATAAAGGAGCAATTATTCTATATTTCCAAGTTCTAGGGATACTCATATAGTTCAAGGTTGGTAATGTCAAAATACAGAAACCATACCCTTTCATAAACATACATAACTTCCTAAGAAGATAACATTAAAACTTATGAAACTCAATTTCTTCCGATATCAGATACCATGTATTTACGTCCATGGGGTAGTTACTTTCAAGTCTTCGTAAAACATTTGTTTTCCTAAAATGTTATAACCTCATATGTAATAATAAGAAAGAAAGCACGAAATAATTGTAAATTGATCTACATGACATCAACGCTATCAGCTTCCCATCTCCTCAAACAGTATAAAAATGACAACAGCAATAAACGAAAGACCGAATTTGATAGATTTATATATATCTCCTACGTGATACGAGAAAACCGTTGGGAAATATGGTATACTAGGCGATATGAATCAATTTCATTGTATCAGGATAATTATAGAATTGATCAGCCAGTTTCAGCTGCCTAACATGAAACACATCAAGATAGCATTGTGTTCAATGTAAACCAGCGTGTCTACAATATAAACAACAATCTAGAAACAGTCTGGCAGATATAATATGAAAATATTTAGTGCATAAATATGTATCAAAGCTTTTACAGCGCTGGCGTTTCATAAACTACAGACTCGATCAGTAAAGTAATATGCATTTGCTTGTGTATGGCCATAATACATGCAAAATATACCACATTAACGCAATAAATCATATATTCCACCGAATTTTTAGAATCAAAACAAACAATAGATCCGAAGTTGCAAAACATATATCCAGTATATATTCCAGAAAAAAATAAAAGCACCACTGTTAAGCACGTGTCAGCTGTTTGCTTGTATTCCTCACTGATGAAAGGTATACCCCTCACACACAGGTCATATAGTAACTTGGCAAAACCCACAAATATTCTTTCATATACAGTCGAGTTATGCATAAAATCTTCTTCACTTAATGTTCCCAATGTAACACGTAGCGTATAAACATTACTAGATTTATGCAAACTTGATAAACACATAAATGTCTGCACTTGACAGAAACATTCCGAATATGATTAACATTATGATATGTGAGATTTGCTATTATGTAAGTGCAAAGTCACAGATAATGAATACAAATTACATCCGTTTGTGTTTTATGACCCGTGTTACTTTACATGTTTTCTATCTCGTACTATTTACACCTTAACTTCCCCATCAAATATAACTCGTTCACAATACTTAAAATCACATTCAGGTATCATTTATATATTGGTTATTCATATCAATTTATACTAACTGCAAATATAACTTCAACACCAGATTGTCATATAGAAAATAATCCGTATCGGAGTGTCGATCTGAATAATTGCATATATAGTAAATGACCATATGTCGCTAGAGGCATTTTGCCTATTTTATATTATAAACTACCTTGCTGTACACAACAACTATACAGTAATTTGTATTATAGTTTTGGATGAAAGACACTAGCTTCTTGAATTTCAAAGGATGTGAATGTAATCTCGGCTATTTTATCACCATCTTTTGTAGTCTTTTTTTTTCGTAGACTGTGACACCAATTTAAAATGTGCTAGTTTGTAATGAAAATGATTTGACGAATTTATCGTCCCCCGCTTGTTTATACTGTTCCGTGTGGTTGATCACAGATGTTGTACTGTTATTTCGCTAACTTCAATTTATACAATGACTACGCTACAATTCTTTCGTAGCGCCCTCTAGTGTTAAAAAAATCATGAAGAATATCCGTTGTAACAAGCAAAATAATGGCAGAACCTATTAAAAAATGCAACATCCCTACCATTAATGTTATATGGATCCAACGATACCAAATGACCAGCAGTAATAAGAAAATTGAGTACAATTGGCCAAGACACAAACAGAAGTTTGTTTCCGCTGTATGTAATGCATAAAGCATGTATATTTATACGCAAACCTGTAAATATTTATGTTCAATTAATCTTGCTGTGTAAATATATCATGAATGTATCAAAACGGCTCTGAAATATTTACACTTCCTTTATATAGTTCATAAAACAGTCTTTATTGACATTTTACTGTTTTATACAATTTTCAGCATTTGCGGTTTGAAAAAAGTCTTTCATGATAGTATCGACAATAAAGAGTTTGTAAACACACGCTAAAAGCGATACAGGCTTTCCCATGAATCGATACCGAGACTAAATAATCATCTACGCATGATAAGAACGCAATTGTATGTCTACGAGTGACTTAAATATATATAAGATATGAAATACTTGCTTTTCTTCACAAAATGTAATAAAACCAGCCGGATGATGTTGAAATATATGATTTAAAAAGAACTATTAGTTTCACTCAACATAAAATTTAAATCTAGAAAAGGCAAGCACTACAACATGCATGTTAAACATATGAGAAGTGACAAGACGCGTAAAAGAAAAAGAAAACCAACACTAATAAGGTCCCGACAGAAGCCCTTCATCAATATCTATCTGGTATATGGAGCATTTATATCCAATAATTGGTCGCCTCAGGAAATAGACTGTCTGCCGAATAACTATTGAGCTGTATAAACCAAATTATATAAGATACCATGCCGGCAAACTATTGATCCAATACAATAGTGTAAAATTGTATACGTATAGTACAGCTTCAGTAGTCGGTACGGTCATATCCCGTTATGTATACGTATAGTACAGCTTCAGTAGTCGGTACGGTCATATCCCGTTATGTATACGTATAGTACAGCTTCAGTAGTCGGTACGGTCATATCCCGTTATGTATACGTATAGTACAGCTTCAGTAGTCGGTACGGTCATATCCCGTTATGTATACTATAGTACAGCTTCAGAAGTCGGTACGGTCATATCCCGTCATGTATACGTATAGTACAGCTTCAGTAGTCGGTACGGTCATATCCCGTCATGCGAACACTATTTAGTTTCGTCTATACTAATTCATTTTAGCTCTGACGAAATATAGAAGCTTCTTTGTTCGCTTCCTGTTTGCGTAATATGGAAAAAGACTGTCTAAATCAACTGAGTGACCGACACTAAATTTTAAACACTAGACTGCTGCATCACATGTCACAGCTTAACTACCTCAATTCTTTTTTACAACATTGAAAGCTAAAATTCAAAACACTGATCCAAAATGATAACATTGCGAATAATGGATTGAAAACCGGGGTTTAAGTAACTTGCATATTCTGGTCAAATTTATATCACGTCGCTCAAGAGATAAACTTCTTAAAAAACGCTCCCTACTAAAATCAAACGGCTATGAGGGCATCTTTGTAAACGAGGACCTCACCAAATACAGGTCGGAGCTGCTTTTCGAAGCAAGGCAACTTGTTAAACGCAAGCACATTATTGGTGCTTGGTCCACTGAAGGAACAATTCTTGTAAAAGTCACTAAAGACAAAAAAGTTAGTGTCCACAGAATCCACACCAAACGTGACATCAATCGGTTCCTGTCATACACTGTAGCAGAAAACAGCAATTCCTCCTCTAATGTCGACTAGTTTATTTTCCGCAGTATATTGTTATAATTTAAGTAGATCAATCATGAACTTTTCGTGGATTACCTGTATTGCAATCCGTTCAGTATAATTTACTACCTGTGACGTTTCTTATCTACTTGTTATTGCACTGAATATAATAATACGAATTTGGTCAAATGTTTTGACTGTGATGTACTTATCTGCTCTTTTTGCATTGTAAAATAATTATTTATATATTGACTGTTATGTTAATTAATTGATTTTCATTTTTGATTACCATGCCTTAGTTAATACTGAAACTCTTGATTCAGAAATTAAAATGCTAAGATGTAGCTAAACATTGTTATATTCCTGCATCTGCCGCTTGTAATGTTATTTTTCATACAAGACTGCGACCCAGTACAATTAATTCATCCAACTGTACGTTTTTAACAGATACACGTGGTGTAATTCCATTTGAAATTTTTTGTTAACCTTCTGGATCTGTCGTTTGTAAGATTCTTTTTTTCTCTCACATGACAGCTTTGCAGTACAATGAATTCGGCCAGTTATAAATGAGTTATACGCGGTTCATTTTTTTATTCATTTTTTTGTACCTTCATTTTCACATATAACTGCTGTCAATATCAATATGACTAAACAACTTTATCATGGTGTAATTCAATTTGTTTTCATACTCTGCCGTTTGTAATGATCTTTCTCATACACGAAGTTAATTCAGCCAATATGACTGATACATGTCATGTGGTGTAATTTCATTTTCATTGTGTTTTACTGCTATGTCGCCTGTAATGTTTTTGTTTTTTTCCACACATGAATGCTATCCAGTACAGTTTATTCAGCCTAAATGACTAAACCTTTTCAACTGAGATACAGGTGGTGTACTTTTGTTTTTTATTATTGTTTATTGTTTTTTTTTGTCGCTTGTAATTTTGTTAATTCTTACACGACTATCACCCGGTATAGATTATTCAGCCATAATGACTGATCTTTTTTCATCAGAGATATAACTGACGTATTATTTCACTTTTTCTTGTTTATTGCTTTTTCCTGCATCTGTCGTTTTCTTTTAAGTTTCTTTTTCGTACATTAGTGCTGTCTAGTAGAGTTAATCCAGACAATATGACTGAACATTTTTGAAATGAGATTTATGGGGAGAAATTCCATTTTACCGTTTTTCTCCTTGCATCTGTTTGTAATATTCTTTTCATACACGTTTTTCAGTTCAACCCAGTGTGATGTTTATTTATTTTGTGATGTTGAACAGTCAATAGAATTCTTCTTATCCAAGTTATTTTCCGTCTAATCTATTTTAATAGCTATAAAACCTAACTATGTAGTATTTAAGCGTTTAGCAAATTAGTTTATCAGCATGTACATTAATGTATTTCATCTATGTTCTTTACTTTTCAAAAAGTCACCCTAATTGTTTTCATCTTATCCCTCACACATCCTCTAATTTTTCATTTAACAGATCTAACAAATGTCGTATCTTTGCATCTATTTTCTTATTTGTCTCCAGTACTTTGTATCTCTTAAAGTCTTCACTTATCTCTTAGCCTTATTTTGTCCGATTTGGCCTGTACGTCTCAAGGATATTGGATATGTTATTCGATTACCAATGACGGCGATTTTCAGATTCTTGCTGTCTATTTTTTCAATCACATAAATAAACGATTAACTTGTAACCAAGCCGTCAAGTACACATACAGATACCATGGGTTCCTACCTTTTTTCTCACATATGTTATTACTCATTACTATCCATAGTTGTCCAGTATTTGTCTTGTCGTTATGTAACTCCTTGTTAGCAAGCGCTTGTATTTACAACAATGTCAACCACCCTCGTAGTAAAAATACTTTGCTCAACATGGACAGACTCTACAATAACTTAATGTTCATGGAATATGTAATCAACTGTTTATTTGTCGTTACTTTTGCAGCATGGATTGCATGCCTCCTGCTGGTTGCTGGGGACATACATAAAAATCCAGGTCCATCTTCATCCACGTCATCTTCTGACACTACTCCCACAAACACACTAATACATCTGAAATCTATATCTAATCATCTTTCTTTCGTTCATTTAAATGTTCAGAGCATACAGCATAAACTCGATATTCTATATGCCGAACTGTGTGACTTTGATATTCTTGCTTTCTCTGAAACATGGTTGAGTAACTCCCTCGCATCCGAAGATATAGTGTTGCATTCATTTCATAAACCTGAACGTAAAGACCGTACTGGTGATTCACATGGAGGTGTTATCTTGTATCTAAAAGAAAACATCCATTACTTTCGCAGACATGATCTTGAGATCAACCGCCTTGAATGTATATGGGTCGAAATAGTTCTTTCCAACAATAAACATATACTTTTTGGAGTTTTTTATCGTCCCCCAAGTTCAGATGCATTATACAACAATCTTATAGAGGACTCCATCGGCCTAGCAATTGATACAAATGTCCCTGATGTTATAGTCACTGGTGATTTTAACTACAATGCCCTTGGTCCAAATCCACATCGGAACATATTATCCATCACACAGCAATTTAGTCTTGAACAACTTATTGACGAACCCACACATTTTACAGAAAATTCTTCGTCCTTACTAGATCTTATTTTCGTTTCAAATAGCAGTAACGTTCTTCTCACTGGCGTAGGTGAACATTTCCTGGAACAGGAACAGCGTTATCACACTCCTATCTATGCTCTTCTCAAATTTCACAAACCCAAACAGAAGTGTTTCGATCGACTAGTCTGGGAATATGATCGAGGTGATTACGACAGCATGCGAGAAGAACTACACAATTTTGACTGGAATAGCTGTTCTGATCAGGATATAAACAAATATGCTTCTAATATAACTAGCCAAATTACTTCCATTGCAAAAAATAATATTCCAAACAAGAATATCAAAGTTAGACCCGGTGACGTTCCTTGGATGAATAACGAGATAAGGAAATATATACGCAAGCGTAAGAGAACTTATAGAAAAGCAAGAAAAACAAATTCACCTTACCAATGGCAGAAATTTAGACGACTCCGTAATGAAACTGTCTTGCTGATTCGTGATGCTAAATCAAACTACTTCACAAAACTTTCAGACAAACTTAAAAATGGCTCTTTTTCTTCCAAAGATTGGTGGAATGTTTTAAAATCTTTTATTTCCAAATCCACCGACAACACTATTCCCTCACTGTACAATTCCAATACGCATCAAACCACTTTCCCTGACTTTGATAAAGCTAACCTCCTCAACGAGTACTTTCAGAAGCAGACATATATTGATGATGGAAACCGAGACGTCCCAGACCTATATCCTTCAAACCAAGTCTTAAGGAACATCCATCTTTATCCAACGAAACAGAAGATGTTTTAAAGTCCTTAAAAGTTAATAAGGCCGCAGGTCCTGACGGAATAAGCAACAGAATTCTTTTTGAAGCTTTTCAAGAACTATGTGTCCCTCTTTGTGATCTCTTTAATGCCTCATTACAACCAATTCTCTATTGTGCCGAATATGTGGAAAGAAGCTCACGTTAGCGCAATCTACAAGAAAGGTGATGCCACTCTTCCTAGTAATTACCGCCCAATCTCCCTCTTAAATACCATTGAAAAAGTTTTTGAACGTCTTATTTTCAAGCATGTTTTCAATCACCTTCATGATTCTCGTTTTTTTACTCCAGTGCAATCTGGTTTCATTCCAGGTGACTCAACAGTCAACCAACTTGTTTCATATATGACACTCTCTGCAAAGCCCTCGATAACGGTCTTGAGGTACGTGTGGTGTTCTTCGATATCAGCAAAGCCTTTGACAAAGTCTGGCACAGAGGACTACTTTGTAAACTTAAACATGCTGGAATTACAGGTCCTCTCCTTAATTGGTTTGAAAATTATCTTTCTAACAGACGTCAACGAGTTGTCCTTCCTGGAGTTAAATCAAACTGGGCTTATGTAAAAGCTGGCGTTCCCCAAGGATCAATCCTTGGTCCCTTACTATTCCTTATCTTCATAAATGATATTGTTGATGAAATAAGATCATGTGTTAACCTTTTGCTGACGACACAAGTCTCTACGTTATAGTTGAACAACCAGATACAGCGGCAGGTCTTCTTCAGTCTGACATTCAAACATATCTTCGTGGGCAGATAAATGGCTCGTCACATTTAATCCTTCCAAATCCGAAACGGTGTTGGTATCAAGAAAACGAAATGGTCAACCACACCCTCCTCTTCAAATGTATAATCAATACATACCCGAAGTAACTGTCCACAAACATCTTGGTGTATTCTTGTCAAGTGATTGCTCCTGGCATCCTCAAATCAACTACATCTTAGAAAAAGCGTGGAAGAGGGTTAACATTATGCGCAAATTGAAATTCTCGCTTGATCGCAGATCCCTTGAAATTGTATATCTCTCTTTCATAAGACCTTTACTTGAATATGCTGATGTGGTGTGGAGCAATTGTACAAAATATGAACTGGGCCAACTTGATAAAATTCAAAATGAATGTGCACGCATTGCATCTGGTGCGACTAAGCTCATCTCAATAGAAAATCTACAAAGAGAAATACATTGGGAAACTCTCTCAGAAAGACGCTATAAACATAGACTCATCTTGTTCTTTAAAATGAAGTCGAATTTGACCCCCACATATCTGTCTTCTCTCGTTCCTGACTCAGGTGACACACGCTACAATTTAAGAAACTCAGACAACATCCACGGTATACCCGCAAGAACAACACTTTATTTCAATTCATTTTTGCCTTCAACTATACGTGATTGGAACCTGCTTAACCCTGATACTCGCAACTCCCAAACACTGTCTTCATTTAACGAAACTTAAACTTAAACAAGCGACGTACACCACTGTACTATTACGCTGGGGACAGAAGTCTCAGTTCTCCATACACGTCTCCGTACTAAATGCAGTGCACTGAATTATCACTTGTTCCTTAGAAATATTTCTCCTACTCCATTATGCCAATGTGGCAATATTGAAACTAATCATCACTTTTTCTTTGAATGTACACTTTACAATGATTGCCGGAACGATTTTCTTAATAATCTGCGGAATTTTGATATTGACTTGGATACTGTTCTGTTTGGTAACCCATCCCTTTCTGAGCAGGATAACATGACTATATTCTTCTACGTACAGTCCTTCATATCGGACAGCAAGAGATTCTTATAAGACAAATGACCCTTTTCTTTAAGACAGACTTCAACACTTCTATCTTTATATTTATAGTAAGACTATAACGCAATAGATATCATTTCATTATTATTACTTCACTTTATAACAACTCTATCTTCTTTTACTAACCCTTTTTCGTCTTTATTTTTCTTTAACAAAAATACTGAACTGACAATCTTTGTACATTTGTTTTCAGATAACATAACGACAACATTTTTTTTTCTTTCAAGTCCCATTTTAGCTACAAATTTATAGTATGTCTACAAGTTAATTGTCCGCGAAGGAGAAGAATTCTATAAGACTAGTCTTCCATTCTTATCCTTTCCTAAGTTACAATATTCACTGTATGACTATGTATCAATGTATATGTTAACTATTTGGGAATAAATATGTTTAAACTAAGTAACTTGCAACCAAAGACTGAGCCATGCGGCGAGCTTTGATTTTACCATTCTGATATCCCCGCCGTTGATAATATTATGAAATGACGAACTATTCTTTTATTTTGAAAGGGTAAATAAAAGTTGATTCAAACAAATAACATATTTGTATATAGCAATTATTACAGGTTGATTTTTAGACTTGATAAACTTTTCATAGTCCGTCCCTAAGACAACATATACTTGAAAAAAGAAAATTTGGCAAATACTGTTAGTAATTAATCTACTAATCAGTTAAACAGAAGCCAACCAAATCAAACATTAATTCTTTGCATATAATATATAAAACGGCATACTTCATATACTCTGCCAAAGTAATTAATATTTCGTTATTAAATGCATATGAGATACAATATTCGCAAGGATATTAAACTTGTATTAATAGTGATCGTGATAATATCAAATAATTTTCAGACATGTCTGATCTAGATGGTTGGCATTAAATATCTAAATGCTAATAAAAGTTATGTACCAAGTGTCTTTCAAATCTATGGCAGATGTGCTTTTAAAGACCTCAGCACATCATGTAATAATGTACAAATATCTTTCTACCACTTTTACAGCATTACATTCGATCCCAAATATCAACAATTATTCTGAGTGGTCCGTCAAAAGGAGGTCAAAGCCACGAAACCAAGAAGCATTTCTGCCAAATAACTTAGAAAGGTGGACTGCCACAGAAAAGCACAATATTATTACTGGATGTGCAAGTTGTCCCAAAATGATTTATATCTGTATAAACAAACAAAAATACCATGTAAGTCTAGAAGATCATCCAAAAATGCAATCAAGGACTTTCAAAACGCCGCATCCACACATGACAATCATTTCTTTCTTGCTGGACAGGTTGTGACTCTAGGTTCGACACCACAACGTGAACGTTTTTATATCATTGAACAAACTGAGCAGTTTGTTTTTCTTTCGAATCTCTATTATTATATATCCGAATAAAACTTACCTGAATATATGCTTCATGAGCAGTAACCACGCTGCGTTTAGCACAAACGAATTACTATCTTTATACGCCTATATATGAGGCCAACGGACGCATGGCTTTGCGGGCGGGCGAAGGACGGAGGATGAGAAATGACAATAACTCGCCTTGAGAATGTTGTACCTTATTGAGCTAAAAGCATCAGCAAAGCGAGTATCAATTGTGCGCAGTCATCATTATTATATCTGTGGTCAGATTGTTTTCTTTAAAGTAACCTGTTTGATAAAAGAGACTTATTCTCTCAGTTCATAGAAGTAAAAATCCCCCAGAATGACTTTTATTGCTCCGAATAGTCATTTAGGTAAGTAAAGCTCTATTTACAGAAGCTCATGGGAAATCTATTTCGCAGAATAAACATTGATTATTCAGAAATGGTTTGTGTTTTGATCTTCTGATTCCTTCGAGCAGACGTTATATCTGAAACAATAGAGCTTCAACGTAAAAGGAATAAATTATAACTAATAGTAGGGTAGAAGATCTTATTTAAGTGGATGTAAAAATGTGAATGCAAGGGGCATACCTGAACACGCTAGTTTTCTAGTTTTACTACTGGTATTTTGCAATGTCACATGAAATTTGTAATTCTGATCAATGTTTTATGATCTATAAATATTATAACAAAAAGTTAGTCTGTGCACGATTCTTTGTAACTGTTGTTTTCCTGGTATTCACATAACTTTCTGACAGGTAAGGAATTGACTACCGACCTCAGCTAATGAATAAAGGTATCTAATGTGCGCTAGTTTTTGTTCTAGCGTTGCATCATTTCTAACTATTTAAACATTTCTGGGAATATGAAGTCTTTTTTCAAGAATTTGGGGAGTGGGTGGGGGGGGGGGTATATACAATTTTAGGGGTTTATGCAAAAACTTCATTCTGAATTCGTCACAAGGTCATTTATACTGACAGTTTGGTTTAAACAATATCTTATTAATCACAATTCATATATTAATCAAAAATGCATACAGGATTGAGTAAGAAGCTGACTCTCCTTAACAGACAGTTTAATGGTTTATGTAACGTACATATTCATTTGCTGTCAATTTTGATACTTATTTATTTATGTTGTAAATAATAGGTAATAATACGTTTTAAAATGCTTTCATTACATCAAAATAGAATATGGCTGTTTAGGGGTGCAATAAATTATATTGATCTAATACAGAAAAAGAAAAAAGCTTTTGTGATTAAATCGCCTGGTTAAACAAATACATTTCAAACATGTCACAAAATGCTCTTTCAAATACTTTATAGCTTTAGAGACAATGCTGACAAGCCTAACGTTTAATTTATGGAAATCTTTGGGAAGGTGCATTAACAATTTTATTTTACAGATTTCTTTTTTTAGATAGAACGGCCGCTAATTATGTGCTCTGTATCTACGGAAGAATGGTTTTGTAACAGTTATTTAATCACTGAAGAAGTGTCTTGTTTAATGTATGTCATCCCCCCTTATACTTGTAACGCAATAAACCTCCTTTACGAATATTCTAACTTGCATCTGTTTCAGTTTATTCATACCTATTTTAGTGCAAACGATAAGAAGCTGTTTAGAACGGTTATGTAACAAAACCTTTGGTCTAGGAAGGCGACTTCAAATCCCTTCTGGATTGCATAAACAATTAAAATGCATTGCCAACATGTCGCCCGATAATACACAATTGTCTACTATATCATTTGTCTTGCATAGTATGTGATCTATAACCAAGTTGTCGAAGGCATCTGGCTTCTTTATTTCGTGTCTGAATGGTAGGCATGTATACAAAGATTGTTTTGCAATAATCCAGAAGCTAATACAAATAAAATACACTGCAAACCTCGGTAGGATAAATGTCATGGCGAAGATGTGCAGAAGCTCGTTTTCAAGTTTTCTATGACAGAAATATTACAATTTCGCAGTATCAGAAATCTTTAGGGAACATTATTCAAAACTCCTAAATCTTGTAAGAGTTGAATACTTAACTAAGTCAGTAGTTTGAATGCTTCTTTTAAATTGCAAAAAGAATTAGCCATCTTAATTTACAGTCTTGAATTTGTAATCAATGAGAAAACTTCAATTTTTTCTGGAGCATATACGTTGTGAGCTATCTTTGAGAAATTCAAAATCCTAAAATGCATAATTGTCTAATATGACATAACAGCTTGCCGTACTTTGTGCTTAGCACGAGTAGAATCTATATGTGATCCTTAAATACCTATAGTGGAAAGCATTTGACTGATTGATGTTTATCCATGAACATAAATCTCACAAAACGGAATAAATTGTCCATACTCAGGAACACGCCTCAAAGAAATGCAGTTATGAGGATGTATATTTATTTACAGTGAAAACGCTTTGTACAAGTTGTACAATATGACTCCTTTTGTTGCAAGTATATATCAGTTATGCAGTAACACTTAGAACTACTATAGTACAAATGATGTCATTGATGTTGTCTCTAAGGAGCCAAAACAGAACTTCATTTCATGCATATTATCCTATTATATTTCATATCTCACTTATAGAATCAGATTATATTGATACATTTTTATTACGTCTCAATTCCACTCGAAATGCGTTCTGACAATTATTTTTTCAGTAACTCAAGTCAATCTGAATAGGATCGCATACAGTCCTTACGAATGTTGTACGAGTATGACAAAACCCTGTCACAGCAACCTGTTTCCATAACTTAAAAACAAAATAATGCTGCGAATGAATAACCAAACGCTTTATGAGGTAGCATTGCTTTACGTACCTGGCTGAATACAAAACTATAATCATACGAAGCAAATACAGCTTTGAAGAATTTGTGCAAAGGGTCGGAGCAAAGACAGCTGATGCTGCATCGACAACACAACTGGTCCATCGCTTTGGCAACATAAGCAGTGGGGTTTTGACAAATGAGTATACCATGAAATGTAAATGCTAGATTCGTTTACTGCTCGATGACACTAATTCATTTCATTTATGATCATTTCCTTACTAAATCAATGTTGATGGCTTTTGTGTTCGTGTCAAACTATAATAAACCTTGTCTTCCCCATTTCATTCCAATTTGAATGTAACTGAGTTTTATAGCTACAGAGATAATTGCTGATGGTGGAGATAGCGGAGATTCCTAGTATTATTGGCGCATTGCAAAGGGACATTGCATAATTATCTGTGAGTTCAGAGAAAGTGTGACTTACTTTACTAATTTGACTTTATGGTTGTGGGCCTACTTTGCGATGCATGGCTCTATGATTGTGTTTGGGCGGGAAATATACCCTTATCTTTTTCTTTAATTTTAGGACTACAACAAAGCTAATTAAAATGTTAAATATTAATGCAATTATTATCTCATAATATAAATCTATATGCAAATTATTCTCTCTTAAGGGAATTCTATGGGTAAGGAAAGTCATTTCTGGTCACCTCTTAAGAGTCAGCAATGATGGGCCAATGGAAAGAGAAGAGACTGAAAATAATAAAAGTAAGATAAACAAACGACGGAATGAAACTAATCCACGGATATTATTGTCTTCATTTAGTCTGAAGATGTTGACAGTTCATGTAAAAGGCTATGATTATTTATTGAATTCCACTAAAGCGCCTATGTGACTGTTTTGCATTTGTACCTCAACAATCTTGCAGGTTGTGCTTTCATCAAGGAAGGTTATCAAAGCAAATGATCAGATTTCTATTACGTCACTTTGTAGAGACTTTACACACGTGTAATTTTGTGTTGTTTAAATTCTTTCTGGTATTCTCAAGCAAACGTTTCCATACACAGTCACAAAAATGTTTATGTAACTGTTAAACCAGATCTTCAGTTCATAATTGCATTTGACATATTCAATGAAATGGCACCATTATAAGCCTTATAATCGGGTTCCGTTGAAACAAGAGAGCAGAGATGGTAATGTCGGAACTACTTTATCTCAAAAGCCACTTTACATTAGAACAACCTAACATTTGAGTTCTATTTTTGTTCCACCGCAAACGAGTAGAATGACCTAGTTTTTTTAAGTATTTCATAAGAAGTTCTTTGTTTTTGATGTTCTAAGCATTTCTCTACTTGTAGGTATACGAGAATGTGTTCTGTTTGAAGTTTCTATTTTTGCAAATTAATACATTGTCATATCAGAAAATGGAAACGTCCCCAGTGTAATAAAATATTGATTGAAGTAATAAAGAAGACGGCACCGACACATTTGACTAAATTACATTCTTCATGGTGAGGAAAAAAAGAAACAGTAAACCTTTAATACTTGGATACATCCGTCACACCATTATCTAGCCATTACTCTTACGTGTGTTTTGCCATTTTTGACGAAATGTTTTCCTTTTATCGCCTTCATTTTTGCGAAGATTCTTTGATAAGACGCATAATACTGAATATGATTAATCACGTGATATGTCAAGTAACATACAAGCCTATTTTGCTTGACATATTAATATCTAAGCGTTCAATATAAATTGCTGTTTCCATATCTTTTTAAAAGTATTATGTTCTCTTGGTGGAACGCCCGTTTGAACACAAAATGGCTACTCTTTTAATAATTTCTGTAATTCCAAAGTAACAGCTTTGATATACCCTTGAAATTTAAAATTAATACGAAATGATATAATGTCCAACCATAAAAGCTTTTAGGTTACCACCAAAATGTACAAGGAAACATTTTGAAGACACGTTTTTGCTGATCGACTAAGTTTTTTTCGGGAAGTATGTCTTAATTAAAAGACGTGTGTATCAATTTCAGAGTTCTTAGTATATATTATAACACCAGGTCAACGGATCAGACTTTGGCGTGTTAGAGAATTCGACCTAAGTGGCTTTTAAAGTTTCGTGTGTTAACTTCTACAGATGGCAAATTAAGTTACCTATAACAAATAGGCAAGATTCATGTATTTGCAAATGCCACATTTATAATCAAAGAAGTAGTGCAACATAAAACACACTCTTCCTTTCGCATTCCTTCCAGAAACAAGCTTTATGTCCGTATCTTTCTAAGTAATGATCCGGTGTTGTTCTATATAAGTGACGTGACCCTTCCATTTTGCTCTCCTTTACATGGTCCTCATTGTGATAAATGTTATCTAGCTGATGCGCATATGAAGCACGCAGCCTGCCATATCATTCGACTAGTGTCAATTGATGGATGAAATGATCTACGTTGTGTGGCTCTAATTGCATTTTCTGTTCATAATGCTTCTATGGCTTCTACTCTACCCGTTTTAATCTGAACATATTTCCCCGTTTGGAACAGAAGAACTCAAGCTACATGCAATGAGACGAGCAAAAAATGGGGTTATCGATTACCAACATTCTAAAAATAATATCAAGGCTAAAGTTAAGTTAACATCAAAGCTAAAAGATCATGTACGTATTATCACACGTCGTTCGTCAAAGAAAATAAGTTACATTTATACCTGGTTTTCCTTATTGACATTACTTGTTATAAGAATTTGTTTCTCGGGGAGAATTGCTTTTCTCGGAATAACGACACCAATTGATAATGCTAAAAACAACGCTCCTGTAATGGTGAAAATATCGAAAAATGATTATGTGCACAAAATGGCAGGCTGTTGACACAATTTGCAAATGCCTTTACTATTTCCTTATGGCTGTTTATGTGTTCCAAGCACGTTATTTCTAAATTTCATACACGTGACAAGTAAAGATGCATTCAGATATTTAGTTTATTAATGAATTTTTCAGGCTTTTGTTTCAAAGCATTGCGTGAAAATAATTAAATGCATGTAAAAGGAAATATGGGAGCAAATGTTCACTAAATAGTTTGCCCTATCATGTGCCTAACATAAACATTTTTGATTGAAAACAAAACTGTTAAGAAATAGATATTTGTCTTCTTTCTCTTTTTGTTTTATATGTTTAAGATTTATATGCAAAAGATATTATTCTTGCAACACATATGAATTCACAGCTTTTGCAACAATCATGCACAACATACGTGTTCCTAGGAGGATGAAAGCTCGAAACATAAGCAATAGTAGACCATTATGTTATATGCTCCTTTGACGTTAATGAGCTTATTTTATAACACTATTTGTATATAAAATGTGTACCGTTATTCGCTTTTTATCCCCCAGGACATAAAACTTCTTACTTGCTCCAAAGAACCTCAAACTTTATTGCTAATAGTTCCTTTCCGTTTCTGAAATGATGCAGCGTAAAGTTTTGTTTTATGGATGCTATTATTAATTTTGTCTCCGACGTTTCCTCAAGACGTCGCATTAAAGAAGAATGAAATGACAAGGACAAAAGCAGGTTTCAATAATCATCTGCAAGAGAGGAAATTTAATTACTTATCAAAGGTTATTGTCAATAGAAAGCTAAACATTCTTGTCATACGCGAATGTAGGCGTAAACTTAATCCAAGGGATTGTATCAAAACATATTGTTATACATGCAGCCCATGGCTCATTTTTAACTGAATCAATTCTTAAAGATTATAAACTTACATACATTTGGTGTCGCATGTTATGATATAAAAAAATCAGGATTCTGAATAATTCTGAGTATTGAATCAGTAATTACAGTGACACACGGGTTTCAAGTAAATGAAAAACAAATTGACCACCAGCAAATTTCAGCATGTTACTTTGTCTTTTATAACCGGTCACCGTGGCCCAGTGGTTAAGGTGTCCGCCTCGGGACCGGGATGTCGAAGGTTCGAGCCTCATGGGGAGCGTTCGCCCGGGGGATGTTTGTCATGGGACTCATTCCGAAAAGGCCGGTTCGTGAGCCGCGAGCTTGTTAAATGAATGGTTACCGGCTTCTATCCGCTTGGCGCCTGGCATAGTGGTAGGAGTTGGGAGGTTAGTACGCACAATAAAGGTGTCTCATAAGCCAAAACTGGCTGGCCCTTTCAATAGGGGTGACACTATAATAAACAAGACCTTTACCTTTTACTTGAATAACTAGTACATTATAAAAATGCTACTTTTTATTTCCCCAGACAGTACGAGTACAAAGTAATCTCTCTACTTTTCTCCTTTAACAAGTGTAGATATCTTTTTTATTCGTGTCAAGCTGTAATAAACTAAGCTATGCCATCTTCTCACACTAATTTGAACGTTGCCAAGTTTTCTAACCTTTTGAAAAATCACCTACTGAATAGATACCATGCCTTTTCCAGTATAACTGTCTACAAAATAAAAATGCAGATCTTTGTAAATTCTAAAGACCTTTGTGTAAAGATTGGATTGTGATTTACTGGTGCATTTGTTTCTCAATGTCATCAACAGAATTTATTTATTTATTTGGGTTTTACGGCGCACCAACACAGTATAGGTACAGGACTACAGATTTTGGTTTCACATCTTATTTACATCGAAATAGCATCAACAGAAAACATTACTATTTGTATAAATATATTTACGGTGAAATTCGATCTTGATTCGGCCCAATATTACAAATGATACAAGACATTTTAGGTATCTCTTGTCACGATTTATATGGTAGATATTCCATATTAAGACTAAAGAAGACTATCCTAATTCCATTTCGTTGACACCTCTAACATTATTCTCAGTACATCTTTACAGAATCCAATAAGCGCCATCGCGTTTTATTCTACCAATTTGGAGGCAATAGTGAGCAGCCATTGAAGATGAAGTTAAATCTTACTAAAGCGGATTATGTTGTATTAATCACAGGTAAAATGAATAAATGCTGATAAAATGAGCTCGAGATAAAAAGAAAATCGATGCTGGACTCCGTTTTTTATCATCTTTTCCTTAAGCAGAATGAAATGCAAGATATATACCAGCACTAGTTGTTATATAATATGAAGTAATTAAACATAAACCCTCGAGATCGCCATATCATGATAACTGGACTAATCAAACTAACATTCTATCCGCTCAGACAGCATACAAACCCATAACTTGCTAAAGAGCATTATTATTTATCTATTTATTGTTATCATTATTTTTATTATTACTACTATCATTATACCACATTTCTATAGCACTCTTTTCATGCACGTGTACACGTTCAAAATTTCTTTACAGAATCAATTGCAAACAATACAAACAAATATGCATTCAACATAAACAAAAAATGCAATTCAAATCAACAATCAAAGGCCTGAAGGGCCTGAGAGTCGACTAATAAAACTTTGATTGACATTATACAAGTATTTAAACCCAATATATTTCTCTAAAATCGAAGAGTGGTTCGCAAAAATAAAAATGTTGAAAGTACAAACTACAATTTGACAGGTGACACTAAGATACTGCCCATGACTATAAATATTTTTCCAGTAAACATTTGCCTCCGGCATTACCAAAACAGGCAATTATCGGCTGGTATATATTCGCACAGGATAAAATTTGAATATGAAAATTTATATATTGAAATTTTATAGCGCGGATTGCCACATACAATTTGTAACGGATGGACGAAAGAACTGTTCAGATATTTTACAGATAAGGGGCCTGGCAATAACCGTGTCACACGCTAGGTATTGTTCAATCATATTATGGGTGTGAATTTAAAGTATACTTACTTTTGCGTTTAAAGATATGTAAATGTTGCTGAGTGTCAATATATAGTGTCATGAATGTTTACACTGACAGGAAAAATGCGCATTCGAAACAAAGAGAAGTTACTCGGACTAGCTACCAATTTCGGAAAAGATAACCAATATTAATAAATGCAGTTCTTTTTTAGTTAAAACCATCATTTATTCTATTTCAGACCTGTTAACCCCTTCAAAACCATGTCAGTAGTCCCCAAGTCTATGTACTTTCAATTATCCGTTTTGATTCATGTAGACAGACAGGCCCAGACTGGGCTGAAAAAATGTTTGAGCCATTTTTACGTGGTCGGTAGCAGGGTGGGTTTGGGGAGGGGTGTTCCTTCCCGCTTTGAACTGCAGTCAGATTTTGAAATGGGCATTGTGGCAGGTGGTAAAAGGGCAAATGTATCAAACTGTAAAGTGGCAATATGGGGGGGGAGGGTGTGGGAGGATACCCCCTCCTGCAATTAGGGTTTGGGGTATCACCACAAGGAAATTTTGAAAATGTAGACCCTTGATACAGCCTTTGGTGCGATTTCTAACTGAAAATTTTATGTTTCAATTTCTAAATATTACCTCTAGATTCTTTTTTAGTATTACAATATTCAAAGTATGAATGACTGTCACTTCATATTTTTACTTTCAGGTCATGCCTCAGCACTAGAATCTAAGTCTGATATTGATTCTATGTATGTATTATAAAAATAAATTCTAGAATCATTTCTGTTACAATAATATCTATCATGTCTGTTACTTTAATGTTAAAATTTCATAACACAGCTCGATATTTACCCAAAATATTATATCCGGATATGATTACACTTACGCTAATACGCATCTTATCTGGAGCCCTGTGTAACTATTTTTTGTCTTTCGCTGGATGTTACGCAAGCTTTGTAAGTCTGCGCAATTCATAAAATGCACATTTATGCTTAATGAGTTACATTCGAGTATTGCACAATTACAAGTCATAAATATGACAGATTACATCGTATATTGGTCATAGCAAAGGGAATTCACACAACTTAACTTCATTCATGCAGTGAACTGTTTGAAGTTTGAGAAATCTAATGGAACTACATCCCTTCACTGTGTTATTTGGTCCATTTAGACTTAGAGAATCGCTGGATAGCAAGGACTCGTCAAAACGATTTCATCGTTTAGCCGACTCAAAAATCATGAATGTAAAACATATAGATAAAACAAGACAAACCATTACATATTTAAAAGTATTTAAGTGACCCTAGGATAAAATACTGTTCTATGCTGTGCATGCCGACCTAACCAAATTGATTAGAATACCACAAGACATAACAGAGATTGCTTGTTCGCTGCAAGATGCAAAACACAACTAAGATACGGATATGAAACTTGTCACCACTTTGCATCGTCCTTACCAAATAAAGGTCAATACGATATATCCCTGATAATTACTCCGGGGATTGCATTCTAGACGATCTCTTTATCCTTTAACATCACGTGGAAAGAAGACTGGTGTAATGCATATCATTGAATATAAAAGTCTCTTCAGTAATAAGATATTGATTAAACTTTCTAAAGAAGACGGCGGACACATTTCACAAAATTAGCTTCTTCTTATAGAGCAATAAAGAAACAATAAACCTCTTTCTCGTGGATATCACAGACACCTTAATGCTACAAGAAGAACCGTTGATTTCGGGTCTAAATGAATTCTACCTAATTTTACAATCCTCCCAGTAGTAAAGAATATGGTTAGATATTGCAAAGACTCGTACGTTTTGGTAAGAATGGGAAAATTAGGTCATATGAAGAAATTATATATGTCAAGCAAAAGACCATAATGGTATATGAATGATTTGAACATTTTCTTCCTCTGTTAAAACAATGTAACTGGTTTGTCTTTAATCTAAAGAACATATTCTAAAAAACACATTTACCGTTATAATAACGTTTTATATGTGCCTGATATAAAAGTCTATAATGAAAATTTGATGATTTGAGAAAGCTCTTTTAATATATTACCCAGTCTCGACTGCACATGCCGTTTTCATGAAAGTCATTCTCCATTTAAATTCTTTGATGAACATGCTAAGATGTTAACAGGTTTGAAGGAAAAGGTCAACTATCAGATTACATGAATACAATACGTTATATGCATTATCACAATCTAAAACCTTTAGGAAGCAGAAGTTGAAAATAAGGTTGTCTAAAACTCATGGTCTATATTTCTGTGAATGTAATATTTATGTAACAAATAATATTAGACGTTGTGCATAAATCTAAATTCCGAAGGGAACGGAAGAAAAGTTTTAGTTACATTCATGATATGGGTAGCAATACGCAGGTTTAAGATTTATTGTTCATTGAAAGAACTATAGTACAGAAAGGCTGGCAACTGAGATAGGTTTGCAACATCTGAAAGATTAGGGGTTTCCTTATCAAACTAAGATTGAGATGGGTGAACATAATGCAATGTTTAAAGGAATCATCTTATTACATTTAACGGAGGTAAGGTTAGGATAGTGTGGAGTTTGTATGGTGAAAAAAATAACCATTGTGTGCGTGATTATTTGAGGGTAACAAAATTAGTGAGATAAACAGCTGAGAACCTTAAAAGCAAGAATTGATATGCAGTAGGAAAAGCCAGCTTCCAAAAATGCATCCCCTTCTGACTACAATCCTTTGGCAGTGTATGGGTGTGTACACGGCAAGCATATCCACAAACAGATAAAGTAAACAATTTAAATAAACACAGTCGGGCACCGCTCAGCAGTGGTCAATATTATCATTGAAATATATTTACTAATTAAGAAAGGATTAATACTTATTTCCACCTATACAAGGAGACTCTGAATACGAAGAACTTTTTTAAATACAGCTAAGATTATTGTGTGTTTTTGGTGTCAATGGCAGGTAATAGCTTTTAAGACAAACTGACTATTTCAGAACGATATTTATAGCTTTGCGTGCATGCGCAAGCTTACTCCAAAAAAATTATGATAGTTAATGTCAAAATATGTAAAATTCTGCAAATAAGATATTACAGTCCTTTCCCCCACGGCATTAAGGCATTGATTTTTTATTACAGAAAACTATAGTTTATTATTAGTTTATTTCTTTCCTTTGGGGGATTTATCTCGGAATAGCTGATGCCAATTACAATATTCAATAGAATGCAGCTGGCATGGGGTTACTATGGAGAAAATATATCTAGATTGTTTATGCACAATTAAAGACAGGGCTGACAATTCCATTTGGAAATTGATGTTGTTATTATTATTATTATTTTCTCCATGCTCTCCACAGCAAGTATTTGATTAACACTTACTGAGAAAGAAAGTAAAACCATGATAACGGTGCTTTATCACATTTTTACAGGTTCTGAGGGTTCTAAAAACAAGGTCTGAAGTATTTTGTTTAAAACAAAACAGTGGGAAAAATTCGAAGCCATTTAATATCGCAAGTATTCTCCTTAAGTCGAATGCTGGTCTTTAGACATAGACATATTCTTTGTAAAGATGAATTCTTGTGTCTCGTGACACAAACACTGAGTCATTTAGTAGGACCATTCGCATGCAAGAACGACATAGATATTTCACTTATAGACAGTTTAATGTATGTACCTTGTTATTGTTTGTATAGATCTTTAAGTCTTAGTAAATCTAATCAGAATGTACGACTAGTATGTTATTTTGGCTAGTATGTTAGTTTGATTAATGTCGCCCTGTTCCGTCATATCATGTAGTATATTTCTTGCGTCTTACCTAAATTGTTCAAATTAAAACGATTTAGACCTATTCGGGATAGTTCATTATGAAAAAGAAGCTAACTCAAAATCATGCCCCGAATGTACGACCAAAGAAGTTTTGGTTTTTTTCTAGGTTTTAAGTTCAAAGGTGAAGGTCATATGAAGGTCATCTATATATATAGGTAAGTTTGCAGGTCTTGCCATAAGGTTTGTTGAGTTGAGTATGAACTAAATTGGGTCATTTATGTGGGATGTAAGACCGTTGTTAATTAAGGTTTATAATTTGAAGGTGAATGTCAAATGAGTGTCAATGTCATTTATATAAGTTGTCACAAGGATTGTTGAGTGTGAATATGAACTAAATCGGGTCATTTATGTGGGCTGTAGGACCAAAGATATTGTTTACGAAGATTATAAGTTAAAAGGTGCTGTCATATGAGGGTCAAGGTCATCCATATATAGGTTAGTTTGTTGGTAATGACACAAAGATTAATGTGTGTGAGTATGAACTGAATATGGTAATTTATGTGGGATCTACACAATCTGGTTCGTACGGACGGACTTACAAACGGATAACCGGACAGTTCAATTGCTAAGCTTGATTCCTTCACAGTGCAAATTCTTGAGCAATAATTGCGATAGGAAAAATGACCTAGTGAATTCTGCAGAAATAAATTAAATGATATACAAAAGCTTCTGAGTCATGTAATGTTAATGGCTGAGATATAGCAACGCAATGGTTGGTTAATTGCATTCAGATTACATGTCCCAGATATGTGGAAGACTCGAGGCAAACTATTATTGCCAGTGGCATAAATATTATTCCAGTATTAGCTAAACAGACTAAGATCTTGACTCATCAATGTTGATAAGCATGAGTTGCTGAAGAAATATCAATGGAGATACAAAATATTATTGCCAGTGGCATAAATATTATTCCAGTATTAGCTAAACAGACTAAGATCTTGACTCATCAATGTTGATAAGCATGACTTGCTGAAGAAATATCAATGGAGATACAAAATATTATTGCCAGTGGCATAAATATTATTCCAGTATTAGCTAAACAGACTAAGATCTTGACTCATCAATATTGATAAGCATGACTTGCTGAAGAAATATCAATGGAGTATCTCCTTTCAAAGAGCCTCTGCATTCAAAATGATATTAATTTCGTCCTTGATATTCCCCAAGGTGCATGAAATAACGGTAATAAACACATATAATCAGGAATTATTACTATTACATTTTCATATTTCTGGAAGGAAGAATGTTAATAAAAACACTACATGAGACGCCGCTTATCTGCTCATAGAGCTGCTGTATCATTTTCGCAATAATTAAAGTTATCACTAAATGTGATTAACACACGAAAACCGTTTTGTTTTTTCAGGGAAAGAAGACATTTTGTCCCGCTCAAAAATTAGACAGTTGGCATGGGGAGAGATAGCCCATGTGACACTGGTGCCATTGCTCTGCATAACATTATGAATAAAGGAGAGTAAAATGAATGGGAAGTTGGATAGTTCGCCGTCAAAGAATTAAGTGTCCGACATAATATGCAAGAGGAAAATAAAGAACAGAACAATCATTTAGGCTCTATAGATTCCATTTCACAATTAAATAATGTTAACTTTAAAAGGAAAAACACACGTAGTGCAAAAATATTTTTGAAAAAATAAAGAATATTTCAAGCAGAATGCCAATAATGGTGTATGTAAGGTTCAGGTTCAAAGGTAAACATTTGTTTTATTCCCATACCAAAACTGACATTGATGCATATATAAAAAGCCAAACAAAACTGTCTCCATTTTCAAAATATTTTCACTATAACAGCTCTTATAAAACTTTACATTTGCCTGACTAAATCAATATACTATAGAAATAGATTTTGTTGGAACTAGTGGCATACTATTAAGTATATTATACCCCTAAATGAAGGCATTTCCATTAAAAGACGTGCGCAATGACGCAACAAATGTCTGATGAAAGGATTACATGATATAATACTATGACTGTATCGTTATTGTAATTAATAAGATTTTGATTTCAACTATTTTCTAAACTTGAAATCATATTCATTTTCTTTAAAGTAGCTAGACTATAGTAAAGGCGAGACTAATTTAAGGGTCAGCAAGTTTACATAAAGCATGACAAGTTCCACCGTGGTATCTATTCGACGTGCAGATATCTATCCTTATTATAAGATGTTACTGGATTGATTTCCTTAAATATACCTTGTTAGAATATATTATGTACTAATTCCACTAAGGTGGCATGAGAAATGGTCAGCAGTTGACACATCATCCTTAACGGTTTTGCTATATAACTCTTGTCTCATTGACAGACTGATATGTGGGTTTAGTATGTAGGATGGGAGAGCACCTTAGCTGGGCAGCACTTTTGCTGCAGAGCGCCTCAGTTTTCGAACAGAGCTGTTAGATGATGGGTGTCTCTCCGTTTTGGCATTTAAGATTCTAAATTATAATAATTATTATTAAACTTATTTTATTTTAAAGGACTATTTTGGAACTACGGATAAATGAATTTAAGAAAGATAGAATTATTTATTTTAAATGTGCATCTAGAGAGAGAGTTTTTATGTATTAATTAATTCAGGATCATTTCGGGATTTGGAATGAATAAATCATATTTAAAGAACTTTGTACCTCATGTTTTTATGTACTAAATAAAATCCACTATACGATCGACTAACGAACTATATATAAAACGGCTGATAGGGGTACAATGAATGTAAAGAAACTTATTACAACCTAAAATGTTTAGGAAAACCAAATATTTTTTTTGTTTGTAACAAAATTGGCAGATGCAGATTCGTTCTCTAAAACATGTGGTCAATCTTTTTTGCAAATTTGCAAATGTCATATTTATGGAGAAATAAAATGAGACACTGCAGATAATTATAAATACCATGGGAAAACCAAGGAAATATTAAGTTAATATCAAAACTAAGATCAAGGCCAAAATATGTAAATTCCAAAACATCTGCAAATCAAATATTACCGTCTATTCCCCAAAGGATATAAGCTTTTACATTAAAGCATTGATTTTTTTATTACAGAGAACTATCAATGACTCGTTTCCTCGGGGAAAAAACTTCATTTCGTAATAGCCGATGTACTTAAGGGAATCTGGACGATGAAGAAAATATATATCTAGATTGTTATATGCACAAAAGGCGGACAATCCTATTTTGAAACTCGTTTTATTTAATCTACAACGTATCGTTTTGAGTTTCTTCTGCAAATAAATGACAAACAACTATTGAGAGTAGGAGTAAGCCATGGTGTCTACTATAAAAAATATTTCAGACTTTGAGGGTTCTAGAGTCAGGCTAAAATCTATTTGTTCTAAAACACTGTGCAAAATATTATTCATGCCAGTTTTACATTTATGCTGAGAAAAGACCGTTGAATATAGTTTTAATGTTTGACAACTGTATTGCGTGAAATGCTTTGAACGATTCTGGGCACTCCTTGCAACACAACTATGTTTTCGGATAAATGAATGTATGTATGTTGTTTGACAAATGTCGCCAAATTCCATGGTCATCTTATATATTGCTGATGCAATACGAAATTGTACAAATTAAGACATCTGCCTTTAATTTCATCTGAATACATCGTCATTACAAATTAATTCTAATTTTGTCACCTGTTCTTGGTCCCTTTATAGTGATATACAATGCAAAACTTTTACCATTTAATGCGGCGGAGAAATTGACTTGTAAATTCTGCAGAAATAGTGCTATATGAAAAACCTATGTGTCTTGGAATTCATAAAAAACAATAAAATAATTAGCTTACTGCACATATAGACTACATATATCAGAGACGGCAGCACGTGCATGATTCGGTGTATTCTATTGGAGGTGAAGATGTTTCTGCAAGTTTGCATTTAATAGATATTATCCCAGCTTTGGCTAAACGAATTAAAAGCCTGAATTATTCATGTATTTTTCAATTATGCAAGAACATCTGAAAGAATATGAACGGAGTGTTCACATTCCCTAACTGATGTTTGATCTGCTGTATTCAAAATGATATTAATCTCATGCCTGATATTCCCCAAGGCGCACAAAGAGAACATGAAATATCAGTAATAAACACAAATAATCAAGAATTATTGTTATTACAGTCTCATATTTGTGAAAGGAAGAATGTTAATGAACTCACTGAGTGTATAAGACGCCATTTAAGCGCTCGTAAATCTGCTCATACAATGTTATTTTTACAACGCAGTAAACTATATGATGGTACATTGTTTGACGATCAAGCTCTTGACATATTACAAGCAATATTGGATGCAGCAAACGGAATGAAAACAACCAGTGCATTTTGCAAAATAGTCAAACGCAAGACTTTATCGACAACGTAATTGGTCTGAATATTTTATTGAAGTGAATGTGTTTTCTCATTAAACTTTCTTTAACTCTTTGCACTAAACACAAGGACAAGACTTGCGTCATACAAACCTGAGAAAATTAAACCCTCTAGGAGTCTAGTAATCAATATTGACCAAAGTGTCTACAGACACATGTGACGACACCAGATTCAGCTTGAGTAACAATACAGAAACTTTTATTGTGTTGGTACCATCGTCTACTTAATGACAAAAATACTCGGTAATTTCTATCATATTCATTAGGACATCCTGCTTTTTTTTCATTAGAAAATTATGTCGAACTACACTAGCGGCTTACGTAGCGTAAATATTCTTTGATAAACCGTGATTAAGAGACAGGATGATGGTCATCCAGTAAAATGATTTAAAAATGTTTGGTCTTGACAGGGGCGATCCAGTACAGATATAACTTTAAATAGACATCTTCTTCCCTTTCTAAACTGGCGAAGATAACAATATTACAGGATTATTTTTTCTGTTATTCATGCATGTGAAAACCCTGCCTTTAATGCTAACATTTATCATAAGGCCCCGTATAATTATGTAAACCCTGTCAAATTCCTTACACACTGAATAAGATTATTGAAGGAGGCGGGGGGTGGGGGTATGTTAAATGTGTGTGCAAACGTGTTTCTGTATCATTTTTTCATTTTTTTTCAAATATTGAATTATAGAATCTACCAGGAAATGATCTAACTAAGAAAATGAGTGTTCACACGTATGTTAGAAAGTTGTCGCCGTTTTTCGAATATTAGTGATACAGGTATCGGCAACGTTGATATCGGTTCACCGCTGAATGAACGTCTTTGCTAAACCATGCAATCAGGTTGTATTGAATAATACATACTGAAACTAATCTAACTATATTTGAATGAACGCATTATTTATTCCATTAATGACAGCACAAGACAATTTCCACGTTGATGAATGTCTGCCGGTCGATGAGTTTGATATCTGTCTTGTCATTTACTATGACGCCATAAACATTATACTGAAGTTTAATGGACTTTTTGTATTTGTATGTACTTATAACAAATTAACCATTGCAGACAACATTATTAGATGTTTAGGTGCACGGATATTCCGAGATATCTAGATCGATTTTGTTACAAATAACAAATACTGCATTTCATTCACATGAAAAGACCACGAATGTATAAAGTTCAAATTTCCCGTAGATTTATTCTATGTATTCAGGAAAAATATTGCAACATGTTTTTAACAGATGGGACTGAAAATCAATAAAAAGCAATGCTAATATGTAAATTCAAACGCTCTGTAAAACTATATTATAGTTAATACGTCAAGAGAAATAAGCTTTTATATTAAAACGTCGACATTTTATTCCAGATACCGCACGTAATATCTTTTCCCCAGGGATAAAACATTATCCCCCCGTACTTGATAACGCGCACCTGCAATTTGCGTAGAATGTTGTTGAAATGGAATCATATAAATAATAGATATATGTTTATGTACTCATGCGACGCCTTTCCGAGCACATTAAAATGCTAGTTTCCGTAGATTAGAAAGCATTGAGAATTAAGACTGGATACGCCTTTAAGCCAATTGTATTTTAGCATTTTTCTTTCGCAACAATTTGCTTTGTTAAAAAAGAAATTTACAACAACCGTCACACAATATCATTCCAAGGGGTTAGAGTGAAACAGGTCAGTATTTAGACTTCATTTCGCTCTCACCTCCTGGTTTATTCACCATCCAAATAAGCAAATATATAAAATTCCCTAGAGTTTAGGAACCATGATTGAAAAAAAAAAATGCTTACTCGTTACAATTCATAATGATAATAATATATGTATTATTTCTTTGTAGAAATGCGTTCCATAAATTATATCTATTTGATTCTATGATCCGCCAGAAAATATAGAAGTCTAGTATAATATGCAATAAATAAGAATTAGAGATACACACACTCAGCAATTCATCAATGGTTTTTTGTTTTCTTTCATTTTTAAAAGATCTTTATTGATATTATCATTTGTGAAAGAGTAATATGTATAGAAGAAGAATAGGCAAACAATGAAGATGTATTGATCTGCTTGACTCTGATAATAGGTGGACTCGATTTTAGTCTATAGGAAAGAAAAATAACACCGACTTTAAATCAATAATACTGAAAGGAATAAGAGCCTATGTTGTACTTTGCTGACTGACATAACTCAAACAAACCATATAATATTCATGTTGAATACGTTGCATTAATTTGATTTCTGAATTTTGGGACAATGTCATACCCATAACAATGATTTGATAATAGTCAGACTGGAATTTTAGAGGTCCTTATTATGATTTCATGAACGGGTCATTGCCTGTAACTTTTACCGCACAACAAAAATGAAAATATACTGAGGTGTTTTGTAAGTAGACTAAGGGCGAAGCATTAAAAATAAGTATTTGAGGAGAAAAATCGCAAAAGAAAAGACGATTCAAACGGAGATATTTTGATATGGAATGACAGAAGTCTCTGGTAAATATTTAAAAAGTTACAAATTCTGCAGAATGTTTCACTTGATTTAGAACACTTGAATGCACACGAGCAAATACATGGAAAATGAGAAAAATCTCAAGTTTGTAAAACAGTTTTCCAGCGTTGTCTGGATTATACTGGTAGTGTTTATGATGATTCAGAAGAAATTTAGCAAGAAATATTTCCACCAAGTTCATAATATACGTGTCTCAGAAATGAGAATTGTGATATACTAGGTCTAAGACATGGAAATTACTTTCATCAATTCTGTAGTGCCGAGATTATTTTTCAGATAATGGTATGTCTTTGCGAGTGACCTTTTTCTTCAAAAAAAAATCTAGAGAACGTGGGAATCAGTATGTGACTTTTCTACTGATTTTTTTTCTTGATATAAATTATCGCAAACGCGGAAGATTGTGTAAGAATCTAAGTACGTTTATGGTTGAGATTGTAGAAAATAAAAATCATTCGATATTCCTCCCTTATGACACAAGTTATTTCCATTGTTGTCTTCAATGCACAATGTCACGTCCGCGCTGCATGCTCCGGATAAAGATAGAAGACATACGGATAGAACGTCTTGTCAAAGTTTTCAACTGCGTGTATACTTTAACTAAATAATGCAATTTATATTTTGTCTGGATGTTCGTTGTCATACTTTTGTTGGTGTAACAAATCCCTTTTATTCCATATAAACATTTCTTTCATTTATATACTATTTAATCTAATATATGATTGCTTCGCCAGTAAGAGCTATCAAATAAGGTATTATAGACAACAGACAAAGTATAGACAGAACTTATTCGTGATTACATTTGTCTGATGTTTGATCTGTTCATACAAAGCCTTTGTGACATTATACGCTGGTCGCAAAGAGGAAATATATGTGTCGTATCAGCACTGTGCGTTCCTCGAAGGAATATCGACTGAATTTGTATGTTCTACTGTAAAGAACTGTTTAACTTTGCTAAGAAAATCAATTATGGTGCTATTTATAGTATCGGTTAAAACAAAGTATGCTGTTATAGACGATTATGAACAACCACAATAACTAAACGTTGAAGACTGTGAGTCTCAGTCCAAGTCTTCATTCGACCCAGTTATTTCTGTAATATCTAATTAGTAGCAATGTTTATAAAACATACATACCATTGCCATTTTCTCTGTACTGTCTGACATGTTACTTAGCATATCTGATACTAACAACTAACATTCTTCACCAATTATCTTATGAAACAATCTTATCAATTACCCTATCTTCACCTTCTTAATGACTGCATAGTGTTTCTTATACATAGTGTTAACATTTTATATCAATAAACAAACAGCCAGCAATACCATTTTTTCAGCCCACTTCTGCATTTCTATATTTTTGTCTGATAACAATAGTTTAATTATAAACATTGCATGGCGTTCATAATTTAATCAAACCAACATCACTTTATGCGAATGTACTCACAATAAAACAGTTATCAGTACCTCATTCTGCTATTTCTTAGGCTTATACCTGCTCTAGAAAGATACATAATTAAAACAGTGCTTAAGTTGTCATAATTTTACATAAATAATCCTATATTCTTATCTTTATTATTATCGTTATCAGTACCTTCAATTGCAATTTCTTCAGGTTCCTCATGTTCTGGTTGTTTATGTGTATGTGTGTGGTCCATGGGCTCTTCATCCCCTAGTAGTTCACCATGTTCTAAATCCTGCTCAGGCTGAGCTTGCCACTGACTATCCATGTTTTCCATTACAGATTTTTCAAAACGCTTTGAACAATATATGATCTGCCAATTGTGAACTTTAAATGCTATGATACATCACACAACAAATGCTATAAAATCGTGATGATGCGGCTTCATTCCAATTAGAATTCACTGACATTTGAAAACAGCCTGCAAAATGTTATCGCTTAAATATTTCTACTGCAATGCACAACTCATTTGTGTAATTTCACAGTTCGTTAGTCCTTTTGCAGAAGTGATAATGTATAAAAACTTTAAAACACCAACTGGAGATATTCAAATCCAACACTCAGTTATATTCCACATATACTAGTCCTTCTTGCCGAAGTACCCAGTGTTTACAAAACAGAATTAACCCAGAAATCATACAGCATTACATTCCCAGATTTTCCATTAGAATAAGTACGCAATATATGCCTGTAAAAAAGACAAACTTTGCAGAAAACTTGAGCGCCGCAATTTCCAATACAACTTCAGCAAACGCTTTGGCTTTGGAAATAATCTTACGGAAAACTACCAATTCTATTCAAGCATACAAAACCAATACGAGCCATGAATTACAATGGTATAACAAATTGTAGTAAACTTCTTCCTATTTCAAACTAACTTCAACCGGAATATATACACAGAACATCGAATGTTTAGCTTTACAGTAACCTATTTTTAGTAGATAGCTCTAAATCTGATTACAGGAGTTGTATGTCGCTACAGGAATCGATAAAAACTTCCTCGTCCATTCTGTAATTACCTTCAGAAGCACTCGGCGGTTTTGTACGCTACAAGAAAAACTTCCAGCTACATGCTGGGCTATCCTGATGGACTGGGCGATAAATCTTTTAGATAAATAAGAGGCTGAATGAGTCGGAAATAACTCCATGTTTATGCAAAAAGAAGCGGAGGACATATACAAAGATGTACAATAAAACGATCTTGGTTTTCTTACTAAAGCTCTGCGAGAGAAAATATAAAGGCATAATTATACTTGATGATGTTACAATAGTGGTAATATTATCCAGTATACTCAACTATTCTTGTATGATAGTCATGAACAATAATTTTGGAGAACATCTAAACTACTCACTAATTCGTTGCTATAGTTCGAAGATTGCAACATTAACAAGCAAATTCGATGAATTTGTATCCCCCGCCGAAAGGGTCTGTGGTGAGAAAAGGCAAAAAAATATATCTGGCAAAAAGTTAAGAATGTTACAAAGAAGCAAATAATTTCATTAGTCAAAAATAAAATTAACAGAAAATGAATGTTTTTTTGGGTTTGGGGTGGGTGGGGGTGGGGGGAGTGTTAGGGTACAAAACTTTATATGTTGATTATAAATATTGATGGAAAATTAAAAATGAAAAAAATATGGGGGGGGTGCGTGATCGGGGTGCTGAGCATGACTGGGTGGAGGAGTGAGGTGAGAGAATGGTACACTTTGCATGTTGATAAATATTCGAGGAAAATTTGAAAAAAATAAAAAATAAAAAAAAGAATGAAAAAAAAATGGGGGGGGGGGGGGGGGGGGGGGGAGTGGGTGTGACCAAGGCAAGGGGGCGACTAGGTGTGGGTACACAACTTCCCATGTTTATAATAAATGTTCATGGAAAAGAATGAAAGAAGTGGCTGCGAACGGACATTTTTCATTAAATCAAGGGCAATAACTCTAAGGGAAATTGACCAATCCAAAAAAAACTTGACGGGCATCATCGCAGTATGTTGGTTCATGTTTATTTCAAGGTTCATGAAATTCTACCAGGTAGTTACTGAGAAATGGCTGCGGACGGACGGACTGACGGACTGACAACGCCATTTCAATACCCACCTCCCGATTTCATCGGCGGGGTGATAATAACACTAGGAAAATGTATCTCTAGAATGAGGCTGAAAATGTTCACTTTTTTGCAAAACTGGAGACCAAATACATTGTATGCGACATTATATATTAAGCTAAAAGGTTTAAGATGATTCATACAACTGAAAAAAAGCAAATGTATAAATAAGTGATTCAAGATCGGTACAACTAGGACCATTTCCAGTATTTATGATAAAACTTATAAGAGCATTCATTATTATCTAAGTAATCTAATGATGTGTGGCTGTAAAAGAATTTTTATGAAAATTATAAACGATGCATGATAAAACTTGATGTTCTTTGCCAGCAAGAGATCACTGACAGTTTTATGCCCTCATATTGTTGACTATTACAAAACACTATATACTGCTTTTAAATCGTAAAACATACTTAATTAATTTAAGATTCGTTTCAAAAGGAGGATATAAAATGTGAATGAAGAAAATAGATTTCTTTATTAAACTTGCCTAGGTGATTGTAAGGTTTTATGTAACATTTATTTTAAATTGATTCTACCGGAATGTATTCGAGCTTTTTATTCCCCCTATCTGTACTGTATATTTGTTAATTAATCAACTTACAATAGTACAAATAATACAAATTTAAACGTTTTTCCTACGGATAATCTGCGGGTTACCTTTTTAAAACGGTTATCTTTTACACTACGAATTATTTTATACGCTGAAAGTTTTCTGACGCTGTGACCTTGTAAGAGTTTTTGACTGGTTAAAGATATGGACAAGCTATATAGATGGTCTTCTTTATTCTTTATAGAACTGAGAAACAACAGGCAATAGGACACTTTTTAAATATTTGTAACTTACATTTTTCGGGAAAATATTGTCATTGCTGAATAAAATAAGAAGAAAAATGGATTATTTTAGATGCATCCGTTAGAAATGATACCCCTAATTGTAGTGGTGGTGTATTGCATAGATCTGTCATTAGATTTCAACAACAAAATTGCAATCAAAGTAAGGAAAAAATGCTTTACAGAGCAAACAGAACTGAGAATTATTTAAATCCGCCATTAAGCGATTACCATTTATTCGCGCCATTTCCCTATTTTAGGTCTGTTTTCCTTAGTGCAAATGGAAATATCCGGCTCGAGGGTAACGAGGTTCTGCGTATACCGCAAGATTGCATGGGTTTATTTCCATCCGTCAGTGATAGAGATATAATCTTTTTCTTGCATGCCCTTTTCCAAAACATTATACTAAAATTGAGATAATACGAAAGACGTTCTTAGTAGCGCTATATTCTTACGGTAGCCTATTTAAATAAAGCACGGGAAACGGAAACAAGTCAAAGGGAAAGAAACACGTGCGGTTCCAGTTTCACCGAAAAAATATGCTTAAGAAAAACAAAGGTACTATCGACGTATTTGATGTGTATCCTTTTTATGATAAATATTTCTGCACAACCCTACTTCATAAATGCAGTTCCTTATCCTGCAGTGCGTGGGTCGTCTTGCACCCCGGATACCGGGTGTCGGATAGAGTTTTCCAGCACCAGTTAAAACAATTAGAATCTCCAGTCCAATATACAAGAATAAGTGAATCTGACATGATGGATGTAACCAATTATTTACTTATTAGGAACTTAAGATAAATGAGCCGTGCCATGAGAAAACCAACATAGTGGGTTTGCGACCAGCATGGATCCAGACCAGCCTGCGCTCCGCGCAGTTGGTCAGGATCCATGCTGTTCGCTAACAGTTTCCTCAATTCCATAGCTTTAAAAGCGAACAGCATGGAGCCTGACCAGACTGCGCGGTTGCGCAGCTGTCTGGATCCATGTGTCGCAAACCCACTATGTTGGTTTTTCTGGCACGGCTCAAACGATCTTTCTTGTTCAGCTTATAACGTTTAAAGCATTATCGCCCACCGTGTTTTGTCAAATATTCCGCAGGCTGTACGGTGGTGCTCTTCTAAACACATTTAATACATCGATACTGCTTTTCCTTTTTTCTGATTTAAAAATAAATCACGGTGAATTTGAGTTTTTCAATGGAAAATGTTATGATGATAAAAACTACGGAAAGTAATGTGTTGTCTTCTAACTCAGTTTAGGTGGTTCTATTCTTTAATCTTATTTTAACTACATATTTCCAAATAATACTGTCTAGCCTTTCCCGACAAGCAACGGCCGTACCATTTATATTGCTTAATATTTTCAACCTTTACGATATCCATTTACTAAGTTGAACTTCAGCCAATTGTTGTTTACTTAAAACTGTTTTTCGAAGAAAAAATATTAACGCAAATCGAATTTCAACTGAGCTGAATTTTCTCTATAGCTTGGAGTCTCAGAAAGAAGACCAAAGAAATGGAAGACTGGCAAAGGATCAGATCGGTAATTTCAAATTAAATTCTATATACAAGTTGATTAAAAGGGGCGCATATTTTACTCAAAAAAGTAAAGTTGGTAACATTTCTTGAAATAAACAACTACATACACGTAACAAATAATTATACTTACACTCCGAGCCATTGTCATCAAACAATAACTGTCCACGTTCACTACGACTCTGTCCATTTATCTCCCTTACTTGCCAGACAGTTTCCATAGCAACTAGTTCCCTTATTTCAAACGTTTTTTATGCTTTAACAAAGTAATCACCCTGCTTGGTATATTTACCAGTTCTTATTCATTTAGCAGAAGGTTTTTAACAGCTTCGTCAACAAAACCCGGAACAGCTGTTTTTATACTGTTGATTCCAACACACCCTACTTGACTGTAAAAATGGAATCATTTCCTGTTTGTCTTTGTTACACAAGTGTCATTAAATTGTAGATAATAATTGCAAGGTAGAAATTTTGAGATAACGCAATAATCTTGAAAAAAAGTTTTTTTTGTAGAGGCGTTTGTTGTTATCAAAGCACGAAATCACCTTGTTTCCTTGAGAATCATGAATGGATACAGTCAACAATTTTCATGAAAAGTGTTTCAACATGCAAACAACTTAACAAATTTGCCTTTAGTATTTTTCCGAATATGTTCTAAACACGTTTCTTAAAGTAATCGCTTTGAACATATAATGAGTGATCACACTTAACATCCATACAGAAATCAGACACAATGGAATGAAGATAAAATTTGTGGTTAGAAATTATCCCCAACTGACATTAAAGGATATGAAATGTCAGTTTAGGTACGAGATGCATATTCTCAACGCAGACGAAGTAATAAAGATATTTGACATTTTGGAAGAGCAAGTATTAGCCACATATTTCATAAAGTTGATGCGAATATCTTACGTTATGAAATGAAAAATTGAACATTTATGCCAAAACAAGATAGGATAGAATTCAAATATTTACTGCTTCCCCGTATCGTCACATAAAAATGTTTATGTACATGTAGTTATGTGTTCTGTTTAGCTAAGTGTTAGTAACTACAGAGGTTTTCGCACGTGTATGCTTTTCTTGTACATGACGTTCTTGACCATAGGTCAAATTCGTTACACTTTGTATTTTATTTTTTATTCCTGTTCACAGGTCCGTATGTTATTGTCTGACGCGACGCAGTCAGTCTGTAGAGAACAGAATAAAATATAAGTGCTGTCTGTCAAGAAATCAAGAGAGATACTGAAGTGCCGAACGTTCCGTCAACTTGAATTGCATATTGTGTGACACTTTAAGACAAATAAATAATGATTGACAGAATAAGTGTAATTACTTCAGGGCGTTCCTCGCTAAAGAATGATTATCCTGAAATACGATAGCTACGGTTGAATGTAACAATGCCGTAAATTGACGGCTGTTTGTTTCAAAAATCACGAAACTGCTGCGTCAACTCTAAAAAATCACAAGTTTATTCCAGTAATGAATACTTTCAAAAACCTTAATATAACACCATGATACATCTTGCTCTTGTACCAGTAAATTTCCCACAACACTTCTTTTTCATTATATTTATATAAAATTTGCATTACGTATATTGCTCTGTATGAATACAAAACGCACAAAACGCTTTTCCGCCCTCTCTTTCTTAAAACGCTAAAAACAATCATTGAACTTTGATATTATATGCAAAAATAAGTGTGAGATACTTGTCTTTATTTCCGCTACAATTATAAAGACTATTATAACTTTCCTTATAAGGGCTATTAGCGGCTGAATAGATTACTTAAGTAGATATTAAAAAGATCGTTATTCTGAATTTGTTTCGACAAAAACATTTATGTAAGGTTGTGCAAGAGTGCGAAGGAGAAAGAAATTTATGCAACAAATATTTTAACATGTTATTTTAAATTCATACTAACGTATATGGTTATAGCAACAAGCTTACTTTTTCCGGCCTACCTAGAGCTTGGTTTTACATTCTACACTGTCTCTCGGTAGGGAAAACACGTCTTACATAGACAGGCATGTAAGATCCTTATATTCTTTCTGAGTTCGGGTAAAGTACGGGCATATATTTATAGCACGAGCATATATCAACAGCACTGGAATATATTGTTCATATATGGATATTGTTATGGCATTGCCTACTGCACTTTTTACTAACATTTCTTTTGAGACAGAGTAGCAGGAACGGACAAAACTAAACGAACAGACGTAATCTCAAACTGCTTTATGCGTTATGATTATTTACACCAGATAAAATGCGAACACATTTTATAATGGGTTGAATATATCGCCTGTATTTATATCTCCTCTAGATAAACTGCAAAACCACCAACGAAACATGCAAATGCAATTTTGTTGATTGAGTCAAACATCATAAAAATCTCTTTATATCAGGTTATGAATTGTGGATGATTTCCATCAGGAAGGTGATTTTTATTGTAAAAGGTACACCTTTGTAAAGCATAAATGCCATTCAGACAATTATCGTCATAACTTTAACAACATAACAACACTAAATGCGTCGCTTCGAAATACAACTGCGTCTAATTTGTTAATAAGGCCTTTCAGACGCAGAATACTATGAAATTAAAGTATTGAATTGAACTACAGCTATCAACCGTTTACAAACAACCTCTTATTGGCGAGCGGAACTCTAAGATAAACACTTCAAAACACCAAAGGGTACACTCATATTAAAATATCACAATAACACTATCGCAATAAACAATAGAACTGTTCTTACTCCAGCAACGAGTGGTTAAGGTCGCTGACTTCAAATCACTTGCCCCTCTTCGATGTGGGTTCGAGCTTCACTCGGGGCGTTGAATTCTTCATGTGAGGAAGCTATCCAGCTGGCTTACGGAAGGTCGGTGGTTCTACCCAGGTGTCCGCTCGTGATGAAATAATGCACGGAGGGGCACCTGGGGTCTTCCTCCACCATTAAAGCTGAAAAGTCGCCATATGACCTATCATGTGTCGGTGCGACGTTAAATCCAACAAAAACAAAAACAAAATACTCCAGCAACTTGAACGCATGAAAATGAAGTTGATATCTATCTCAAAGCAACGTGAATGATACATGTACTTTTTCCAAAGGAAAACGACCAGAACCTTTAACCGGAGGAAAATGCACACAACTAAAAGTAGAACACACAAAAAAATAACTAAAAACTTTTCAATCACAGGGTGAGAAACTTAGTACATCGACGGACAAATAACCAGATTTTGAAGCAGGCCTGTGATCAAACCAATATTGAGAGTTACAAATCAATGTAATCTTTTTCCTGAAAACACATTCAAGATTATGATTTATGTGGCGTTGGTAATTTACATCCGACCTTTTTGTTTGCTATTTGTCCTCAGTAAACAGTAGGAAGAATTGTTCACTGAAATCAATCCGAGAGCTATTTGTTTTAATCAATTATGAAACGATAACTATTATTACCAGTGCTACTTAATCACTCAAGTTTATATTGAACTGAATTTAACTTCTACTTTCACTGCTAATTGTGTGATCATAAACTCAAAGTAGAAACTTGGAAGCTATCAAGAAGTACACCATTCCGGAAACAATAATGTTGGGAGACGAGTAATGTGTGCTGGTAAAAGTCCCAATTTTGCCGACACAGTCGTCTGTTGAGATTCTATTTAAGAAAATTTATGTCAATGGGTCCATTAGAAATCCTCTTTTCCTCTTTATGTGCACCCCAACTCACCCTTTACTGTGTCTTATCTCAACAGTCACAGATAAAAGATATTGTAAAATATTTCAGAAAGTACTATGAGAGGGGATTGATTTTATGGCCAAGTGCTTAACATTTAATGACTCTAACGACTGAAAGGCCAGTCTAGCTTGGGCTCTGTTCTGACGTTTACTGCGTGTTTCCTTTCTGCATAGCGACAAAACTGGTTAATCAAAACATATTTATACAAACTAACTTAATAAGTTAGTGAGTGAGTTGGGTTTTACGGCGAATCGACACAAAATGGTCATATATCGCCGAGAACTGAAAAAGAGGTACATGGAAGGATGTTAGTCCAGAAGGAAAACGTTAGAATTAGGCAATGTAATGAACAATAATAATATAAGGAGATCCTTTTGCGCGTAGAACTAATCGGACTCCGTTTGAACGAGTTCGTTCGTGAGATGTAATGAAATGTGCAACATCCCTCCTTCCCCCCTCCCCACCACCACACCGCCCATCCAAGCCCGGCTTAAGCGAAAATATATTGAATGAACTCAATGATCCTAATGGACCAGAAAATATAACAACACTTAGCCAAAAAAGTACCGATGCCATATCAAATATCATCTTTATTTATCTATTCATTTATTTATATTTATTTATCTATTTATTCATCTACTATTTTTTGGCTTTTGAGAAACAAAAACATAAGTTACCACAAACCGACAGGTTTGGTCAATTGAAGCCTATATAGTTAAATACCGATACAACGTATTTGAATACAATACAATACCAGCCTCCAATAGGATTTGGTAACAGTACATTCTTCTCTTTCTTGCCTTACTTCCTCTTATATTGATTACGACTTCCATATAAACAACAGAGAAATATTGTTTCTGTAATACTGCGTTTATTGCTGAAACTCTGGTGAACTTAACTGCGTCTTACAGAAATTATGCGCAGAAGTTATCACTAAATATAGATACCAGATTGCTTATGAACGCTGTTGTTTGTGCCTGCGAACCAGCATGGTATCTGAACATCTTATCAAGATCACAGTGACCTGTGTCGGTATGAGGATACCCATTATATTGAAACTCAGTTACAAATTACGAATAGGAAATCACAATATTCTACAAGTCTTAAAAGCATCTAATGATCGCAGAAAATATATTTTTAAAACAGTTTTGGTTGGTGTGAGATACGTCATATTGCTCCCTAAAAAGTCAGCCGGTGCCAGCTTATCTTTCTATCTACCACTTTATCTACCCTCTCCCGAATATTATGCAACTTTTTGCAAAGGAAGTAAAATCAAAATTACTGGTAATTACATATGAATTAATAGAAAATAGTAGGAAACCTTCATATCGAAAGAGTCTTGAATCAGAAATAAGCTTGTAAATGTCGTCAAGAAGAACACACAATTAGTTACTCATGGACTTCCATTTGAATAAAATCAAATACTTGTTCTAAATCAACAAGAAAATAAACAGAATAACCCAATTAAGCAAATTCAAGATTGATTTCCCAGGGGCGCGTGCAAACATGCGCAGTGAGCCGTTGTTTTCTATCAAGTTGTTCTGAAACTCGATCCTAAATATGGAATCTGGGTCGGATCGAAGTGTTTCTATTGGCAATGCGGCTATTGGTGTATTGTTGACATTAAATTCTCTATTCATTTGTGCAAGCTCTATCGATCTGTTCACAGAAAGCGTGTCAAACGGAGAAAGCTGCTTGTGAAAGAATATATTTCCACATGATTTGCAGTGCAAATTAAATCTCTGAATAATTTATTTGCCTGGGATGTATTGCTATAGCAATTTTGTCATTAGCTGTTGTTTTATCTGGCAACCTGGTTTTAAAGATAACATTTATGTCAACACTTTATTCCATGCATACAGAATTTATAGGTGGCGAGATATTCTGTCAAGTTAATGGCATTTTATTGAATATGGTGACCTCCTTTATTTGCAATACATTTAAAAACAGAATATTTCAAGTACTCTAAATTAACTTTAAGCTTACTCTGAAAATTGATACATAGATTTCTCTCACTTCTTTATTGTTAGCACATGAATTGTTATAGACGGCCAAGATTTTGTATTCCTTAAGATTCTCTAATCAACGAATCATTAAACTTTAAGAGTTTTAAACACACGAGTAACAGACAACATTATTTATCAAAGAACCCGAAGATATGAGCATGCGCGTCTCGTTATACAAAATAAAAACTTTTGTTTTTCAGAAAATATAAACAAAATCCTACATGTTTATATAGTTATAACGCAGGCTTACATAATGTTACACCCACGTGAGTAGTGTTGAGACAATCTTCACAGACATTTAACAGCGGTATAATTGAGCTTGATCAAATTTATAGACTCGTGTTACTGGAATCAATGCTCTAATCCTAAAACTCTTAAATCTGAAGAATTATTGCGACACTCAGGAAAGTTTAATGTTTTCTCCAGTACGTGGTAAGATTAACAAGCCTACGTTTGTATAACTATATACTTTGATGTGTCTCGAAGTCAAGATTCCCCGCCAAAAGCTTTATTTTAGCGGTGAAATATTTGGCATTATGAAAAGGGTGTTGCATATTCCGCTAAAGATCAAATTAAGAGACGGCTTCTCAATTATGTCCATATGAACACTAAAATCTCTTCATAAATAATTTACTTATGTACTCGTATGAATGCAATTATCGGCTACCTGCTATTTAACGGAAACAATCTTTATGAAAATCTTCTGGCATATTTTACTGCATATGTAATATCATACAAATTGAAAATAAAACCTAGAATAAATGGTGTTTACTTTCAGTTCTAAATATAAAGCTTCATGTTTTCAATAGTGTGTTTTAAAACCAATCATCATTAGAAGTTTGAAACCACCAATACTTTTCAATTATATTTCTACTACGGGACACCGTGAACGATTTGATAGCCGAATGGCGACTAGATAATCGTTTTACAAATGATTGCAGATCATCTCCTGTCTGTATAATAATCTATCAAACCTCCATCTACCGCGATGGCGGCTGACATATTCCAGATAAATCAACATATAAACAATATAAGACATTTCTGACAAACGCACTGGAGAAAACATTAATACAACCCCATGGATTTCTGTTCCTGTATAAATACCTCCGTTATTCTAATAAACAACAATACATCTAATTTGTACAGCGATTTTAGCGTTCAAATAATGGAATTCTTGACAGTAAAATGTACAATGTCAGGGTGAACATTCTTCAATTAGGTATATATCTAAGTAGATTTTTTTCTCAGCTCTTAAGTTGCTATAATATTTTTAAAATGTTTAAAAAATCACCTCAATTCAAAAGCGTTTTTTTTTAATTGCAGTAGTACTTTTATAATATTTACAATTCAACATACGCGTAATTACACAGAATTTATAATTTGTATTTATAAAGGACATGACCTCTTTTTAATGTTTCCGTTTAAATGAAATAAGTTACTGTAGTATCAAATAATAACGATAAGAACGGATTACAGCAGTTACAGCGAGTTGTCTTCTCCCTGGTCCGATATTTACATTTCAATATGGCGGCGATAATTAAAATTAATATGCAATTGCATATCCTGAAATCATGACAAGCGGCAGCTGTACCGCTTGAGTCGATACACAGACCTTCTTGGAACTATAATTAGAATAAAAGATGTGCATTCATGCGCCAATTATCTCGAGAAGTCTTCATTAATATGTCAATTTTCTTTGCGTTCCAGATCAAAATCGATTGTGCTGGTGTTCTTACAAGTAGGAAATTTGTGATATCAATTAGCAGTACCAGTTTCTGGGTTAATTTCCCATCAATATTCTTCAAGGCGGAATTTAAGCAATCATAACTAGATACATGCAGATAAGCACGTTTTGCCCGGTTAGCATTGAAGGCAACGATGCACTGGCCAGTAGATCCTAACAAGGAAAGATCGATGGAAAGATCTTTGCAAGAAAAGACGTTGGATGAAAAAAATAGACATATTCAACCCTTGGCAAATCACCTAGGCAAATAACTAAATATGTACGCAAACATGAGTATAATATCTTACTGCAGCTCCAACATTAGCAATATTCGATCAAGGGTTAACACATGGCCATGTACTATGAAAAGACTGAAACAACCTTGATGGAGTTTTCCCCCTTTTGACGTTTGATACAAGTTTAAAGTTTTGCATTAATCATGTCGTGTCAGTCAAACTATTTTTATATTTAGGTATTGTGTTAAATAACAACATTACTTCGTTATACACATGTAAAGATTAAGACTTATGACGAAATCACAACACTGTACTTTTTTTCCTACCGTGAAACTGGTTACACACTGCTTTTGAAACGAACCTAATTCTACAATGTTCTACCTACATATCATTTCAATACAATACAATGTAATCCAGTTCGCTCTGAAGTAGAGACACAGTCACTGATATTTAGAAATGAGTCAAATTACTCAATAACGATTCAACAGTATATTGTGTGTATCTTTTCTCACCAAAACAGCCTTTCAAACACAAACAATGACTGACATGGGTGAAGCCAATCAAAATTAATGCTTCACAATTTTTCCCGAAGAAAGCGCAGTAATTCCAATTGTTAAATCCATATATTACAAGACATTTATATGTTACATTGTACTTTGTTATTTTAAAGATATTTTGTGATTATAAACAATAACTTATAGCCAATCAGCAAAATGTCTTATTTCCTCAACCAAAATGAAACCGCTATTCATGAACATCATTTGACCAATTGTAAAGCCATGCTTTGTTTATCCGGGATTCAGACAAAACGTATATTAGTCAAATTATTAAAAAGATCTTTCCGGCATATTCACATATTACGGAGCCGGTAATTGCAAGAACATCGAAAGATCATTCTGAATAGGAAACATTCAATAGGGAAACAGGTTGACATCGAAAGTAACTACCATATCTGATAGTTACAATTCAATATTACCAGAGTGAAGTCTCAAAGTTGCTTTAATGAAATTACTTTTGCCTCATGCTGAGTTCAAGTAAACCATTACAGACAACGTGAACTGACCATGAACTTTTCGTTCAAACTTCTGATGAGAGTACTAGAACAGCAGACACTCTCATCAAATCAGATGACAGGAAAGACAAATTATCCTACTTAACTATGTGACATTTGAAACGAAGAAATGATTTTTATCCTCATCAATCCTGAGAACTGATGCATTTATTTTACGCAACTTATATGTTTAAAACTTAATCTTTTATATGGAACGTTATATTTACACAACACAGTTAAAAATGCCGTTTAGTTATCGAATCCCCAAACAAGAAATGCCGTGTATTTCAAATTGAAGTGATAATTTTTACTCTATTGTACAATGAAGCATTCTCAATACCCCAACTGTATTTACACCATTAGATGGTTAAATATACTTCATCTAACATCTCTATTTAATCACTTGTACCTATCTTACAGATTAATTAAATATTTTTATCAGCTCTTTAAAGTTCTTAGTAATCACATACATTCTGGTCTGGAGAAAAAAAATCGTAAACGGCGTTAGCATGATCTGCTTCTTTAGCAAAAACACTAGTTTGAAAGAACTAATTAAGAAATAGTTCTGCATACCTCGTATAATGACTTGCATTGCTTGCATTATTAGTAAAGAAATATCATGCTAGGATATAAACTTACATAACCAAATTCTGAGCCGGAGTCCCATATCACACATAGCTCCAGTTACTATATGCACTGAAATGTTTATATCAACGTTTTCGGAAACTGATTTAGTATTATACACTTCCGCGACACATACGCGAAACAACAGCGAAAAAGAAATGAGCCGTGCCATGGGAAAATCAACATAGTGGCTTTGCGACCAGCATGGATCCAGACCAGCCTGCGCATCCGCGCAGTCTGGTCGGGATCCATGCTGTTCGCTAACAGTTTCTCCAATTCCAATAGGCTTTAAAAGCGAACAGCATGGATCCTGACCAGACTGCGCGGATGCGCAGGCTGGTCTGGATCCATGCTGGTCGCAAAGCCACTATGTTGATTTTCTCATGGCACGGCTCAAGTATGTTATATCCGACCTTCACTTTCGTTGCCATATACTGCATAACATTATGACTATTGCATACGTTTGGAATACACAGCAACTGCTACATTCTAAGTACTTCAATTCCTCTCTCACTACCTGTCTGATTTATTGATATGTATTCACTTAGATTATCAAACATGTGTGAAACTCCTTTATCATGTATATTCTTAGTTTCAGAAATATATTATGTAACACACACCATTATGTTTAAAATGCTTATATAGCTATGAAATTATTCCTAAAACAAAAGTAAAGCTAGTTTCATTGGCTAAACAATGACAATATTATTTTAAAACAGTCATCGTCAACTGATATAAGTATTCTATCTATTCGATCACATTACTAATATATCAAAATTATGACAATATTGCAACTTCCGTTATATAAATACCACTTCAACTAAATCATTTTCTGTACACCATCTACAAAAGATCAGAGGAAGACCAGTACATCCACAAGTGAATGTCACAGGGAAGAGTAATTATTTTCTACTTAACAATTTGACATTTGCAAAGAGGTAAATTACTTTAACCATGTTCAAATGAGAGAAATGATGCATTTACAGATGGTATCATCTCCTATTGTTTAGCACATTTCAAAACCAGGTCAGTTGTCTAGTTCAATAGTATATCTGAAACTCAGCCGGCGACTGCCGATACCTATATATTCTATATATTTACTATACTCTGACTTAAACCTACAAACAACATGAAATACAACCAAATACAGTCATACTATCCCGGAAGGTTATTTCATATACAACGTTTCTGCCTGTAGAACAGTCACATACACGTTGCAACAGCGAATTACTTTAGAAGACACCAATCATATATCAATGATCATTGTAGAATATACCCGGTATTATATATGAATGCTACACGAGTGTCTGTATCTCTGAAAGAGAGTCAATCTACATCAACACAAACTGTCGTGTAATGAAGTAGTTGATAAATCTGTAAACGAAGTAAACTTACATAATTATGCAACTTAAAGGTCCATTACTAAGGGAAAGTGAGTTGGCATTTTTTTTCATAGCCAGTGCATAGACTTCTGCAAGACACTAAATAATGAAGATTGGCAGGTCAAAATTTACAGAAGGTCTTTGAAACTCAAAGAAATGTATGTGTATTATGTTGAAATTTCAATGAATCGACAGAATGACCCCCCAGGTCTTTTTAACTTTCTTCATACTTCATAGAAAAATAATTGTACATATACTGCGATTTATTTCGAATTTCTACATACCAACTTTCATTTTCCAATAAAATGAAATAGTTTCTGTGCTTTTTAAAGAAATTAAAATGTTCACTTTCCTTAGTATTGGACCTTTAAGTATACCAATGCTATGCCCAACTGTGATATAGCATAATTTGTAAAACGGTTTCTTTAGGACATAAAAATTACAGTTTTGACATCTTAAATCACTGTTTTATAACATTCTTGTTATGTAGAAGGCAAAATACGCCCTCTTATTCTTTCAATGTTAGAACAAATTGTACATTTACTCATCGACACTTTATCACAAAGCAATTAACGAATACTTAGTCACTTTTCACCACCAAATAAAATTAACAAACGTTAATGTTTTTGGTCATATAAACGATATAAATATGCTATTACTTTAAATACCATGCATGCATGCAATGTTCTTAGCCCTTTCAATAGCTTACAATATCCGATATCTTCCACTTTCACCATATCCAAATACTACACTTCAGCACTAAATCTCGGACATTGAAAATTATACCTCTCTTGTGACACAGAAGGATTTTCTTATTATTCTGTAATAAAACATTGTTGTTTGTCTTTGAAACGTCATGACGTCTTTCCTGTTCGGGCGTTGATTTCCCGCGCTTTGTTTAAATACACTACTATAGGAAATAGTTCTAAAAAGAAAGCTATTCGATTGATTTTATTTTTATTACTAATTCTTGAAATCAGTATGCAAGGAAACGATTCTGTCACTGGTTATATGTGCAGATGGGAATATCTGGCTCTCGGGTAACTGATTAGGCGGTTACTCGGCAGGAGCCTCGTTACCGCCTAAACAGTTACCCTCGAGGCCGGAATTCCCATCTGCACCTACAACCAGTGAAATAATCTTGTAATCTGCAGTATACTGGGAAATGTCCGTTTGTTAAGAGATTAAATCGCTCTATACACATGTGCTAGGCCATCATGAGAACATTGACAAATAGGAGATATGGCACAATTATTTTCTATTTCACGTTTTGGAACGAATTTCTTGTCACAGTTTATCCTGATGAAGGAAATGCGATAAGTGCATGCAAAACGTGCAAAATTGATATCATAATAATAATCGCAAGCTTTCTAAGCAAGTAACACATAGAACTAACATGAAATTATATCAATAAGTGTGGCGGTGTGGTGCGGAATATCTAATAAGAAACTTGCTTAACAAATACACAGGTCCACAACTCTTTTAGCTCACAGACCTTTTAGTTAAGAATTTATCATGCTATTATGTAAACTTACATAACTTACATAACCATATTCTTAGCCGAAGTCCCATGTCACATCTAGCTCCAGTTAATGATCTTCAATTACCCGAAACAATGAAATATTTCTTTTAACGTTTATTCCATTTTTTGAAACTCCGTAATGAAACTGGAAAATGTATTTTTACACTTCCTTGATAGCAAACAACAGTGAGCCAGAAATGCGTAATATCGGAACCTTACTATTGTTTTCACTTTTGATCTTGAATGCAGGAAAATATATGTATGAACTAATACATTATGTTGAGATAACACACCACATGCTACACTCTTAGCACATCAGTTCCTCTCTCACTACCTGTCTGATTTATTGATTTGTATTCACCTGGATTATCAAACATCTGTGAAACTTTCCTAAGAAATACATATAACATACATTAATATGCTTTATTAAAATGCACATGGATTTAAAATGTGTTAAAACAACTAAAAGCTTCTATGATTGAATGTATTTCAAAATCGTCAAGACACATCGACTGATTTACGTATTCTCTCATTATGTTTATGTAAAATCAAATATATAAAAGACAATACTCGAACTGATACATGTATATATGTATTTGAACCACCATTCGAACTCAAAGTCTTTGTATATTATCTTCTCATGGAAATAAAAGACCGGTACACATACATGTGAAACGTTGCTGAGAAGAGTAATTTAATCATTATTTTCTACTAGACCATTTGACATTTACAACGAGATTATTACCGTTTGAAAGGAGGGAAATGATGCATTTGTGGAAGATATGTAAATCAAATGTGCTAGAAAATAATAGATAAATGTATCCACTATTTTTACATTTAAACACCTGACCAGTTTTATGTCTAATATAAGAAGCGAAGACAGTGACTGTCCACATCTATAATATTCGGACTAAAACTTCCACACAACCTGAAATATGTCCAGACACTTTTTCTATAAATCTGAAAAATCAATTCAACCTGAAATTTATCCAGATACATCCTTACAAATTCCAGACAATCTAACATGAATACCATAACATCTACAAAATAAACTAACAGAATACGTGTTTATTCAGATTTATTGGTCAGAAAAAAAGTATTTTATGATTGTTCTTAAGCAAATCATATTTGTATGGTATGAATACATATATCTGTGTCAAGATACACCAAATAAATAAACGATTTTTGTTTGTTTCAAGATGATACCTTTAACTTTTTCACCGAGTGAAATTCAGATGCAATGGATTCCCGAGCGGCGCAGCCACGATCCAAAATGTACAATTGGTGTTTGCGAGTGAAAAATAATTCGATTTTGCATGTAATGCAAAAGAAACAATGTTTTCTTCTTATATCAGTTGAGTTCAAATGCTAAAGGAATCAGAACGGGAACCATCTGGTCTAGTTGCATAATAGCAGACAGATTGTTGAACTGGGATGGCCAAAGAGGTCTAAATTAGGGCTAGTTTTGTTTCGTTGCGGATGTATTTTTGACCATCTGATCAAAATTGATTTGGAAAAATTAGAGAGAAGGTTGCATTTAGTGAATTAAAGCTCAATTTAAGTAAGAGCAGTAATACATGTACCAAATCACAGCGGTATTATTTTGCCACGATTCCTGACCGTTTAGTAACATTTTGGGCGTTTACTTTATGTGTTTGGATTATTTATGAACAAAAGTCGTGGCCTCAACGCGAAACTAGTCTATGTGTATATAGAAATAGAAGCAGATAGACTAGTTTCGCGTTGAGGCCACGAAGTGTCTTTTTCAAAACAAGTTCTATTAGTTCCATACCAGTAGAAGCAGAAGTTGACCGTTATATTTTAGTCATCCAAAGAAAAGAGTAAAATAAGTACTGTCATAATAGTTTCTACGTTGCCTGGTAACTAACAGGTGTTTAAAAAACAACAAAGATAATTTACTCACCATACCAAATTCTCTGTCCCATTGTTACGTTAGCATAGTTTAATTATTAAACGACTTTGTTTACGCAAAACCTTTACAGATTAAGTTTTTCATATTACAATAAATGTTTTGTAATACAGCCTTTGATCCTTTCGATGTAAGAACAAAATATGCAGTAACGTGCGCCCTGTATCTTATGCTTGTTTTTTGTTTTTTTTACAAGTCCGATAAGCTGCATTCATGCATTGTGCTGAGCCCTTGTAACATTCTAACACTTCATTTTAGCACGTTATCTTTACGATTGAATATCCAGATATGTTTGCAAACATTTCATTGCAAATTTCACCTCATTTCGGACACAGAAGCATTATATTATTGCTCTGTAACAACAGTATAACTCTGATAGCTCTATAAAGAGAGATATTAAATATTCATAACTTACAATATAGTCATCCATAAACATTACACTACTGTCTTATTAATCTAATATAGTTGCACACAAAGGCGTGTAAGTCCCCAAACACATGCTCATTTCAGCTTACATGTACCAAGCTTACAAGTATCCCTGATTATTGAATGTCACTTTTGTCCGAAGTTTTCAGAGAACATATTTTCTTTCAAAGCGATTATTATAAAAAGGAACAAAACTTTAGCGGACACCCTTCATCATAAACTCTTTTTATAAAAAGGAAATGTTTATATAAGAATCTGCTTCAACATACGTTTGATAATACAAAGAAAACATACACTATATATATAACACCGATATATTTTTCAGTTATGCACAGAAAACAAAAAAATTAACAAAACGCCTATTTCGCCTGCTGGTTTATTAAATTACACCACTTAGCGTGCTTCTGTATCTGGTCTATAAATTCTTTAGTTCAATCACTTTTACATACACATCAAGCTGTTACAGTTTTGAAACCTGTTACTTTATATTATGCCATGTTATACAGTACTTCGAAGAAATACTCGTCAATACTTTTAGAAATACTAAACATTGAAATTCCTGAGCTAGCTGAGACAAGTGCTGCGTTTTGAAAACGCATTCATGCTTCGGGTATATGACCAAAGATGTGTTTTGACGTTTTGAGTTTACACGTGAAGACCATATGAAGGCCATGATCACCTAAATATAGGTCAGTTTGTAGGTCTTGCCACAAGGTTTGCAGAGTGCGAGTATTCACTAAATTGGGTCATTTAATTGGGCTGAAGGACCAAATATGATGTGTATTAAGGTTTTAAGTTTGAAAGTGAAGGTCATATGGAGGCAAATGTCATTTATATATAGGTGAAGTAATTGACTTTATTCTAAACCAAAATATCTTCCGTATAAAAAATGTTTCTGTGCTTCCAAGAAATCTACCCAAACCTATTATTTTTGATAAATTTTGACGGTAGATAAACGACTGTAAGACATAAAAACCCGTACTGTCCGTCCGTTACATGTACTCGAGGCTACAGATAAACTGCCAGCTACTGTGTTATCCAAATACCCTATAGTTTTTCTATCAAAGAGGCCTCAGTTCATTTAAATCTATGATATCCATACGGTCATGAATTCATTTGACCAAACCAGTGATGAGAATGTTAAATTAACTTTTATGAGGGCAAATCAAACACAATTCTTGTAAAATATGTGTTGTGAACAGACTCTCTCTTTCTCTTCCTTTCGTACAATACACATGGAGAATAACACAAATGCCAGATTTTTCAAGTTAAAAGCATCACCTGACATCGCAAGACACACGGCGGATAAAGACAGGGCATCAGCTAGGAAACAGAAAGCAAAATTCGAATCCTTCACCTTCCTATGTGAAAAACGGACTTAGTGCAAACATCATACGAAACGTCTGAAGCTATCTAAGGAAAATCCACTGGCGCCAGATCAGAAAGAAAATGCCTCTGTACATGTTATACCCTACCCCTAGGTATTCTATAAGAACCATGGTCATGAACGGGAAAATATACTAACCCGATTCAATCGTAAATTTCTCAACTTATACGCGCAGTTCGGTGAATGGGTACCTAGTATATTGAACAAGCGATAATTTATCTTCCATCGTGCACCAGTCACCTTGTCTCAATATTCCATATTGCTGAGATGATCAACATATTTTATGCTTTCTGACGTTACAGAAAAAACTTGCTTGACCTTCCCTAATGAACATCCGGTCTAGAGGTCACGGCAGTGTGCACATGTTTGGCGAAATGTAAACAATCAAAAACAGAATTTAAAAAATACAGTTTTACACTAAAACTGGAAATGATGAAGGAAATTCATCTTGTATATGCTCTTTAATTTGAAATCGTACATTGGTCTGCATCTGTTCTGTTTATTTTATTCATTTTGCACATTTATGCTGCATTTTTACATTTTAGCGAACACGTGTAGTAAAATGACGATTGACATACATTTTCACAACAGCCAATCAGAATGGTTTTGTAATCTAGAACGGAACTTCACCAGGGAAGTTAAAGCAAGTTTTTCTAAGATAAGATGTATTGAAGAAATGTGACTGGTACACAATGGAAGATTAATTACCACTTGTTTGTTATCCATAGTACACATTTACCGAACTGCATGTTTTAGGTATGAAATGCGCGATTGAAACGGGTTAGTATATTTTCCCGTTCATGACCATGGCTTTTATAGCATACCTAGGGGTAGGGTATAACATGTACAGAGGCATTTTCTTTCTGGTCTGGCGCCAGTTGGAAAATCCTCAATCTCAAGTGACAAAGCTCTCATATTAAAATATCATATACACAACGGTCAACTAGAGCTTGATTGTCAAGAAAAAGGTGTGTCTCCCACCACTTAACACGCAACCTTCGAAAATGCGACACATTTAGAGCTATAACATCAGTGCACATCACTGATCCACTGAACCATACTATTTCAATGATTAACACAATATCACTCTTGTAAAATTTGGTGGAATTCCAAGCATTGGTATAGGAGAAGTAGCACAGACATCATAGAATTTGACAAATCAAGGTCATCACTTATTATTAATTATTAAATAGCAACGTGGCAATGATATATAGAATCAGGCTTGGCATTGTTCACTCCTGAATAATTTAGTTGAAATCCGCGCAATAAGAGAAATTCTAATATGCTTTTCTCTGTTAAAACACTCTTACGCTAGAATGACGTCACGTTAACGTGCGGTGACGTCAATGTTTTTGTTGCGACCAAGAAAGAGCGCTACTATATTTTATCTACTGTTTTAGATTAAAGGCTTATTAGAATCGAAATAATTTGTAGCAAAACCTTGTTTTAACATTTATATACTCGGGCGCTAATACGTGGTACAAATAATTTCACTCGGGCTGCGCCCACATGGAATTATGGAGCCCGACGTATAGCCGCCCATCTTGCATCAATAATGTTAAAACACTCTTTTGCTATAAATTACTTCTTTAATGCCGCAACTATGCTACCGCTGAAATTTACCGAACAGGAAAATGTCGGCAAAATGCAGATTTAGACTTTCCAAAGATAACATACATTGTGCGCCTTGTGGTGTCGGAGGAATTGTGCGGACAAACTAAGTGACAGACAGACTGACAGACAGACAAATAATATGTAATTGAATATGTAATTGAACCACATGTGTTATTCTATTGTCCTCTACATGAGTATTACTTTATCAATTAAATAAGTTTGTTGAGAACGAAGTAACAACTGTTACATGTTAAGTAATTAATTTCCAACGCTCACTCTCTCCCTCTCCAGCTTATATTGATATTTATACAACCACACTAGAGCACATATGTCGTCTATAACTCCCGTTTTATATAAACTGTCACAAAACACGTGAGGTTGTTAATATATGTTCTGTGACTGTGTTTATTTATAGTTATACATGATATGGTCAGTTTAAAACACATGCTATTCTGACAGTTTCGTTGATTGGTCAACAGCGCTATGTAAAGTGCCTTTGAACGTGTTTATCATGAACAGGGCGCTTTATAAATCTGGTATAATATGTTACCGTATACATGTATGGATAAACATAGTATAATATGTATCCTACCACTAAAAAGATGATTGTTTTAAATGACCGTTTTGAAAGAACGGAAGTATTTTGTGATGGCTTATTATCTGTTTGATATAATTCGTGTCCGGAGCGATGAGACGATGTACAGAGCTATTGAACCGGCTCTCTTGGACAAAGGTCAAGGTGTCAAATTGAGGTTAAGGTCAAATCTGCCCGTCATATTTCGTCATACAGCATTTAAATACAAACAAATACTGTATCTATGCTGAAGCTAAATATAAACTAAACTGAGCAAATGAATGTCAAAAAACATGTACATTGGCTGCGTTTTCATTTTGCGATAGTTTTACATTCAATGCGTGTTAACGGAGACATGTTAACTTGGAGAGTTCAAGATGAAACATGTTAGAGTTATTCTAAAAGAATATTGTAAGGACGTACAGCATGTAAATTCAAAATTGAATATAGCGGTTTCTAAAAGTACAAATTAAACAAGTTTCACAAGAGACCAATGAATGTCAGTATAACTGTCAAGGGGGTTGGGGACTCAGTGACCGAGCGGATAAATTCGCTGACTTTGAATCACCGGCAGGAAAGTCGCCATAAGACCTCAAGGGTCCAATAAATCAGAGAGCACTAAAGACACAATAGACGCGTGTCATATGTGTTCCAGCAAATTGACTTTGTATATACAATAAAGTCATATGTAATAACTGTATAGCATATGATAGGATAAATATAGCAGTATATGTCCAAATCAATATCTGTATTTGGACAACATAAATGTTTACAGTCTTATCTTTTGAATAATGAACTATCGAGAATCATATCTGAGAAAAAAAGGTATGTTCTGTAGTTATCTTATTACCAGAATAAACTGAAAAGGTTTCATTAAACTGAATGACAGGTTCATTCGCTTGAAACATTCAATATGTTTTATAGAACCAGTGAACTGTTATTGTTGATAAATTTGAAGGCAGTTTAAAGATGATCGCGGAACTTGCTGACCAAGTCCCGATGTAATTCAATAGATTGGAATAAATGAAATGTTATTGTGCAAATTAGTCGCATAGTGTCCAGCTTACTGTATTTTGTTTCCACTACATGCATACAGGCAAAATTAATCAACTTCTATGGATGCATATCAGTTATTTGAATAGGCTTAAGTAGACAGTCCCACAAGAATTTTGTGTAAAAAATAGCCTTTTGTATGTTTCCCACAACACATAAATAGGTAATTTTGTTTTTGCATCTGGTCATGTTGTATGAAATTATTTCGAAGTAACCCAGCGGTTATGATGACATATACATTTACAGTAACGTGACCAAACGTCTACAGGCGACGTATCAAAATAGTATGTACACTCCTAGCAAAGGGTAAACCAAGAAATTGTTCAAGGCTTTAGTAGGAATAATTGTTCTTCTTTTAATTTTGCATACGGAAATAAATTGCAACTATTTATACAAATAATTAACAAATTGAGAAACTATAATATGATATTCTTACCGTACCAAATTCTCTCTCCCATTACGATGCTTATAGAAAATATTCTCTTGCTACACGTAAGGATTTCATATCATATTTGGATAGTTGCACCGCATTATTTGTCAATTAATTTTGTATTGAAGTCAGCACTGATAGTTTAAACATTTTTTATCCTTCAGCATTTTCCAGATTATTTTACAAACAGAAAATTTTAATCGTTCCGGCACTTGAACAACATACACGTGTTGGATATATACATGCTGTTCATTCATGTTTCACACATCATTTCAAATGTCCAGTATTTTTCGTGCCCCGTTGATTATATCGAGATCTGCCTCACAATTACATACAGCTTCAGTCACTACTCACATTACTTTCATTGACCATATTAGTTAAAAATCTTACAAAGAACAAACTGACCAATCATATTATCCAAATTACATCTTAACAGGAAAATATCATTTGTATATCTTATAATTACGTAACCAGAACAAAGCTTTGATGGCACTGCTGTGGGAAATGTTACCCTGTTTGTTATGTATCCATACAAGGCTTAACTAATCTTAAGGTATTAGTTCCAGGGCAAGTGCTGAGACGTGATAATTGTTTAGATGTCAGTTATTATTAAAATGTCACACCAATCGCAGACTTATGTAATCAAATGTTATTGTTGCGCAATTTCCTGACGAATTAAGTAATACTGCACTAGTGATGTTAAAATATAACACGAGCGTTATTGGTAGAAAAGGCAATATCATTATAGAAATGTTCAGATTTATAAACAAATTCAGACACTGAAACACAAGGAGGATACAGTATACCGAAAACACTATGTTCATATTCCGTTATCACAATCGTTTTACATCAAATTTTAACGAACATACACCTTCCACTTGCTGATTTTATCATTTTGCACGCGTCTGGTTGCTTATTTATTCAATAATGATGCAGGCCACTGTTTCTTTATTCAATCAATTTTCAAATATCTGAAATATGTACACTGTATATACCCTAATGCTTCAGTGAACTTTGTATATTTTGAATTATTTAATTTTGCTTACGCTTAATTAAACTTAACCCTTAGCCTGCTGGCGGCGATTGGTTTTGCCTTTGCGACCAGTGCAGACCAAGATCAGCCTGCACATCCGTGCAGTCTGATCATGGTCTGCACTGTTCGCTATTCAGTCAGTAAATTTTCAGTGAACACCCCTTCGAATGATAAATGGTATTGCCCAAATTGAATGATGGACCAGTCCATTTTAGATATTTAGCAGGCTAAGGGTTAAGCATGTACATGTACCAGCATACTATTACATAAACGTTTTATTTTCAACTATACAATTAGGGTTTAATGACGATTTTCATAACGTTAATTATCCGTTTACAGACTTATAATTGATACCAAACTCGTCCTCCGTTTTAGCGAAAACTTTTGTATACTGTAATGACTTACCTAGCCAAATTTTCTGTCCCTTTTTACACGCACAATCGATACAAAAAATAAATACTGAATATGTTTCTTACTGACGAAGTCTTATATCAATGATTTTATTCCATATTTGGGCATCTAAGCATTCACGAACTTATTAACAATAAACCTAATTATTCAACACACTTTCGTAATACACTAGCAATATATCGCAGTGATTTTGTCATTATTGTGCTTTGTCGTACAGCAGTATTCGACAGAGAACGAAATAGCAACTGTTGCATATCTGATATCAATTGCCTTCAGTACCCTATGCTATCAAACAGACGTGTACCTCAAGGACCTTTGATTGTTTGTATAAACTAAGTTTTAACAAACATGTATGTTAATTAAGTTGAAATATTTGGTGTTGTCTGTAGGTGTGATTATTTTATTGCAGCTAGACAAAATCCAGTCTGCATCAGAAAATTTAGGAAAGAGATAGGATAGAAAATACAAGAAGTAAGTGATTCTCACTGATGGCTCTATGTTTCTCCTTTTGTTTCGAGTTTTATTGTATAATTATGAATACTTCAATGCATCTTGTTTTAAAATGATTATATTTTTAGCAATATATACGAGAAGTCCATGAAGCGTACAGATTAATCTCGAACTACAAATAGATTTATTACCTACCGTCTGGGATTTCAAAACCCATTGTGTTCGTACATTACTTTCTCACTATCTAGATGTTATCTCCTGTTTGTTACTTTTAGATAACACAAGATCACTAATACATCCAACGTAATAACACCTAAATAAATTTTGATAAAATTGTTTGGGTGTTCGTCACTTCTTGTAAAAGTTCTGTCAGAAAGCAGTCGACATAGACAATTTTAAACTGTAAACGTAATAGAATTGGCCTTATTTTCCTATATATAAATCGTTATTTTTTTGTAAATATCCACTGGCACATAATTATGTTCCTCAAGCAATAACTTCGTTAAGGAAGTCGTTTGAAAATTTAAACACAATACTTTTTCAAAATGGAAACATTTATAGTTATCAAATATTGCATGTTAAATCTTGATAAGATATCGACACACCATTTTAGTTCAACAGGATATTTATCTTCGTTAAATCTAGATAAACAAAATGTGATATGAGCCGTGCCATGAGAAAACCAACATAGTGGGTTTGCGACCAGCATGGATCCAGACTAGCCTGCGCATCCGCGCAGTCTGGTCAGGCTCCATGCTGTTCGCTTTTAAAGCCTATTGGAATTGGAGAAACTGTTAGCGAACAGCATGGAGCCTGACCAGACTGCGCGGATGCGCAGGCTGGTCTGGATCCATGCTGGTCGCAAACCCACTATGTTGGTTTTCTCATGGCACGGCTCATATATTTTTCAACAAATGAACGCAAAATCTTTGTGAAACTGTTTACAATATTGATATGGAGCGAAAGTGTACACATGTCCGAAGTTCCGGAAATTAAATTATATTTAAATGAATTTATCTATGTCAAACGAGGCACTTCTTAAATATCTAAATCATAAAAACGAACCACACTTTTCTGCTTTCTGTTTTACGGCGCAGCAACACAATACAGAATATACTGCGCCAAACGTAACATTACGGATTAACATTGAAATAGCAATGTGAGTTATGGAATTGATACTGCTCACACAGTACAGATTATAACAATTATGACAACAAATAGAGCCCAATTTTTCAGTTTAACGACTCATTAACACCGAAATGAAAATATGAGATATGGAATTAAAACTTTACAAAAACGATGTTTTTTACTTTTTTACATGACTACGAAAAAGTACATGTACAATCAATATCAGATTTACCATCCAATTGCGGTAAGTACATATCTATTCGAAGAAGTTGCATACTATAACTGGATACAGCAGACCCACTTTTTATCACTCCATCGTGTTGCAGGCAATACTAATACTTTTAATATAACGTCCCTTTTCTAGTGAAAGCCCATTAAATTTCAACATCACACGTGTCGATTTGCATTTTTTTTCTATCTCTTATTTGCATGTAGTTGAAAATATAAGGTACTCATAATTTATCAATATATATGTAATTAATCTAATAAATCTGAAGCATTCTATATGAGTTGTTATTCCACTGCATGCAATAACATGATGATAATCTAAATGTCAAGCTAGTCTAAATCTCATATTAGTACTTTAGTCCTGTTTTCTGATAAATTACTTCATGCCGAGACACAGCCACTACGTTAGTGGTCGCAGACAATATCATATTATATCATATTTAATACATATTGTTCATACCACTTACATAGATAAATAACATTCACGGATACATATTAAAGGAAGAATCAACACATATAAAACACCAAAACATAAGTATATTACTCACTGTTTTTATACAGCAGTTTAAATGTTTTCTAGTATTCATTCAGATGTGTTATGGAACATGGTTACTTTACTCAATGTCTCAGCGAACCATTTAATTTATAAATGTTTTTACATATTTTTTTCTTTAATTACTTCATACCTATTTGATGATTTAGAATAAAAATACACGGAACAAGCTTTACTTGAATGTCTGCAAACATTTCATGCTTTGGAAAAGTCAAGAAATTGGTACTCCATTTTCAAAGACAGTCAAAATGAATAAATTTACTTACCAAGCCAAATTTTCTGTCCCATTTCACATGCTCATTTGATACCATATTAATTATTCAACATGTTTTCCTCTCAGAAATTCTTATACATGAACTTGTTATATTACCACAAATCCAAAGAAAATGTTTTATTACACAAGGATTGTTTCGTAGAGAGAGAACATAACAACTGTTACATGCTACGAAATGTAAATCTTGTATCAATTTCTCTCTGTACGTTTTGCAAACATTTATAGATATGTAATCAAGTAGATTATCAAACATATGAGTAAATTTCTTCGCCTGCATAATCAATTTTGTATTAAGAAGTATGATTACGTGTATTTACATTCTGAAGACTGATACATGTATTCATAAACTGACATATAGAAAAAGGTTCCAAAGATGGCAAAAGGAACGACACCTTTAAAATGGCATTTTCTGAGATGTCTGCTACAATTGTTCCATAAATATTACTTAATTTCCGGGGTTTTTTTGTGTTTTTTTTTTATTCGATTATTTTCTTACAAAAGACATAGAAGCTGTAAAACACTAAGACAAATTGTCGTCTGCAAATGTGATTACTGTCATTGCAGCTAGACAATATCTAATCAAACATTCTAACAGTACATCAGTTATTTTTGGCAACAGATACCATGCAAAATATATTAAGTAGGTGGTTCAAGGTTCATGTTTTATCAACTAGTTGTTGTAATTATATGAAGAACATAAGGATTACGAGAAGTAAAATTGACATTTTGATTTAAAACATATAAAAAACATTTCATTTAGAAAAGCATTTGGCCGTATTGAACCTCTCTCAAATGGAAAACTAAAACAATTATACATGTTAAGATTCATTCGCATTGTAAAAGATTCCAAATTAACATAATAAATAAAAAATTATAATAGCTAACAGGAGGTTATTGTATATATGAGTCTCATAGAAGGAAACTTGTGCAACTGCACTCCGAGGTCTTTGTAGCATACTTGTCTCAAACTACTGACTTACTGACTTAAAATTTACTGGTTTAAAGTTTTGTGCGGCCTATGAATCACCTTCCCGAAAAACTTTTTAACGAATTGAACTTCTCGTGAAGGTAATGGAGTGTTATATGGATAAAATGTTTTTCTGGAAAGCCAACGAGGGGATCGTGTATTTGCTTGTCAGGATTGAAGATAATACAAATATTGATTTACTTTTGTATATACGACGACCGTTCATTTAAATCCAGAATAAATTTCCCCTAAAATAAATGTTTCGGGAAGATGACTTGGAACCTCCAACAAAGACACTCTCTCAGCAGTTTCGAAGTATTCATAAGCAGATTAAATTTTAAAATTATAACTCTTTTCAGGTGAATTTTTCCTAATCCAAACTGATTTATTAACCACTCTCAGATAATCACAAAGATAAATTACTTACCATACCAAATTCTTTGGCCCATACTGTTAATGTCATAATATTCATAGTTCCCGTTCACAATTAACTGATCTCCTGTTAACGCAGCATCGCAATATCACTTATATCGCACATGTAATGTTTTGTTAATCAGTAAATTGAAACATTGGTTTATTGGTTTACAATATCACCTTTCCAGCGAACAATAGTTGGGCTGTTCCGGTTTTTTAAAAACCGGTGACAAACGCATCAATAAATATTACATTTTCAGCTTGAATTCACGGCATGAAAACAAAAACATGTGAAACTTAATGTTGGATGATCCCAACTTCTTTTTATGTTAATCCTTAGCTCTGAAGTATTTCTCCAATGGCATATGTATTCCTCAGGAAACCATTTCGTTCATAAAGTTATTTGACACATTTAACTCAAATGAAGTTTAGAAATTTTGCTTTTTACATTCATTGTAATCTTTATTACACGGACTGTTTGATAAGGTATCTTCTCAAACATTTCAATACGAAGAGTTACTTATCTATCTTAAATCTAGATAAACAGAATATGAAATGTTCTTTCTCTTAAGAAATGAATGCATTTGTTGGCAGTAAAATCATTGCAAGATATGCACTATTGATCCGGAGCAAAAGTGTTAAGATGTCAAGAAAGAAGTTATCTTGACTACCAAACGTATACTTGTACAAACTACACTGCATGTAACACGTTTTAATATAACCGCGTTCTTTTTTGCAGAATAATAGAACTATAATATTAAATACTAGTAAATAAAATCTATAAGAAGACCCTTTCAAGCAATGCAACCAAGCAAAGTAATAGCAGACTCGGTTTGATAGACTGATCATTTTAACATAACAAAACAGACAGTGCTTTTAAATATATTATATTAGTTGATTCAAAGACAATTCTACAGTTAACGTGCTATGAATGAAAGTAAATAATATTCATAGAGAAATCGTCAAGTATAGATTATACTACAATACAAAGATAACATGTATCCATTATTTGCCCGATATTGTTTGATTTGATTACTTGTAAACTGGTTACAATAAAATGGAGTAACTTGATGAAATATCAAATCAAAGTCTGGGCATCATCTTTTGTTCGTATATTTACAGACAAACAGAAATGTTATTATCGTTAAAGAAAAGGAAATAACTTCTTTACATAAACATTTAACGAGACGATTTATTTAAGGAATTATTATACTTATAGTTCGAGTATTTTTATTACAGAGACATTGCTTAAAGACAATTTTCTTAAATACTGGAATTGTAATTAGTTTTTTGCAGCCGGACAAAACCCAATAAATATTATTTTTGTCTGCAAGGTCATTGGATCTATTATCTGGAGAAACATAAATTATATACTAGTAAGATATAAAAGTGGATGGTCGTTCTAACGTCCGTCCATTTATTTCGCCTGTTGAGAACAAGAAGGTAGCTAACTTCCAACTGGCAGCATATGACGTATATAATCAATATAAGTTCCATTTTCATGTATGAACAATAATGATGCGAGTTTTAGCTTGCGGCGACACAAGGGCGTTCAATACTGGCCATTATTTGATAAATTATATGAATGAAAGGTATATCTTTCCTTTAAGTGGTTGCACTTAACGTTTTTGTTTCATCTGTCACAAAGCAAAACCATTTAAAACAAGTGTCTGTACTAAAGGTGTTTGTTCAATTTTTCCACTTGGTATGTTGACTGCTCTATACAACTATTATATCGTTGTTACATTCTCTTAACGAAAAACACATTTGAGCCGTGCCATGGGAAAACCAACATAGTGGGTATGCGACCAGCATGGATCCAGACCAGCCTGCGCATCCGCGCAGTCTGGTCAGGATCCATGCTGTTCGCTAATAGTTTCTCCAATTCCAATAGGCTTTAAAAGCGAACAGCATGGAGCCTGACCAGACTGCGCGGATGCGCAGGCTGGTCTGGATCCATGCTGGTCGCATACCCACTATGTTGGGTTTCTCATGGCACGGCTCATTTTAAACTAATTGAACTTCTTGTGAAAGAAATGTTGTGTTACAATAATTCAAATTATTCTTCATTTGTCTACTTATTAGTGATTGTGTGTTTTGATAAAAGTTGTCATTGCTGAAAGATACACTTACTCAGCCGTAAGAAACTATTTATAAAGCAAAGTCAATTTTTTACATGAAATCTTTACACAGTGATAAACTGTGAAGCCAACTGGAAAAAAGTCAAAACTAAGAAAATCAAATCACAAAAACGAATACATACCATACCAAATTCTTTGACCCATAGTGTTGGTGAGATTATATTCATATTTCAACTTCTTAATTAATTAAATGTTATCTCCTTTTCGCTATGGATCACTGCATATCATTAAAAGACATCTCCAAATCGATAAAGCGTAAGTTAATGATTAACATCATCAACAACCTAAAATCAACAGTCAAAACAGCGATCAGAACTGAACAACAGTACTGTTTTTACTTCCAAGTTGGAACATTGCACCAGTCCACTTATAGGTCATTATTCCGTTACTGTACGATTACATATCCAATATATCTATTGATACGTATGTTCTTCGAGCATTTTTTTTTTTAAAAATAATGGTATTTCAAATTACAACTCAAAACATTTTAAAATCTTTGTAACCTTTTCATTAATCAAATATTGCGTGTCGAAATTAGGTAAACTGCTTGATAAGGTATCGACACAACGTTTCAATACAAAGAGTTTAATCTAGTTAAATAACATGTTATATTTGCTTTATCTATATCGAACAAGTACAAAACCGTCGGCTGTAAAACATATGCAAGATAAAGGAATGCACAATATTAACCTGGAGAAAAGTATTCCCAAGCCGGAAACTAACATGTTTATTACTCTACAAATATGTAGGAATTAATTCATCTAAGCCAAATAATTTGCTTTCTTCTTAAATGACATATTTTTAATTCCAAAGTCAAAGACTTATTGGGGCAGATGACATGTTAAAGTGACTTAGGACCAGGACTAGAATTGAAAGCTAGATTGTCACCCTGAGAATGGAAACAACCTTCCAATCATATGATTATCTGATGCTCATGATAGTATGACGTTTTCAAATTCAACCAAGAGAACATAAGAAAATTTATTTACAAAATAACTTAGTAGTTTACATCAAGTAGCAGTACAGAGGCATATTGTAACACAAATTCGAAAAGAAGTGCGAAAACGTTTGCTACTGACCCGACAGTGTATTCATATTAAAACTATATTTCTATTATATCACATACTGCAAACAACGCAAAACACGAGACGGTTTTCTTCAATGGACGACAATGAAACCACAATAGAACCACACGTGTTGAAGAAGGCTATTATTGTATACCATATCACTGTTATAACACTATCGCAGGATGATTATGAATATATGTGACAGTCTCTACCAATATTGTTCCAAATATATGCATATTATAAATTCGCATTGTAAGAATAACGCATATTGTTTGTGTTATAACATTTGCAGATTCCCAGGGGAATTGTTGACACCCAAGCACTGTAGGACGAGGGCAAAATGCATCCCGTAGGATTACGCATTTTCTACAATAACAAGTGTTCTACGACTTCTCTTTGTAAATAACGTTTCTTTTCGTTAACATCACTGTAGCAATATCTCATGGCTTTTGTAACAACAGCAAAAACATTGATGGCTCCATAGAGGGAAGTATAAAATATACATAAATTATTCATGGAATGTCTTGTTACTTTAGTGTCGTGGTGGTCTATAAGGGTGCTATAGGCCATGTATGTATGTACTGTAAACAGACAAATGTTCCTGTTAGTAACTGTGACGTTATGAATATTTAAACGTTAAGGCTAAAGTTATTTTCTGTACTTTAGTCCAGTCCCTCATGAACAAAGCATCAGATCACATAATGATGCAGAAAAAAGCAATTAAACTGTCAAGTCAAAACCACTGGTTAAAAGCTAATGCTATTAAAGAAAAGTTCCGGTCAATATTCAATTTTGATTCAAGGAAATATGGTATCACATTCAGCTTGCAAAAGAAATTTATTTACAAGACTTTAATTGACAAACGTATTTCGCTTTAAATAAATTCCTAGTCTAATTATACATTCGCACAAACACTCTTTTATTTCTGAAATAGCTCAGACAACACGTCAGTTATTACATTATTTTACATTGGGCTAACTGTCTAAGCATGCTAACGTTCTTACAAAATACATGTTTTAGAGAAATTTTATGACTTTAGATACACATTAAAGTAACCATGGAGACACTAGACAAATTAAAAGTCTAAAATTATTAATGCAGTTCCTCACAGATCCTTTGATTTAAAAGATTGTCTACAGATTTGTTTGTGAAGAAATTTACATGATTTTATTATGATTATGACTAACCAAGCAAAATTATCTGTCCCATGTCCTATTTACAAGATTAATAGATTCAAATATCTTACATTTAGACTGCCAAAGTCAATGATAGCTGTATTTTGAAGAACTGACTGCGACGTATCTAATCATATCCTATAAGAAACTCACACATGAAACGGTTGATTTCTCAGTATGCATTTCACTTCCGCAATACATACTTCAATACAATAGCAAACAAACAGTGCGTGATATCCGAGTATTATTGCCGTTTCCCTGTTTATGTTTTATTGTAAATGAATGTTTCATAGGCAGTTAATGTTCTGACTGTTACTTGTAAAACATATGAGAACTGTTAATCTGATTTATTCGATCAAGAATTTCGAATATGCTATCAAAATTATTATTAAATAAAAGTGTTCGATATTAGCTCTTACGATTTTTCTACCCTTTATACTAATTTACCACATAATCTCACAGAAGAAAAACTGGTAGCTTTAGTTGAGAAAACATTTGCAAGACAAGAGCTGTCTCCGTAGGATGACACATGCCCCCGATGGCACTTTGAATGAATAGTTATGGCCGATGTTAGAGTTTAGGACCTTTGACCTATGGAGCTGGGTCTTGCGCACGACACATCGTCTTACTGTGTCACACATTCATGCATAATTATTTTAAAATTCATGCATGAATGACAAAGATATGGACCGGACATGCCCATCAATGCACTATCATGAAAAATGATCTTTAACGTCTAAGTGTGACCTTGACCTTTGAGCTATGGACCTGGGTCTTATGTGTGACACGTCGTCTTATTGTGGTATACATTCATGCCAAGTTATTTGAAAATCCATCCATCGATGACAAAGATATGGACCGGACACGCCCATCAATGCACTATCCTTTAACATCTAAGTGTGACCTTGACCTTTGAGCTACGAACCTGGGTCTTGCGCACTGCACGTCGTCTTACTGTGGTACACATTCATGCCAAGTTATTTGAAAATCCATCCATCGATGACAAAGATATGGACCGGACACGCCCATCAATGCACTATCCTTTAACGTCTAAGTGTGACCTTGACCTTTGAGCTACGGACCTGGGTCTTGCGCACGGCACGTCGTCTTACTGTGGTACACATTCATGCCAAGTTATTTGAAAATCCATCCATCGATGACAAAGATATGGACCGGACACGAAAATTGCGGACAGACCGGCAGACTGACAGACCGACAGACAGACAGACGGTTCAAAAACTATATGCCTCCCTTCGGGGGCATAAAAAAGTGCTAATTATTTGGCATGTTACACAGGAACATTTTTCTAACAATACATATGAGCCGTGCCATGAGAAAACCAACATAGTGGGTTTGCGACCAGCAAGGATCCAGACGGATGCGCAGGCTGGTCTGGATCCATGCTGTTTGCAAACCCACTATGTTGGTTTTCTCATGGCACGGCTCATATATCTTCAGACAATAAAACATTTAGGGCAACAAGTAATTGGTATCCCAATGGGGACTAACTGCCAATCACTCGTTGCTGAATTGTTTTTATAATTTCATGATCAGTTTGTCCAATGGCATCCAGTTGACATTATTGAAACTTTTGATAACCCCTCATTGTTATTTTAGATATGAACAACCAGTATTTTTCAAAGATGGTGAAATACATTTATCCAAAAGAACCGCAATCCAACAAATTTAGAAGTGTATTTTTTTACTTACAACTTTTAAATTGTCCATTTCCCACACCTGGACATAGATATATCACAACATATTCGTTTTACAAAAACTTCCTCAAAGATAGTGGATTTTAATTACAGAAATGTTGTAAGGCATTCATTAAACTTTACCACAAATCATCCAACGTTTTGAGATCGGTAAATACTTCTTAAACTTGGACTTACACACTGTACGAAAAATTTAACGTAATGCTTATTTTAATCAAATATTTGTAAAATCTGTTATAATTTTCAAAACAGAGTACGACGCAAAAACGTACAGTGCATGTTTGGTGACTTAACTCTCTACGTGGCTTTCCTCCTAGAACGGAGGGCGTAGATTTTTATCTTGCAACTTGCCTGTTTATGCCTTTAACAGATATGTACTTATTGCTCTCACTACAAAATAGTCATTGAGTATTGATACATGTTTAATTTTATATCTGGTGTTTTGTCACTAATGTTATGGGAAATTCTTTTATCTACGCTGGCTTGTCAAACTGGTTGAGAAGGTAAGTGTGAGGTTACCATGCCCCAAACGCGTTTAAATCACTGGTTCCTTTATACAGCCATATTTTCAACTTGATATTTTGTACGTTTCGTTTCATATGCTACATGTATGTAAATCTTTATTGTCTTGTATATCGTTTGTGCTTCTCACCCCCCCCCCCCCCCCCCCCCCCACACACACACTTTTTATGTCTCCTCCTTATTAACACTTACCCTCCAAGCTTATAACCAATCCTCATTTTGATATATGTTGAAAATAAAATGTTCTTGTTGATGGATATTTGAAGCAACTTGTCTACTTTATCATTCAACTACAGTTTCTATTTGTGGTTGGCTTACTTTTTGATCAGTGTCTCTGGCAGTGTCTGCTGCGCTAAGTGCTTTCAGTGTGACTACTCTTACCTTATATTAGTCATGAAATAAATCTTAGATCATTTTCTTCTCTGTATTTATTGATACACTACATATCACATTAATTAACATTTTGGGGTAGTGTGTTTTCGTACAAACAAATGAAGTTGCAGCTTTAGTAACTTGCCTCTTTTTAGAATTATGTTACACATGCGCATGCAACATTTCTCAATTTTCTATTGCTAATTGAATATCTGCATGTCATAATGGTCATTCACTCTTTATTTTTCTAAAATAACGTATCTATACATATAGATTCGATATATGCAATGTATTTACTTGCAAGTATATTTACAGTTTGTATGAATTAGCATTTTCAATTTTTCTTGCTTAGAAATCATCACGAGAGCATTAGTCCTAGTGTCTTTGAACACTGACAATTGAACTTTCTCACAATGACATGCGAAGAGGCTATACATCATACAGAAAGAAGTTTCTGTTTCCTTATATACATCCACAAATATATATAAAGACAATTTTGTAGATTAGTTTCTGTATTTTTCTTACACGAGACCTAACTAGATACAAGGTATATATTTTCAGTAGAGTAATAATTTTCATTGAAGCCAGACAAAAATCGGATATTGTACTCTTTACATGGCCATTGCGTCGGTTATTCTTGGAAATTATAGCATCTAAAATATAAAACATTCGATGTTGATCTTAGTAATTTCAAAGGTTTGCTGGTTAAGGTAGTTCTGCACGTCTGACAATGCGGCAGTGAATGTGTAACATTATTGTGGATAAAACATATAATAAAGCCCGGATCTGACATACAGAAGTGTAAATTAAACCACGAATGAATTGCAGCCGTTTTTAGTTACTTTATAAAACCGGTAATATTTCGATTTTTCTTAAGATTAAATATATGAAAACTTGGATAATATAGAAATATATGTAAAGACCACACAAAGGGTATCAATACTTCTACAAATTTTGAATCAACAACAGTCTCTTCCGTTACAGCTTCTTTCTGTTGTGGGCCAACTTTGTGGTGCATAGCTCTATAATTGTGTTTGGGGTGCTCTGTGCTCTTCCAAGAAATCTATCCCTACCTTTATCTTTGATAATATTTAAAGACTTATTACATTATATAAAGGGAAGACAATGGCAAATATTTTAAATATTGCACTGCCAATGAATCCCTATCAAGTATTTAATTTATAAGATAAACACAAACACATATTAGCACGAAACAACCACAACGAATTTTATAATTAAAAAGTGTCGACTGGTCTGAATATCTTGCCTACACATTGTTACTTTCTACGTTTTTGTTACAGTTGTCACTAAGCAAAAACAAATGGCTGATTGATTTAGATGTACTCGTTAAAACTGTAACAACTGGATTGTATTTGTTCTTTGTCACATTCCTGCACTGAATGAAATTCCCACTGAACAAGAGATGTTCGTATAGCATGTATGCTCCCTATGATAGGTTGTCCCATGTTCAGTCTCGTAATTACTATGGCAATGACCTTTGACCTACTATTCCCTAAAATAATAGGAGTCATCAATTTAATATGTCAAATTATGTTACAGGGCGAAACCGTTTTCAAACTTCAGGACCCTGTGACCTTTGGCCTTCTCAAAACAATGCGGATCATCTTCATTATAAGCACAATCATGCAATTAAATTTGAAGGTCCTGTGTGAAGTGGTGATGTAAACCACCTTAAAGGATCAGCCTCCTTTGACCTACTAACCCCACAAACTATAGTGTTCATCTACTGCATAAGCTCAATCATGCTACCAAGTTGGAAGGTCCTGAGCCAAATTGGTTTTTATGATTTGAAGTGTCCATTCATATATATCATAGTCTTCGGTTAGGAAAAACAACATTTTTTTGTGTATATCGACGGTGTCGATCCAAATTACATGACTACCAATGACAACTTTTAAGACTGTTATAGCAAGAGCGAGTAACTGGGAACAAAGGTCTTTTAAATGAGTTTTGCTCAACATAATTAACTTTATATTACTTAAAAGATCTGTCAATCCCGATTTTGTTGTTTCTATACACTTGTTTGTAAATGGTATTTAGTATGATCAAACATTATGGTTAACTAAAATACGGTGGCTTTTCAAGTTGCTTAAAACCCTTCGTTAAAACTGCGAAAGCGGACCCTTACGTAAACCCGTAATAAAACCTTTTTCACACGGTTGTATCGAAAAAAAAAATCACGAATGGCTATTTAAACTACGGTTAAACAGAAATGAGATGGAACTTTTGGCAGATAAGGTTTTACACACCAAATGTCAGTTACGGGGTTTTGCATCGGCACTGTCGATATGTTTTATAGATTCGGTTGTTAGAAACAAAGTCGACATTATTATATTGTGTCCTTTTCCGAGCCTAAAACATGACAACGACACAGATATTTTCCCATATATACCAGTCTATATAAGTACCTACTTCACAAAAAGAAAATGAAACGTGTTATGTCAGAGTATCTTGTTTTCATTTGAAAAGCCTGATAAGGTATCGGCAAAACATTTCAATAAGATATATGTTAAAATCTAGATTAATAGCTAGATAAATAGCAGTGTGATTTTGAGTGGTTAAGCGTTCCTGTCCTCTGACAGCTCTTGTTGTATCTATCAGATCATCTTTAACAAAAAATTCTATTTTGAACAGATAAAAACACATTTATTTACATATACCAACACAAAACGAAGAATATTAACTTGGCTACCTTTAACATTGACCTTTGAGATAGAGGCCTAGATATTGTACATGACACATCGTCTTTTGATGGCGAATATTTGTACCAAATTATTTAAATATTCGCACGTGCATTTAAAAGTTACAGACCAGACAAAAAAAGCAAACAATATTTTATCTCTAAATATGATCTTGACCTTTCAGTTAGAGGTCTGGGACTTAAAAGCGACACATTGACCTTATAGAAATTACCTATTGACCTCAATGACAGAGACCTATGTTTTGCACTAGTCGTCTCCTATTGGGGATTATTTGTGTTTTATGAACCAGACACGATATAGACCTGTGTGACAAATTGTGACTTTACCTTGACATATGTGTCTTGGTCTTGCATGCGACATTTTGTTTCGTTGTGGGGTGCATTTGTGACAAAAAAAATTCAAAATACCTTGATGCTCGGCGGCAGATTTATGGACCGGACATGAAGTGTGACAGACGAATGGAAGGATGTAGCCATTTTCTGTGTCCCCTTTTTTACTTTAAAACATATATTGTGTTTTCTTTAAAAACATTACGTATTCACATGAATACTGCAGAAACGAAGCTTTCCCACACCCTTCATATATGGTATAGACGTACAGCAAAAAAGAAACAGGAACATTTTGAAGCTATTACATTATTGTTTAGGGATTAATAGAGAGAACGATAAAGGAACGATGTAAAGGTTCTCAGCGCTTTAGAAATGTCATTGCAAATTGCATATGCAAGACCATATTTAATTGTATACGGTTTCGCGGTTAATGGTAAAAATGGAAATTTATCAAAGTCTGGAAGCAAATACTTGTAAGAGTGGAAAACACTTTGTCTAGACCTATTTTTCACCAACTGTAATCAATGAAACAAGTACTTTATGTCTGCAATCGAATTACTGCACGAAAGGGATACCTTAAATCAAACAAACTGATACATTTTACTATTTTATTTCAAAGATACATAAAATTATGTCTACATGAATTTTACGGGAAAATATATGTAAGAATTTGACTGATCTGTATGGAGTTTTTGTGTATATTTCTAATGTATGTCGCCAACAACATTTAAACAGCTTGTTATCTGTTGTTGTTGTTGTTGTTGTCACCTTTATTGTTGAATACAAAAATTGCTCCATATCCGTCTTCACGTTATTTTGCTACTACTATTCAGAGGTAAACTGCGACATCAATTTGTTATTATATCTTTCATCAAGGGGACCTTTCGTCAATAATATTCGAACACTTGCCCGCCGTTGATATAATAAAGTACCAGTGCACATTTAAAACATTTTAGGGTCATTCATCACAGTCTATTTCAAACAGAACTTACACTGGTTCCACTAAAACATTTTCATGAGAAACCAAAACAAAATAGGAATTATAAAATTTTAGTTAGTTAAATTTCAGTATTAATACGATACGCGTAGAGACCTTCAGCACACACTTTAAACACACCCGTATTTTTCCCAAATGTGAGCTACAAAGCAATGATTCTAACTTTCAGTTAAGACAAGCAAGGATTTCCATGTATTTTGTGTATTATTTTGTCCCATTTTTGATTTTGTTGTGAAAGAAAAAAATCCTTATGTGAGTTACTACTTGCAATAGAATAATGTTCAGAAAAAAATTTACCAGGAAATGGCTTGATTTCTTCAACTTCCTAAAACATATTAACAGATAAAATAAACTAGCTTACCATACCAAATCCTCTGTCCCATTTCTGATGTACCAAATTATAAATCACATATTCTCAATAAACTATAAAGTGATAAAATATGAATTCCTTTTTAGAAGTTATAAGTGTGAGAACGATCCGTTTGAAATCATTAGATTCATAATATTTTTACTCTTGCTGTGCGACAAAGGCATTCACTTACAAGCCATTCCTCACTTGCACTTTTTAACAAATGCTCAAGTTTTATAGTTGCCGTCACAAAAGGTTTTGTTGCATATCTTCCAATTTATACAGGTGTTATCCACATCAAAACTTACGCCAGTCGTATGTCCTTATAAGTTCATAAACAGCTTTCCTCCTAATTTTTACATTTATATCCTGCAACTTTCATTTTGCCTTGGTTTGGTTATTCTAACCAAAAAAAATAACTTTAATACAACGTTGGTATTGGGTTTTCCGAATGCATATTATGTCACGGTATAGGTATACAGTCTCAAAAATAAACTATTTCATCATCACACTATACCAAATCAAATACTATTGAGTTTATTTTCCATTTAAACTTGCTTTACGACTTCAAAACAATAAATAATTGATGACACGCGTATCGTAGTTGTAACTGACCCTTATTTTATCAATGGAATCAATGAACAAAAACATACAAACATCAATAGATGCTTTTAAAAAATATCGTCCATTGCTTGTCGTAAATATCTACTGTGGGAATTATAACATAATATCATTACTAAAATTACGCAAATACACGGGATACAGCGTGATGATAAACAAATAATTAATGTATTATCTGTATTACGTAAATGATGACACCTCTAATCTACATGTTTCCACTTAAAAAATTCCTATGTCATGAAATGTGGATATCAAAGTTTATTCCATATTTAGAAGAAACGTTTGAAGATATTTCTTAATCATAAATCTTAAATCTTACATCATATACTATATGAAACTATCAGTTAATTCACTTCTCAATACGCGTGTCAACATAACACCAGTGCGTTACATCCCATAGTGTTATGACATTTGCCGGTTTATGTTTTTGGTCTTCATAAAAAAACAACCTGCTGAAAACAAAATATCAGTAAATGATATATGCTAAGAAATACAAGTATTATATCTGTTCCTGTCGCAGATAAAGACACATCTCTGTGGCATAAACTAAACTGACTGTAACACCTAAATAAATAAGTTTAAATTCTGGGGGTAATTTTATCTTATTTTATGTAAAGCAATAATTCTAAAATTAAAAAGAGCAGGGAATGCTTTCAAATGTCCAGAAACATTCTTCATACTAGATATAACAAGAGGAAATGTTGATATAAACTAATACTATGGATCAAAGAACTGGGTATGGTATGTAAAATATAATAATGAAAGTGGAATATGGAAGCTTAATTATATTTTCTCTATCACTCATAATAACGTAATGAGGTGCACAACTGATATAATTATAAAATCAGCATCGTCTTGAAACAAGTAGCTTTGACTTTACAGTATAATTACTGTATTATTGAGTGCATTAGTGTAACAGAAATAAACGATATGATGCAAGGTATTAGAAATATATTTCGAGAAAGTCCTGGGACAGAGAATTTGTTATGTTAAGTAAATCATCGTTTACGCTATGTCTGTTCGGACATAATGAAGAATCCAGAGAATTTGTCTAAAAATCAGCAAGGTACATATTTGAAAAGCATATTGCGAGGTGACGACATCGTCTTTATTCCCGTAATCAATGGCTGAAGATGTTTTTAAACTTTAAATATTTTATAAACTGAAAACATTATACCTAATTCAGCAAATCAAAGTTTACCTATACTTCACATAAAAGTCCTGTCAGATGTCTAGGATTTAGAAAAAGAGTCCACAAATGCTTAAGTTAATCATCTTTTAAAATGAGAACTGGTTACTGTCATGTAATAATATACATGAAGACATTCATTATTTTTCATGAGAAGTAATTAATCCGCATATTGCATGTTTTTCTCTGAAAAATATTGGTATTTATCCTACCATCATACAAGATATGGCACAAAATCGGCCTGCCTAATAAACTTTGCTTTATCTAGTCAGTGTCAAGATATCACTTTTGCGGGAACTTTTGGAATCACATATTTTATCAAAATTTTGCATTTAAATCATCACCATTGTATTGGAAATGTCTGAACATAGAAAATGAGTGGTCAAATTAAAGGTTTTTATTCTGATACAAAAAGTTATTGCTATTTTGCACTTTTACAGCACTTCAGCCGGAAATTTTGAAAACATTTTTTTCCCGAATTTTTCATTGAAACTGTTATCATTATATTGGAAATGTTCTAACTAAGAAAATAAATGGCAAAATCACAAGTTTTTATCCAGAAACAAAAAAGTTATTGCATTTTTTCGATTTTCCACAAACTGAATTACACTTGCAAACGTCATATTATATGACGTCAAGTCTGCACGCTGTTACTCTTTCCAATGACATTTTTCCCAATTTCCTGAGCAGGTAGGATAAATAGAATATTAGATTGCTGTCTGAAAAAAATTTAATTTATTCGGCTCGTCTACCAAAAAATATCAGGCTCGGCAGAGTCTTGCCTAATATATTTTCTTCAACTCGCCTAATAAATTTAAATTTATCAGACAGTAACCTAATATTCTCTATATATAGGCAGCAATTCTATATATGTGTACATTACTGCTATCGTTTTATGATAGTGTGTATAATTATATCCATTCCAGATATAAACTCTTGATGTATTGTGCTTTATTAGAAATGATTGAGGCATCCCTTGGCGAAATCAATCTCTTCTGTGCCCAATAAAACATGCGTTTGTGAACTCTCCGCTGTACGTTACAGATCTATACGTCTATAAAGAATATGATTATTGTCCTTGAGTATATTAATCCGTCGAAAATAGTTATATGACTATAATTATGAAAAACGCAAAACAAAATACAAGTTGTAATATTTTTCTCGGCTGTTCATTTTGACAAGTGATTTTAGAAAAAGAAACCAAACAGTCTTAGTACTGCTCATCTAAATGCAGATTTCGTTTAGCATTATATTTCTGAAATAAGTGATCTTGTACGATGCTTTAAACAGCATTTATTAGTTAAATAAATTTGATATGGATCAAAGAATTTGATATAGTAAGTAAATCATAATTCCTTATCTCTGATCCACTAAAACAAATGTACGTTCCTAAAGCCAAATCAATACATTTTAATATCAAATATTGTGTTTTCAATTCCGTGTGTAACGCTTGCCTACATTTCATTATATAGGTATATTATCGGGATAAATAGCTACAGCATTTTGCTTGTCTACATGTTTGACTATCCAGACAGAGATATAACACTACAGGTATTTCCCAATGAGTTCGTCTTTTTCAATAGTCGAACAATTAGAAAACAAAGCGAAAAATGGAATATTGAAAATATGATAATTTATCGGCAAGATAAAAAGTTTATGTACAAAGAAGTGTGGCACTCTTTGGACACAAAGAAGCATACCATGTGCGATATAAACGTTTACAAAAATACAGAAAAGCTAATGGTAACAATTTATTAAATTAATATTGTGATATGGCGCGATAATATGTACACGTTATCGTTGAACTTCAAATCTGATTGAACTGTGGTCAGAATATAAAACATTTGCATGTGCGATACACCCATCAGCCTGGGAAATACCATTGTGAACTGTAAATTCAAAGCCAATATTTCATAGTATGAGTTTTCAGGGATAATAGTTGTCTTGATGCCAATATTTGTGTGCGAAAAGCAATTTATGTCTAGACTCATTTAAACAAATTGCGCAGAGTAAATTAAGTATTTATTTTGTCTCGATATTTTGTGTATATATTGAAAAATGTTAACGCTAATGCAAGCACTGCTGAAAGATTTGAGTGGGTGGGGACTGCGTCCTTAGAACGTGGTCTTGTGTTTGTGTGAAGATATTTACATTTTACAGAAACTTGCTACAAAATAAGTGGTTTATTTTCCATGAGTACCAAAAAATCAATATAAACTGAATGTCAAGATACTCGTATCGGTATTTTAAACATCTGAATAGAACAACCACGTTCAACTGTAATTCACCTTCCAACAAGATTTAGCTTACCAAAAGGTTAATTCTAGCGCATATTACATATTCTTTTTAAGGGATCTTTAATAAAATAATTATGAACTATGTGTCTTGCTAGTTTACGTGCATTCTTATCTTTTCATTAGAAGAATACTTAAAGTTATTTCACACAAACATTTATTTAACTTAAAAAAAAAGAAAAAAAAAACACCTTTTGATGAGCGATCCTACCGGACAATAATAAATACCAAATCTCTGTCGAAATTTCGGGAATTAATGTCAACAGCTGTGCTAGTGGCACAGATCAGAATTTAGTCGTATGTTTCCCTGTTTTAATTGGCAATACATTGGAAAAAAAGATCTGCCATATGCCAGTAATTGCATTGCATGAATGGATACAGTTCCAGGACCATTAAACCAGCAGAAAAAGGGATTTTTATATAAGTCGCAAAAAACAAACTGATGGATTTGAAAAAAGTGCGTACAAAAAGTTCACAGCTTAAAAAGTAGAAAACAATTAATCAAAAGGCATGAAATTACAAAGTTCGAAATATTTATAGCTCAGTAAAGTGAAGAAATGCATTATACAGTTCTAGATAAAAAAAACAAGGGAAGTAATTGAAATGATGTTATCCGTTGATGGTACGTATCGTGCAATAGCATTCACAGACAAGTAAAATATCTCGAATAACTTTATTGGTACAGTATGTTTTGATGGTTATACTTAAAATGTCAAAGTAATAAAGTTGGTATGAAATAAACTCGTAAAAAGAACATCTGAAGGCAGCAAAGAATGCAACCGAGAAGAATAATAGTAGACGATATTTTTGGGCGGGAGTCTATTTTTAGATTATGAATATTCATTTAGTTAATCTCGATTCTACAATATGACATGTAAGATTTAGGAGTTAGATAGTTTAAACTAAATTATTGTTTTTTGGAGGTCTGTTTATTACGTAGCTGTATTTCACTAAAGATTGACTTAAAGATGCGTAAAAACACATTGGCAAAGAGGCTATTTCTAATGAATATGCATGAGTACAAAATGGCGGCGCCTAATGGAATTCGGATGCCTTTGATGATACCCTTGTATCCATTACTTGCTCAGTCAAGTGTGACATGTTCACCATAAGTGTTCCTTCTCTTGAGAAGGAACAATAAAAATACAGTTCCTGGTTTTTATTTAAAATATCGCTAAATCCAGTGAAAAATTATATAGTCGTGGCGATTCAATTTAGATATAATTTGCTGTTCGTTTTGAAATTTTGGCTTTTGAAAGAATTTTTCGAATGACGCCATTTTGTCCATTTTTCTAAACGACATCAAATTGTTCGTGCAGCCTCGCGGAAAGGGCAAATTTTGATATCGTTACGCCAATGTTGTTTATACGGACATAAACGGTATATTCTTCCAATATGAAATGAATAGTGAATGTAAATATTGTAAAATATGTACTAGTGGTCATTGCTATTATTAGAGAAAAGCAAATAAGCTGTATATTTATTTCCAACAAAATTGGAAACGATTGATTTCGGACGCAGTGTCCATCCGTAAATATAATTTATACCATATAGAAGGAAACTTCTTCAGGTAAAACAACGCTACGATACTTTGGAGTACATAGATTGGTTCAACTATACTCTAAGGATAGAATAGCATACCAGAATAAATAAGGAGATCTGTGCAACTAAGCAACTCTTTAGTTTGACTGAATCTGCTGATGAGAGGTAATGAACACCCCTCACGCGCCTTAGCACCGGCTTACGCAAAATCATATTAAAGTAAAACTGAATGTACTCCACGAGCCCAAAGAACCAGAAAATAATTATAATAACACTTACTACGGGAAGACATTTTACGCCCGCCACACAGCAGTAAATGACTGCTGTAACACAGTTGTGATAGTTAATAAAATCTGTTAAAAGATCGTTTGGAAGCATAGAACGTAAATAAGCAACACATTAGCATACTCAGTTTGGTCGAGTTCGTAAATGACAGGTAATGAATTTGTGTAACACCCCTCATGACCCATAGCACCGGCCTAGAAACAATAAAACAACAAGTCAGTACATGTCACATTGCTACATTTTCCTTGGTCTGATGCGAATGTCTCCATGTCATAATTGTATCCGAATAATTAACCTAATTTCACAAAACGAATCTTATGATAGCATAACAATATTGTTTGCAGGGCATGGCTAATTATTATATATATATATATTATATATATGAACCGTCGTTATAACCAAAGACACTAATTATGAAGACAAAAGGCTTTTAAAAACAATGACATCATTTGGTGTAAATAGTCAAATGTATCTACTTACTTGAATTGAGGAGCTCACACATCAACAACATGTCGCCATACTGATGATAATGAATATTCTAAGTGGAATTAGTAGCAGTGAGTATTCAATATCACGTAACACACGTGAACAACAAAGGGGTGGTGGGGGGAGGGGTATTCTTAAATAGTACCTTGTAGGTCTTGCCTCATAATATTTTGCCCCACTCTTAAATGTTTTAAAAAACAAAAGTATCTAATCAAATTATTACGATTATTTATGAAGGAATAGATGTTCATTAACACCGACAATTCCTTTACGTATAAACGGAATAACAACTAATGTTACAGTTGTAAAAATGTCTTACCATACCAAATCCTCTGTCCCATTTCTGGTAAACCAACTGATGTGTCAAATATTCTAAATATGAATTATTTGATGCTCAGGCTTTGTAAATGTAAATTCCACTTTTAAAGTCATAATTAAGGGACTAGTCCTTTTGAAATTATTAGTTTGAAGCTAAAACATAGAATACTGCGGTTGAAGCTGAAAACTGTCAAACAGAAACATATACTTGCGAAATATAATACGAAATCAATTGATTTTCTCTTGCAGTGTTTCCACATGCATTAGTTTTACAGCTGCCTTCATAACAAGTTTAATTCTATTTCTCATTATTTATACACGAATTATCAAAATAAATTCATGGCAATCACGTATCTCTGCTACTTCTACTAAAATGTATATCCTACAATTTTCATTTTGCCTAGTTTTTATTCTAGGAAGATGTTTAACTTTTATGAATGAACCAACAAATAACTTCAATATAACGCTTTTATTTGTGATTCCATCTGCGTATTATATATCACAGTGAATGAATATAGAATACAGAGTCTCCGTAAATGACCTATGTCATCATCCTACCATGCCATTATATTCTATTCCATTTAAACTTGGTTTACGACGTCAAAACAATAAATAATTGATGGCATACATATTGTAGACGTAACTGATCGTAATTTTATCAACAAAAACACACACAGGTCCATAGACGCTTTTAAGTAACATCGTCTATTGCATGTCGTAAAGTAACTGGTATGGGAGCTATGTAATAGCATGATGTAATGCTAATATTGCATAATTAAATGGTATGTCGTGTGACATTCACAAATAATTGATATACAATTATATGTGGTGCCGGGAATGGAATATAGATATATTAAACCACAGTTTTCTAACAATATATCACAATACAGATATTAAATAATGAAAACGGTATTACTTAAAGCTATAGATTATTGAAACACAAATATTCATTTGATAAAAGAGTCAAACGAATGGTAATATTCTTGCGAAGTACAAGCTGTCTATAACAGTAAGAAACCTTAAGTCATTAGTTTAAGTTCACTGTCAGTAAGAAGTAAATTACTAATACTAACTTTTTGAATTTTTATATCTTCTTATCCTTTGATATCTCGTTTTAATACAAAAAAAATAGTGAAAATCGAATAGAATAACAGAGTATTAGACAAAGTTTTAACAGACAATCAGACTATTGAAAACGTTGTACTTGTTAAATAACTACATATCAAACATGTCAGAACAGTCATGTTTAGACAGCAACGTTTTTTTACACTAAAGATTTTTTCAGAAAAGGAAAATATGTATTAAACACAAATTAATGTGTAGATTTTATATGATATACTTATCGGTAGCTGGAATATCAATATGAAAAGACATAGCGACCAGTAACAGTTTATTATTACACCAATTTGTCTTTTGTCTTTTCAAATAGCAGTAAAATAATATAAATGTATTTGAATATTTTTAATTTTAACGACTAGTTTCACAATTAAGGAAAACAAGCCTAAAGACACAATATTGCCTTTGAGATCTTGCCATGACAAGTTCCACAGGACCTAACTCTGTCGGACTTGTTATTACATACTATACAATTCATATATATATATCCATCTGCTTTGTCAAGTAACAAAGAACGTTACTCTGAAGAAAAATAAATAAAAAAAGCAATTTATCACTGAGTAACTGCATTTCGAATATATTTTACATTTCCTACCTTTTAAACACTCCATCATATCCTTGTTTAATATTGTTTATATATTTAATACCCTTCAAAAACCTAGGTTTTAACTTCAAAGTATCAACTCCAACGTAACTTTTAGGATGGTTTCACAGCACGAACAGCTTTATGCAAGGATTTCATAAGAGTGAAAGAAAATAGTAACATTGTTTTTGTTCAAGGTTTGGGTCATTTATATCATTTGGATCCGGAATACAGTCTGTAGTCTACTGAACATGATTGAACGCAGATAAAACTGACAACTGCACGAGGTTTTCGTAATCAAAATTCCACGATGCGAATCGTTTTTCTCATAAACACATGACAAAGCTGTCAAACTTGCATTGGTTGGTTTTTCTTAAATGCTTTAAGGTTTCTCGCAACGTTACAATTTTTGCTTGGAAGATATGTATAACATTTGTAAACTAAAGTTGTGCAAGAAATTGTATACGTTGTCATATTGCTACAAATTTAGCACCAAAAGAGTGTAGCTTAAAATATCCCATGTTACCGTATTATTTTACTGACATATTAACCATACGAATAGGGCAGCATCAAATGTCTTCAATGTCGTCTGTTTTCTTCGACACGTGGTATTTTGCTTAAATAGGAATGGCTGATCAGTTATACGTTCGAACAAGTTTATGAACATCGCAGTCATCCGTCCACTCAATGAAACACTTATCTTTACATGGGTTTAGAAATAATATCAGCCGGGTTTTACTCAAAAAGCATCTTCTCAGCCATCTGATCAAATCAATAATAATCTATCTCTAGGGGGTAACACCAGGCCGGTGGTATTCAAAATAATTATCACACCTTGGCAGTCTTCAAAATAGATATCTGTCGGTCTATAGAAATTTTACATACATTAAGATGGATATGTAGAACCTACAACTGCTTGCTAAATTTAATCATTGTCAGTTTATGTCCTAAACGGTTATCGCAAGCTTATTGCTGTATCCTTTGTATTTCAATAATATCCTGTAATCTATGAGGTTCTTTCAAGCTAACATTTAACCATGAATTTATTGTTACAGATCAAAGGAAACTACCCTTGGAGGCTTACGCTATGATGAATTACAAAACACAACCTGTTGAGAGAAGAAGAATAGTTAAAATCATACAACATCTGTTCACTATGCGGGTCAATCGTTAAAGATATCACTGCCTTGATTATATGCCAACATAACAATAAGCAAGATAACAAGCCTGCGAATACGTTTTATCTGCGGATAAAACTAAATGGCTTAATAAAAGAAAAATGTAAAAAAAGCAAATACGTAGAAAACAGACAGACTCTAAGATCCGTGATAATTTGGCTTTTAAGAAACGTTTTCAGTTTGCCTTTATTTTGTGGTGCTAGTCCTTATGACGTATTTATGAGTAAAGGTTTGGTTATTGTCACATACATTGAGTATTGTTTCTATAAACGTTACAAATTTTGTGCCCAGTCTCAGTCTGTAACGCTAAGCAGGGTTTTCAAAAAGTTTGGTTTGAAATCGTCAAGTGTAAGATAAATGTCATTTCAAAGACCTAGGTTAGAAGTTTGTCCATTGAATGATTATGTTCCGTGTAATAATATGATATGTAACTTTGTAGCCCAAAGAAGGATAACGCACTTAATATGTGTTTTATTCAATTTTGAATATTATATCTACCGATCGTAGTTACATACTCAAGTTACTTGCACTTTTGCTAATAATCTCATGTACTCATTGCACTTTTACAAGTGAAAAACATAGTTCAGAGATGGTACCTAAGGTCACGTATTCAACGACAACAACAACAAATCAAGTGCAAAACTGAAGCGCATATCGCTTGTCTCACGCTAGCAATATTTTAACATAGCACCGTTCAGTAAATACGGGAACTTTTGACAGCGAAACTGGCTTTGTTATTTTGATGGATTAGCTAAAGAAAGGTGATTGTCAATTCTTTTTAACTAACACAACCATTTTATTTATACTAATGACTGTCTACACTATATTAACAGAAGTTTCTGTATCGGCAAATTCAGCAAGGTAAATGCGATTCCGCACGCCTCGGTCAATATGCAAATTAGGTACATTTGTAAACACAAGGTGCGTGCCATAAAAAGTGTAATAACTTCTTTCGGCACAGTTTATGGTATGGTTTTGGTGTGACCATCAAATAGAATATACATTTTTATATCGCTCTGTTTTTAACTCATACATTTTGAGGCCTTGATTATTCTTGGCAAACAAATTTTGTAAAATGTTGAGGTATTCGAGGTCGTAAAATTCTTATAGACTATTTATATTTTTCCTCACGAATAATGTTTTCTTTCCTATGATCATACCGTACCTGTAAATTATCGACAGTAATGGATAAAAAGCATTGTCTTTGAATTATTTCTTTCAAAAATGAAAGATAATGCTCAACTTTTTTTGTTTGAATGATTATTCATAGATCTTGAAGCAAACTATATTTTTAGGAAACACATCCGAATCTGTACGTACTTTGTTCACATAACTAATTAGTCCTAGAAGAGTTATCTGTCACTGGCTTCACTTTTCAAGTAGGACCAATTTTTTTCGGATTAAATATTGCCTTTCAGCATGAAAAATGAAGTATGAAAATTAAACCATTATATAATTGAGGCACTCCGGTATTACGTTTTCAACTGAAAATAATATCAGATGCAATTTGAATTTTTAGGTTCCATCTCTACATAGTTAAACGCTAAATCGACATAGTGTCAAAAACAGTAAATGTGCATTTTCTTGATACTGGCACCATATGAGTCAACTTACTTAGTGATACTAGATAGAGAGCAGACTTGAGAAATACCTAACGTCTAGATACAGACTATGCAATAAAGTTAGGTACGGGCATTTTACAGAAACTTAAACTGACTTATTAGGCATCAACCGCACAGTAGATAAGCAAATACATATAGACGTTTATTCACTATAGGTATGCACAATATCTGTTAGTGTTTTGTCACTGTAATCTTATACAAACAAGTTATAACTACTTCTGAGATAGTTTCCATACAGCATATACCGGTATTATGCAATTTAAACATGGAACTATATCTTTTTTCTGTAGAAAGTTCTTTGAAGTCATTAATGTTAGCAGCGCACACGAGCGATAAATTCCCGATAAATTGACACCAACAGTCTAGACTGATCACAAGGGAGTGCCATCATTGCATTGCAGTATAAATGTTTTAATGTTTGTTTATTTCATTTTTGCCAAACAATATGCTGGTAACAATCAAACTTTATAATAGTGCCAAGTACTTCCCGTGGTATCATGCTCTAGACAGTCTTTCTTTATTTTTATACTGCAAGTTATGGTAATTATCTGATAGTTGGAACTGCATAACATAAATACTATCGACAACCCTTAAATATCCCATGAGTTTGAAATTGGGAAAATACAAAGAACCAGATTCAAACGTTTGACAAATTCAAACATCACTGAGTTAACATTTAATTATAGGAGAAACGATAGAAATGTATCAATATTTGTTATTACATGTGTATTTTCTTTCTTCTCAACAAATGGTCACAAACAGAAAGTATGAGTCAAGTGGCTGGTGTCCCGTCGTTTTGATACAAGAAAACTTCATGTTTTTCAAATGGGTTATTTAAGGACATGCATATGTGACATTGTGATTCGAATCTTCTAATTTATCTATGAAAAAATCTTTAAGATAAATAGAAAAATTGAAAACTGAGTATTTAGAACGTTACAAATGGGCAAACTTGTTCCTTGGATGCAGCTGGCACGGCATCTGTAAGCATACTGTAAACCTGATAATCAATAAAAATATTTTGGAAGGTTTTCTTCAGATTAAGTTCAGTCGTGAAATTAAGCATAAATACATAAATACATGTACGAGTTCAACAATGTTTCAAATATTCACCGTAAAAACAAACATGCTTCGAGTGCTTTATTTCTGGAGTGTTATAGTCATGCGTTATAATTTCTGCAAAACAACACGTCTAGAAAGACTACTTTGTCTGTTACACAGAGAGGTTTTGCATGTAGAAAACAGGGTAAAAACTAGCACAGAAGAAAATCTCAAAATTACTTCGAATGTTGACTTGAACACCGTTATAGGAGTAACGTATGGTATTTTGGAGCTCAAACAAATAACGAATTGTTGTCAAGAGACTAATAAATGATTTTCTGATAAAATCGCAATGTAACAACACCAAGCTTTGGAAAGGGCATTGTAAATTTTCTACGCAAGACTTTATTTGATTGTATATGCTTCCAGTGGTATTAACGCTAAGAGCACATAATAATGAATAAAACGTTATAACTCTCTGGCTGCCGGTATTTGTGATTGGTAGACACTTTATGTCTGGAATAAATTAACAAAAGAAGTACTCTGTGTCTGTACAAGAGGGATGCTTTAAAGAAAATAAAATATAAATGTCACTTTTAATTAGAAGAGGAAATTGATGGAGAATTGAACTCATTCACACGGAGGTGTTTATGGATGTAATCTCATGTACATTTATACCTTTTTTGAAAGAAAATGATTCTCTTAACCTTCTTACAGTTAAAAATATATTTCATATGTTAACATTAAATTGGTGTATGTCTATTTAGGGAGATCGCTTATGAGTCCTATGTTTGCTAAACTGGTAGACGTACAATCTGGTATACATATCATCTTAAACAATTATTATATAGAAATAAATTGATTTTGTCAAAACTAAACCTGGTAAAATCGCTAAATATATATTTATATGTATGGCAATATATTACATTATGTAATTATGTAGCAATAACGCGCGAATGTCAGTGTTAATTTTTCATGTTGACATCAGTTTCTTTTTAAATGTCCGTTATAAGGTCATAATACGTTCATGATTTGCCACGGAAAGCGCATATATAACAAGGCACGTGAGCGCGAGAATCAGTCACACGTTTATTCGCTTGTTAAAAACACCCCAAAAAGTGACAAGAGCAGGAGTTTATGCTAGAATGACCATTTAACAGAAAGTTCACATTCTAGTTAAACTGATTCTAAGCAAAAAGGCTACATATTTAATTTCCAAAATGAGTAGAGATTAATGACTTTTGATGGAGTGCCCTCCGTCTAAGTACTTTACACAATTTACACCAAAATCATTTAATATGTAAAACTACACCTTGCAATACATTAGATGATATAGAGATAAGTTTTTTATAAATATACCTACTCTCTAAATTTTGAAACCATACATTAATGAAAACAATAAAACAACAGACTGAACAATATATTGCTTTGTAATTATTTTTCTGGTCTCGATCTAGTGCCTCTAATAGTAATAGATTTACTGACCTTATGCGCCACCTTCCTAATTGTAATAATATACTTGCATTTTGAATATTTGTTGCACTTCCTACCTGTTGAACACTCTGTCTTCCTCTGTGATGAACAAATCAGTTCAGTATTTTAAATACTTCTTTCTTTTAAAATCTACATTTTAACTTCAACCACAGTATATTGCGCGTTTAGAGCATACGTCTTGTAAAGCAATAAGAAAACTTTTCCTGAGAGAGAAGGGACTTGTATAATCATTGTTTTTGTCAATGAATTATGTATTTAAATGATTGAGAACTGCAATAAAGTTTGCAGTCTATTGCACACGATGGAGCTTAGATAAAACTGACACTTGCATGAAGTTTTCGTAATCAAAATTCCAGGATGCAATTCGTTTTTCCCATAAACGCCTGACAGAGCTGTCAAAGTTGTTTAGTTTGATTTGGTTTTCATAATTAGTAGGTTTCTTTTGGAACATATATTTGTGCTTCTAAGTTTTTTAAATAGTGCCTAAAGTAATCACCGAAACTTTCCAGAAATATTTCACTTTTGTAGTTGTTCAAATACGAAGTAAACAAATATCAATATGTTATTTGTTAGCGACATATCCTGTCTATCCGAATGAGACATCATCTGAATATTGCTCATAATACTTATATTATACGGTATATATTTTGAAAAATAAGGGTGTTGAATATTCATTAAATATTCTTTGATTGAAATTGTTTTAAAACGAATCACATTCTTATTATCAATCGACAACGAAAATGTGATATTTTCCACATTAGAGTTTAAGATTATTCGTGGGATATACATGTGCTAAACAAAAACGTTAGGTGTAAACTTATTGTTGTAATCTAGAGAGGTTCTTCAAAGCTAATATTTAACCATAAATTCTTGTAAAGGATCAAAGGAAACTACCCTTGGAGGCTTACACATGATGAAATACAAAACACATCCCGCTGAGTGAAGAAGTATTTTTAAAATCTTACAGCATCTGCTTCTCTGTGCGGGTCAATCATTAACTATATTAACTATATCACTGCATTGAATATATACAAACATTAGCAATAAGCAAGGTAACAAGTCTGAGAATATGTTTCTCTGAAAATAAAACGAGATAACTAGCAGAAAAATGTACGAAGCAAATATGAAGACACGAAATAGGTTATTTTTTAGTCATGCTTAGACACCTGTAACGTATTTTTGCGTAATTACGATGCTTCCATAAAACAGTATTTGCCAACACTGTTGTCGTCATATGAACGGAGCAAGCTTGACCCAGTTTTCTTGCTTACAAGATATCAACTATTACCATGAATACAACCCGGTGCTATCTCAAAACAAATGAAATAGGTTTTGTACAAAAATAATTTCCGTATCATGAGGCATTTGCCATATCAAGAACAGACAAACTTTTCACTATTTTTAAGCATGTAAATGTGACTACGCGTAAATTTATTTATTTATTTACATGTTTTAATGGATTCTCAAAAGAGTCATGGTCAAATTATGCCATTTGTGTACGTGTATCTCTTTCTTTCGGCCTATCTCTGGAGAACTTATTCTTTTTAACGCCATGCACTTTCCACACATGACAACAAACGAACCTAGACAAATCGTTGGATTCGCTCTTTTAAAGCAAAGCTCGTTTTGCGATATTGGGTCTAAAAAGGAGATTACAGTCGATATAAAGTAAAGTATCAATACAAAAGCATGAACAAACTGATACTGATAGCAGAATTGACTGGGCGTGAGTGCTAATAAAGAGTGAACTAATATTTCTTTTGTTTTTGTGTTCAAAAGTGAGATTTTAACATTGCTAAATCATTTGCTCAGTTAGCCATACGAACTCTTATGTATACTCAAATACAAAGTATACTAATAAATACGTTCATGCACATTCAATGTACATGTTATTAAAACAACGAATTACAAAGTGAGTATAGCTACAAAAAAAATATAATTGTTTCATTGCGCAGTTTCAATATAGTCCGTGTATTTTTGCTCACATAATCAACATAGTTATTTGCAACCAATCAGCATTATCTAATAAACTAAATTGTAACCTATGTAATCTGTATTCCCAAAAGACACGATATATCCGATATATTACGGTCTTGCTTAGTTTTAAAAAGGCGATGTTTCTAACGTAACTTTATAACGCATCTACTATTCGATGTTTAAAAGTAACATGTAACCATCACTTTAGGAGGTAGATAAACATGATATTAAAATCTTGGTATATATTATCATTATGAAAACATGTATTACAAACCTGTGTCGATTAAAAGACGATAAATTCTCAAAATCATATGCTTCCTGTGGGTTACTGAAAAAACTCCTACCTTCATCATTTACTAACAATACAATGGATCGAAAACGTTGACAATTTAAAAGATCAAACAGATTTATTCTGTCACTGTAAGTAAAATATCCAACTTTTCAGGTCTTTCTGAGGGTAAACTAGCTATGAAATAGATCCACTAACATGTTCAAAGTTGACATGGCAAACAGTATCTGCTTTTGTCAAGTTTTTTTCAGATATACCTGGTATAATCACTATGTCTGTAATATGTATTACGAAAGATTAAAATTGGAAATAGACATACCACATTCTGAACCGATATCCACTTTACTGTTGGACTATTCGTTCGTTTTCAATGCAAAAGAAAAAGATACTTCACTTAAATTCTTTTCTTAATTTGAAAAAAAAAGCAACATACATTTACATTTTCAGGGTTTAATATAACTGTAAAACAACACACTCTGGTGTTTTGCTGCAAGTAACATAATCTGTACCAGAATGAATCCTGCCAAAAGGGGAAAAATCCTGACTAGACAAATTTGAATGTGTTTTGGTTATTCGTAACAAACTACCCAATAAAGAGTTTGGCAAATGATGTTTTATCATACGTATAGTTGTTTTTAGAAGGTTCTTTGACGTTATCTGTTATCTTTGCCTAAACAATGTTTATATATCCAACAGCGAAATTCTCAAATTTGTCACGAAAAACTGTCTTGCACTTCCGCCATTGCAAACTCATAAAACAACGAATGTTAAACAGATGAGTAAACATATGGTTAAAAACTTTCCATACCTCACAGTAAGATCAGGAAATGAAGCGGTGATCTGCGCAGTACGCAGAAAGATTGCAGACAAAACTGTAGTGTGCATTGTTTCTGTGTTTACAGCAGTAGATAAGTATTGCATAATGAACTTGAGAAAAGTGAAATCAACCAGTAGAATTAGTGCTTTCCTCCGATGTGTCAAACGCCTCTAAAGGCTAGACTACGACTCACATTGTAAAACAGGTGGTATGTTAAAATACATTTTGCAAGTTATCAAAACGAAATGATGAAATTCGGATTAAATACCACATTTAACATTTTGTTTAAAACTTTAATTGAATGCAGTTAAGAGTCTATATTTTTCAAAGTTAATCATCATATAGACATTGGTGAAATGTTTAATGTTATGCATTTGCTACCATACGCATAATGAACATAAATCCGATTTTCCTCTATATTTTATAAAATGGGAAGACATATTAGTTGCATTTATCAAATATGATCTTTCCAATGATTCCGTGTCACCTCTTATTTGCTTATTGCTAGTTGCTAGTATGGTATTTCAATATTTACGACCTAAACGTACCTGTTGCGCTAACTTCTGATGTCTAAAGACGAGACTACGTTTAACAGTGTAAAACAGGTGGTATATTTAAATACAGTATGCAAATTAGATTAAATAACCAGTTTAAAATTTGTACTCCCGTTAACTGTAACAGAACGAATTATTTTTATGTCAAGGAATGAATATTCATCATGACAGTTTAGGCGTTTCGAAAGTAATAGTATTGGATTGCTGGAGTAACAATGTATGCACTAATCTGATACTAGCATTTAGGAGAATATTTCTCAAAATTGATTATTATGTAAAAAATAAAAAAAGTAACATCTGTGAATTGTGTACTTCCCTAGCATCCCTAATGTCTGAAGCTAATGTTATTTCCTTTGCATACGCATGATAAAAAATCTAATAGACCTCTCTGTTTAATGAGTGTGACCAAATATTAATGTTAGGGAAATCCATCCCACTGAAACCATATTACCTCTTTCAAGGTTTACAACCTAAACCTACCTGTTATTTTCATTATTTTGCGTTAACCTCTGGTTTTCCTCTACAGATGCAATGTTCAAGCAACAGGCGCACAGATGTAAACATTTACTTCGTAATAAAAACATATAACATTGACAGTTATGTTGTTCTATGTTCGTAGAGGACTACCGAACTTATTTTTATCAAGTAGCAAGAAACAGAAACTACGAGTTCCCAAGGGATCTACAAGTACAGTCTATGCTATTTCCACAGAAGCTGTATAATTGGAGTATCTATAAAAGATGTTTGTTCATCTTATTCCTTCCAGAAAAATTGCACCAACATTATATGTCCTGTAATCAGTTTCAACATAATTGCCGATAACTACAGAAAGAAGCATGCACTAGACAGTTTTCATTTGTGTTAATTATAAAATTCCTTCGCGTAGCTATACTATCATTTGCAAACTAGGTATGTAAACTATTTGTGTACTGTTTATGTACTCTAAAATGTTTGGTATATTTATCAACGTGTCGTTAACACTTTATCAAATTAAAATCTTCAATTTTTTTCTTATCTTTTTATTACATCTAGTAACGCGATTCCCTCAAGCCGGGACTATTGCATAAAATGCAGTAAGACGTTGGTACACGAGCCATTCCTAGTCAACTCCCTTAAATAACCCAAGTACCCTATTTCTTTAATAAAGTCATACAAACTACGATAAGTTTGATCTGATAACAGTTTCAAATTAGTTTCTAAAATGGCACATGATAAATTAAAAAAGATACACACTTTTGAACATATTAGCGGAAAATTTTATAAAGTTTTATACATTGAATACATTGTTTAGCATATAAATTATTTTTCTTTATTTTAATCAGGTGAGGTTGTTTGAAATTTGTAATTATATTTCACAAGGACATCTTCTATATGTAGTTTGTAGGAGGAAGTGCAGTCTTCACCAAGAAGTGTAATTTCCGAGTTATTTACAACTATTAAACAGCAATATAAAGTAATCTATGGAAGCCCTGGAGGGACAGTTGATTTTCGTACTTCCCACTTCTGACTTCTAACTTTTGCACTTCTCACTTCCAACTTCTTGACTTCCTACTTCCTACTTCTAACTTCCGCACTTATGACTTCTAACTTCCACACTTCTGACTCCCAACTTTCTGACTTTCGACTTCTGATTTCCAAGGGGCACACTTCTTACTTCCAACTTCCTGACTTCCTACTTCTAACTTCCACACTTCTGACTTCTAACTTCCGCACTTCTGACTTCCAACTTCCTGACTTTCGGCTTCTGATTTCCAACTTCCACACTTCTTACTTCCGACTCTTTGACTTCTTACTTCCCTCTTCTAACTTCCGCACTTCTGATTTCCAACTTGCACACTTCTTACTTCCTACTTCTAACTTCCACACTTCTGACTTCTTACTTCCGCACTTCTGACTTCCAACTTCCTGACTTTCGGCTTCTGATTTCCAACTTCCACACTTCTTACTTCCGACTCTTTGACTTCTTACTTCCCTCTTCCAACTTCCAGACTTCTTACTTCCGACTTCTTATTTCCCTCTTCTAACTTCCGCACTTCTGACTTCTAACTTCCACATTTCTGACTTCTAACTTCCTGACTTCCGACTTCCAACTTCCGCACTTCTGGCTTCCAACTTTCCCTCTTTGGAAGTCGGAAGTAAGAAGTGTGGAAGTTGGAAGTCGGAAGTAAGATGTCAGGAAGTTGGAAGTCAGAAGTGCGGAAGTAAGAAGTCAAAAGTGCGAAAGTTAGAAGAAGGAAGTAAGAAGTCAAGAAGTCGGAAGTAAGAAGTGTGGAAGTTGGAAATCAGAAGTCGAAAGTCAGGAAGTTGGAAGTCAGAAGTGCGGAAGTTAGAAGTCAGAAGTGTGGAAGTAGGAAGTAGGAAGTAGGAAGTCAAGAAGTTGGAAGTGAGAAGTGCAAAAGTTAGAAGTCGGAAGTGGGAAGTACAGAAATCAATTGACCCTCCAGGGCTTCCATAGTAATCTTTGGTTTAAAACGTTTCATTTTGTAATGTTATTTAATATATTTTAGAATTATTTCATGCGAATAAACCATTCAGCTGCCTTGTAGAAGTCAGTGGTTCAACACAGTTACCCGCCAGTGCCTGAAGTGATTTCCGGAAGGGTACCTATGATCTTTCTCGTCCTTAAAAGCTGAAAAGTCGCAATATGACTTATTATTGTTTTGTGTGATGTTAAACCCAACAACAAAGAAATAACGTAAAAGTTAAATTTGGAAAACCAAATATGTTCAATGGTGTTTTTGGATTCTCTGTCTCTACAACAGAAACTTATTAAATAAAAAAATCACTGTGTTGTAGATTGGTGCTCCTATGCATATAAACAGTAAAGAAACATCTGTGTGCAATTGTTTATCTACATGCGTGCTTCATGCATAAAATCATTGTCGTGGAGTCTCTATGATAGGCCTGTATCTAGACACCAAATGCGTCATCCATGTTTGCTGTTTGCTGTTTTCGGCACTCTATGTCGTTTTAGCGTTTAACTATTTTCCCATTGTTTTAAGGGCCATGAGTGCATAATATTTTCTGTCCAGAGACATTTACATGGTAAACGTACACGGCGTTTGGGTATATTTCCGCGATATGTGAATGTAATATTCAAAGCTGAATGAAATCACATTTGAAATGCGTTATACAAAGTTACATACCATATTATTTTACACTCGGCAAAGTCCCTCCTTGGACAAAGGTTCTATAGACCGAAAAATAGCCTTCTTCTTTGAAACGACGACGATTCATACCAAACTATTTTCAAACCCAATTAATCATTACAGACCGGGTTCAAAATATTCAACAACGAAATGGATTATTAATTTCCATGGACCAAGCACTAAACACTAACGGATCCCGCATAGAGTTCTATTACTGGCAGCAAACATCTTTCCGTCCTTATAGTCGTACTGTGTACGTTTTCGTTCCACTGTTTTGTTTGCAAACTTTCTACAACTATCCAAAAGGAAAAAAAGTGGGACGCATTTGTTATTTATTGTAATATAACATTTATGAAGTGGTGATTATGTACCAATTCTTACATATGAATATGTCAATTAATGAAGAGGACACTAGAGCACTTTCGTCATTTCAGTGAGGTATTGCTTCATGTAATTTAAATACGGTAAATAAAATTTATTAGAAAATCCGGTTTAAGCGTAACTTTGTCTTAAATGAACATTGTATTGATTCTATGATCCCAAATGATAATAAGACTGAATCTGTAATAATGGCCCACAGTGCACAATGCATCTTTTGAACGTATCATGAACGGCACGTTATAACTACTTTTACGATAGTTTGAAAACATTAGAAGATATTGTGCGACTGTAAACAAAAAGCTATATTATAGTTTCTGTAGAAAGTTCTTTTAAGTCATTAATGTTAGCAGCAAACACCAGTGATAATTTCCTGATAAACTGACACCCATAGTCTAGACTGATAACAAGGGAGTATTATCAATGTATTGCAGTATCAATGGTTTGATATTTGTTTGTTTCATTCTTGCCAGACAGCATGCAGGCAACAATTACCACACTGCCAAGTACTTCCCGTATAATCATGCTCTAGGCAGTCTTTCTTTATTTTCAGATTAAAAGTTATTGTAATTATCTGCTAGAAGGAGCTGCTTAATATAAATACTATCAATACTATCAACGACTGTTACTGAAATTGGGAAAGTACAGAGAACCAGATAAAAATGTACGAACTCGTTATGTTACAATTGGCGTAAGGACGAGCATGATATATGATGTTGTGACGTAGGGAACCTCAATCATAATAATTATCTAGGCAAACAACTCAACTTTACCTAGTTTTATTTTAAAAGAGAAAAGATAAAAAAATGTTTGTAGAGAAAACAAAAACTGGGCTTTAAAAATGTTACACGTACGAGTTCAACACTGAATCAAATATTCATAGAAGGGCATGTTTCGAGTGATTTATAGTTATGCTTCCTCTGCAAAACAACATGCATAGAAAGACTGTAATTTGACTGTTACACAGAAAGGTTATGCAAATCTGACCCTGTGACATTTGGTGCCCAACATTGGACAATGACTGTTAATATAGTGGAGGAGTATGTCACGGTATAGGACCTGATTATTAAAACAGGGAGAAAATGTGTAAGCGGCCAGTAGCCCAGTCGGCAGAGCATCGGAACGGTATTCCGGCATCGGAACGGTATTCCATAGCCCGAGGTTCAAGTCCTTGTCAGGCTGCACATATTTCACAACCTGTGACATGTAGAAAAAATTGGTAACAGAAAACAAAAAACAAGATCACAAAACTACTTCGACTGTTATACCAGGGCAAAACACCTTTCTAGAAGTACAGTATGATATTCTGAAGCCTAAACAAATAACGAATTGTTGTCAAGAGAATACTAATGATTAAATCGCAATGTAACAACGCCAAGCTTTGGATAGGGCATTGTAAATATTCTATTCAAGACTTTATTTGACTGTATATGATTCCACTGGTAATAACACTAAGAGCATAATGATAATGAATCATCAATAACTATTAGGTTGCCAGTATTTGTGATAAGCACTTTATGTCTAGAATAAGTACTCGGTGTCTGTACGAGAAGGGTGCTTTAAAGAAAAAATGTAAAATGTTTCTTTTATTCTGAAGAGGACATTAATGTAGAAAAACGTGTACGAATTGAACTCAATCGCATGGAGGTGTTTCTGAAGGCTATCTAATTAAAGGACCTATTGCGTTATGATGCACAATTTAAATTTAAACTTTTATTTGAAAGGAAATGCTTTACTGCATATATATGCATTATATAATCCGTCGGTGTAAGTCTATTTAGGGATATCGCTTACATGTCCCATGTTTGACAAACTGGTAGAGGTAAAATCACACAATTAACACAGTTACAAAGCTAAACCTGGTAAAGGCCAAAATAATTAATTAAACATAGTTTTTTATGAATGGCAGTAAATTTTATTATGTAATTATGTAGGGATAACTTACGTTTTTTCGTGTTATAACATCTGCAGAATCCCGAGAGATTGGATGGTGCCCGAGCCCGGCAGGGTGAGGGAGCCAACGTATCCCAAGAAATTCTGCAGGTGTAATAACTTGACACGAACATGCATTAACGCTATAATAGCGTTAAAGATGTAAAACGCTACAAATGAATATCATGTCAATTGACGTCAATTAATGACAACGTCGATTATTCACATTGACGTTTGAATTATTCATGATACAGCCATAGCACGTTTATATTTGTCATTGGAATGTGCATATGTGAAAAGTATTTTAACAGCACGGGAGCGCGAGAATCATACCGTTAAAACACGTTTCTTCTAAGCTCACAACACCCCCGGAAAGTGACAAGAACATAACTTTATGCAAGAATATCTATTTAACAACGAGTTCACATTTTAGGTAAATTAATTCTAGGCAAATTAGCTACATCTTTGATTTGCTACATCTTTGATTTCCAAAATGTGTATCGTTTGAATGACTTGATGGATTTACAACAAAGCCATTTAATAGGTAAAACTGCACGTTGCAATACATTAAATAATATTTACATTTACTATCTGTTTGCTGAAAACATACTATAATATAAAAAAAACAATAAAACAACAACTTATTACTTTGCAATTTTTGGGGGTCTCGGTATAGTGTTTCTAGTAGTAACATATTTATTAACCTTATTTATCGGATAAATGCACAACCTTTCTAATTATAATAAGGCACTTGTATTTTAAATATTTATTGCACTTCCCACCTGTTGAAAACTCCGTCTTCTTCCGTGATACACAAATCAGTTCAGTATGTGTTATATGCAATTCTCTTTAAATATATATTTTAATTTCAGCCACAGTATTTGCTGTAACTTATGCTTACTGCGCTTTCAGCATACTTCTTTTAAAGCAATGAGCAAAAATTTCGTAATGGAGAAGTATGACTTGCACAAACATTGTTTTTGTCAAGGAGTTATGCATAGAAATGATTGAGAACTGCATTTGAAGTTTACAGTCTATTGCACATAATGGATTTTAGATAAAAATGACACTTGCATGAAGTTTTCGTAATCAAAATTCCAGGATGCAATTTGTTTTTCACATAAACTCATGACAGCTGTCATAGTTGTTTTGTTTGATTTAGTTTATGTAAGTTTCTTTTGGAACATATATTTGTATTCAAAGGTGTTAAATAGTGGCTCCGGTAATGTATCACCTCAGTTTTCCAGAAATATTTCACTTTTTCTTGTTGTTCAAATACAGTTAACTGAACATGAAGTAAACAAGCATTCATGTATTATTTAGTACTGATTTATTTTGTCTTTCCAATTATAGTTCATGATACATTATACTTTATATATTTTGAAAAAAAAGTATTAAATGGTCCTTTTATATTCTTTCATTTAAACTGTTGTAAAAACAAACCATATATTTATTACCAATCGTCAATGAAAATAGGGTAGAAAATGCTGTCCCCATTATAACTTAAAGTCATTCTTGGAAGATTCGTGTGCTAAACCAAACTCTTAGTTGTAAGCTTGTTGTTTGCAATCTAGAGATGTTATTCAAAGCTAATATTTAACCATATATTGTTGTAAAAGATCAAAAGGAAACTTCCCTTGGATGCTTACTTATGATAAATTACAAAACATTTATCCCGCTGAGAGAAGAAGTATATTCAAAATCATACAACATCTGTTTCTCTGTGCGGGTCAGTCGTTAACTATATCACCACCTTGATTATATGCCAACATTAGCAATAAGCAAGGTAACAAGTCTGAGAATATGTTTCTCTGAAAATAAAACTAGAGAAGTTAATACCAGAAAAAAATGTTCGATGTAAATACGAAGACACGAAACAGACTATTTTCATTTAGCCATCTTGTTCATATCCTTTAGACACCTGTAACGTGTTTCTGCGTAATTACGATTTTGATACTTTCACGCTTTCGTTGACACAATATTTGTCAACTTTTTTGCCGTCGTGGAAACGGAGGTAGCGTGACCCAGTTTCTTTACGTACGCAATAACATTGCCCTGAATACAAATCTGTGTCATCTAGAAACAAATGAAGTTGGCTTGGTACATAGAATTTTTCCTGTTTCATACCAGGAGCAGCCAAACTATTTTACTATTTTACTAGTTTTAAGAATATACATGAGCCTAAGATTATTTTTCGTTTTTTTTTAAGTGGAATCTGAATAGAGTTAGGTCAAATTATGCCATTTGTGTTATACAATTGTATCTCCTTCTTTCGGTAAATCTCTTGATTTAGTCTTCATTTATCCTATTCTCTTTGCAAGTTCAGGTGACCTAAGGACACGACGACAATATAACTTTGATTGTATTATGATCGAAGGTTTGCATAATAGCACAATCTCTTTAGAATTAGTTTATGAACTTTCCCTTCGAACCTAGACAAATTGTTGTTTTCACTCTTTGAAAGCAAAACTCTTTTGTGATATTAGGACAACGATAAAAAATAAAGTATCATTACAAAAGCATAAATAATCTCATACTTAAAGCGGTAATGATGGACGTGAGTGCTAATAGAAGACTGCGGTCTTCCAGCTTTTAAGATGGAGGAAGACCCCAGATGCCCCTGCAGACATTATTTCATCACTGGCGGGCACCTGAACAGAACCACCGACCTTCCGTAAGCTAGCTGGGTGGCTTCCTCACATGAAGAATTCAACGCCCCGAGGGAGGCTCAAACCCACACCAGTGAGGGGCAAGTGATTCTTAGTCACAGACATTTACCACTCGAGAACGGAGGCCCCCACCTACACATGAAAACAACAAATTACAAAGTGGATATAGTTACAAAGAAGATAATTGCTTCGTTTCGCAATTCCAATCTAATCTGTGTATTTCTGCTCACATATTCAACATATCCTATGTAACCGATCCGCGTTATTTAATAAATTTAATAAACTAAATTGTAACCTATGCCATCTGTATTCCCAAAAGACGAGTCGCAATTTTCTCTGAAATATAACTGGTCTTACTTGTTTGTATACGCAATGTTTCTAACATAACTCATGTTATATACTATTTGATGTTAAGACATTGTATGAAGTATTGCAAATATTATGATATACATGTATTACAAAAACGTGTCGATAAAAGACGGTGGGTTTTCAATGCGGGTTACTGTTGAAACCCATATCTTCATCATTTACTAACAATACAATTAATCGAAAACGTGGCATAATTTTATTCTGTCAATTTAAGTAAAATATTTAATTTGGCAAAATGTTCTGAAAGTTCTATCCGAGAGCAAACTAGCATTCTGAACCAACTTCCACTTTCACACTAGAACTACATACTCGTTCGTTTTCAAAGCAAATCAAAATCATTTTAATGCTTTTCCTGTATTTACATTTTCAGAGTTTTGATAGCACGGTTAAACAACACACTCTGGTGTTTTGCTGCAAGTATCATTTTTGGCACCAGAATGAGTCATGCCAAAAGGGTATCAAACATGTCAGGAAATTTCCTGTCAAGACAATGTTTTTGTTATTCGTAACAAACTACCAATGAAGAGTTTGGCTAACCATGTTTTATCTTGCGGGTAAAACTGTTTTTAAGCTGGTATTTTGACGTTACCTGTTATCTTTGCCCAAACACGTATTTACATATCCAAAGGCTAAATTATCTATTTTGTCACGAAACTGTATTGCAAGCTCACAAAACAAAGAATACAAAAACAGATGAGCAAAAAGGTATACCCATACCTCACAGTAAACAATGTAGTACGTTTTTATATCAGCGATGTTCTGCGCATTGCTACAACACTTAAGTGTGCATTGTGTTTATGTTTACGTTAATAAATAAGCCTTGTATATGCAATTTAGAAAAGTGAAAGAGAAAGAGAAGCCAGATATGTTTCCTTTCCCTCAAATGTGTCAAATGCATCTTAAGGTGAGACAACGTCTAACAGTGTAAAACAGTTGGTAATTTAAATACATTTTGCGAGTTATGAAAACAAAATGATGAGACTCGGATTAAATAAGATTTAAAATTAGTACTCCCGTAAACTGTAACAGTTTTATGTCAAGGAATAAAAATCCATCATTACAGTTTAGGCGTTTTAAAGTAATAGTATTGGATTGCTGGAGTAACAATGTATACAGTAATCAGATACTAGCATTTCTGAGAATATTTTTCAAAATTGATTCTTATGTTAACAATTAGAAAACAACATTTGTGAATTTTGTAATTCTCCGGCATCCTGAATGTGTGTAGTTAATGTTACTACCTTTGCTACCATGCGCATGATGAACAAATCTAATAGCCCTCTCTATTTCATGAGAGTGTTGCCAAAAATAAATGTTAGGGAAATCCATCCCACTGAATTTTGCTACGATTCCGTGATACCTCTTGCAGGCACTGTATTTCAATGTTTACAACCTAAATCTACCTGTTATTTTCATTATTTTCCGTTAACCCCTGGATTTCCTCTACATATGCAATGTTCAAGCAACAGGCGCACAGATGTAAATATTTTCTTCGTAATAAAAACACATAACATTGTCAGTTATGTTGTTTTATGCTCGTAAAGGCTTACCAAACTATTTTTACCAAGTAGCAAGAAACAGAAGCTATGAATTCACGAGGGAACGACAATTACAGTCTATGCTGTTCCTACAGAAGCTGTATAATTGGAAGTATCTATAAATGTTTGTTTATCCTATTCATGTCAGACAAGTTGCACCAACATTTAGTTCCTATAATCAGTTTCAACATAATTGACGATAACTACAGAAGAAGCATGCACTAGACATTTTTCATTTGTGTTAATTATAAAATTCCTTCACGAAGCTATGCTTTTATTTGCAGACAAGCTATATGAAACTATTCCTATTCTGTTTGTATATTCTAAACTGTTTCTTGTATATAGATTTTGCTGGATTTGTTAAAGTATCCTATAAAATGTTATTAAAATTATTCTATAAAGATTTCAAAGTGTTTAAACCTTTGTTTATTTGTTTATTTATTTTGTTGGGTTTAACGTCGCACCGACACAATTTTAGGTCATATGGCGACTTAAACCTTTGTTTAACTTTCAATCGAAAGGTCCCATCAATATAACACTAAAGCATATTAGATGCCCATAGGCAACATGTCGAGCCAACCAGCTGTCAAAAGGACTGGGAGTTGCACGCGACACTCTGTCTCATTGAGGCAAACATTTATATCAAATTTATACTAAATAAAGATTGCTTTCTGTATGGCAAAGTTACAGCCCGGACAATCTCTAAAATGACATTCGAACCCCAAGTGTGACCTTGACCTTTGCGTTAGGTACCCGTTGCGCACGACACTCCGTCTCATAGAGGTGAACATTCACGCCAAAGAAAAAAAGGTTGCTCCATACTTATCAAAGTAATGTCCTGGACAAGCTCTAAAATGACTTTTGACCACTAAGTGTGTCCTTGACTTTTTAGATAGGAACCTGGGTTTGCACATGACACTTTGTCTCTTTGAGTTAAAATTCATGCAAAATATTTACAAGATTCCTCAATGCATGCCAAAGTTATGGGTCGGGCAAGATCTGACATGAGAGGTAATGAAATTAGCAAACAGCATTTGTTATATTTCACATGGGCACATTACATACGAACTTTATAGGAGGAAGTACAATCTTCAACTAAATTTGTTATTTCCGAATCTGTAAAAACTTAAGCATTAAACATACAAGATAACAAATCTGATGTCGTTATGATGTTTGTAATATAATGCAGCACACGAGACGTTCAGTAGATAATAAATTTTAGTGGAGGTCCACGGGCGCAAATTTCACTTACAAAAAGTTTTAACGTTCCTGCCACATAATTTAGCTTAGGAATATTTCAGATTTCTTCTAAATAACGCAGAACTGAACCTTGCCCGAGTTGTAGAATTCTTTCATATGCGGAAGCCATCCTGCTGCCTTGCAGTAGGTACCCACAAATGTCTGAAATAATGTTTGTCGGGGCACCTGTGGTATTTCTCTACTACAAAAAGCTCAATGGCGCCATAAACCCTATAATAATTATTGTGCCGATGTGACGTTAAACATGTAGTGCTCGCGTACGGTCTGGTACGGCCTACGGGGTGATAGCCTGAATCCGGAACACAGCAAGAGTGATTTCCCTTGGCGCGGGCAGCACGAAAAGACGTTGCTGGTGTTGCTAGACAATATTATTTGGCTATTGTCCCAAAAAGCATAAAGTACAGACTGATTCCACCTGGTAAGTTTCCCACAGTTACAATATTGGTGGTAGCGGTTCATTTTGAGCCCATATTTCGCCGACCAATAAATCGCTACCGAACTACTATTTTTAGGCTTGGCCAACTTGCCAGTCTAAAAACAGTTGTGATTTGTGTTGGAAAAGGGACCGGGTGAGGCGTAATTGAATTTAGTCGATTACGTTCTTGGTCTAAAACACTTATTTAAGTGTTATAGGTTGAATAATTGAAAAATTGTTCGACATTTCCAGACAGTTTGTTGGGACTTATACCATCGGAAATCCCTATAGTTGGCATTGTAGTTTACCTTTGTTGAAGCTTTAGGATCCTTAAAAGATTTTTTTTGGATCATTCTGGAATTGAAATAATTAAATTTATTTCTGATTTTGTTGTTGTTATTTTGATTTTTATCAAAGATGTCACAACAAAAGAGTCCAGAAGGTAAGTCAGTTACATCTTTTATTAGTGCACAAGTGGTTTCAATTAATTTTGCTACCCTTGAGCAATTGAGAATGATACCTGGAATTAATACAAAAATTGCCAGTGCAATTTTGTTGGTGCGTGAGGCGACGGGGAACATAACCCCGGAAGTCTTGTCCGTGTTGTGTCGTAAGAAATTTACAGAGTCTGAGCTGGGTCGAATTGATTTTACCCACAATAAACTATGGCCACTTCAGGACAGTGATAAGGAGCCTGAGGCTAGAAAAGAGCCCTGTGCTTGGTCACATGTTAAGACCGGAAATACTCTAGCTAGGCCTGGTGACTTGATCACCCCTAGACCCAGAATGCATGCTGTATCTTCTGGTATGCACAGGCCATTATTGAAAACTCCAGCTGAATTCCTTGGGACACCAGCATCGGGCAGGAATAAGGTATCGTTACGAGAAACGAAACTGAATTTCAACCTTGGTGAAGGTAGCACTCCTTTTGGTGATGATGGTAATGCCAATGCAAGTAGACCATCATCAGATGGGGGAGTGGGAGCCGACTATAGTCAGCTGGCAAAGAAATTAACTTCTTTGCAAAAGCATTTGACATTTGATGGTAAGGGCAGCTGGGAAGCTTTTGATTTAAAGTTTTCCAGATATGCTGAGACATGCGGATGGTCAGATGCTGAGAAATTTGAGGGCTTGTGCTGGTGTCTTACTGGCAAAGCTATGGACTATTATGTACTGATACATGATAGTGGTTAGGTGAACTCTTACCAGGGTTTACATAGTAAGCTTGAGGCGCGGTTTGGTGAGCACGAGTTGCCAGCTGCGGCTCAATTGCAATTTCAACAGGCTTGCCAGGAAGAGGGCGAGTCGTTAGATGATTTTGCAGACCGGCTTTTGACACTTGCAGAAAGAGCGTTCAGAGGCCTGCCAGATTCATTTGTGACTAATCAAGTCATAAGTCGTTTCTGTCAGGGCCTTTTAGATAAGGATGCAGGCCATCATGTGTTTATGCTTGATTCTATGAGTATCCAACAGGCCAAGCAGGTAGTCCGTAAATACCAACAGGCACACATGGCTATATTTGGTATGTCAAAGCACCAACCTAAGCCGTTCGAAGAGGAGGAATGGTGCGAAGAGGAGGAACGTATTTTTGCAGTGGGAGAAATGGCCGGTAGCACACAAGGGGCACCAGATAATAGGACTGTCATGGAGGCACTTAAGCAATTAGAGCTTAAATTTGAAGAAGTCATGACAGTCAGATCCAGTAGAGGTGAATCTGGTGAACTACTATAGAGGCTTTATAAAAGCAAAATCTGTTTTATGCTTTGACAGGCAAACTTCGGTTTGTGTGGCGGGGAGAGTGGGTCAGAGCTTTTGAAGTTTTGATAAGAGGCTCTGATGCAACCGCCTGGGTTAGCCTTGCTGATGGGGATGGATGAGAGTATGCTTTACACCAATGCATTGAATAAATAGATAAGTGCATGGGTACCATAGGTCCAGGGCAGCAAGGAGAAGGTCATTGCATATGGTAATTATGGTAGTTATGTTCTTATTTGGTAGACTTTATTGTACGGAATGAGCACTCAAGTTTGAGGTGGTTCATGGGGTTCCAAGAGCCTCAAGGTTAACTGGTGAGACGGTGGCCGGAGGAGCTGTCTCGGTTGAATATTGTGCTGCAGCACGGGGTAGGTCGTGAGCATGATAAAGCTAAGGCAATGTCTTGAATGCCGGTTGGAAGCATTGCAATGAGTATCATGCTGGGACACGACTGGAGCAGTTACCTTGTGGCAGGTGTAATTACTGTTAAGAAGACAATGAAAGTTGGAGTCCTTTAACCTTGTAGAAGACGCAGTGCCGTTGGTCATAGGGGACACCGAAGCTTCCAACATAGAGCGTTTGAGGGACCTAGGACCAACAAGGGCATGGGCACGACTGTCTATGGGTTTCTTGATGTAGACGACGCAGTGCCGTTGGTAAAGGGGTTACCTGGAGTTTACATCACAGAGCATCCGGGAAACCTGAGACCAACATTGGCATGGGTACGACTGTCTACGGGTATCAGGATGGAACCACAGATGACACCGAGGGTAAGAGTGGCAAGCCAGTCCTTGCAATAGTAGTCTCAGATGCGGTATGACCCTTCTGAGAATAGTAGCCTAACAGATGCTGGTATGGATTTAGACTACTGTGAGGTAGTAAGCTTAAACATGAACATGGTGACTACAAGGAGGGTTGTGACTGAGGCAGTTTAGGGCCTGGGTAATCGGTAATACAGTCACGTCTGGACAGTCAGTTCAGTGCCTACTGTAGGACAACCAAGTTCACAGTCTGAGGTCCTATCCCCGGAAAGGACAAACAAAAGACTTGCTGTGCTTAAGGGTGCGACAGGTACCTCAGACTCTACAAAGGGTCTGGGGTCTAGCCTTCAGAATTCCATCTCGGTACCGGATCAAGGAGCTCTGAGGGATAAAATTGGACTGTGTAGTTGGTGGTTCTTAGTGGTGGAGCTGAGTGAAGTGTTGAAACAGGATGAGAAATTGCTGTTTGTTTTGGATTGGTAATGAGAAAGGACAGATCCGACATGGTCCGATCTGTTTCGTGCCAGTCCAGTAGCTGAGTCAAATCGGTAAAACAGGGAACAATTTCTTCTGTTAGATTGTGTTTTATGTTAGTGTGACTAGGGTCAAGATGGCATACATCTTGGTATGCTGAAAAGTCTGAAGGAGGAAGCTATTGAACTCCGTCATAGCCTTCCCTCTTTGAGACATCGGACTCTGAAACAGATTAGTCCGATGAAGCTTCGTCCAAGAGACCCTTGACGAGGAACGTATGGCCTTACACAATTTTACTAGGATAGGGCAGGCACCGCAAGGCCCTGTCATAGAGGAGACTTGAGCTCTGCTTGGACTAGCAGTAAGGTTACCTAGGCCCCCACTGTTAGGCAAAGCTCAGGTAGAGGCAGCTGTGTGAGGTTAGGGTCAGCCGTCTGTTTGACTAAAGGTTGTTTATTAGTAAGTGTTCGGCTGCTGACCATTCTTGGAGTAGGAACAGTTCTTATGATAGCATTGACTATCTATAGAAGAACTGAGTCTGTTTAAGCCATAGGGGCTGATCCCGGTGCACTATGGATGCGGAGATCCATGGTCGCCGGTAGCAGTGGTATTGTGGCTAAAGTGACACAATACTAGTACTGGTTAAACCCAGGAACATCTCATATTTATGAGCAAGAGACCATGGTATACTTCCATGGTCTAAGGGACCATGGTATACCTCCATGGTCTAAGACACCATGGTCTACTTCCATGGTGTAGGGACTACCTCCTTTCAATAGGACGGGGAGGAGTGTAGTGCTCGCGTACGGTCTGGTACGGCCTACGGGTTGATAGCCTGAACCCGGAACACAGCAAGAGTGATTTCCCTTGGCGCGGGCAGCACGAAAAGACGTTGCTGGTGTTGCTAGACAATATTATTTGGCTATTGTCCCAAAAAGCATAAAGTACAGACTGATTCCACCTGGTAAGTTTCCCACAGTTACAACAACAACAAAAATGCCGTAAAAGTTTGTTTTTGTGAAACAAATGTTCGATGTTTCGGAATTGCAGGAACTTTACTGAAACAAAAATGCCACTATATAATAGAATGGTGTTAAAATAGACTGTAAACAGATACTATCAAATACTATTAGTGAAGCATTCTAATACTAGTATTGCATTAATTTGCATTTTATACTATTCTAATCGTTTCCATGTTATAATTTCTAATTACGCTAATAACATGGAACAAAACCTACTTAAAAATTCCCAACTCAATAAAAAACAAGTGCGCTAGTGAAATCACCAAACTAAGCCATACACAAAACAAAATACAATGTATGCATCAAACACAATTTGAATTTCTGGAACAAAGCAGTTAATTGGAAAAATGGCAAGTTGTTTTTATCATCAAACCATACTTGTCATTACTAGTTTTTTAGTTTTATACGTCGAAATTAGAATTATATGGAATAAATGACCAGTGTTATATGAATTCAGATATCTAGATCACGCTCTGGGCTCGATATTGCTCGTGCCTGGTCTGTAAAATGTGATAAAGATGATAGTCTGTTTACACCAAGGCCATTTTTGTTTATGGACTATAACATTCCTGTCTATCAGATTAAAGAATTTTAAAAGCAGTGCAAGATGATAACATTTTACACCAAAAAAGCAAGTTCATTCTACTTATTTTATATTCAGCTTAAAGATATTATCTATACATTTTGTGGCGTCTTGGACATGTGCAGAGTATTTGCCTCCAACAAAACATGTCAATTCACATTTAAATGCCATAATAAATAACTACCTTAAAGGCACAACAAGAAAATCTAGGTAGATATGAAAACTTACACAACTTTCTATACGAATATCCGCGTTTTCTTCATTGTATTAATAGTACTGTCATAGCACTTTTTCATGATAGGAGTTATGCATTTTACCATTTGACTTTTAGTTGCATACAGTTTCAGTTTATAACTTCTTCTAAGATAGTTTCCAAATTATGTTTTGCGTAATTTCAAAAGTAGACCTACATCTTGATATATTTGTTTCTACATAATGTTCTTAGAAGTAAATACCCATAAGTCTTGTCCAATAGCAACAAACACAAGCGGTAAACTATGAAGAGTTGACACTCCAAGGCTAGACTGCTCACAAAGAAGCAATATAACTATCTATATCAATGAAATGATGTTTGTTTATTATATTCCTGTCAGACAACATGCAGATAACACCTGTATTTAACTTTATTTTTACCACATTGCCAACTTCTTCACATAGAATCATGGTCTAGACAGTCTCTGTTTATAGGCAATGTAATCACCCGGTATTGTCAGTTGACATTATGAATGTGAACTTCACCGAGATTGTGAAACTTGGTCGGACCAGCTGCAGACGTGTTCTTGTTTTAGGTACTGAGTCGATATACTGATCTTTGCAGTAACAATGTCTGATAAGTATTGAACATTTAAGGATGAATTGTTTTAACAGAAAGTATATTATTTTTATTTCGAATTAGATAAACTAGAAACAAAGACATGCACTTTGTTTTAAACTGGGAAAAACAGAGCTGAGTACTTTACAGATTAAAATTATTCAACATTGACAATGACCGTTGGATCCAACCGGCACGGAATCTATAAAGTTTCTAATTAAATAGCATATAGTAAAATCCGGCAATAAAAATTATACTTTTGGAAAATTTTCTTCAGATGAAAGGCAGCAGTGTTCAGTCGTACAATTAAACATAAACACCTCTTTGGGTTTAATCGCAATGCTTCAAATTTTTATTGGAGAAAGGTCATAATGCAGGAGACGTGTTATATAATATGCTTTCTCTGCAAAGAAGTGTGGCTATCACTAAACTTAGATTCTTGAATAGAGATTATTCCTATGGAAAAGTAAAACGGCATGGTTGGACAATGTATGCAGTGTTTGCTTCGTACATAAAATACGTTTTATTTCAGAACTGGCTAAAACAGAAGTTGGTGTAATTCGCATTACAAAATACGTGGTCCTGTTTTGTGATAATAAATGTTACTGTCTGTAAACGTATCCCTAAGGACGTCAATTTCTTTATTTCTATCGAATGTTCATTAATAGTGTTCAAAACGTTTAAAACAAAACCTTAATCTGATCCAACCTCTTTAGAAAATGTTATTATACCACATCATGTTTATACACTCTTTTCTTGTGTATGTAGGCTCAAGAGTATGTTACATTAAAAACCTGATAAGAATGCGATGTGAAGTCATTATTCATGAATATATTAAAATACAGACATAACATCGAACATAAGCACACAACAGATGGATAAGGGTATACAGAATAAAATATTACAATTCACACTTTTGTAATGTCTACAAAGTGTCTTGGGTTTGAAAAAAAATCGGTTTAAACAAATTTTCACAACTCTAATAGTGACGGGAAGAGAGCTACACAACGTGTCCATAATCGGCCTAGACATTGCCAGCTGATTTGGCTATTGTAATGTAGTTTCTTGTATGTGAGGGTCACAAATTTATACTGTATTCTGTATTGATAGGGTAGCAAATTGAGTTCATTCAGTACCGATGTTATATAATATATTCATATTCCTTATAAGTATTTGAAGTAAGCTCGGAGGTCTTACTGTTATAAGTATAAAATAATAAAGGTAAGGGTAGATTTCCCGTAAGCACAGAGTACTTTAAACACGGCCATAGAGCCATGCATCGCAAAGTATGCCAACAACAAAAAGAAGCTTTAATGGAAAAATTATTGTTGCTGCAAAAATCCAACAGTACATTTGAATAATAGGCAAAAATACAGAAAAAGGGGTGGTAAGGGTAGATAAATGGATCGGGTGTTAGAGCAAATATGAATATTCAACAGGGAAAGCCCCGTTCCATTAAGGCCTACACCGTAAACCACAGCAACGCAGACACGCAGCCAAACACACACACACACTGTTGGGATTAACGCTCTTATATGTATGACGTTATTTACCGCCATTGTATGTAAGACGTCGTTGACGTCACTTACTATGTATATGTTTTTGGTTTGACGGTTTCAGAGAATAGATTGGTAAAGGACACAACGCGTCTATTGTTACACGACCCTATTTTCCACATTTTGGTGCCGTGACGAAAAAAAAAAAAACATGAAGGCAGAGAAATTACGTTCGATACGGGAGGGACATTACCGAGTTATTACGAGTCAGTTGCAGAAAATCGATATGGCAAAGGAAAATTCCGATTGGATCCAGTTCAAAACAATAATCAAAGCAATATCGCAAACACTAGAGACAGTAAAGGCATTAAACGATAAAATCTTAGAAGCAACAGAAGTGACGGAAATCGAAGAGGAAATCGTGAGCGCTCAGGAATTTTGTTTGGACATTGAAGTAAAATTACAGCTATTTAAAGGAATTCAGCAATAATTTAAAATGCAGACTAGACGGTGAAGAGACGCAACAGGACGAAAACACGAACAATGCAGCGAACGCGCTAGGAGAGGACAGTCGATCACGCATGACAGCTGTTTCTACGGAATCTACGGAAGCGCAGAGTGGACAAAGACAATCAGGTACTTCTTTTGCAAATTCTTTACAATACCAGAGACTTCCAAAACTAACACTTCCGGTATTTAGTGGTAATATTATTGAGTGGCAGAGTTTTTGGGACGCTTATGAATCTACAGTTCATCTAAATCCTAACCTCAGTGAAGTGCAAAAATTTAATTACCTCAAGAATCAGCTAGAGGGCAGTGCAGCTCAAACTATACATGGATTTGCTCTGACAAACGCGAATTACATCCAAGCAATCAATCTACTGAAAGAAAGGTACGGACAAAAACACAAGATTGTTCATGCATACATGCAGACGTTATTGAATATCCCAGCTCCAAGTTATACATTGCACGGCTTGAGAAATTATATAGACAAATTAGAATCTTACATTCGCGGTTTGGAGTCGTTAGGCGAGTGTCAAAGTAACTATGGGACTTTGTTAGTGCCAGTGATAATTGACAAGTTACCATCAGAAATTAGAAAGAATTTAGCGAGAGAACATGGAAGTGACAATTGGCAGCTAGACGAATTACGAAAGGCGTTATATCGCGAACTGAATATCATGGAAGCCGGAAAACCTTCTGAGATCGCAGACGACTATCCAGCAACAGTCTCATTTTTCACGAGCGCGCGACAAAGGTCGAAAACTGGAAGAAGACAGAAATCAACATTTTTTCCGCGCAACCAGAAGCAGTGCATTTATTGTAGTGAAAATCACCATGCCAACGACTGTGTAAAAGTCACAGATGTAAACAGTCGCAGAGACATTATTAAGAAAAAACGTGTATGTTTTAACTGTTTGAAATTCCACCAGGTTTCTGAATGCCGTTCGAACTTTAGATGTTTGAAATGTAAAGGCAAACTCCACACTAGTATTTGTAAAAATGGACCAGAAGCAAGAATAGACACCGGAAACGGATGTCAGCCAATGCCAAGTTTCGCAGCAAGTAGTACCGGAAGTCAGCAAACAGCCGCTTTATTCAACTCCACATTTAGCCCAAGACCGGAAGTTTTGTTAAAAACCGCAGTCGCCGAAGTTTACTCAGAAAATCAGTACGCTCAAGCAAATATTTTATTTGATGAAGGGGCTCAGTGTTCATTTATATCGGAGAAACTCGCAGATCAGCTAAACATCAAACCTTGTGACAACACTGTCGTCAATCTGGCAGCGTTTGGAGATTCATCTCAGAAAGTACGACATCTGAAGACGGCAACAATATATTTTCTTACCGACGACGGCGACAAGGTACCTCTTAATGTTTTGATCGTTCCGGTAATTGCCGTTCCGCTACGTAACATTCCGCAGTCCGTAACGTCGTTACCGTATCTCAGACATCTGAAGTTAGCGCATCCCGTTATAGACGATGACAAGTTCGAGATTTCATTACTAATAGGAGCTGACCATTTTTGGGAAATAGTGGGAAATAAGATAATTCGAGGAAATGGTCCTACAGCCGTGAGTTCGAGGGTTGGATATTTACTCTCGGGTCAAGTTCCAGTTACCAACGTTATGACTCAGTCCTGCTTCGCACTGAACGTGATGACTACAGACATAGAAAAATTTTGGAAACTAGAATCTATTGGAATCAGCCCTGAAGACGACAGAGATGTATGTAAACTAGAAACATATCAACAAAACAGTATTAAGTTCATTGATGGAAAATATGAAGCAAAACTGCCCTGGAAAGAAGACCACGCCCCACTCCCTACAAACTTAGAAGTGACAAAGAAAAGGACAGAATCCCTTGTAAGACGGCTCCGCCGAGAACCGAACATCTTTCAGAAATATTCAGAGATCATACAAGATCAAGAGAGGCGAGATTTTATTGAGAAAGTGGACGAGAATGAACAACAACCCGATCGAATGCACTATATTCCACACCATGCAGTGAAGAAGGATTCAGCCACAACACCTATACGTATAGTATATGACTGTAGTTGCCAAGAAACATCACAGAAACCCAGTTTAAACGACGGTTTAGACTCTACCCCACCCACATTGAATGACCTTTCACATATCATGATTCGATTCCGACTTGGCAAGTATGCAGTGTCCACGGATATAGAAAAGGCTTTTCTCAATGTAAGACTGGATAAAGAAGATAGAGATATGACCAGATTTCTGTGGCTGAGTGACCCAGGTAACCCAGACAGTCCATTCACGACATACAGGTTCAAATCCGTACTCTTCGGTGCCACGTGTTCACAATTCATCTTAAATGCCACATTACTCAAGCATCTAGAAAACAACGCTTCTAGTTGGGACAGCAGATTTCTTAAACGGGACTTGTATGTGGACAATATAATATCAAGTTTTTCAACAGAAGAAGAAGTTTTGAAGTTTTTCCGAGAAACAAGAGATTTGATGCTTAACGGAGGATTTAACCTGATGTCATGGGCATAAAATAGTCAACAGCTAAGATCAGCTGCTTCAGGTTCTAAGTATGCTTTGGCTCACCGCCACAGACGAGATATCTTACCCGAATAAGGAACTTCCTGTAATACCGGCTATGACAAAACGTGCTATTCTACAATACACATCGAGAATATACGATCCACTTGGTTTACTAAATCCAGTCTTAGTACGTGCAAAGATTCTCCTTCAAGATCTGTGGAAAGAGAAATATCCATGGGATACAATTTTACCAGAGCCAATTCAGAAGAAATGGTTTCAACTTGCACGCGGTATAAACAATGTAACGGAAGTTAAATTTTCACGCCTTATCTTCAAATCATCTGAAGCAGACGACAACACTCTACACGTATTTGTTGACTCGAGTATTCAAGCCTATGGTGCAGCAGCTTACCTATGCAGAGGAAATGAATTCAGACTTATCATGGCGAAGTCACGTGTCGCGCCCTTAAAGAAACTTACCTTACCGAAGTTAGAGCTGATGGCTGCTGTAATAGGAGCCCGTTTAGCCAAACACCTACTAAAAGCCATAGATGTACAAAACGTCACATTTTGGTCGGACAGTCAAATTGTATTGCACTGGTTAAACACTTCAAGACCTACATCAAGATTTGTTCAGAACCGAGTAAATGAGATTAGAGAGCTAGCACACAACCGGAAATGGAATTATTGTCCTACACGAGAAAACCCGGCAGATCTGTTAGCACGAGGCGTAACGGCAACACAATTCAAAGAAAACAGATTATGGTTTAGCGGTCCAAACTGGTTACCCAACACAAGTCAATGGCCTCAATGGAAGCTTTCCGAAACTATCACCATAGCAACCATTAACGATGAAACAGCTCAGCAGACGACAGATTTATCAACCATGTCAGAAGAAGGTTTACACGAGATTATAGATATCGCCAGATATAGCAGCTACAGGAAGTTGGTTCGAGTCACGACGTACATACTGAGATTTATCCACAACTGCCGTGTTAGTAAGGACAGCAGACGACACGATCCATTATCCGTCATAGAGCTACAAACTGCAGCATCCAGATGGCTACAAAACGTTCAGCAATCTACATTTCCAAGCGAAATAGCCAACATAAAGTCCAGTAAGAAGACTCTAAAAAGACTACCCATTGTGAGACAATTGAAGTTATTTATTGACAAAGAAGGATATATACGATGTGGTGAAAGAATACAGAACGCACCGTTAAACGAAGCCACTAAATACCTATACCTGCTACCTACCAAACACCCATTAACACGGTTAATTATCCTAGACGTCCACCACCACCAACTGCATTCTGGGGTAAATACTACTATAACATACTTGCGCCAGAAGTATTGGATACCTTCGATTCGCAGATGTGTCAAGACAGAACTACGCAGATGCATTACCTGCAACAAAGTGAATGGAAAATCGTACAAAGCCCCAGATCCCCCACCCCTACCGAAATATCGTCTTGAAGACAGTCCTCCATTTACAGTTACTGGAGTAGATTTTACAGGTGCATTACACGTTAAAGATCGTCATGGAAACCAGAAGAAAGCTTATATATGTCTTTTCACTTGCGCCTCTACACGAGCTTTACACCTAGAAGTTGTTCAGAATTTAAAAGAAAAAACATTTCTACAGGCGTTTAGAAGATTTTGCAGTAGAAAGTCATTACCACGTATAATGGCTTCTGATAACGGAGCAACGTTCCAGTCTACATCAAGATATATACGTCAGTTGTTTGAATCCCAGAGCATACGAGAAACTCTAAGTCAGGAAGGTACACAGTGGTATTTCATCCCGACGAGAGCTCCCTGGTACGGCGGATGGTGGGAGCGCTTAATAGGAATTACCAAAAATACTCTAAAGAAAGTTCTAGGTCGCAGATTTATTACGTTAGAGGAACTCCAGACGACAACCACCGAGGTAGAAGCGATACTCAATGATCGGCCAATTACCTATGTATCATCCGATGTCTCGGACCCAGTACCTTTGACTCCATCGCACCTGTTATATGGTCGGCAAGTGACGTACCTCCCATCACAAAATGTTCCAGTTGAAACGTTATCAGATCCAACGGCTGGCAGTCGTTCCAGTCTTAACAAAAGAGCCAGGGTACAGAAACAACTAATTGATCATTTCCGGGAACGTTGGCGACATGAATACCTGACGGCCTTACGTGAATACCACCGAATGACGGGAAACAACCAACAGAAGATCTCACCTGGTGACGTTGTTCAAATCCATGAAGATACACCACGTGCGCGGTGGAGATTAGGTGTTATTCAGGAACTCGTTTACGGGAAAGATGGACTTGTACGTGCCGCGAAAGTTAAATCAAACAATGAAACTTTAGTGAGACCGATTGTTAAACTTTATCCTTTAGAAACAAAGTGACTGTTAATAAATGTTTCATGAAGATCGCGCTATGTGATAATGTTCCGTGAAAAAGACTGACCGACAAACTTTGCTGTCAGAAACTGAAGATTGTAATTCAGCTGTGCAAATTTCATATTTGTTTATATATGCGTAGTTAACGATTTATTGCCAATTTTAAATAGTTCTGCATCGGCTAATAAGTTATTCAGTGCATTCAAGTTTATTCCTAAACTGACTCTTAGTTAACTTCAAATTTCATATTTTAATACTGAACACTTGAGTAATTAATCATTTCGCGGCCCCCAGTATGTTGGGATTAACGCTCTTATATGTATGAAGTTATTTACCGCCATTGTATGTAAGACGTCGTTGACGTCACTTACTATGTATATGTTTTTGGTTTGACGGTTTCAGAGAATAGATTGGTAAAGGACACAACGCGTCTATTGTTATACGACCCTTTTTTCCACATATACAACTATCATACACACATAACCATAACCAAGCAAGACACCCTCCGCCCCCGCCCCGTCACACACACCCAAGCAAGCAGAAAAAAACAAAAGTCTTTAAAGTTAGATTGTTAACAGTATGTTGTTTGGCAATAATAAACAAATGTGTCAAAAAATCTACAAAGAATTGTGCCAAATTGGAACATACAGAACGTTAAATAAAACTTAGTTTGAGTGTTGGATGCATCCGGCACGGCATCTGAACAATTTCAAGTTAAACAGCGAATTGTATACCTGTTCAACACATCTTACATGTAGTTACATTGAAACAAATTGCGTGTTATGAGTGCGTTTTTTTTTCTGAAGCGTTATGGTCATGCACACTTTGCAAAGCAAAACGCATAGAAAAGCCGAAAAGACTGTACTGCATAGAGAGGTTGTGTATGTAGAATCAAATGGTAAGAAATAACGGAAGAGAGCAATCACAAAATTGAAATTGATTCATATAGTATCGCGGGACAAAATACAGTTATACAAGTAACATATGGTATTTTGAAACTCAAACAAATAACGGATTGTTGTCAAGAGACTACTAAATGATTGTGTGATAAAATCGCAATGTAACAACGCCAAGCTTTGGACCGATTGTTGTAAACTTTTTATGCAAGACTATATTTGATGTATACGACTTGCTCGGTAATTAGCTAGAGCATATGATAATGAATAAAAGTTACAACTTTCAAGGTGCCAATTTTTGTCATTGGGAAACACTAAATGTCTAGACTAATATAACAAAATAAGTACTCAGTGTCTACATTGATGTTTCTGTACAAGAGAGGTGCTTGGAAAATAAAATTATGGCCGTTACAGTCACTTTTAAGAGGACTTTAACGGAGAAATATTTGAAAGAATCGCATGGAGGTGTTTCTAATGGCTAAAGGATCTATTGCATTATGTTGCACCGTGTTAATTTATACGTTTATGTGAAAGAGGATGCTCTATTCAATCTTCCTACAGTAAGATAATATATTATGTATTCCTTAAGTCTCTTTAGGGAGATTGTTTGACAGATATGTAGACGTACACTCATTTCATTATTTGCATAATGCCTATCTGAATATGATAAAAGCCAAAATACTTCATTCATTCGTGCATTAACAATATTTTACGTATGACTGTAAATTCAATTATCTACTGGTGGCTATTTATCCGTTAGTTTACGTTTTAGTGAAACTGAAAACAAACAAGGATAAAGATCAAACCGGCACTACATTAGATTAGGTAGGTCAGGTTTATATCAAAAAATAAAAAAAAATACCCTCTCCATTTTGAAGACCAGAATAAAAACAATTAAACAACTATATATTGCTATGTTATTATTGTCTGGTTTGATTCTAGTGTCTTTGTGAGGCAATTGTAACAGGTTTGTTTAGCATAATAGGATTGTTTGCTAGGTCCATTTTGTATATCACTGAACCGTCATTATAACTAAAAGCATTCCGAAAGTTGGTGCAATTAAACAAACGGTTTATCAAACACTGGCATCATTTTGTGGATGGCAAACATTAGTGTTGCTGACTTATATATTCTAGAATAAGTTTCGATTGTAAGAGATGATGCAAGCATCAAGTATTTAATCATGCAAGTTTAAATGGAACAAAACTCAACTGTTGTTTTAATAGACTATGCATTTTTTTTTGCTGTGATGCAGTTCGTTCTGGGAATAATTAATCCTTATACTAAGAGATACGTATCGGTTCATTTTCGCCGCCAGAGAACTACAATGAGACGAAATGAAAGTAGCAAAACATAAATGATAACGAAAGTAGCAGACAAAACGTGAATGATATGGATTAAGATTGGCACATTAATAACAACAGCTTTTATCAGGATAATATAATATATGAATTAGAAGGAATGGAAAAAAAACATATTGAACAGGAAACTGTTAAATCAATCCACAATGAAAATGAGGTAGAAAATGTAGCTCCTAATAGTGCTAATAATTATTCGCGATTCATAACCTTAACCAAGGCGTATTGTTACAATCTTCAAAGACGTTATTAACAATAAAGTTTTGTAACAGATCAAATGTAGGCTTACATATGATGAATTACAAAATACATCTCGCCGACAGACGATAGGTATTTTAAGTCAAACAACATCTGTTGCTCTTTTCGGGTCAGTCGTTAGAGATATCACTGCATTGATTATATGCCAACAGGTAACAAGTCTGAGAATATGTTGTATCTAACTTAAAGATAAAATTAGATTACTTAATAAAAGAAATAATTTAAGCAAATACGTAGGCACGAAATATATTCTTTAAAACGTTTAGACATAATTTAGTGTTGTTTTTTTTTTCAGAACCTTTAATCATGCTTATCCATATCCTTCGGACACTTATAGCCTACTTTAATGTATACACTCACGCTTCAGTAAAAACAACATTTTTGCCGTATTGTAAACGGGGCCTAACTCAGTCTTTGTGCATACGTGAAAGCATTGTCATGAATACAAAACTAGACGATCTGGAAACCAATGACAATGGTTTTATACAAAAATGTTATCCACTTTCATACGACACACTTTGCTAGCTCAAGAACAGCGGAATGCTTCACTAGTTTTAAAATTCATGGTTCAAACTCGACTATTAATCAACAGGCATAAGCATAATGCTACGTGTACAACATTTACCAACCATTTAACTATACACAGATCCTGCAATAGGGAGAGTCCTTAACTGGTTTTTAAATGGACTCTTACTAGAGTCACGGTTAAACACTTCCATTTTCCAAACGCTGCCATCTGAAATATGCATTTATTCGGGAATTCAATTAAATACGTTTTATAAATATAATGTACATACTTTTAAACACATTACAAAATAAATGTAGTTATGAAATACTTTACTTCATAGTGCAATTTTAATCTAGTCGGAGCATTTCTGTTCACACAATAGTTATAGTTAACTATAGTTAGTTTTTGACCCTAGATGACCCATGTTCAAACCCGATCTAGATTTTATCAAGGCAATCATTCTGACCAAATTTAATAAAGATCAATTGAAAAATACAGCCTCTATCGCATACACAAAGTTTTTCTTTAATTTGACCTAGTAATCTAGTTTTTGATCCCAGATGACCCATATTCAAACTCTGCCTAGATTTCATCAAGGCAAACATCCTGATCAAATTTCATAAAAATCAACTAAAATACACAGCCTCTATCGCATACACAAGTTTTTTCTTTTATTTGACCTAGTGACCTAGTTTTTGATCTCAGATAAACCATATTCAAACTCGACCTAGATTTTATCAAGGTCATCATTCTGACCAAATTCCATGAAGATCAATTGAAAAATACAGCCTCTATTGCATACACAATGTTTTTCTTCGATTTGACCTAGTGACCTAGTTTTTGACCCTAGATGACCCATTTTCAAACTCTGCCTAGATTTTATCAATGTAATCATTCTGACTAAATTTCATAAAGATCAGTTGAAAAATACAGCCTCTTTCGCATACACAAGGTTTTGTTTTATTTGACCTAGTGTCCTAGTTTTTGACCCCAGATGACCCATTTTCGAATTCGGCCTAGATTCCATCAAGGTTATCATTCTGACCAATATTCATGAACATCAATTGAAAAATACAGCCTCTATCGTATACACAAGGTTTTTCCTTGATTTGACCTAGTGACCTTGTAGATCAATTGAAAAATATAGCCTCTATCGCATACACAAGGTTTTTCCTTGATTTGACCTAGTGACCTAGTTTTTGACCCCAGATGACCCATTTTCGAACTCGGCCTAGATTTCATCAAGGTAATCATTCCGACCAAAATTCATGAAGATCAATTGAAAAATACAGCCTCTATCGCATACACAAGGTTTTTCCTTTATTGACCTAGTGACCTAGTTTTTGACCCCAGATAGCCCATTTTCATATCCGATCTAGATTTTATCAAGGTAATCATTCTGACCAAATTTCATGAAGATCAGTTGAAAAATACAGCCTCTATCGCATACACAAGGTTTTTCCTTGATTTGACCTAGTGACCTAGTTTTTGACCCCAGATGACCCACTTTCAAACTCGGCCTAGATTTCATCAAGGTCATCATTCTGACCAAATTTTATGAAGATCAGTTAAAAAAATACAGCCTCTATCGCATACACAAGCTAAATGTTAACGGACGACAGACAGACGACAGACAGACGACAGACGAACGACAGACAGACGACGGACGCCGGACATCGAGTGATCAGAAAAACTCACCTGAGCATTGCTCAGGTGAGCTAAAAACAGAACGTTTAGATCAATGCAAATTTTATGATATACATGTGTAACAAATACGTGCCGATGGCAGACAATGGATTCTCAAATTGGATTCTCAAATTCATATGCTTCCGGTGGTCACCCCTATCTAAAGTCATTTACTTATAGGAACCGACAACGTTGACAATGTGAGAACTCAAATTGATTTATTCTGTCAATGTTAGGTAAGAATTCAGTTTTGCAAAAAGGTTCTGGAAGGTCTATCTGACAGCAAAGTGGCAATAAAAAAAGATTAACTCGCATATTCAGAGATAACATGACAGGCGTTGGCTACTTCTGTCCAATCCCTAAAATAAACTCTTGATTGTAATATTTTAATCGTAATGCGATGAAAAGTTAAAATAGGATACAAACAATTCTGGACCAACTTACACCTGTACGCTAACGGCTAAGTAATTGTACGTATACAAAGAAAAACGATCATTTCAATGCTTCATTTTTGATTTGAAAGTAAACATATATTTTCAAAGTTTAAATAGCACTATTAAACATCGCTTCGGTGTTTTGCTGTAAGTATCAAAACTGTTCACGTCCTCCCTTGCAAACTCGCTAAACAACGAATGCAATAACAGATGAGCAAATAAAGTTTTGAATAAAGGACTTTCCATACCTCTCAATAAGATCAGTGAAAAACAACATGAATGCAATACGTTTTTTTATCAGCGATTAGTCCAAATAATAGGACGTTTGGGGACAGCGTGATAACGTTTGACTGTCGCTGTCTCCATTAGAGGGATGACAACTAAAATATCAGATCATAGAATAAGTCATCCCGATAAGCCAAGTGAGTAAGGCTAATCAGCGATGTTCTGCGCAATATGCAGACAGATTGCAGACAAAACTCCAGTGTGCATTATTACCGTGTTCAATAGATGTCTTGCATATGCACTTGAGAAAAGTGAAAACAGCCAGATAGCTGTTGAAGTAGTATTTCCTGCCGATGTATCAAACGCTTATAAAGGCGAGACTACGTCTCACAGTGTAAAACAGGTGGTATATTAAAATACTTTTAGCAAGTTATCAAAACAAATTGATGTGGCTCGGAGTGAATATAGACACTGATGATTTTTTCAATTATCCTTAACTGTTTAGACTTATTACGAGTGCCTTTGCTTCCATACGCACGACGAAAAATTATCCCTCTATATTTGATAAAATATTTATAAATGCTAGAAAAGACATTACTTGCATTTATCAAATATACTCTTTGTATATGATTCCGTATCACCTACACGTTCTGTATTTCAATGTTTACAACCTAAACATACCAGCTATTTTAACCACATGTGCAATGTTAAGCAACAGGCGCACAGATGTAAACATTAACTATAATATTGTCAGTATGTTGTTTTATGTTCGTAGAGGTTTACCGAACTATTTTTTATCAAGTAGCAAGAAACAGAAGCTACGACTTCCCAAGGGATCGACAAGTACAGTCTATGCTATTTCCACAGAAGCTGTTTAATTGGAAGTATCTATAAAATATGTGTGTTTATCCTTTTCCTCCCAGAAAAATTGCACCAACATATAGTTCCTATAAACAGTTTCAACATAATTGCCGATAACTACAGAAAGAAGCATGCACTAGACAATTTTCATTGTAAATTATAAAATTCCTTCGCGTAGTTATGTTCTATCTATTTACTCTAAAATGTCTGGTGTATTTAGATTTTGCTGGAATTATTAAGGTGTCGCATAACACTTCATTAAAATTATTTTGTGGATACTTCGACATTAAATTAACGGTTCTCTCAAGCTTGCAGTAATCCGTTGGTGCAGGGGTCATTCCTAAGTGTAAGTCTTGTTCAAAAGTTGATGGTTTAGACATTTAATTTCCTTACATAACCTTAGTACCACATACCTTTCGTATAGTCATAAATTAAACTGTTAAGAGATTTAAAATACCTTTCTTTATGTGTACATGATCAATTAAAAAAGGATACAAACCTTTGAAGATAATATAAAAAATAGCTTATAAGGTTTTATACGCCATCTTTAAACATGCTTATTTATTTTTAGGTAAATCACGTGAGTAGTTTGAATCATTTGAGTTATATGTCGCAAGGATACGTTTTACAAGAGTTTTGTAGGAGGAAGTAAAATCTTCACCAAGTGTTATTTCCGAGTTCTTTACAAACATAAACAGCAACATAAAAGTAAACTTGGGATTACAACCTTACATATTACATGCACTAGACAACACGTGAAATCAAGTGGATAGAAAATCGCTGGAAGCAAATTCTCACCGAAAAATAATTTGGTTAAGCAGTGAATTTTTTGTCGTCTTCTAAATAATATAAACTTAAACGTTTAGTTCCTTGAGGTATAGACTTGTTTTATGTGAGAAGGCCTTTTGGAAGATCAGTTGTTCTACCCAAGTAACCCGCCAGTACCTGAAATACTTTTCGGAGGGGCACCTGTAGTCTTTCTCTACCATACTAAAAAGCTGGAATGTCGCCTTATGGCCTGCAATTGTTTCGGTGTGATGTTTAACCCAACGTAAAGTTAGTTTTTAGTGAACCAAATATGTTCTAGATGAGGGTTTTTTTTTATTCCCCGTCTCTACAGCAGAAACTTAATGAACAAAATGTCACTATGTTGTAGATTGATACTTAAATCATAGACAGTAAAGTCATATGTACCGTTCATGATGCACTCTAAAGATGCATTATGGGCTATTACTACAGCTTCAGTGGGTTTTTTTTTTTGTTGTTTTTTTTTTCAATTCTAACATTTAGGATCATAGACTTCATGTAATATTCGTTTAATATAAAGAAACACTTAAACCGGATTTTCAAAGAGATGTAATTTACCGTATTAAAATACATGAAACAATACCTAATTAGCAATTTCCAAGTTAAAAGAAGAAAACTAGTGTTCTCACGAATGCACCAAATTATGCAAAATACAGAAAACATATCAATTTTATATATTTTGAATGTTTGTTAGCAGATGAAACAGAGCCTTATATCTGAACCGAGCATTATATTATGTAATAAACGAAACTGCAAGTCATCTAAGTCCATTTAATTAAGCACATCGTTGATATTGCGTTAAAACTGTTTGATGTATTACGGATGCTTCGATTTCTTACATTACTAGAATTATCAGTGGACTATTTTTGTTACTGAAATAGCCAGACCACACCTTTATTGAGAGTCATATCTAACAAATTCAGAGTAAAACATTTTAACTGCAAACTCTTGAAGACAGGAAAAGAAAAATAGTCGTGGATGACACCGCCGGAGCATTGAATATACGGAAGAAATAAGGATAGTATTCGTGGAAGACACAGCTGGAGCCATTAACTTTGCTGAAAGAATACGAAAACCATTCGTGGATGACACAACTGGAGCCCGGAAGAATAGAAAACAAATTCCTGGATGATACCACTGGAGCCATTTATAAGTAAACTTATTCGTGGATATCTCCGCCGCCTGGACATCACTTACTGATTTGTCTCTATATTTGTGTTGCATTAAATAAATGTTAAGCTAATGTTACCCAGAACTGATTTAAACTAAATTGCTAAGATAAACAACTAAGCAATTGAGAATAAACTGAATCACTTGTTTGTTCAAGCGTGTAAGTCGTTCAATATAAGATAGGGATTGGTATAAATCAAAAGGTATCGCGCCCAAAACCCATATCTCTAATGTCGAGGTCTAGGTCATACAGTTAGGTTAAGTCGTATTGGTTACTTCTAGTATCAAGTTTAAAACTTTATTATACCTGTTGAAAATACAGAATTGTAATACATGGAATGAATGACCAATGTAATATGATAGTTCTGCGCTTTCTAATATAATTTAGATATCAAGGTTACGCTCAGGGGTAAAATTCATATAGGCAATAATATGTTTAAAATTGCTCGTGCCTGGTCTTTAATGTGAGGAAAATGTTTTAAACGAATGCATATTTATATATCATTGTAAGATGATGAAATTACGGTGACTTTTTCACCAAAGAATGAAAGTTCATTCCACAACATTTATATCTTCACTGGTATGTTTTGTGGAAATATACTGAAGCATCTTTGACATCTGCCTACAAAACAAGTCAATTCACACTTAAATGCAATAACAGATAACCACCAAAAAGCGGCAAAAAGTTTTAAGTAAATAAGGAAACATATATAACTTTCTGTGCGACCATTGACGTTTTTTTTTTCACTGAATTTATACAAAGTTTTCATTTAATGAATGTGTTTCGTGTTAGAAAGTTTGCATTTTACCAATGGCTTTTAATTACTTCTTCTAAGATTTCTTCTAGTCTTCGAACTACGTGTACTGCGTACTTTTTATAGTGAATGTACACTTCCATATCACTGTTTCTGAGGTTATTAATCATAAGTCCTGTCTGATACCAACATGCATTAATTAGCGGATAAGTATTATGAGTTGACACCCACCGTCTGGATTGCTCATAAAGAGGAAGTTCAACTTGTTGTATCAGTGGAATGACGTTTGCTTATTATAGTCCTCTCAGACATGATGCAGGTAACACCTGTATCTAACTTTATGCTACCCACATTGCCAACTATTTCACACAGAACGTTTTGTTTGTTTTTATTGATATCACCCGATACTGTCAATTATCATTATGGATGTGCTCTGTACCGATATTGTGAAACTCGGTTAGTAAAGAGGATCAGCTACAAATTGTTTTGATTCAAACATACTGTTGTTTGAGTGCGGTATCAATAATTTGTATTGTTTAGGTAGTCTGAGCCGTGGCACTGATGTTTATATGTTACATTTGTTGGTTATTGAGTTAGAAGGAACGCCAAAACCTATCATATGTTTTTTTTTAACTTGGAAATTTTATTTTTTATTTTTTTTGAAAATTAAAATAGAAAAAAATCATTAAATAATTTTTAGTTGAAAATTGGGGGAAAAAAGAATTTAGTTTGATTTAACAATTCTAATGATTGTTTTCCAGCCATACGCATCTGGGGAAATTTCTAGAGTTCACCGGGGGAATAAAAATAAAATTTTTGGGAAAATTTTCCCTTTAATTAACGGGCAGGGAAAAGTTCAGTCGTGGGAGTTAAAAATAATCCCTCATGAGTTTAAAGGGGGACTTTTTAAAAATTCGTTGAAGAAAGTTGGGAAGGGGTTTTTAAAGGGGTACAAAAAGCTTCGATTCCCGAAAAAAGATTTTTCCTATCAAACGGGAAAATGGTCGAGCATTTTATTCAAATTTTTTAAATTTTTAAATTTTAAAAATGGTAAAATTTTACCCGTTTTTAAAAGGCGTTTGAATGTTTTTATTTTAAAACGGGCTAAAAAGACAGGGGGTTTTATCGGGTTAAATTGGGGGGTAACATAAAAGCATCCCATTGGGAAATTTTTTCGCGTAAGGGTTTTTTATTTTTTTGTTTTGTTTATAATGAAAAGTTTGGGTGTCTTGTAAACTTAACCCTGGGGTGTCAATTTCTTGAGAAAAGAATGTTTTTTTTATCTAAGAAGGGGAATTCTGAAAGTTTTTTTAACAAGGGTTAAAAAACACACTTAAACAATTCCTTTTAAAAAAGTTAATTTTAAAAAGTTTTTATCCTTTTTTTTATTTTAAATTTTTATTATTTTTAACCCCAAATTTGTTTTAGGGGGGCTCTTTTTTTCTTTTCTTTTTGGGCCTTTCAAAAGTGGGGTTTTTCAGGGAAAAACCTTTCCCCATTTATGTCGCAATTTTTTTATAGTAAAATGTACACTTTAAAGAGGGGTTAAAAACTTACATCTTATCACATTTGGGGTCCAAATTTTTTTTTAATGTACCGTTTTTAAAAGTGTTACATTTAAAACCCTTTTCCCCATTTAAAGAAGGGTTCTTTTTTTTATATGTGTACATTTTTATTTTATTATCTTTTATTTTTTTGTTGGGTTTTAAAGCGCACCGACACAATTATAAAGGTCATAGGCACTTTTTCCCGGGTTTTTTTTTGGGGAGGAAAACCCCAAAGGGGCCCCTCCCTGCTTTTTTGTCCCTTCGACGGGCACCTGGGTAGAACCACCACCTTCCAAGGGCCGGGTGGATAGCTTTCCTCACATTAAAAAAATCAATGCCCCGAGAGAGGCTCCATTAGGCGCAATTTCCCCGGATGTCCCGCCCCTTAAACCCCTCGACCACGGAGGCCCCTTTGTACATGTTTTTAGGAAATGTTTTCATAAAAAACCCCCCTTTATGTTGCATTCCTTTTTGGTTTTTTGTACAAAGTTTTAAAAAGTTTTTACAGTAAAAAAAAACCCTTAAAACCCATTTACCTTTACAAACTTTTAAACATTTTGGCACTTTCCAAAATGCGTTACCGTAAAAGGGTTACAAACCCCTTTAATTTTACACCTTTTCTTATACTTAAACATGCTCCCGAAAGTGTAAAAGTTTAAAACCCTTTCCCCCCTTTTGTAGGGGGTCTCTTTTCTTTAATTGGGGCGTTTTAAGAAATGTGTTCAAAACAAATTGGAAAAAATTAAATCAGGCATCCATAATCTTGATTTAAAGGAAAGGGCTTCATAACCCGGGACCTGGTTTCCCCTACATTTAAACCCAAGGGTGTGTTCATAATAAAACCTTCACACTTCTCCGTGGGAATTATGAAAACTAGATTTTTGTCATTTAGTGGCTTGTGGTGTTTCGTAAAAATTTTAAAAATTTTTTTCTGTTTGGGGGGTGGGTTCATAAAAATGAATCTCATTTACTACAGGGGAAAAAATGTATATTCTTTACAAAAGGGCCCGGGGGGGGGGGGGTTTGAATCACATTAACTCTAAACCCCGCCTTTTTTTTACACACCGACTGTAGGCCCCAAATGTCATAACTAATGAAACAACTTTCGTTTTTTTCCCAAAGTCGAACTGATTCCAAAACAACCCCAAATACACAACCTTTCCCTTTTGGAAAAAGTTTTATTTTTTAATTTGGGGCCCCTTTTCAAATTCGGCTCGAAAATTCCGGGAAAACTAAATTTAAATTAAAATAACAAGAAGGGGAAACCCTTCTGGGTCAAAAAGTTTCAATCAAATTTAGGTTGGGGGCATAAAATCCATTGGGGTCCAAAAAATAAAATCCCTTTACGGCGTTATTATTTAAATACCCTTCAAAAAATTTCAAATTTTGCATTGGGTTTTGGGGTTTTTTTAAAAGGGCAAAGATCCGACCGGACGGGGCCCCTTCCGGGGGAGGGGGACCCTACAACATTTTATTAAAATGTAAATCAGTACATATTATAGTTTCCTACTCAAAAAAAAAAATAAAAAAACAGATAAAAAAATATATATACCTACATTTAAAATAGGTTTTAACTATGGGGGAAAACCCCCTAATTACCTCAGGGAAGGGCCCTTTTTAAATAAACCCAAAAAATCACTGTGGGGGGGGCAAAAACCCCACCATTAAATAGTTTTTCGGGGTCGTTTTATAAAAAAGCATCAAAAAAGTTTTCCATTTTTATTTTTAACTTATCATTCTTATTCCCGTTTCTCCAAATTTTCTGCACCTACCTTCCTGGGTTTTCGGGGACATCAAATTAAATTTTAAAAGAATTTTCTTAGGGCTTAGGAGGGCATTCCCGGAATGGGGTGGTGTGTCTAAATTTCTTTCATACTACAAGAAATGTTACATCCTTGTACAATGTATTCAAAGCAAGTTACAAGCTTAAACTTTGCGCCCATACACAACATAAAAGTATTTCTTACATAGATTTACGGTCGACCGCAGTTTTGTCAAAAAGCTTGAAATCAACAGCAGCTGACACACATTTTCAACATCAAAGCAGAAGAAAAATAATAATACAGTAATCTTTAGGAAGACTTTCGCAATTATATAAAAAGTAATCTATTGTGCTCATTCTGTTATGATGATTAAAAAGGTACTACTGACCAAACTGTGTTTATTTCTTTTTAATTTTAAAAAGTACCAGTCAGTTATTGTACATCAAAGAAGATAAGTTTGTTCGTTACCTTTCAGGCATTTACATTATTCAACTGGGCAGTTGAGAGAAAGTTTTTATCTAAAATAGATGCACACTGTAAATATATAATCCAACCTTATTAATTTGCCAACTAGGTCTAAATGTCCTTTATAAAACTTATCAACGTTTCTCAACAACGAACTTAATTTTTTGGTATGTAGAGCATTTCATGTCAACGTTATTTCAAGTTATTTTTTCTTTCTAGCGCTGATTCTTGTGAACATTGCATCATTTTGTTTATTCATAATCCCTGTATATTCTAAATACATATTTTTGATTCCAGATTCTCTTTAAGACTACTTTTGTTGTAATTATTTTTGACAAAGCCTAAGTCACTTGTCCTTGCTCTACATATTACAACAGTTAGAGTTTCTTCTAAATAAAATATGTCATATTGTTGAGTTAGGACATACAAGACGCAGCGTGATTTCCTTAATTAGCTTACACGGGTGCTCCTATCACCAAATCACAAAACTAGCCCATTCCTGATGATTGCCATAAATGCAATACATGCCAAGAAAAACAAACTCACAATTCAATTACTTTTCAATAGATTCGGAAAATTGTGCATGGTCATGTATGAATTAGTTCCATTGTTTCCATTCAAGAAAGTTTTTGTTTTGATGTAATTAAAATACTTATTGCTTGCAAAATTCATAACAAACCCCGTAAGGACAGCCTTTGTTACGATGTTCATACTTAATTATAAATGATTATTGTTATGTAAATGTCGAAGTTGATATTTCACGCCATATACAAAACAGATATTTTTCGCATTATTTTAATATTTCTTCTTCACTTTACATGTAGTTTATGTTTTCATCATTTATTCAGGAATTCGTGATCGCTGCCAGAACCTAAATATATATGAGAGTTCATCAAGATGGTACTTGAATATCGGTTGGGTACTTCCAACTGATATATCGAAATTACCCATAGCACGATATGTATGGCCTACTTTACTTTGACTGATATATCTATTTTCATAGAATGTATAAAATGCCAGTCTCAGAAGTTAGCGGAAAACCCTTCCAGATTTGTACCTGTAATCTAGACTACTCAGGGTTGATAAACAGTATACAGTTAGTTATACTGTATCAATACAATATTGTTTGTTTACGTTATTCTTGCCAGAAAACATGCCGCGTTATATCAATGTTAACACCTGTAATCCTTAGTTGTTGCCAGCTTATCCACCTTGCAAAACAATCCGTAATAATTCACGATAATCAAACAAATTGTTGGAACTGCATTATAATTTATAGACTCGGTTACATCTACCCGCCCATTTGTGCTGCTTGATATCAACAATATTGAAACTCCACAGGAGCAACCCAAATATTCCAAATAGCTTAAACGTTAACGACTGGTTTCAATCTGATATGTTTTCAACAATATTTCAGTGATTACTGTACTACTGGTATCTTAAATCAACTGTATCCGGGTTTTGTATTTGTTTGAATTTTAAGGAATCTGGGGTGCGGTCAGCAATATTTCAATTCAAAATTTGTACTGGGGAAATACAACCGAAGATTCCATTTCGCATTCCTATTATAACATGTAGATGAAAAGTTGTTTGCTTTTTTTTAAAGCTATATCACTGGAATGAATGTTTAAATATTGATGTAAATGACAGTTCCCCTTTCTTCGGAACCTGAAAATTTCGGCATCATATCAAATTCTAGCATCTGTAAACATTCAGATAAAATGCATTGTAGCAGATTTTATTTCTGGCAAATAAAACTCATTGTTGCTATGGAGCATTTCCTTTCAGACAATAGGAAGCTTAGATCTGCCCTTACATTTGGCGTACAGAACGGAATAACACCGCTTCACAATGTTATTTTCAGTGATAGAAAGTTGCGTACAAGGATAATCTCTTGCAATGAAATGTATTGTATTTAAGAGAAGAAAACTATGTCAAAGAATGCAAATGGCAAATGAATGCTACAGGTATGAAAGTTAACGTGTGTGATATTTCCATCCCGATTGCAAATGTTACTTATATCACCAAGGACGTTTTCTTCCAAACATTAAACAGGAATGGGCATGTTATCAGAGCGCAGTAATCTTCAAACGAAACTCTGTTGAAATTTATGTTTGAGTGTGCATAAAAGGATATGTACAAAAAAGAATAGTCGGAATAGCTACAACAGAAATACCATTTAATTATATAAGGGCTCGAATACATAATTCGTTTAATTTACACAAGTCTCAGCAAACAGTTTCTATACCAGGTCATGTCATGTTTACAACAGAGCGTCATTGGTAAGCTTGATACAGTAATAAGAGGGTGGTAGTGTCAAGTCAAGGATAAGGTGTCGGTCATCAATCAAAAGAGACTAAACCAGCTTTTAACATAAATCTATTTCCATGAGCTTAATATAAGCTCTGAAAGCACTTAAGCCAATGTAGTCATTAATTAGAACATAACGACTGAAAACAAAATATTAAGGAATTGATACTTTAGATATTATCATTCATAAATCAGTTTAGTACTCATACTTTGACGAACGGAGAGCGAAGAAAAAAATATTAATAAACACGTTCCATATTTCAGCTGTGTTTTACTTGAAAAATGCGCATAATTCCACTTTAACATATTCGTATTTCAAAGTTTGCACACTCACGCTATAGTATGAACAACATTAACGCCGTATTGTGAACGGGGCTTTACTCAATCTTTTTGCCATACGTGAAAGCATTGCCATGAATAGAAACCAGGCCGATCTGGAAACCAATGAAAATGGCTTTTTACACAAAATTTCCCACTTTCATACGAGGCATTTTGTTACTTCAAGCACAGCGGCATGTTTCACTAGTTTTGAAATTCATGGTTCAGACTCAACTATTAATCAACAATGCCTACGTGTAGATTATTTACAAACCATTTAACTGCAAAAGGGAGACTCCTTAATTGGTTTTAAATTGACTCTCAATAGAGTCACAGTTAAATACTTCCATTTGCCAAATGCTGCCATTTGAGACTGGCATTTTTCGGGAATTCAATTAAAAACGTTTTTACAAATACAATGTACATACATTTAAACAAATTTCAAAGTAAATGTAGTTATAAAATGTTTTGCTTCACAGTGCAATTCTAACCTAATCGGAGCATTTCTGTTCACAAAATAAATACACTAGTAGTTAACTATAGTTAGTTTCAATCAGCGTTACTTAATAAACTAAATTGTTACTATTGTAATCTGTACTCCCAAAAGACGCGTCGTTTTTTCGAATATGTTACAGGTCTTTCGCGAGTTTTGATACAAAACATACTTGTAATTAGTATTTGATTTTTAAAAGTAAAATGTAACTATTAATTTAGGAAGTAGATAAACAGATAAACAAAAAGTTTGAATCGAGGCAATTTTTATGTTATACATGTGCAACAAATACGTGCCGATGGCAGACTATGGATTCTCAAATTCATATGCTTCCCGTGATCTCAGTCATTTACTGATATGGACCGACAACGTTGTCAATACAACGAATTGAATTATTCTGTCAATGCTAGTTAAGTATTCGATTTTGCAAAAAGGTTCTGGAAGGTCTATCTGAGAGCAAAGTGGCAATTAAAAGGATTAACTCGAATATTTCAAAGATGGCATGACACGCGTTGGCTGCTTCTGTCCAATCCTTATAACATAACCTCTTGCTCGTAATAAGATGAAAAGTTAAAATAGGCTACATGTAATTCTGGACCAACTTGCGCACATACACTTATGGCTAAGTAATAGTACGTATGCAAAGCAAAACGATCATCTCAATGCCTATTCTTGATTTGGAAAAAAACAACGTGTTTTTAAATACCACTATTAAACATTGCCTTAGTGTTTTGCTGTAAGTATCAAAACTGTTCACGTCCTCCCTTGCAAACACGCTAAACAACGAATGCAAAAACAGATGAGCAAATATAGTTTTGAATAAAGGATTTTCCTTACCTCTCAATAAGATCAGTGAAAGAAAACATGAATGCAATACGTTTTTATATCAGCGATGTTCTGCGCAATACGCAGATAGATTGCAGATAAAAATCCAGTGTGCATTATTACTGTGTTCAATAGATAAGTCTTGCATATGTAACTGAGAAAAGTGAAAAGTCGAATTAGTATTTCCCTCCAATGTATCAAATGCTTATAAAGGCGAGACTACGACTAATAGTGTAAAACTGGTGGTATGTTAAACAAGAGCTGTCGGAGGACAGCAACGCTCGACTATTCAACAGCCTTGTCAATTGAATGAATACAAAAGTTGAAAAAGGGGCATAATTTTGTAAAATGCAAAGTAGAGGTATTGAACCTCTGTACTGCATGTCATATCATGACAGTGAACAAGTGTGTGAAGTTTCAATCCTTTCCAATTTGTGGATACTGAGATACCAGCTTACATACAAAAACTTAACAAAAAACTGCTAAGTCAAAGGGGCATAATTTTGTAAAAATGCCAAGTAGAGTTATGGGACCTTCACAGTGCATGTTAGATCATGACAGTGAACAAGTGTGTGAAGTTTCAATCCATTCCAATTAGTGGATACTGAGATATCAGATTACATACAAAATTTAACCAAAAATTGCTAAGTCGAAAAAGGGGCATAATTTTGAAAAAAAAGAGAGTAGAGTTATGGGACTTGCTTAGTGCATGTCAGATCATGATAGTGAACAAGTATGTGAAGTTTCAATCCATTCCCATTAGTAAGTACTGAGATACCAGCTTACATACAAAACCTTAACCAAAAATTTCTAAGTCGAAAAAGGGGCATAATTTTGTAAAAAAGCAAAATAGAGTTATGGAACCTGTGCAATGTAGATCAGTTCATCACAGTGAATAAGTGTGTGAAGTTTCAATCCATTCCCACAAGTGGTTACTGAGTTACCAGCTTACATACAAAACCTTAACCAAAAATTTCTAAGTCGAAAAAGGGGCATAATTTTGTAAAAAAGCAAAATAGAGTTATGGAACCTGCGCAATGTAAGTCAGTTTGTCACAGTGAATAAGTGTGTGAAGTTTCAATCCATTCCCACAAGTGGTTACTGAGTTACCAGCTTACATACAAAACCTTAACCAAAAATTTCTAAGTCGAAAAAGGGGCATAATTTTGTTAAAAAGCAAAACAGAGTTATGGAACCTGCGCAATGTAAGTCAGTTTGTCACAGTGAATAAGTGTGTGAAGTTTCAATCCATTCCCACAAGTGGTTACTGAGATACCAGCTTACATACAAAACCTTAACCAAAATCGGGACGCGGACGCGGACGCCGACGCCGACGCGGACGCCGACGCATGGGCGAGTGCAATAGCTCACTATTCTATGAATAGTCGAGCTAAAAAAAATTTACAAAGCTATCAAAACAAACTGATGAGGCTCGGATTTAATACCACGTTTACAAATTGTGCTCCCGTAAACTGTAACGGAATGCGTTTAAGAGTACATATTTTTCGCAATTAATTATCATATAGACATTAGTGATTTTTTAATAAAATGTTTGGACTCAATGGGAGTGCCTTTGCTTCCATACGCATGATGAAAAAAATATCCCTCTACATTTGATAAAATATTTATGAATGTTAGGGAAGACATATTACTTGCATCTATGAAATTTGTTTTTCCTATCTTTGATTCCGTATCACCTCTTATATACTTATTGTACGTACTGTATTTCAAAGTTTACTACCTAAACCTACCTGTTATGTTAACCTCTGATTTTTCACTAAACAATTTTCATTTGTGTTTATTATAAAATTCCTGTGAACTTTTTATGTACTCTAAAATATTTGCTATATTTAGAATCTACCGTACCGGATTTGTTAAGGCGTTGTATAACACTTTATCAAATTAAAATCTTCAGGGTAACAATTAGTAACACGGTTCTCTCAAGCTGGGACGATTGCATAAAATGCAGTTAAATTTTGGAACACTGGACACCCCTACCTGATAATTTAAATAACTTTAGTACCATGTTTCTTTCATATAGTCATAAAGACTACGTTTAGAAATGTTTGTATAAGATAAATTTCAAAAAAAAAAAAATACAAACCTTCGAAGATGTTAGCGAAAAATCTCAGAAAGTTTTTATACGCCATCTTAAAACAGGGTTTAGCATATTAATTATTTTCTGAGTTTAAATCACGTGGGTTCGTTTGACATTAGCTATTTATATTTCACAATGAAACCTTATATATGTTATTTTGTAGGAGGAAGTGAAATTGTCACCTAAAAGTGTTATTTCCGAGTTCTTTACAAAACAAAAACAGCAATATCCAAGTAACCTCGAGTTAATAACATTTTGTTTTGTGATGCGAGAAGTACAAGGATACTATGAAAATAGCAGAAGTCGACGGAAGCAAATGTGTTCCCACTGACAAATAATATGTATCTTTCCCTGTCACAAAGTGTGGCAGTGGAATTTATGCAGTCTTCTGAAAAACGTAAAATTTAACCTCGTTTGAGTTGCAGAATTCTTTAATTAAACTGCCTTCCGGACGGAAAGTGGTTCTACCCATGTGGTCCGTTAGTGGCTGAAAGACTTTTTAGAGTGGCCCTGTGGTCTTTCTCTACCATAAAAAGCTGCAGCTGGAATGTCACCTTGTGACCTATAATTGTTTCGATGTGATGTTAAACCAAACATTAAACAAATAACGCAAAGTTCGTTTTAGTGAACCATGTTCCTTGAGGTTTTTGTATTCCCCGACTTCATGAACAAAAAAGTTACTATGTTGTTGATTGCAAACCTAACTAGTACATATGTACCGTTCATGATGCACTCTTTAGGTCATAGTGAACTACTGGGTAACTCATGTTCCATAGGCCCACATTGTAATGTTTTGTGTTATGGGCCTTTCCTAACATTTAAACTTTTGATATTACCTACTCAGGATGGAAGAATTATCCAAGGCCTATTATAAAACTGCAAGAAATATACGTGCTGACTACCACTTTTAAGGACTTGTTTCTCTTTGAACTCGGTTACACTAGTCCGGCAGTGATTTTTTTAAATATTTTTCATGAAAATGCCCCACCGGTAAAACATGCATATCTATCAACTAAATGCGTCATTCCGTATAATGTTAGCCAGAAATCATGGATTAGCATTTTAATTTATGAAATTAGATAGTCTTCAAACAGATTCAACACATATTAGACCAATGGGAGACCACTTTACATGGAAATATACACCACGGAATTCCCTACACATTTTCAACCAATCAGTGACCCTTTGACTTGCTTCACTCTGACCTAAAGATGCATTAAGGGCTATTACTGCAGCTTCCGTGAGTGTTTTTATCATTTTAGCATTATGGATCAAAGAATCAATACAATGTTCATTTAATATAAAGTTACGCTTAAACCGGATTTTCTAACAAATTGAACGGAGTCTGATATCTGGAACCGAGCATTACATTATGTAATAAACGAAACTACAAGTCCTCTAAGGGCATTTCATTAAGGACATCGTTGAAATCGCGTTTAAACTGTTTGATGTACTGCCGATGCTTCGATTTCTCACTTTACTACTGGACTATGTTTGTTACTGAAATAGCCCGATCACACCTTTATTGAGAGCCATATCTAAAAGTTCTTAACAGCACAGTCGGAAACATTAAATGTACGTGGATGATACAGCCAGAGCATTGAATATACGGAATGAATAAGGAAACTATTCGTGGATGACCCTGCTGGAGCCATTAATTATGCTGAAAGAATACGAAGACCTTTCTTGGATAACACGACTGGAGCTCTAAGATACACTCGAAGAATTTAATATAAATAGAAAAAATATGCCTAGACGGTGAAATTTCGTGACTTTTTACACAAAAGAATGAAAGTTCATTCCACACTATTTATATCATCATTGATATGTTTTGTGGCTATGTACTGAAGCATCTTTGACATCTGCCTACAAAACTTGTCAATTCACACTTAAATGCCATAACAGATAAGCACCAAAAACGGCAAAAAGTTGTAAGTTAAAAAGGAAACATACATAACTTTCTGTGCGGCCATTGACGTTTTCTTCACTGTATGTATACAAAGTATTCATTTAATGAATGTGTTTCACGTTAGAAACTATGCATTTTACCACTGGCTTTTAATTACTTCTTCTGAGATAGTTTCCAAAATACGTGTACTGCGCACTTTTAATAGTGAACGTACTCTTCCATATCTGAGGTTATTAATCATAAGTCCTGTCTGATACCAACATGCATTCATTAGCGGATAATTATGATAAGTTGACACCCAACGTCTAGACTGCTCACAAAGAGGTAGTACAACTTGTTGTATCAGTGGAATGACGTTTGCTTATTATAGTCCTCTCAGACATGATGCAGGTAACACCTGTATCTAACTTTATTCTTCCCACATTGCCAACTATTTCACACAGAACGTTTTGTTTGTTTTTATTGATATCACCCGATATTGTCAATTGTCATTATGGATGTGCACTGCACCGATATTGTGAAATTCGGTTAGTAAAGAGGATCAGCTACAAATTGTTTTGATTCAAACATACTGTTGTTTCAGTTAGGTATCAATAATTTGTATTGTTTAGGTAGTCTGAGCCGTTGCACTGATGTTTGCATATGTTACATTTGTTGGTTATTGAGTTACAAGGATACGCATAAGACATATCATGTGTTGCTAACGAAGATTAACAAGAAATAAAATCATTATATAATCTGAGTGGAAAACTGGGAAAACAAGAATTGAGATTTGATCAACAGTTCATAATGATATGGCATCTGTGAAATTTCTAGAGTTAACCTGGCAATAAAAATAATATTTTTGGAAAGTTTCCTTCAGATTAACGGCAGCAGAGTTCAGTCGTGCAGTTAAACATAATCACCTGCATGAGTTGAATAGCACTTTTCAAATATTCGTTGAAGAAAGTGAAGTGTTCATAACAGGAGTACAGCTTCGATTCCTGAACAAAGATTATTCCTATCAAACGGTAAAATGGTCGAGCATTTTATTCAATGTTTGAATGTTTTATTTCAAACTGGCTAAATAGACACGTTTTATCGGCGTTTGAATGTTTTATTTCAAAACGGGCTAAATAGACATGTTTTATCGGCTTTAATTGGCATAACATAATGCATACGATTGCAAATATTTCGCGTATGTTTATTATCCCCCGCCGATGAAATCGGGAGGGCGTATTGAAATGGCATTGTCCGTCCATCCGTGCGTCCGTCCGCAGCCATTTCTCAGTAACTAGCAGGTAGAATCTCACGAAACTTGAAATAAACATGAACCAACATACTGCGATGATGCCCGTCAAGTTTTGTTTTGGATTGGTCAATTTCCCTTCGAGTTATTGCCCCTGATTTAATGGAAAATGCCCAAAAATGTCCGTCTGCAGCCATTTCTCAGTAACTATCAGGTAGAATTTCATAAAACTTGAAATAAACATGAACAAGCATACTGCGATGATGCCCGTCAATTTCCTTTTTTAGATTCAGTTTCCATTAGAGTTATTGCCCTTTAATTGATTAAAAATCCACAGATTTGTACATAACAAACAAACCAATTGGTAGAATTTCATTAAACTTCTTTCATTCTTTTCCATGAACATTTATTATAAACATGTGAAGTTGTGTACCCACACCTGGTCACCAACTTGCCTTGCTCACACCCACTCCTTCCCCCCCCCCCCCCCAAAAAAAAAAAAAGTCATTCCTTTTTAATTTTTTTTTTCAAACCTTCCATGAATATTTTATCAACATGCAAAGTTTTACTGTTCCCCCACCTCACTCTCCACTCAGTCATTCCCACCACCCCGATCATGCATCCCTCCCCCCACCCCCCTCCACCCTCCACTCCTATTTTTTTTTAATTTTTTTTAATTTTTAATTTTACATCACTATATATAATCAACATGTGAAGTTTTGTACCCTCACCCGGTCAGCCCCGCTGCACCCCCCCCCCCCCCCCCCTCTCCCCCCGCCCAAAAAAAAAGCATTCGTTTTCTGTTAAAATGATTTTGACTAATGAAATCATTTGCTTCTTAGTAACATCCTTAACTTTTGCCGGTTATATTTTTTTTTGCCATTCCTCACCACAAACCCTTTCGGCGGGGGATATCAATTCATTGAATTTGCTTGTTATTTCTTATTTTGTGATAATGGATGTTGCTGTCTTGTAAACTTATCCCTGGGTATGTCAATTTCTTGAGAAACGCATGTTGTTTTGTATCTAATGAGCAATTCATGAAAGTTGTTAACAAGGTTAAAACACACACTGAAACAATCTCTTTCAATAAAGTTAAGTTTAAATGTTACTTATTATTTAATATTTTATTTGTATTATTATACCCAATTCGTGTAGCGCTCTTTTTTTCTTTTCTTTGTACACGTTCAAGAGTATGTTACGGTATAAACCTTACCCCATTAATGTCGCAATATTTTTATTGCATATGTACACGTTTAAGAGTTTGTTAGACTATACATCTTATCACATTTATGTCGCAATATTTTTATTGCATATGTAAACGTTTAAGAGTGTGTTAGACTATACATCTTTTCACATTTATGTCGCAATATTTTTATTGTATATGTACACGTTTAAGAGTGTGTTAGACTATACATCTTATCACATTTATGTCGCAATATTTTGTTGTATATGTACACGTTTAAGAGTGTGTTAGACTATACATCTTATCACATTTGTGTCGCAATATTTTGTTGTATATGTACACGTTCAAGAGTGTTACAGTATAAACCTTTACCCCATTTATGAAGCATTCTTTTCTTATATGTGTACATGTTTATTTTATTTATCTATTTATTTATTTTGTTGGGTTTAACGTCGCACCGACACAATTATAGGTCAAATGGAGACTTTCCAGCTTTGGTGGTGGAGGAAGACCTAAGGTGCCCCTCCGTGCATTATTTCATCACAAGCGGACACCTTGGTAGAACCACCGACCTTTTTAAGCCAGCTGGATAGCTTCCACACATGAAGAACTCAATGCCCCGAGTGAGGCTCGATGAGGGGCAAGTGATCTGAAGTCAGCGACCTGAATCACTCGGCCACGGAGGCCCCTTTGTACAAGTATAGGAAAGTGTTACAGTAAATACCCCATTTATGTTGCATTCTTTTCGTGTATTTGTACACGTTAAAGAGTTTGTTACAGTAAAAACCTTACCCGATTTACGTCACAATTTTTCAAGCATTTGTACACGTTCAAAAGTGTCTTACAGTATAAAGTTTACACCCCTTTATGAAGCACACTTTTCTTATCTTTGAACATGTTCAAGAAAGTGTTACAGTATAAACCTTATTCTATTTATGTAGCTCTCCTTTCTTAAATATGCATGCGTTCAAGAGTGTGTTCTAAAACGAAATTGTAAAATTAGTCTAGGCATCCATAATCTTGATAAGGAAGGACTTGCATAACTGGAGCCCTGGTTTCCATACATATGAGACAATGACTGTGTTCATAATATACCTTCACACTTCTGCCGTGGTCATTATGAAAGCTAGATTGTTGTCATTTAGATCCTTGTAGGTGTGCGTAAAAATTTAAAATTGTATTCTGTATTGCATGGGTATCATAAAATGAATCTCATTTACTACAGGGGTAATAAGATGTATATTCTTTACAAAAGCCTGTGAAGTTAGAATCGACATTAAGCTCTACATCGCTTTTTATACACACCGAGCTGTAGTGTCGAACTGTCATAACTATATGATCAACTTTCGTTTTCCAATGTCGAACTGATTACAATCACCAACTAGCACAACACATTCAGTTTGACGTTTGATATTTTTAATGGTCGATCTCATGTGATAGCTCAAAATTGAACCTTCTGCTCAAAATGTTCATTCATTCAGGTTGGGAAACATAATAATCGCATTGCTCAAAGATAAAATCATTTACGGCGTTATGATAAGTACCTTCAAATATTTCAATTTAGCATTGTTTGGTTTTATAATAAGGACAAAGATCCGACAGGACGGGCCACATTCCGCAGCAGCCCTACAACAGCGTATGTACAGATGTACAGTCATGTACATATAGTACATACACAAAATGAAACATAAAGAAAACAGACAAAAAATGAAATATATAGGTATACTACGGGACATTGCTCTAGTACTTTCAGCAAGCCTTTCAAAGTAGTAAAAATATCTACTTTGAGCAAAACAATATCACAAGAGAATAATTATGACATTATTTTATACAAAGAAGCATCAAGGAAATTTTCTAGTAATATTTTTAACATTATCATTCTTAGTTCAGTTTCTCCATTTGCTGCACATATCTTCGCTGTTTACGCACATCAAGATTAATGTAATAGAATGTGCTTAGGACGGCATTAGGAGGCATTCAACTAGGAGCAATACAGAAATGGGGTGGTGTGTCTAAATTTCTTCCATACTACAAGAAATGTTACATCCTTGTACAATGTATTCAAAGCAAGTTACAAGCTTAAACTTTGCGCCCATACACAACATAAAAGTATTTCTCACATAGATTTACGGTCGACCTCAGTTTTGTCAAAAAGCTTGAAATCAACAGCAGCTGACACACATTTTCAACATCAAAGCAGAAGAAAAATAATAATACAGTAATCTTTAGGAAGACTTTCGCAATCATATGAAAAGTAATCTATTGTGCTCATTCTGTTATGATGATAAAAAAGGTACTACTGACCAAACTGTGTTTATTTCTTCTTAATTTTAAAAAAGTACCAGTCACTTATTGTACATCAAAGAAGATAACTTTGTACGTTACCTTTCAGGCATTTACATTATTCAACTGGGCAGTTGTGAGAAAGTTTTTATCTAAAATAGATGCACACTGTAATTATATAATCCAACCTTGTTAATTTGCCAACTAGGTCTAAATGTCCTTTATAAAACTTGTCAACGTTTCTCAACAACGGACTTAATTTTATGGTATGTAGAGCATTTCATGTCAACGTTATTTCAAGTTATTTTTTCTTTCTAGCGCTGATTCTTGTGAACATTGCATCATTTTGTTTATTCATAATCCCTGTGTATTCTAAATACATATTCTTGATTCCATATTCCCTTTAAGACTACTTTTGTTGTAATTATTTTTGACAAAGCCTAAGTCACTTGTCTACAACAGTTAGAGTTTCTTCTAAATAAAATATGTCATATTGTTGAGTTAGGACATAAAAGACGCAGCGTGATTTCCTTAATTAACCTACACGGGTGCTCCTATCACCAAATCACAAAACTAACCCGTTCCTGATGATTGCCATAAATGTAATACATGCCAGAAAAACAAACCCACAATTCAATTATTTTTCAATAGCTTCAGAAAAGTGTGCATGGCCATGTATGAATAAGTTCCATTGCTTCCATTCAAGAAAGTTTTTGTTTTGATGTAATTAAAATACTTATTGCTTGCAAAATTCATAACAAACCCCGTAAAGACAGCCTTTGTGACGAATTTCATACTTAATTATAAATGATTATTATTACGTGTAAATGTCGAAGTTAATGTTTCACGCCATATACAAAACAGACATTTTTTGCATTTAATATTTCTTCTTCACTTTACATGTAGTTTTTGTTTTCATCATTTATTCAGGAATTCGTGATCACTTCTTATTCACTGCCAGAACCTAAATATATATGAGAGTTCATCAAGAGGGTACTTGAATATCGATTAGGTACTTCCAACTGATCTATTACAACTACCCATACCACGATATCTATGGCCTACTTTACTTTGACTGATATATAAAGTCCATCTTTTTTCATAGAATGTATAAAGTGTCAGACTCAGAAGTTAGCGGAAAACCCTTCCAGATTTGTACCTGTAATCTAGACTTCTCAGGGTTGATAAACAGTATATAGTTAAGTTATACTGTATCAATACAATATTGTTTGTTTACGTTATTCTTGCCAGAAAACATGCCGCGTTATATCAATGTTAACACCTGTAATCCTTACTTGTTGCCAACTTATCCGCCTTGCAAAAAAAAATCCGTAATAATTCATGATAATCAAACAAATTGTAGGAAACTTCATTATAATTTATAGACTCAGTTACATCTACCCGCCCATTTGTGCTGCTTGAGATCAACAATATTGAAACTCCACAGGAGCAACCCAAATTTTCCAAATATCTTAAACGTTAACGATTGGTTTCAATCTGATATTTTTTCAACAATATTTCAGTGATTATTGTACTACTGGTATCTTAAATCAACTGTATCCGGGTTTTGTATTTGTTTGAATTTTAAGGAATCTAGGGTGCGTTCAGCAATATTTGTATTGAGGAAATACAACCGAAGATTCCTTTTCGCATTCCTATTATAACATGTAGATGAAAAGTTGATTTTTTTAAATCTATATCACTGGAATGTTTAGATATTGATGTAAATGACAGTTCCCCTTTCGGAATCTGAAAATTTCGGCATCATAATTTCAAAATTCTAGCATCTGTAAACATTCAGATAAAATGCATTGTGTCAGATTTTATTTCTGGCAATAAAACTTATTGTTCCTATGGAGCATTTCCTTTCAGACAATAGGAAGCTTAGATCTGCCCTTAAATTTGGCATACAGAACGGAATAACACCGCTTCATAATGTTATTTTCAGTTATAGAAAGTTGCGTACAGGAGAATCTCTTGCAATGAGATGTACTGTATTTGAGAGAAGAAAACTAAGTCAAAGTATGCAAATGAATGCTACAGATATGAAATATAGTTAACATGTGACTGATATTTCCATCCCGATTGCAAACGGTTACTTTTATAACTGAGGACTTTTTCTTCCAAAGATTAAATAGGAAAGGACATGTTATCAGAGCGCAATAATCTTCAAACGAACTCTGTCGAAGTTAATGTATGAACGTGTAGCCTACATAAACGGATTTGTACAAAAATGAATAGTCGGAATAGCTACAACAGAAACACCATTTAATTATATAAGGACTCGAATACATACTTCGTTTAATTTACACAATTTCAGCAAAGAGACAGTTTCTATACCAGGTCATGCCATGTCATGTTTACAACAGAGCGTCATTGGTAAGCTTGATACAGTAATAAGAGTGTGGTTGTGCCAAGTCAAGGATAAGGTGTCGGTCATCAGTCAAGAGAGACTAAACCAGCTTTAAACATATAGTTATTGCCATGAGCTTAATATAGGCTCTGAAAGTACTTAAGATTCGCATTTTAACTTCACACATGTTAGTGAAAACATTTATCCAAAAAATTAAGATGAGTTATATATAGGTTTTTAGATATAGCCATTTACCAAAGGTTTGAACTAAGGTTTTGTTTAAACAAAATGAAAGAAACCAATGTAGTCATTACGTAGAACATGACGACTGAAAACAAAATATCAAGGAGTTGATACTTTCTATACGGTATTATAATTCATAAATCTGATTAGTACTGATATTTTGACGAACGGAGAGCGAAGGAAATTTAAGAAATAATAAATCTGATCCTATATTTTATCAGTTAATAAAATATGGGCAGAAGTTTGGATGCGTAATAATTAAATCACGAGTGCGCAGCACGAGTGATTTAATTATTCGCATCCAAACGACTGCCCATGTTTTATTAATAGATAAAATTATTGGAACATATTTATTATTTCGATTCTAACAACACAAATAATTCGCATTTTACAGTACTACATTTTCAGCGTAATACGTCATTCGGGTCATATGCTGTTACAATTTACACCCTATGGGTAGAAAGAGTTGCATAGCCAATGGAACGTATAGATATTTGTTTCTTTTTATCAAAATTTTGTGAAGTATTTACAATTTAGTAATCTAACAGCTCGCAAACTAATTTTGAAGAGAATCATCAAATTAGGCGAGTTGACCCTGTGTTACAAGTTACGAGCTTAACTTTATATGACGTCACATCATTATGACGTCATACTTTATGTCATACATTTATGACATCACCGCTGAATCTTAATTAAGCCAATTGAATTCGCTTGTAGAGATCGAAACGTGTTTTACGGTCCTACGCGTAAGTCAGTATGACATTTTATCACATTTATGGTTTTGAGATGCTGTTTTCAACCGTTTGGCCCTGAAATAATTTGTATGTAATGGAACTGAAGTAGAATCTCTTATGCAACAATTATAGGGGGTGAAATGCAACAGCTAACCATATTTTATCGTAGATTCCTGTATAGGCGATTTCGCTATATGTTTATATACCAATTGCTGCAGATCGTGTTAGAATTATTATTAAACACGTTCTATTGGGGGAATATTCTGCACAGAACGAATACATAAACTTCATTTATTAGTACATGTTCTTCCTTTTCTATATTTTTATAGAACTGAAAGTACCAATAACGTTGTGTTTTCACATGTTACGTTTTCAGCCATACGTACAAGTGGCAAAATTTATCACACGGTATTTTGAAAGTTTAACTATGAATGAAATATGTATTGACGTTCTCCTGAAAGCCCTTAAAGACGCACTGGAAACGCGTCTATTACAAATACCTTTATCTAGCTCTCATATGAGCCGTGCCATGACAAAACCAACATAGTGGGTTTGCGACCAGCATGGATCCAGACCAGCCTGCGCATCCGCGCAGTCTGGCCAGGATCCATGCTGTTCGCTTTCAAAGCCTATTGCAATTAGAGAAACTGTTAGCGAACAGCATGGATCCTGACCAGACTGCGCGGATGCGCAGGCTGGTCTGGATCCATGCTGGTCGCAAACCCACTATGTTGGTTTTCTCATGGCACGGCTCAATTATAATACATGTGCAATAAGTTCAAAGCAGATTTTATTTACTTCTCCATATACATTTTCAAAGGACTATTTTGTAAGACTTGACGTAAGAATGTCATTATTTATTTTGTTTTGTTTTTATGATAACTATTAAAACAAAAATACATTGACAGGCATAAAATTTAAACGCAGGCTGGTCTGGATCCATGCTGGTCGCAAACCCACTATGTTGGTTTTCTCATGGCACGGCTCAATTATAATACATGTGCAATAAGTTCAAAGCAGATTTTATTTACTTCTCCATATACATTTTCAAAGGACTATTTTGTAAGACTTGACGTAAGAATGTCATTATTTATTTTGTTTTGTTTTTATGATAACTATTAAAACAAAAATACATTGACAGGCATAAAATTTAAACGGAATCGATCTCTGACATTTGACACCTTAAGAAAAAGGGGCATTGATTAATGAGTTACTGCAGCAACTATAAAGATCTCAGCATCTGGAAAACTTCACGTAGAACGGCACATTCCTGATAAACAAGAATAATAATATGTTTGGAGCTTACCTCCCTTGATACAGTAACTACGCTCAATGCTGCAGCTGAACAAGAACACCTGTTTAATTAACACTGCTTTAACCTTTAGTCTGCTAAATTTTTAAAATGTATTTATTTTGGGCAATACTATCTATTATTTGAAGGGGTGTTCACTGAAAATTTACTGACTGAATAGCGAACAGTGCAGACCATGATCAGCCTGCATGGATGTGCAGGCTGACCTTGGTCTGCACTGATCGCAAAGGCTGAATCACTTGCCGCAAGCAGGTTAAATGTTAGGTATTGTTTCATATCTTAATGAAGAAAGTATATATAACGAGTGCCTTACTTTTTCTCGGCAACTTGCCGGACGTATGGCGGAATGATCCAAATTTCTTACTAGCAGGAAATGCGATGGGTGGAAATAAATACTTCATCTAGATCACCAGCCATTTGCCCGAAGCTACAACCAGCGTCAATCATCCAAACAAAAATGAAATTCAATTAACATACTAGAATTAATCAGCCAAACTTCGAAAACTGGATTACATATACTGGTTTAGTTCCAGTAGAAACTGTAAACCCTTTAGAGAATATGCTGATCGATTTCTAATTTTTCAACAAGGATTTTGATTTGTTTAAGGAGTTACAATGAAACACCTTTCTAAACATCTTGCGAAGGAAATAATGATTATAGGACCCTTGCCTTTCTACTAGACACTCTGCTTGAAATAGCATCTATTTGGTGAAAAAGAGCATACAATGTATAACGAAAGCAATAACTAACGAAGTTTTTACAAAAAAAAAAAACTAGAGAAAACAATACGTCATTTTTATCTCATACTCGAGGTTTCAAGCTTTCATTAGTTTGTCATGAAGTTACCGTCAATAATTTCATCCTTAAGGACATCATTTTCTTTTGAAATGGAAGGTACGACTCATTCTAAATGTTGCAGGGTCATACAAAAGTAGTATACTTTGAATGGACACGTCATTATATCTCCAAAACAAAAAGGAAAAGAAAAAATATAACTGTAGCACTGTGGAAGTGATTGAAAAGTAGGTCGCTTATTTCGGTCGCAATTCGAGCATCGAAGTATCACACTGAGTTCCGTTGTAAGAGTTAATGCAGGCATGAAAACAGATCATATGGTTGCAAGAAATGTATATTTTTGGGTTTCAAGTCGTTTGAAAATCATTATATTTCACTTATCGGAGGTCCTTCAAGTTTCCCAATTTAACAACTTCTTGAACATTTTACCTTGAACTAAAAGGAAATTGATGTAAGTGAAACACTTAAACTTGATAACACGAGCGATTTGTAAGGTAACACAAGCAGTCAGAGAACCATACAATAATGCATTCCTCTTAGAAAATTCATAAATCTATATTACGGATGCCTTTGCTATGATAATTTAAGACAAGCGAAGAAAACGTAGACGAATATACTAAATGTATTTCGACCTAGCATGTGGACGTCTGACATTTCTTACAGTCGTAGCTTAATCATGCTAAAGTGATCCTGATGTTTATGATAAGACTTCTTTTAGGTTTTCTTCCGAGTACTGATAGAGTTTTATATGTGGAATTGGGTGTTCAAAGTGATTTAAAATGTGTTCAATACAATGGTCTTCTTAATTGTTGTTTCAGTACAGGTAACAGGACCCAGTCTTTATACTTATAAAGAAAACATGATAATGTTGCATTTTGACTGCATAAACTATAATTTTGAAGAAAAAAAACTTAAGACATTCACAGGATGTGTGAAAATACGTACGCACAGCACCAAAGGTAATAAACAGTTTTGAAAGTCAATTGTTAGACAGTTAAAGACTATTTTATTACAAAAATCATCTGAAAATAATTGAAATATGATTGAGTTGCCAAGTCATAAATGATTCAGTCGCGAAATAAGTGGTTAGTTTACTTTTCTAAAAGGGGAAAAGCTTTTGAAACAGCGAGTGAAATTAAATTTGTACCTATCTGCATTAAAATGTGCATATGGTAAACTACAGAGGATAGAACCAATGGTTTTCCTCTGTTACTTGACATGTGCACGATTCTCTGAATGAATATCTTTCTTAATCATTTTTTCCTAAATTCAAAACACGCAAGACAATCTATTAAATAACTTTATACCAACAGTACTCGGCAGCTATACGTTTCCTTCACTTATATTGATGTTTACTGTTTTTCCTTATCATAAATATCAAAAGTTTTCTGGAAAGTTTCGAGGTGATCTTTATTTCTGCTTATTTTACTATTTTCTCCCTTATTCACTTCTGAAGAACGTGTCACGACTTCCTTCGGGGAGTGAGGAAACTGACAGACCTATTTATCTCATTTTCTTAAAAGTACGTTCAAGTGTTAAATTACCCTAAGCGGAATATACCATACCCACATGCTTTCACTTATTTTCAACAAAGTGTTCTGTACTAATCAATTTACTATTGTGTTTGTTTGTTGTCGTAACTTATTTGGTCTCTCTAAATGTCCGCTCCTACAAAACAGATTCAGTTACGAGTAAAACTGCATTACATGAACTCTCGGTATGAACGAGAGGGATACCGTTTCCCAACTCGCCCCCAGGTCTATGAAAGGTTTGGCACTATTACATTGATACCCGCATGAGAACATGCACCCTCTCTAACGACAGACAGGAGCATGACTCGAGCATAAACTCGAACTCGCCACCTCTCTGACAGACTGCATTACCCGTGCCAACCGAGTTTATACACAGCCCAACTACTCTGAGGACCCAACTCTACCTAAATGTTGCAGAGTTGAGCGCTATAATCACATAACTCTAAACAAAATAATATCATTATATCAATGTGCACCAAACACAAGTATGAGAAATTATATGAGAAAGTGTGAATGTCATAATAATAATATGTAACTCACGTTGACTATCTCCGACCACAAACATTTCCGCTTGTCGCTGTACAGAATATCCACGAAATGGCATAGTCACCACATTAATTATGTCGATATTATCTTATAATTATTTCTACATATAATTACATATGTTAATTGCAAAAATAGAAGCAGTACAGTCACAAAACATGCATAAAACAAGTAATCCGACAATAAAATCGCATTAACTATAACGAGGCTGTTGTATTTTTATATGAAAGGCCAAACTTGACAGTAGTTTTGTTTCATGTGCGATGGAGCACATATTTTTGTAAGAAGTACCATGAGTTATGTGTGTATCAGTGGAGTAGAATTTTTTGTATATACAGAAACACAAGCATTTTGAGGAATTAAAGCAAAAAATGTACATGTACTTAAAACAATGTTTAATGTCCGAGTGTTCTTTAGGTCCGAATACAGTTTTCTATACGTCGTACATGAATATGAAGTGAACTTACTTTGATACATAAAGAAATATAACTATTCTTTGACGGTTACAGGTAAAGTTTCTGATTCATTTATAATTTATATCTTACATAGACTAAAACATGTAAATCGAAGAAAGATATCTAAGTGTCAATAATAACTTAGTTACAATACACCTTTTTTCCTAAAACACCAACGTTATTTTTCTCCTTCGTGAGATGAGAAACACATATTGACGTACTGCCTGATATGTTATGATGGCAATATGCATTCTTATCCACCCACCACATACAATAAATTAATTAGGTGACCTCATACAACAACAACTGTCAACATCTAACAAGATATGATCATTATCACAGGTCTGTATCGCACATCATAGTGACAAGACTAGTTGCTTTCTTTTCATACAACATTTCTTAAGGCAACAGGTAAATCTATTTAAAATACACACAAAAAAGAAAAAAGATAAGAAACATCAGGGCGATAAAGTAGAAATAATAATAACATAAATGTATTTATCATATTGCACAGACAAAAACTACTGTATAATTTATAGTATTTACATTCATTTTACAGTTGTACGATCTGTTTTAACACAAACCAACACATTTTTAAAAGATGTAAATCAGTTAGCTTATATCTATAGTAAACTATCATTTTCAAAATTAATATAAAAAGAAAAAACGTACTTCGAAAATGAATTATGAATACCAAACGAGTGTTAATGTATTTTCCGACAAAAAAATCTTTTTACAATGCGTTTATAGGATTACTAGTATATAAGTTCAAATCTAAGTATGGAATAAAGGATAGAAAAAATAGTGCCACACGGAAATAAATGATAGTTAGAATGAAACTGAAACAGATATCAACATAAAAATAACAATTTTACCTGGCATTCTGCTATATCCTTAACCTTTTCTCACTAAAATTATTCCTTAAAAAATCTAAATCCTTCGTGTTAACTATCTGCAATCAGTGGAAAAAGTCAGAAGTTAATTAGTGTTTACAGAAATATGTAGCATTTTCTCAGAATATTAACAAAACGCAACAGCGTAAGATCTATGCACAAGACAAAAATCTATATCAAAGATAGGGGTGAAAGTTTGTGTTTCTTCCGAATTTTGGCAAAGATATTATAAATACCTTGCTGGCTCATCAATAGACGATCTTTGTTTTGATTACTTGCTCCGGCGCGCTCCGTGCGAAACATTTTCCATCGGACCGTAAAACGAGAATTTCAGATACTGCACGTATAATTCAGAACGTTCGTGCGCCTGAGCGGTTACATGGATGTGTAGCTATAATTGAAACATTTTGTCTTTTGAAGATAATACCATTAAGAAATGACCCAATTTGTATTCTGTCTGCATAACTCTAATTCAAACTATACAATTGTATATACAAGTAGGTAATCCTGAATGTTATTTTCATTGGATTACAACTGAGTTTGTAATATTACAATATAACAGTTTATTCACAAACAAAAGCTAAAATTTTATAGAATAATTGTAACCGCACATATCTGGATTTACATTAATAAAATGTAACACAATTTCGTTTCCGTTGCAATCTCTGAAAACAAGCAGGGTAGGGAACCGTGTTAGTGCCATCATGTTTTTGTGTTTAAAACTGATGTTGAAATTTGGCACTGACGCGTTTGTCAACTACCGTAAGACAGTTAAATTTCGTATTTTACTGGATGACACTGATATGGAGCCGTAGTTCATAATTAACTTCATAAAGATCTGTTTTCTAATTCAAACTTGTTAGCAAAGATCTGGGCGGATAATTGACAGATATAAAGAATAGCACATGACGCGCCTTTTCTAGTAGGAAATGCGTAAGCTTGAAAACAACAGAAAACGAAACAAGCTGCTGCCAAACTATTCTCAAGACAAGGCATTTTTTTTTTAAAAATATAACTACTTAATATTGCTTGTATAAATGATAATTTACTGTGGGATATAAATACATTGTATTTCTATGGTATCCTGCAAGGAACATAAACGTAGTTTTCGTTTCTAGCGCATTCTGTATTTTTTTATATTTTGTTAACTTCGTACATAAGTATAAAAAGTAAAAAAAAAATCTGAATAAAATTAATGCATCATTAAGTGCCTGTAAATGTTTAAAATTAGATGACAGTTTTTAAGACAGATCTTCAATGTTCCGTCCACATGAAAAACCTAATGGTGGTTTCATACCTACAACATATCATTTAGGGGAAAACACTGTGCTCATCATAACAAACTTCGTTGGAAGGCAGTAATTTTGACATGTAATTATGCCTTGTCGACAAAAAATGTTTGATGCATAAACCAAATTACCTTTGAGGTTTTATGAGACAAATAAAAGTATTGGCGCGGAGCCAAGTAGGTAAGGAACCTGTTGGTGTTACATTTATGCGACACCAGAAAATGCGTTATATATATATACTATGTACGTCAGTGCATTTAATGAATAACTAGTTAAGGCTATTTCTTTTAGGCATTTAGAAAGTGCGTTTAGACAGAAATCAGTCGTATCGGGTATCAGGTTGGTATATTAGGTAAATTCAGATTGGTGTAAAATTGGTCAGTGCACCTCGATTGTATTACACTTAATCAATTTTCAAATATTTAAGATTTCATCTAACTGCGATATATATTTCGAGTACGATAACATAGCATACCGATGGCGTTCCATATAATATTTAAATGCTAATTTAAACTCACCTGAAAGAGCTATTGCTATCGGTGGGTTGTCCGGAAACATTTTCTCCTATAAAACTACTGGGCAGACTTACACAACACTTGATATGTAGCATCCTGCCATGGACCTCTCTAAAGTTAGTCAAAATTGTTTCACCTGACCCTATTTACTGAGTCTGACATTGAAAGAAATAGGGGAAAAATGCTAAAACAACGTTTTCTTCTCATGATCCGCTCTTCGGGTCCTCACAGACTTGGTCAGAAGCATTATTGCTTCAGCTTTTATACTTGATTGCACATAGGGTACAGAAACAATCTTTAAATGACTTCTCAGTTTTGTCAGATGCATCATTGTATAGATCTTTTTAAGGTGTGGACAAAATAGTACCGTTCAACTGCCTCGTTTGGCTCGGATGCTGGAAAGGTCAAGGCCATGTGAATGCCTCAGGGTTTGTCTTGCTCTCTTATTTCTTTCAAGGTTCTAATAGAACGCTTGCTGTTATAGACAAGAAATTTATATAAATTTTATACACATATATTGTTTCAGTATAAACTAGTTGTTTGGATTGGAACTTTACATTTAGTTTATTGTATTGTTCATAGTTTGATTATGTGCTGTGTGGTACTAATATATAAATATCATATGGCAACGTGTGTGACATTGATATTGTCAACCCGAGGGCAGAATGTCACCCGAGGCGAAAGCCGAGTGGTGACATTCTGTTTCGAGGGTTGACAATATCAATGTCTTACACGCTGCCATATGATATTTATTTTATTATACCGAACAAAATTAAGTTCATAAAAAAGTTTAAAAAAAGTTTTTAATTCATTTAATTCAACTGTTTTAACTTTTGTCTGAATCGTCTGTTTACACATTAAACAGTGACGTCACTACTATATGTGTACAAGGGAGGCAATCATTTCATGATTTGGCTGAAAACATTGAAGCAGTTATTTGCCCTTATATGACATTCAAAATATCAGTGCGGTCACATGACCTGACAGTCACTTTCGCTCGGTCACGTGGCAAAATGTTTGAAAATGTGTTTGATAGTCATAATATCTCTTTTATGGGTAATGGGATTTTATCATTGTAGACAAAAGTGAGGTATAATAACGTATTTTGGTACATGTATCAAATTTGCTGCCCAGTTTTTGTACTGAGTAATTATCTTGTGTATTACACTTACCTCCCATTCCATAAATATGATGTCGTCTCCATAATCCATATGGGCTTGCTGGACTCAATCTGTTGATAACAATCTATTAAACGCATATAATCCAAACATTGGTTCGGGTTGCACACGATACACAGGAATGGTTCAGTGTTTCATAGGAAAATCATTCTCACCGTGGGCCGATATACCAAATATCTATTAATATAAATAACATTGAACGAAAATACTAGAATTGGATACCAGCGAATAAAAGTCGAATATGGGGCATGTTGAATGTTCAATGTCATACCAGATCGACGTTGGATTTTGTCAAATGTACGATGCCGTGCCAGCCCCACATTGGACCTTTGCGACTGCCAAATTCGTGCAAGCTCGACATTCGAATTTTGCAAATGTGGAATGCCATGCCAGCTGGATCATTTCATGCCAGCTCGACTTTGGTTCTAAGTGAGTGTTAAATTCTATGCAAGCTTGTCTTTGGTTTTGGTGAATGTCAAATGTCTTTCCAGCTCGACTTTCGGTTTTGACGAACATCGTGACAGATCGACATCTAGTCTTGACGAATGTCGAATGTAGTACCAGCTTGACATTCGACTTTGGTGCATGCTGAATGTCGAATGTCGTTCCAGCTTGATATAAGATCTTTGCTAATGTCGAATGTAGAGCTAACTCAATACTGGTTATTAACGAATGTTTTATAACGAATGTCGTGACAACTTCGTACCATACCATACAAAATACACTTATTTACAATATATAAATGATAGTTTGGACTTGATACATATGTGGAAGCATGATTTTGCGCTTAGTCATTTTACAGCCCCTTGTGTAATATGACTTTTCCTTTTGTCTGAACGGTGAAATCCATGTAGTGAACTTATATGTATACATGAAATGTATTAAAGGTAAAACGTTCAAGACACTCGAGGGGCAAAACATTAAGCTTTTCTTATCTGATCAAGATGGAAACTGATCTGCCGTTTCTAAGCATAAATGTTTTATCTAGGAGGTAAGACAGTAATGCCCCAGTCTTAGTGTTACTTTTTGGTCGCGCCTTTGTGCTCCATTTCTGACAACCACGATTTGGGAATTTCAGCCGGTTGCCACGATGTGCCAAGTTGTCGCCACGGGCTAGCCACGTGATAGCCACGCTGTTGCCTCGTTGTTGTTCCGTTGTGGCACAGCTGACAGGTGACAACGAATATCAAAGTCGGGTTATGCCCACTGCCGCCACACTGTCACCTAATTGTCGTCACGTTGTTCTACGCTGTACTTCGTTATGCCTCGCCGCCGCAACGCTACAACCACGTGCAGCTAAAAGCTCGTCACGCATTGGATGGCTGAACAGGGTACATGAAAGCACAGCACAACACAGCACCGTACAGTACAGTACAGTACAGTAAACTTCCAATAAATGTAATATAGTTCACATGATGAATTTGTAATAATTTCTTATCTGAAATTAATTAATTAAAAATTTACTGTGTGAACTACAGCTTATTTATTTTTCATTTGTTTTATTTTTAGTTCTATGCATTTTTACTTTATTGAACACAATACAATGTATATGACAGTACAAATATTGCAGTATGAATTTGTATGAAAAAGTGTTTAATATTGTATTAATTTCGCGATGCACCATGGGAAAACCGGGCTTATTGACTTGTCATCAGTGTATTTCTTGATTATAATTATGACAAGGTGCGTCACATTTGTATTCTGTTGTGTTAATTCAGATTAGAGGGCCGAGCCAGATTCAGCAGAATGTTGGACACCTTGCTCAGTACAGCAGCCCCTCTGCGCAGTACCTCTCTGGATGGCAGCACCAGTACCAGACCCAAATCATCTTGTGGACATGCTCATTGTCAGAACTTGTATGTTTGATATATTGATAACGTAACACATTAAGCACAGATAGTGCTGGACTCCCTTTTCATGCTATCATTGCTATAATTATTGTTGAATTGCTGTTAATAATAGGACTTGGGTGATTTGTGGCTAATTTGGGTTCATTATGCTGATAGCAGGATCCCAGCATCACACACTATGTTATATACAACAGTTAAATGGAACCAGATATTTGTTAGACTAAGTACTCATTGTAAAATACTTTATATAAATTTGGAGCAATTAGAAACAAGTTCTATAAATAGCACGTCTACTGAGGTATAAATAGGTAGGTGGATGACAGAGGGAGCATTCGGTATCCAGCGATCGAAGAAGGCACACGAAGGATTCAACTAATGATTTATCCCAGTACCTTGAGAAGGAGGTTATTGCAACTACCCTGTCAGGGCGGATAAATTAAAAAAAAGACGTTTAAAGTTCATAGACTAAAGAAAAACTGCAGAATTTCAACAAGGTTTCGAGCTATAGGGCCAGCGCGTAGGAGTTTTACCTTTATGGTAGATGAATGCTATAGACTATAGCAAATATAGGCTGAGCATCGGAAAGCTGAGACAGAGACCCAGAGTTTGGTAATCTACTGAGAGTAGGAGAGTTCCAGCTTATAGACGGTTAAGCGTTATTGGAGAAGTACAGCCAAGGCATCGGGGATATACCAGTACGGTAGTTGAATGCTACATGTGATAGCAGATAGGCGCTGAACATCCAGGAGTCAGGGCAATTATACAGAGTTGCAACTTCAATTAAGAGGACAGAGGCCGAGCGTCTATACGAAAGGACTCGTATGTTGTTGTTTCAAAGACATCGTCTGACGGGAACTTCAACAAAAAGACTAGTCAAGTATAGAGTCTCCAGCCTATAGGAGTTTGAGCTAATCATTATTAATTGAAATTTGTTAGTTTGAAATATTTAGTGATTTGCCTGATCACTGAAATTATTTAGCTCATAATAGAAATCATTCACAAATCATTGGTACAGGAATCATTTAGGCAAGGTGGCCAGAGGAAAATTCTATATATGAGATATTTGGTCTCACCGGCTATACATTTTAACAAAGGACATTCTATTTCGTTTGTCAGCTAGTCTAAGACATAGTCACCTTAGCGATTGGACCCATTTCATTGTTCAAGATGCTAAAGGCGTAGGCACTTCCCTGGGTCTAATAACTCGTATCCTGACACTCATCAGAACCGCTCAACCCTCATCACCGTTCTGGGGCAGATTGACCAGTGCCATAAGTGTGGCGCCACATTACGACCATGTATGAGTATATCGGCCCAAGTCACACAGCCACCGGTACCACTGCCGCACGTCACCATGCCAGAGATGACGCGATCACAGTCTTCTCCGCCTGTGACCTCACCGTCTGTACTTGGGTCGTATACTGTGGTGGAGACACACCCCATTTTTGCAGCGTCAAGCATCAGCTTCGCCCTGAACTCTTCAGTGTTTCATTACATAGACATCAAGACCGTTGACAAGTATGGACTGTGTCACAGACTGAGCCATAGACTGTGTAAGACTGTTACTTTTCGTAAAACATTGTGATATTGTATTACATTGAAGTTAGTGTAGTTTTACAAATGTCGTACGGTGTAATATTGCCTGTTTGAAAGTTGTATTTACCTCAGGCGATAGTCGAGCGTAAATGCAGCTTTATAACAGGCAGTATTGCACTATAATTATGGTCTGTGTACAATCACCGTAAAGAATTTGTCATACCGCAGTCCTTTTATTAAACCTTAATCGAACTATGTTTGTTTGTCTTTGGTTCTTCTTGGGTTTTCATTCATTATAAAATTGATAAGGGAGGACTTAGATTTGCTTTTGTCCGTACGTCCATCCGTACAAAAAGTTTTGCTACGTTATAGTACGTTGTACTACGTTCTCGCAACGTTGCCACGTTGTAGTACGTTGTTGGAAAACGGCAGTGTATTTCGAACATGTCCGAAATTAAAATTTCCAGTTTACGTTTTGTCACGTTTCAGCCATGCTGTTCTACGTTAGCTCACGATGTAGCCACGTTTCCAAACATATCTCATACGTGGCGGCCAAAACGTGACACTATGACCTGGGCATAACATAAACAAAGTATAGCCGACAGCAAGAATACGTGCAAAGGTGTGTTCAATCACACGTAAATGCGGAAAAGTAAAAATTAAGAAGCGTCTGAATCCGCACTCCACGAGAAAGGAAGGGAATTAATCTAAATGAATCTTGATCAAAGTGTTTTAAAAGGTTACCCCCCTGAGTAAAGCTATAGACTACGCATGGCTGGATACATTTCGTACATTTTAAACACATTGTACATTGAAACCAATACAAGCGTTTTAGGTTGTCCATTGATTTTCCTTCGGGATGAAGGTGAACGGCAAATTACTTCGGGTAATACAAATTGTGCTTAAAGCTTATAATTATACATGTATGAGTCGTTTTTGTGCACGATGCCATCCACACCACCGCCCCCATTTTTCCAGGGATGGAAAGAGAGCAATTACACTTGCCTTTGCCTGTCCATCTGTCCGTCAGTTTGGATGACCGGTTGACACAATTTTTCACCTATAGTCATCAAACATTATGCGATGTGCAGCTATTACTCTCCGTAAAACCAGGTAGAAAACCACTGAATCATTCAAATATGTATAAAGGGTCTGAAAGGAAAGTTTGTGCCGCACGTATCTCAAAAGTATTTGACAAAGAGTCATGAAAGTTTATAGAAATGTTTTATAGCGTGGGAAGATTCGCTCCAAGGGGTTTATTTTGGTCTCATCCGTACTATTCCATCTCCACTTACAGCCATCCTTAAGTTAACAATCAAGATGAAAGGGAAGTTTACTTAGTTTTGTCAATGATTATCAAAAAGTAACATATGGCCATACTGGGGCAGTAAGTTTGGGCGAGGCTTTGTTTTCTATTTCTTACATTTAGATTTTCATAAAAAAAAATTATTTGCATGCCACTTATTTATTACGTTCTACGTAAGTTGTGAAGTAACATAAATTCAGATTGCTTTATTTATTGACAAACCGTTATGATTAAAACCTGTTGCCTTCGTGGTTCAACATTATAATTATCTTCACGTATTCCCCCAATATCCAACTGGCTATGCGGTTTTGCAAGGGACGTAATCTGCGCTGGAACTAAAATCAACGAAATTGGGGAGTTTTCTCCCTTTTGATTGATGCGCTTTTAGAGCAATTCATTTAGTCAAATTAAGAAACGAGACCTTAAATATGTTTTAATGTACGGAATAATGAAAAGTAGCAAATAATTCATATGAAATAGCGGGTAATTTTTCGTTCCATTAGAGAAAGCTTTCACCACTTTCGTGCAAAGATCGAATAAATTCTAGAGTCGGCAGATAACCATCAAATTACAAAGGCAATGAAATGCTCTATGCCAATTTATGATATTTTCATTTGATTTATAGAATACCGTGATTTCAACTGTCGGTTTTCAATAACGGCTAATCAGTGATAAACAAAAAGACAAAGAAATAAGAGGAGATTGTTTTGTGTGCTCACCTGTACATTAATCTTTTTATGATTCTGTATTATTTTTGAAATCTGTAGTTTTTGCTGAAAAATAAGAGTTAGCTGCATAATGGAAAAAAATGTATTTACAACCGACTGGAGTTCAGCCACATAATTTTGCATATTTTGTTTTTCACTCATACCTTAAAGCTTTCTACACTATGGAGTAAGACATTGTTAATGACGGCAATTAAAAATCAAAGAATTTCAAGAAAGTTGTAATTTACAGTAGGAAATGAATAGTTTAGCAGACAAAAATAGAAATATGGACTGTCTATGCTTATTCCTTAACGTCTGTCAAATGAGCCATACCATGAGAAAACCAACATAGTGCATTTGCGACCAACATGGATCCAGACCAGCCTGCGCATCCGCGCAGTCTGGTAGGGTCCATACTGTTTGCTGACGGTTTCTCTAATTGCAATAGGGTGTGAAAGCGAACAGTATGATTCCTGACCAAACTGCGCGGATGCGCAGGCTGGTCTGGATCCATGCCTGTCGCAAATGCACTTTGTTGGTTTTCTCATGGTGCGGCTCAAATATGTTTGAACTAAGTTTCTTCATTTCAAGTGAGATTTCCCTGTGTCTAAGGTAACGTAACAAAATAATATGGATATCTCGAACTCTAACGAAGTTTAACTAGACTCTTTACTCATGTTCATTTGTCTCAGACTCATGTAAAGTTGAAGACATGATACGAAGTAAGTCGATTTTCAGTTGTACAGGACTTGTAATTAATTGTTCTCTCTTTTCAGAAAAAAAAATGAAAATTTACAAGGTGGGTGTTATTCTCCTGTCGGACATCTTGCAAACCAGACAGAACATCATATCGCGTTTCAAATCCACATAAATTTATACAAATATACCATTTCTCATGGAAAATCATATCATCCGGGCAGATAATAAATTGCCATTAGGCAGTCTTAATGGAATACCGCTATAACGTCTTCAAACACCGGGCAGATACAAATCTTCTAAGACGCTAAATTCAGAAACCGTCGCGAGCTAATATTTTCCGTCATATAAATGTATAATTTATTTGTTATTTGTTTCAAAAATTATATTATCAGATGATGCACTATTTAAGTTAAAACAATCATAAATAAGCCTTAATTTCAAAGGGTTAATAGCAAGTTTTCCTAAATAAAACGGTGTGCCTTCCGGATTGAATCCGGGAACCAAATGGGCGAAGACACAATGTCACGCGACTGGATAGCTTTCATGATTGAAAATTGTTCACTCAAGTTGTTCGAAATCAGAAATTAAAGACTAGATCATAATACTCTAATTAAGCATTCAATGTTCAGGCAGAATTATTGCAAAATTTTATCGTGATTTCTGGGAGGCCATATTTGATTTCAGCATTTCAAACACTGATTGAAATAAGTTGTCACGGAATAAAACGGATTTAATAATTTCTAAAACATTTATTACTTAATTGATGAGGCAAATTATTATCGGCAAAGATCGTAATAAAATTTTATGGCCTCTATGACTTGATGTAAGTCATTACAATTGCACGGAATTCAACTCCGTGTATGTGACTGCTAGTTTTTTAATCCAACGTAATTATAAGTATTTCACCTTAACTTGCAATGCCCCGTTCACATCGCCACAAAATATTGTAAGGAATTAAACATTTTAACCGTTACCCTGCTGAATTTCTATAATGAACTTGTCCATCTTTCAATTTGCGCAGTACCATTAACTGTTTAAAGAGGTGCTTATCAAAAAGATACTGACTGAATGGCGAACAGTGCAGATCTTGATCAGACTGCACGGATGTGCAGGTATGAGGTAGCATGTACATTTAAGCCATTTCGGTTATGTGTTCCATTCAGTGTTTTTTGTCTGCTATAAAGACACCATGGTTCTGTTAAAGCTTCTTTCTTAAGCAAAGCTGTATAAATCATTACATATTTTAGCTACGTTTTGTTTTTTTACGCATAAGTATCATTCGGTTAAGAAACTTGGATTTGATAAATCTCATAGTTGTATTCAATTAAGACAACTCTTCAAAAGCATTGTTTTAAACTGATTCAGTTTGACTTCATTTATTTCAGAGAAAAAAAGTTAAAAGAATGTTAAATTGCGCTAGTGTAAACAAGGTCTTACATGATAAAAGAAAGGATAAGCCTTTATTCAATGCAAATTATTTCATGCACTGTTTACAGGATGCACCTTTGAAGTTCTGAATCAAACGTTTGAATTCAAAGTATTCCGTTCGGAAATAAATAAAAAAAAATACTGAAGCGCTTTTAATAAAAACAGAACATAATAAACAAAAACACACATCATCCCCATTTATGCTGCTTCCATTGTTGGGGGATTGCCAGACACGCAAACGTACTCTTACATGACAATTGGATGACTATTATTTCTTTTACAGCACAGTATCTCTTTTATGTTTATTATTGTAGAAATTTCTTTTGTAAACCCAGTATTACAGTTATTTCTGCCGTAAACTCGACATTTTAGTTACTTCTGATTTCAGTTTGAAATCAATTAAAGCTTTGACTCCACCTAACAAACTTTCAGCTGACAACTTCTCATTAAAAAGTGCATTTTCTTGTAAAAACTGAAGCGGAGAGAATCGGTGTTTCCACGACTCGCCAAAAAATGCTTTTTTCTTTTGTATTTGTTGCTATAACATTATGGCTGATAAATATCAATTTGAAATATTAAGCAATAATGGAAACAATACATTCAAGCGCTAGTGTATAAAAACATTCTGGGGAATTTATTTATTTCTCAACTTTGAATTTAGTCTAACTTGTTAAAAGTTATGAGTACAGGCCATGATTTTGTAAAAAATCAAATATAGAATCGATGTACAAAAGCATTTAACTAAAACCAGTATAACACTAAAATAATGTGTATTAAAATTTAACTTGTCTTTTAACGCGTCGAATAATATTATTCCATATAATCATAATATAAAAAAAATAATAAAAAGGAAAGCGGAAAAACCTGTTCCTTTTGTCAATATAAAGTTATATCAGACAGGTAAAGAATCTTGAGAAATTGAGTCTACTTTATGCTGCCTGAAACAAAAGAATATCTGAATACATATGTGCGGTTGTAGATCCAATTTCATAATCTTGAGGTCGTGCGAAAACTCCTGATGCATTACTAAGATAGGTGTACCTTTACAAAACCACAAAAAAACCATTTGAGCCGTGCCATGAGAAAACCAACATAGTGGCTTTGCGACCAGCATGGATCCAGACCAGCCTGCGCATCCGCGCAGTCTGGTCAGGATCCATGCTGTTCGCTAACAGTTTCTCCAATTCCAATAGGCTTTAAAAGCGAACAGCATGGAGCCTGACCAGACTGCGCGGATGCGCAGGCTTGTCTGGATCCATGCTGGTCGCACACCCACTATGTTGGTTTTCTCATGGCACGGCTCATTCTGCACGGCAATTACATCCCAAATTTATATTTATAAAGATTCGTGTCTTATCATTGCAGCTCAGGAATCATCTGTCACATCCTATTTCTTTTATTCTCAACCATACCACAAAAACGCCACAAACGAATTAAACTACAATAATTGAAAACGATAATTTTATATTTAAAACCCCATTCAATACTAGTACCAGAGTCAAGTTGCTATTATAATCTAATACAGGGACTTATCATACAACGACTGTTCTGTCACTTTCGGTGATTTGTCGTGAAATTGAAACCAAAATTTTCACTGAACCGTTAAAATTTTGAGTACGAAAAACACTCGAGTAACAAATTGAATTAACCTCCGACCCGTGCTATCTATGAAATCCATATAGTTTGCACTCATTGTGCGTATTTTGCCATACCATTAAATGTTGATGGTCATAAAGTATTCAGCTACATCTCTGGAGCTGATTTTATTTCTATTGAAGAAGTTTTCCTTTTTCTCTGGCAGACGTAAAACAGAGGAAAGAAAAATACATTATCAGAGGTTATTGACATCTGTCTATTACCATGCAAGCAAGGGAACTCCGCTGTGGAGAAAATATTAAAAAATGTATTTTACGTAGAAAAAATCTTGAAATGCACACTATTTAAATTGTTTTAAATTGGATGAACTTTCAATACGTGACAATAAGTTTCCTCATTTCTATAAAGATGTATATAAACACTTCGACTTTACATAATATTTTGTTTTTTGTTGTTGTTGTTTTGTTGTTTTTTAAAATGACCACTCGCCGACCATTACACTTTCAACTCTTTAACACAATCAGACTGGCTTTGATTTTTATCTCGAACATCTGTTATCTCGAATAGCAAGGTTAGATAAAATAAATATGATTCAATATTGCTTAAACGAATATTACTCTAAGTAAATCTGCAAATTTATAATTTGCAATAATCTTGAAAAGGGTGACATTACAAGATAATGTATACTATTCTGAATATGTATATATATTTATGTTGGTTAATCCGGTATTAAAAATATGTTATTGAAATATTAGCCATATTTGTACGCGTAAATTATTCTTATAAATCCTTATTTTAGAAGTTTGTCACAACAAATGTACATGCTGACGCTGATTATTGTGTATGGGGGTCTTCCTAGGTGTCCGTGTATACGTACACCTACACTATTTCAACAAGCTTCATGCCAGTGATATAGAACTACTCGTACGTATGTGTTTCTGTTTCATTGCCATTTCTGTTTATTATCAATTTATTATCAAGACTGGAAATTAAATCAAGTTTTGTAAAATTAATCTAATACGTACATTATTATACTTTATTTGCACGTCGTTTATATTTAAGGATTTGTTTCATAAATTGCACCAAAATCACTGTTTCATGGTGGTATTATAATGCAATGTAATTCACTCAATGTCTGTTTGTACAGGTTTCTTCTCTAACAAATCAAGTTGCTGATTTATACCAATTCTGCTTTTGGCGTCGAGAAATTTCACATAATTATGAAAATATATCTTTTTAATGTATGTGGTCCGAAACACAACTCGAACACCGTATTAGTGTCATCTGTAATTAATGCCAGATAAATTAGATTAGTTGTTATTCAGGTTTGTTTGATTGTAAGCCTTGTTTTTAATATAACATTCATTTTGTTTTCATCAGAAAGAAGAAAAATGTCGGCTGCTCACATCACTATTTCTGCTATTAGAGTATATTTGAGTCATACGACAAAATATGGAGTGGCATATGTGTCTCTCGTTGAAACAAATATAATTCATAAATTCGTATTAATTCAAGCACCAAAGAGCCAAAACATTTTAACTCCATTTAAACTCTAATATACAAATTTAAAGCAATTTAGAATTCGTAATAACTACTGAAAATTCGTCCGAACATTGTAGTAAAGGCCATTTATGGCCGAAATGCCAAATAAAAGAAAAAACTCGCAAAGAATTGATTTTTTGTGTAAGTATTTTACAGGATGTATGTAACAACATATTAAAAGTATAGGAAAGTATCATGATGCAAAATGTCTATTTTGGGGTAAAAATGTTAAAAAAATAAATGAAACTGTGGATTTCTGGAATCGACCCATAGCAACAGAATTATGCATCTTAAGAGATCCAAGTTTGGCACAACATTAGATTACTATATTGTACAAAACGTAGATTAATTAGAAATTCTGAAAAAAGCAAGATGGCGTCCTAAATCCAATATGGCCGCCATAAAAAAACGACATTTAAAGGCGTACGCTAGAATTCCCTGTATATGAGATGGGCGAAAATTTTCCCAATAACAGAATTTCTTTAAACTTTGGATATTGAAGGACAATCATCTAAGAAACAAAAAAAATGCAATAAAAATCATAGGTCACCGGATTCGAAAAAGAGTTATCTGCTCTTGAAAACGTCATTTTTGGGGGAAATGCCATTTTCAAGGGCAGATAACTCTTTTTCGAATCCGGTGACCTATGATTTTTATTGCATTTTTTTGTTTCTTAGATGATTGTCCTTCAATATCCAAAGTTTGAAGAAATTCTGTTATTGGGAAAATTTTCGCACCAAATTCTAGCATACGTCCTTAAACCAGAATTATCATTGATTTTATGTCAAGTTGTCTCATATCATTGCTTTTACATACAATAAGTTGATAATTGTTATATGCAGCTTAAGATGGAAAACATACTGCCAGAAGATTCAATACGGTGCAATAGTGAAGTATACAGACAAAATATTTGAGTCATTCAGCAGTAGAAATTGTCGTTAAGCAGCGATAACTTCCTTATTTATTAACAAAACATATATGAGTACAAGTATTTGTTTTTTTAGTAGGATCATTTCCCATCTTTTCTTAGTAGGATCATTTCCTATCTGATAATCATGTTTTTGGGAAAAATTACATTGAAATTGTTTACAGTTCTGTTTTCACTAAATAGAAAAATGGCGCGAAATAGATGATAGTTGCATAATGGCGGATTCAAATAGTCCTCAGGTTTTGTTTCATTATTTTCTTTTCAATTCTTGCTGAAATCACATGACAGATCTATACTTGATCTGTAGGTAGCCTTTACATAATGAAATAATAACATTACAGAATTTGCCATGTATACTTAAATCATACACCACCTCTACAATCTGGAGTCTCGATCATTGTTAGCTAATTTTGTAGTTTAAGTGTTTGACTGAAAATATTTTCCCGCATCAAACATGACCCCAACTTTTTATATATCTTTATTCAGAACTGACAATATTCTTTAAGAAAATGTAAGTTACAGACATTTTACATTTTCAATTGGTCCTGGTGTGTGCTGCGGCCATTGCAAATACGTGCAATTTTATATAGAATAAAGAAGAACAGCTATTTAGTGTGTTGTATGTGGTTAATTACAGTGATAACTTGATTTCATCATCACACATGATGTTATATACAATAGTAAAGGGAACCAACTATTTATTAGAGCAAGTAATCATGTTCTTGTTGTAAAATATGTTAGAATTTGGACCTATCAGAAACAAGTTATAGCTGCAATTAAAATACACCTCTGCTAGGTAAGTTAATAAGACAGATTACAGTGAAGTCATTTTCTATCCAGCGATTGAAGATTCAACTTATAATTTATCCAAGTACCTTAAATGAGCTATTGCAGCTACACTGAAATGGCAGATAAATTACATAAAAGAAGATTTGAGACTAAAAAAAGAGTTGCAGTATTGTAACTAGGTGTCAAGCTTTAGCGCCAGCACATAGAAATTAAACCTTTACGGGATAGACGATAGCAAATACAGGCTAAGCATTTGAAAGTTGAGACAGAGACGTTTGGTTTTGTAATCTTCTGAGTCAGTAAGAGAGTTCCAGCTCACAGACGGGGTTCAACATTCATACCAATATGGTGGTTTAATGCTATATGTTATAGCATATAAACACTGAGCATCCAAGAGTCAGGGCAATCATACTGAGTTGCAACTTCAAGTAAGAGAACATCGGCTGAACATCTATGTGAAAACACATCTGTGGATGTCTCTGAATTATTTTCTTGTACTTTTAGCATGTGTATATGTTGAGTTCTGCTCAACCCGGGGCTAGAGGGCGTGGACGGTAGCATGCATTTCCACTACCGTCCATGAACAGGCTCAGTCAGACCGAGCCTGCAACATTTTCGTGTTTGTTGTGTTGAGCAACCTGTGGAGTTTCCTTTTTTTTCTATTTTTGTATGTTGTCCATTCAAAGACATTGTCTGACGGGAACTTCAACAAAAAGACCTATCAAATATAGCATCCCCAGCCTATAGAAGTTTGAGCTGATTATCATTAGTTGAAGGTTGTTAGTTTGAAACATTGAGTGATTTTTGCCTGATCCCTGAAATTATCTAGCTCATAACCAGGGATACAAATTAGCAGGGGCCCAGTAGCCCATGGCTATATAGATTTTGGGCTGGGCCCCTGAATTGTTTGAGAAAATACCTATATACCTAATGTTACATGTTTATTTTTGACAGTCTGGGTCCCTAAATAAAAATAGCTAGTTTATATCCCTGATAACTGATAACTGCAATTATTTATGAAATATTGGAACACAAATCATTTAGGCGAGATAGTCAGAGAAAAAAATATATATGAGGTATATGGTTTCACTAGCTCTACGTGTTTTAACAAAGGACATTCTACATAGTTTGTCAGTTAGTCTGAGACATTGTCACCTTAGTGACTGGACCCATTACAATGTTTAAGATACTAAAGGCATAGGCACTCTCCTGAGTCATATAACTCTAATTTGACATACATAGTATTGATATATATATGCTACGTGGAAGTGTTGTTATGATATAGGTTTCTTTGCTTTTGCAAAGCATATTTTTTTGTAAAATGTTATCAATTTATGTTCTTGATAAAGCTTATAACGCACTTCATAGCCGTTCTTCTTTATTCTTTACAAAATTCATATATTTCCAATGACTGTGGCACACATCAGGACCTATTTAAAATTTTTATAACTCACATTGTTTTGCAGAATATTGTCAAATACTAAGTATAAAGAAAAAGAAAAAAGCATGAGTCATGTTTGATGCAGAAAAAATATTTTCAGTCAAACACACATTTTTTAAACTGCAAATTTTTAAATCAGCTAAAGAATGAGACCCTTAAATTGTAGAGGGTGGTGTATGGTCAAGTATACATGACAAGTACTGTAGTGTTATCATTTCATTATGAAAATGCTACCAACATGTCAAGCATAGATTTGTCATGTGATTTCAGCAATAATTGAAAAGAAAATAAGGAAAATAGTTCTACAGAGCAAAAAATAAAATCGAGGACTATATGAATCCGCCATAATGCGACTACCATTTTTCGCGCCATTTGCCTATTTAGTGTCTTTATGCCTATAAGATAAACTTGTTTCTCTAACATTGTGCAAGTTTCATTTGAAATGTACAAACAACCCAGATGCATGTAAAAAACACAAGGTTATAGTCTGATACCAACAGGGTCTAAGGTTTTATGGTAATTTCAGTAACGTATGACAACTCGTCAAATTTTGGCAAAAATAGCTGTCACAACATAATTTTCAATCAGTTTTCATAACTGTAGCCTACTTTTGCCCTGTTCTGTAATTTTCTACTCGGATCTGTATACAAATAACACATTTAAGCAGTAACTGTTAAATATGTTGGTTGTACCTCTGACTACTAGAAATCAGTAATATTTTGAGAAACAATACTGTACAACCAAAACATTAAAAATGTGATATTTTTTGTGTTGTATCAATATTTAACGCAAATTGCAATAATGTTATCATTTTCTATTAATTCTAGTCAAAGAAAACCTTTCCCATGTGGCCAGATTTCATTTTTTATTAATATGCCCTTGTATGTTACAGCACACTAAATAGCTGTTCTTCTTTATTCTAGATAAAATTGTCATATTTCCAATGGCTTCAGAACACATCTGGACCTACTTTAAGTGTCTGTAACTTACATTTTCTTGAAGAATATCCTCAGTCCTGAATAAAATCAGAATAAAACCGGGGATCATGTTTGATGCAAGAAAAATATTTTCAGTCAAACCATTTTAGAGCCATTTTCCTATTCAGTGTATGTATTCCTAAATGATCTTGTGGCGGCCATTTTGGAATCGGGAGGCCATCTTGAATTTGTTTAAGACTGAAGTTTGTGCGTTTTGAAATAAAATGTATGTATGTTCTATGATGCTGGTCATCTTTCACACGTTTTGAAGTTTTTGAAATACTTAAACGGTTTTCCTGTATAATGAAAATTTAATGGCGGCCATCTTGGATTTTGGCGGCCATCTTGGTTTTTTTAAATAATTTTGAGCTTAAATTTTTTTGTGTTATAATTCTTTACTAACATGCAAAATTTCGCTTTCTTAATGAAAACAATGAAATTATTATGGGTCGATTCCAGAAATTCATAGTTTCAATTATATTTTTTAACGTTTTACCCCAAAAAATGCATTTTGCACCATGATACTTTTCTATACTTTTAGTATGTTGTTACATACGTCTTTTAGAATGCTTACACCAAAAATCAATTCTTTGCGAGTTTTTTCCCCTATTTTCATAAAAGGCCTTTACTATTGGTAGCTACAAATTAAATTGCATTGGTACATATGATTTAAAAAGTCTGCAGACAGCAAAATTATAGTTTTGAAGGTCATCATCATTATCATTAATCATCTTTTAATCCGGACTGATGGACAAAGTATGCACTCGTCACAATCTTTGTCAGAGAATTAAAAACAAAAATAAAACAATTAAGCTAAACGTGCAGTTTTGTTTATATCGGGATGAAATGTTGTTGTTTATTTATGCTGTAATTGTGGTGATGAGGATGATGGCAGTGCTATGATAAATAAGATGAAACTAGTGACAATGATGAAATTGAAAATGATGATAATAATGATGTTGACGAGATTTATCTCCATCATCATCTTAATGATTAATTTGGTGATAAAATTTCCTCTGTTACAAGTTAGTATTTTATTAACATAAGCATTAGTGGATGATCCGACGCTACTTGTCGAAATAATATTCACCGTCATAATTAATTTACCTTAAATTAAAAACTATTACTTTCGTCACATGAATCGCTTGATAGATTTATACAACCCTGGACAGAATCATCATTGTATCCGGTTAATTCAAATAGTCACGCCTGGCTGCAGTATACGGCCGCCGTAATATCAAAGGTCAAGGTCAGGTGACCAACAGGCGATCATGGCTATCTTCAAGACAATATTGCTTCTTAACATATTCTGATTTGTCGATAAAAACATACAAAATCTGTTTATATACATCGGGTTATCAGTAGACATATCGAAAGCGTTTGGTACTGCAAAAAGAATTTTGTTAATTAGAACAAAAAGCCGGTTGAGGTTTGATAAAACTAATAAATTGTGTTGGACTGTGATGATTTGAATCACTCCGCATGCTGGGTTAAACAGTGCTCGTGTCATATGATAAGGTGCGACCATGAGACCAGCGGGGCGTCTCGAACCCAGGACCTTCGGGTTGAGTGGTCGGCACCTTAATGACGATGTTAAACGTGTAGTCATTTCTATATGACTTGCTTCAGGCGCTTAGAATTAGGAGTAAACTTTACGCCTACTGAACCCAGATCAGAAACAGTATATCATCTACAAGAATACATGCGATTGTACAACTACCAATTTACCTATATTATGCTGCTTGTATTAAACATAAAATGACTTTTCTATAGAATCATGTCAAAACTGATATTTATCTCAAATTCTATTAATCAAACCCCATATTAACAACAGACATATCTTATGTCATTTTATTAATATATCTGCCTTCGTAGGAAATACGTGACTTTGGTACAAAGTGTATAATATCATATCAAAACGATAAGAATTAATTCTTTTGCACCTGACAGCATCCACGCGCAATTTACACGGCGTGCTCTGCTGATGAAATAAATGTGCGCTCACTTCCGTTTCTAATTTTTATGTTTCCGAATGAATTTTTACTGTTTCAATTGCTGGATGATATAACGCATTTTCTTTTCATTAGCCATATCACTGTAAGCCAAACCGGCGGTAAGAAATAGACAACTACATAAAAATGCTACAAAATATGTCAGTGATAGAAATCATTTCCTGCGCGTGATTTATCCCTTGGTAATAGAATAAATCATATATTTTATTTATTTCATAATTTCAAGCACTAAAATTTTAAATTACACAAAAAACACTGTAGAAATGCATCTTAAGCCAGAACTGTAACGTATATGTACTAACTAACGACAATCGCACGTGCATTATAAAATAAAGGCAGGAACTACTATGTAGTGGTACTAGTTAACGCATTTTTGCATTCAGTACCGTGTTTTAGTGCAGTTAAACGGCGACTCACCGGCAGTTGTCCTTTCATACGCTGTATCTTTCTTCAAAGTACATCTGTGAATATTTATTTCTGTGCAGAATTCTGGTTCCAATGCCACATTCATAACACAATTTATACACAGGAATGGTTTAACATTTATCCTGCTAAATGGTCCGGTAATACTATTTATTATTTGTTCACTAGAATAGCGAACGAACGTGCAGGCTGATCTTGGTCTGCACTTGACGAAAAGACAGAATCACTTGCCGCCAGCAGGCTAAATGTTCTGTCCAGTACATGTGCCATTAGAATATTGGCTGGGTGTCTTTGCCTGGCCAAAATTAAAGTTACGAATGTTGTATCTAGAATGTGATGATAATTTCTTGCATTCTTACAAGAAAGGATGCAATTATTTAAAATATATAAATGATAGTGCGGACCTGTACATACGTGAGACTATTATTTAGCGCTAATTCATTTTACAGCCCCATGCGTACTATTTTTTTTCCCGCACAGCTCTGAACTGGGACATCCCTGTAAGGTACTAGCATAAATAACGTCGAGGGTTTTAACTCTTTAATTAGCCGATCTGGCATACATGGAACTGATACACGACGTCCTGTCCAATATGAAAATTCAACGATTCCAACAGATACAAGTAAACACCAGGTGCCCAGACCTGCCAAACACGTTTAAATAGGTTAAAATATTAGAAATAAGACAGAGTCTAAGTTATTCATTTAACTAGTTTAAGTCATTCATTAAAAGTACAGGTTGATATTTAATATCAAAATTCGTTTCATTGCATGTTCTCTTTTGGAAGCATTCTGGTACAATAAAAAATCTTGGTACCGAATGAGTTAGTGCCATTTTTTGGTGTAACGATGAGGTAATAAACCTTTATAGTAATAACATATTGGGACCGTAACACCAAACTTTTATTTATAACAGAATGCCGTCTGATGGCATTTGAACGGGGTTTTCGTGAGCACGTACGATTTCCATTTGTATCAGCTCAGATAACAAGCAGCATCACTTGTGCTTTATGCTGTAAAATGACTGTAATGCTTCAAAATGACCCCACAAATCGAGACAATTAGGACATTAACCGTACCCCAGCTCCCTCTTGAAATAATGAAATTTCCGTATTTTCTGTACTTCTAACAGATTCAATACACTTGTTTGTTTGTCAAAGTAAACCGGAAGGGCGTTTTCATATTAATCAACCCTAAGGGTGCAAAGTGTCTACCACAAGTGTTTTGGAGAAAATACAACAGAACTTAGTGCAACTGACGGGTTTAGTCTGGCTGCCGCATATATCTCTTTCTTTTAACAATGTCTTTCTAAATTTCTACTTTCTTATTTCAAATATCAATTAGCTTTATAGAAGAAAAGTGGCATAAATATACAACATTTGAATAACCTCAGGAGTATCTCGTGTTAACATATACAGACTACTAGACTACGAGTTAGTATAATGATATAATAACGACAATTGTATAAGCTGATAAATCAAAACACACAAAAGTCGCGAGTAAAAACACTAAGGTCAAAAGTGATATGTCAAAAGTCACAAGTCAGTAGTAAAGCCAAAAGGGACGTCCTGGGCTTCCACAGTAAAGTTAAAACTACTCACAAATTCAGCAATCATAGAGTCATGCCAATGATACAGCAACTAAATTATGTATACCCGTTTGACTGCATTTGTTCCCAGTTGTATGAACTATTCGTTTTTAAACAAGAATTTGTGTTTGTCAACCTTTTTGGACAATTTTAATAAAATGTCTAACGAATACGTTCGATTAAGTGTATAGTACTAGAACGAAACTATATTTGAAATCTACTATTGTAAAAAAAAAGATATTAGATTGAATACCTCCTAAAACCAAGCCGAGTTGTATGACAAAAGTTAAATTTCTAATACATAGATATGTTAAATGACACTCAAGCATATTTCGTTTCACTTGCAAATGGAGTCAAGTAGAACGAAAGCAAAATGATGGATAGTGTACGTTCATCTTATAATTGAATGTTGTAATAGACTTTACCGAAAAGATGTTATCCAGTGAATCATTTCTTCTCTTATCTCTGTACTTACACATGTTTATTGTTAGCAGGTTTATCAAATCCCATTTACAGGTTAATAGTATAATTAGTATGAAAATAAGTTTTTTTCCGTAAAATTTATTCAATTAGAATTTGAATAAAACATATGTTTGCTATAAAATATGTTTGTGATTTTAACCAGGTGTAGGTTAAAATTAAATTTGAAATGTTACAAACATCCTTACAGATGTACCGAAAGCTATAATTTTAACATTTACGCTTGTCACTTTAAACAGCAGGTTCACCTCACAAAGATGAAAAAGTGAATTAACTATAGAATATAAATACATGTGCAGAAGGGTTAATTTCTGATGAAATTTTGCGTATTCATGTAATATCACGAAATGTTTAATCCATTTTATTGTAAATTTTTATAACATGGTATCAAAACAGTAAAAACGTAATAAAAACTTTGAAATGATTTTCATTGCAGATTTTATAAAAGAAATGAGCGGAATTTAGGTGAAAACGGATGCAAGATGTAAGGCAATCAAAGTAAAATTTAGAACCCCTTCGTAGTGACAGATGTATCGATTGTGACGTAGTGAAATAAAGTGATGAAAAGTGCATTGACACTCATTTAATTTATAAGGCATTGGCCCCCATCGCATTTTTGACATTGGCCCCTATCGCATTTTTGACATTGGCCCCCATCGCATTTTTGACATTGGCCCTCATCGCATTTTTGACATTTGCCCCATCGCATTTTTGACATTGGCCCTAATTGCATTTTTGACATTGGCCCCTATCGCATTTTTGACATTGGCCCCCATCGCAGTTTTGACATTGGCCCTCATTGCATTTTTGACATTGTCCCTCGATGTCTTTTTTTACATTGGCCCTCAATGCCTTTTTGACATTGGCCCTCAATGCCTTTTTGACATTGTCCCTCAATGCCTTTTTGACATTGGCCCTCAATGCATTTTTGACATTGTCCCTCGATGTCTTATTTTACATTGGCCCTCAATGCCTTTTTGACATTGGCCCTCAATGTCTTTCCTACATTGACCCTCATTGCCTTTTTGACATTGGCCCTCAATGTCTTTTCCTACATTGGCCCTCAATGCCTTTTTGACATTGGCCCTCAATGCCTTTTTGACATTGTCCCTCGATGTCTTTTTTTACATTGGCCCTCAATGCCTTTTTGACATTGGCCCTCAATGTCTTTTCCTACATTGACCCTCATTGCCTTTTTGATATAGACCATTTTCACCTTTCTTGGCATCAGTTCTCATCACCTTCCTTTGGTATTTACCTTTGTTGCCCTTCTAGGCACTGGCTCGCATCTCTTTTCCGGCATTTGCCCTCATTGTCATTTATGCATGGACCCTCATGCCCTCTCGACGCCTTTTTCAGTATGTTTGGTAAATATGATCGACAAATAGAAATACCTTTCTCCTGAGTTAAACAAGTACCAGCCAACAGAAACCGATCCTTATTAGACATAACATTGTCACAAAGAGCCACAGAAAGCAAATGTTCAAAAAGTATTTAAGTGTTGAATTTTACATTTATTATGATAGCTTATACCTCTTCCTGGTTAAAAGACTGGACGTATATCATAGGCAAGAGCTGATCGTCCAGTCTGGGTCAGAGAACTTAATTTTCAATTTTTTTTTTATTCTTTCAAATAAATTAGCATGTAAAAACTATGTACATTCGTTGATGATATCTTTTGACTAGTAAATTGTTTTCACATATAATTTTGTTTATGTTGCACAACTTAAAAATCATTACCTGATCTTCATCAATGAACGGATCTCTTTCAGAAAACCCCTATCGTGCAGCAAATTATCTTATCTTTTTACATTTCTTACATTCAATTAAGCAATGTTATTAAAAGTTCTAAAAAATGTTCGCATTTAGAAAAAGAAATATACTTTTTATGCGGACCCTATAAATTGAAATGCAAATTGGCAAAAACAAGATTTGCATCTTGACAAAACGTCTAAAATTACATTTCTTTGAAATCCGATTCCTGTTTCGCATTTTCAACGTGGCTTGTCAAACTGGTAATATTTGTCTCTTTAACACAGCTCGCTCTTTAGCATAAACTGATGTGTCAAATATCATACCATATGTTTTTCGTTCAACACCCCGTAGAACAAAAATGTAATACAGATAAGGAATCTAGCAAAAATATAATTGAATTTAAATTGATAAGACGCTCAATGGAAGCTATTCCATTTTGACGTTACGTTTCCCGAAAAAAATCCAAGGACAAAAGTAAATCTAAACGGTAACAGAGAGTTTGATTTGAATTCTGAATTGGATGATTTATAGCGATGTAATCGCGTCATTTTAAATGCATTAGATACTGGCATAATTACTCCATTTATATTTCAATAAATAAATTCATTGGCGTGTCGCTTTTTTACAGTATCAGCTCATTGATATTTCAAAATAAATAGAGTATGGGATCTGACTTAAGTTACATTCATATCGCATAGTGAGTGTACGGAGTATGACTTTTGTTACATTCATACCACCCTATGAGAGTATGGGAGTACGAGCATGACTTTTGTCTGATTCGTACAGCCCATTGAGGGCGTTGGGCCTTATTTTTTTCTAATATTCTTACCGCCTATGGAGAGCATGGGACCAAATTTTTGTTAGTCATAACGCTTAGTGAGGGCATGGGCCTGACATTATTTACATTCATACCGCCAAGTAAACATGAGGCCTGACTTTTGTTATATTCAAACAGCAAGGTGAGAATACGGTACTATTTATTTGTTACAACAAAATTATACATGGCCTGATTTTATTACATCATACATGAGAGCATAGGACCTGACTTGTTACATACATTTGGCTCTGGGAGAGCATGGGGACTGACTTTTTTTTACATATATATCGCTAATCGAGAGTATGGGACCTGACTTTTGTTACATACATATCGCTAAGCAAGAGTATGGGACATGACTTTTGTTACAAATATATCGCTCAGCAAAAGTATGGGACATGACTTTTGTTATAAACATATCGCTCAGCGAGAGTATGAGACCTGACAATTGTTACATTCATATCGCTCAGCAAATGTATGGGACCTGACTTTTGTTACAAACATATCGCTCCGCGAGAGTATGAGGCCAGACGTTTGTTAAAAACATATCGCTAAACGAGAGTATGGGGCCTGATTTTTGTTACATTCATATCGCTCAGCAAGAGTATGGTGCCTGACTTTTGCTACAAACATATCGCTAAGTGTGTATATAGGGCCTGGCTTTTGTTACAAACATATCGCTAGGTGTGTGTATGGGGCCTGACTTTTGCTACAGACATATCGCTAGGTGTGTGTATGGGACCTGACTTTTGTTACAAATATATCGCTAAGTGTGTGTATAGGACCTGACTTTTGTACAAACATATCGCTAAGTGTGTGTATAGGACCTGACATTTTTACAAACATATCGCTAAGTGTGTATATAGGGCCTGACTTTTTTTACAAACATATCGCTAAGTGTGTGTATAGGGCCTGACCTTTTTACAAATATATCGCTAAGTGTGTGTATGGGACCTGACTTTTGTTACAAACATATCGCTAAATGAAAGTAAGGGACCTGGCTTTTGTTACATACATATCACTAAGCGAGAGTATTGGACCTGACACACATATCGCTGGGAGAGCATGGGGACTGACTTTTGTTGCAAACATATCGCTAATTGAAAGTATCGGACCTGACTTTTGTTACAGACGTATCACTAAGCGTGAGTATGGGACCTGACGTTTGTTTAAAACATATCGCTCATTAAGAGTATGGGACCTGACTTTTGTTACATACATATCGCTCAATGAGAGCATGGGACCTGACTTATGTAACATACATATCGCTAAGCGAGAGTATGGGACCTGACTTTTGTCACAAACATATCGCTCAGTAAAACTTTTGTTACAAAAATATTGTTAAATGAGAGTAAGGGTCCTGACATTTGTTGCATACATATCGCCAAGCGAGAGTATGGAACTTGACTTTTGTTAAAATATATCGCTCAGTGAGAGTATGGGACCTGACATTTGTTACAGACATATCGCTCAGTGAGAGTATGTTACAACTAAATATAACAAAAGTCAGGTCCCCATACTCTCATTTGGCAATATGTTCGTAACAAAGGTCAGCCCCCATACCCCATTGAGCTGTATGTGTTTAACAAAAGTCAGGCCTAATTTTCTCATTGAACGATTTGTATGTAACAAAAGTTAAGCCCATTCTTTCACTGAGCGATAAGTACGTAACAAAAACCAGACTCCATACTCTCAATGAGTATTATGTATGTAAATAATCAGTTCCCATACTCTCACTGAGCAATATATGTGTAACAAACGTCAGGGTCATACTCTCATTGAGCGATATGTGTGTAACAAAAGTCAGGCGCTATACTCTTATTGAGCAATAAGTCTGCAAAAAAAAACCATACCCAAAACACTTATTAAGCAATATGAATGCAACAAAAGTCAGCCGACATACTCTCACTGAGCGTTATGTACGTAACAAAACATGGGCTCCATGTGCTCACTGAGCGATATGAATTTAAGAAAAATCAGGCCCCATACCCTCATTGAGCAATATGTATCTAACAATTCTCTCAATTGCGGTATGTTCTTAACAAACGTCAGTCTCCTTATTCTCATTGACCGATATGCATTTAAGAAAACTTAGGCCCATTCTCTCACTGAGTGATGTCTACGTAACATAAGTCAGGCCACATACTCTCAATGAGCGATATCTTTATAACAAATTCCGGCCCGATACTATCACCAAGCAATCTGTACGTAACAAACGTCAGGACCCATACTTCATAGAGCGATATGTGTGTAAATAAAGTCAGGTCCCATACTTCCATTGAGCAATATGTCTGTAAAAAAGTTAGGAACCATTCTCTCACTTAGCGATATGTACGTAGCAATACTCAGGCTCCATACTTTCATGGAGCAATATGTATGTAAAAGAATCCAGGCGTCATGCTCTCCCTGAGCTATATGTATGTACCAAAAGCAAAGCCACATATTCTCACTGAGCGATATGTGTGGAACAAAAGCCAGCCCATAAAACTCTCACTGAGCAATATGTACGAAACAAAAGGCAGGACCCGTACTCTTATTGAACAATTTGTATGCAACAAAAGTCAGCCACCATACCCTCACTAAACGATGTGTACGTAACACAAGTTAGACCCAACACTCTCATTCGCGATTAGTTTGTATGCTATGTGTGAAACAAAATTAAGGCCCCATACTCTCACTAAGCGATATGTGTATAACAAAAGTCAGGCCCATGCTCTCACTGCGCGATATGGGTGTAACAAAAGTCAGGCCCATATTTTCACTGAGCGATATGCACATAATAAAAGTCAGGCCACATACTCTCATTGAGCGATATGTATGTAACAAAAGTCAGGCCTCATACTCTCATTAGGCGTTATGTACGTACAGATGTTAGGCCCCATTCTCCCATTCAGCGATATGACTGTTACAAAAGTCAGGCCTGATACTCTTATTGAACGACATTTATATAACAAAATTAAGCCCCAATCTTTTCATTAAACGTTATGTATGTAACAAAGGTCAGTCCCCATACTCCCAAATAGAGATATATGGATAATTAAAGTCAGGCCACATACTCTCAATGAGCGATATGTACGCAACAAAGGCCAGGACCTGTACTGTCATTAAGCGATGTGTACGTAACAAAAGTCAGTCCCAATACTCTCCCTGAGCAATATGTATACAACAAAAGTCAACCACCATACCCGCAATAAGTGATATGTGTGTAACAAAAGTCAGGCCCCATACTATCAATGAGCGTTATGTGTGTAACAAAGATCAGGACCCATACTTTCATTTAGCCATACGTACGTAACATTAGTCAGTCCCGATACTCTCACTGAGCAACATGTCCGACCCAGTTCTTTCACTGAGTGATATATGTGCTACAAAAGTCAGGCCCCATACTCTCATTGAGCGATATATGTGCTACAAAATTCAGGCCCCGTACTCTCACTGAGCGATATATGTGATACAAAAGTCAGGCCCCATACTCTCACTGATCGATATATGTGCTACAAAAGTCAGGCCCCATACTCTCACTGAGCAATATATGTGCTACAAAAGTCAGGCCCCATACTCCCACTGAGCGATATATGTGCTACAAAAGTCAGACCCATACCCCCATTAAGCGATATATGTGCTACAAAAGTCAGGCCCCATACTCTCACTGAGCGATATGTACGTAACAGATGTTAGGCCCCGCATTGCGAAATATGTCTGTAACAAAAGTAAGGTCCCATTTTCTCACTAAGCCACATGTGTGTAACAAAAGTCTGGCCCCATACTCTCACTGGGCGATATATACGTAACAAAAGTTAGGCCCCATGCTCTCACTGATAGATATAAATGTAACAAAAATCAGGCCCAGAACTTTCATTGAGTAACATGTACACGTATGTAACAAAAGCCAGGCCTCATTCTCTCAATGAGCGATATGTACATAAAAAGTGTTAGGCCCCATGCCCTCACTGAGCGGTATGAATTTAACAAAAGTCAGGCCCCGTACTCTCATTGACCAACATATAAATTATGTAACGAAAGTCGGTCAATTCTCTTACTTGGTGGTATATACGTAACAAGTCAGGCCCTACACTCTCAATGAGCGATATCTGTGTAAATAAAATCAGGCCCCATACTCTCACTGAGCGATATGTATGTAACAAAAGTCAGGCCCCATACACTCAATCAGCAATATGTCTTGTAAAAATGTTAGGATCCATACTCTCACTGAGCGATAAGTGTGTTACAAAAGTCAGGTCACATACTTTCTACGAGTGGTATGTGTGTTAAAAAAATCATGAACCGATATGTGTGTAACAAAGAATAGGCCCATGCTCTCATTGAGCAATATATCTGTAAAACAGTAAGCACTCATTTTCTGACTGAGCGGTAAGTGTATTACAAACGTCAGGTCCCATACTCTAACTGAGTGATATTTGTGTAACAAACGTCAGGCCCCGTACTTTCATTGGGCGATATGTACGTAACAAAAGTCAGGTCCCATACTCTGAGTGATATTTGTGTAACAAACGTTAGGCCCCGTACTTTCAATGGGCGATATGTACGTAACAAAAGTCAGGACCCATACTCTAACTGAGTGATATTTGTGTAACAAACGTCAGGCCCCGTACTTTCATTGGGCGATATGTACGTAACAAAAGTCAGGACCCATACTCTAACTGAGTGATATTTGTGTAACAAACGTCAGGCCCCGTACTTTCATTGGGCGATATGTACGTAACAAAAGTCAGGACCCATACTCTAACTGAGTGATATTTGTGTAACAAACGTCAGGCCCCGTACTTTCAACGGGCGAAATGTACGTAACAAAAGTCAGGACCCATACTCCAACTGAGTGATATTTGTGTAACAAACGTCAGGCCCCGTACTTTCATTGGGCGATATGTACGTAACAAAAGTCAGGACCCATACTCTAACTGAGTGATATTTGTGTAACAAACGTCAGGCCCCGTACTTTCATTGGGCGATATGTACGTAACAAACGTCAGGTCCAATACTCTAACTGAGTGATATTTGTGTAACAAACGTTAGGCCCCGTACTTTCATTAGACGATATGTACGTAACAAAAGTCAGGACCCATACTCTAACTGAGTGATATTTGCGTAACAAACGTCAGGTTCCGTACTTTCATGGGCGATATGTACGTAACAAACGTCAGGTCCCATACTCTAACTGAGTGATATTTGTGTAACAAACGTCAGGCCCCGTACTTTCATTGGGCGATATGTACGTAACAAAAGTCAGAACCCATACTCTAACTGAGTGATATTTGCGTAACAAACGTCAGGCTCCGTACTTTCATGGGCGATAAGTACGTAACAAAAGTCAGGACCCATACTCTAACTGAGTGATATATGCGTAACAAACGCCAGGCCCGTACTTTCATTGGGCGATATGTACGTAACAAAAGTCAGGACCCATACTCTCATTAGCGATATATGTGTAACAAAAGTAAGGCCCAATACTCACATTGGGCGATATGTGTGTAACAAACATCAGTAGCGATATCAATGAGAGTATGGGTCCTGACTTTTGTTACACACATATCGCTCATTGCATGTATTTGGCCTGACTTTTATTACGTACATATTGCTCAGTGAGAGAAATGGGCCTGACTTTTGTTACAGACATATTGCTCAATGAGAGAACGGGGCCTGTCTTTTGTTAAATTCATGTCGCTCAGTTTGAGCATGGGGCCTTACATTTGTTAAGTACATATCGCTCTATGAGATTATGGTGGCTGACTTTTTTTACACATATATCGCTAAGTGAGTGTATGGGGCTTTGGTTTTGCTACTAACATATTGGCCAATAAGAGTATGGGACTTGACTTTTCTTACGTTCTTTCCGCTCAGTGAAAGAATGGACCTGACTTTTGTTACATACATATCGCTCAGGAAGAGCATGCGACATACCTTTTATTTCGTACATATCGCTAAGTTATATACTTTGTGACTTTGTCACATATATACCGCCCAAAGAGAGTATGGGGCCAAACTTTTGTTATATACATATCGCTCAATGAGAGTATGGGGCCAGACTTACTAAGTAAGGTATTGGGCCTGACACACATATCGCTCAGTTAGAGAACGGGACCTGACATTTGTTACAGACATATTGCTCAATGAAAGCATGGGGCCTCACTTTTGCTACGTATAATATCGATAATGAGAGTATGTGGCGGCCTTTTTTGCACACATATCGCTCAATAAGAAAATGGTATTTGACTTCGGTTACATACATATTGCTCAATCAGAGTATGGCACCTGACTATAGTTACGTACATATCGCTCAGTGAGGGTATGGTGCCTGATCTTTGCATGCTTATTGGTCAGTGAAAGTATGGGGACTGACGTTGTTACACACATATTGGTCAATGTGAGTAGGGGACTGATGTTTGTTAAATGCATATCAATCACTGAGTGCATGAGGTCTACCATTTGTTACGTACGTATGGCTCAGTAGTTGGGCCTGACCTTTGTTACATACAAATTGGTTACTGAGAATAAGGGGCCTGACTTTTGTTACGTACATATGACTCAGTGAGAGAATGGGGCCTGACTTTTGTTACAGACATATTGGTGTATGAGAATATGAGGCCTGACTCTTGTTACATACATATTGCCGAATGAGAGTACGGGACCTGACGTTTGTTAATTACATATTGATCAGTGAGGGCATAAGGCCTAACTGTTGTTACGTACATATCGCTCAGTGAGAGTATTGGACCTTGCTTTTGCTACAAACATGTAGCTCAGTGAGAGCATGGGGCCAATCTTTTGCTCAGTGAGAGTATGGGGCCTAGTTTATACTACCAACATATCTCTCAGTAAGAGTAAGGGTCCTTGCTTTTGCTACCAAAATATCGCTCAATGAGAGCATGCTGCCTAACTTTTGTTACATGCATATCGCTCAGTGAGAGCATTGGAGCCTTGCTTCTGCCAGCAACGTATCGCTCAATGAGAGCATGATGCCTAACTTTTGTTACATACATATCGCTCAGTGAGCGCATTGGGGCCTAACTATTGTTACATACCTACCGCTCAGTGAGAGTATGGGGCCTTGCTTTTGCTACCAACATATCGCTCAGTGAGAGCATGAGGCTTAACGTTTATTACATCTTTATCGCTAAGTGAGAGCAGTGGGGCCTTGCTTTTGTTACATACATATCGCTCAGTAAGGGTATGGGGCCTAACATCGGTTAAATACATATTGCTCAATGAGAGTATGGCGCCTGACTTTTGTTAAAAAACAAAGACAAATATCAAACAGAGAATTCCACGTACCAAAATCGCAGCCTCCCCAAAACGAAACCTACAGCACGCAGACGTGCCTACCACAAACACACACAGGTATTCACGCGCACACACACAAAGCCAATACACGAGGACAAAACGAACAAACAAAGGAACACACACACATACACGCGCTCACACACAAAGCCTACACAAGAGGACAAAACGAACAAACAAAGTAACACAGTGTGGCACCGCCTTGGAACGGTCAGTGGCAAAAACACCACTGGGGAGCTTAAACCGGTTTATGGTGCGCACCCAACCTCACTCTTACCCCCATCATGTTCCAAAGACACGGGACAGTGTAAATAAAAGTAATACCCTCCAGGTGAATCTCTAACACAAGTAATGGAAACAAAAAGGCATGGCATGTAAAACACAAAAATGCTCGTGTATAAAAATATAAAAAGCAAACCTTTAGAACCAAAAACGTATGTACTCAATGCCTTTTTCAGAAGACAGAGCAACAAGAGAAACACCCTTAAGGGCCCGACGAAACAGGCCAGAAGACAGATATCAAAACAGTTCAGTCCTGGTAGGATTTAAAAACTGCTTATCATAGAGTCCTCCCCCTCTTCCGTCAGACACAATCAAAGAGGGAAGCGTAGTCTCCATAAACGGGTTGAACACTAAACATGCGGTATAGTAAGTACATATCTCTCAATGACAGTATAAGTCCAGACTTTCGTTACACACATATCTCTCAGTGGATGTATGGGGCCTGACCTTTGTTACACACATATCGCTCATTGAGAGTATGGGACCCGACTTCTGTTACATACATATTGCTCAATGAAACTATGGCGCCTGACTATAGTTACGTACATATCGCTCAGTGAGGGTATGGTGCCTGACTTTTGTTACATACATATTGGTTAATGAGGGTATGGGACCTGACTTTTGTTACAACGTATTGGTCAACGAGAGTAGGGGACTGACGTTTGTTAAATACATATCAATCACTGAGTGCATGGGGTCTACCATTTGTTACGTACATATTGCTCAGTGAGATAACTGGACTTGACCTTTGTTACAAACATATTGGTTATTGAGAATAAGGGGGCCTGACTTTCGTTACGTAAATATGACTCGGTGAGAGAACGGGGCTTGACTTTCGTTACAGACATATTGGTCAATGAGAATATGAGGGCTGACTTTTGTTACATACATATTGCTGGATGAACATACGGTGCCTGACTTTTGTTAATTTCATATCGATCAGTGAGGGCATGAAGCCTCACTGTTGTTACTTACATATCGCTCAGTGAGAGCATTAGGGCCTTGCCTTTGGTACCAACATGTCGCTGAGTGAGAGCATGGGACCAATTTTTTGTTATATATATATATATATATATATATATATATATATATATATATATCAGTGAGAGTATGGGGCATAGCTTATACTATTAACATATCTCTCAGTGAGAGTATGGGGCCTTGCTTTTGCTACCAACATATTGCTCAATAAGAGCATGGTGCTTAACTTTTGTTACATACATATCGCTCAGTGAGAGCACTAGCGCCTAACTTTTGTTACGTACATATCGTTCAGTGAGGATATGGGACCTGACTTTTGTTACATACATATCACTCAGTGAGAGCATTGGGCCTGACTTCTGTTACATACATATTGGTCAATGAAATGGGGCCTGACTTTTGTTACATAGATATTGGTCAACGAGAGTATGGGGCCTATTTTTGTGATACATACATATCGTGCAATGGGAGTATTGGACCTGACTTTTGTTACTTACATACTGGTCAATGAGAATATGGAGCCTGACGTTTGTTACATGCATATTGGTCAACGAGAGTATGGGACCTGTCTCTTGTTACATACATATTGGTCAACGAGAGTATGGGACCTAACATTTGCTACATACATATCGCTCAGTGAGAGCACTGGGCCTGACTTCTGTTAGATACATATTGCTCAATGAGAGTATGGGGCCTGACTTTTGTTACATACATATTGGTCAACGGAAGTATGTGACTGGCTTTTGTTACATACATATTGTTCAGTAAGGGTATGGGGCCTACTTTTTGTTACATGCATATCGCTCAGTGAGAGCATTGGGTCTGACTTCTGTAACATATATTTTGGTCAATGGGAGTATGGGGCCTGACTTTTGTTACATACATATCACTCAGCGAGAGTATGGCGCCTGACTTTCGTTACATATATATTGGTCAACGAGAGTATGGGACCTAACTTTTGTTACATACATATCGCTCAATGAGTGCATTGGGTCTGACTCCTGTTACATATATATTGCTCAATGAGAGTTTGGGGACTGACTTTTGTTACATACATATTGATCAGTGAGAGTATTGGGACTGACTTTTGTTACATACATATTGGTCAATGAGAGTATTGGGACTGACGTTTGTTAAATACATATCAATCACTGAGTGCATGGGGTCTACCATTTGTTACGTACATATTGCTCAGTGAGATAACTGGACTTGACCTTTGTTACAAACATATTGGTTATTGAGAATAAGGGGGCCTGACTTTCGTTACGTAAATATGACTCGGTGAGAGAACGGGGCTTGACTTTCGTTACAGACATATTGGTCAATGAGAATATGAGGGCTGACTTTTGTTACATACATATTGCTGGATGAAAGTACGGTGCCTGACTTTTGTTAATTTCATATCGATCAGTGAGGGCATGAAGCCTCACTGTTGTTACTTACATATCGCTCAGTGAGAGCATTAGGGCCTTGCCTTTGGTACCAACATGTCGCTGAGTGAGAGCATGGGACCAATTTTTTGTTATATATATATATATATATATATATATATATATATATATATATATATATATATATATATATATATATATATATATATATATCAGTGAGAGTATGGGGCATAGCTTATACTATTAACATATCTCTCAGTGAGAGTATGGGGCCTTGCTTTTGCTACCAACATATTGCTCAATAAGAGCATGGTGCTTAACTTTTGTTACATACATATCGCTCAGTGAGAGCACTAGCGCCTAACTTTTGTTACGTACATATCGTTCAGTGAGGATATGGGACCTGACTTTTGTTACATACATATCACTCAGTGAGAGCATTGGGCCTGACTTCTGTTACATACATATTGGTCAATGAAATGGGGCCTGACTTTTGTTACATAGATATTGGTCAACGAGAGTATGGGGCCTATTTTTGTGATACATACATATCGTGCAATGGGAGTATTGGACCTGACTTTTGTTACTTACATACTGGTCAATGAGAATATGGAGCCTGACGTTTGTTACATGCATATTGGTCAACGAGAGTATGGGACCTGTCTCTGTTACATACATATTGGTCAACGAGAGTATGGGACCTAACATTTGCTACATACATATCGCTCAGTGAGAGCACTGGGCCTGACTTCTGTTAGATACATATTGCTCAATGAGAGTATGGGGCCTGACTTTTGTTACATACATATTGGTCAACGGAAGTATGTGACTGGCTTTTGTTACATACATATTGTTCAGTAAGGGTATGGGGCCTACTTTTTGTTACATGCATATCGCTCAGTGAGAGCATTGGGTCTGACTTCTGTAACATATATTTTGGTCAATGGGAGTATGGGGCCTGACTTTTGTTACATACATATCACTCAGCGAGAGTATGGCGCCTGACTTTTGTTACATATATATTGGTCAACGAGAGTATGGGACCTAACTTTTGTTACATACATATCGCTCAATGAGTGCATTGGGTCTGACTCCTGTTACATATATATTGCTCAATGAGAGTTTGGGGACTGACTTTTGTTACATACATATTGATCAGTGAGAGTATTGGGACTGACTTTTGTTACATACATATTGGTCAATGAGAGTATTGGGACTGACTTTTGTTACATACATATTGATCAGTGAGAGCATGGGGTGCAAAAATGTGCATATGATTATTATGAAGGATATGAACACCATCTTCTCGAAAATTAGATGTCATTATAGATGAATCTGTACCAAATCTTACATAAAGATTGTCAGTTGTCCTAATTATTACCTTATCAATTAAATTATAAATTGCGTGGATATAAAGAAAATGTCAGTGCGAAAATTTTGCATTTAGAAAATATAAGGTTCACAAAAGAAAATACATATCAATAGATACGAGGCAATATATTAGTGTAAAGACCGACAATTCTGTGAAAGATTTGCAAATTAATGAGCCTCTGCCCCATTCCAATCCAAATGGAAGTTTTGTCCAAAACCTTGCATATTGACCTCATTTACAGTTCAACATTCGCTGACATTTTATCATAAGTTTTATTGAGATATTTTGCACTTTACAAATAAATTGTTGAAATAAAATGTTTAATTAATTGATAATCCGATATCCAGACACTTTATACACAACAGACGTGTTCACACACACATATATGGAGACTACTAGCTTTTCGGTCCCTATGTATAAAAGGGACTCATGATAAGTTCATAATAATTTAATCTGAGGTATCATTTGATGATTAAAAATATAAAATAACAAAGACGACTTTATACCCCAAATAACGATATTATACGAGGCTTAAATGATGTCTTTCTTTGAAGGCCACACTGTCATGAATACAGAAATTATTTCATTATAACTGCGTAAGTATGTTCAAATAATATAAGCTATAATGAATAAAATGAACAATTTAGTTTTAGTAAATAAACAAACCTTCCATGATAAGATACTTTGAAATCTACATAAATCGCTGTCATTCACGGGTGCCAATTTCCGTTGTTTTCGATACATGAAACATTAATTTGCCATTATTTCAGTAACTATCGCTCCTCCTACATCAGTCGTAGAAACAAAATAGAAGACCGTAAAAGAAATATAAAAACAGGCACTACACTTACAATAAGAGAAACATTAACAAAACTGCAAATAAAGATAGAGGATTCCGAAGTACTCCTTGCAGATAACAGGAGCTCATCATTGTACCGGTTCGTCAGCTTGTTTGTGATAGTCAACACATACTTTTTTTATATCTTGGTGTTGATATCGATGATCTTGGGTATAAACAACGGTTTGGTTAAGGATCACTCCAACACAATTTAGGTCATACGGTGACTTTCTTAATTAGGTTATCAAAATGATAGTCATGTGATATTGAAGCTTATACATACAAAATCAAACAATAAAGGGTATCGAAATCTGATCATGCTTGGAATCACTAAGTACTTTTAAAGCAATACAAATTGGATCTGACTGTGGACTTTGTTACTCAAACAAACTGTCAAACAGGGCGATCGGTATATGACTGTGGTGGCTCTTTTGTTATATTGGCACGTCTAATGTATTATCTTCATGAGCACAAAAACTAGTATGACTGAGACAGGAATATATGGAATCCTGATCTGTTCATGTCGGCCAAATTACCATACCAAAGCGGGGTGGTAGGATAGTTATATGGGTGGACGGTAGGATAGCGATGATAGAATAATAAGATGGTAGAATGACGATGATAGGTTGGTAGTAGAGTGATAGAAGGATGGTAGGTATTCGATGGTAGGAGGGTGGTAGGATGGCAGGTGGAGATGGTAGGAAGGTAGGGCAGCGATAATATGATTAAAAGATACTAATAGGGTAATAATGGTAGGATGATAGGTAGTGGTGGCGGGAAAGTAGGATAGTAATGGTACGATACTAGGATAGCGATTGTAAATTAGTAGGAAAGCGAAGGTAAGACTGTAAGATAGTGATGCTAGGGTGATCGGAAAACGATGATAGGATGGTGAATTACATTTCTAGAATTGTTTGAAGTAACATTTAAACTTTTTACAGCAATGGAATCAGATTATTCTGTTGTGGCTGGTTTCTGCCGTATCGTGTTGGAAGAAACGCCAAAAACACGCACATTCGTCCGAATACTGCATTTCATCATACACCTACGTATCATTTATTTTCTAATGAATACAAAACCCTGTATTCATCTCCCAACGGATACTGAAAAATATTCAAACGCTTTATAACAAGGCTTATACACTGTTTAATATTTAAATTTTGCCTTCTCATCCTGTTTTTGCATTATCATAAAAACCTGTAAATATGACGTCATCATGTTCAATCCCAATAAATTATTTAGAAGAGAAATAATTAAATTCCGCATCTTAGTATACACACAGTCGGGCATATGAGAGAAACCTTTTGGCGAAAAAATAACAATAATTGGTTAAAGCTAGAAATGATTTACCGCTCTTCAAACAGGCTGTATAAACAATAGGAAAGTTTCTGTTAGTGTGATGAAGGCGTGAACACGAGAGGTGCAAATGTTTGCTTCCTCCGTTAATTTGTTTCACATTTATAAAAGATATGTAGTTTATATTAATATTTTTGATACCAGTACAGAATGCGTGCTTTTCCACGCTCTCATTATGAGATGTTACAAGGAATGTACCGAGTGCCAAGGAAATGTTCCTTGTTTAAACGGTTACAGGATATTTTACAGAACAGAAATGGCCAAGTACATCAGTATCGTATATAACTTCACTTTGATGGAATTTTGCTTTATATATATCAGTCCAATATATTGGTGTGTAGTCTTGATGTTGAAAATAAAAAGCAAATGTTAGCTATGTTTTGCAAACGGCTTAATCGCTGGAACGCTCTATGCTACCCCTCCAGGGTCAATTTGTATAGTCTAAATCTTTATCAGAGGCATTTTGTATACTAGTATATGTTATCATACTGCTGATGTTTCCCGCTATTGTTGGACTTATGCATTTATTGTAAATAAAATCTTGAAATCTAAAATTCTGTTTAACCTTTTAATTAAATGAAAAATAACTAAAAGATCATTTTTGGTAATAATTGACCAACCACTAAGACCAGTGTGGTAGACTAAGGGACGAAGGCTGTGTCTGCCAAACACGTGCATTCGATAACAATTTTGCTTGCACTGGTACATCAAATTAAATTTCACTTCAATGTATATTACAAATAGTTCAAGTGGCTTTACCTCTTATTTAATATGTTTAATTTAATGAGACTCCATTTTGGGAAGTGTGATATGTATATTTGATTAAGATATTTCCAAGGGTCAGATATTGCTTATTTATTTGTAATAACACCAGTACGGCAAATAATGTCATAAGAAGTGTGAATAAGTCGAGTATTTTGAAAAACGAAAATAAACATCAAACGGGCGTATTTCAATATTGAAAAGTCTTTATCTGTTTCGCTTTTGCATAACTTTCCTTTTCATATTTACTCTGATTTTACCATTAAAACTTTGTAAGCCTTAATTGATTTTTGTGCAATGATATACGAGTTCATTTAAACTTTTAATATTTATAATACAAGTGTCTTTTCTTTACAAGTGCGGAAAGTCTTGACCTATCACCTAGACATTCTGCCAGTTGGCTTGATAAGAATGAGACACATTTCTTAGATATGTTTTGGACAAGGCCTTTGATCCAGTATCTATCCACAACAATAGTAAAAAAAGTCATAGTCTGTATTTACATGTGTACAACTCTCAGTCATAAGAAGTTTTCGCACGTTTGTTTGTGTCTAACCCTTTATATAGCAGCCACCATTAGTACATATACTAGGCGAATACGCAAGAAAAGTGGTGCTAATATTTAGTTAGCGCGCCAGGTGTAAAGTACCCATACACGTTACTTGTAATTTACCTTGAAGAAGCGGGGATTTAAATTCGAAACCCACTGCTTCGTAGTGCACTCGATTCCGTAACGCAATGGACAACGTAGTCCGTTATTTCACGTGCTCGTTAGGAGTTCCGTTTGGACCATCGATATTTATATTTCTGAACCCCATACCTCGAAAGTCGAAATCACGAAACTATGATGATGAAAGTAGAAACCACTAAGCCTCGATGATGAAAAACGCGATATCATTTGGCATTTAACCATCGTTGTTTCGTGTTTTCCTTATCATGGTTTCAACTTTCACCATCGATCTTTCGACTTTCGACTTTCATCATCATGCTTTCGACTTTCGATGGTGGTGAAAGTCGAAAGTACGATGGTGAACACGCGAAATGATATCGTGTTTCATAATCGTGGTTTCGTGATTTCAACTGTCACCATAGTAACTTCGAATTTTCACCATCGTGATTTCGACTTTCACCATGGTGTTTTCGATTTTCATCAACGTAGTTTCGGTTTCGTGATTCCGACTTTCGAGATGTGGGGTTTAGAAATAAAAAAAATCGATTGCTCAAACGGAACAACGTAGAGACGAGTAGGATTATGTCTAAAATTAAAATAGTCCTAATCCTAACCAAAAACTGACACGTACCTTCATGAAAAACACAACGAAAGAAACTCATAACAGATTCTCTATTCACTGTCGGGCTCAGGTAAGAGCAGGAGGTTTAAGGTGCATCATGCACGCATATTCTATACTCATTGCAAAATGCCCTTTGTGAAGCCCTTACATCCACAGACCTAAGTAAACTGGCCATTTTATCGTACTTGCGGCTATTTCTTACAGCAGTTTACAGTAACATAATTAGATAATTGTTTAATTAAAGCTTCACTCGTCATTTTTTTTCTTTGTTCAACAATATTACAACGTGTGCGGGCTAAAACTGACTTCTTAACTTTGTTCACCAAATTTGTTATACGTTCCATCTTTAAATGTACAATAACTAATTTTTCAATAAAATTAGCTCAAAATTACAAAATCACATTATTTCATACCTAAAGGCGGGGAAAATTTAATGATAATTTGTTGTTTTGATTGCAATCCCGGTACCTGCCCTATGTCACGCGACCATAAATTTACAGAAAATGCCATAAAACTACTGACAAAATCTTTAAATGGATCCTTGAATCTTTTAACATGTTTTGGTCACACTAATTAGTCGCTGTCCTGCGCTTTAAACACCGGAAATGACGTGACTGTAAAGATTTACCCGACTTATCAACGAAAATCTTCAACAAAAGCGCTTCCTGAGAACCTTGGGTAGCTAATTACGCTCCTGTACCGTACATGGAATTTCTTTTTCTATTCGTAGTTAACGTCCAGTACACGATTGCAAATAAGGAAGACTTTAAAAAAGTAAAGAAGAAAAGCAATAGAACCGATATTTATTACTGGGATTTTATTATTTGGCGTTTTCTTCGTCACTCTTAAATCACAAACACCTTATTTTTTCTGACGTAAATTCATCATTGTATTCTTTTTGTTTATGAATCTACTAAGTCAAATACAAATTGTTATGATTTTAAAATGACTTCTTGTGCCAATTTTCTTATGCCGACAGGAGGTCATTGTCATTCAGCATTAGCATACGAATAGCAAACTGCAGAGTACAAATCTTAAATACAAATATCTGAAGCTTCTTCTAGGTATGAAAGACGCATTTTTCCGTCTGAAATCTTACTGTCGATATGTTAAGAGTTTGAAGATAAATGTGTCAGTTATATCTACTGCATACATTTGTTGATATGCAATTTACGAGTACTCGAAATACTTTAATCTTAATCTCCAGCTCCAAGGCCAAGGTAAAAGTATTATTTGGTGATGCTGGTTAAAAAAAAGATAATGTTATAATATTACTTAAGGAAATCAATTCAGAAAAATATTGCCTTGGTAAGTTTTTGTCTTTCGGATTATGTTAATTTTTATTGACATTGTCTAATGCTTCATCCTGAGAAAAAAAACCCAGATGATCTGGCCTAGCAGCCTAGCAGCGTGAAGTTAGCAGCCTGTACTGCTAGGCTGCTAGGCTGCCAACTTCACGCATATTCCAAAGCACACTTTATTATTTATTTACGCACATTTACTTTGATAGGTGTTGACAACAGAACAGCCCTGTCTTTTTTCGAGCCAACTTGTTTCCTTGATGTTTACATATTGCATTAGTAATAGTTATTAGGGCATTCTACTATAACATTGTTTTTATAGCATGTGTCTTTATTAGATGTACTATGTCTAGCATGTATCACATTGAATTCATTATGTCCGTTTTACACTTTATGTCTTTTGTTGAATATTTCAAACCACGTTTATTTGCGTGTCAGTGAATTTCAGTCTGTATGCGTATTTATCATTTCACACGACTCATTAGTTTTCAAATACTTAAAGACAAATGGAATGGACTTCAATAAAGATGTCGTTTTTGTCTCTTTTTTAATATTCTTTGAAAACTAAAATATTGAAGCAATAATCAAGTTACTGTCACGAACCAACCATTAACTTATTATATACAGAGGGCAAATACATTTCAAGAGACTGTGAAATTTTCATATGGATTGTAAAAAAAAACCATTGACAAAACAAGAAAACCAGAATTCAACGACGATTCAACTTGTTTATCAATATACCACACGTAAAAAACAGCATCGTTTATGAGCAGGAGCGAAATTCATTTTCAGTTAGCTTTGATTTTTCTGTTTTCTTCATTCATTGTTCGGACCTGAAACCTCTTTCTGTCAGTCTATAACGATCTGGCCTAATATGTTGTTTGTAGCTATACAAGAATACGACCGTCTCGTATTCGATACTGTGACTAGAGAAAACAATTTAGGGAAATTGGATAAATTTATAATTAAGTGTTCAACATGATTCTCAAATAACCACAGACTTCTGAAATGAAATTAATGTTTTATAATTCACGTGGAAAGAAACATTGAATTTCGAAATAATCGCTTTTAACTGAAAACGAAACACGACCCTTTAATACGACCACCGTCATTTAGATTAGGTGAACCCTGTGTAATAATACGCCTTAAAACAGACGACATTTTCTTTTTAGCATCAGATTTTATTTTATAATAATTTCGTAATTTTCTTTCATTTCTGAAGACCTTATTGTTTAATTATGACATTAAATTTTTGAATGGAAATATCTCTTTAAATAGCATCGACAGAAGAAATAAAGCATGTTAACTACAGACACGCGGGATCTGTCTATGAAATGGACCAGTGGTCAGAAATAGGACAAGGGCAGGTGTGGTTTCAATGGAAACATTTTTTTTTTTGTCTTTTCCTCCTTCATGGGCAATTTTACGAGGTTATATTGCATTTTCCGCCTTATCTGTAATTACCATGGATTTCATTTTTTCCGCTATGCATGCACTGTATCTTTATGAACAAGTTTGGGTTCAGTACGCATGCATTACAATAGTCGTCCCTTTCTTGCTATGCCCGGTTTTCGAAGTTATATTTCAGAATTATTTCAAGATTAATTACTAATATTAGCTCTTCCACAGACATTCACGTGAATCATAGTAAATTAGTTAGTAAATCTAATATGAGCTGCGCCGTGAGAAAACCAACATAGTGCGTTAGCGACCAGCATGGATCCAGAACAGCCTGCGCATTCTCGCAGTCAGGTCAGGGACCATACTTTCAGAGCCTATTACAATTAGAGAAACCGTAAGCGAACAGCATGGATCCTGACCGGACATGGCGGCGCGGCTCATTATACCTTGCAATTTGTACTCTGTTCTAAATAAACCTCTTTAATGAATACGGAAAATGATTTCTATATCATTTTGTTCTTGGAACATTCATTTACCTTATCTTGCCTTGTTTGGAGTTTGAACCGCTTTAGTGTCACCCATTGACCTATATGTAGCATTCTTCTCTTTTCATTACGTTCCGAAATAACCGAAAACTTGCAAAAGGACAGTATACACTGTGTATGATTATTTAAAGCATAAAACCCATTTAGTGTAATACTGATTTAAGTCATTCACCTCTGACAGAAAACGACGAACAACTTTTGAGTCGAAACATACCTTAGAATAATTTTATTCCTTCAGGAAATACCCTTTGAAGTCTGTTTTTTTTTTCTCTGCAATAAACTTATGAATAGATCAAATAAGTTATGACATTACGTTGTAAAGTTCATTGAGGAATCAGTCAGTTCTTTATTGATCTTCGATGAACTTTCTGAAGAGTTTTTACAGGTACATTGGGTTCTATATAAAATCCGTTTGTTTCGCTTCGGTGTTTCCATTATTCATTTGCCAAGAAACTGATGCATTGAACCATTTCTATCGTGCTTAGAAATTAAAGAAATAAACGCATTTCTTTAATTGGAAATAGGCTGATAGAATATTGCGTGGACTTATTATCAGATTTGAATTATGTTCGCACTAAGAGAACTTTCATATTGATTGGAGAAAATTTTTAAGTCTGTGTCAGTTTTTCTATAGAAGCGTTGTGGCAAAAGTCGTTTTTTTCTTAGATATGTATATAGAAAATAGCTCGCTTGCGCCACCATACATCTTTACTTAAAGTTAGATATAACTGACAAATACAAAAGTTCTTATAGTGCAAAACATAACTTGATAAGCAGTAATTTCTAGTCGGATAGAATCTTCACACCCTACTATATGAATACTTCTAACATCACAAAACCTCTGCAAAATTCATATAAATAAAACGCTTTTTTGCATTTATCTTTTAGTAAATCTATATTCCCTTATACATCCCTTATTTTTTATTTTCATGAATTAATTAAGTCAGCAGTCTTTCGGAATATATTACAAGTAATAATTGTCTCTTCTACCTTATACTGCAAATAAACTCTCGCTGAGCAAATATCACGAAAGACTCTAGTTGAAATCCGCCCATTTATTTATTGAGAGATTCAAATGAAGTCGAATAGTAAACGAGAATTTAATTTCGGCCCCGCCTCTTGACAAGATATCTTGACAAATAAAAGTTATTTACGCGGTTGAAATCAATCCGATACACTCAAAATGGTCTAATATTGTTACGGTCCGTGAAAAAAGTTAAAATCGTTGTATCTGTATTCAAATTAATATCTCTTTGGAGGTAGTGGTGGTTTCAGTTAGCCAGAACTGCGCATGTGTAACAGAAAGATAGATTTTCTATTTATTCCAAGTGCACAAGCTAACAGGAGTTAATAGTTAAATGATCATATCATATAGTTCGCATTTTATATTAAGACGAAAAGAGAACTTTAGATTCGTTTTGTGAAACAGAGAACGGTTTTTAACATATTTTTTGTAATGTTGAAACTTACAAGAAACTGTCAGTTTAATGTTGTTATTAATTAATGACAGTCGTATAAATAGATTGTTAAAGTTGTAAAAATAGATTTATAGAAATTGTTAAATTAGACGTTTAAACAGAGGACAGATGATGGATATAGCTTTAGCTAAGATGGAGCATCTCCACAACCAGGCCCAGGCCATGATGGCACAGAGTCGAGTCTCGCCGTCACTGAGTCACAGCAGTCCTGAACCTCCGACCACGCCCATCGTGTCTCGGGGACAGAGTCTGGTCAACATGCACGGGAGTATGTTAAGTCACGGGCACGACATTCTAAGCAAGCTGCACAAGGTGTCCTACAGCTCGCCGCCACCGATTGCCTGCAGTCCTGAGAACAACGTCTGTAAACTGATCAGCTACCGCGGGGCAAAGATCGCCGCTTTCAACGTGGATGGTCGGGAGCTCATATGTCTACCACAGGCCTTTGAACTCTTTCTGAAACACCTGGTTGGTGGACTCCATACGGTATATACTAAGCTGAAGAGGCTAGACATCACACCTGTTGTCTGTAACGTAGAACAGGTTCGAGTCTTGCGTGGCCTCGGTGCAATACAGCCCGGTGTAAATAGATGCAAACTAATCTCGTGCAAAGAGTTTGACGTGCTCTATGACGATTGTACAAATTCAAGGTAAGAATTATAATTATTTAAACTGTTGTGGATTTTATTGATAAAATGATTGATATATATATATATATATATATATATATATATATATATATATATATATATATATATATATATATATATATATATATACAGTATATTGTAACTGACATATTCTCATGACGAATCTATCAAATATGTGTATGTCATTTTTTTATTCAACGCATATATAATCAATTTGCAGTTTATTTGTGGAAGCCATATTTATATTGACGATATTGTTTGTGAATATAATGCATAAATATGTATGCATTGCTCATTTGCAAGTTCGTGTGGTCCTGAATTTTTGTGGTCACCCTTTATATCATAATGTTGCCAAGGTGTTTGATGATGCGATAAGCAAAGTGTAACTTGATTTCCCATTTAATATTTTAGCTATTAATAAAATTTGAATGTAAAATTATTTAAATATTTAATTATAATAGCGTGTTTCTATTTAATAATTAAATGGCTTGAAACAAATTCTGTGGAATCAAAAGTATTGATAGAAGAGTTTGATAAACATTTGATATAGTTTGCTTTCTTCAATGTTTTTTGCTCTTGTGGTAAAATACACACCTGTCTTTCCTAAAAATATGGACTGAATTTTTCCCACTGTAAACAGAAACATCACTGCATCCTTTTGGAATCACCTGCACACATATAAGAGTTTTATCAATTTCATTTCCGAAATTCCTTTAAAATTCAATTCTTGTAACACTTCAAGAAACGTTTTTATTACTTTTGTTAGAACACTTAATCACAATAAACATTGCATGATGTCCACAGATTTTGCAGATAAACCAAAAACTGATTTTTGATAACGGTAATAACACGGCATTTAAAAGAATATAAAATGAAGTGAGAGTGAATATGGAAGTTTAGTTTAAACAAATAAGACGAAAATGTAACAGAAAGGAGGCTGCAAGAAATTTCAAGGAAAACAATGGGAAAAATGTTCATCACTTTGGTAAAGAACTAAGCACCCTATTCTCCTTTGATCATCCGGAATTGACAGATTTTGGAAGAAATTGATCATTTAAGGACGTTTGCAAATAAAGTTTCTATACATTTTGTCCTTAATTACACGTGTATCATTAACCATTAAAAATACTTAAGTAACTTAAAAAAGAAAGAAAGATTTTTTCAACATATTTTTAGTTCATTAATGATCATATTATTATTTTATCATAATTACCATTAATTCAGTTGTAGTTATTATTATTATCATTATTATTATTATTATTTGTAACTACTATTGCATACATTACATAAGTAGTAGGAATAGTAATTAAGATGAATGTAACTGCATTATTCAATGTAAGCTCCTGAAAGTAAAATAAGTGTGCAGATGAAAAACAAAATTGCAAATGCACAACATATTCCCACTTTTGAAGAAATTCTGCATTAGATTTTAGTTTGTTTAATGACTCCATGTTATTTTTTTTTTGTTTCTGTATTACCACTGCTCGGTTTAAACATGTGTTCATTCAGGGGAAAAAAAACATTTGAGCCGTGCCATGGGAAAACCAACATAGTGGGTGTGCGACCAGCATGGATCCAGACCAGCCTGCGCATCCGCGCAGTCTGGTCAGGCTCCATGCTGTTCGCTTTTAAATCCTATTGGAATTGGAGAAACTGTTAGCGAACAGCATGGATCCTGACCAGACTGCGCGGATGCGCAGGCTGGTCTGGATCCATGTTGGTCGCACACCCACTATGTTGGTTTTCCCAAGGCACGGCTCATTTATACTTTAAGTACAGATGCATAAGAAAATCTTTAATCCATGAAGCTGTGGTACATCAGAAAGTATGAATACATATAAAATAATTAATTTATTTCTCTCAGACGTATATCTTGTAATGTTTATTCAGAAATGGGTATTCTGATTAAATAATTAACATTAATTCTGTTTAATATACGGTTTCAGAGAAAATCAGATGTAGTCAAATTAGAGGAACTGTTAGGTTTTCCATGTTTCAATGTTTCACTCTCTTTGTCTGTGAGACATTGCAATGTAGAAAGCTCTATAGCTGATTTGTCATAATATTTTTGAAATGTTCCAAGACAAATATTAGCGGATATAAGATAATAATGTTAATAATGCGAAGCGTAATACATTATTTGTTGTTAACAGGAAATTGAAAAGAATGCGTACAAGAGAAGGATACGTTTTCTAAGATAAAGTTTTATGAAATAAGAACTTATTTCATAGGCAAATAGATTATATCTTGACATATGAAATATGTGATTAGCAAACAAAATATGTACATGAAGTTCAGGTTTCCTATCTTTATTTGATATTCACGATTTTTTAATGTTAACATAATAATACACTTAACGGTTTAGCTTTTTTTAGATTTAGATGTTTGCATAGCATTTTAAATATATCGTAAAAACGTCCTTAGAAGGTAAATATTATTAAAACCTAACAAATATAAAAAAAACTTATATATTTAGTTTCAAAACGTCTGGTTCTTCTATGCAGTGACGATGGTAATTCTTGAACAGAAATGTACAGGCCAGTAGAAGACAGTGACATGCTAGATAGAAGAATAAACACACTCGAATAAACATTAAACCGGTATTCTGTTTGAATTTGCCAAATTGCCAAAGTGAAGCCTAAAACAAACCTGGAACATTCATTTTAGTGTAGAAGCAATATTTTATCACATACATTATTTGCAAGATGTTTACTTCATTCTGTAGAAATGACAGAACCGTATCATTTTAAGTTCATGAAAATGACTTTTCCGTCTTTGAAAAGCTTTAGTAGTGAATACAGTTTCATAAAAATAAAAAAAAACAGATTTTACATAAATCAAACAATACTTTTCCTCTCAAATTCTTGGGATTAGAGACTTAACATTCAATATGCTAGTTTTTGAGCGTTAAATTTTACACACCTTTTAATGTGTTGGTCCATAGTGTCCCAACCATTTACTAAAGAATCTTCTTAAAGTCCGATAACTCTGATAGTAATAACCAGTTGTATTGTGAAGTGCACGCGCCTCCTTGACATTTTGTGTAGGTGACTAAGCATTTTAAAGTCACATCTGTAATTTTATACACACCAGGGCAGTAGTACGTCTGTCATGTGCCTCTTCAAAAGTTAAGAAATATTTTAAATCTGCAAAACCTGAAAATTCCATGTATACGATTGATACTGTGGCTTAAACGATCAGTTTAAAATCAGAGCAAAAACGAATAAATGAGTCGTGAATGTTTTTTTCCCTTTTTTTGTCTACCATATTTACTAAATATGACATAACTGCGACTTGAGGATTTCGCAAATGTATCTATACATAATATATTATTAGAAAGAATAATAATCTTGGAAAGATTACATATATCTGGCATAATGGTGCCAAAGAGTGGCGTTTTGACTCCAGCTTGCTTCCATAATTAAAGATTTCTAGCGTTTTTACTGGATTGCTTTCTAGTTTGCATACCTTCATACTTAAATTAAAGACTGACAAAATACGGAACTGAAAGGCAGCTATTATTTTGACATTACTCGATATTTTAATTGATTGTAAATTAATATAACAGTTTTATTTCATTTTCGTGTGACATAAGATTACCTAGTTTAAAACAGAAGTTTATTAATATTGGCCATAGTGTGAACTTGGAAATGATATTTGCAATTTGCATCCTGGCTAGCTTACGAACTTGCCACCAATGAGCACGTTGTCCTTGAACAGTCGTCAAAGAGAATGTAAGATAAAAACATCGCATGACATTTACCGCATAAAGAAGAGAGAGAGAGAGAGGGGTGGAGGGGGTGGGGGCGGTCTAAAATTAAGGAACATCTCAAAGTAGTATCAGAGAGCAAAACGAAATCAGCTGTCCTTGAAATTTGCACTAACTATCTTGGTATTACAGTACATTTAAAACTGGTATTAGCAAAAAGAAAGAAACTTAAAAATTGCGCTTAACATAATTCAAACTGGTATCAAAGATTATTTAAAATTTGCATCAAAGCATAAAACTTGCATAATAGACAGATAAAACATATTGATTTTGACGTAGGGGAGAGGACAACTTTTTATTAACATCAGTGTGAAAAACAATTTAATTTTGGCATCAGAGTAGAAGACGAACCTGATATTGGCCAGCTTGATATTGGCATCATACTTGAGAAAATCAAGAGTAGAGAACTACTTGATATTGGCATCAGAGACAAAGAACAACTTTATATTGGCCTCAGAGTAAAAGATAACTTTATATCGGCATCATATAGTAGAAAACAGCTTGATATTGGCATCAGAGTAGAGAACAATTTGATATTGGCATCAGAGTAGAAGACAACATGCTATTTGCATAGTAGAGAACAACTTGATTATGTTTAAAGAGAAAGAGAAAATTTTGGATTGAGAGAGAACCTAAATTCGACAGTTAATAGGGAAATTGGGCAAATAGCTCGAAAAAGACACCAGAAAACATATACGATTCGTATTAGAGAGGGACTATCTTTAACACTTAGCCTGCTGGCGGCAAGTGGTTCTGCCTTTGCCAAGATCAGCCTGCACCTCCGTGCAGGCTGATCATGGTCTGTACTATTCGATATTCAGTCAGTAAATTTTCAGGGAACACCCCTTCGAATAATAAATGGTACTGTCCAAACGGAATGATAGACCAGTCCATTTTAGAAAATGCTGACATAAAGCATCTATATTCACTCCCTTGTTCAGGAAAATCAGTCTTATTCAAGGAGAACACTACGTGCCTTAAAGTTACAAAGTTAACAATTTCTTTTGGCTGGAACCTAATGATTCTATACTTACTTAAGAATAAATTAAAAATAGTTCTATCTAAATTGAAAAACAGGGTGTGTTTCTTTTCTTTCTTTCTTTTTTTGCAGAGAAATGCTTATAGTGCTAGTATTTGAGATAAGCTATCTAATGATAAAATGGACTTTAATAATTATATCTTTTTAAGCTTTTTTACAGTGTTTCGTATTTGAGTCGACTTGAGGAGTGACAGTTAAATAGCAAAGTAATATGATATTATGAAAATTTGCTAACACTTCAAATGAATTACCACCCTAGAATTCGGTTTCAATCTGTTTAAAGCTAATTTCACTACAAATGCCTGTTTGATTATGTTCGTTACATGGTTTAAATGAAGACAAAAATAAATAATACGTTTAGCAAAGCTTTTAGATTTAATTTACAAACTCGTAAACCATTTTGACAAATGTTATTTTATTTCTCATTAATATTCATTAGTAATTTACGTATGGCAATCAAAATAATACAATTCTACTCAACAGATTTATTAAATTTCGCCATCATAACAAAGAAATATATAATCGGGGACTCAAATCGTATATATTTTTATTACATTCGCACTTCATAGTTTATTACAAATATGTTAATTTCCTCACGTGGACAAAGGTTATTTCTTTGTACACAACCATACGTATTTAATTACATTGACTTTTAATTACAAAGTTCATACGCGTTTTATTTCGACTTTTATGGAACATGACAACTAATTTAAAGCAATGATTGCCAGTCCAAACGTTTTAGATACAAAAAACTCCATTGTTTCCAGTATATTTGTATAATTAACAAAAAGACGATTCAAACTGCGGCGAGATTTCACATCCTAGGATCAGTTGCCAGACCCTAGACTAAGGTGTTACATAATGAAACGGGCTGGCATTTATTTGATAAAATTCACATATGCAAAATAAAGCGATTCAAACTTCAAAGAAACGCATGCACGGACCTGAAAGCACGAAACTGAAAAATGACATCATTATGCAAATTATGACTAAAAGGTACAAAATAAACAATGTGCACAAAATTTGGTTCATAGCTGTAGCCGGAATGTAAAAACAAAGCCCGTCTGCAATTCGGTGAAGTTTAACAGAAGGAAACAGTACCCAGCGATGTAACATTTTTATTATCGCAGCCTATTTGACTTGCATTTTTTATGCATCTATGTGATTGCAATGAAATATTTTTAACATGCAATACAAAAGGAAAACCAAACCTCAGCTATCTAAAATTTTAAATAATTTTATACAAACTTTTTAGTGTTTTTGTTTGCTTAAACATTGATTTTAAATGCAATAAAGTCACTGCTTAATGCGTTTAAGGTATATTTTTCACTTTTCATTTCGTTTGCCTCGTATTGTGATATCGCCTCGCCAATTAAATCTTTATCAAACAATAATTTTCAACCGTTTAACACAGTTTAAAGGAGTCCAAACAATGAAATTAACTTGCGATATCGAGATACGGATTTATTCTGAAAATCCGGGCTTTTCCGTGATCCCAGACCATACGGCACCTAAATAGGAAATGGAAAACTACAAACGAGACCAAAGCTCTCCGGATATAAGCACTTCTCGGACCTGTTGAATTAAATAATGTTTTGCTTTATGGTATCTCAGTGAATAAACGCCATAGATGTTCATGTTTGGTCTAAAATGGAAGAAAAGTGGCGTAAAAAGCTACAAATCACCAGGACCAAGGCACTGAGACTACATGCTTATGCATATTGCCACGATTTCAAAATTCTTAATTTCAAAAAGACTCTCACTTCCAGCAGAAAATGTCAACATCTTTCATATTTCTATTTCATATTTTGCTTTTATTTCTATTTGAGTTTTGCCTTGGATGTCAAAAATGTGGTCGAAAAATATTTTAACGGTGCGTTCGTGCAACGGCTGTATAGTGACTTTTTAACAATTGGAGAGATTGCGTCTCTTTTGACTTTTATTACATCCAAGTGAGATTTGATAATTAATTAACATATGTTTATAAAAACAGCACTGACACAATAAAGACAGTTAAGTTCAGTAATTAAATTTTTGATTTGAAGTTCGCTGACAACGGATGACATGCATAGATAATATTTAATCACTTAAGAAGACGGTGTTTAACAGCCTGAAATAGTCGACACTAACCAGGAACAAACAAGTTTCCCATTGTCAAGAAACACTGGCATATGTGAAGATTTATTAAGTTCATCTGCTAAGTAGAATGGCAAAGGTTAAATATGTTACTGTTTTAATATACAAAGATATTCTTATTTAATTTCGTTTTCATTTCTCATAACTTAGCATTTAACAGTACAACTTTGAATAAATAAGCAGAGCTGTGGATTGTATACATTAAAGCGTAGATTCAAGTTTTATTTCTGTTAAATGAAATGTTCAAATGCACAAATAACTGCTTTCTTAACATTTTCTTTTCTTTCTATAATGAGATATTTTCCCAAGACATTAATCTTACAGGATATGTTAAAGAAAATAAAACGCAACGTTTGTATATCACATCCTAGTAAAATGGTCTGTGACTGGAGTCCAGTAATTTAGTATCCTTAAATATTTCGATTTTTAACAGTTTCCAATTAAATTTTATTATGCTCAAAAATTACCTAAAAGATACCCATCCAGGTATATTATTGTCATACGGACAATTGAGGCGATTCTTTTCAGTAGATTTTGAAGTAGATATGGTTGCAAACAAAAATCTATCAATTTACAAACGAATTGTCAGAAGCTACAGTCAATTAACATAACAGATAAATATCCATTCATTTGAAATTGATGCCACATTTCTATTCTTTATGATAAATGTATCTCTTGTGTTGACGACAAACCTCCAGTGTGAGGTAGGCAAAGAGGTGATCTGGAATGACCCACACTATCACTTTCAAAGGTCTTTTTTATATTTGACGTAGGTTTAATTTACCTTAAACACGGATTTGTATTTGTTGGGTTTTTTCTGTCACAAAGCAGAAATTTGAGTATTACTCATTTGAAACAAGAGCTGTTGTTTTAAACCTTGTGCATGGTATTCTATGGAAGCTATTGTTCAATGCTTGACCAAAGTCATTTGCCTGTGAGGCACTGAAGAAAGATTCTAAGGAAATTACTTCTTAATTTACTGATAGGTAAAGTTTGTATTATTCATGATATAAAATACCTATAACTCTGTTGTCTCTGGTGCTTTTGCCAAGTATTCTAAACAGTTTTGGCTTTTTTGTTCGCAGACAAAAGGCAACGTAATCACCGGAAACATGGCAAATTGTTTAAAAGCTTCTTAGGTCACAACTAGAATCTGATCCCTCATCTTGTTAGCAAGAGACTAAAAGTGAACCCGACCAAAATCATACAGAGAAACAAGGAATTAGTGGCCCAATTTTAAAATATTTAAGGCGGAGCGGTAAGCGAACTTAATTTCTTACCTACATAGTCAATCATTTACAAGTCGTCGAAATCTCAGTTAGTATTGCGCCCCAAACCTCTGTTTTATCACCGTGTCCTGCCGTCGAAACGATTTTCATTTCACCATCGGATGGATGAGGGCATGCTATCTCTTTAATTGAAACCGGTGTCATATTTCTTATCAGTTTAAGCAAATGTCACTGGATTGAGATGAAAATCAGTCTTATTTCACGAAAATAAGCGTTTAAAGCCATAATGTCGCAAGTACACTGTGAAAGGCAAAATCTGTTACAATCTTATTGTTGCAGTTTAATAAATAATGCAGGACTTTAGAATACTTCAAATTCAAATGATGCCGATTATTTTTCAATTTTTGTGAAGCGAATTTTATTTATGATGATCGATCTACATTAATAAGCTACACCTAATCGATTTGAAGTTGTATAATCACGGCAAATTTAGCATTAACCTTGTTATAGAGGATCGTGTTAAATTTACACCCTGCACCGCCTATAATATATCAGAGTGTCTAACCTTGAATCAAAATAAGAAAAAATAAACCGCGTTTAAATATAGAATACAATTAAGAGAGATATGAACGGTTTAGCGAATGTCCCCAGCCTTGTTTTATATCTTGCACGTTACAGAACCAGGGGCATCTTTTGTGTTTGGTTGAACGTCGCACCGGCGCAACTATAGGTCATATGGCGACTTTCCAGCTTTGATGGTGGACGAAGACCTAAGATGCCCTTCCGTGCATTATTTTATCACGGGTGTGCACCTTGGTAGAATCACCGACCCTTCGTTCGCCAGTTGGGTGACTAATTCATCGTCTCGAGTGAAGTTCGAACCCACAAAGGTCAAGGCCAGAGGCATCTTGTGAAAATAAATCTTTTGTTTATTTGACCTATGTGTTCGCATTACTCAGGATGGTCAACCGGTGGCAAATGTTTATTTAGATACACAGCGCCAGTTCTGTTAATATGTCAAAGAAGTATTGGGCACTGGTGCGAGTGGAGTTCATGGGTTCGAATCGCGTAACAGCTTAACTTGACTTCGGCCGACAGGATATATAACATAACGAGTTTAACATGTTTGAGAGGCGGTGTCTACCGTTTTGAATAACAATTTTAATTGAGTGTAAATTTACCTAACATGGTCGAATACAAGAAGCTTGCAGGGCACCAGATTATGAGAGACTGTGAACGTGAACCGGTCTTCATCAAATAGCTTCGCATTATTACTAGTAATGACAAAATGCGAAAAATATAATAATTGCCCTAGACCTATAGAAGGGCCTGAATAAATGATAGAAATAAAAATGCAATAGATGGTAAGATAACGATCTAACAAGGCAGACTGATAACCCATGCAGATATTAACTGGTTATATATCATTTTAATATGTTCTAGCATCGGAAATGACACTGTCGGGGAAAAAAGCAGAAAAGAAAATTGGTAACACTGAATAGTTTGAAAGCATCAAAATATTCAAATGAGCATTGGAGAATATTCAAAATTTACACAATTTTGACAAATATTATTTGTCAGTCAAGTTATCTCTTTTTATTAGTTTTCGCTTGACGGGATGATATATTTGTATGCGACAATGGAGTCTGACTGGGCAAGCGGTGATTCGCATGCATAAATAACAAGAAGCTGTCTTTAAAACTTTCACACTGATTTAAATGATAATTTACCGTGAAAAAGAATCAATTATGGGTATAGAGGGGTACTCCATGTATCAATTCATTGACAATGCGACAGCTAGACTGTCTTTTTCGTCAATTTACTAAATTCTGGCACATAAATGGACCCGCTGATTAGGCATGGTGTCGTATGATAAACACCATTAAAATTCACTCGCGCACTTCATTTCTCTAACCCCTTGCGTGATTTGATGTGGTTTGTTTCATAATCATTGGCCGAAAACGGTGATTTGTTATAATTCTAAAATGGAAAAATAATCCATTAAGTTTTTTTTAATTTACGTATTTGGAATGAAAAATGGAAAGTCATATGACGGCAACGGGGTTTCTCGATCATTATCTGAACTGAGCCAAGATTAAGCCCACATATTTAAACTTTAGTGTCCCAATATTCAGACATATGATATTTGTTTAAAACTAGTATTCCCATTTGGTATAATAACTCACAGGTAATCATAATCATTTCAGTGCGTTTCGGGTAGTTTTTGCACTGACCTACGTGAACGTTAACGTTGACGTTGCTTTGTACGCAGTGGAGATTCTCAAAATGACGTCATCCTACGTAGATCAGATCATTTATCAGTGTCATCCATTTACATTTTATACACATATAAACATAAAAAAGCACATAGCATACAATTAAATGGCCATTCTATATAGAATTATAAGAGACTATATATAACTCTAACGTATATTATACGTCTATAATCGATCATTTAATCGACGGCAACCCGATGCGCTGTTAGTTAGTTTTATTCTTACCTAGATCAGTTATTTTGGCCTTTTGCAGTTAAAACTATTCGGTATATATGACGAAATAAGAGCTGTTGCCCTCGATCTTTTTGCAACAGTCCTTAACCAACCCCTTTTTTCCTTATTGTTCCAAAAATACCCATGAAATACGTTACCTGAAGTCCTTACGTATTGAATGACTCAGCTATGCTAGTATTAGAATGGGCGTCGACCTTTTTCGATTTGATCATTTTTATTTGCTAATATTCATTCATAAATTACAATTTTCATGGATACTTTAACACATTACAGTAAACACGAATATGCAAATCTGATTTTAAGTCAAAAGCAAAAGGGTTGTATCACAAGCTTATCCAACATTTATAACGACCCTCCCCTGAATAGATTAGAGTATGAGATGCTGACAGTAATGTTTAATAATGGGCGTTGACTGATACCATTAGGCACAAAAATAATATTATTCCATTGACAATCAGCATGTTTCATTCTTCTATATATACCTCTGGATAAAATCTATTTTTGTGCTTCAGAATTAAAATCATTTTGCGCTCGAAGACAATTGCATTGAACCGCGTTATTACAAAATTGCGTTTTCGTGGGCAATTTATTTTGCATGATCGTATTCTTAATTCAAAAAAATATTCTGCTGTATAGAAATAATGCCTAATAAAATATCAAAGAAATATACCGCAATTTGATATCCCCGCTACACGTGCGGATATTACTTAATCAATTAAATATATCATTCCCTAGGAATGAGTTCCAGAAAACGATATCAATCATTTACCGTTTCTCTAAACTTCGGATCGTGCATAAGCTTGCTATTGAGCTATAAATTTAAATGATTCGAGAAAAACAATACTCATAATATTGCATACAATCATGATAAAAATCAGATGTTCTTTGAAATTGGATGTCTGATTTAATAACGTTAATTGTTTAGTTATTGTACAGCCGTCGCGGCCCTTATCAGCAATCAAACGTTTGATATTTCTAAAATTAGAGGAATTCTATCATTTCTTGACGTAAAGCGCGTGCAGGGTGCCACTAAATAATGGCAATTAAATATACATATAAAATAATAAAAACATATCTTTCAAGTGCAAAACATACCGGCATGTTCTTCTTTTCTCAAAAAAAATATTTTTGCAGAATGTCAGCCAGATGTATATCAATATTTGTATCAAGGAATGAACAGTAAAATAACTGCCATGGAGAGGATATATTAATGTGTTTGACAACCCTTCATATAAAACATGTAGGAATTAAAATTATATGACCTACACTTTTCGTTATTTTCTTATATGATAATGACGGAGATCGAGGGAACTGTCTTTATCCTTGACGACAAATAAATTTGAAATTAGATCCTTTGTTAGCATAGCACGTAACAAATCAAAATAATAGCAGACTCAGTTTGAATGAGTCTTTTCATGACAGATATAGAGTGCAATATGCAGTACATTTTACATTCACTAGCACAAGCCGAATGCATTATCCGAAAGTATGAGAATGTACAACCACACTTCGTCCAAGAACGGGACTATTTTCACGGCTGCCACACAACACTTCAAAACTTCTCTTGTGACAGTTAATCAAATTTACAAGAAGGTCATTTGGAAAAAAGCAAATCAACAATTTGACCGAGTCTGTTTATAATTTAAGCGGTTATGAAATGCGCAACACTTCTCGCGGTCCCCAGCACTGGCTTAACAGTAATATTGAATCTGGATTTACTATTTTAACATTGTAGAGGGGTTACCACACTAAGAATACCACACCTGTCTTTGCTGAAACAAGTATTATGTTGGGTGGTGTCTAAATGCATTGAGAGAAAGAAAAAGTGGAAATCACGCTAGAAGATCTACAATCCGCATTAAACATTAATTCTGCTGAAAGTGCGTTTCTTAATACGTTGAAATCTTTGTAAGAAACAAATAGAGATAAGAAAGGAAGTTTAGTACCACGTTTAAGAGTTTCGTAAAAATCCAAATCATTATGGTATATAATAAGACCGGGTTTTCCGCTGACGTCTTCATATTAGACAAATTTATGTCAAATTGCGATTAAGTTTATACACTTTCAGCCAACCTACAACTAACACCATGTAACATTCATGAGGCGGAGACAGAAAAAGTATGTTGTTTATCAGTCAATAGTAAAAATTTTACTTCTTTGATTGTTCCATTAGAATCATCATAACATCTTAACTTGGCCCTTATATTCCATTTTTATAATAATAGCAGTCTCATGCACACCAATTTACCTTGCTAGTAAAACTTTTATATGGCATATAATTGAATATATCGGTTTTTGATTTCTAGAGCCTTCTTCTTTTAGCCCTGTATGTGTGTCTGTCTGCCTGTCGTCTGTCTGACTGCCTGCATGTGTGTCCGTCTGTCTGTCGTCTGTCTGACTGCCTGCATGTATGTCCATCTATCTAGATAAAGATTCATTTACATTCTTTCACAGTTGTGCTGATGTAGAATTAGAAAGAAACAATCGTAAAAATTCAAATACACTCCTTCAACATTACTTTGAAAGCATTAAACTACACCGTAGTTATTGTTTTTATTTTGTGAATCGTCTAAAATGAATAATCAGAATGCGTTTTAACGCATTTCGAGTTAATAAATAGGAATTTTGACAGTTTTATAAGATTCTTATTCGGAAGACCTTGGCAAAGATCCACGTGGATAAACTACAGGTAGATTTTTTGTATTGAAAAAAAAAGAGAACACATCAGTTTCGTTTTTTTTTTTTTTTTTTGTCTACAAATCGTATGTGATGCATTTTCAATAAAGAGTTTTATACTTGTTGTAATTATAAGAAAACTATAATACTTTATATTTTGCTTTCGAAAATTTAAATTAGAGAGATAAGAGACAGTTTCTTATCTTTGTTCGGAAATAAAATGTTTCGTGAAATTTGAAATCCATCACCATTTACACGTGCAAAATTCATTCTGTATTACTGATTGTTCCGATAATTTGAAGAATAGTCATAAGGAACAAATTTCATAGTTTCTGCGTACATAGCTCTTAGAACGCCGAAAACTAACGTAAGTGTATTTTTATACAACATTTTCGTACAAACATATCCCGTATCTTAATGCTTTTCAACATGTACGCCACGCACGTCTGGGAAACATGGTATTACGGTACAAAAACATGTCTACAGAATGATATACTTTCAAAGATTTCAAAGCATTTCAAATATGAGCGTAGTAAAGAGTAACAGGTTATTTTTATGGCTTTCACGGACATGAAAACTCACAGGTTCAGTGGAATCCGGGTGCAGTGAAGGAGGTCTGGTTCACAAGTGCCATTTGAAGACCAAGCCCAGAGAGGCAACATAAACCTGCTAATGTTTCCATGATAACATACGAAACAATTCATTAAAACGCTGAAAGCACGAGATTTTTCATGTCTTCTTTTGAATGAACGCAGCCAGTTATGGTAAACAGAAACTAATTATTACGTTGCACTTACGTTTTTTTAATTGAAAGATATCAAAATAGGTTGTTGACGGGTTTTAAAGTAAACAGTTGTATTAGCAATATGGATTCTCCCGTAGAGACGTTTGAGTTCCGACATGAATGAATAAAATGATCAGTAATATGATAAGACAAAGGATTAAAATTAGAACCATTCATACTCTTCCGGTGTTTCAAGAACGCGGTGTCTAGAATCGTTCTTTAGCATAATGTTCTTATGTTTGAATTTCTTTCTGGATTCATACTAAATGGCACATTTCTTTGGTCAGTTCAGAATGTGTTACTAGTATATACAACGCCATCGCATTGTCTTTTCAAGATTCCGTCCCGTCCGCTTTTATTTGGCAAACGATAAGTTGAACTTGCTTTGAAGAAAATTTCATACCTGTTTATTTGCATTTAGTTCTGTTCAATATAGCTTATTCTTTGTCATTTTGACTATTTTAACGTGCGTTTAAGAGCGTTTCAGTTACAGTACTACACTGACATAACTAGAGTATTTGCTTCCTTAGTTATCTGTTCTCTCATGTTATTGACAACTTCCAAACATGAAACAGAGAGTAACAGCACCAGAGTTATGCCTCAATGTTTGTAAAAGACAATCTGAATTTATCTGATGTTAATAACTAACATGAGTTTGCTGTTCACAGTTGTTTTAACAAGTAACAGATCCAGCCGGATTCACCATACAGCAGACACCTGGCGCGCTTTATGCGTGCAAACTAACAAATTATGTTTAGAACCCATCTTCTTTTCCTCTGCTCGTTAATCAAAACAGATTATCTTTTCTTAATATTATTACAATCTCATCACACGAAAGCTCCAAATTATCTCGATATGTTTAGATGACAAAATTTGTCTGAATTACAGCCAACATGCAGTTTGCCTGAACGATACAGATTACAAGAAAACCAGGTTGAAATTTACAATGCAATATAGGAGACAGGAATGATGTTGTAAAAATATCGAGTATTGTTATAGCCTAAAATATTTGCAGTCGTGAATATTTTAAAGTTTCTATCTTTTGACATGGTTTTATTAGAATTAAGGCATTTAAATTTTCGCGGTTGTAAACTCCTTTGTTATTCACAATTAAGATTCGGTAATTTCGTTTACTTCTGCGCATGCGTGCTTATTGATAATGACGCATGCGCCATTGGACAGTAGCATAAAATAAATACTTTAAACTTGCAAAATACCTTTCTTGAAACATGACTCCGTGTATGAATGAAACAGACAAACCTTTTTCTGATATAGTTTCTCTCACACAAAAAGATAAACTTCGATAATAGTCCGGGGAAAAAGTAATTTGCATACAATATTTTCACACACCGATGCCATCGGTTTTACGTGGTGTTTAGTGCGAACACTGCAGCCGTCCTAAAATCATTTCATTCGGAACGCTAGGTCAGGTATCAAATTTTACTTCAAAAAGAAACAAAATACAAAACTAAATTTTGTCAGTTTCATTTGACATTGGTGCACGGATTAACCCTAAAGAAATAAGATATTAAAGAATTAGAGATAAGTTTTATTGTGGCATCTCGTGAATAGTTTTATACTATCACGTTTCAATTTCAATTCATTCACAGGTACATTGCAGTAAATTTTAAGCGTCGAGTTAACGTACACAACAGGGTATGAATATATGTAGTTTTTTTTCTCAGCTATGAAAGAAGAATAGATATATTTCAAGTACCTGGGTGAAAATTTTGAATTTGTTGCAAAAGTGAACTTTTTGCCATGATAACAAGAAAAGGTTTGGATTTTATGATATGTTGTTGCATTCGTTCCATATAATCTGCTATTCGATAAAAAATACATGAGCCGTGCCATGGGAAAACCAACATAGTGGCTTTGTTCGCTAACGGTTTCTCTAATTGCAGTAGGCTTTAAAAGCGAACAGCATGGATCCTGACCAGACTGCGCGGATGCGCAGGCTGGTCTGGTTCCATGCTGATCGCAAACCCACTATGTTGGTTTTCTCATGGCACGGCTCATATGTGAATGGTAATCAAAGTTTATTTTCCCTTGATTCGAAGCTTTTGGCGCTCTATCTATATCTACATTCAATTTGCAGATGTGGGCTTCAAAATAATTTTTGGATATCTCCTTATTCTCTTGAACACTTAACACTAGACAATTTAAAACGCAACATTAGAAAAATATTTACATGAATTTGTGGACCATTAGTGATAAAAACACCCTCCCGCGAAACATAATTTCAAATACTATATATATTTTCTGTTTGACGATATACTGGCGGGCAAAAGGTCGCCTATATGGAATGTACAAATTGATGTTTGTTGAAATGTACAGGATATACGGAAATAAACATCCAAACAATCATTCCCGACTTGCCTACAGAGATTAAATTTTCTTTAATTGCAATGATATAAAATCTTATACACTTATAGGACGAACAAACTAACTTGTCACGGTTTCTTGTATAGGTTGTGCGTACTAATTTGTCTTAAAACTGTCTTATTTTCTTGAATATTTAAAGTTTAAAAGTGCAGTTGTTTAAAACTCATTTGAATACATGTACTGTTTTGAATTATTATACCTCTCTTTCGTCTTCAAATAAAATTCTATTATCCGAGTAAGAGATATTTTGACTATCAAAAACATTTTCAACCTTTTTAACACGTGACCAAGCGAAAGTGACCGCGCTGATGTTTCGCCTCGGGTGGCATTCTGCCCTCGGGTTGACAATATCAATGTCACACACGCTGCCATATGATATTTATATAATGTTTAATTTTTTCGTTGTAACATGAAATGACAAGTAACTAACGTTTATAACTCTGTGAAATCGCTTCAGACATTAAATTGCAGAGTTATGTTTTCATGCCTCAGAAAAATGATTGAGAACATCTTTGCTACGCACCTGTACAGATATTTATTGGTCTGGGCTTTTATATATTGATGAGATCCTATGGTTTCTATATCAATTTATACGGCTGAAAAATATTTATGAATGCTATTTTACCGTACGACAAAACAATTGTAATCGATGAAAATAATACAGACATGTCAGAATTACTCGTGATATATTCACGGAGATACTATATTGACAGTAAAAGCGTTATATGAACATATTTGGGCAATAAATAATATCTTCATTGCTCAGATGGCTTATCTAGGTAGTTGCTTAAAACACAATAACTGACATGATTTGACAATTGATAATGTTCCTCCAGGATCTACAGAAATCTTATACGAGATAATGATACCGCTTTTATTGGAATGGAGGCCCGTCACACAGACACAGAAATGGCGAATTTTTAAGGCGATGGTTTCGGTTAGGACGGTTCAGCTTACGAAAGGATTTGAAATATTCTAGCCATGCTGTGCACTCATGGCTTAATTGTTTTGATATCAGGTAGTCTTCAAGTTGGCTTCAACCAGGAGCCTTTCCTTTCCTTTATAATGCGTGGATGGGATAGCTAGAGTCACTCTCAATCAAGAAAACTATACTTGGATATAAGCTCAGCTTTTCCGTATTACCCCCATTTTTCCTTGGTCATCCTAACGTGTTGGAAAGCTCTTTGATGGCAATATGTTTCTTTAAATATAATCTCCGAGTTACATCACATGCTGCGTAGGTAAATGTAAAAAAACACAACCGGTAGCTATTTTGATTAAAACATTCCTTTTGCACTTATAAAATGCAATGGCTGCGATAATAAACCAGCAAACAAATCCTGATCTTGTCAAGTCTGGCTTCAAATATTATCAACTCCATAACCATTTTATTTGTTTTGTATGCCGGGCCTGCCGTTTCTAACTGTTTCCCGTTTTGCCAATCTAAAAACAACTAGCGTCCCAAAAACCAAAACTATTTAATAAAGATGTACTTGAATTCCTTTTGTAGTCTAATTTCATAGGATTTATTACCCCTTGTTTGTATATAATATTAGAAATCATTCCGCCCGTCAAATAACCAGATAAATGGATTTCTCATATCTCGCAGATTACTGCTGGACGTTAAATGGATACGAGTTTAACTCTTTTCTCGCAATCTATTTGATATTTGATTTATACACAAGTCAGAGATAAAAGAAAATAGTAAAAATAATGGATACCTCTGGAATTTGACATTTGTTTAAATTATAGGAAATGAAAAATGCGATTTTCTCATCTGTCTGTCCCGCCTTACACATAGCATATGATTCACTAGTTTATAATTGTCTTTTAAGAAGTTCGCACCTCACTTGAAACTTCCGGAAATTTTTATAATTCATTTTATTACTGCGCATTGTGCGCATGCATGCTGGTTACACGTGGTTAATGGTTTTGAATTCACCATTAACATTTAGTATAATTTTTGAAATATTTTAAGTGTCTTCAATAAAATAACGTTTTCTTGTTTGGTGGCAGCAGATTTTTATTAGACAGTATTGTACATCTTGCATCGTAAGATTAAAGAATTTTTTTTAACGGACAGGACAGATAGCAACCAGACTGATACTAAAGAATGTGTCCAGAAAATCTCATTTTTTATCATTTTTCTTTTATTTTATGTAATAGAAATATTATAGAGATTTTCTGACGGGACTGGTCGAGTGTGAGATTTGAACTTAGGATATAGACTGGCTACATACACAACTTGCAAATATAAAAATGGTAATATATCATAGTCTATGAGCTTATTAACGGAAAGGGAATCTGTTATTGTTTTCTCAGATGATGCTTTGTGAATTGGCAGCAACTACATTGTATCATTTAGATACACACCACACTGCTAAATCAGTTATGAACATATCTTTAAACAGTATTTTATTACTTTAGAAAATAAAACAACTAAGCTCTACAAATTTCCGATAAGATATTTTTTCAGTTTCGTTAAAAGCGATAAATCCTTTCCAAAGGCCCACAAAATTAAGCGGAAACTCAATTACACCCCAGTTGTCGCAATATAGTAGAGAGATATCGCATAACTCTAATTCCCAGCTTTAACTATACTCAGATGTTGTTAAGGTTCCAACTGTTTAATTTAGTAATTGAAACTATTTTAGATAATGGCGGATGGTTTAAATTGACTCGACAATTGTTTGGGTATTACAACAACCGGTTGAAGAATTTAGATAACATTTATTTGAGCTCCTGGACACGTTATCAATAAATAAGGCTAATAATACTTCTATTTAGGCAAAACTTAATCAATGAAACTTATCCGCTGAAGGTAAATTATTACCGAAATTGTAAGGTCTCTAAACTAAGTTACTAGGGTAATAGTGGAGTTATAAAGTTTTGAAATTTGTAATGTTCAAACTGCCAAACAAAGAAACAGAGAGCGTCCATAGTTCAAAGGACTGGTGTTGGTAATGCATCTGTTTTTGTAGGTTTAATCATTCCTAATGTTAGTGTTTTTGCGAATTTAATCAGTGTTAATGAATCTTTGTTTTTCCGTTTTCTGTCCTTGCCACCCAATGTTGTATTTATATACAATGATAGAAACCCGCCTAGCTCGTATAGAGGGTCACGTGATTATCACGTGACAACAGTCGGCATCAGGAGATCTAAAACGATATAAACTCGAGGCAGTAAAATTTGAAACTTTTAAAATCTTATCATGAGTAATGAAATATCGTATGCAAAGAAGATGAACAGACTATTACATTCAATAGAAAATATGGGAAAAGTGAAAAGTGTAAGCACACACAGAATTACCAGCACGTGACTTATTCCTTTATGGCCGTCATGTTGAGACTAGAGTTTACTTGGTTTTTCAGAAAGGTACGGAACTGTTGTCTTCTCAAATCAAAAAGAAAAATGTATTCCAAATGCTAAGATAAGATAACCTTGAAGTTCTGGACTAGTATTAATTTATAACATAACCGGTCTATACTGAGGCCAGGTAGTTGATGGATTTTAAAGTCCATGCTGCCCAGATTTAGAAAGTAGGGGACTATTTGTCTTTCATCTGCCAGCAGATAGCTTAAGCAAGTAGCTTTATGTTTTGTTCTAGACCATCATGAATGAATTTTCTTCTAATATTCGAGATGAAACTCAAATTAGCAAACAAATTAACATCTCACCCGCTGGTATAGCTTCATCTCTCACAGCCAGACAGATGGAGATTTATAAGTATAAATGTCATAATACTTTTGCTCAATTGGTTCCATAAAGGAATAGCAATAGAAAGTGTAATTTACTGCAAGTCCCGTGAATTCTCGTAACTGTGAATGGAATTAATAATATTGTATTCCCGCATTGAGATAGCTTACACAACTATTTATATTATAATTGCAATATCATTAAGCTGAGCTTAATTTGTAATTCAAAACTAGGAGCGTATACCATAATGTTCCTAAATGTAAGGCTTGATGTATTACCACACTTAAAGGTATAACATTTTAAAGTTCAGAAATATGATATATCTTTCGAACCACTACAGACAACTGCTGTCATCTCCCTCGACCATTTGAGTCAACATTTGTCTTCCAAGTATTCAATATCTCTCCGGCCAACAGAGACAGGAGACGTCTTGCTATTTGATATCTTTCCGACCACTAGAAACAATTGGTGACGTCCTGCTGTTTGATATCTCTCCGACCACTAGAAACATTTGGTGACGTCTTACTATTTGTCATCTCTCCGATCGCTAGAAACAGTTGGTGACGTCCTTCCACTAGAAACAATTAGTGACGTCCTGCTGTTTGATATCTCTCCGATCACTAGAAACAATTGGTGACGTCATGCTATTTGATATCTGTGCGACAACTAGAAACAATTGGTGACGTTCTGCCACTAGAAACAATTGGTGACGCCCTGCTGTTTGATATATCTTCGATCACTAGAAACAATAGATGACGTCCTGCTATTTGACATCTTTCCGACCACTAAAAACAATTGGTGACGTCCTCCTGTTTGATATCTCTCCGACCACTAGAAACAATTGGTGACGTCCTGCTATTTGATATCTCTCCGACCACTAGAAACAATTGGTGACGTCCTGCTATTTGATGTCCGTCTGACCACTAGAAACAATTGGTGACGTCCTGCTATTTGATATCCGTCTGACAACAAGAAACAATTGGTGACGTCCTGCTATTTGATATCTCTCCGACCACTAGAAACAATTGGTGACTGCCACTAGAAACAATTGGTGACGTCCTGCTATTTGATATCCGTCCGACCACTAGAAACAATTGGTGACGTCCTGTTATTCGATATCTGTCCGACCACAAGAAACTACTGGTGACGTCTTGCTATTTGATATCTCTCCGACCACTAGAGACAGAGGATGTCTTACTGACATTTAATAGCTGTGCGACAACCAGAGACAGCGGATGTCTTCCTGACATTTGATATCTGTGCGACAACCAGAGACAGCTGATGTCTTCCTGACATTTGATATCTGTGCGACAACTAGAGACAGCGGATGTCTTCCTGACATTTAATATCTGTGCGACAACTAGAGACAGAGGATGTCTTCCTGACATCTGATATTTGTGTGACAACTAGAGACAATATTGAGATTTCATATAGAGTTATATTAAGACTGATGAATGTCTTAACCTAGGGGATGATTGAATATCTTCTGTCTAATGCGGGACATTAGAGGGATATTTTAAAAAGATAATGTTAAAGAAATAAAAACATCTTTGTGTGTGTGTGTGTGTGTGTGTGTGTGCGTGCGTGCGTGCGTGCGTGCGTGCGTGCGTGCGTGTGTGTGTGTGTGTGTGCGTGCGTGTGCGTGTATGTGCGTGTGTACATCTAGCAATTAATCGCTGCTTGTATACAACTTGTACTTTCTGTCGTGTACAATTACAAAAAATTGTGTTTGACTGATAATTCATTTTATTAATCAGTTTCATCTAATTATTTTCTGTATTGCTTAAATAAACGCGTCCATCTTGTTATGGTATGTTTGAACAGTCCCGAGGTTGACCAACACAAACTGAAATAAATAACAGAAATGTGGCACCGATTTGTTAATATTTGTTCTTGGGCTTAATTTTCACTCCCATCCGCTTCATTTCAGGATTTTTGCGTATTAATTAAAACATAGTTTGACCAATTTTGTATGAGTAAATATTTACAGGAAAATGTGTAAAGTGCAGTAAAGCTCGTGTATTTATTTAATTGGCTAAAATTTTACAAGGAAATACGCAATATTCCTGAATTTGGAAATGAGAGTTTGGACCTTCGCATAAAAGATGCACATCAATAATGTATAAACAAACTGACATACACCAGTACAAACCGGAAGTTAAACACTTCTTAAAACACTATTGACAGTTAATGTCTGTCAAGCAGAATTGTATCTGAATTAAATATTTATAAGCCTCATAGGACATAATTACTTGTCTTATTGTACTTTATACATTTTACATGACATTAAAATGGTTTATTCTAATGTTCTTTGAAGGTGGTCTACAAAAGTTATAGCAATCCATTGCTGGAATAACACAATACGTACGGAATTATCATATCTATATAATAGCATGCAAACGAGTCCGTTTGTCAAAAATGTCATGACCCCTGAATGGAACCTGTCTTATTTGTACTGATCTTCAGTTAGAAATGCATTATTTGCCAATTTTCTCAAGAGACCGGCGGTTGACCAGTAATTACTCATTTTCAATCTGTCATTTTTCAAATCTTCAATCGATCTAATAAAACCAACACTTCTCAAATGGATTAAACTCTTTTCCTGTTTATTTTCCCAAAGTGGACATACGCACTACGGAGCCAATTTCAATTTTTTGCTATTTGCAATTTATCAAATGTCTGTGGGTCAGTTGAATTGCTATGGGTTTTAGCGGTTTAAGGCTGGAACTGTGCAAATACTTACAAATATAAGACGTTGAAATAAAGGTTTATGTCTTAGCTAAATAAATAAAACAGACTTGGAATTAAATTTTTGTGACGGTTCTTTATAGACCCGCTTTACGTTAAATCAATATACAAATGTTTATTTTCTTTAAACATGAGAGGTTACAAAGGGATTGATAATATTTTGAGCTTAGGGTCTGAGATTCTATTTGTTTTTATATTTGACTGTTAAGATTTTCTGTTGACTAAAGACAATAAAATTTATAGAATAAACATCTTGAAGGCGACATTGGTTAATTCTGCGGCCCTCTCTTATTGGTTTTTATGTAAAAGTCATCAATTTCGATTTCAAGTATTTTGCGCCATTGAAACTGACTTTCATAAAACACATGTGTTTGTTTAAGAAAAAATATTAATATGTTTGTCGCAATATAGTCCTCGAGAGGTCTAACTCCAAGGGTTTTATGTTTGTTTAAGTTACTTAAGATTTTGTTACACTAAATCATCTGATACGATAAAACAAAAATCTTGACCTACAAGATATATAGAGAATAGTTTGTGATGTCACCACAAATACCTGATATTTCTTTAAGTGGATTGTGACATGCGTTTTCAAGATAAAAACAATTAAATATCATGAACAGTCATAAAAGTATTCAAAATATTCTTTAAATTAGTTATTTAGATATTTGGTGCGAGCACGTGACTTGTACATCGAAGGAAAAAATATTAAATAAATACTTCAATGAATAATCAGGAAATAACATGAATTTAATACAGTGGTACGAGATTGCCCTAAAATTTCTACACAACTTTCCAACAACTTCTACCTCAGGCTGCCTGAGTATCTCTGGTATTACTTTCCTTTAAATAAACATATGCTTCATTTCAAAACTACGGCATGGGTTAGTTATAGTGTAACCTGTAGAAATTTACTTTGGAAGACAGTCTGTGTTTTTATATTGATGAAAATCTAGCAACAATAGGTGTTTTTCAGCAAACCTTGCTACACCGGTTGCTCTGCATCTTATGTAACTATAACGTTTGCATCTGCTGCAATTGGTGATGGTGATGATAAAGATGATGATGTTGTTGATATTGTTGTTGAAGATGATGATGATGATGATGATGATGACGATAAACAAGATAATATTGTTGTCATGGTTATTATCGTTAACGACGACGACGATGCTGCTCCCACTGCTGCTAGTGATGATAATGATATAATCTCTGAGCTGTTGTTGTTGTTGATGATGATGATGATGATGATGATGACAATGACAACGACGACGACGACGACGACGACGATGATGATGATGATGACGATGATGATGATGATTAATATGAAAATCATTTTTGTTTCTTTTTGTTGTCTTCGGATTAATATATATTTCAGTAAGGATAAAGAAAGCGGTAATTCCGCGGAATATATCGCTGTCTATAATGTGTAATATGTCTAATTACCTCTAATAGGATATATAAATTAGAACAGACTACATTAGAAACATAAAGACATACATTCATTAGATTATTCCTACTAATCGAAAAAAACTAATGTAGGGAAATGCATATACTTGTGCATTCTGTCGCATTATCTTCAAAGCAGGTAAACGTAAATGTGGTGAATTTCTTTTAATTTGTACGAGGGATGGAATGCATTACATTCGTTTTGAGTACCGTCTGATGTTTCTTCGGGAACAGCGAAATATAAATCAAACCCCGTAATCATATATTATACATAATTACAAAAGAATCACAGTATTTTCTACGTGCTAACGAGACAATTTGTACAGGAATAGGTAGTTTCCACTTCAAAGACTTTTCATCAACTCGCGTAATGGTGTACAAGAAACATGGGATTACTTTTCCTTTAGGCGTATTAATACTAAACATTATTATTGAAATAAATGATGAAACAATTACGTTTGATATTTCATTTGTGTCTTTTGCGTGCAAGACGTCTAATTCTCTTACCATTTAAGTGTAAAATAATCAGCGCAATGATTTGTTTCAAGAATCTTGAACATTCTCAGAGGGACTACTTTCTCCCAGGGTATGAAACATAAATCATCCAATGTAAAACGGATCATTCCACCAAAAGGCAAAATGATTGCAATAGACTTTGAGACCCGATCTTATCGTCAAATGAACAATCATATATTACCAACTCATTTTCGGATCTGATGAGATTCTAGTCTGTATATCGAGGAAAATCTTGTTATTCTAAATTTTCACTTAATTATTTTTGATCACCAGTCTTTCTTCAATGTCTTTGGAGACATTTAGCAAATTAGGAAAACAATTTCATAGAAGATTTTGGATTGTGATTTCGCCATTTTGTTGCTTGCGGGTGTAAACGGACGGTGAATTTGTACAGTGGAAAACAAGTAATTATAAGTAATCTTACAAATTAGATAATGTTTGCAATTAATTTTCCTCTGTTCATTTCTATCACTAATTTACCTGAAAGACAATTCAATATTCGGTGGAATAATTCGGTTCCATATCTGGGTGCCCCGGGAGACAGAAAGAGATTCTTCGAGATTTAGAGTTTTTGGTTCAGGCAAATCATGGCGGATGATGTAAAACTAGTCTCGCGGGATTTATACAGTCGTACAAAGGGAATGAAATACTTGTATCAGGCAATTAATGAATTATTAGTTTATCTTTTCACTTCCCATTTAGACAAACATGGCTGAAAAAGAGCGAAATGAACGGTTCATTTCCCTGAGTACTAACGCTAATGTGTTTGATTTTATTTATGAAATTGTTTTCCCAATTCTTTGTTCTGTATCTGATTGTCAAAACAGATATATAACTCACAACATATCTGAACAACTTGGAAATAAACAAAGAAAAATGTTTTGAAGTGAAACTGTCTACATGCAGGAACGCTGTAGTGGATGCAGTGATCCTGTAGCTGTTTGTAATATGCTGGACTTTGGAACCAGTTACCGCGAGTTTAAGACCCACCGACTCCAACAGAACTAAAGTCCCAAACTTTTAGATAAGAGAGCGTTTAAGGTGTTTAATACTTGTCACGCTCAAATACCAAGAAAGCTTCTGGAATTGGAGCGTTTTTTCAGTATCTTTCACTTTCCTTTAAACATTGATACTTAATAAAAGTTCTTCTGGAGGACTATAGATAAACTAAGATACACACAAGGAATTCAGCCAATTCCTAAATCTAGTTCTATAATGGAACAACATTTTATCATGACATTGGCATTTTGTTCCCCCAGCTCCTGAAAAAAATCGTAGGCGTATGATCACATAATTTGGGTGCCAAGCTTCAACCCTCCTTCCTTAACTCACTCATTTCATTAAAATGACTACCTTTTTGTCTGTATCTGTATACAAAAAGGTTGGAAAACGCAGACTCATGTACTGATATAATAAATTTTAATGACCTTACATTACGAAATGAAAAAAGTATCATTGGAACCATTTTTATTTCTTTCGGTACAACACAAGCTTTCACTGTCTCACTTCATGGGGGATGATTTGAAATTAGATACCACCGACCCTTCAACAATAAAATGTTGATACCAGTGCTTTTAAATAATTCTGTCAGTATGATTTTTGAAATCATAGCAAAATCTCCTATTTCAGCCGTACGGTGCAAAACAGATAATAAAACGGTAACAATAGAGACCAACCAGTCATTTAATATCTATCCAAATTTCAAAAAACATCTCTGACACTTTAGGGTTATTTCAAATAACCGAATCACATTAATTTTTATACCGAAATGAAACAGTTTAAATTTTGTTTATGCACGAAATGGAGCCATTGTCCGCGTCATGAGCGAATCGTTTCATTTGATATGCATCTAAGAAATTCAGATTGTTTTCAATAAACAGATGGTTTTAAATATGAGTTATCCGGGTAAGGTATCTCTGAATTCAATTTATGACAAATAAAACACGTTTGTGAGAACTAGATAAAATTGTTATTTTTAAAAGATATGAATCACATTTAGAATTATTAGCATTTTCATAATGTTACCAGCGTACAAGGTCTAGTGCCCTGTCACTTTTTGAATAAACGTTCTTTTTAAAACGCTTTTAGAATGGAATAAAATCTATTCGCCAAATGAACGGAGAAAAAGGTTGATTATGACGATAAATTTATTCCTCGATTCATTTGTGTATTTTTATCCCATGTCTAAAACATTCACGCACATTTTCTGTTAATTTGTGGACCACCGTGAATTAAAATAATTGAAACTAATAGGACGCGAAAAAAGTATCAAGCATTTAATAATTCTTTAATATTCATTTCAATTCTATCATGAAATTTTAATTGAATTAAAGTTACTTTGCTCAAATACACAGTATAGAATATATGGAGTACAGGGTTACGCACGGTGACATTTTGGCGGGAAATGGGGTAGTAAAGTTTCAACTTCCTCCCATTTTTCTCAGAAACGCTTACTTTTCTCGACAGACTACAAAGAGCAAAGGTAAAGCAAGTCGTTAGCTTCTAAAGTTGTATCAACTGTAAAGATAAAATCTGGTAATCAGTTCAGATTCCTATCAAATACTGAAACAAGAACAAAATATATTATCAAATCCCTCTTGCATAAAGACAACAGCACATTAACACGTGCATCGATTTGGAAACAAAAGAATGCCAGAGTTAATGTTCGGAAACGGACTTTTAGTTATATCTCGATATTTAATGGACTTATGACAATTTCTCTTGGCGGGCACCGCGAAACAGAGGTAAAGATGAGAACAAAAAGACCCTGTCAAAGGCCCACTTTCATTTAAAGATACAATCTTACTGCGCTGGTGTGTCGCATGTTTAACATTAGGCCTCAAGAGTAAGACACATAAAAATGAAAATCATTTCCACTGTCAAAATAACTCACTGTGTTCATGTGTTTTATTATTTCTGAAATATGAGAAATATTACCATTTTATTGTAAGCTGAGATGGGAACATATCTCTTAACTGTATCTTTATATGAAAAGGAGATATTAAATCTCAAATGAATTTCATAATTTTCAATATAATATTTAAATGTTTTACTGAAATCAGATAACATATAGTATGATACAAAAGCTTCACGCCACTGGAAAGATATATCTATGCAATCAACTTATACAATCTCTGTTGAAACACTTAAATACAATATTATTCATTTCACATATGGAGAAAGCTTTAAATGTTTGTATGAATTTTAAGAGCGGGGGTTGCTTTTAACTGGGTTATCATTGTATCATTAATACCATGATAAAAACTTTGAATTCAGATGAATACAAAATGGTACTATTAATTTATATTCTTTTTATACATATATTCGTTTTATTATTTCAAAAGAAAAATTATGCAACGAAATGTTACATTGCACATGGTTAATAGCCGCAGTAAATAACTTTCTCATTGATTTTGTTTCACATTGAATAACTTATAAACATAATTTTTGCACATGACTCACAAATATTTGACAAAAACCGAACTTACAGCATTCTTATGTTGGGGATGTGGTTCTTTGGTTTTCGTTTTATTGGCATTGCATAATTAAGTATAAATCACTTTTTCTATAGAATGCCACTTTATATACTGGCGGTAGAAATCAGATATCGAACTTACACTGACACGGCGAAAGTGCCAGTTATTATTACCATATGTATCTCTTCGGACTCCGCTGCTGCAATATTGAGTAATGACGTTGACATGACATAAAAGAAATATATTCCAAGCACTTGTTGCATGCCCCTAACCCCATCTATAAACAAATAAGGTACCGGCCTTTGTTGCCCTTTGCCTTATCGTCTCCGTTGAAAAAAAGTGTAGTGTAGTGTAATAAATATCAAAAATACCGCGGTAATTATATTAATTGATTAATGTGTGCATCTGATATTAGTAATGACGCTTATTTTCCACTGTCATTCTTTATGAAATTTTGAAAAAGTAAATAACTTTAATTAATTATGAAGTCTGTGACGAATCTAAGTGGAAAATTTTTTATTAATTGAAATTAATTTGGCATTCAGTGGAACACAATGGAACTAATTGAGGGCGTAATTTTGGAGCGGGAGGGAACATATTGTTGGCCTTATCAAGCGTTGATGTGACAACCTTCTAGTGAAATATATTCTTTTAAAACGTCTTCCCGATTACTTAATTGAGCGAATCGAATAAAGTTTCCGTGTTTTTATTCAGTTGTCAGTAACCGATGACTTATGATGTAACTAAATCCGCGCAATTTCATTGGAACATTATTCACACGTTACCTGGTTGCCACACAGGTGCGAATATTACCCAATCAGATTACAGCAATGTATTATCTCCATAGAAGAGCATCGTGTCACTATAGTTACATCTTTAACATGTTTATGACATTTTTTATTATCAATATTACACTTTCTCTAATCATAGGCGTGAGAAATGGTCCCTACCATATCAATTTCGATTGTCAAGCAAGGGACAGGACAAAACGTTTTATTTCAATATTTTATTTCATTGTAGAACAGTATGATGTATTGAACTAGTTTATTGAAAAAGATGAGCGGAGTTCTTTTGCATAATGAATGTATTGTCGCCAATTAAGGTTTGTTTATGATGTGTGGCGAGTTGTTTAGTGGAATAATATTATACAGCTGTTTAAATGGGGAAACGTACTGCCATAAATCATTATTCATCTTTGTGTAAAATGTAACCGAAAACTTGTCATCTTAGAAATTTGAAAATTAGAAGTCTACCCGCCCGGTTAAACGATACAGTATTCAATTTACACCCGTTACCTTTTATTAACAGAAATATTACAGTATGAAATGTTTGCCATTTCGATTCAAAATGGCATGAACGAATATTTAGATATAAGCTTATATCTTTTTTGCGAAGTAATTCATAATAAACCCCAAATGTGCATCGTAGAGTAAAACACGCGTGATATTCACCCCGCTGGCATAGCACCATATCAATTTCTCACAGCAAGTCACGTGCAAGCTCAGCACTAATGGACGTACCACTGCTTCCCCTTATGCAAATACCGTGTATCACAAAACTTAGTGCCTTCCACCCTTACAATTTCTTCTACACAGAAAAGGACATGAATGCTTAAAAAAAATGTTTATTGTTTATTTTTCAGTGCAAGACCAGGGAGGCCGCCAAAAAGAAGCCCCTCCTTACATGCAAGCCCAGAAACCATTGACAAGCTGAAGAAGACGAGATTTGATGGGACAGATTACTATAATGCATCCAGGTTTTTCGGTAAGATAACTCCTATTGCAGTTGGCAGTGGAATGTCTCCCTTGAATTTATTCCAAACTGGATTGGCAGTGTGACAGATTCCATTTTTTCCGTATATTGTTTATAAATTAAAAGTACACGACTTCTTCTGTTGAAGTTTTGGACTATTAAACAATGTGCAATCTACAGTTAAGTCTCATATTAGCTTTATTGTAAAGCAAGATTTACATTTAATAGGTCACAAAATTCAGTGCTCGGCTTAGTTTGAAGGGTTGGTTTGTACAAATAAATTCTAGATTTTATGAGTAGTTTAGAGCACCCTTATTACAAAAGATAACATTCACAAACATTTCATTTCTCTTCAAAATACTTGATATTTGTTTTTCAATTCTATTTAGCAGAGGTATAAATTACAGTCTGAATAGCATAAGATAAGATTTGCAATTGTTAAATGATAATTCAGGGTCAATGAGGCCCGTATATTGAAATCGTCTCTCTTTGATCAACCTACACTTGGTAATTTAAAAAATAACTTCCTTGAAAATGCTAAAGTACAACTGAATGAGGAATTTATGGATAAGCTTTAAACATGCCGAACAAGACACAATGTCACTTTAGAAATAATAAAGGATTTAAATTTTTGTTCCCGCTAAACAATGACGAAATGAGCAATTTGCATTATTTTCTTTAAATAAGTAAATTCGCTAGTAAAGAGTTATTCAAGTGAGAAAAACGTACATCATTGAAGAATAAACATGCATTTAAAAATGTGCTATGTACCAAATAACTTTTTTTTTGATCTTGTGGTTTTGTTCCGATTCCTTTTTGCATTTGATTTTTTTGTCCAGAGCAAACAGTAAAAGTACTGTTTAATTTGAAATAACAAACAAAATCGGTGTAATTTCGTTATGTTACAATGTTAAATACTATAACATCAAAGGAATCACACAAGGAACCGTAATGATACACATTACAGAAAAAAAAACATAAAAAACATGGCTGGATAGTAACAGATACACGAGCGTTAGGGTTAAATTTGATTTATTATTGAAGAGTGCATTTGAACAAAAATACAGCGGCATGACACTGAAAACCCTTGTTATTGTTGTGACATTTTTACATTCTATTCTCCTTTTTTTATTCGACTCTGTCATTTTCTCTAAAAATTTAAGAGGTCGATGTATTATTGTACAATATAATGATATAGAGAAAAATTGTTTCTTCAGTGTCCTTTTTAAATGACTCTGAAAAAAAAAAGAAACTCGGAAAGGAAAATACGTCTTTCACGGAAAGTTGCACTGGTTCCTTTCTGTATTAGATGTGTTCATAACAGCTCGTTCAGTGTCAATCCAACATTGATATCAGGTCCAAAGATGTTTATTTTCCAGATTGTTCACATTTGATAAGGTGTCTGTTCCGTATTCAGTATCTAAGTGTTAAAGGTGACATTTTAATAAAATATAAATTGCTTCTTATCAAATTTAGAAAATGTCAATAGATCTGTTTCGAATATTGGAATATTATCTTTTGCATTTGATACAACCTTTACCTTATACCGTATCTGTTTTAAAAAGCACGTCTTTACAAACAAGTGGCTTGTCGATTTATTTAAAATGGTGGATGATACAAAAATGCTCAAAATGTCCTTTTTAGTTAAATCATAAAATGTACAGCACAGTAACGTATGCGGATTGTATAAAATACCTTGAGTATCACTTAAACTTTCGGATTGAAATAAAAACAACATAAATTTCTCATTACCTCCCTTTCACACTTCAAACTGTTTCAAAACTTGAAGAAAGGGTTGTCAAATTTACATGAAAATTGAACAGCATATAAAACATGTATATTACTCTACAAAACGATTGTCATTATACTGACATATAAATTAAAGTTCGGAAAAGGACTGCGTACACTTTCGGACAGTTCTACGTCTTTAAAAACTCACCATTTTCAAAGAAATGTTTCATGTCTTCGTTTTGATGCATTTGCAATAATGTTCCAGTGCTGATTTTTTTTTATTTCTTTACAAATGACATTCATTTTCAAAGGGGAACAACTTTTATAGAATATTTTAAGTATCCATCGTACGGGACAGTGCGAGTACTGTACGACATAGTCAGGTAGATTGGTGGTACAGACGTTTTTCGTTTATCAAATATTTCTGTGTTTTGATGACATACTCCTAAACCTTAAGGAATAGTAAAAAATGAACATCTTATTTACATATAAGTTGCAAGTCATATTGCAATGCCGCATTTTTTTCCGACAGTATACAGTTCCTCCTTTTGGTTTCCAGAGCAAAGCATGACTGTAATGTAATAAAACAATGACACAAAATAAAGTAATTGCGAAGTGAAAATATATTCAATATTGACCCTCTAATCAAGCATCCATCACTCCCCCCGTTTGTGCACTCATATTTTTATCCATGGTTCTCACATAAATTATTTAGTGTATTTAATAGAGTAGCTAGGACATAAAGTAAAGTGGGTTCACTCTCAGTTAACATATCGATCATTATCATTGTCACAAATCACTTATATCCGACAGCTTTTAGTCTTAGTGAAGAAAAAGTTATCAAACTTAAGTTCGGATTACTAACTCCGGGGAAAAGTATTTATTCTACTCCCCTACACGTAAAAATAAATACTAGAATTGATCTAAGGGCCTGGAAAAATAAGAAAATGTCACTCAAAACGAGTTATTTTCTAATATTATAGATCTCCCACTCCGTCGCAATATAAATCCGGGTATCAAATAATTTTACCATTTGACAGTTCAGATTTCGAATTGACATACGGATGATAAAAAGCAGGGATTAAGTGACGAATTTCGTTTTCTTTCCATGGTTTTTGATCAATGACATTATTTTGTTTCTAATAATGTAATCCTTAAATCATTACCCATATAAATCAGTTTATTTGATTTTGACTTTAAACCGTTTTCGAAGCTCAGTTTGCCGGATGAATTATCAATATTAAGATGTTTTAACGTCATTTCCCGCAAAAACAAGTTCAAATCGATGCAGGTGGCACTAAGAAATTGATAAAAGAACTTTTTTGTAATTTGTTTCTCTCGCTTACATTGTCATAAAGCCATCATACAACAATTAACAACGACAAATGCACGCACATTTATCATTTTCTTGCAATTCATAATAGATGAGCCCAAGCGCATATCTATTTAAATCGTCCATGTTCTGTAATGATTGAAAATAATGTGCCCGAAATTGAATATTTTTCTTCATATTATTTTTGATAATGTATTGTCAGCAATGCTTTTCTAGCATAATCTGAGCTACTTTGGCATTTCATTTGTAAAATGCCATTCGGTTTCTGTAGGGTAAGGTCATGGAGATACACCGAAATAAACAGAAAATGAGCGAAATGTTTAGCGAACGTGACTAAATAAGCGGAAAGTTTTAACTGGTAGTTACTGTTTTATTTCCAGAGAAGAACTTTGATAGGAAATATTCTGTGTTTTGTTTTAGTTAAATTTTATGTCAAACGAAACTGGATATTTGAACTCCACAAAGTTATATGTATAAAGGTTATTAGACACGTGGGTTGATTTTAAATTTTCTTGTGGAATAAAAACTTATTCCCCATAGTTTGGCCAGAAGAGGACACTGTTATGTTTAATTTCCATACCTGGTGTTCTTTGTATCATAGTGACTTCCTTTTTGCCAAAAGTAACTTTTTCAAAGTCAATACAAGGCTTGTAGTCTGTTCTTTCTTTGCCCCTTTTTTCTGCTGTATGTTTAGCTTTCGTATACAAATAGGGTTTATTTCAAATATTAGCTTAGTTTATACTACTTTATTTTAGCTCGATTGTGCTGGAAACTTCAAGCTTATTTGAAGCACTGTCGAGTCTGCTTTGTTGAAAACAGTACTGGTGTCATACGATAAGGTATTGCCGTAATCCAAGCTGGGCTTGAACCCATGACCCCGGCTTGATCGGCCGACACATGTATCAGTCTTTAAAAGTCTCAAATTAACATTGAAAATTTATTTAGTCAAGTTTTTCTTCACAGATTCCACAAAGACTTTCCTCAATGGGTTTCCTCCACATCCTTACACTATGGGCCATCTTCCGTTTATGCAGCTCAACCACCCACTTCTGGCTCCACCGGTCACTCTTGCCATGGCACAGCAGCTTGGTTTCAGACACGAGGGTCTCCATGCACGAGACAGCCACCCAGCTGAACATGAACGCGGATCAGAAGAGTGAGTATAAATGAAATTAGTGTAGAATATACACACTATTATATCATCCCTATTACCCGTTAATATTGGTTTAACTAATCAATAACAGGTAATAGTGATACAATTTACTTACATGTGAATTTGTCTTGATTTATATGCAAAATTACAGATTCCAAATAACAGGTATAAAATTACAGGTATTAAATCTGCAACTGTTACTTCCTGAATAACTGGCACTGAAAGATATATTATGCGCACTGCGAAATTGATAAATACTATCATATATAATAGATTTTCGATCTTTGTATTACAGCTTTCATATCAAGACAATTTGACCGTGTTCTTTCCAAAAAGAAGACAGGTTCATTATATGTTATAAAGTCGAGGAACAATGTATTCTTTCAGTGATCAATCTAGCTACATATACCATCTAAGAATTTTGAATGGCCAATAAAATTGGACATGTTCGTGCCATGGAATACAATTTTTTAAAGAAAAAAATAGACCGTTGGTACGTTGATTGAATGTTTTAAGCAAAAAACAGCACCACTAGCACCGGACTAAACACTTGTAATCTATATGTACTATAATTATGTACTATACACTCATTAGTAATTTTTTTTTTGCATTACAGACACGAGAACAAAGACAGATCATCGCCTAATCCGAGTGACCTCCCGTACCATCCCGCATACAACCACAAACCACCATCAAAGGAAAACGAAAGTAAGGGTTTTAATGTAAATATTTTATTCGGGTTCGAACATCTCTTATATCAGCACATTGCAATTAATTGATTTCATTTTTGTAAAGTTCAAATGAAATAGTCAGTCTGATTTGGTGCGCATAAGCAAGTTAAATACTATGATTTCTTTTGCTTAAATATTACAACAGTATATTTTCTTGCTCGATCTCTAATTATGTACTATTACGAAGAAAATTCTTCTTTTTGTTTCGATAGATAATACCCCTCTTAATCTTCACATCAATGGTCACGCCGAAGATTTACGGAAATCGCCGAGTTTAAGATCGGAAGATCCGATGAGTGACGACAACAACGACATTGATGACGACAACCCTTCAGATGACGATAAAAGCGCAGGTATTAAATGCAAAATTCAGCTGGTCCCTTGAAAAACTTTGAAGTGACGAATTAAATTCGAACCCATTCACGTAATAGTATTTTCTTCCTCAGTATTCAAAAGTTATTTAATATACAAATAACAAGTTTTGCGAACTTTGCACCAAACGAGCGCAGAAAAGGCGTTGCGTCCCTACGGGTTTCAAGCAAATGCAGAAAAGTTAAATTACCAAAAGAAATATTCCTACGGCAAATTCAACTTCAAAAAACACCGCAAATTGTTTCGATTGCAAATGTCGCGAGGAAAATATTCATATAACATGCACGCGTTCTGGATATTTTAACGATGCGTGGATTTTGTTTTTCATCAAAAGCAACTGAAACAGCGCGTGCAAGAAATTACACAGTCCTAGACACTGCTGGAATGAGCGAATAATTACAAATATCTAAATGATTAAAAATATGAAACAATTTTCATGACGATTCCAATGATTTCCTCCGTCAAAAACAGAAAACTATCGCAGCGTGCGTTCTCTTTGAACTTACTGAAATCTCTGCAACTGCGCAGTGCCTTGCGCATCTGTTCTCGCTATACCCCATAGGTTTAAAGTCTCAAATAAAACATTTAATTGAACAAGATGAAGTAAAAGAGGAAAAAAGATTCCATTCTTGTATATTTTGCAATATTGGGAAGGAAAACGAAACATATAGACACCGTATGATATCTGTGCTACAGTGTGTTTTAATTCAGATGCACCGGTTTAAACATTGAAGTTTTCTTCTAATCGCTTTTGAATGACTGCTAGAAAGATCTTAAACTGTGAATCAATTATTTTTGATAATGAACATTTCGTTTAATGACGAACGCGCCCATATGATAGAAAAATCTTGAATTGAGAAACACAATTATGAAAAACATTTGTACGAATTCTGACTGTTTTATCTTTTTAATTTACTGTAAGCCATCGTCATAATTTCTATGTTTTATAACTTCAAATCTGGCTATTAAATAGATACAGACTTTTATTTTCCTGCGAAAGATGATAAGCAAAAGTGTGTTATATATTAAATTCACTTGAAATAGAGTCATTAAAACCTTTTCATGAAAAGCATACACAAGAAATATACCCTGAAGAACTAGTTTCTTTGCACTTGTTCTAAAAAGGGTTTCTTAATCTCAAATTACTTTCTCCGTGATATTAAAATTCCACCATCGTTTCATTTGTTAATCCGGCTGTAGAATTAACATGGTGGTTATTTCAAAGCCTGTACAATCGCTAATCATCAATATATCCATCATAAAAGAATTAACGATATACATCTAAGAAAAATGAAAAATACTGGTTTTGTAGTTAAACTTCTATGTTCCATATGCATTTGTAATAAAATGATTTAATTGCTAAGAAATTCTGTTTGAAATGTTGTTTCACTGGCATATCCGATTGCAGGTGTAGTTACGATCGCAGCGTCTGTTTGGGTTACGTAAGTTAAAAAACATCAAAGAGACAAATATACTATATTTTTTTGCGTGCACTTGTTGGTAATTTTTTTTGTAGGAAATTCTTATTCTTTATTCTTCGAGATAACATTTGTTACTTTGAAAATAATGCTTTGCTAATTCTAGCGACAGATTTTGAGGCAACTCAGTACTACTATAGAAATAACTTTTAAGAACCGTAAGCAAGTGCCATCTTGACTGGTTTTATGTGAATGTTACTATTGATTTCAAACACAGACTTCATACAATAATTGACGGTTTTACCAGTAATTACAGTCGGTAAATTCCGTATCATTACGTTCTCTCTTTATGCACTCCCGTTATTCTCTGGACACAAGCACTTCACTTTCGGAAGATTCCGGAAAATAAACGGATAATGCCGAAATAGCATACGAAGTATACGTAGTTTGCTGATAATCATTACGGGTCGATGACTCGCTTATAAGCCCTCGCGATTCATTCCTTAAATTTATGTGGACAGATCACTGTTGAAAAACTCTCCTTTATTTGATTTAATTTACATAAGACCTAGCCATCTTGAAAATGAATTAAAAACGGCATGATCTATCTTAAAAATACAAGCTCATAACTTGAAATAAATTCAGCTGATATATCGAAAATTCAGCGTTTTGAGATTTGCAGTTTATTGAATTATGGGATATCATTCATATATTTTTTCAGTTCTTAAACATATCTAAATCTCTCATCATTCCATAAAATTCTTATCAATGGAAAAATAATATTTAATGTCCCAGTGTCAAGCATTCGTACCCAGTGAACGCTGCAGGAATATGGCATTAACGATCTACGACACAATTAAGGAGCATCGCCATTATTATAGCTGTATTAATACGCAGTTCAATTGTCGAGCGAAATAGATGAATCTGGCAGTAAATTTATTAATTCCTATTTTCCACTTTCACATGCAATAAAGCACGGAACGGTAATTTCTTCAATTCATTTCTGATAGATTTCAACGCCCGCAATTTTCTACACATTCAATTGTATTCATGACTCCATGAAACGGATTAATTTCCGTGGGTAAATTGTTTTAATCTGATATTGTTAACTCGGTAATAATTTTCAATCATACTGTTTCGACTTGTTCTATTACAAATGTAATAAAATGTCGATTCGAATCAATGTTATATTGATAGCATGAAGAGAAAAATAACAGGAATGCATGCTGGACTCGTGGAAATATAAATTTCCTTTTTGTTGCAACAACCGTGTTTTGGTGGATGGTCTTTAGGAGATATGCGTGTGATAAAGTGTAATCTAACCCTTGAATAACTTCAAAACATAATTTTGGGGCAAAGGTCAAATATGTTTCAAATAAAGTGATCTGTGGGGTTATATGTACGTCACATTCGCTCCAAAAATCAGTTCAGTCAAAAAGAATGCGTTTTGACTGGTTCAGATGTTTACTTGTAAATATTGTTGATTTTCTTGTGTTCTAGTTCAGATTGCCTAAATGCAGAGAGATACATCAACCCTTCACATAATGAAAACCACAGCAAAATTAATAATAACTTAAATTTGCTCTTTTCGAAAACCCGTTTTTTTTCTTCAAAATTCTAAAGTGATATTTCTTGCAAGTTGTGAATGCGGTGCCAGTTTAATAAACCAACAATTTTCAGATGGCATCCTCTAACATTTTAGTTAAATCGTTGAATATAGCGTATTGAATAAATTTCAGCCGACAGCGCCGACCTCATGGACACACTGTCTCAGAGTGAGCAAGGGGAGCGAACTACGCAAAGCCCACACAACGCAGGCAGTCTGAGTAACGGGACGTTGACAGGCTACTCGTCCATCGAGACGTTACTTCTGAATATCCAGGGTTTATTAAAAGTCGCCGGGGAAAATGCAAGGCACCAGGAAAGACAGATAGGTAAGTCATGTGTCAAGACAATATCATATTTTATTGGACAGAATCATAGGCTTTAGCATTTGACCGCAGATGTGACGAGCCTTGCCATTACCTCCTTCAAGTGACAAGTAATATCCCTCCGTGCCAGTTTACAAATGTCAGCTTCTTTCTACTTCTATGAGCTACCTGGTATAATCTTACCTAGATATTCTCATCATCCTGCAATTATTTACTACATTAGGTAATCAGAAATCTCCAAGGTTACAGAATTACCAATGTTTCACGCTTTTCAGGTGATCTAAAAGCAGACCTTATCCAAGAAAAGAAAGCCAGGGAGGACACCGAGAAACAGCTGGCCGAGGAACAGAAGCAGAAAAGTAAGCAGTCGGTCTGACTCTCTTTTTAGCGGCAAGTCATTGGCAAAAAGTGATAGCAATCTACAGACGAAAGATATAATCATATCTCATTTACTAATTAAGTCCTAAATGTTTGTTACCAGATAGTTTTCTGGAATGTAAAGATTTCACCGTTCCAATAATCTGAAATGTATTTTCTTCATTTTATCCAGTGTCTCCGAAAGGATAATAACATGATTAAAAGTTGAGTTGTTAGATAATGTACATACTGTATGTTATATAATTTGTATGTTTATATAATGCAACTTGGTGTAAAATACTCAACTGAACTCCGTGTTAAAGTGTCCTTCATGCATTTTCTTTGTTGAACTTTGGTTTCCTAGGCCGTGTTCGTTTTCACATACTGAAATATTTCTCCGAAGTGGGCCAGTTTTCGACGGCAAAATTCGATAACGTGATATTACGATTTTATTGTCGATTTGTTATAATGATACACATCAAAGAAGGCCTTCCGATTTAAACTCTTTATATATATTGTAGATATTCTTTTGCGGCGCCTGAAGAAGGAACGACGTATGCGGAAAAGATTAGAAGAAAAGACACCAGAAAACGTGGTCAGCCATTTAGTACAGAAAACTGAAATCACACCTGTAAACAACAATGAGAAGTTGCCAACAAATAAACACATATCTAGTGGTGGGTAATTTTTGTGATATTTCTGTATTTAGAAAGAATGTTTACTGGTTGTCTGGTTGTCCTGTCATTGCTTACACCAAGTGCAATAAAATTGTTATGTATGAAACATTTTATATTATACAATAGACTAAATAGGAAAAATTACCATTACAGCTATTTTACTATGTAGAAAACATTTCATTGCATGATATGGCATTATAAATTTTAGATATTTACACTTAAATTTCGCTATATCAAGTATATAAAACTCGAACTTAGAGCTGCACGAAAAAGACTGGGTTGATTAATAAAAAAAAAAACATTGCTTAACAAATTCGAGGCTTTAATTTCTACCTGATTTATATGAAACATGATAAAAATTTCTTAATGGACTATAGATCATCTGTGGTAAGAAGTAACTCAGGTCTTTCTTGACGTTCTTTACGTTCTTGGCACTTTTGTTCCTGACTGCCTAATATTTTTCACCTAGAGTTGGTACTGCTTGATAACTCATAATGACTGACTTGAGTTTTCCCTTTAATAATCCTGCATCCCTTTCTGCGATGTAAGTTTGACTCTTTTTGTAGTATTTGTAGTATTTATATTTTACCCTTTCTGTTTTATAGACGAAGATAACCACGAGAGACAAAGTAATTCCAGCAGTGTACCAGGACATGACACGGGAAACAGGACTCCGGTAACTCAGATGCCACAGTATCCACAGTTATGACTATAAATCCATTTATGACGTGTTGCACCAACGTGACACTCAAACTATTGGTAGTTGAGATACTTAAGGCATCTAAGTTCACAAATGTTACACAAAAGTAACTCGTGCACTCAAGCTGTCAGTAGAAATGAGAAAGTAAGATCTGAATTTCATTTTCTCATTTTACAGCAACTACGTTTATTGTTACCACGTGAAAGCACACGACAAAACGTTACTATAGAGTACATGGTGTACTTAATACGTGAAATTGTCTTGTTAATGACATTAAAGACAGTATGTAGTGTCAAAACGGAGATACGTCAATGACGCTGTGTTTATGCCAGTTTATGCCAATCAGTGAACTAACAGCGACTGTATCAGAACTTATGATGCCGCTTATACGTTACTGCTATGAGAGGCGTTACTTTTGTAGACGTACATCAGCAAAGTTTTTTCTTGATATTGACAATGGTAATAACTAATCTAGTAATGGCGTCTTATTACCATGAACCGATATTGTTAGCCTAAGAACGACGGAAACATTATTTATATCATGTAAATAAAGTATAACACCTAAAGCTGGCCACATGCGTAAAAATTTACTGGACCTAAACAGACTAGAACTATAAAACATATTACCGTCGACAGAGCATAGTAGCTTGAAGACAACCGCATACATGTTACACTATACATTACCAAACAGTCTGGTAACATCTCAAAATGTGTGTACCTGTACTTGAGTATTATCTCGTTTAATTTTAGTATTAGTTTGCAAGCAGACGCTGATTTTGCCTGCATTTCCTGAGTTTAATTTTTACCTTTCAATTTTTAAAGTTTGATTTGGAAGTTAATTTATTGATGATCATCAAATCTGCAAACGTTTACCTTTTCATGGAGGAGAGAAACAAGTGATCTATATTCATCAACGTTATAAGTCTGAATTTCAAGCTTATACTGTCGTTATAACGCTGTTGTAGGAGTCTTATACAGACTTAAATGAAACTTTGCTTGAATATCGCACCTACCCAATGCACCCATTTTGCAAACTGTCGTCAGGGACACACATTTATAAAGTGTTTACGAGTATATGAACACGTGTATACGTACATGTAACAGCATTTCTAAGATTTAGGTGTTTTTTTGTTTTTAAGAAAATTGTTTTAACGTTATGTACGCTACCCTTGACGTACTGTGAACGCCTATACAGCGATAATCGTGTTTAATTAGAACGGCATGGCAAGGTATCGTTATATCTACAATTTTATCGATTATTTGGTGATACATGCAGGACAAAATTTGTCTCAGACTCACCTATGTCCCTGATCATTTATGTCGTAATTACTCGACTGGGTTCTTTTACATATTAAATTATTTATATGCTGAAAGAAATACTTACCTCTTGTCATTATCTAGAACAGAACCGAACTGTTCTGTTCTGTTCTGTTATCATATATTATAAAATCATGCAACTTTTGTTTATTGTTAACTTTATCTTAAAGCCCTAAATTGTGACATTTAAATTTTTTCTAGACAACCCATATGTGTACTTCCAGTAGAAATCACTACTTTTATAATTATTTGTACTTTGTATGTAAATTGTTGTTATGTAAATGTGAAAATATTTTCAGTCGTCAATAAAGCGATGATTACATTTTGGTTTCGTTATTTTATTTCCGAACCAAGCACTGAAGAATTCCACGTTTCGACTTTCTTTAGCCATTATTGTCCCTGAAACATTCTGACAGTGATAGAAATTAACACCTACTTGCTATTACCATAAATATAACAAGAGGGACATGATAGCCCTAAATCGCTCGTCCGAGTTACGCAGCTTGCATGAACAGTTTAGTAGATAGTAATTTAAGGAAAATGTCTGGTTTAATAGTGCCAGCGTTTTCTGACAAGAATATCTTAAAAGTTTCTACTAAATAGATATGAGGGGTAATGTGTATGTGTGTCTTGGAGAGGATGTGGTGGGGGTGGAGGTAAGAAGTTAGGGAATGGTGTGATATGACAATATCAAACAAGAAGATTTTTCCACAACATATCATACATAAAGAATATTTTTATGACGAGTAAAAATGATATGAACAATCTTGGTAGAAGGTCACATAAAGGGAAAAGTGACCACGACCTCTGGAGTTTTTTTAACGAATCGAAATAATTTGAACAATCCTGGAAGAAAATTACATAAGGACCATTTAAAAATCGGACAAGCGGTTTAGGAGGAGATTTTTCTATTTTTAGCTCTGACGGCCCCCTATGTGCAACCAAGCGGAACCGTTAGAAGACCACTGAAGAAACATCCAGGCAAAATTTCATCAAAATCTATTCAGCGGTTTTGGAGGAGATATCGTTTAAAGTAATTGTTGACTACAGACGGACACAGCGTGATCACAATAACTCACCATAAGCTCACCATTGATGATATTTTAATATACAATAATTAACATGTTTCAACAATTAGTAAAAGTTCCAATAACTAAGATCAAACCAAAAATGCTCTTGCAGCAAATACGCCAATGAGCACTGCCTCATCACACTTAATTGGTATTTTCCCGTCTATTTTCATTTCAGCATTACAAACTTCATTTTCTTTTTTCCTTGGTAGAGGAGAGGATATCATTTTGAACAACGTGACCGGACAGGAACATCTGAATCGAATGTCTTTTAGTCGTGGATACCAGTTTTATATATACCAAGTCTGATTCTTTTCTTTTGACCTAACCTTGCAATAAAAAAAATATCAACTATACATACTTACAATGTTAATATGAATATAAATATTCCTTATTTCAATAAGAAGCGACAGAAAAGGCCGATAAGAAAACTTTAATTACTACAATATAACCTATGTTTAAACTTTGAAACTTGGAAGTGCCAGACAAAATTGCCTGTTAAGGGAAGGACCGCTGTGTGTTACAACACGTGAATTATTAACTCAGTTGTCGTTTTCCAGTCCTTGGATATCAATCACCTGTCACAGTTTCTCCCATTTTAGCTTTTAGCATCACTCCAAGTCTTTTGTGAAATGACTTGTCAGGAGAAACGCTAAGTAGGTTTAATTTCTCACACTAATTGTCAAAGCAAAATTATGTCATCTGATGCATTGGCTAATCTATCACGTCCGAACATGTGTCAAGGCAACATCGTCAGATCACGTCCGAACTTATGTCAAAGCAACATCATGATCAGAACCATTGACAAGCTTTGGCATATATGTACCAGTTGATTTCAAATTTACATGGCGCAAAATAGCTGAACATTTCACAGTCAATATTATCATAGACAAACATTTTCCCAGTCTATGTCTAACAACTGCCACATTATAACAAGTGAAAGTACATGCATTTTGCACAGCATGATGGTCTTGTCAACACCAGCAACAGTTTAACCTCTTGTTACAATCTTCATGCAATTCATGTCAAAACAAGTTCTATAACTCTCATTTATAAAGAAGTCAAGTCTATCAAGACCTCTCCATAGTGTTGGCTTTCAACCTAGAAGAATTTAGACTAATTTACTACTTTTACGGCGTTAGAGTTCACTTTCAGAGCCTCTAAAACAGCCATATTACAGTATTTTCGATAGTTGTTTATTACCAATCAACAGCTTTTTGCAAGTTTATTGCTTATCAACACCTTTTTATCAGCGGACTAGAGACGATCAGGTCTTTTTATTATACAGATTATAATCTTCTCGGTGATTGCGTAAGAGCATTTTGAAAATTGTAACATGTTTAATGAACGAGACTTAGATACACAATATTTTTTTTTTTCATTTTCAAGTACAAATGTTGTTAGATACATAGGATAATGTGACAGTGATTTACTTGTATTTGATTAACGGTATTTTTTCCTGAATACAGGTTAATTGTTCGGTATTAAAGTATAGATACATAGAACACGTATTAATGGTTCGCCTTAAGAGTGAAAATATTATATTATAAAAGTTTTGTGACTACATTCTGAAAAATTGTCGTTTATTGATTTATTGTCTCTTCTGAAAATTATCATATACCCTCTCAGCTCCATATTGTATAATGCTTTCACTTGCTGTAGGCATTGTATTTATGCAAAAAATCGAAATTGAACTGAACTGAATGTACACAAAGCTAATCTCGAGCAGGCATAGCATGCGCTAAAAGATATGAAAAATCTGTAATCCCTTGTTCATATAGTAAAACTATTCGTGATAATTCTTATGAATAACCTTGCCACTACATTATTGCCACATTATCCTAAATCTTTCTTTTTTCTATGATGAGCTTGTTTTGTTCTTAGGTTTTCCACCTTTTATTGTAAAAATCTGACATTTATTAAACCAGTCAGTTAGTCCCTTTGAGAAACCTTGAGAAGTCATAATTCGCACATTCTTTACTACAAAATGACTGGCTCGGGGGCAAATAGGTCACACTTCCAATTAAACAGGATCTAGTGTCATAAAAAGATACCTTTTACATTGTCAAGTGTTTCTCTGTACATTTTTCGTTAGTGTGTGACAATATGTTTTTCAAGTGTTCATTACATAACAAAATTTTTTTTGACGAGTTAAATACAATTAATTGATTAATTAATTAAATTTTCATTTCCAATGAATGTAATAAAAAACGTATTTAACATCTATTAATAATAACTGAAAATGAAACTGTCAAGTTTGTAATCACTTTTAAAAAATATTTTTTTTCCTGCATTCTACTTTTTAAGATAATAGTAGTTTCATGTACATGTTTGTTATGCTCACCTAACATACACGATTTTGTGTATTTATTTTTGTTTTTATGTCTCAGATTTTTTAATGTAAAATATAAAGTGTCTTCTTATTTCCAGTCTGTATTTACATTATTGAAAAACAGATTACACCGAGTTGTTACTCTGTATGTAACCTGATGAATATAAAGATGACTATATTTGTCGTTGTTTTACCGGTCCTTAAAATTGGTGTAAAATAAATCACCCTTCCCATTACGTTTTTACAGTAAATCTCTAATCTATAATCCTTGTTTTTTATGATCGGCACCTCCCGTGATACGATAAGCGGAGATAGCCGAACCATAACGATCTGCAACACTCGCTAAAAATTTCCGATAGTGATCGATATTTAGCTAGACAGTCTAAGGGAGACAACAAGGTATAGCGTTGATCTCGATAAACAAGGAAAGATAATAGAATCGATTTTTGCCCAATTCTTCAGTATGCTAGCGCAAGTTACGGTGAGCCAGTCTAAATTTACCCAATACGTTTGCGCACAAGTAAGTTTTGAAATCCTCTAACACGAAAATAATTGTTTGTATAAAAAAAAGAAATAATTTAAAAGTGTAATACCATTGTTACAAATGGAAACGGTTCAGTTATTAATAGCAAAATATATAGATATATATTTACTATTCTTTGTTCGCAATATTCAAACATATGCATATGCATTGGATCGCGTTAAAATATATTTCGTTCAATTAAATAAATTTATGTTTTAACTGGCGGTTCGTTTGCCCCATTCGTTTGGGCCACGGAAGATCTGCCGGAATAAGAAAAGCCCTTCCACGATATTCGATTGTGCGTCTTCTGTTTTTAGAAGATCTTTTGTGTCTTCCACCCGATAGTCGAAAGAGGTACGGGCCAGTTGACAAACAAGCTTGCCAGGTGAGGTTCTCGCAATTTGGCAGCTTTCACCAGGGCCAAGTTCAGACTTGGAGCTAAAGAATTCAGTGTACAATTATTGTAGTGGTAGCTTTTGAACATTTTTAAATGAAATTCAGTAACTAGGAAATGCTTGGGTCTATATAACAGTCCTCGGATTTGCGGAGGTTGGTCATATCCTGAAGATGACTTATTGATTTTGAGATCATTAGGTCAGAATGATGACCCCTAATAAATCACAGATATCTGCTTCAGGGAAACTGATTTTCGTATATAGCACAACCTATCATATGACAAGAGACATAGATAACGATTGTTATTGTTATCTATGTCCCTGATATAACTTTAAAAGGAGCAACACTGGACCTCTCCTTGCTTTCTTTTTTAAAAGAAACCTACTTGTTAACATAAGTGTTCATTTTCTGTAAACACGTTCGAAGCCGCTCTACTCAAATCATCCCAGTTTTATCAACAGATATGTAGCGGGAAACCACGTATTGTTGCTCTTTGTTTGCAAGAACTCTTTAATAGTTCCGTTGTCTGTTCCAAATGTTGCTGTGTCGGATTCATATGAAGCATTGTTCCAGCTTTTGCCAGATAGCTCACACATTTCTTTTAAAGGACAGCGGAGGTGTATGCAGTCTGAAATTAAAGTAATGATGCTCATTTATTATATACTAGTATACGTTTAAATGAGGTACTATGCTACTATAAACAAATAAAACTGAATAAACAGGAGATTGAGTTTTGACATTTTGTCATTTTCATGTACAATTCGGCTTATATATGATTCGATGCCTGTTAATTTTAGTAATCCGTTACAGAAGGTCAATCCTGTAATATATGTTGTTGTTTTATTTTTGTTGTGCGGCATGGCCAAAATTTGTTGATATATTTCCAGATTCGGGATTGCTCAGTTTTCTTTATAGTGAGTTGATTCATGTATTTTAAACGTCATGTTATAATGGTTGATTTTAAAAGGCAAAACTTTCATATTTTAATGTTACTATGATGCAATATTCTCAGTCATAAGATGACGGATCGCTTGCGACTAGCACTGTAGTTTCAATTTTAGATTTAAGGTCATTTTTTCGTGTCCGATCAATTCTGTCATCTGTATGATATAATTGGCATATGAAGCCGTCGTGCAAGAAAAAGACCCCTGGCTTAGACTTTTTGTTTAAGTTGCGTTTAACGTCGCACAATTATAGGTCATATAGCAACTCTCCACCTTTAATAGTGGCGGAAGACGCCAGGTGCCCCTCCGTGCATTGTTTCACCGACCTTCCGTAAGGAAGCTTGATGGCTTCCTTGCATGAAAAATTCAACGCCCACATCGGTGAGGGGCAAGTGATTCCAAGCCAACGACCTTAACCACTCAGCCACGGAGGCTCCTCTATTGCTTAGAGGTGAAGGTAACACTCAGATGGCAAATATTTAGGCCATTTCATTGTTCAGTCAATAACTTTGCCGTGCACTTCTGGATATATTTTAAGAACTTTGCATAAACATTTATCAACAATCTGACATTAACATTTCTAGATCCTTACTTCAAACTTTAAGGTCACACTTAAAGGTCATATGTATTACTTCCCTTTAAAATTCAGTGTTTTTCGGGAAATACAATTTGAATACGGTCCCTTTAATTCCACTATTTTCCTTACCTTTATTTTCTACCATTTGATTTCAATACAAAAGAAATATTTGAGAAGATATTCCGACACTGTCCTCCACATATACGTAAAAGGAAATGCATTACATAACGTCATTGTGTGGAATAAATGTCTTTAGAGACAGAAATATAAATTGCATTTTATAATAGTGCTATCGATATTATGCAAAAATGTTGTTTATGTTGATGTAATTGTTATTCATGCTAATATACATCTTCAGAAAAGGTCAGTATTAATGTATAATATTTAATTTTTTCAAACCACCAAGTTTGTTTGTATATATCATACCATGTATTTGTATATCATGTTGTTTCATGTGTGTAACCTGATAGAAAATAAAGGTATCTGTCTGTCTGTCTGTCTGTATGCAGATTTACATGAATGGTGTTACCTGTACTTACTGGAGTTAAGCTTTAATTCCGTATGTACAGGGCAATAAATTAAACTTAACAAATCTTACTTGTTCATCATGAGAAGACGACAAAAATCAACACCTAAAATATATAAAAGAACTATTTCCAGTCTGGCTCATGACAGGAGTCATATTTATTTCTCCGCCTTCAGTCTAGGCCGATGCTACAGGAAATGGAACCAATTTAAGTAAATCACCCAGTACTGAACACTACGGTCAGGATATCAGCCGCAAAAAAATGCTGTTCGACACAAAATCTTCATATAATAGAAGCCATACAGATATGAGCGAATGAATTGAATAGATGCAAATCATAAATAAATGCAATTTATTTATCAAAACGTATTTGCATTTTTTTTAATGGTTGAGGTATTAATAAATCAAACTTTGTATTTGCATTGTTTTCACAAAATACATCTATAAGCAAAGAAAATGCACAATACTAAATTTGTAAAAATAATGTTGTAATCATTCGATGTTGTTCAAAATGCAAAATGTTTGATTGATACTGTTATTAAGTAGAACCTCCTGAGTATATAGGAGCAGCTTATAACGCAACATACTAAAAAATAAAAAGTATTAGCAGATTTCCTGGAAGCACATAGCTCAGCAAGCACTGCCAGCACATCAAATAGGCCTGCCATAAGTAGAATCTGTAGTAGAAACTTTAGCAGACAGGTTGCTCAAAGTATCCAACAACAAGTACATTTTAGTTACATGCAAGGTAGAACAAATGGAGCTGAAGTAGAGAAAGGGTTAGGGTTGCTGTGGGAAGGGGAAAAATAGGGAATACTATGCAAAAAAGAAAGAATATCATTCACAGACAACGTGATATAATGTTAAGAAACCACTTGCTTACAGACTATTAAGAGTATTCACGAATTTATGGTACTTTAATGAGGCATATAAAACTCTATGACATTGTATACCTGTGTAGTAGAGGGCAACTAGGGGTAGCTTTAAGACAATGTGTATTTGATTCTGATAAAAAAAACACCTAATTAAGGTTGCATTTCAATAAAGATCAATGGATGAAATACAATATTACATTTCATGTACCTAAACAAAGTTCTGTACATTCCGGCTTCTATTTTAGGAGGCAGTTGATATTTCTGTCAATGTTGCATGGGCAGGTTATCAAATCCACTTTCAAAGTCAAATCTATAAGAAGCAAAGAACACTATCCGAGTAACTTATTTAACCGCACTACTTTATTTCATTCACTTTCAAACACCACAAATTTCAACCATTGCAAAATAAAAGCACACTGTGTTTGATTAAGTTTGTTTATGAGAGAAAATGAAATGTGCAACACAGCAAGCACTGGCTAATGCAAAAAGGTTTATAGCCGCTTCGGATAAATTAAGAGGCAGAACATGCCAGGTCGTTTTATTTCAGTTAGGCACGCAATTATCTTTACGAATTATGCTGTATGTGTTAAAGTTTTATCACAATGAATTCACTTCAACAATACAATGCAACAATATCCTCAACAACATTAACATTTCGAAAAGGAGTATCTGAATACCAGTGAACTAATATACAGTTTGATGTAATTCTTTGTGAAAATAGAGAAAACTGAAAGCTACATTGAAATACTGAGGTCGTATGCTCGAGTCTTGCACGATTATCAGAGGTGGAATATTTTAGCAGTCAGTGGATTTTAAACTAACTCTTTTCACATTCCTGTTGCTATGTACACTCGAGAAAAATTCCTAATCGGTCAGTTTATATTTGTATTACTATTTTGTCAATAATGCAGGTATTTACACGAAATTTCACATGCCGATATGTGAATAGGTACTGCAGCTAATTATTAATTTATTTTTGGTGACTCATGGCCAAAGAAACCGCATTAGGCGTTTTGCCTAATATTGGATATTTTACACGTGCAGTGCATGTGCACCAACATGCACTCGTTCGTTTACAATTATGGCATTACTGACGAAAGTCCAGCTAGAAAAACACATATTATGGTGAAATTGACACAAGAGCAATGGGATCGAACTGTCGGAATGTTGCTAGCTTGGAAAAAAATACCGCACGTGTGTTATTGTTTTTACAATTTCAATAGAATTTTGATGTTATTTGTTTGTAACTGTTACTTTGATGGTTATTTCCATTTGTAACCTTATTTCCGTTAACAAGAACTTTAATCGTTGGTTAGCTACCATCCGCGCTCTTTTTTTCGAAATTTAACCAAGTACAATTCATTGAAATGACCGATTTTGAATTTTGTCGTATAATTCGGACAGCCCGGACGCGTTGCTCTTGTGTCAATTTAACGATGATATGTGTTTTTCTAGTAGGACTTTCGTCAGGAATGCCAAAAGTGTTCATTAACACTTGCATATTGGCGCACATGCCATGCACGTGCAAAATATGCTAAATTGGCCAAAACGCCTAAAGCGGTTACTTTGTCGGTGATTCGGTCAAAAAAAAATCGATAATTAGCTGCAGTACCTATTTAAATGTCGGTATGTGAAATTTCGTGTAAATACTTGCGTTATTAACAAAATAGTAATACAATAAAAACTGACCGATTAGGAATTTTGTTGAGTGTATACACGTGTATATAATATGTATTGTTAAGGCTAAGATCAATCATACTTTTTTTGCTTTATTATTTTAACTGTTATATGTGTTTACATTTCACACATTTACATCTAGTGTATCTACACTGAGGGTCAGGGTTGACAAATAAAATTTCTGTTGAGATTACTAAGTCGGGCCCTGAGCCAGTACACAGTTTGGATAAAGAGGAGAGACCTTGCGTTCATATTAAAAGTTTGACTGAAGTCGGGTATGGTTACAGACACTGTACACAAGGGGTGAAGTAATAAAGATGGCTTCTGATTATGTTCTTACATTAAATCCTCTGGACTGTCAAAGCAAAGAGCCAAGTGTGCTAATGAAATTCCTGTCAAAAATTACTTTGCTGAACTTTCTCACATTATGAAGTATGACTTGCATAATAAACCTCAAAACATTTACCACATATATAAAATAAATGAATAACCGAATACAAACCTCCTTATGTTGTAGCAGGTACTAACTGCAAAGTTCAGTCAATCATGGCAGAGCAACCTTTTACGATCATAGGTGCTGGTGATGCAGGGTTCAAATACTTCCCTACTTTGTTTTATCAGGCGAGAGGTTCTTAGATAGCCTTTTAATCTATACATGTATTAATAATAACACATAACAGAAAAATCACACAGTCTATACAATATTGCAAATAACACATTACAGGTAAATCACTCAATTCATACAATATTTCAAATAACACATAGCAGGTAAATCACTCAGTCCATAACACATTACAGGTAAACCACTCAATCAATACAGTATTACAAATAACACATTTCGGGTAAATTACTCAATCTATACACTATAGCTAATAGCGCATATATCTCACTGAAAGGCGGCAAAGACAGAAGGTTCGTTTTTCGGATGCAGTCCAGTCCATGATTCTGGTAAACTTTCCATTTTACATATAACTTCGGTAGAATTACTATCAAGATATTCTAAATTTCAACAAAAATGTTTTTCATTAAGATATTCGCAAATAAAACAAACTGCAGGTTGCTTGTTTTGTTACGTATATGGCTTAATTCCACATAAAAGAAATGATCATTTCTAGGGATTAGTAACTGTTATTTCATTTCAAACTCAATTTTAGTTATAAAACACATTATACACTTTAAATAGTAAACAAAAGCAACAACAACAACTGTTACAATAAAACAACATCAACAATAATTTGCGCATGCGTAAAGAAAACTAGATTTATTTGTGTCAAGACTTTTCACTACTTTTTTGGATACATTTCTTTGAGGAAAAGTGTTACTAGTATTTTATTTTCTCCATTGTAATTCTGTTTATTTTGTGAAGAATATTCAAGAAAGTTCAGTAAGCGGACACAATAAAGTTTATGAAAAGTTCCCAGAACATTTTCATATTAACATCTGTTTCTAATTTTATGCCGAGTTCAGTGACAGTGTTGTTGTTGTTGTTAAAATAATTACTTATTAGCCCTATTATGGATTAGCGGAGTACTGCTCTGAGTACAGCTGTGTTATGACTAAATCGTTTGGATTTCAAAGCAATGACCGTCACCAAGCGAAACAATAGTAAATTGGTGGAATTGAGTTTGCTAACAAGAGGCAATGAAATGTGCTGCACCCATAAGGCCCCTAGATCTGGCTTAAGCGGGCCTATATTATATGACATTAAATGAACTCAAGGATCCCATATGACTAGAAATAACACTGTAACAATAGTGATATTAAATATAATAATTATACTGGTGTTTTTGCACACGCTAAAATGACATTAATTTTATAAAAAATACATAGTTTTTATGATATTATGTTAATGGACTTTTTTTACTGAAAACGCTTCAGTATGATCTCATCACGAGAAAAAGTAAAGCTCAGTCATTGTTTTAAAAAACTGATTAGTTTAGTTTATACTAATTTGTTTTAGCTCGATTGTGATGAAAGCTTCAAGCTTATTGAAACCACTCTCGAGTCCGCTTCCTGGAAAAACCAGTACTGGTGTCATATGAGAAGTCATGGTCGTGACCCCAGTGGGGCTCGAACCCACGACCCCTGGATTGAGCGGCCGACACCTTATCCACTAGACCACCGCTCCGCTCTAAACTGATTAAAGTTCATTTCTACGAGAGATATCATATAAATGTGTGTTTCATTTGAAAGTCCACAAATGTTATTATGTCAATCTGACTAAAGTACTTGATCTTCTAAACGAAGATCTGAGAACGACCCATTCACATTCGTCTTCTGTATATTTTGGATTTCCAAGATTGCTATTTTTATTTTCGCAAATCTATTTTTGTTTGAACCAATCAGACAACTTGTTCGAATGTCAAAGAATAAGAAAAATTTCAATTAATCGAGGGCTCGAACCCGGGAACTCTCGCTCACAGAGCAAGTGCGCTACCGACTGAGCTAACCGGCTATCTGACATTTCTTTACATAAAAATTGTTAATATCAAATACCTTAGGCTTTTTAAAGCTTGCGGAATGTTGTAAGTTAACTTTTGATTGGATAGTGGAAGGGATGTCAGAACGAGGCCATCAATAGCTCGTTGTCAGATCCTATGCGTAGCGTAATAGGAGATGTACTTTAGTCAGATTGGTTATTATGTATGCATAACGCATGCTTTTTCGTGTTATAACAGCTGCAGACTCCCAAAGGGATTGGTTGGTGCCCGAGCCCGGTAAGGCGAGAGTACCAGCGTATCCCGAGGGATTCTGAAGATTTAATAACACGAAATGAACATGCGCTAACGCTTTTCTATCATAAAAGCGTAAAAACTGGTAAATGAATACATTGTCACTTAGTCAGGATTACCTGCCCCCTTAAGATTTCTTTTACACTGACCGGGCATTAACCATAGCGTTCCTGCTTTCTTCAGACGGATTTAACCTCCACTGCGTTCTAGCGTTATAAAATTGTGAACGTTCTGACTTGCATTTATCATTAAATAAAGCAGATTCAAACTTGGAAAAAAAATAATTCTATGTACTCTCTTCTCAAAATGTGGCGTATGTACTTGCACTCAGCAGTTACAAGTCCTAATGCACGGCTAGCACTCTGAGCTGCAGACTTAAAAGTAATATTCTAGTCCAACAACTCATGCAGTACTAAACCTAGGGGTAAATGTATCTATCAACAACCTAGACAGTGTCTTGACCATATACAGTCTGTTCTACCGTGTGTGAATTTGGTCAAAAATGGACCACTTTAGTTTCCATGTCATTCCTGCAACACCAGTTATATAGCATATTTAGCAGAAACTGCATATCTGCTGAATTTTCAGCCAGTAAGACAATATTATCTGTATATAACAGTATCCGTATACTTTCATTATTCATTTACAAGACAGAGGTAATATATATCCCTGTCTGGTGAACCTCAAACACCCGCAATAGTAACAAAAGGCACGATGTATATATCACAAATGCTGGCGTAACTGATTATAGAAATAATCTGACCAACCAAATACGCATGTTCTACATGCTTTTGCAAAAGACACAACAATAAGAGAGACAAAAGAAAGGGCTTAAGAAACAGTATTTGACCAAATGTACCAACCTACATTAATTTTTAGATAATCTGTGGATTTATTTACTCAGTTCAACCTTAATTCGCATTTATTTCTTAAAACACGAGCTAAAAGAATCATAACGTTATATTTATTTAATTGTATTATCTTGCAAAGTTATATTTTTGAATACTATTTGAGCAGCACCATGAGAAAACCAGCATAGTGCATTTGTGACCAGCATGGGTCCAGATTAGCCTGCGCATCCGCGCAGTCTGGTCAGGATCCATACTGTTAGCGAACAGTATGGGTCCTGACCATACTGCGCGGATGCGAAGGCTGGTCTGGGTCCATGCTGTTCACAAATGCACTATGTTGGTTTTCTCATGGTGCTGCTCATTTCTGAATTACGCTTCACTGAACTCAAAACGGCGAATCAAAAGAGGTTTGTTGGCGCCGTCTACCGTTTCCTCTCCGTAGTAAACCATAAAGCGTGTTATATCACTTAAACGGCCTTTCCACAATTTCCCCTTCGTAAGTAACTTGTCATCGACAAGGACCTGAAGTAAATGCAGAACATGATCAATGTATGAGAAAATGTGCAACCAAAACGAGACTTAATATCTTGGACCTCAACAACTGTTACTTTGTTTTGCTTTGCAGTTATTATAAATTATCTAGCCGCTCACAAAATCTTCCCACTATCATTTTCAAGTTAAAAACCGGGACACTGGCATTTCATAGGCTATGGATTATATGAGGAAGACGAATAAATAATGTTATGAAGTAATATGCAATGTATATAGAAAACAACGAGGCAGTATAGTAGCGCTCTTTCTTGTTCGCCACAAAGACATTGACTCCATCGCACGTTCACATGACGTGATTTAAGTGTGAGCCTGTGGGAAATGCCGTTTTCAAGGGCAGATAATTCTTTTTAAATACTGGTGACGTATGGCTTTTATTGCATATCTTTGTTTCATAGATGATTGTCCTTCAGTATCAAAAGTTTAAAGAAATTCTATTATTGAGAAAAAAATCGCCCATCATATATACAGAGACTTTAACAATGAATGAAAAACGATAAACAAACGGTTGATAGCAATTATTGAAAACGTCAGTATCTAAACATATTTTCTTCTTAGAATTAAAAGTTTTCATGCAGTCTTGACAATGTTTTAGGAACTGACTTAAAAGAACTGAAATAAACGCAGTAGCGCAGTACTGAAAACGTCTTTAAATCATTTTCAAAACGGCCGACAAATAGCTGTTAAAATTTCAAACGTAAAGTTTTAGAAAGTGAGATATTCATGCAGTATTGAAAGCGTTATAACGCTGTAATAAAAACGCTTTACTGTAGTACTGAAAAGAAAAACGTAAACAGTGTTTCTAAACGGCTTTAAAAATGCTTTCCATTATTTTTTATCTTTTTTACATTTTAGTTTTAATTTAAATTAAATCAATAAGGATAAAGCTTTTAAGCAATCTCTACAACGTTTAATCAACGTATAAAACTATTGGTGGAAGCATTAGTGCAGTATATGACACGTATCTAAATACGTTTAAGAAACGATTGCCAAATATTTTTGAAAACGTTGCAAACGTCTTACTTACTAACGTATCAATGAAAATATAAAAACGATTTACAAATGTTTTAGTACAGTAATCTTTAAAATGAAAGTCATCTTGCATTCTAGACAACGTTTTAACAATTTATTTAAAACGATCGACAGTACTCGGCAGTACTCTAAAAGTCTGGGTGTAAACATGTTTTCAATACGACTGCCAACTATTGGAAAACGCTTTAGTGCAGTATTAAAACATTAACACGTAAAACGTCTTCTACACGTTTTCCATATTGCATTCAAACAATTTCAAAACAATTTATTTTAGAGATAACGCATGTATCTTTGTGCTATAACATCTGCAGAATCCCGATGGATTGCTTGGTGCCCGAGTCCTGTAGGGCGAGGGTACCAACGTATCCTGAGGGATTCTGAACATGGACTAACGCTATTCTAGCATACACCGCGAAAAATAAATGATAAATGAATTCATTACATACCTAAAATTATTTTACATTGAGTTTCAACGGACCGCGATCGTGCAATATTTTTCCATATTGACGTGGAACGCTTTCATATCGGACGTGGAACGTTTTCTTAACGTTGTAATTGAAAGAATCGCTTGACTTCCATGGCGTCCACGCGCACGTTGCGACAACATGTTGAGGTCATTTTCGCGGAAAATATTAATGCTCGTCAGTTTGATTTGTTTATTACATTTTCGCAGAAATTCTTTTCGGTTTTTTCCTGTCTTTCGTGACAGAACGATAATTTAAAGTCGCGCAATATTATCGCTGCAGAACTCGTGCATATATCTACATACAAAGTCAATAACCTATATATATTGTCCCTCGACGTCATTAAATTTCCATGAAATGCGCAGGAATGTCTAAGATGTTACTACGTTTACGTCATTTCCTTTTGAATTATCCGGTTTGGGGCCGTAATACGTCTACGACTTGCCACGGAACAAGCTTATATAAAAGGTGTTTTAACAGTACGTGAGCCCGAAAATCCCTCTGTTAACAAACAATTTCTCTCTTGTTAAAATACCCCAAAAAGTTACAAGAAAACAGCACTTTTATGCCAGAATAACGTAAACGTCATTCGGTCCCTAAACGGATAATTCAAAACGAAATGACGTCAACGTTAAAAAACACAACTCGGACATCCCCGTGCATTTCGTGGTAATTTAATGACGTTGAGTGACATTGTATTCATTTTTAGTTTTTACGAGTTTTATGCTAGAATAGCGTTTGCGCATGTTCATTTCGTGTTATAACATCTGCATAATCCCTCGGGATACGTTGGTACCCTCTCAAAAAAAAAAAAAACATGCGTTATCCCTGCGTTAAAACTGTTACATAACTGGAATACTGTTGAAAAAATGGAGCTAAATTGAAAATACCCATTAGTTCGAATTTATTTAAAGCCAAATTTAATATTAGTATTTAATGTTACTACATAAAAATAAATGACTTCTTGCCTGCAGGGAGTTGTTCTGGTCCATAAACGAGATCTTGACTTCTGTATGATAGTAAAATGCGACCGGAAAAGCAGTAAAATTATCATACTTGCTACCAAATCCTCCAAAATAGATCAAGTTGCCGTATTAAACGAATAAAACAGATTTAAAAATATTGCATTTTCTTAGGCTTAAGACACTCTTTGCATTATTTACATAATAAATCCTATAGGAAGATCCGTTTGAAGCAAAGAAAGCAACCAATGAAAATAACAACTGTCGATTTGGTCGAGTCTGTTCATGAGATATTATATAATTGTGCAGCAATCCTCATGCCCCCTTAGCACTGGCTTATGCGAATTCAACTATAGTTCTTTTAATATGAATTACGGTCCTTAAACTCTTTACGTACCCTCTATCATCATGTGAAGTTTTCTTTTTAATTTCCTTCAATTGTTGAAATAATTGAAACCAGTGTTACTGTTGACAAATAACACTGCTGATGATAATCAGACACTTTCCCACAAATAAAAAGAATGAAAAACGATTAACCTTATTACGAGCCTCGTGCTACCTTCGACGTCTGCGTTCACCCCTTCGTCTAATACAAAATCGAAACTGCAGATAAGAAGAATACAAAATGATTATGTGCGAGAATGTGGATTGGTGCAAGCAACGCATGATATGGTCCGCTATTATTTATAAAATCGTTGGAGAGTAATGATTTAAAGTGAGGGTTCGTTCGGCATTTTCCGCATTTACGAAAAATTACGGCCGAGTGCCATTACGGATATAATATGTTTTAAGGTAACAGACCCGTAATAACGATCTGCAAATCATGTATTCTTCGTCTGCGATTTCGGCAATCTCCGGTTTTACGTCAGAAGAATGCCGAATGAAGTGACGAGAATACTTAACCACACGGAAATTGCCGAATGTCATTACGGGTCCACTACTACAAAATAGACAAGTTGATACCAGTACTGGCGTTTGATGCTACTGAACAGACAAGTTGATACGAGTACAGGCGTTTGATACTACTGAATAGACAAGTTGATACGAATACAGGCCCACTACTACTGAATAGACAAGTTGATACCAGTACTGGCGTTTGATGCTACTGAACAGACAAGTTGATACGAGTACAGGCGTTTGATACTACTGAATAGACAAGTTGATACGAATACAGGCCCACTACTACTGAATAGACAAGTTGATACGAGTACAGGCGTTTGATACTACTGAATAGACAAGTTGATACCAGGACAGGCGTTTGATACTACTGCATAGACAAGTTGATACCAGTACAGGCGTTTGATACTACTGAATAGAGAAGTTGATACCAGTACAGGCGTTTGATACTACTAAATAGACAAGCTGATACAAGTACAGGCGTTTTATACTACTAAATGACAAGTTGATACCAGTGCAGGCGTTTGATACTACTGAATAGACAAGTTGATACCAGTACAGGCGTTTGATACTACTGAATAGAGAAGTTGAGACCAGTACAGGCGTTTGATACTACTAAATAGACAAGTTGATACCAGTACAGGCGTTTGATACTACTGAATAGAGAAGTTGAGACCAGTACAGGCGTTTGATACTACTAAATAGACAAGTTGATACCAGTACAGGCGTTTGATACTACTGAATAGAGAAGTTGAGACCAGTACAGGCGTTTGATACTACTAAATAGACAAGCTGATACCAGTACAGGCGTTTGATACTACTGAATAGACAAGTTGATACCAGTGCAGGCGTTTGATACTAGTTGATACCAGTACAGGCGTTCGATGCTACTGAATAGACAAGTTGATACCAGTGCAGGCGTTTGATACTACTGAATAGACAAGTTGATACCAGTACAGGCGTTTGATACTACTAAATAGACAAGTTGATACCAGTACAGGCGTTTGATACTACTGAATAGAGAAGTTGAGACCAGTACAGGCGTTTGATACTACTAAATAGACAAGTTGATACGAGTACAGGCGTTTTATACTACTGAATAGACAATTTGATACCAGTACAGGCGTTTGATACTACTGAATAGACAAGTTGATACCAGTGCAGGCGTTTGATACTAGTTGATACCAGTACAGGCGTTCGATGCTACTGAATAGACAAGTTGATACCAGTGCAGGCGTTTGATACTACTGAATAGACAAGTTGATACCAGTACAGGCGTTTGATACTAGTTGATACCAGTACAGGCGTTTGATACTACTGAATAGACAAGTTGATACTAGTACAGGCGTTTGATACTACTGAATAGACAAGTTGATACCAGTACAGGCGTTTGATACTACTAAATAGACAAGTTGATACGAGTACAGGCGTTTTATACTACTGAATAGACAATTTGATACCAGTACAGGCGTTTGATACTACTGGATAGACAAGTTGATACCAGTACAGGCGTTTGATACTACTGAATAGACAAGTTGATACCAGTACAGGCGTTTGATACTACTGGATAGACAAGTTGATACCAGTACAGGCGTTTGATACTACTGGATAGACAAGTTGATACCAGTACAGGCGTTTGATACTACTGAATAGACAAGTTGATACTAGTACAGGCGTTTGATACTACTGAATAGACAAGTTGATACCAGTACAGGCGTTTGATACTACTGGATAGACAAGTTGATACTAGTACAGGCGTTTGATACTAGTTGATACCAGTACAGGCGTTTGATACTACTGAATAGACAATTTGATACTAGTACAGGCGTTTGATACTAGTTGATACCAGTACAGGCGTTCGATGCTACTGAATAGACAAGTTGATACCAGTACAGGCGTTTGATACTACTGAATAGACAAGTTGATACCAGTACAGGCGTTTGATACTACTGAATAGACAAGTTGATACTAGTACAGGCGTTTGATACTAGTTGATACCAGTACAGGCGTTCGATGCTACTGAATAGACAAGTTGATACCAGTACAGGCGTTTGATACTACTGAATAGACAAGTTGATACTAGTACAGGCGTTTGATACTACTGAATAGACAAGTTGATACTAGTACAGGCGTTTGATACTAGTTGATACCAGCACAGGCGTTTGATACTACTGGATAGACAAGTTGATACCAGTACAGGCGTTTGATACTACTGAATAGACAAGTTGATACTAGTACAGGCGTTTGATACTACTGGATAGACAAGTTGATACCAGTACAGGCGTTTGATACTACTGAATAGACAAGTTGATACTAGTACAGGCGTTTGATACTAGTTGATACCAGCACAGGCGTTTGATACTACTGGATAGACAAGTTGATACCAGTACAGGCGTTTGATACTACTGAATAGACAAGTTGATACTAGTACTGGCGTTTGATACTACTGGATAGACAAGTTGATACCAGTACAGGCGTTTGATACTACTGAATAGACAAGTTGATACTAGTACAGGCGTTTGATACTAATATAGAATAGACAAGTTGATACTAGTACAGGCGTTTGATACTACTAAATAGACAAGTTGATACGAGTACAGGCGTTTGATACTACTGAATAGACAAGTTGATACCAGTACAGGCGTTTGATACTACTGAATAGACAAGTTGATACTAGTACAGGCGTTTGATACTACTGGATAGACAAGTTGATACTAGTACAGGCGTTTGATACTAGTTGATACCAGTACAGACGTTTGATACTACTGAATAGACAATTTGATACCAGTACAGGCGTTTGATACTACTGAATAGACAAGTTGATACCAGTGCAGGCGTTTGATACTAGTTGATACCAGTACAGGCGTTCGATGCTACTGAATAGACAAGTTGATACCAGTGCAGGCGTTTGATACTACTGAATAGACAAGTTGATACCAGTACAGGCGTTTGATACTACTGGATAGACAAGTTGATACCAGTACAGGCGTTTGATACTACTGGATAGACAAGTTGATACCAGTACAGGCGTTTGATACTACTGAATAGACAAGTTGATACCAGTACAGGCGTTTGATACTACTGAATAGACAAGTTGATACCAGTACAGGCGTTTGATACTACTGAATAGACAAGTTGATACCAGTACAGGCGTTTGATACTACTGAATAGACAAGTTGATACCAGTACAGGCGTTTGATACTACTGAATAGACAAGTTGATACCAGTACAGGCGTTTCATACTACTGAATGACAAGTTGATACCAGTACAGGCGTTTGATACTACTGAATGACAAGTTGATACCAGTACAGGCGTTTGATACTACTGAATAGACAAGTTGATACCAGTACAGGCGTTTCATACTACTGAATGACAAGTTGATACCAGTGCAGGCGTTTGATACTACTGAATAGACAAGTTGATACCAGTGCAGGCGTTTGATACTACTGGATAGACAAGTTGATACCAGTACAGGCGTTTGATACTACTGAATAGACAAGTTGATACCAGTGCAGGCGTTTGGTACTACTGAATAGACAAGTTGATACCAGTGCAGGCGTTTGGTACTACTGAATAGACAAGTTGATACCAGTACAGGCGTTTGATACTACTGAATAGACAAGTTGATACCAGTACAGGCGTTTGATACTACTGGATAGACAAGTTGATACCAGTACAGGCGTTTGATACTACTGAATAGACAAGTTGATACTAGTACAGGCGTTTGATACTTCTGGATAGACAAGTTGATACTAGTACAGGTGTTTGATACTACTGAATAGACAAGTTGATACTAGTACAGGCGTTTGATACTTCTGGATAGACAAGTTGATACCAGTACAGGCGTTTGATACTACTGGATAGACAAGTTGATACCAGTACAGGCGTTTTATACTACTGAATAGACAAGTTGATACCAGTACAGGCGTTTGATACTACTGAATAGACAAGTTGATACTAGTACAGGTGTTTGATACTACTGAATAGACAAGTTGATACCAGTACAGGCGTTTGATACTACTGAATAGACAAGTTGATACCAGTACAGGCGTTTGATACTACTGAATAGACAAGTTGATACCAGTACAGGCGTTTGATACTACTGAATAGACAAGTTGATACCAGTACAGGCGTTTCATACTACTGAATAGACAAATTGATACCAGTACAGGCGTTTGATACTACTGAATGACAAGTTGATACCAGTGCAGGCGTTTGATACTACTGAATAGACAAGTTGATACCAGTGCAGGCGTTTGATACTACTGAATAGACAAGTTGATACTAGTACAGGCGTTTGATACTACTGGATAGACAAGTTGATACCAGTACAGGCGTTTGATACTACTGAATAGACAAGTTGATACCAGTACAGGCGTTTGATACTACTGAATAGACAAGTTGATACCAGTACAGGCGTTTGATACTAGTTGATACCAGCACAGGCGTTTGATACTACTGAATACACAAGTTGATACCAGTACAGGCGTTTGATACTACTGAATAGACAAGTTGATACTAGTACAGGCGTTTGATACTACTGGATAGACAAGTTGATACTAGTACAGGCGTTTGATACTAGTTGATACCAGTACAGGCGTTTGATACTACTGAATAGACAATTTGATACCAGTACAGGCGTTTGATACTACTGAATAGACAAGTTGATACCAGTGCAGGCGTTTGATACTAGTTGATACCAGTACAGGCGTTCGATGCTACTGAATAGACAAGTTGATACCAGTGCAGGCGTTTGATACTAGTTGATACCAGTACAGGCGTTCGATGCTACTGAATAGACAAGTTGATACCAGTACAGCCGTTTGATACTACTGAATAGACAAGTTGATACCAGTACAGGCGTTCGTACTACTGAATAGTCAAGTTGATACCAGTACAGGCGTTTGATACTACTGAATAGACAAGTTGATACCAGTACAGGCGTTTGATACTACTGAACAGACAAGCTGATACGAGTAGAGGCGTTTGATACTACTGAATGACAAGTTGATACCAGTACAGGCGTTTCATACTACTATAGAATAGATAAGTTGATACCAGTACAGGCGTTTGATACTACTGAACAGACAAGCTGATACCAGTACAGCCGTTTGATACTACTGAACAGACAAGCTGATACGAGTAGAGGCGTTTGATACTACTGAATGACAAGTTGATACCAGTACAGGCGTTTCATACTACTATAGAATAGATAAGTTGATACCAGTACAGGCGTTTGATGCTACTGAAAACAAGTTGATACCAGTACAGCCGTTTGATGCTACTGAATAGACAAGTTGATACCAGCACTGGCGTTCGATACTACTGAAAAGACATGTTGATTCCAGTACAGGCGTTTGATACTACTGAACAGACAAGTTTATACCAGACAGGAGTTTGATACTACTGAATAGACAAGTTGACACGAGTACATGCGTTTGATACTACTGATTAGACAAGCTGATACCAGTACAGGCGTTTCATACAACTGAAAAGACAAGTTGATACCAGCACAGGCTTTTGATACTATTGAATAGACAAGTTGATACCAGTACAGGCGTTTAATACTTCTGAATACACAAGTTAATACCAGTACAGGCGTTTGATACTACTGAATAGACAAGTTGATACCAGTACAGGCGTTTGATACTACTGAATGACAAGTTGATACCAGTACAGGCGTTTCATACTACCGATAGACAAGTTGATACCAGTACAAGCGTTTGATAAAGGAAGTCTGTTAAGTATACAAAAATGTATATAACTTGTATGAAACAAATACAGTTCGATTGACTGATTAAACATTCGTTGGTTTCAAACATTTCCAATTATTTTTTATATTCTAGCAGCTAAGTTGCCTGAAAAATTAACGTTTTCATCTGCTTTTCATGCACGTGTTATAATCAATAATATGTTTAAGATGTTTTAGGTTGAAGAAAATCAATAGTTCGAGTTAACAGTTTGGTTTTATTACCATTTATGTATCAAGACAAATTTTCATTTTGAACAACAACGTTCGGCAAAAGTACTATAATTATACTCAGCATAGTCATCATCAAGTTTTCCTATGATATGGACATCTATTCTTGCCCCTGTGTTAAAAATACCAGGGATACTTGTAGTCCAGGGCTCCTCTTCTGGACCAACAGCAGTCTAAAATAAAAGAAATACGATCAGAATTTATCTAATATCTTGTGAACCATCAGCGATTTCTGCCCCTTTTAATATCTGACTTAAAATGACGATAAGCCATTCTTCTTTTATATAACTGTAAAATGCTACATCAAGAGATGATGATCTTAAAACTTTTTAAAAAATGTACAATATACCATTCTCTCAATATTTTCTAGCATGTTGATTTTCTTCACACATCAGAGTGAATACAATTTCTTTTACCAGATTTCGTTCCCAATGGAACAAGCCTTCTTTTACACATTTGTATGACGCAAAGTATGAAATGATGAAATATAAATGATAAAAGTATGAAAAATAATACCGGTGGTTCAAAATTTGCTTGCATGCTAGTTTTCTGTACATATCCATACCCAGGTTCTATTGTTTGGTTCCGTCCCCAAGAATGGGTCAAGCCCTCGCAGACACCTGTCTGATCAGATATACGTGCACCAACATACTCATCCTGTGGATGAAATTATACGACAATGCAAATTTTACGAAAGTGACAAAGCGTTGCTGACCTATATTGCGTATTTATAGTTCAAACATCTTTTTATACAATGACAAGCGAAGGATTTTCAAAAAAAGTATCCATTGAACTTATTTTCATACCCGAAAAAAACAATTGGTCCGCTTAATCATGAAGTGGTAAAAAAGTAATGGGAATTCATTGTTTCGCCTACTATGGATCTCCCACTGCCAAATTAGGGGATGCATACTGGTCTAAAATAAAATAAACCTGAGTTCGCTTTAAGCAATTGATAGATGACAGTGGTTATTAGTTTGTCTTGTTTTATTTTTGATTAAGTTCTTGAATGTTATACGTGCTTAAATAGAACTGTTGGATTATTACGAGTTAAACCTGCATATTTTGTTTTCATTGAATAAGCATCCCAAGCTTTTTTTATATTTGACTGGCTTATCATAGTAGGTTGTCCCCCTTGAAAATTGTCCGATAATCAATATTGGTTTCCCTGCTGATATTGCTTTGAGCAATAAAGTATATAGGAAATTTATTTCCAATAATTAATTTCAAATATGTCTTTTGGTTTGTGAATATTTTAGCAGATATGACAGTATTCATCAATTTCTTCTCTTCAATTTAATGTGTAAATATCTATTATAACTGAACATCTTCTTGCTCCCAATTTTGTTTTAAAAGTATCACCATCGCTTATATTGAACATATAGAGAAAATCACTAAACTTTTCAATTTCTTTTACTTTAGAGGCAAATAAATTATATTTTCCAAAGCATGACAATTTATTATCACATATGTAGGTATTCTTTACTTTATAAACAATACAATAGTATACATGTAATTATAATTGTAATAGGGTAAAGGCTTTTTGCTTCCATTTACTTCAAAGTGTATCAAGAAATAAAAAAAAACTTGTGGATTTCTTTAAGTTCTGACGTAACTTAACGCATATTCCAACAACTGACGTACGATTCTATATAGAATTTTGAAATAATAACGTTTATAATTGTCTCATTAGACAAAAAAAAATAGAATAAATGAACAGAACAGAATTGAACAGAGCTTTGATTTTTCACCAAACTGTTTACGAGAACAATACGAATCAACATAAATTACATTAGTTCTGACTGAAAGCTTAATATCTTTGGGATGTTGAAACATTCGGCGACAGGAGAAAAACTGCGTCAAAGAATAAATTTCTTATGAAATAGTGTAATTTGCAAGTTAGGCGATCAGTGAAAGCTGGTGAGACGGGGGGGGGGGGAACAGAATGTGTACATTTATTTAAATAAAAGATACAGTATAATTTCCACGCGTGAATTTAACAGACGCGCAATATCATGTCTATTTTAGAAATGAAATCCAAGCTTGAAAACAAAGAAACAAAAAAAAAAAAACAAACAACAGCAACAACAAAAAAACCCATTTATAATAGTTATAATAGCATGCTTTCGACGAGTTTGCACGGTGGGATTAACTCTTTAGTACGATCTACATTTTGTCACGGTTTTGTTCGTGGAAAGCATGCAAAATAGCCACCTTCACAGCTAAAGACTTTAGTTTACACGGATAAATTCGATTTCATGATTAAATTGTTTTGTTTGTTTGTTTGTTTGTTTGTTTTGGGTTTAACACCATTTTTTAACAGTATTTCAGTCATGTAACGGCGGGCAGTTAACATAATCGGTGTTCTCTGCAAGGAACTGCCAACTTCCCCACATGAATTATCAGAGGTGGAGGACGAATGATTTCAGACACTAGTGGCCAGTTTTTCTCTAGCACTAAGAAAGGCTCAAACCAGAATTAGTTAAGCCATCGCTCAACCTTGTTTTCTAACGGATTTTTACTAATACTCGGCGGGTATATTTGCGATGTATTAGCTAAGCCTTGGTCACACACTATGAACATGTAGATACAGTCATCGGACCGTTTCGCTGTATTTTTCATATATAAAACGTGTTACTTTGGTGATTTACTACTTTCGAAAAAGAAATTCTCATATAAATCATAGAAAAATACAAAGGGCTATATTCATAGACAATACTTCAACACCACTCATTGAGTACACTCAAATAAATTGCCTAACGGTCACGTCTTTACTCAGGAAAGATTCCATTTGTATTCATAAAGGTGAGTGACAGTCGAGTCAACTCCCAAGAGTGAGTGACTGTTGAGGGAGGTCCTGGGGTCCCTTGAGTGTTTCTCAAGGTCTCATAATGAAAGTTTAGATGATTAATTTACAATATTTAATTGATTTGAAGGTAAGATAACAGTATCATGTTAAAGCCGAAGTTCATATGTGTGCAAAGTATTACTTTGGAAAATATATTATGTTCTTTTTTAATACATGTTGTTGAGGACGACGAAAACGCAAAAAGACCCAACAAATTAAAAGACTGTTTGATTAATAAAAATGGATATAGAAAATAAAATATACATCTACGAAACCTAGCCTAACAGGGCTCATCAGTCACTCCCAGACACACACGTCGTTGTAACAAATATTTACATTTCACAAGCCTAGATATCGGTTAATTCATACTGAAAAATATAAACAATCCGTCAAATAAAATGTCATGAATAACCTATCATTATTAAATCTCATTGTTTCAACGGAAACATTTATTAAATAAAAAGATATGAGCCGCGCCATGAGAAAACCAACATACTGCGTTTGCAGTATGGTCAAGATCCATGTTGTTCGCTTTCAAAGCCTATTGTAATTAGAGAAACTATTAGCGAACAGTATGGATCATGACCAGACTGCGCCGAAACGCAGGTTAGTCTGGATCCATGCTGGTCGTAAACGCACTATGTTGGATTTCTCATGGTGCGGCTCAATTATGTTTTTAGTAATTGAAATTTTAAAAAATACGCGGGCTGGCATTCGGGAAACACCAACAATTAATGGCAGAGTTAAAAATTCATTTTAAAAAAATTTCAATTTCAACGAAAATTAAACTCTATATTTCTAAGTATAAATTAAATTCTACTTATGCAAATGAGTAGACTGGCTGATGGACGGGCGAACGGGCGGAAGGACGTATTATAAAACAAATAAAAGAACGGACGGACGGATAAACATACAGGCGAGCAATAAAATGGCAACTTCCAACTACAAAAAAAGAAAGATCAGAACTTTCGAATATCTTTGATGCTATTGTCATATAAACCGTTATAATCCTCTAAATCCATTGCGTACAATGAAACCATTACTCGAGCTGTTCTTCCGAAAGTTAAGATTGAGTGGAATTTATGAATATGACTTTCGAACTCCACTCAACACTCCCGCAAGGTCTACTCGAGGTCCACTTGAGTGATACTTACCCAAGTTTGAGTCAAGTGTGAGTTTGAGTAACGACTATGAATATAGCCCAAAGACTGATGGCCAGTTTTTCAACTATTAAGTAATGACTTAAGCTCTGACTTAAGCCGTGTCGGATATATTTACAACGATTAAGTCAGCACGTGAATAACGGGGCTCAACAAAAGTTAAACCTTCGATTGGAGTTTTCTACTTTGAGCGGTGTCAGCAATGGCTTATCTTTCTATTGTTATTTTAAACCTGGGGCATAGGTGGTTTAAGAAAAGATGGAAGCGGAATATTAAGACATGGATTTAAATTCCAGTATGAAGTTGAACCAGAAATGTTAAGAAGGCAGGGAATGATACGGGACTGAGCAAACTCTCGGCGATTTGGACTTTTGGATAGAGTTCGTCTCAGTAAAGCTAGTATAGAGATGTATTACTTTATATAAAAAAAAAACCCACTTAAACCAACGGTGACGCCGACGCCGACGATGGGGCGAGTGCAAAAGCTTTATTTTTTTATTCGAAAAGTCGAGCTAGAAATTTAACAGATTCAACTCTTCAGTTTTAACTTTACTAAATTCACTACGTTTGTACACGTTTCAAAATATACATGCAAGCATAAATATATAAGTGCATGTATTTAATTATAAGTACATGTAACGCACAAATATGTAGGTGAACATATATACATATATATGGATACGCACGTCTGTGTATATACGTCACCTTTCAATGACGTGTGGATTTTGAAATTCATGCATTATTATTTATTTATTGTTTAGGCTCCTCAGAAAATAAAAAGTTGTTTGAAGCCGAAAGGAACGTTGTCAGTAGTTTATTTTAAACTTTGAAATAAATTTGAACTCGGGCGCTACCAGCCTTTATATTTGGGCATTACCAGCCTTGTCTTAGGCGCTACCAGCCTATAGGGTCGCGACCAGACCCTAGTTTATTCAACTTATTGAATACCCCAAATAAATAAAACAAGTAAAACCATATAGTATTTAATCTGGTGGACTCTGTCCCCAGACTGTAGGCCCTTGCCCTTGGTCTGTTTAATTTAACATTTTTTACCCTATCTCAATTAAAGTACAGTACCGGGGCGGGGGCACTACAGTATAATATGTACAAACACATATCTGAATGGCATATTTGATTTATGTATATCATTGATTATACAAGACTAAGTAACTTAGGCACTATAAAAAAAGTAGACAGGGTGAATTAGAGCTAATTTAAAAAAATTAGTTCGGATATCAATGATACACACTGATAAGAAAATTCAGAAATTTGATTCATAATTAAATAGATTCTTTCTTTCCTTGATGGAAAACCTTGCTGTTTACAGTAAGGATCAAGGCTAGTTAATGTGTGTGCGTGTTTTACTAACATGTATGTTTTTTAAGTTTGTTAAATTGCTCGGTTTTTTGCCATTGCCTGACAAATACAGTATTGCTTAGTTTATTACTTTATTTTATCATGTTTTAAAGAGCAAACCTCTAGGCATGAAAGTTAAACAAACGTACTGTCATATGGACAAGAACATTCAAACAAAATGGGAATACATTCATCTTTACACAAGTTTCGTTTTTCTCGAGGAAAACTATTATACATGTTTTGTGGGAAAGCTCGTTTATAAAATAATCCTTGGATTTCAATGTTTAGCCATCATTTTCTGGCGGGATTCAAAGTTTCAAAACAAAAGAAATGAAATTTATTTAAATGTTTTTATTTTCTGTTACACGACAACGAGAATTTCGCAATATCATAAGCTAAAATAATGTTGTTTTTTTTTTTACAGAAATGTTTTAGATATCTTTACAAGAATAATATTTCTATATGAATCTATAAAACAATATGATTTATATCAAAATCATTGCTACATGTTTTATTGCTTTTTATGGAGTAATATGCGAGCTTAATTTCCGTGTATTGCCCAAAGCAAAATATTAAGATCAATGCGGAATCCATGACAAAGAATTACTGACTTAGGTCATGAATGACACGACTTTAGCTAATGTAAGGGAGACAATCCAATTCGAAGGGAATTGCTTTAACACAGTCAATAATTAAGGGAGAGAATTCTTGAAAATTCTCGTTAAAAGCTGACCTTGAATGTTATAGTACTCGATAAGTGAGTCTGTGCTATGTATTTATAATTACATCCGCATGACTTTGTGTACAAACAATGGTGACCATACCTCCCAGGGAAATTCAAATTCAAATTTTCTCTTGACAGATTTAAACTTTTTTCTCAAAGTCACCTGTGCAAAATAAAACAAAATCAGATTTTTGAATAAGATGATGTTAAAAGTAACAATGTACAAATGTGCCAATTTTTTAAAAAAAAAGTATCTTTCTACTGATTTAAGATGATTTCAAAAATGTTCCCTAAGTGATTTAGTTAACTTGAGATGGAGATGTTGTTGATTGATGAAAAGGGGCGTTTTGACTATAAGTCGGTTATAGATTACTCATTGACATTCTTATGCATTAAGTGTTGGCCTGATTGTAATTACTGGTGAATGCCACGGCAAATCTGGGTTGTTTTTCGTACGAGCACCCTTTTGTAAGGAATAGACCATACCCTTAGAAAAAAAGGCGGAGAAGAGCAGAACAAGTGCTTCGGACAGGTTTACCTTCAAAACCATAAGGCTTTTGTGTTTTCTTATTATGCCCCCATCAAAGGTGAGGGGGTATATTGCTTTGCACATGTCAGTAGGACAGTCGCACGATTCATAGACCATAACCTTTCAGCCTTGTTACTATAGAACCATTTGACTCATAGTCTTCAAACTTCATAGGATAATTGGTCTCATTGAGTAGAGAACCCCTATTGTTTTTGTGGTCACTGGGTCGAAGTCACAGGGGCCTAGTAAAGGAAATTGGTTTCCGCCCAATAACTAGAACTCTTTGGGCTACAGTCTTAAAATTTTATATGGAGGTTGGACACCAGTAGTTCAAAACCCAAAACGCCAAGAATTGTTCAATACCCTTGCCTCTAAAGTTAAGACTGGCGTTCCCATGGGAACAGCAGTAGAAAATCGCAATCATATTTTGCATAGAACCTTATGTAATGACCCCTACCCCCACTTGTCTAGGTATGTAGACTATGCCAAAACCGCCTTTCCTTTTTAAAAAGAAACTTTATTAATTTTCCGACGACTTCTCGGCGATTCACTGCAAAAGGTATTACTGCGCTGGACGAACGGTAACTCTGATAATCAATGGGAGGCAACATAGGTGTCAGCACGTGTATATTTTTTTTTAAAAATGTCGATGTTTATAATTTCTTATCAAATACGAATCCTATTCAGAAAATGCGTCTTCAATATGTGAAAATTATTAATTTCTATGGACCTTTATCAAAAAATATTACTTACAATGGACTATTTTCCGAATCGAAGTCATTTCCGCTTTCAGTTGTGAGACACTTCCGTAATACTTTTTGACAACAAAATACAAAATGAATTAATCAAGTCACATATAAACCGACTGCTACTCAGATCAGTGTAAGTGTAGTTGTTATTACAACAATTATTCCTGTTCATTACGTTATGAGATAAAGTTTTCATGAACTGCATTGTTAAGTTTAGATGGTGTATTATTTACAACTTGCCTGGCCCCGATTTTTTACGTGAATGACAGCAGTCTCGTGCAACTCGTGGAAACAGTTATGAAAAGTATGTTGGAGAATTCAAGGACGCATTATAAATGGCATTAAAGTGAGGATAATTGTACTTTTGTCAAGTTCTGATCATTGACATTCCTACTGTGTATAAGTAAGTTTTGTAAATGAGATTTGAAAGTTATTTTCTTATTAAAATTTTGAGTTTTTTTATCTTTATTTTAGTGAGCATTCCTTTGTGTACTAATAACAGTTGAATCAGTATCTATTTCATGTACCAAAACTTTGCACTTTTTTGCAGATAAATTTTGCGTCCCCTTAAATACATTGATTACACGCTCAGGCGATGCAAACATACACATATACACATGCAAAGAAAGGTATGTGAAATATCTTACGTGACGTAAAATCTCATCCGCGCATTTCTTGAACTGGCGGCTTTGACCAAGCACACGGAAGTGTCCATATTTTATTTCGATACTGGATGATAGTAAAATCATATTTAAGAAAAAGACGAAAACTAACACACAACCGAATTCTAAATCCATGATTTTTTGGTAACTAGACAGTACTGCCACTAGAATCAGACATTAAGGAATGCCCTGAACAACTGAAAACGATATAGGAACATGAACCCCCATCTATAATTCATTTGCTTTCCAGTAAAACTCGCGTAGTCGATTTCAAAGAGATTGAATATTCAAATAATCAATAGGCCAGTTCGATTCACTCAACCTGGGACATGCGGGTCACGTGAGCGGCAAGAAAAAAATTGCCGCCGATTTATTAAAAAACAAACGCTCAGGCGTACGCTGGTCACGTGACCTACAAGCGAAAATACTAAATTTCCAATTTGTAACGATTTTCGTTAGTGGTCTGTTCCAAATGAGTTAGCAAAATATTTATGCAGTATGTTTCTACCTTTACTTGTATTAACCCAAACTTTCCAAATGTTCCCGATTTTATATTGGGAAATTGTATAATTTGCCGCTTTGACTATCTTGCAAGACCGGCGTGCATTGGCGTATGTCGGATAGACCTGGGCAGTGCCGGGAAGCCAAACGAATGTCTAGCCAGTTGCTCGTGGAGAACCGGCATACGCAGCAAACTCAAATCGAATATGCCCAATACGCTAGATCAGACGGACTGAATAATTAACAAAACAAAACTAAACGTAAAATTCATATATGACAAACTTAAGGTAAAATAAAAAAATTTGTTTGTAGTCTAGGGCTTCTATTTCAAGTTTGAAAAAGATATGTTCTCCTATCCGCGACAAGGCCTAACAGGTATACTGTCGGTTGTCGTGGTTATTAGACGCAGTAAGTCATGGGAAATACCGCTATATGTGATTCATTTGAAGGAGGTTAACTGAATGGCTTAATTGAATGAAGCATTGCTACTTGAGAAAAAAAGCAATGAAGCTTATTTTAGATGAAATTATGCTAATGAAAGTGAAAGCTTTGCTGTTATACAATGTGTAAGCGTTCTCAGACGTCACCTTGCATCCAAAGAAATATGAATGAAGATAATTTATATAAACATATATATGTATTTGTAAATTTTGATTCAAATGATTCTCCATATTCTTGTTATAAATCGAACTGCATTATTTCATACTTTCATAAATGTCCTAGGAAAATGTCGATTTGATTTCATTGTTTTTAAAAAAACACTTCTTATTTTCATTTTAGTTCCGTCCATTAAATATTTTATGCGGAAAGGAACCAGCATAACAGTTTTTTTGTATTGTTGTCCAACCAGTGTATTTATTTTTAAACGTTTCTTTTAGCATAACAATATAGATGAAATATGTTTGTTTCAATCGAGAAACAAATCGTCATATATAAGGGAAGCAAATCAATATTTTCATGAATGCAAAAATAAAGTTTTCGTTTAATTGTATGATCATTTTTGAAAATGAAGGAATTTTCAGTAACTATTCAAATCAGACCAATATTTCTAAAAAAAAAATAATAAATGCATTCTGAATGTTTATATAGATATATATAATGCTAGCGTAGAGACATTAAAATAACGGAGGGATGAAATCAGAGCATTTTGCAAGTTCATAAAAAAAGAAGTCTCGGCAGGGAAATATTTCACGGATAACTCTCAGGATTTCAGCAAATGACAAAAAAAAAAACTATTAATGCTATTCAAAAACATATTGTTATTAGTGATAAGTGGTTTTGTTTAGTGTGTGTGAAGAGGAGATAATTGGCCTACTAGCAGTCTCGGGTTCAGTTATTGACAGTCATATCAAAGGAAGTGAAATGTGCTAGTAAAATATTAAGACAATCGATACAAGAAAATGGCAGTAAAGCTGGTAGGCAGTTGGTAGCTGGTAGTTTAACATTCGAATTACCAACTACGTACTTGTTGCCAGCTGGTTATTCAAAATCTGTTGTTGGGTAGAGATATTTAAGCCAAAATCAAGCATCAAATTCAATGATTTTAACATTCTATGTCTTAAACCAAGATTATTGGGAGATTTGAGGAACAACAACACCCGACTATAAGCAAGCCATTAACGATTATATTCAATCATTTATTCGAATATAGATTGTGAACTGTAGTCAGTGTATTAAGTATGTTTTACTCTGGATATTTCGTTGTTCCACATCCGCTCGACCTATAAATGAAAGCAAGCATCTTGCATGTTTTAATACATTTTATTCATATAAAAATGCAATTCATTTATCAAAATGGATTTGCAATTTTTAAAATAAAATGGGTTGAGTTATCAATAAATAAAATAGAGGATATTTGTGAGTGAATATGGAATATATCTCACTGAGAAGTGAGAAAATTTCAAACATTTGAACATTTTCTCACTTCGAGGTGAGATATATTCAATATTCACAAAAAAAAACAACAATTTTTTATTTTTTTATGCTCATTTACGTTGAGATGTGCATTTTGCAACAATTTTTAATCTCAGCGCGGGAAACAGACGCCTGTAAACAGACATGACGTCAGACGTGTTGTGACGTTAGAAAGACGCACACAATATAAAGTTCCATTTTATTTTATTTTTTAAATTCTCATTAAGTAAAATAATTTGAATCGAGAAATATACTATAAAATATAAAGTGCGACTACAGTTTTCATCCTGTTTTAAGCAAATAATTTAAAATTCATACAAAATGTATGAGAAGGCGGAGCTATATCTCTCACAGTGTGAAAATATAGATTTCATATTTTAACAGTGTGAGTGATGAGATATAAAAATATTTAACTGATAGAATACAGTATTTCATTAGTTAGCATAAAATAAAAGTTCGTATTTACAATTTCTAAAAAGAATGATTTAGTAATTGAAACAGATCAAAGTTTGTGATTGCAAAATTTGGTTTCACTCACTTTTAAATGTTGTTAAAGTAAGAAAACCTGTGTTAGTTTTCATGAATGTTTGTTTATACATAAATTAATCTTAAAGTCAAACCTGTGAACAAAGACCACTAGTCAGAAGAAGCTAACTAAAGTTATTGTTTTACAGGTAAGTTTCAATAATAGATACGATATATTTTGTGTAACAATCAGAGACATGCACGTATGAGTCAGGTATTGTTGATAATGATAGCTATATTTTCTACTTGTCTAAACACAAATTTCAGCAACCTCCGCGCAGGAATATTGTCACTTTCAAGCAAATCACGTGACGATGGAACAACCATGTGATCCTAAAATGGCGACACGCTTGGCAACTCCTGGTAAATCAAATTGACATTTATGTCACAACCTTTAAGAACATAATGAAACTTTATCTATATTTTGCAGTATGCCATTCGTCAAATTCTCTTACTGTACAAGTAATTTCATTGTTTACCTTGTTAGCAGGTGCGCATCACAACAAAAGAAAAGAAGTAATTTTAGTATTACTGAATTAGTTATAGGGACTGTATAAATGGCTTTCTGACGCATACAGATAAGTGCGTTGTCACAATGCTCAACATAACTGATACTAAAAGATCTGTGAAGTACATAATGCAGGTATACTATCGAGCAGGTAATCAAAATAGAAACAATTTCATGAAGAAAGAGTCTCTGGGTTTATATATTTGCAATAGTTGCTTCTCAGCTTGCAAATTAAGCGATTTTATTATTTTATCAAAATCAGCTAATTATTGAAATGCCTTCAGAATCAAGCATATTTCGTTTTGTATCGCCTCTTTTGATTGGCCAACGTTTTAATTTAAAAAGTTATAATTTCGACTTAATATTTGTCACTTGAGTTTGACCTTAGCCTTTAAGCTAGTGAACTGTTTTCAGACGGAACTGATTGTCTTGTAACTGCTATTTTAAGTGCTAAGTCTTTTGAAAGTATATCCATGCACGACAACTTTATTAACCGGACAAACATTTAAGCCATTTACATATTCTCAGTAAACTTTTACTCCTTTACGGAGATGAGGAAAACTGTTTGTTTAAAGAAAATCTATTAAATATGACGCGTTTCTATTTAAATTATTAAATTTGTTGTTTAATTCAGCAAGAATGGTTAAGTATTTGCGTTATACACTTCTTAATTAAAGTGTTAATATTATTTCAGTGCCTTTGGGCCTTTGGGTGCTATTAATTTACTTACTGTATTTGGATTTGCCTGATCCAGCTGATGGTTTTAGAAACCTAATGCCTTAATTTAGCCAACATATACTATGGTAGCTATTGTCATAGGGTGAAATCATAATACAAAAATAAATAAAATGAACGAAGTAGTTGTTGTTTTTCATTATTTATTCCTTAATATCATTTAAATTACAGTTTTAAGATTAAATCCATCATACAGTATTTTATTTCTTTCGATTTATCCTGTATACCACCCTTACAATAGTTCCCGTGATTCCTATTATATTCCCTTGCTCTAAACCATGCAAACTTCATAAATCGATGATCTAGACAAGTGCAATGCATTATTGCACTTGAAATGTGGTTATCCTTCCATAAGGACACATTCATATACACAGAATGAATTACCTTTGATAATCTCTGTTGTAATTGTTTCACTTGGCTCGGCCCAAATTGCAAGAACCTACAAATATTTGATGGAGACTCCTCAGCAGTGAGCCGTACAAAATGTAGACATCTATAACACATCAGTTCATTTAAACTACTTTAAGTCAGTACAAAGTCACAACTTCGTCACTATTAACACTATTACAACAATATTGTAATAAAAACGGCCCAAATCAATCAGCTAAATAAACCGTCTTAAAGAGAATTCCTATATTTTTTTTCCTTTCATAGATTTTTTTTCAAATTCACATATATGATAGGAAAATTTGTGCTACAAACAATCAATAAATAAAAACAATGAGTCACCAGGCTTGTTTTTTGTGAAAAATTGTTTTGAACACTCCCACTATTGCTGAAACTGCCAGCGATTTTTCAACATTTTCATAATTTTCTGCTTTTTTTATAAATACCGCCCAAAATATAAATCAAAACAGCACGAAAAGGTTATTACAGGTTTTATTATATACTTATTTGATATCACAGTCATATTTGTAATACTATATCCTTAGAATAATAGGTACAAATGAAAACATAATATTGTTTCATATTCAGTTTTCGAGGGCTCAGAGCGAAACTAGTCTATCTGCTTCTATTTCTATATACACATAGACTAGTTTCGCTCTGAGCCCTCGTTTTGTGACCTTTTTTCAATGAAAAATACCCATAAAGAAGAATATATTTTTAAATTTTGAAAAAACTCTTTCATAGAATTTTTTCCTGTTTTTCTTGTGTATAAATAATTGTTTTGTGAGCATAAAAATGGCTTAAATGTATGGGTCACCAGGCTAAATTTTATGTAAAGACCGCTTGAATACAACACCTGTTCGGACGAAAATTGGCGCGAACCTGACCAAATTGATTACATGTATGTTTGCTAGAAGTCAAAAAAAGTTTTAAAAATTCTTAATTCTTTCTATAATTGAATACTAATTAATCTGAAAGGTGATATTGTCTTATCAGTACTAAGTCAATTGTCTTACATTATATGACCAGCACTGTCTTTGTACTAAAATGCGACGTGGAAACAGAACCACAAATGATTGTAGATAGAACTTATCAAAAAATGTTAATTATTACAAGATTCACTCAATTTAAGATTGTCTGTCAATGTTCAAAAATGTTGATTACTTCAGTTTTCATAGAGTTCCTCGCAGAAAGTGGCTAAAAACTGTAGGATCCTTGTAAACAATACATGTATGCGATATTCAGAGAGTTGAACATAATCTCATTGTCAGTGCAAGTTTTCTTTACATATGTAATGAAGTCCACATTACTTGTTTGCACGAATATAAGAACAATGCAAGTCATGTCAATCAAATAACAGTCTGTAGTTTTAGCAACTGTCTTCTCTTGGCATATTGGCATATTACTTGACTCCCAAATAAAATGTACTGCTTTCGAAACACATATCTGCTCTTCTCTTTGCAAACAGAGTTGACTCGATGCACAAGACTTCTTGCGCTCTCTTTATTTCCGCTGTTGCCATTTCCCACTATTTCAATCTTCATAAAACTTATATCTGTTGTTGAATACAAAATAGAGTACATAAAGTACATAAATAACCATAATAATACTGCACACGATTAATTCTGCCTTTGCGAGCAGCGCAGATCTGCATCATGATCTGCACTGTTCGCAATTCAGTCAGTACCTTTTAGGCTGCACATCTTTTAACAGTTAATGATGTTGTCCAAATTGAAAGATGGACAGGTTTATTACAGAAATTTAGCAAGGTTAAGGTTAAAGTCCATAAACATTTCAGACACAGTTATTTGTGAATCACCAATTGTCATCTAAAATTAAGGTAAATTATATTTCAATTCCATAGTTGAAGAGTGATTGAATGAATAAGAAATCACACTCACAAATGAACATTTTACATTTTAAATGAGTGAAAATATCCGTTTCTTTAAACTTTTAATTGTTCGGCAGGGTTTGATTTTATAGTGTCAAAGGAAACAACTTATCACACCTATAGAAGATTTAGAACAGTATATGTTAGTTTAAAATACGGTTAGTCTGTTCATTACCAGAACAGAGCAGAATTTTTAATTATTAAATAACGTATACAACATTGTGTACATAGTAATTGGTAACATTGTGTACATAGTAATTGGTAAACAATTTTACAGTTTACAAAAAAAATGTTACTCATGCAATTTATGAATAAAACAAAAATCTAATATTTATGTCCGCAGTTGTTCCAATTCTCTAATGTTGATACATCTTAATGTGGAATGACACAGTTTTACTATCTGCCTTTTCTTCCGTATTCTTTTTATTTTTTGTTTACAGCTTTACATTACCTGTATATAAGATATTGAACTGATTTACCCGAAAGCCTGAGTTTGTACTCGCAATGAAAGATGCGTTGAAAAATCAGAGTTTGAATCATTCTACATTGTAGAAAACCTTTCGATCCAAACGTGCAGAACTACCTTAATTCCTTTTTGCTTGTACCTTTTCACATTTTCCTGGGCAATTATTTTGAGACTGCTGTTATACATGTACTTGCAACCATGGCTAATGAATTTTTCATAACAGTTATTCTTTTTCTCAACCAGTAGACTAAGGGTACTTTATATTACCTGACAATACTTTCTTCTCTTGTTCAAAGTGAGACATGAGTTTGGCTAGGATCAATGACCAAAATAGAAAACACCTGTTTCCAAAGAAGTATGACTTATGACTGAGTTTAACATCGTTCTTCATTTATATTTATGACAGCTTGATAAATGTGCCAGTGTAAACTTGTTCACACCAAGGAACCAACAACATCCTCAGTAGAAGTGGCGGCTCACAAAAGTGTCTCTAGATGTACTACATACACCCAAGTAACAACGTGAGCTTTTCCTTCGTTTACATACTTGTAATTCACAGTCATTTTGTTTGTTTGTTTTGTTAACTTAACCAGTGTTCCTGGATTCTGTACCAGTACAAACCTGTTCTCCGCAAGTAACTGCCAAATTTTCCACATTAATCAGATGTGGAGGACGAATGATTTCAGACACAATGTCCTTTATAAAATCGTCACAGAGAACATATGACCCCGCGATCCTTAGATCGGCGCTCTCCCTATTGAGCTAAGCGTGCGGGCCAAATTACTGTCGTGGCTTGAATACTTACATAAAGAAAAAATGTATTTTCTCTGTTCAGACATATTTTTGTACGCATGCTGATAATTACCAAAGGATATAGTCACCTGGACTCATAACAAAGTTGCCATGTCAACCAACAATAGAATCGGTACGTAGGCTAATTAACCTTTAATAAGATGTTGGAAATTGACATCAGATTTCTTTGAGTTTGATCAAATACACGCAAGATCGTATGTTTCCTCGAAAATACAATTTTGTTTTATATATATTTACGCATGATCTTTGTTTACTTTAGTCATTAGGGCAGAAGAAGAAAGAACCAAAGACAGATTTATTTGTCTGTGATCACTGACTGCGTATTTTCAACATATATTTTATTAAAGATTCTATTTGTAATACATTGAATATAGCGTGACTTTCATCTTGTCTTTCTGAACTTGTTTACGATTTGTTAAGCGAGATTCACGTAATGTTTACAAGGATGCAACCCGGTAACGCGATCGCCTGTGACATGGGAGGTCGGAAATAGATGTTGATAAAATATATGTGTTTTCTATATTACGAATAACATATGACTCGTTGATACAAGACAAGCACAACCATGTAATCTGTTACTGATTTGTATCCTTTACCCTGCCTAACATAGTATGCAGTAACTATGGCGACCGTAATGAGGAAATATTTTCCCTGCCAAACTGGAGTAGGGGTATTTTGTAAACATATTTTTGTTAGAAAGGACCTCACATAAGAATTAACGGTATTGCAAGATTTAGGATTTGTTTCCTTGTATCAATAGATTTTCTTCATTAACTATATTTTTATAAATTTGGTTCGTTTACGAGACTTTAAATAAAACTAACAACTCGGATAATACTGCTTCGTTTCTAGATTTACATCTCTCTATTTACGACAATTTTATACATACCAAAATTTATGACAAGAGGGATGACTTTAATTTCAGTATTGTAATTTCCCCGATTTGGATGGGGATGTACCACAGGCTACATCTTATGGGGTATATATTTCTCAGTTAATTCGGTTTGCCAGAGCGTGTAGTCATGTTCAGGATTTTAATGAACGTAACTTATAAATTACAAATAAGCTTCTTCAACAGGACTACCGTTATCATAAATTACGTAAATACTTTTCCAAATTTTACTACCGTAATTCAGATTTGATTTTGAAATACAATAGCAATTTAACGACACTTCCGCTTTTATGGGGATGTGGTTTACAAACTTCGTAAGATTTTGGGTCATGGCAATTTTCCAATGGTATTTAGTAAAGTGATTAAACGTTTTATGAAAAGAGGTTATGACCCAACTGTTTTGAGACACACCACATGTTTGGTGTTCAGCCCTTTTACAGATGGACGCTACGCTTTCCTCTTTGATTGTGTCTGACGGAACAGGTGGAGGACTCCATGATTAGTGGTTCTTAAATCCCACCAGGACTGCGCTATTATGATTTCCGTCTTCTGGCCTGTTTCGTCGGGCCCTTAAGGGTGTTTCCCTTGTTGCTCTGTCTTCTGCAAAGGCATTGAGTTCATACGTTTTAATTCTTAAGGACTGCTTTATATATATTTTTGTGTTTTACATTACATGCCTTCTGTTGTCTTTACGTATGTTAGGGTTTCACCTGGCGGGGATAACTTTTATTTACATTGTCTTATGGCTTTGGAACATGGTGGGGTTAAGAGTGAGGTTAGGTGCACCATAAACCGGTTTAAACTCCCCAGTGGTGGTTTTGCCACCGACCGTTCCAAGGCGGTGCCCCACTGTGTTCCTGTATTTGTTTGTATTGTCCTTGTGTGCGTGTGCGTGTGTGTGTGTGTGCGCGCGCGCGAGTGTTATTCGTGTGTGCTTTTGGGGAAGCTGCGTTTTTGGAACGTGGTTTTCCCTGTTGGATATTCTTCCTTGTTCAAACGGTTTCCGAAAACACCAGACAAGACAACATCCTAGATCTCTTCCTTACCACAAACCCAACATTTGTCAACAGAGTAAATATCTTGCCTGGAATTGCTGACCTTGACATCATATAAACTATTGTAAATGCAAGACCAAACATACTTAAACAAAAACCTCGAAATATACCCCTCTGCAGAAAAACTAATTGGCAGGATTTCAGAGACTTCATGACCCAATCAAAACAGTTCATATTGCAGGATTCAGATTCTTATTCAGTTGACGTGATATGGGCTAGGTTTACACAGGCAATCGAATGTGGTATGTCTAAGTTTGTTCCTATTAAGAAGGTTGGTTGCAAAAGAGCTCTTCCATGGATTACTAAAGAGCTCAAGAAACTCATACATAAACGTGACAAATTTTATCAGAAAATGAAAAAAAATAGCCTAACTCTATCATAAGAAACAAATTCAAAACACTCAAAACAATCATTAAAAACAAAATTAAAAACACACACATTCAGTATTTAGAAAATATCCTTGACATTGCCAGTAACAAAGACCCTAATCATGGTGCTACAAACAGATGTGAAACAAAGAAGTTATATTCTTTGATCAAAAACTCCAAACAAGACTCCCAGAGTGTGTCCCCTCTTAAAGACCCAGTTTCAGAAACCCTGAAATCAAACAATACAGATAAAGCAAATTTAAAAAAATAACCAGTTTCAATCGGTATTCACCAACAAATCCCCACTTTCCCTGAAACAAAATTGCCTCCAAAAACTTAGAAGCCTATATCCTTCTAAACATTGCCAGTATCCCATAATGTCTGAAATTTCTATCGATAGAGTGGGTGTTCTCTTAGTAAGCTAACCTAAAGCCAGACAAAGCTGCAGGACCAGACCGTATTCGTCCAATTGTCCTAAAGGAACTTCGGGATGAAATTGTTGATGTTCTGGTGGTAATATTCCAAAACTTTACCTCCAAAGGCACTGTTCCAGCAGACTTGACAAGGGCTTTTGTTTGCCCGCTATTCATAAAAGGAGACCCGGCAAATTATCGGTCTATATCACTAACTTGCATACTCTGTAAAACACTAGAACAAATGTCTCTGCTCATCTTTCTAAACATAATATGCTTTATGACCTCTAACATGGCTTTCGTGACAGGAGATCTTATGAGCCACAACTGATTGAGCTAACAGATGAGCTGATTAAAAACATTTTTCCAATCGTAAGATAAGGTCAATCACTTTAAACTCCTTCTAAACCTTCAAGATTATGGTGTTTCTCCACAAATCCTCAAGTGGTCTGAGGTATTTCTACTTGACAGTCTTGGAAGGCGACGATTCCAAAGAAGTACCTGTGACATCTGGTGTTCCACAAGATTCCGTCCTTGGACCTTTGTACTTCCTAATTTATATTAATGATCTCCCATCTTCAATCAAATCTCAAGTCCGACTCCTTGCTGACGATTCTGTAGTCTACCTTACTATAAATTCTCCCAATGACAGCAAAATCCTCCAGGAAGATCTTAACAAGCTAGAAAAATGGGAAAATGAGTGGGTCTGCCATCAAAACTAAATATTTACTCCATGGACATATTTTAGAATCAGTTCCCAGTGCAAAATATCTTGGTGTTGACGTTACAGCAGCTCTAAGCTGGAATACACATATCACTAGAATATCTTCAAATGCTAATAAAAAAAAACTCCTGACTTTATAAAACGAAACATCATAACAACCAACGAAAACGTACAAACATTAGCATACAAAACTCTTGTCCGTCCGCAGTTGGAATATGCATCTACCATCTGGAACCCGTACACCCAAGCAAACACACATAAAATAAAAATGGTTCAGCGCCGTGCATTTTGATGGGTAACAGGTGATTTCTCACCTCTCTCCAGTGTTACTGAAATGCAAGAAAGACTGGGTTGGCGCTCTTTATAACATAGAAAATTGAATTCCCGCCTTGTAATGTTTTACAAAATCTACCATCATGTTGTTGCCATCAAACTCCCGAGTTACATTCAAGTACCATCTAGATTTTCTAGACAGATGCACCCGTATAGTTTCAGAGAAGTACAGGTCACCTCTGATTACCGCAAATGTTCACTTTTCCACACTCAGTCTGTGTTGTGGAATAACCTGCCTAACCATATAGTTACCATCCCTGATCTTGATGCTTTCAAAGTGGCTGTGGTAACCACCCAGTACTAAACCAGAGAGCAATGTTTTTATCTTTATCTTTTAATGATTGTTCTTGCTAATCACACTTACCATGCTTACATTCTTTTAGCCTATTCTCACCTTAGCTGATGTTGGACCCATCAGTCTTTTATAACTCTTTCACCGTAACTAATAAGCCGACGCAGGAGTTGCCATTATTATATAGATAGATGTTCAACTTATTCTGGAACACTAATACTCTGGGAGCCAAGGCGAAAAAAGCTAAAAAAAATACAATTTTTATGCAACCCCTTGCTATACAAATTATTTCTAGGTTAGTATGTTGGGGGATGTCCAGTGTTTATGAAAAATGACTTTGGCCAGCTGACCGCTCTTGTGAATCTGAGAAATCCAAGATGGCCGCCAAAATGGCCGCCAGGTCATAAACTATGGGTACATTTTCAAAACTGAACTGAGAATTTTTAATAAAAATGACCACTGTCACTAAAATGTTCAATCAATTTAAAACTTAACAGTATGTGTGACTTTCAAAAATGTAGAAACATGGAGTTAACAGTATCAGTGTCAAGGTCAGGTTAACGGTTAAAGGTCATTTTTTAAAGAAAAAATAGTATTACACCACCAATTTTCTATTATTTCTTCTATATTACTGTCAGAAACTTTATCTCCTATCAAATTACCAATATCAAGAGAAATAAATACAGCAGTTGAAATCTAAAAAATAAAACGTGTTACCATGGAGAAATTAAAAAATGGCCAAAAACAGGCTATGTATGCCAAACTGAAGAAACAATGTGAAACGAGATTATTTAACCTATTTATTTCAGGCCAAAAGTAACAAGTCCAACTGTCTTATAAGTTCACTGTTATTTTATGTATAGCTTTAAACTGAATGCTATGCACTGAGGTATGTCAGGAACTTCTAGACACAAAAATAGCAGGTTTATGTCAATTTTGATTTTTTAATGCAATTAACAGGAATGGCAGGTAAAACCTACTATGCAGTTAAAAGGAATTAGGTTCAATGAAGACATAGTGTAAGTTTTTGTTCTTTGACTCCTTATGCCATTGCCAGGATCATGCAGTAAGAGATATGCAATTAAGTGGAACCTATGCAAATGTATTTGGAGTGAAAGCATTTACAAAATGGTGTTGTTTGCTTGTGAATACATAACATAATATTTATTGTTTGTAATAATTCATAAAGTCTATGACTATTAAATTTATTAAGTATGTTACATATTTGTAGGCTATTATCTGAAGCCACTTGTCTGCCTGAAGACTGATGAAACAACAACACAGACGTTTCAAGGTGTACCGTATGTCAAAAGTTTAAAGATGATATTGTTTATTACCTAACAGATAAAGGAATTGATTCATTCATAAAAGCTGTTGAAATCAGACATGATCATGTCTATGACAGGCTCAAAACTTTCTTACATTCTTACATAGTTTTTTAAAAGAAACAAGTTGCATGATGGAAAACCTATTCCTACATTGTCAAGCAAACCAGCAAACCCACGTAACATCAAATCAGTTGTTTCATGAAAATGCATGAAAGCACAACCAAGCCTAAAAAACTACACATGCTCACGAGCAAATTTGCGATGTTTTGTTGGATGCTCATGCCTGAAGTTGGTAAATGTGGACGAGTTGGCGTAGAGCCTGAAAGCGAAAACAGTGAGATTGATGACTAACTACTACAGAAACTGACTGCTATGCTGTTTATTCTTAAAACGAAATCAAAACAACTCAGTGCTCAGTCTTCGATGCTGATAAAAACTTACAAGCTGCTAAATTTTACAATGTGTTGATGATAATAGGTTACCATAATTACGAGAGTTTACATTTCTTATCATCTACTTAAAGATATTATCACAAGATTGTATTCATTTAAGAAATGAAAAAGTAAAGTTTTCCCCGTTGATTTTGAAAAAAAAAACAAAAGAAAATGCTTATAATTCAAGATGTATTTTAGTTAAAATCACCAAACCTCATAATCATTAGATAGAACATGACTTTTCCTGACAAATAGTATTATCCCTCTTGTCCGGTAAATGCAAAGATTTTACCCTTAATTTAGTATAAAAATGTACGAAAATGTTTATAATTCAAAAAATGTTTTAGCTAGAATCAAATAATTATCAATATGCCCACTTATAGCATTATCCCTTAAACCGTAAAAAGCAGAGTTTCTCCATTTGATTTCGAAAAATAGGGATTTTTTTTTACTGTAAGTTAATTTTTGATGGAATATCATAAAACTTTACACAAATGTAGATTACTATAAGACTGTTGAATGTAGGCCACTTTTGCCATGATCACTTCTGTAACAAGGGTTAAAGCCCTTTAACTGTTTTACATTTCATAAATTCCTATATGACAATGTAATCCTTCGAGGGATCTTCATGAAATTCAAATATAGATCACTCTAGGGCGAAGGCCCTTTAACTGTTTTAAAATTCATAAATTCCAACAAAACAAAGTATCCCTTTGTTGAATCTTCATAAAACTTTATACAAAATATAGAACATAGAACATAGAATATAGGACAGAGTTTTCCCCTTGATTTGGTAAACAAAAGGAACCAACAAACCTGTGTATATCTGGAGATTAAATATCTTTCAAAATATAGTTCCCTCATTCACAAAAACAACCTATTCGGCGGCTGAATTTGCTTTTTAATCTTTCTCTCAGCATTTAAAAGTACGGCATATTTCTTTGTGTTTGATTATGTGCACGCAAGATAACATTTTGTCACAATTCAATCTTTGTTTTATTCTATTTACGCATGATCTTTTGCCGCTTCATTCATTAGAGCAAAAGAAGACGGGACGAGTCAAGAACGATCTATTAGTTTAGGATCACGGACTGCTTATTTTCAACATATCTTACACTTACGCTTTAATTTGTAATAGAAATATAGCGTGACATTCGTCTAGTCTATGTCTCTTGTTAAAGATTATTTCCTCACGATTTCTAAACATGATTCACGCGAATTTTACTAATATAAATACATAAACACGACATATCGCTATTAAGAATAAAGGTATACTTGGTACTAGGGGTGCGTATCTGTCAAAATGATCGATACGATATCTGTATCGATACAAAATGATCGATATTCGATATATCATATGATATTTTCTAACGGAATGATAACAGAGTACAAGACCATATAGTAGTGCAATAAAAACTTTATTAATTACTTTTAAGGTGGGTCTATTCTGCAACAAAATCGCATGACTTGGATGCATTTGTCTTTAGAAAAATCATGCAGTCTAATGCATTTGCATCGAACTTAGACCTTTCTGCAAACAGTATATCTCCAGAGGTGGAGAAAACTCGCTCTGCAGCAACTGATGTTGCTTGTGCAACAAGATACTTGGATGCCAGTGTTGAGAGATGCGGCAGCCTGTTTTCATTTAATCGCCAAAATTCAAGAGCTTTTTTGGTTTTCGGAATCGCTGTGTAGCGCTTTATTTCATCAGTTGCCATGTCTTTATAAAACTTTTTATAGGCCTCTGTAATTTCAATATCATCATCATCATCATCATACAAAAAACTATCTAATAGCTTTGTTTTGTTTTTTTGTAACTGGACCCCCTTCCTCCTCCTCTTCCTTTACAGTGACTGCACCTTCCACCTTCACTTGTCTGACCATCTCTTCCTTCTCCTGAAATAATAAATAGCTTTATATAAAATGCAAAACCTCCGGAACAACAGTAGTGCAAGGAGAAGGAAGACCACTGACAAGGAGTTTTAATGAGGACGAAGCAAATGTATTTAATATTGATAGAAAATACAAAGAAATTATTCTGTTATACTGTTTTACTAGATCAGTAGAAGAAATTGGTGGACTGATAAAGGACATACTTTGGGTATTGAATAAAATCTTAATGCGTACACGTCTTTTGAAAGGAACTTATTCTGTTTGAATAAATAATTTCTCTCATACCATAGGACTTACAACCTCATCTGACAATTCACTACAGGTACTGTCTTCAACAACACCCCTGGACTTTTTCCTTGGATCTAAGGCTGTGGACTTCAGAAGAAAGGTTCTAACTTCCTCGTCAGTGTACCTCATCATCAGATTTTTACTGTTAGCATGTTTTAGATCCCTTGAAAACTGTGAATCGGTCTCATTTGGCTTACACTTTTTAATGACGTTTTCTTTCAAGGGCAGAATCAAACTAGCAGTTGGACTCTTTTCTGAAAATACTGCCTAAGTCATATCATAAAAATCCTTCATAGTCTCAATAAACTCCTCTTCCCTCACAACCTCAGTGTCCTTGAAATCCCTGTAAATATCTTTGTGAGACTCGAGTCTCTTATCAAGGAAGGTAGCATGTATGGCTACTCTTTGCTCTAGGTACCTCTCAATCATTTCGTAGATGGAATTCCACCTTGTCTCTACATCATTGAGAAGATTGTGCTTGGACACGTTCAGAGCTTCTTGCTTCTCTTTAAATACTTTAGCACCAACATGGCTACGGTGCAGTAAATTGATAATAGGTTTCATTTTTTTGGTTTTAGGTTTAGCTAGTTCACCAGCTTTCTTTGCTGCTAGGTCCAGCGTATGTGCAAAACATCCAATTTTTAAAGGAATGTCCGATATTTGTATGGCCTTACCCATGTTGTTAGCATTGTCTGTAGTTATGACTGAAACCTTATCACCAATCTGCCAAGACTCCAGGACAGAATTTAATGCAACAGAAATGTTCTCACCAGTATGCTTTTTATCTAAGACTTTAGTGTGCAACACTTTAGATTTCATTTCAAAGGTATGATAAAAAAAATGGGCAGTGACAGTCATATAAGGAATTGTGGTACTTGATGTCCAGCAGTCAGACGTCAGTGAAACGTGTCGAGTGGTCTGCAACTCTGTCATGAGATTTACAACTTCTAGGTTTTACCATGATTGAATAATCCTTTCACTAAATGTATCCTTGTTTGGTATCACCACTCGATCATCGCAAGCATGGATCATGTCTCTGAAATATATAGACAATTAATATGTTGTCTCTGTATTCTAAATAATGTCATATTAAAGTAGATATTATATTCAGTTATTTGTTCAGTATATACATATTTTCAGTTTCAAAGGCCCTTCAAAATATCACTAATACCTGAAACTTGCACTCTCCACAGTTGAAAATGGACGCATGGGCCCAGGAGATTTCTGTGGCAAGACAGTCTCAACTGATGACTAAAATATACCGCTTGTTTGGTAGTATTGCCGCCCTTGCTTACAACTTTTCTGTTGCATAGCTTGCAATCTGCACCGCCAATTTTTTGTTAAAGTCGGACCATACTTTACTTTTTGGTGGGGGCATATTGATTCTTACTTAGATTTTCAGACGAAAAAAATTATTACCGCAAAAATTACCTTCTTATGGGAAGAGTTCTTTACCGGGTACCGTATACTTACATTTTTCCGATGCTGTTGAACGCTGATTCGCTGTCAGGTGTGACGTCGCAAAATAGCATTTCCGGAGTAAACAAATTGCGCTCACTGGAGGAGAAATATTACTGAGGCCATTTACGATGTAGTTAAATTGTTTTGATTGATATTTTTGATCGATACAGGAACGTATCGATCGAACCCTGAATACCGGTATTCGATACATATCGAGAACCGGTACGCACCCCTACTTGGTACTAAGCAGTGGTGATCATTATATAAGGTAATCCGCCGACATGTTATTCTGAAAACAAAATTGGTTTTATGCCTAGTTAAAACTAAAGCACCCAACCATGTGGATCCTCAGTGTGCTGCCAACAAACAGAACAATTATCTGATTTAGAATTTGAACTAGAATTTAGATTTATTAGCTTTTCCTGTAGTTGATTTCTTTTCACTTTTCAAATGATATGATTTACATTTTTCTTTGTTTCTTTGGCAACAGTTTTCAGTTTTTCTCTCAAGTATTTTTCTAAGCTGCCATTTTATTTTTCTGGCAAACTGTTTTTACAGAACTTAGTTGCTCTAATGCTGATGTTGTAATACTTTATGCTGAAGTTAAGCAACCAGGCAAAGGTTTGGAAGTTGATGTACTTTATTTTACATTAATACAGGATGGGAACACAAGACCTTCTACAACAAAAGGTGATACTGTATCATCAACAACTGAAGTAAATGGTACGTTAATGTTACTGGCTTTTAGACTAAAAATTTCACTAACATATACTGGTAGTGTGTTATCAGAATTAATAACACTTATACCACTAACACCTGATGGCATGGCATTGTCAGTACTTCTACCAAAATAAAATACTCTTGGCTACATCTGCAAGCAGAAACAAAGGGGAAAGATGCTCAGATGGACAGATGTAACATTTATAAAATTAGTTCCAGATAATACAGAAACACCTTCAGAAGGATTTGGTACAGATTCTGATAACACATTTACAAATCTGATACCTGGTAGAACAGACAAATTCTCAGCTGACACAGGTTCTAATGTTACCTTTACAAAATTGGTAAAACGGACAAATGTTGTGATGACACAGTGTATGGTGATACCACGCCATTATTATTACTAGGTACAACAGACATACTGACAGGGTGAATACTCTGAATATTGATATTTGCAACAGACAAAGGGCTGACCACCTGAGATGTCTTTAAATTATTGTTACAATCAACATGAATATTCTCCATCTTAAAGGATTCAGACTGAAAAGTCATGGAAGGCTTCAAACGACTATCAGCAATTTTTGACTTATCAGTAGGAAAACATCGGTGGCCTTAAGCTATTAACAACAGTAAGAGGTTTGTAAAAATGTAACAAGGCCTCATGAAGTTTGCCTGCAAAATTTTACTTTCCAGTGCTTTTGTCTGGATTATCCCTAGTATATTTCCTAACTGTTTGGTACCAAGATTTCTTCAACGGTCCAAATACACCATTATCTAACGACTGTGAGAAAGTGTTTACTACAGCATTTGGTATCAACCTATAACGACTGAGAAGAAGAGTGTACTACAGCATTTGGTATCGCTCTATAACGACTGTGAGAAAGCGTGTACTACAGCATTTGGTATCGCCCTATAACGACCGTGAGAAAGTGTGAACAACAGCATTTGGTATCAACCTATAACAACTGTGAGAAAGCGTGTACTTCAGCATTTGGTATCGCCCTATAACAACTGTGAGAAAGCCTGTACTACAGCATTTGGTATCGCCCTATAACGACTGTGAGAAAGCGTGTACTACAGCATTTGGTATCGCCCTATAACGACTGTGAGAAAGTGTGAACAACAGCATTTGGTATCAACCTATAACAACTGTGAGAAAGCGTGTACTACAGCATTTGGTATCGCCCTATAACGACTGTGAGAAAGCGTGTACTACAGCATTTGGTATCACCCTATAACGACTGTGAGAAAGCGTGTACTACAGCATTTGGTATCAACCTATAACGACTGTGAGAAAGCGTGTACTACAGCATTTGGTATCGCCCTATAACGACTGTGAGAAAGTGTGAACTACAGCATTTGGTATCGCCCTATAACGACTGTGAGAAAGCGTGTACTACAGCATTTGGTATCGCCCTATAACGACTGTGAGAAAGCGTGAACTACAGCATTTGGTATCAACCTATAACGACTGTGAGAAAGCGTGAACTACAGCATTTGGTATCGCCCTATAACGACTGTGAGAAAGCGTGAACTACAGCATTTGGTATCAATCTATAACGACTGTGAGAAAGCGTGTACTACAGCATTTGGTATCGCCCTATAACGTCTGTGAGAAAGCGTGTACTACAGCATTTGGTATCAACCTATAACGACTGTGAGAAAGCGTGTACTACAGCATTTGGTATCAACCTATAACGACTGTGAGAAAGCGTGTACTACAGCATTTGATTTCGCCGTATAACGACTGTGAGAAAGCGTGTACTACAGCATTTGGTATCGCCCTATAACGACTGTGAGAAAGCGTGTACTACAGCATTTGGTATCAATCTATAACGACTGTGAGAAAGTGTGAACTACAGCATTTGGTATCACCCTATACAGCTCTATTCCCCAGTTTCTTTAGCAAAGGTGAACACATCAACATCAATATGACTGCTTACACTCTCAATAAGAAAACTAACATGTCTCTCTTGACAAGTGTTACGGTTTCCATCGTACATCAATATATGATTTCAATCTTGGTATTGAAGGTATAATGGCTGTTGCCTGCAAAGACACCACTAATAATGTACATTCAAATGAAATGAAAGACTACTAACACAAAATGGCGTGTACTTGGGCAGAAGTATATTTCAGTGTACGTGTCTACATAATTATATCGACAAATATAAAAAAATGAACGGCTGTGGGATAATAGAACAATTATGTGGACACAAACCAGTTGCTATAATATACATGCAAAGGCACCAGAAATAATGTAGAAGTCAAATAAATGATTACAATACAAAATGGCGTGTACTGCCGCAAAAGTATATTTCAGTGTACACATGCGCGTAGTTGATATTAGGTTATGGGAACGAATACAATATAATTGTCATCTATCTAACTAGTAAAGTAACAAGGTAGTGAGTAAGCAATTGGTTATGGATTGATGGATTGTTGTAAAATATAGTATGTATTGTTGTGATAGGTGTTGAGTGTGTGGACGTAGTATTGAATGGTGCATAGTATATGTGTTTATGTGAATATGTATCTGTATATGACAAACATATCAAAGAAATAAACTGTGGAGTACAATACACGACATTACAATACTATAACTACGCAAATAATAAAGAAAGCGGACCGACCTGCGACACAAGCATAGCTATCAAAATGTTTAAGGAACAGAATGAATGTCTTCGTATTTATTCCAGCCTTTGTCAGTATACTCTATTACAGTGCCTTTTTCCTGCTATTAATCAACGAATCATAAGCTATTGGCTGAGGACTTGGATATATCAGAAATGAGGGAATTATATCACCTTCCGCATTTCCACAGAACATAGCAGCCAAATTGTTCTTACTTTTGCCACTCAAATAGGGCACGTTTCCAGGAAAGTCTGACTTAGTATATCCAGTTACTGATCCTGCCTCACTACACATAGAAAATCCACTTTCATCTGCATTATACTCTCTGTAAGGTTTGTCCAACAGATGTTATTCAGAAACAAACTCGTAACAGAAAACCAAGTATCAAGTTCTTTTGAAGTTACTTTAGCTCTAGAACTTTCTAATTATGATTCTTTTCTCAACTCAACTAATTACGTGCCATGAAACTGTAGTACCATGTATAACTAGGCCGATCATAATTAAATGGATTCCTATGTTTATCTTTCTTCCAGATACTCTGAACAAAATATAAAACAAATCTGACACTCCAAGACCCATTCCTCTTTTAGACAATTCAGAGAGCTATTTGCCATTTCCTCCTGTTCTTTTACACTAAATACCGGCTGTGGATCATTTCTGTTGTCTCATGAAACGTTATCAAAACTTCTACGTCTCAGAAAACTTTCTGATAACTCATTCTGTCTTGCAGATTTCCTCACCTCCACTCTCAACGTCCCTGTTCACGTCTGTCTATTTACCAGGAGATTTTTTATAACCTCTTTTGTACTTCAATGTAAATTTGGCCGCTTTGTTCTGTGCATTTAATTTTTTCTTATATAAATAGTTCGTATACTTGTTAAAAGTTATATTGATAATGCAGATCTACCTCTATAAATCAAAAATATAATATACATAAACAAAACATTTTGTTTAATATAGCTTCTACCAGGATAAATTATTTTAGACTAATTTATTTACAATTTGGGCAGTAAAATTCTTCATCATTTTCAAGACCTACAGTAACTTCCAAGTGTATCCAGTCGTTACAACTGTCACACTGTCCCCATAGAATAAATTTTATAGACGTCACAAGTTTGAAGTTTGTGTTTTCTGTTTCTGTGAATCTTTTCTTTGTGGGGGTTTTCTCTGCACTTTTTGTTTTACTTCTGTTTTGTTACAATCTTTTACTACTCTTTTTATTTTCTATATTCTTCATTTTCTTTCCTTCGTTCTCTTTAGTTTCTTGTTCATCTAATTCTTTCTTTTCTTGTGCAAGTTCATCACTTGTTACCGCATTTCCACATTTTGGAATAAACAACCTCCTTGCTGAACTCTGCTCTTGTTTTGATTTGTCTTGTATTGGGATTTCTTCGGGGTTTTTTTAAGTTCAGTCTTCTTCTCTTTCTGTATGAAAATCTGTCTAACAGTAAACAATATAACAGTATACAGTCTCTTCCCTCTTTTCTTGATAAGTCCTTTGTATTGTCAACTCTGTCTGCAGTTTTCTTTGGAAGTTTGGCCATTACAGCTTGGGGATGGAATGGGCACGTGCCAGGTGTTCTAAATGCATTTTGTAAATTATTTGGAGATAGAGCTTTGTTATAAGCTTTTCCGATTAATTTGGACAACTTGTATCTATAATAACATTGTTGACATTGTTTTCTATATAATCGTGACAAAAAGCGTTGAAATACCTTTTAAAAAACACCAACTTTTAACGGTTGTAGAATACGAGTGCTGTGAGGTGGCAGCACGAAAATAGGAATCTTAATGAGTATTGCTTCTTTAATAACATCTAATGTGATATCTGTCAAATGTCCATCATACAACAAAATAGCTGGCGGATTGAAACTTTTCAATAAATGGTTTGTGAAGACATGCTGCACCATCCAGTGGGCTTGGTAGTATATTAATTTCTGGTAGACCATCAGAAATCAGCTCTTTGCAAAGACGTTAGCTTTTGTAAATGACACGCGGGCGGTAACCTAGACAAAAACAATTTCATATTTTTCAATAGATAAATCCGATGTGTATTTTCCTTCACATATCGTCATATTTTTTGATGTTGAATTTCGATCTTCGAGCTGGCTCGAAGTTTAAAGCTGGATAGAAATTTAATTTCGATTTTCGATCTTCGATATCAGTGCCAACTTCTCGACACTACGTATCTACACCTATTGTTCACATTTACAATTCGTGTTTACGGCCATCAGTCGGAAACAACATCTGCAATTTTTGCAACTACAAATAAATATGTCAATAAAATTTGCCTGTATCTGAAAGGAGCATTAATCAGTTTTTGTACCGTTACCAATAACCAAACGACAATGAGAACAGTTTACTGTCTTCATTTCAATTTCCAATCAATTTGCTAGTATATATGCTGGGTGTTTGCTAACGCTAAATTGCTGACATTTACGGGAGCAGTATAAAATATTCTAACCCTTACCCTGCTAAATTTCTATAATGAACTTGTCTATCTTTCAGTTTGGACAGTACCAATAACTGTTTTAAGGGGTCCATACCAAAAAGATACAGACAAGATGGCGAACAGTGTAGATCTTGGTCCGTGCAGTCTGATCGTGATCTACTCTGCCATGGTCGCAAAGGCAGAATCAGTCGTGTCCAGCATGAACCCACTTAGATTGACATTATCACTGTAACTGCTTCTAATATGTTTACTGCTTTTGTATTTGAAAAGGATAATATACAAGTTACTGACCACTTTATCTCAACATTAGATATATCTTACATGTTACGTACAACACATAGGTATTTACCTTAGCTAAAGACGTCGGCAAAAGAAAAAGACAAATTCTGAAACATTGTCTGTTTTTAAAGCTAGCCGATCCGTTTATCATCTTACGTTTCTGTTACAAGATAGACAATGCAATGTGATTTGTTCATTTTCATTTTTTAAGATTTAAGTCCCTTGCAGTGTATGTTAACAGAAGTTATGAAGCTACTTATGAAGCTACTCCAGTAAGGGCAAATGGATTCATTTGAATAGAAGCTTGCTATCAATTTACCTTACAGACTTAAGATAGAAAGGTGAAAAAACACGCCCACGAAAATTGCAAATCACCATCTGGTAAAAATCCACTCAAAAAATACTTACTCATCGATCACTACCATTAAAAATTTGTTTAAGCTGTAACTGAAATGTTTAAATTTTAGCCATAAAAAAAGATTGATAAATCTTCCTACTATGTTAATCAATATCTAATTTTTTGACAAATATTTGAGAAACTTGCCAATTTGAACACATTTTAATGCATTTTAAAAAATGTAACTGCCATATTTTCGTTATGAACATAAATATAATATTAAGTTCTTGTTAAATCGTATTGTCGAAAATATTATCTGAAATATTTGTTAATAGTTTGAATCCAGATTAACACAGAAAAAAAAAAGATTTTTTGAATCTATTAGGGTTTTTTATTATTATTTACCTTTATGGCTCAAACTATTTTAAAACATTATTGAATTTTAAATCGTGCATATAATCTATTCCGTTTCATGTTATTGAAGCAATGTTGTTTTTTAAGAAAATAGAAGTTTTTGTTTTTCTGTGCAAAATGCATAGTGCATGTAGGTATAACGGTTTTATTTGCTGTCTAATGTTTGAACTCTGGAAAGTCACCTTCGTTTTTATGGGGAACGAAAGTCAGTGTTGCGAAAACATGTATAATATTTCAGCCATGAAAAATGATGATATGTTTGGAACCAAGTTTTATACACTCTTTATTAGGATCAGGTTATTTATACGCGAGTCAAACAGGCACGGTAACGGTGTTATGTGCGCGGCTTTGTTGTCAACTGAAATGAATTGAACATTGAAATGAAAAAAAGGTGGACGAGTGTCATTGTTTCGTTGGAGTAACTGTTGAAAAATACTAATTAATTTATCGCAAAATACTGAGTTAGTTGAAACATAAAGTCATTTATATATTTCAGTAATCTTTATATCTTCCCTTTTTACCGATTTTATGGTAACAAAGATACAAATGGTTTCTTATCGTTGAAATATTAAAAGTATTGATATTGTGCATTTAAATGTTATATCCGCCATGAATGCACAGTCGTCGTGCAGATTAAAGTAGCGGACATAATTAATGCGGCAAATGGAGAGATAGGCCGCCTACAGGTAAGGATGTTTTTGTTTTTTTTTCTTAATTGATGCATACAGCTTCGTTAAATCTATAAATTACATCTGCTTATAACTTCCAACATTAAGACTGTGTACTAAACTAACATTGTTCTAAACCAATATTATACACCTGGCCTGATGTTCATAAAAACATTTTCAATCTCAGCAGAGTTTGAAAAGGACTATCTAAATTGCATGATTAAATTAAATGTAAAAGTTAATACAAATGTAACTATAGATTCAACCGAATTATCAATATTAATGGTCAGTCTAAGCTGGGATTTAATCTTGAAGTTTAATAAAATTTGCAACTCAAAATCTGTAGTATTCTGAATTTTGTACAAGTCAAGTAAATTTGTGCAGCAACAAGAACAACATTGTGACATTTTAATGGTACATGTAATTGGTGGAAGAAATACTATCTTACTAATGGAAAGCAGTCAGTTATCTGCCCTTGGTATATGTGGGGACACATCTATCCAAGTTCACTAACCTGCAGATTCAGAAAACGCTGCAGCTGCATGTGAAACCCTGCATTTTACGTATTTATTAACGTGGTATGGATCAATATAAACACACTTTATCATGATACGGCCTTACAAACGAGATAACTGTTTTATCATCTATCAAATTTGATAAACAAACAAAACGACAGAAATAGTCTATTGATAACAAGACATTAGTTACATTTGTGTTTAATTATATATGGAGTATTAACTACCATGTGAGTATTTATTTTCATTGGTATACCTGAATGTCAACTAAAATGTTAAGCCTAAGATGTACTTATTTGAATTTATTAAAGGATTAAGAGTCTTGTTTGATCCGGACAAACCAGTCTGTTACGTGCCAATTTCCGCAAAGCGGTAGCTCCGTTTATCGTATGTACAAGAAGGTACGTTTCTTTTCCGTTGCATGTTTGCAAAGGAAAGATACTAGTGGGAAAGGAAAAAATCAGTTCGCCTATTCTGTCGTCTTTTGTTACATTTTTACATGAGAAAGTGTGTAATATGGACAGCCTTTTGGGATTTTGTCAGCTCTGGAGTCCATGTAATTTACTAGCTTGTTTAGCGTGTCCTGGTTCAGACTGGCAGTTAAATGCTTTTCTTGGGTATGCAGGAAATTATCAAGTGTTGTATTTGCCGCATCAAGTAATATCTCATTCGTAGACTCGCTGGCTAATTTGGCTTTTTAGACAGCAATACCATTCCATTTGTTCACAAGTTCTATTATAGGTCTTATTGACCCTAAGGGTTGTCCAATTGATAAGATCCGTCACTTCAAGGAGTTTTAGTGCCTCTTTTTTCACAAGTTCTTACAGGCGGAGGCATTGAACAACACTTCTCGGTAATCCAAGTGTTTTTACCCACTCTTAGAAATTAAATTCATCATTACTTGAATTAACACTTTGATCTGAAATCGTTCGCTCAGTTTCCGGCATTTTTTTCTCAAGCGCTTAAGTATCAATTAATCAAAATTCTGTGGAGATCAGGCCCCAATTTCACGAAAAAGGTTAAGTAATTGCTTAGCTAAGTCTGTTCTTTCAAATGCGTTATATCATGCTTAAAGAGAAATATCATATTTGCGTGATAGAAGTTCTGCAGACAAATACTATTTACCATAGCATATTTTATCTATAAATCCATTGTTATAGAAAAAATCAACTCTAAATAACAAGTACTTAAGAAATAACACGATTTTAAAATAACAGACTTAACTAAGTAATTACTTTTTTTATTCTTTTTTTTTTTCGTGAAATTGGGGCCAGTTTCGATGCGGAGCGCTAGCGCGTAAACCATAAACTTAACTAAATAGTCAGTAAGTCTCCAGGAATCCATAGAAATGTCACGTGTGATTCGAGAAGAACTTATTTCTTTGTGGGTGGTAACGTTGGGAGGAGGGGATGGGGAGGGAGTTGATTTAACCATATTTTATTGCTTACATATACATGCAAGTAGATACATAGAATTACAATAATACAAAAGCAAAATGGTTGGGCAACAAGTTCTATCCCAGGGGAGGGAGTTAACGTCAGCCGACACAAGCATATATCATACGGCGAATTTCAAACTTATGTTGCTGGAGGCCCGGATGCCTCTCTCGGCATTATTTCAAGCACGAGCTTCTGTTAGGTAGCTGCTGGATGGCTTCCTCGTATGATAGAATGCCATACTCCATGAGAGGGTTTGTGCCCGTAGCGATGAGAGGCGGTCGAATTGATTCGAAGTAAGCGGCCTCATTAAGCACTAGGCGGCAGATGTTTCTGCTATTTGCATTCATAATTTAGATGATTAACATTTGACGTTTCATTTGTCATTTTGCAAGTAACATTTGGTACCTTGGGGGTATACATGAAGCGATTGGCATGACGCACCGACCTTACATACTTTTTCACCGCAATTCACGAATGGTTTCTATTTGCCAATTTTCGAGCGAAATAATTCCGACCTTGCAAAGTGAGTATGTTTATAAATCTCCATACTTTATTTCGAATCATACGCTATCATCTGTTCTTTTTAAACTTTAAAACTCGATAATACGAAAATGACATAATATATATTGGTACACGTCCTGTCATAAGTTGACTTCAGCACCGCAATATGAAAAGCAAACATTGTTCATGTATCAAACACGACTTAATGCGTGCTGTCATGGTATCAACAGCAAACCATCGTGCCGTCGTTGTCACGGTCATAAAGGGACATACAGGTGAATGGTGTGTGAAGAAAAAACAGTTGTTGTTTCTTTCAACTAAAATATACAATGTGCACACTCAGAAAAGGAGGAAAGCCAATAACTGTACATTATGTGGAAGAGTAGACAAATCGAGTCGCAAAGTGCAGAGATTGTCCATTTTTCTCTGGCTTAAAACATGGTCCTAGTGATCATTCCCTAGCCTAGTATTACCACAAATCGAAAGTGACAGAGATCAGCAACACCAGTGACTGACAATACAAAATCATTTCCTGCACAGTCATGTATATCAGTTGTATCAACTGTTACATTATGCAAACAAACAAATTTATTTGAATTTTATAAGGGGAAATATCTTTATAAAAATCAGGAGTAATAACAGTAATAACAGTGAGCTTCTTTGTAATAATATATATTGACTTTGACTTTATTGACTTTGACATAATATGTGCAAAATCGTTATCAAAATTCATGAGTAAAAGCCGAGAGTTTATACATAAACAGAGGCTTAATTTTGACACTCTTCTCTTGATTATACTCCTTAATCTTTACATATTGTAACCAGTTTCATTGTCCTTTGTATAGTTTTCTTCTATTGGGTTGCAATTTGATATTGCTGCGTTATTGGATTCTGACTTTTCCACTTAGATGTTAATCTTTGTTGTTTTAAGTTTTCAGATTCCCAAGTGAGAAATATGTTCTGTTTCTCCCACTAATTGTGTTATCCCTAATAAAGCAAAGACTAAGATAAGATAAGATAAGATACATTTTATTTTGAGTCGGCAAGACATGTAACAATACAACATAAGCACTCTAGGTGCTTTTGAACCGAACACTGTATTCGCCATCTATGGTCTTTAATTTTCTTACACTATACATTTCTTAAGTGTATTCAACAGTACCCTATGCTCACTTTGATATGAAAACCACATTATATTTCAGATTTTTCAAAATCTTTCTCGCACAGTTCGGTGATATCCAGCCTCTCTGTACTTTCAGTACTTTGAATAAAATACCCGACGGTCAGTTACAGTTAGATAATGGATACCGCGCTAAATACACGCACACACGGTACAATAGTTTAATTGTAGCTAGGTAAAGCAGGTAGTTGTATACCACACGTGGTTATAGGATTATAGCAACTATATTAACATCGGTAACAGCATGTTATTTTGATATCCCTATGTTTTGATAATAGTTAGACCATCCACCGTTAGAAATAACAATATTTACAAGTGCATATCATGATGTTAGGAACGGACATAAACTATATGTGCTGGTAGGTAAAAAAGATTTTTTATGTACTATTGATATAAGGAGAATAAGCAGAGAAGATAGATATTTTCAGTTTATTCTGTACATTTAGCTGAACACATTGTCAGATTGTATGTTGTAGAAAATATCAGTCTTCCTTTTCAAACATTTTTTATGTAAATTTGTTTTTGGTGTGTGTCTGGGTACTCCGGGACATGAAATTTTTAAATATTGCATGTTTTGCCTTTTTAACAGCTCTACTTTCACTTTCATTTTGCTATTTTTGCATTTTTTTTAAAAAATATATATGGTTTGTAACAGTTCAGCTCCCGGAGGGCATGATGCAAGATGTATTAGATACACAATAATTATAAAAGTTATGAAAATAATACTATTGGGAAAGAAGCTTGAAGATATCTACAAAATAGAAAGTGGACAGCCAAAGTACTTGTATTGAAGTTTCTTTTAACAGTTTGGTGTATTCTTTATGGTAAACTACGGCCTATGTGGCGTAAAAAAAAATCACCCGAGGGGAGGTTTCAAAGGGCTTTACAAGAACCTTAAAAACGTTTGAGGCAAAATGGAAATCTCCTGTATTGTTATTACTATATTCACCCATCTGTGTTCAAATACCATCAACTTTTAAACTCTGATAATAAGTTTGAATTGATAAAGCTGTGCAATTATGTCAAGGAAGCATTATGTATTCGTAATGCTATTTTAAATAATTCTGCTTAATATGTTCATCCTCTGTTACCATATCATATACTTCTAGCTTCATATTATTACCATAAGTATGTACATGTTCAATCCATATTTCCTCTACCATATTACTAAATGTTTCATTTTTATGTTACACTATTACCATGTATATACACGTGACATGTTAAAATTGTTTAAAGATGTGTTTAGACGATGTACTTATGTATAAGTCTTAATAAAAGTCTGTTCTGTTCTGTTCTGTTCTATTGTAAGTTTTCCATTTATTTGGGGATTTGATCATTTCCCCCAAACTACAGCCAATATAAAAAGTCTCCACAGGTAAATAAATTCATGTTTAAAATGAATAATTCAGAGGGAACACTTTCAAAATGGTTAACTCAAATTGTGAATATAACATGTAGTTACACATATATGATACCATTTTGTAATTTCTCATTGTTGGATATACATTTTACATTTTATATCAAATTTTGCGTAAACCAAGTTATCATCATAGAATACAAAACAGTTTTAGCTAAAAAGTCAAATATTAAATATCTGAGGTAAAATTTCTTAAATTCGAAAAATTTCTGGAAATCATGCATTTTTTATTATTTTGATGCACAATTAAACTTTCTAACAGGGCCTTAGCACAGCTTACAAATACCTGTCAGTGTAGGCCATGAGAAATGTGTGCATGTTGTATATCGAATACGAAGTGTTTTTTTAAATGTCTGTCTGAAACCCCTTCCAGTAGCAACAACCACTACTTTTTGTTAGTTTTGATAAAATTATGTTTTTGACTCTAATATGTGTGTGAATGACAAATCAATTGTGTCTTTGAATGTAACTGATAAATTTTTATGCGTGTTTCAAGTCATGTACTAGATTTTGACACGTAACAACTGTTTCAGGTTTTTTTTGTGCAAAATTGTCCATAGGTGATTGCATTTCTTCTGCTAAACGTATTTGATTTATTTTAATATGACTTATTCATTCACTATAAAGAAACATTTCCCTAGTTACTTTAGAGAGATTACGAAGCCATTCAATAAAAAAATCATGACTGAAAATTTAGCCCAATTCAAATACATGGTACTTTCACTTTGGAAAACAGTTTATAATTTCTAATCTGCACATTTTTAAGTCTTGAAAATCATACAGTATCTTCCCTCTATGTAACATGATAAGATAGGTTTGAAAAGTGAACACGAGCATTTCAATTTTTTGTGGACATATCTTTTGGAAATCCTGAAACAAGGCTTTGCAAGAGTTATCTTTCCTGTGGTTATTGCTACTTCCAGTATCATAAAATATATTTTATGTTCAATTTTGTTTACAACCCTTTTCTATTAGTTGTCCTGTCTTTCAATAATCATATAAGGTAGGTAACTATGTCCTTCCGTTTCCCGCGCTTTTTTTGAATGAACGCATGGTATTTTGCGAAAAAGTATGTTATGAGAAATTTCTGGCCTATTTTTAATTTGGCTCTAGTTGAATGGTTCTTAGTAAAAGAATAGTCCTTGTACATTCATTTTGGTAAGTTTATGCAAACAAGTATAAAATACATAGAATGGCAACTGGCTGTAATCTCGCGTGATCTCGCGTCCGAGCATGATTCGGCGTTATCTTAGTGAAGCGAGCATGGAGTTGCAATTTGTTCCTTTAAAACTACATGTAAAATACATGTTAGCTTCTAAAACAACATTTGTTTAATATGAAATAGTCTTAAGCACAAAATACACGTTTCTTACTTTCAAAAAAAGCGTGGTCATACGGTGATAATTAATAACTGACAGTGTCATATCTTGGTCACAATAGCCTAAATAGTTTCCCCTATATATTCTATATAAAACTGACCTTTTTCAAAGAGCTACCAAACATAGCTAGACCCATTTCAGAGAACAAATCCTTACCTCATTTTAAAGAGTTATGATAAAACTGATATAAAATGAAGAGAAAAGTAGGGGTCATGTATCTTCTAAGAAAGATTTCTCTGGTCACATTTACTTACTGTAAACTGACATCAAAATCACACTGCTGTGACCTGGAAGTACTACTCATACTAAAATGGAGCTTGACTTCACCAAATACAACCTGCTCTCCCATTTTTCCTACCAGAATGTCAACAATACATCCACAATGAAATTTAAACAAAAACTAGCCACAATTTAGATCTCTGTTGCCATGCCAAGTGAAAAATTAGTGTTCATATACCTGGCAGCCATTACGCGACTAGACCAGATGGCTCCCACGCTGGTTCCTTTAGTTTAGTTAGGCCTATAAGAAAAACTGTTTTTCTGTAATAGTCTCAATTTCATTTGTATAGTACCAGTAACACATCTGCATGAAAAATACCAAGTTTCAGCTTGATTAAATCAGTTTTTCAGGTTTTATGGCATTTTCAGTAACGCGTGTCCCTGCGCCAATTTTCCTTCAAAACTGATGTCGCGACATAATTTTTAACCAGTTCTTGTAGCCAGAGCTTGTTTTTGCCCTATTTCATAAATTTTCACCATAATTTGCAAGCAAATTACACATTAACACTTTGAAATATACCAAATGTCCCCTCTGAAAGGTATAGATGGGCATAATTTAGAGAGCAAATTTGCATTTTTTTAAAAAAAAATACCCCCAAGACAGTGAAAATGTGATTTTTTGGGTTTTTACCAATTTTTGCAGCAAAATTTCAATGAAATGCTCATTTTTTACCAAAATCTGACCAAACTAGTTCATTTATATCAATATCTGGACAAATCTCATTTTTTGCCCACATTTTCTTATAGGTCACAATATCCTAAATAGTTTCCCCTATATATTCTATATAAAACTGACCTTTTTCAAAGAGCTACCAAACATAGCTAGACCCATTTCAGAGAACAAATCCTTACCTCATTTTAAAGAGTTATGATAAAACTGATATAAAATGAAGAGAAAAGTAGGGGTCATGTATCTTCTAAGAAAGATTTCTCTGGTCACATTTACTTACTGTAAACTGACATCAAAATCACACTGCTGTGACCTGGAAGTACTACTCATACTAAAATGGAGCTTGACTTCACCAAATACAACCTGCTCTCCAATTTTTCCTACCAAAATGTCAACAATACATCCACAATGAAATTTAAACAAAAACTAGCCACAATTTAGATCTCTGTTGCCATGCCAAGTGAAAAATTAGTGTTCAAATACCTGGCAGCCATTACGCGACTAGACCAGATGGCTCCCACGCTGGTTCCTTTAGTTTAGTTAGGCCTCTTTCGCATACAAAATGGCGCGTGGAGAACTTCCGGTAACGCGATCTCGTTTGCAGCCGCGGGATGTTGGCGAGATTTGCTCTATCTGCCTTTCAAGTTGCCGATCTATTTATTTTTATAATTCTTTGGTTTATGACAAGCGCCTATTTTTAGCTCGACTTCTCGGATAGCACTTATCCGTTCATTGGATTCGGCGTATGTAAGCTTGTATTCCAGCAACAGCTATTGGGAATGGTCTGACACTTCACGCAATTATTTGGTATGATGATTTGACACGGAATGCATAAATTCCATTACTCGATTTTCCATTTTTACAAAGTTATTCCTTCAAGTTAACTATTTCTGGTTACGTTTTTAGCTGGACTGTTCGAAGAATATTATATAGAGCATTTTGTAGAGCTCTTGCATTCGCTCACTTGTTCGTCGGTGTCTGCGTTCCGTTTTGATTTAGATTTTGTATGTCAACTAGAATCTAAGTATCCATTGTTCTCAGGATGTACTGTGACAGAAGATTATTCCTCCCTTACTTATACACAATTTGTACTAAAATTGAAACATATCATAATTCCTTCAGAATATTTGGAGGCTATAACGGAGTCACGACCATCCGTCCGTCCGTCTTTCTGTAATTCCTTTAAGGCGACATATTTTTGACACCGTTCAGTGGATTTGCAAAAACCTTCAAATTATGCTACGACGATAGGCATTTATGACCCAGATAAATAGGTCTAAGGTCAAAATCACGGTTGCAGGTTAAAAACTAAACTTTGTGTCCGTTTCATATGTTATAAACTGTTGAGAATATAACTCAGGTCATTTTGTTTTACACCACCCCACCTCTACAAAAACACAGCCCCTATCCCTCATCCCGCCCTCAACCCGCAAAAAAGGGTTTTCTTTACAATTTCCCCAGTATTATACCTTATATTGTTTCTTAGTATTATTATTTCTCACCACACTAAACACACACGATTTTATGCCCCCACATTTATGTTTGGTCATATAGAGTTAGTACTGTCAGTACGTCCATGCGCCCGTCCGTCCGTACGTTCCGAAATCTTGTGTGTCCAACTCCTCCCACACTATTGGCATGATTTGCTTCTAACTTTCACAGAAGAACAAGCTTGATGTGCAAATAGCCATGAAGGAAAGATGTTTTTCTGTGACTGTTTTATCGCAGTTATGGCCCTTTGATAGTTTTGCTATGTAGAATATATATAAAAAACTTGTGTGTCCAACTCCTATCGCTATTAGCATAATTACTATTTGCTTCAAACTTTCACAGGTAAACAAGCTTGATGTGTAGATGACTTTGATTTTTTTCTGTTATTATTTTACCGGATTATGGCCTTTTGATAGTTTTGCTATATAGAATGTCGAGGAAAATATTGTTTGTCCAATTCCTAAAATACTATTAAAAGGATATTTCTCAGATGAAGGACCTTCATGTGAGGATGACCATTAATAACGGACTTTTTTCTTTGGCTTTTTATCTAGAATTACGGCCCCTTTTTAATTTCATAAAATAGGCCATAGTGAAGAAATTTGGTGTGTTCAACTCCTCATACTATTTCAGAAGGAATAGATTCAATGTTGCTCAGATGCACAACCTGAATATATTTTGCATCAAACTTTTAGTCCAACATCCTTCATGTGAAGATGGTCTGTATTAAAGAGGACGGCACAGTATGTGGGGGCATCCGTCCAATATTTTCAAACACTATACACCACCGCTGAACACACTCCGGCGCACACACACTAACATTTAGATTCCAATTGTTTTGGCTCTCCATATTGTTTCTAAGTACCATCTCACACCTGCATCACATCCTGCCACTTACAGAAACACACGCACGCACGTGCACAAAGGTAGAAAAGTCTATATTTTTCTATTGTATTCGCAAATATCTGTCCTTGATCTACTTAGAATGTCGATCTACGATTGTGAATGATGCCGAAGCCTCTGAGTACTGTAACTTGGCCTAACCCTTACCCTGCTACAGTTTTATAATGACCTTGTCCATCTTTCAATTTGGGTGGTAACATTAACTGTTCAAAGGAGTGCTTACCAATAATATACTGACTGAATGACGATAAGTGAAGATCTTGAGAAGTGCAGTCTGATCATGATTCACACTGGTCACAAATGCTGAGTCAATCGTGTCAATCGTATACAATACTAGGCATCATTATAACATGCTTTATTAATGTAACCCGTATGGATGTCATTGTGTATTAAATAGATAGTAGTCAATTCATATAATATTTATGACGCCTCTGGACATTTTTTCCGTTCTTCCATCAAATTTAATTATCCTTAAACGTTAAACATTTAATATAACGCCAAAGGGCTCTATACCGCTTTTCATTATCATTAAAAAAGAGCAAGAACAATATCTTTTTCATCAAATATAACAAATTAAAACTCTTTTCAATGAAAATTACATTATTTGACTATGAAAACATTCATTTGACATGCGCAATTTTCTTGTATTACCTGTTAATTTATTGCTATAAAATGTATTGAAGACCAGCAGTGACTTTATAGTCAGTTCCGGTTATAGCTTTAGGGTAATGTACGAAGTATGCATTTTTATATCCCTATGATGAGAGTTTGCCAGGAGAAGTTCCCTGATTTAGGTTATCTTATGCACGTAAGTCACCGGTCAAACCTGTAATAAACTTGAAATCTTCAATACGGTAATTAAATATGTACATGTACAAATGTATTGTTTCAGTAAAAATGACACATGTATTTAATGTGGTTATTTTTTCTGAAGATACATGTAAATAACAAGAATTAAAATTGCATTAAAGTAGCGGGTTCTCGTTAAAGATTTTCATTTTTTTAAAGAGTGTAGCTTAAGCGAAAACAAATGATACATCTGTAAGATTTTGTTAAGAGTTTTCTATTATTTGCAATTCATATTCTTGCTCGTTTAAGTGTATTTCCGTTATGATTAAGCTGTATAATGATAATATGTTTGAAACACGGAAAATATTACAATATCTTGTTATAAATCACCTTTGTACTCAAATTAATCAAAACATGTTTAAATTTAGATATTACAAACATTCGTCAAGAGATACCAGTATTTGGCATTTAATAACATTTGTCCTTAACATGTCAATAACAAGGTATCATAAAATTTCCAAGCGGATTTGAAGGAATCAGTTGGAATTGTTTTACATGTCAACAGCTTTTTTTTGTTTTTTTTTTTTTTTTTTTTTGTATTTTTAGAAACTAAGAAAATAATGTTTACGTTTTTAATGCAATGCAATTTTTCAAGTTTATGTATTCTTTGTACGCATGGTCCAGGTTTTATATAAAATGCGGTTTAACAAACGTGCGAATTTTAACGCGATTGAAATCTATACCGTGTTCGTGTTAAATGTCATGTTAAAACGAAAATAGGGGTGCAGTTTTCTTTTTTTCTTTTTCGCTTCACCGATGGACAAGACAACATTTACACGTGTATCGAATAAAATATCATGAAGTTTTTATATATATAACATCCACATGGATTATTAACAAATATTTTGTGAAAATGAAAACGACAAAAGTGTGATAATGCGGATGGAAAATGATAGGACATGAAATTTAGAAAAAGGAAGTGATTCACTTATCTCAGTACTTAAATGAGTACTTGAAATAAGGAAACTGCCTCTTTCGCTTGCCAAGTTTAAAGTTTCAATTGAAGTTCATGAATTCTGATTGTTTAACATCTGTTTGCAGGGAAACTGACATTTTATGAACAAACAAGACTATGTGGATCTGTTTCGGTCATCGTAAATGGAACAGATGATATTGACAGTTGCTTAATGGAAAACGAATGTCAAGAACTGGAGAGAAGGAGTGAACCGATAACAACTAGAATTAATTCAAAGGTACGATTTTATCTTCTTCAATACTTATATTATGATTATAGAGTTCCGCTTTAGTCTGCCCTAAGGTTGGTTTCCTCTCATCAAGACAAGAGTTGTGGTCCTTGACTTTATGAAAAAATACACATTATGTGCTGAACTTAAAATATGTGACCTAGAGTTATGAAACCATACAGGAGTGTTATTCATCATGTGAATTTGGGCACCTGAGTTTTGTTTTGGATTTCATTGACATAGTTAAAAATACACATGGAGTGCTTAAAAGTTTGTTGCAGTTATCGTAAGCATGTTTCACCTAGAGTTATAAAACCATGTACAGTGGCAGGAAGATGCTCCAGTGTCCCATGGACACACAACAAGTTTACACAGAGACATTTTATACAAATGCGATATCAATCTTCTGTATGCCATCATCAGTCCCCAAGCCACGTAACTCCTCCCTCCTTATCTCAGTCCCTCCCATCTTTATGTTTCTTGTATTCCTTAATATTGTGTCTTAGTATTGACTTTTCCGTTCCCCGCCACATTATTTACTCACCTAACCACACCCACATTGCCCCTCCCCCAGTGTCGGGTACAATAGTTTTTTTTTATGCACCCCTTCGAAGAAGGAGGGGTATATTGTTTCGCAGATGTCGGTCGGTCGGTCGGTCGGAATGTAGACCAATCCGTTTCCGGATGATAACTCAGGAAATCTTGGGCCTAGGATCATGAAAATTGATAGGGAGGTTGGTCATCACCAGCAGATGACCCCTATTGATTTTGAGGTCTGTATGTCAAAGGTCAAGGTCACAGTGACCCTGAATAGTAAAACGGTTTCCGGATGATAACTCAAGAACCCTTGGGCCTAGGATCATGAAAGTTGACAGGGAGGTTGGTCATGACCAGCAGACGACATCTATTGATTTTGAGGTCAGTATGTTAAAGGTCAAGATCACAGTGACCCTGAACAGTTAAACGGTTTCCAGATGATAACTCAAGAACGCTTAGGCCTAGGGTCACAAAAGTTGATAGGGAGATTGGTCATGACCAGCAGATGACCCCAATTGATTTTGAGGTCAGCATGTCAAAGGTCAAGGTCACAGTGACCAGGAACAGTTAAATGGTTTCCGGGCAATAACTCAAGAACGCTTAGGCCTAGTGTCAGGAAAATTGATATTAGGTTGGCCATGACCAGCAAATGACGCCTATTGATTTTGAGGTCATTAGGTCAAAGGTCAAGGTCACATTGCCCAGGAACAGTTAAACGGTTTCTGATCTTCTTGTCCAAAACCATAGGGCCTAGGGCTTTGATATTTGGTATGTAGCACAATCTAGTGGTCCTCTACCAAGATTTTTCAGATTATTTCCCTGGAGTCAAATATGGCCCCACCCCGGGGGTCACATGGTTTATATAGACTTATATAGGAAAAAGCTTTGAAAAAGCTCTTGTCCAAAACCACAGGGCCTAGGGCTTTGATATTTTGTATATGAAATCATCTAGTGGTCCTCTACTAAGATTGTTCAAATTATTTCCCTAGGGTCAAATATGGCTCTGCCCTTGGGGGTCACATGGTTTACATAGACTTATATAGGGAAAAACTTTGAAAATCTTCCTGTCAAAACCACAAAGACTATGGCTTTGATATTTTGTAATGTAGCATCATCTAGTGGTTCTCTACCAAGTTTGTTCAAATTATCCCTCTAGGGTCAAATATGACCCCGCCCCAGGGGTCACATGGTTCATATAGATATAGAGAAAAACTTAGAATCTTTATGTCCATAACTTACATCATTCAAATTTGGACCACATGTATAGTTTTGAGTGGCAAGATTAACCTTGACATGAGTTGGCCTTGATCTTGACCTAATGACCTACTTTCACATTTCTGAAGCTACAGCCTTCAAATTTTGACCACATGCATAGGTTTGTGTACCGAAAAAAACTTTGACCTTGTTATTGACCTAGTGACCTACTTTCACATTTTTGAAGGTACAGGCTTCAAATTTGGACAACATGCATAGCTTTTTGTTCCGAAATAAAATTTGACCTTGATTTCGACCTAGTGACCTACTTTCACATTTTTCAAGCTACAGCCTTCAAATTTGAACCACAAGGATAGTTTTGTGTACTGAAATGAACTTTGATCTTGAGATTGACCTAGTGACCTACTTTCACATTTCTGAAGGTACAGCTTCAAATTTGGATCACTTGCATAGTTTTGTGTTCCGAAATAAAATTTGACCTTGATTTTGACCTAGTGACCTACTTTCACATTTCTCAAGCTACAGCCTTCAAATTTGAACCACTTGCAAAGTTTTGTGTACAGAAATGAACTTTGATCTTGAGATTGACCTAGTGACCTACTTTCACATTTCTGAAGCTACAGGCTTCAAATTTAGACCGCATGCGTATTTATTTTTGTGTTCTGAATTTAAATTTGACATTGATTTTTACCTATTACCAACTTTCATATTTCTCAAGCTACAGCCTCCAAATTTGAAGCACATGCATAGTTCTGTCTACCGAAATGAACTTTGACCTTGAAATTGATCTAGTGACCTACTTTCACATTTCTCACGCCACAGCTTTCAAATTTGGACCACATACACATTCTTCTGTACCAAAATGAAATTTGACCTTGATTTTGACATTGAGCTAGTCTTGAAATTTGGAACATTCAAAAAAGGCTCAGAGGATGGCGCATAGATCACTCTGTAATCTCTTGTTAGGTTAATAGGTTAAAGGTCAACGTATCTGTTATAGAATATCACATTTTCCTAAACCTATTTTTCATGAGTTCAGTCATAACTCAACGAGGAAAAAATGAGAAGAAAACGGGGTTGAATAGTTCCTAGTGAAATGCCAGTCAGAAAATAGCGCATATTTGCTTTTGTCTGTACAATAACCCCTACACATGGTTTCGATCTGCAAAACCTGCCATTTGGGGTGTATAAACATGAAAACCGTCTCATTTCATGCAGAATGTATTCCGGCTGTGAAAACGTGTGATTAAAACCGTCGATCTACACGAATTTGCGCAAAAAAATGGGAAAATTAGAATCTTTTTACTTTGGATTTCTTTCGACTACACCACGGAATACACCACGGAAACACGGAAGCATTACTGACCTTATTTCTATATCTGTATACTGACATTTTGAATCATAAGAGTAAGGAACTCAATAACAATAGCACGTTTCCGGAATTCAACAGATACTATTTTAGTACACTGTATATGGCACGCCAATTGTCTAATAATTACGTAAACCCAGGTTCACGGTCGAAAAACTAGGAGTAACGATCGATAAATCAGGTTTTTCAAAAACTAACATATATTTTCGAGCGAAAACAAAGGATAACGCCGTAAACCATAGTTCACGCTCGTAAACGTAGGTTCACCCTTGAAAACCCAAGTTCAAGCTCGTAAACATATGGTTCACGTTCATAAACTATGGTTTATGAGCGTGAACCGGGGTTCACGAGCGTAAACATAGGATAACGAGCGTAAACAAAGGATAACGACCGAAATTTGTAGTTCAATCGAGAAACCTAGTTTATCAAACGTAAACCATTGTTTACGGTCGATATATTAGGATTATAAAATCAACTATGAATTTCGGACGTGAACGTAGGTTTACGGCCGTGAAACTATGTTTACGAGCGTGAACATACTTTTACGAACGTTAACCCATGTTTACGACCGTGAACCTAGTTATTTATTTATTTATTCCAAAAACCTAGTTATCGATTGTTAATCCTAGTTTTTCGACCATGAACCGACAATTGGCGTGCCATAACTGTAACCCACTATTAAGACTAATATTATGGTAATGCCATATCCAAGCTCATTAACATGTTCATACACTTTGTCTTGATCTTCAAAAGCACACTGCAGTCCCTATACACTGTAATTTGTCACCTATTTTCGCGGGTTCAGCTGGAAATATTTCGAACCAAGGTACATTTATCTATAAGCTATTGTCAGTCAGAGAACAGCACAGTGCACACATTCATGTCTCGTTGAAAGTAAAAATTATAAGTTGAACACGTACTGTATAACGAGCAGGATTTGTCGTTGTGACGACATATGTAATACGGATTTATATTTATATATTGTCGTTTTATGACATGTTCCACATTTTTTTGCAGATTATTCTGCCCATTCATATAAAAAAATACGTAATAGAATAATATGACATTAGGATAAACCATTTTACCTTTAGTTTCTTATTTCATGGTCCATATGGCTCAGTAAAACTTCAATAGAGTTTCGAAAATAGTTTTGATTTACATATATTAACCTAAAAAATGCTTTTTAGTAAAGTAAATATAAATTTACTAAAGTAATGATAAGGTATTCTGAAAATGAAAAGTGTAAATAGCTCAAAATAAGTTAAACAATGAATTTATAAAATCTGTTCACCAATGTAACGGTATCATACTGTTAGTATTGAGAGTTAGAATGTGCACGAATTAACATAAAATTTCACCTGGGTATCATTAAAGTATAAATACAGTTCACGAGTGTAACGATATCATGTGAATATTCAAAGGAGGGGGCAGGGTTAATAATGTGTCGAATGACGATATTAAAACCGAACGAAAATCCTTTTTTTTTTAATTTTGAAATCCAAATTAAAGCCTGTTATGCAGTATGTTAAATGTAAATGAAAAAGTCATCGTATTTATGTGATTCAGAAATTGAATGTCTTCTTGTTAAATGATAGATACAATGACATAAGCCGAACAGTACTTGAATACTTTTGTTTTCCCTATCGGAACGTTAATTCGCACCATTTGTGTACATCAATAACGATATTTTTGATGTGCAATAAATGATAAATACCCACACTGGAATAGTGTTGGTAACATATGCAAGTTTTTGTCATATGTTAGTAAAAAATTATTCAGTAACTGAGGGAAATCAAAACTTTTTACAGGTATGGATTGCAATAGATTGGGCATTGTTAGGGAAATATATTTTGTACATTTCATTGATTGAGAGTCTAGAGACATTTATATATCTATGATTCGGTTCTCGTTGCATGCAAATATATGCTATTGTGACATTAAGCATTCTTGCTCGCATCCTTATTGTGCAAACAAGTCGATTAAAACAAGATCTAATTATCCCTTTTCCTATAACGCTTACAATTCAATAAGCATTTCCTAGGAGGGAGGTTATCGATCGAACTATACAGCATCATTATACATTAGTATTTAAAGCTAGATTGGAATCACTGCCGCCAGTCCGCGGACGATAATTGCAACTATGTAGTTAGAGAGACGCGGTTGTCACAGACAGGCTATAAATTCCTTATTCGCTTTATCCTTCAGGGAACTAAATGCAATCATCTTAGACTTAAGTTGTAGCTGTTATCGATATTTTCCCAATTTTTTCACATTGTATCAAATTCTCCCAGAAAGCATTTAGAGTGCATAGAGTATGGATTTATTAGAGTTCTGTAGCCGCGTGCAGGGTTTCTACTTCATTAACACGTCGTTTTACTCTGTTCTCACTCTCTCGCAGAACACAAGTGTGCTTTAATTTTCTGACAGTAAGATGAGGTTTAAATAGTTTTACTCTGTACTAACACGAAGTTATTGTTAAAGGATAAACTCAAGTGATAATTTTACGGCAAATGAATGAGTTTTTCATGGCTTGCTATGTTTCAGAGGCTTGTTTCTTTAGTGTCAAAATGCGGACTGTGTGGATAAGAAACAAATTTGCCTTATTTTTGCTGTGTGTTGTCATACTGGCTTGGATATCTTTATCCACACTATCTTCAGAACATTTTCACAAGGTTGGTATAAAATTTGATATATTTTAGATATACATGTTTCAAAGTATTTAGTTGCTTCTGACGTATTCCCAACGCAACATCCAAGTATTTATCTTTGTAACTGTGATCGAAGACCATAATTATGCTATCTTTTTATAATACTACAGCCAGGTTTAGCAGATGTATCTAACACTTATCATGCTGAACAGGATTGATTCTGCCTTTGCGACCAGTGTAGATCATGATCAGTCTGTGCATTTGTGCAGTCTGATCATGATCTGCAGTGTTCGCCATTCACTCAATAACTGTTTGGTAAACATCCCTATTGACAGTAGGTGCCCCTCCATGCATTATTTCATCACGAGCGGGCACCTGGGTAGAACCACCGACCTTCCGTAAGCCAGCTGGGTGGCTTCCTGACATGAAGAATTCAACGCCCCGAGTGAGGCTCGAACCCACATCGATGAGGGGCAAGTTATTTGAAGTCAGAGACCTAAACCACTCGGCCACGAAGAATAAAAATACATGTAACGTACGAACAACTGTCAGACTAGCTAGGAAGAGTATGAACGTTGTCTTATTTTCAGTTGTATACAATTCTATGAGTTATTTGGTTTAATCTTTATTTGAACAATTCCAACTTACAATTCCTTCTCGGATTTCTTAATCCATTATCATTTTTATTGCAGGGGTTATTTTGTTTGATAACTTCCATGAGAAAAATGCTCTCATTTGGCATATTTCAGTTCGAGATTTCATTTTTTATCCCCCGCCGATGAAATCGGGAGAGGGGTATTGAAATGGCGTTGTCCGTCCGTCCGTGCGTCCGTCCACAGCCATTTCTCAGTAACTAGCTGGTAGAATTTCATGAAACCTGAAATAAACATGAACCAACATACTGCGATGATGCCCGTCAAGTTTTTTTTTGGATTGGTCAATTTCCCTTAGATTTATTGCCTTTGATTTAATGAAAAATGCCCAAAAATGTCCACAGTCATTTCTCAGTAACTAGCTGGTAGAATTTCATAAAACTTGAAATAAACATGCACCAACATACTGCGATGATGCCCGTCACGTTTTTTTTTTTTTTTTTTTTTTTTTTTTTTTTTTGATTGGTAAATTTCCTTTAGAGTTATTGCCCTTGATTTAATGAAAAATCCACGTCTGCAGCCATTTCTCAGTAATAAGCTGGTAGAATTTCATGAAACTTGAAATAAATATGAACCAACATATTTCGATGATGTCTGTCATTTTTATTTTCAATTGGTCAATTTTTCTTAGAGTTATTGTCCTTTAATTGTTTAAAAACCTACAGATTTGTACATAACAAACCAACCAATTGGTAGAATTTCATTAAACTTCTTTTATTCTTTTCCATGAAAATTTATTATAAACATGTGAAGTTTTGTACCCATACCTGGTCACCACTTTGCCCCCCCCCCCCCCCCCCCCCCCCCCCCCCCGAAAAAAAACATTCATTTTCTGTTAAAATGATTTTGACTAATGAAATTATTTGCTTCTTAGTAACATCCTTAACTTTTTGCCGGATATATATTTTGCCATTCCTCACCACAAGCCCTTTCGGCCGGAAATACCAATTCATCGAATTTGCTTGTTTTTCATGAGAGATGGAGTGAAAAGAACGTCGAAGACCTGAAACTTTTATTATAATATAAGATTATGTTATAATCAGTAACGTTTAAACAGTGAAACTGATAACAGTTGAAAGTGACTAGTATATTATAATATTGTATTTCTGGTAAATCCATGATAATGTTGCTGATGCAGATTTCATTTGATTTTACCTCTCTGAATTTTCTCCTTGACAAGTCAGAAGTTGTGTAAGTTGGAAGATACAAGATACATAACATACATTTGACTAAAAAAAAATGTTTCGTATTTTTTGTTAATGTTTTATTTAGTTATTTTTTCAGTTGGTAGTGTAATCGTTTGTTTTTCATGTCATTCGTCCCCGTTCCATGTCGGTCGTCCCCGTTCCATGTCAGTCGTCCAAGTCAGTCGTCCCCGTTCCATATCACTCGTCCCCGTTTCATGTCAGTCGTCCCCGTTCCATGTCAGTCGTCCCCGTTTCATGTCAGCCGTCCCCGTTCTATGTCAATCGTCCCCGTTTCATGTCAGTCGTCCCCGTTCCATGTCGTCCCCGTTCCATGTCAGTCGTCCCCGTTCCATGTCAGTCGTTCCCGTTTCATGTCAGTCGTCCCCGTCAGTCGTTCCCGTTCCATGTCAGTCGTTCCCGTTCCATGTCACTCGTCCCCGTTTCATGTCAGTCGTCCCCGTTCCATGTCAGTCGTTCCCGTTTCATGTCAGTCGTCCACGTTCCATGTCAGTTGAACATAATTTGCATTGTCTTGTTTTTTATAAAATGGCAATGCACGGAATGTAGCGAATTTCAAAAAATAAGAAATAACAGTAGGCAATTCAAGTCGTGTCCGTGCATAGCAAACATACAGTACTATAGTTCAATTTAAGGTTTGAAAGCGTTTAATTAGTAAACTTTATCAAGATAAAAAATGCACTCTTTATTCATATCGGGTTCCTATGTCGCCTCAAATAGCGCATTTTTGCCATGATAAAATGCCCACAGTCATATAATCCAAATTTAGACTAACGGGGAAATCCAGGTAAAATTGTACGTTTCTACAATTGTCTAATCAATAAATATTCTCATATGACCAAGGTACTTCATAAAATATTTTATCATACGTTATACATATGGCCATGATTAAGAGAAAGAAAAGGAACTTTGGTATTGCCTTTTTAGTTTTCCTGTTATATATTCACATTTTGTGCCTTCAAATTTTATGAGTCCCCTACTGGTTGAAACCAATTTCGGGGACTATATAATTGCTCTTTTCCGTCCGTCCGTCATTCCGTGCTTACATTTGTATACTTATTAGGTGGCTATAGGAACAAAAGTAACAATACTTTTTCTTTGATGTCATTCATTCTGTTATGCTTTTATGCGGCTATTTTTCTTTCACGTGACTAAAGGAACAATAGAGAGAACAAAAGAGTGGCCACATAAATCCTATATGCTGGAACGTCCGCCCGTCAGTCCGCGATTTTGTGTCCGGTCCATAACTCTGTCATTCATCAAGAAATTTTAATATTACCTGGCACAAATGTTTCCCTTGATGTGATGACGTGTCATGCGCAAAAGATGAATCCCTTGATCAAAGGTCAAATTCACATTTAGAGGTCAAAGGTCAACAGGACAGTTTTATGCCCCCGGCATCTACTGATGCGGGAGGCATATAGCGATTGTCCTGTCCGTTCGTCCGTCCGTCCGTCCATACGAGGTTTACCAAATGGGACCGTTTTGTCTAGCATCAATAATCCTTACTAGAATGACTTGATACTAATGCAGATGTAACCTGTGACCATTCCTCATCTTCAGACATCACGTGACCTCAGTTTGACCTTGACCTCGTTTTGGACTTAGGTTGCTTTGTATGGGCCATCTCTTGGTTAACCAAATTGGACCGTTTCCTCTAGCATCAATACCCCTTACTAGAATGACTTGATACTAATGCAGATGTACCTGTGACCATTCCTCATCTTCAAACATCACCTGACCTCAGTTTGACCTTGACCTCGTTTTGGACTTAGGTTGCTTTGTTAGGGTCATCTCTTGGTTAACCAAATGGGACAGTTTCGTCTAGCATCAATACCCCTTACTAGAATGACTTGATACTAATGCAGATGTAACCTGTGACCATTCCTCATCTTCAAACATCAACTGACCTCAGTTTGACCTTGACCTTGACCTCGTTTTGGACTTAGGTTGCTTTGTATCGACAAGAATGCCACCGGGGGCATCAAGCGTTTATTGAACGCAGCTTCTTGTTTCTGTTCGGAATGTAACTGATCAATCCGTAAAAGGGATTTTTATATTACTTGGCACAAATGTACTTCATAATAAGACGATATCCCATGTACAACTTTCAGGCCTCTAGCTGAAAGGTCAATGTCACACTTGGCAGTGAAATGAACAGTGTCTGTTTCGTGTCCGGTCCAGAACTTATCCATCGAGGGATTACAATATTACATTGCATGAATGTTACCCATAATCAGACGAGGTGCGCAACTACAAGAATCCTAGCTCAAAGGTCAAGTTTAAACTCTGAGATCAAGAGTCAATAGATTTATTCCGTTTTCCGTTCGTAACTGTATCATGCAAAAAGTTGGCACAAATATTTCTCTGGATAAGACGAAGTGTCAGGCGCAAAACCCGGACTCTTAGCTCGAAGGTCAAGGTCATACATGTAGATCAAAGGCCAAAGGTCAACAGCGCTTTTTCCTCTCCGGTCTGTACCTCAACAATCCATAAAAGGCACCTGGGGTCTTCCTCCACCATCAAAGCTTGAAAGTCACTATATGACCTAAAATTGTGTCGGTGCAACGTTAAATCCAACCAAAACAAATCAGAAATATTTAAGCTTAAGTTGACTTCTTTTAATTTATGAGTAATGGAACTTCAAGTAATCTATTTCTTGTTTGTTTTCAGACAAGTGATGGTGATCCAAGACAGAAAGTGTTAAGAATGATAGATGTACAAGGCAGCCGTCCTAATCTAGATAAAACTGTACTAAGATACTCATCCACGGCTTCTGCAGATAATGTTTTAGAAAAGATCTCATCCATTGCAAAATCTATCCACAATGCGAAGAAACATGTTAGAGGATCTAAAACGTCAGATTTTCTTAAACAAACTACAGAAATGATTGACTCTCTTTTAATTGATTTAAATGTAAATCCAGCTTCATTATACAACAGAACAATCTACGAGCCTAAGCATGTGTGTCCTGAAAAGTATATGGGAACTACATTTGGTTATCCTTACTTCTATAAAGGATTTGAAACAACCAACTGTGAACATGGTGTTGCCGTATGGAAACTTGTTACAGTAATAAAACATGTTGAGATTTTCAAACGGAATTCCGTATCTACTTTAAAAGAGACTGAACAATTATTGTCGTCAGTTTATAAAATGAATTCGAATTTCAGTGTAATACTTTCCGCAAGCAATGCGGAATATTTTTCTGATATCAAAAGGTTATATCCAATGCTTTCTGTAATAGACTCGAAAGGTCTTGCGGAGGGGTCAGCTTTAAACCAAATTGTAAGTACAGTTAAAACTCCGTACGTGTTTCTTGCAAGAAACATTCAGTTCTTTACCAATGATTCTAGATTGGAGAGGCTAATTAGAGAGATAGAAACATTAGGTGTAAAAGTTGCTGCAGGTGCCGTTAGAAATGCAGACGGGCAATGGAAGAAAGGCTGTTTTCAGTCTATGTATAGAAATTATACATTAAAATACTTGGAAGGATACGATGAGTCCTTGCATGAATGCTTATTTTGTGACTATGTTCAGGGACCTTTTGTGACTTCGAAAAAATATTTAGAAAAAAACGAATTTGAAAATTTAAATGAAACTGAAGGTTTATTTGAGGAATGGTTTCTACGGATGACACATAAATCCGACGAAGCTATCACGTGTCCAGATTCCATGTTTCATGTTAAATGGATAAATTCTCAAAAATATGGTATGTTAAAAGAATTTATGCAAAAATGGGATTTGTTCAAAATTGTTACACCAAATGGAAGCACTGTAACAAGAACTTGTGAAAATCAATCTTACCAGTCACATAATACTAAGTCATTATCACCATGTTCTGCTCAGTTCAATGCCGACGCCGTAAAGATGATTTTAAGAACATGTGAAGAGGCAGGTCTTTTCTGTGAACTACAGGAAGGAACGGCCCTCGGAGCGGTGAAATTAGGTAAAACTCTTCCATGGGAGAGGGATGCGGACATAACTTTCTTGACGGCAAACTATTCTGGATTTCAGAATCTTAAAAGTGTTTTTAAAAAAGCAGGTTTTGGTTTTTCCGATCTGGGAGCCACCTGGTGCTGTGTGGATAACAGAACTGCAGGAGGGAAATTTAAAATGAGTTACAAGAGTTGGAATTTAGAATTATATGGCCAGCATATGATGGACAGTGAACTTTTGACAGAAAAAGGAATCAAGCCAACGAAAGTTTTCTTGGATGGACAATGGGTAAATGTACCAAGAAATCCTGGATTGTTTGTAAGAAACAGATATGGTAGAGAAATTTATCAGCATGCCGAACATTGGATGTCAACGGGGGGCAGCAGTGGCTGGATTAATTATAAAACAAATATGTTCAAACGATGTTCTAATGAAGGAGATCATGATTGTTTGGACAGGTATAATGCTGATGGAGATCTGCCATTCATTGAAATGCTTCCGTAAAATAAAAGGCTATCTGTGGTAACTGTAATGAATAGTTAGCACGATGATACAGGAATTAACCTTTTCAACATTTATTTATTTGTTTGATTACTGGCCTGAAAATACCAGATCCGTACTTAGTAGATAATTAAACCAGTCCAAGCTAATTGACAGATCATTATGACGATCGTATTACCGAGTTAAAATGCGATTATATTACGTTTTTCAGTAAATTATCGAACTATATTAGAGTGAAATATATTTTGTATTTTCAAAGTGAAAAATATTTTTCACCGAATAGAAACTAAAAAATGGGTACATTCACTAATTGTTAAAACAAGAGTTAAAAAGAAATTTTGTTTGTTTTAAATGTTAGATCGAAATATCTTTCACCTATGAACAACACATCTTATAATTTCACTCATGGCTATGCCACTCGTAAAAATATTGCTTCTGGTGTTCAGTCATGAAAGATAATTTTAATCTTACACTGAAACAAAATATCCTTTATATAATTTTATTGCCAGACGATACACATTCTTCTGGTAAGGTGAAAAATTGCACACACATTCCAGAACAGCTATAAATATGTTTTTTTGGGGTAATCGTGGTGAACAAGTATATCATACAGTTTGATACCCATTGATATGAGAAAAAAATGTTTAGTGCGACGGCAGGTCTACACTCCCGGAACGATAAAATTTCGACCAATTAAAGACTTAGATCCACTGTTATATCAGTGCTATCCTTACCTGCAGCTTATAGGTGATAATGTAAGAGTTATAACTTTTAAGGTAATGAGCTCAGCAAGGGAACAAGACATATTAGAGGTGTTTATAATGTGAACATTATTCTAACTTGTTTCTAGATATAATTTGTATTATCAGTTCTCTTTGAATTTTGTCTAGTGAATACTTCTATTACTGATGTTGCTACTGCTGCTAACTATACCACTAGGGTAACAAGTTGAATTAAGGTAATGATTCACTTTTTTAAAACTTTGCCTTTATTGTACTGGCATTTTTATTTTTGTGTGTAACGTTGGGATGAAATTTTTGGTAAAAAAGTCAAATGTAAATATTCAAATAAAGTCATCATCTTGGTCAAAAGTTACTCCAGCAAATATTTCTACCTTTTAATAAAGTCACTGAACGTCGTAAAATAAGAGTATACAGTCAGATGTATAGTATATTTCAAAATTTGATCGTAACTTACCAAGTATCAATACACTTTGTTAGGAAAGCATATTGATAAGAACTGAACAATTAAAAGCTATATTTTACCTAGGAAATATTTTTTCAAAGGTGTTTATATAGCTAAATATACATTTTGAGATGGTTATGTATTGGATATAATAAGTCTGAAAAAAATGTCTTCTATCAAATTTATAATCGCTTATGCAGTTTCATAGCTGACTGCCATTTTACTCAATTTATGACCTTGTATTTAGGAACCATACTGTGAAAGTTGCAACAACTACGTCAGAATTCCCGTGGCCCACTCCAAAGAGATCAAGACTTTAAGAATAACGTGGGGCCTCCGTTGCCGAGTAGTTAAAGGTCCAATACTAAGGAAAGTGAACATTTTAATTTCTTTTAAAAAGCACAGAAACTATTTCATTTTATTGGAAAATGAAAGTTGGTATGTAGAAATTCGAAATAAATCGCAGTATATGTACAATTATTTTTGTATGAAGTATGAAGAAAGTTAAAAAGACCTGGGGGGTCATTCTGTCGATTCATTGAAATTTCAACATAATACACATACATTTCTTTGAGTTCCAAAGACCTTCTGTAAATTTTGACCTGCCAATCTTCATTATTTAGTGTCTTGCAGAAGTCTATGCACTGGCTATGAAAAAAATTGCCAACTCACTTTCCCTTAGTAATGGACCTTTAAGGTCGCTGACTTCAAGTCACTTGTCCCTCACCGATGTAGGTTCGAGCCTCACTCGCGGCGTTGAATTCTTCATGTAAGGAAGCCGTCCAGATGGCTTACGGAAGATCGGTGGTTCTACCCAGGTGCTCGCCCGCGGAGGGGAGCCTGGGGTCTTCCTCCAACATCAAAAGCTGGATAGTTGCCATATGACCTGTAATTGTGAAAAGATGATGCAACGTTACTCTACTTGGTTAAGAAGTCAAAGTCGATACAATAAGAGTTTCGTGAACAAGCAAATACTTTAAACGAACTATACTAGTAATAATATATAGTGTGAGTTTTTGAACATGTAAATATTTGAATGTGCAAGTACACCTCCTGAAAAGCTGTTAAAATTTGTACATTGCTGACGTCATCTGTTGAAGGACTTCATGCATTAAAGGAATTGTTATTTACTGAAATGTTTCCTGACTTGATAACTTTTCTAACTCCCCACTTGTTTTTTAATGCATTGGACACAGTAATTAATGATTCATTTGTTACAACAATGAATCACTTAGAGCTCTGTAACAATCACGCAATGGTAACGTCACAATCAAATGACTGTAGTACACTTAGTAATTTATGTAATGTATAATATAATTTACAACCTCATTTTTCTGTTAAAATACTTAATACTTAAAATACTATCTCCGTCAATATTTTTCAACTTGCACGAAGTTGCACTCATTTGTATCACTTTACTGTAAGGTTACCATATTGTAAATGTCATAGCTTAGTACATTTATGTCCAATTTTTAATTGTTGTTTTATCTTATTTTTAAAATATGATAATTTCACTCCATGTCCAGTTTTCAGAAAAATATATCAATTTTAAATTGACAGATATTATTATTATTTCTACTACTATTACTACTACTACTGCTATACAACATAATAGCAACAAACCAAGAGTGGAGTTAGAAAAGTTGTAATGTATATTTCTTGTAACGTTAGATTGCAAAGGCAGCTCTCTAATTATTTATACGTTATGTCGTTTCATGTGTTAAGTTCTAATAAATTTTATTTCCTGTTGTTATTGTTTTATGAAATAACAATATCTTTTATAACGAAAATTTGTAAAAACAATTACAAAGATTCAGAAGGAATTTAAAAGGAGTCCTGTGTGCGGCACATTGTCACCTTAAAGTGATCTGAAGGATATAACACTTTCATGTATATCCCGGTACAAAATATTGATAAAATGAAAATGATGTTTATTTGAACTTGACCTGACAGTTGAGCTTTCAATCAGCAATTTGTACATGACAAATTGGCATTTTAAACAGTCATATTTGAACGCTCTTTTCCTTAATTGCCCATATGAGTCCACTTTAATGTCGTATGTGTGACCTTCACCTTCAAGATAGCCTTTGCTTGGACAAAATGTCATCTTACATTGATCATTTACACATATTTATTTAAAATACATCATGCAAAGATGGATTGTAGACCAGTATGAAGTACACGAATTTGACCTCTAATTGAACCTTCTACACGAAGTGACTTCAGACCGCCATCTTACAACCTGCTGCATTTAATTACACCATCCCGCGGTGTCGAATGTCAAACTTGGTGTCGTCATTGTAGGTGAAAAGGATCTGAAGGATTGGCTACTGATCCCGGTATCATGTTCTGATGATTTAGAACTGGACGACATGCTAATACTAAAAGTCAGTAGCTAAAACAATGTACGTACGACCAGCCTAAATTTGAGCTATCGCACGTAATTTCAACGGCACGGAAACAGTAACATAATTTACCTCAAGATATTTCAAATCAAAACAATCAGGACATATCCCTGTGTAAGCATGCATATGAATTTCGGTTTATGTTTGTTACATTTCAAGAGTTCGTGAAGGGAAGAAATTGACAACAAAGGTGACGTTAATTATGGAATCACATGATGTTTAGTATTATCATGAATCGATTGAAAACAAAATATTACAATTTGGGTTAATTTGTCATTGGTGTAAGCATTCATTCTAAGAAACTACAGTGTTTTTCTATTGACTTCAGTCGTCGCAATCTGTAGTATAGGATGTTTGCACTAGAGAAAGGAAAACGCCTTTATTATGACTGAGTGATATGTGGTGTATAAACTCCAGACAATTCTTAGGTCTATGCATTTCCAAGCTAATGTGGAGGAAGACCCCAGTCCTCCGTTATTTACATAGACGTACGACTTCCGAACAGCTGGGCAGATCAAGAGTTTCAAAAGATGAAGAAGCAAATTACCGAGTCTATACTGAGTGAGTTAAACGGTAGATAGAATCTAAATCTTAGTACTTCCCAACGCTATTGTGACCACGCCCGTCATGTCCGTCCGTTTTCCTTGAACATTTGTTGTACATCTCTGAAACAGGGGCTATTGAGTTTCAAAGTGAGACCAATTCCTGAGTTAACCGAGAATTCAAACTAGAGAATATCAAAATTACCAACGAACACGCGCTATTGTTGCTTGAGCGAGCACCAGAAATTTCTCTGTACTTAGAAGTTGGTGATGTTGCTTAGGTGTTCTACTTTCGAAGTTGTTCAAATTGCTCCGCTTGGAGTTGCTAGACCTAAAATAGGAAACTGGTAAGAGCACGTCTCCAAAGCCGCTGTTACGACTTGAAATAATTTATGTAAAAGTTTCAAGATAACCTCTACAATATTGTTCAGTTGTTCCGATTTCAATTATTCTGTTTCACACATTCATTAGTAAAGTTCAAATTCTTTAAAACTCTTGCCCGATTCAATTAACTTTGACAATGTCCTAAAGACTTTGTACAATTTGTTCATGTATCGCAAATGCTACCTGAGCTAAAATTTTAAATAATTTATTTACACCATCTCTTCCTAAACCACTGGTCAGATTTTGAAGAAAAAATTACATGTAACAATTTTCTTCTCAACTAAAACAAAGCCATCTGATTTTGAGAAAAAAAAAACATTAAGAGCGGCTAGATTATCATATTTTACGTTATGAGAAACCTAAAATAATCTCGGAAACTGCTGGCTAATGTTCAAAGTAGTTCGACAAAATGTTTATTGGATGATTTACTACCAAACCTATTGTATGTTTTAGCTACGATCTATGGCAATCATGACCCCTCTCTTGTTAATAAATTATTCCCTTTCAATAAATGTTCGCGAGTTTGATACCCCGTTCCACCAACTAGATATTTATGAAATTAGAATAAGACAGGCTACAGAATCCTGGAAGAGTCGGAATCGGAGCGTCTCCTGTATCTTGCACCATTAATGTCGCCCATATGGATTTTCGTGGCGACTATTTAGTCTTAAATACAAACGGAGATGTTATAGGTATCGAGTAATTAATATAGATAAGATAAGATAAGATTTATTTATTATAGTCTCACTCTGCATGAGTACAAATATAATACAGTTACATTTACAAATAAAATATTCATACAAACCTTTCTTAAAAGAAATATGAGAGACTAGGAGAACAAACATTACAGAATTAAACTTTAAAAAGTTTCATATTAATATTCTATCATTAAAACTTTTAAAAGGATTTTCTACAATTCACAGTAAAATCTCCATCTACTAAAAGAACAATATATTGATATTACACATTATATACACACACATGCCTTTAGCCCTTGGAAACAGACAGACTGTATAAGTGTATCAGGGACAAATTCCTAAATGCCTAAAACATTTATATATTTTAAAATCATCTAGGATCTTATCACAAAATACAGGTTATCATCATCCAGTAAGTATACCATGTTTAAATTCTTAATATAATATAGAGATACTATTAGATAAATGGAATTAGTGACAAATTCTTTAAACATAACCCTGACATCCAGTGAAGTGGAGTAAACTGAAGTGTGTAGTATCACCAGAAGTACTGGAATGTAGTGAGGAGGTGAGTTATTGAGTAGTACATCAAGTGAGTGAGGTAGACTGTACTGAAATGTTTGATGAAGCGGCGTATTGGGTTGAAGTTGAGAAACTGAGTAAGAATTGAATGAGAGCAAAAATAAACAAGAGCCCCGCCGGCTAGTGTCATCTCTTGTCTGAAAAAGTCATAGTTCAAAATTTCTAAGTACAAAAAGGACCCTAATTCTGACAAAATGCAGGATAGAGTTATGGGTCTTGGCCTACATAGTCATGTAATAATGATAAACACGTATGCAGAGCCTTAGCTGTTTTAAAAGTTATTAAGAAAAGGTGGACAACGAGCTAAAAAGGCAAATAGTTTTCCATAATATTAGATATTAAATGTGATACAGTATAAAATGTTTCCAAGGACCAAATGCATCATTACTTAAAGATCAACCATACCGTACTATGTTCCTTCTGTTTAAGATATTAAAACAGGTTTTGGCACTTAAAATACAATATCTCTGTTTGAGAGCAAATATCCAACTTTATCAATATCAGTAAGTTCTGTAAAATTTGCATTAAAATTTGAAGCTGTTTGTATCAGTTCTGCTCGGAAAGAGCTATACAACGGACAATGTAATAGAACATGTATTTCATCTTCAACAGAATCTCTACACTGAAAACAAGTTCGTTCCTCCACCGGTATACCATTATATCGTCCTAGCTCAATACAATTGGGACTGTGCCACTTCTGAACTTGACTAATGCACCCCTATAAGATCTATTAAAGACTGTTGTACAATATTGCTCTGCATAAAAACTTTGTTTGAATGTTTTATATAATCTAAGCTTATTTCTTCCTATTCCATTCCGTGCAGTATCACGGTCTCTACTCCAATCTTGTATTACATTATCAAGAATGTTAGGTAGCATATTACTAAATACATCAACTTTATGAAATGCTGTTTCAATATTACAAAATATTTCACAACCATACTATTAAAAACTTTTGACTGACTTTGTAGTTCCAATCTTACATCTATTATTTGACATTCTATCTGACCAAACAAATATTTTCTTATTCAATCTTAACTGACTCATACTACTAAGTCTACACCAATTAGCAAGCACAGATTTCCAACAATTATAAAAAATTGGTGTCCAACCTATATCACCACAAACTGCAGCATTTGGAGTGTACCTACCTACATTTAGGAAATACCTAGCAGCTCTATTTTGTACTGCAGTGATGCATGAAAAAGTATCACACCCCCATACTGATGATGCATAAGTTATTACTAAACGTTGAGTTAATAATACTTCTAAATACTTATACTGTCTTACATAATTAAGAGTTGTGTCACCGATTCTAAACACAAATTCTGACTGATTCACGGACGGATTGCGAAAATGTATAATATTTGGCTTTAATGGGATTACATTCATTACATTTGTGACACACCATAAATTCAGAACATTTAACATACACTGTAGGTCATTTTCTGTAGTTGCTATTAAAACAATATCATCAGCATACAATAATAAAGGTACATTTTCACCATCAATATCAATCCCATTACATGTTAAGTTTTAAAGCTAGATCATTTATATAAAGGTTGAATAATAAAGGTGACAATGAACAGCCTTGTATTAATCCAGTATTGACAGTAAACCAATCTGTATTGAAATAATTTAGTTTCACAGAATACAAAACATTTTGATAGAGTGACTTAATAGCATTAATTAATTTCGAATGAAAACCAAGTTTAGTCAATTTGGTGTACAACAATTCTCTACTTATGGTGTCGAATGCCTTTTTAAAATCAATTAAAGCACAGAAGGTTGACATTTTACGTTTTTTTCTTGTATCAATAATACTAGTTAAAGACTGAATGTGATCAACTGCGCTACGGCCTTTTCTAAAACCATTTTGACCCTCGTAGATGATATTATTCTCTTCAGTCCAATATGTTATTCTATTATTAATCAAGGTACAATAAATTCGATAGATACATCATGAATAATTGTCTTGGTAACTAGTTACGAAGCTAACTTCTGTTAGAGATGACATTTAAAGAAGACGTTCGAACTTTATAGACAGAAGAAAGGTTGCAATACCAAGTAAGATAACAGGTTGATCTGTTCGACTTGCTCCTAGAATTTATACTTTCCTAGTAGTCAATGAGGGGCCTCCGTGTCCGAGTGGTTAAAGGTCGATGACACCAACTCACTTGCCTCTCATCGATGTGGCTTCGAGCCTCATTCGGGGCGACAAATTCTTCATATGAGGAAACCATCCAGCAGGCATGTTAAAGGTCGGTGGTTCTACCCAGGTGCCCGATGAAATAATGCACGGTGGGCATCTGGGGTCTTCCTCTAATGTCAAAACTGGAAAGTTGCCATATGTCCTATAACTGTGTCGGTGCGACGTTAAACCGAACAAAATAAATAAAGTAGTAATCAATGAAAGCATATACATGTATAAGCTGTTCATTGAAAATATAAAGTTTTAACACAATTATGGTGAGCTATGCAGACAGTTGGAGAATTTCAGAATACAGACAGAAAAGTTCAGCCTTATTGGTCAAGTACAGCCAAGCCATCGTGGTTATACATGTATACATATTACGGTAGTTGAATGTTATATATAGTAAACTACTGTCTTAGTTACTGTGCGATGCAATATTCAATAGTTACTACTTTAATGTTATGACAATCAGCTCTTTGAAATTTGATATCCGTCTCCAAATTAATTTCGTGGACGAACAATATGGCAGAGGGTTACATCCCCTTAACCAAATAAAAAGGTCGTAAGGTTGAAGCATTTATACATTTACCTTGGAAACGGGTAAGTGTTTAAAATGTAGTAAAAGTTTTTGGTAGAGTAGGATCAAATTTGTTTTCAGAATTCCTTCGTTTAATTTATTATTTTTGAAAGTCTTGTCCTCTCACGTCTTATAGTCATAAAAAAGAAAAGGTGGAAACCCCACAGGTCGCTCAACACAACAAAAACGAAAATGTTGCAGGCTCGGTTTGATTGAGCCTGTTCATGGACGGTAGTTAAAATGCATGCTACTGTCCACGCCCTCTAGCCCCGGGTTGAGCAGAACTCAACATTTACACATGCTAAAAGTACGAAAAAACAATTTAGAGACATCCGCAGATGTGTTCATACGGCGGTGCACATGGAACCTTCAATACTACACTAGCGTGTAATTCCATGAAAAGCGGCGTATGGTCCCCAGTTAAAATAATGGGTTTGCCCTAAACGAGAAAGCAATGAGCAGAACTAAACAAACTGGAATTGAGAAAGGGGATCTGAGGTTATGGAGCCTGCATATCACAGGAACTGCCAAAAGACAAAATTAAAAAGCAGGCACCATATCCAAGGGGTGATTAAACAATACCCAAAGCTATGAAAGCGGGAGTATTGGAACCACCCAGGCCGAAATGTTCATGCTGAGAAACTAAACAGTACCAGTAACACGACATAAAAGTCGTGCTGAACGATCTGAGAAGATCGAAATATAACAGCCCTGATTGAATGTACGGGGAGACTTTTTACGGCCACCACACGGTACAAACAACGCTGCTGTGATAATAAAATAGAAAAAGTGGAAACCCCACAGGTCGCTCAACACAACAAAAACGAAAATGTTGCAGGCTCGGTTTGATTGAGCCTGTTCATGGACGGTAGTTAAAATGCATGCTACCGTCCACGCCCTCTAGCCCCGGGTTGAGCAGAACTCAACATTTACACATGCTAAAAGTACAAAAAACAATTTAGAGACATCCGCAGATGTGTTCATACGGCGGTGCACATGGAACCTTCAATGCTACACTAGCGTGTAATTCCATGAAAAGCGGCGTATGGTCCCCAGTTAAAATAATGGGTTTGCCCTAAACGAGAAAACAATGAGCAGAACTAAACAAACTGGAATTAAGAAAGGGGATCTGAGGTTATGGAGCCTGCATATCACAGGAACTGCCAAAAGACAAAATTAAAAAGCAGGCACCATATCCAAGGGGTGATTAAACAATACCCAAAGCTATGAAAGCGGGAGTATTGGAACCTCCCAGGCCGAAATGTTCATGCTGAGAAACTAAACAGTACCAGTAACACGACATAAAAGTCGTGTTGAACGATCTGAGAAGATCGAAATATAACAGCCCTGATTGAATGTACGGGGAGACTTTTTACGGCCGCCACACGGCACAAACAACGCTGCTGTGATAATAAAATAGAAAAAGTGGAAACCCCACAGGTCGCTCAACACAACAAAAACGAAAATGTGCAGGCTCGGTTTGATTGAGCCTGTTCATGGACGGTAGTTAAAATGCATGCTACTGTCCACGCCCTCTAGCCCCGGGTTGAGCAGAACTCAACATTTACACATGCTAAAAGTACAAAAAACAATTTAGAGACATCCGCAGATGTGTTCATACGGCGGTGCACAGGGAACCTTCAATGCTACACTAGCGTGTAATTCCATGAAAAGCGGCGTATGGTCCCCAGTTAAAATAATGGGTTTGCCCTAAACGAGAAAACAATGAGCAGAACTAAACAAACTGGAATTAAGAAAGGGGATCTGAGGTTATGGAGCCTGCATATCACAGGAACTGCCAAAAGACAAAATTAAAAAGCAGGCACCATATCCAAGGGGTGATTAAACAATACCCGAAGCTATGAAAGCGGGAGTATTGGAACCACCCAGGCCGAAATGTTCATGCTGAGAAACTAAACAGTACCAGTAACACGACATAAAAGTCATGCTGAACGATCTGAGAAGATCGAAATATAACAGCCCTGATTGAATGTACGGGGAGACTTTTTACGGCCGCCACACGGCACAAACAACGCTGCTGTGATAATAAAATAGAAAAAGTGGAAACCAGCCATGTGAGCAGTCCTTTATAATGTTTATATATTACATAGGATTGGCAACGAATATTCGTTCATTACACGAATATTCGAATACTGTTTCACTATTCGAATATTCGGAAAAAAATATAAGATCATGAAAAATGAATAAAAGCCAAATGAAAGAACAAAAAATGTGTTCGTTATCTAATTTGCCAAAACCCGCTTTCATTATAAATTCGCGCGATTTGTCAGACGTGTCATCTTGTATATTTGCGTACCGAGATTGTACATCGCTATGGTGATGACAGTGTACCCTGTAGGTAATACCGATAATTGCTTACCGTTAGAAAATTTTAATGGTCACACATTGATGCAAATCCGTTACAACTAGCCTTATTTTTTCGGTAGGTGCGAACCGTGTGTAATTAAAAATGATCAGACACCACTTGAACTAATTACTAAGATTTCAATCAAAGTCGATAAAAGATGTATCAGAGTAAAGAAAAATGCCGAAAAGTGTAGAATACAAGTCAAATGGGATGCGTATCATTTTTTTACGTGAATGAAATGACGAATAAATGCATTTCGTATGGTTAACTTTTTTTTAAAATCAGTACTCAATTTTCAGAGAAAGAGACGCAAAGTTAAGCCAAATATTTCTTTTTCTTTATATTACCCTTATCCCACCCGCAGTGAATCTACTGTTAAAATGCAAGCAATGCCTCCGTTTTGAACTATTTTACGCGATCATCCGATAAGAAGTCGGTTACGTGTAATATGTGTGGATAGACCTCACTTACGCCAGGGCTTCATTCCTGTAAGAAATAAATAAATTCTATATAAATTATATGTATAAAAAAGCAAATAACGAAAATTAATATTTTATACTCCAAAAGATGAACAAGCGATGAGAACGATTTGTCAGTTTTAATGCGTCAATGTCTGAATTACTTCCGGTGTAAACGAAAGTAGAATTAACGCCTGTCGCTGTATAAAACACGTAGGATTTTGAGTTGATTTGATGATCAGTTGATGACCGAATATTCGAATATTCGTTCGGAAGGTTGACCGAATATTCGAATACCAAAAATGCTATTCGTTGCCATCCCTAATATTACAAGAAACCTTTGAAGATTTTATCGAGTAGATATATACAACCCCTAAAGTGATAAAAAAGAAGGAAAGCGGTTTCTTCAACCAGCTTGACTGCAGTGATGTAAAGTGTATAAAAGACCTGAATTATTACATAACTGACGACTGCTTGACGGCTTTTGTGATAGTTTTCAAAATTGTACTGGTATAATTTTATATTCAGTTAACAGTGCATGAATAAATGGCAATTCGGTTGAACTCCTAATCAATATTGAAACGAGTATCAATTTCTGTAGAAATCTACCATTGTTATTCAGCATCATCAATAATTTTTGAAAATTATCTGTTCAAACTAAATTATATCCCTTTTAACATCACCTGTTATTTCGTAACAGATGTCGAAGATTCTTTTTTTTTTAAAACTCTACTTCACAACTTTTTTTTGCACGCGAATACTAGCTACAAAACTCTGTGTCTGCATTTTATTAACATTTACTAACTCTAGTAAGAAACTGGTGTGTCCGTTATAAGCTTTCAACAACGAAAATATTCCGGACGACCTAGATTCTACATTTTGTTTGCTTTCTTGTAATTATGATCAGCTTCTATCTTAAGCTTGATTCAACATTTAGTAATTGCTAAATTGTTGTCGAAGACTGCTGCACAGAGAGACTGCTAGTAAAAATAGACTGCGCGCTCACAGCCGGGGCAGAATGAACACCTACTTAACTAGACTTTGTGATATGACCTTTTGGCCAACAAATCCGACTTTCTTGCTGTATAGTTTTCTGTTAAATAACGGTTACAGGTAGAAACCTACATGGTTCTCCATATCATACTGTGCATAAAATATTAAAATGTTTCTGTCATTTTGCGTATGAATGTATACAAAACGGAACTATTTTCTGTTTTCTGTGTAGTCACTATACTAAAACACAACGACATACGAGTTATATCAGGCTGTTCAGCCTGTGGCTTCTTAATTAAAGCTGCAATTCAATATACATGTACTGGTGCTCTGCTTAAATATATGCTGTTATATATAACATTCAATATATTGGTGCTCTGCTTAAATATATTCTATTATAGATCTATATAACATTCAGTATATTGGTGCTCTGCTTAAATATATTCTATTATAGATCTATATAACATTTAATATATTGGTGCTCTGCTTAAATGTAATATCTATACCTTGAATGCGGACACACCTTATTGACTGGAACTGGGATTGCATTCTAGGAAATGAAATTAAATTGCGTTAACATCGTGAATTTTAGAGATCTCTTCCAGTAATTTGATCTGCACGATATTGTATTTCAAGTCGCTGATTTTAGAATGATATGGATTGTTATAGCTCCATCTCGTATTCAAGCAAATCGTTATTATTAGATACTGTAAACGTTGAATGTTGCATGCGGAATTACAAACAATTGATAGAAAATAAACAGATCATCTGGATCAATTAAACATTTTAAGCTAATGATTTTTTTTTCTTTAAAATAATTAAGTTAACTTACCGTATAAAATTGTTGTTAGCGTATAATGGCCGATGTAGATCAACTTTGCTCTGTAAAATTGCTATTTCGATCACCGTTCAATTACCGATATTAATAGTAATAACCCGCCAGCTTAGCTCAATAGGAAGAATGCAGATTTACGGATCTTGGGTTCATGCGTATGTTCTCCGTGACGATTTAATATAAGACATCGTGTTTGAAATCATTCGTCCACCACCTTTGATTCGTTTGGAGAAGTTACTTGCGGAAAACAGGTTTGTGCTGGTACAGAATCCGTGAACACTGGTAAGGTTAACTGCCCGCCGTAACATAACTGAAATACTGTTGAAAAACGGCATTAAACCCAAAACAAACAAAATCAATATTTTGAAAACTTGAAATACTAATTAACTTTTGATAATGTGGCAGTTGACCTCAATACAATGGTCGATATAGAGTATTAAACTAGCCCTCTTAAACCGGTAGATATGTCCGATATTGATAAAGCTTCCCCTTCACAAACCGTAAAAATGGTCGATATTGATTCCATTTTTCATGGACTTGAAATTTATTTGGATGACATTTTTCTTGTTTTAAAATATAATATCTAACACTAATTCTATATTGTGTCAAACAAAAATATATACGTGGGACAAAATTTATTTTACGCTTTTTAGGTCAAGGTCTTGGAAAGACGGAGTATATGAGATGACCAAGCCAAGTTATAAGGGTCCCTTATAATTGCATGATCATCATCTCTCTTTGCTTAAGTTTTTCTCGGGTTTTTGTATTTGGAAGTCATACTGTTGGCTTGCTAAATGTCAGTAGCTTTCTCTCATGTCTAAAATAAATCCTGTTAGGACGACAACATTAAAGATGGATAGCAGATAACTGAATGCAACAACGAACATACTAGAACTTAATAAATTCTTGCCTACCTGGCGGGGAAAGTATACATCTGTCCGAGCACGTGCCATGGATAGCTATTTCTCTCTTTCCCTAGGGAAAAAAAACTTGTCTAAAATAGCGTGCACTTAGGTGACGTCACATAGTACTGGCTATTATGACGTCATAAACATATAACTTATGTCAGTAACTACCCAAATTTATTTTTCTCCATAATCTATTTTGAACGTGATAGGCAAGAAAAATGATCCAACATGTCTGCCTATGTAAGACAGCTGTTTTCTCAACCCTCGGGACAGCTTGGATAAAAAAAAACCTCGCTAACGCTCGGTTTTCCATTCCACTGTTCCTCGGGTAAGGAAAAACCCGTCTTACACAGGCAAGATCCTTATAATCTCAAATGACCGTATACAAGAAGCATGATAATAATTCTATATTGTGTCAAACAAAAATATATACGTGGGACAAAATTTATTTTACGCTTTTTAGGTCAAGGTCTTGGAAAGACGGAGTATATGAGATGACCAAGCCAAGTTATAAGGGTCCCTTGTAATTGCATGATCATCATCTCTCTTTGCTTAAGTTTTTCTCGGGTTTTTGTATTTGGAAGTCATACTGTTGGCTTGCTAAATGTCAGTAGCTTTCTCTCATGTCTAAAATAAATCCTGTTAGGACGACAACATTAAAGATGGATAGCAGATAACTGAATGCAACAACGAACATACTAGAACTTAATAAATTCTTGCCTACCTGGCGGGGAAAGTATACATCTGTCCGAGCACGTGCCATGGATAGCTATTTCTCTCTTTCCCTAGGGAAAAAAAACTTGTCTAAAATAGCGTGCACTTAGGTGACGTCACATAGTACTGGCTATTATGACGTCATAAACATATAACTTATGTCAGTAACTACCCAAATTTATTTTTCTCCATAATCTATTTTGAACGTGATAGGCAAGAAAAATGATCCAACATGTCTGCCTATGTAAGACAGCTGTTTTCTCAACCCTCGGGACAGCTTGGATAAAAAAAACCCTCGCTAACGCTCGGTTTTCCATTCCACTGTTCCTCGGGTAAGGAAAAACCCGTCTTACACAGGCAAGATCCTTATAATCTCAAATGACCGTATACAAGAAGCATGATAAAAATGCAATTGTATAACAGTTTAAACGTTCCTGCTATAAAATAGCCTTTAGAAGAAAATACAGATAGTCTATTATATCATGCTCAATTTTACTGATCAAAGGTTAACAAGAGACATTAAAAGAGAAATAAATATATATCTTATTTCAAACCTAACGCATTTATGAATTATTCATTTTGACATCATTTCTGCCGGTAAAAACAGAATAGATCTACATCAATACGCTTTCACAGCCGTCCTTATTAAACAGTGTCTGTTATGGACGATGATCGTTCAGTGATCAATTATTCATTGATCGTTGGAAGGTTCGGAGTAATACTTAGTGTACTGAATAAATATAAACGTGTAAATCAGTAAATCATGAAAATTTTACTTGCTATATTGTTTTGTATCATTTAAATGATCATGTTGAAATGCCAGACACATTTTCAGATGAACAGATTGGCATGAATTCTTCATTTTAAGACTTTGTCAAGTAGATAATAAAAGAGAAAAGTTTTCATGTCATTGCTGGATACGTTCTGGGAAAATATAACGTATATAATTTACATATTTGGTCATGTAAAAAGATCTAGTAATGTTTATGTTAATTTGTTTATGTCGATCTTGATATTAATCACCCTCGACACCTCATTCCTGGCGGATGCCATTGCCATTAATTCGAATTTATTTCTGAGCCAAAAGCATTAGATGCAATAGCATTCCTGGTATTTATGATGATAAATGAATTATTCATAGCTATAATAATATATTGTATTTCCTTTATCCGAATATGGAATCCTATCATTGTTCATATCTGATAGATTCAAAATTGTAATATCCATTTTGCAGCCGTTGTCATGATTGTATGATAAGATATACATACATGTAAGTATAAAACTGGAGACTCTTTATTGTTTAGCAAAATTTGCATGTTTTACAATCCATTTGGGTTCATTTGAAACCTGCCTGATAAGGTTATACGGTTGCTTATCTCTTCAATGTGTAATGCAACAATTATTATGACATCAAACTGTCCCATTTTCTCCTTTTAAGAACTCTTATCTATTTTAAGCTAATATACCTTTAACTTAAGAACGTTTCCTTTTTAGGCAGATAGAGAAGGGAAATAACTTTTATTCATTGATTGTCACCAATCACCTGGAAAACAATTAGAATAGCGATCATATTTATAATCACTAGAATCGTTGTGAGAGATATCTTCTCCTAGATTGTAGTCAATTCTTTTAGCCTTTCTTCTCTGTTTCTATTTCTGTTACAACTTTCTCATTTTCTTTATAGCATGTTTTTACATCTTTTTTACTTCTTTAAATTGACAAATTTCTCTCTGTTTATGTCCCTCTCTATTTATGTCACACACTCTTTTATCAGTTTAAGTGTAACTGGGTCATTCTTATGTTTCGGTAATTATTCTCTGAAGTACATTTATCCAGTTATTGAAAGCCGTTTGTCTTCGGTATATTACTGATTTAATGCCAGTCCGAAAGAAGTATATACCTCAATACACTTATGAAACAGCATAAATGAGAAGCAATTAGACGACTTTGTAGCTGCTATTCATTGATATACTTAGTGGCTACAATGTCAGTAAATCTAGATTTGTCATAAAGTTAATGGATAATTAAGAAATAAAATGTGTCATGTAATAACAGATCTTGTTCTGCTAATTACCGCCTTTTACCCATAGCATCAGTTGGCTGAGGAGAAAAGTTATGGTAAGAGGATATAATAATATCTGTCATGTGTTTACGAATCGGATAGATATCGATAGAAATATCCGTCCCGAGGGCACCTACGCAAATAATAGAATAAACAAGAGGGTCATGATGACCCTGGATCGCTCACCTGGGATATATGAGTTACATGTTTCAAATGTCAAACTGATGCTAAAATATTAAGAAAGTAGGTCAGTAGGTCACATTCATGGTCACTGAAAGTCAGTTTTAAGATCGGTGTCCAAAACTGTACATGTCACCAAAATTTCAAGGCTGTATCTTAAAAAACAAGAAAGTAGGTCAGTAGGTCACATACATGGTCAGTGAAAGTTAGTTTTAAGATCAGTTTGCTAAACTGTACATGTCATCCAAATTTCAAGGCTGTATCTTAAAAAACAAGAAAGTAGGTCAGTAGGTCACATTCATGGTCACTGAAGATCAATTTTAAGATCGGTGTGCAAAACTGTACATGTCATCCAAATTTCAAGGTTGTATCTTCAAAAAAAAACAACAAGAAAGTAGGTCAGTAGGTCAAGGTCGCAGTCGGATGACCCCTTATCACTTGGGGTCATCAGATAATTATAATTAAACAGTCTGATACTTTTTGAAGTACTTTTCTCCTATATAACTCATATAACAAGTGACCTCAGAGGCGAGGCCTCTTTTTCATCCCAGGGGCATAATTCGAGCAATCTTGTTACAGATCAACTAGGCATCGATACATACAAACTATCAAAGGCCTAGGCCTTGAACTTTCAGCCAAGAAGGTTTTCAAAGTTTTCCCCTATATAAGTCTATATTAACCATGTGACCCCCAGGCGGGCCCTATTTAACCCTAGGGGGATAATTTGAACAAACTTGGTAGAGGACTATTAAATGATGCTACATACCAAATATCAAAGCACCAGGCCCTGAGGTTTCGGACAAGAAGATTTTTAAAGTTTTTCCCTATGGGATAATTTGAGCAATCTTAGTAGAGGACCACTAGATGATGTTACATACAAAATATCAAAGCCCCAGCTACTGTGGTTTTGTACAAGAAGATTTTCAAAGTTTTCTCTATATGTCTATATAAACCATGTGGCCCCCGGGGCGGGACCATATTTGACCCTAGAGGGATAATTTGAACAAACTTGGCCCTAGGCTTTGTGGTTTTGGACAAGAATATTTTCAAAGTTTTTCCCCATATAAGTCTATGTAAACCATATGACCCCCAGGGCAGGGCCCTGTGGTTTTGGACAAGAATGTTTTTAAGCTTTTCATTTCGGTTGCCATGGCAACCAGACTTCTGTATGGAATTCGTTTTTTTTTTTTTTTTGACTAATTTTAATGCGGATCATGCAAGGAACATTTATTTGAAGTTTCATTAAAATTGAACTGGTGGTTTAGGCTGGAAGGTGTTGACGGAGGACGACGGGCGCCGGACAATCACTGACCACAAAAGCTCACCCTTGAGCACTTCGTGCTCAGATGAGCTAATAAAGCAAACAGAAATAAATTCTTTCTAGCACTCTTTCTTATAGGTAGGCCGGTGGTCTAGTGTTAACACGCTTGATTGTCCACCAGAGGTCTGAAATTTCTGAGATGCTTTTGAGTGTCTCCCACTTAACTAAAAGGCCTGAACTAGTTCTTCCCAGGAAGAATGTGTATCGGTGCTATACACCGGTCACGTTAAAGAACTAGACTGTCTATTTGTAAGGAGATAGGCTGAATAAGCCGGACAGGCCTGTATCTAAAAAAGGATTTCTCCCTATCTGTTCTGGGGGCTTTAACTCACTCTGTCCCTCTGTGTCTATACTATAAATCTAAGTTAATAATATAAATCTGGTTTAATAATAAATAAATAAACAATATTATAGTACAGTATGTTCAATATTTTCTTTGGAATTCTATAGGAACAACTAAATGTATATCTATTTGAAACTGTCACATGTCTACGTATACTTGTTACTATGACTACAACTGCTAAATACAATTATCAGAATGAAATCCGCATAATTCTATCACATTAATTGTTACAACAGGATTCGTCAATACAAAACAAAGTACTTGGAAGTACCACTGAAATCTACAGGGAGTTGATTGAAATTGTGTGAAATTCAACGTAAATATAGGTACCTAAATAAAATAAATCTAGCTATAAACTTTTTCGGCGACGCCGTCTAAATTCGTTTTCGTTACCTATGTCACGTGACTTCAGTTTGCAAATCAAACTACTTAATAACGTAGTATAGATAATTTATCAAAATGGAAGATTTATGCAACACTCTGCCTGATTGGACGAGAGTGTCAATTTCTTTCACTCTGTTGATTGTGCTACGCTGAGTGAAATGTAGACAAAGCGTTTATCCTAAACGACGCTGTTCACAGTTTTAAAGCTAACTTTGGCTCAGTATATTTAGCAAGAATATTGATATATCTCAAAATGATCAGTAAGTTTAATAAATATGATAAAAACCTGTTCAAATACCAACATATATCAAATTAAGGAAAGAGCTGAATACGGTCTGCGTATCACATGAATAAGGGTGTTATAAGAGTCTTTTATGTAGAGAAGTGCTTTTTAAAAGATTTTCCTTGTTACAATTGTCGTCTGTATATGAAAAGGTTTCTTGCTTTTGTTACTTATTCAGATTGCATATTAAAATGAGTACTTGTTTGCTTTGATATATTTGTTATAAATTATTTAACTGATTTATTATATATGAATATTTTTCTTTAGTATGGTATGCAAATATTGAACTCAGTTGAAATCTGTTTTATTATATATATGCTATATAATGACTGAATCTCATTACACTGAAATGGAGGTACGCTGCATACAGTTTATCTATGTGATATGGCTACGGTCAAACTTCGCTTATGAAACAGAAATATTGAAATAATTACAATTGTATCTTTTGCTTGACCTTCACTTTTTTATAGGTGTGACCTCATTGTCCAAAGATTCATGAATAGCGAATATGCATTTGTTAAAGCGGGATCAGTTGACCTATTTTAGAAATGAATTAAAATAATAAATAAAAAATGCTTTAATTGATTTTTGTCTCATGTATTCTATAATCAAATTTGATTTATAGCATCTTTATTAGGCCCGCAGCCAACTTTGTTCAGCTGGGACATTTGACCCCTTTTAGGGGCTGCTAGAGCTAAAACTAGAAATGCCTTTATACAGCGTCTCATGAACAGCTTGGTTGATCTTTGTCATACTTGGTCTGGAGCATCATTATAAGGTCCTCTTCCAAATTTATTTATATAGGAACTTGGGCCCTATTAGGGACCACTATAGCTAAAAGTAGATATGCCTTTCTTCGCATTAACCACTAAAACGTAATGGATTTTTATCAAACTCGATGTGTAACAATATCGTAAGGTCTCCTGCTATTTTGTTACAAACGGGGATAGGGACCAAATTAGCTAAAAATATAAACACGTTTAATGACCTCTTCTCATGAACCGCTTAATGAATCTTCATCAAACTACTGCTGTAATTATTCGTCTAAGGATAAACGAAACAAAATTGTAACCCTACAAAACCTTTGCGAAAAATTAAAAGAGAACCATTTAAATTGTTATTGTTAAAGTGCGGTGTTTAGTTTTGCAATTTGAAAAATGTTAGATGAAAGATGAATGTTAGATGAAAAATTCATAAACTTCTTTCCTTATTACAATTCGCCGACCATCATTTTTAAAGATATTTCTTGTTATAAATGTATCTATTTAACCGACACGTGATTATATTAAGCAGCTGCTAGTGGGCGTGAGGGATGTCATTGTATAGAAATAGGCAGTTCTTTATCTCTCGGAAGCAGACTCTACCGTTATATGTTTTGTTACATTCAGTGATTTCAAGACTTCTTGTGAATTTAATCATGGAGATAAAAAACATTTCTATGTGTCTTATACATCAAAGTCTGCCACATAATAATTTATAAAGCAGTTCTATCTCACAATTTGTTTGCATTCATTAATATTTTGCTCATTGATATTTTTAATGTTTTGCTCATATCAAAACCCAACAGTAGAAAAGTCTATCAGTCTGCTGTTACAAAAGTATTTTGAAAATCACGAGGCTTTCGCCTCTGGTAAATCTTAAACTGCTGTATGTGCAACACACATAAAATGCTTCAAGATTGTCCTTTCTTCCTTTGTTCTTTATGTTGATACATTTCTGTACAATACCTTGATACATTTCTGTACAATAGCTGTTTCGTTAAAACAATCCCGGATTTTTTGGGTTTATCTAACCATTTTGCAACCAATAGTACTATGGCAGGTCAAACGTTGCTAAATTGTATATGTATGTTATTATTTTTATTCAATGTCGTGTCATTCATATTCTAAAATTTGCTATTGTTATTGTATATGTCGTTATTCTTATGGTATGTTCGATATTCTTATGGTAAAAGTCATTATTGTTATTCTATGTTTTGTTATTGTTATTGTATCTTTGATATTGTTATTCAATGTATTGTCATTCATATTCTAAGTCTTACCATTATTATTGTATATTTCGTTATTCTTATTGTATGTTCGATATTCTTATGGTAAAAGTCATTATTGTTATTCTATATTTCGTTATTCTTATTGTATCTTAGATATTGTTATTCAATGTCGTGTCATTCATATTGTTGATGACGTTTGCCATAAGAATATCGAACATACAATAAGAGTAACAACATTTAGAATAACAATGGTAAAACTTAGAATATGAATGACACGACATTAAATAACAATATCAAAGATACAATAAGAATAACGAAATATAAAATAACAAAAATGACTTTTAGAATATGAATGACAAGACATTGAATAACAATAACAAACATACAATAATAATAACATACATATATAATTTAGCAACGTTTGACGTGCAATATAGTACTCTTACTGGCTTATTTCTTCTATGTTTAGAAAGTATATAGCCATACTTATCACATAAATCAATATTATATCTACCCAGCAGATGTATTACCTACACGGTTCTAAAGTGTGTGTCACTCGGCGATACTGATCACGATTGGAGTATATCTTTAATATGGGACTAGTTTCCCAAGCAAAAAAAATGCTTAGAACATTTCTATTGCTCAAGTCTTTTATGGTCGCCCTCTGTATCAAAACATGGTTTAAGAAGCAGATGTTTATGCAAAGCCTAGTACAATTACAGCTTTTAAGGATTATATCTATTCATATATACTCAACAAATTCAGCACTGACCATCAGAACTGGCGGAGTTAATAATCCGTTGTCATATTTTCCCGCGCTGAAATAGTGAAAATAATACTTTTGTGTAAAAGAAGCATAAATAAATGTATCCTTTCCAGTTATAATTTCATCTGGTGCAATCATTAAAACGACCTCCGTGGCCAAGTGGTTAATGTAGAGTCTTCGATTCACAAACCCCTCACAGATAAACAGTCTGCAAGCAATATAGCGAACAATGACTCAAAATCATTCCTAACTTGTAAAATTGTCCATACCGTCGTTTCAATAGAATCTTGTTATTTTAGTAGTTTGTGATTAAAAGGCTGATCTACTGTGAATTTTATATTCTGTTAACATAATACAAAGTTTCAAGAATTAAGGTTATTTTAGCTGAGTGATATATCTACGTTATGCATGAACTATTAGATATTACTGTCTAAATTAACATTCCGTTGAGTATTGCTGTGTTCAAGATCTTGATACATTGTTTTAAGTCTTTGACTATGTTTACTGACCTATATACAATGATAGGAAATCATGGTAGGTGACTAAGTACTCTCATAAATAATTGGTAATTTAAAAAAGTAATAAACCCATGCCAATAGAAAAATAAATTACCCAGTTAAAGCAATCAATCTACTGGAACGTTTGACGAACTATTTAAAATGACATTTTGTTTCCAGCATCAACATTAAAGAATTGATTTGTAAGCGAGTTGTGTTTATGATGCTTTATGTAGCATGGTAATATACAACACGATAGATAAGTTATTTCATATATGACGCCAGAAGAGATGTAGTCAACTGAAAAGAAGTTTCTTCTGACCGCTATACAGACAGAAGGTTATGCCACGACAAAAAGAAGTCATATACTTGAGCGTACAAAAATGTATAATTGTCAAACGTCTGAACTACTAACAAATAGTAAAATAAAAACAATTAGCAGAATAACACATGTTATAATACCTGATTATAAAAAATCAAATCAATATTGCCTGCTTTTGTCTTTTGTGTGAACGAAACAATGTAAATATAATTCGTATATCTCCTCCATCTTTTTGTGTTTAGCATTATTAAGCAAAACATTACATTGGATTCTACGGAAGGTGTACACCCCAGGTTTCCAAGTACCTTACGACAATTGTCTTGTCGGTCAGTGATAAATGAATTGTAATCTCTGAGAGATGTAAACGGAAAGTTCGAACTTTATACTGATTTCTTCGTTTCAGTGTCTTATACACGTACTTTGTTTCGAAAAATTCAAACTTGTATTTGCAAACGTTTTCAAATAAGGCATAGTGTTTGGCATTTGAATAAAATCTATGATAAAATCATTTGGATGCATAGTACGCAACACAGTGAAATAATAGCAGGCTCGGTTTGATTGAGTCTGTTCAGTAGACTTTAGAGGTAACGAAATGTGCAACACCTCTCATGCCCTCTAGCACCGGCTTACAGCAGAACTGAATGATCTAGATGATCCCAAAGGTCTAACAAATACAACAACACTGATTCCAAGAAGAGTTTACAATCCATATTGGTGTATTAGGTAACTTGTCAATCCGCCGACATTAATCAACGCCAGTCATTTTAGGAATTTCACTTGAAGTTTTAGCCGTGCTATTCCGAACATTTGAGGACAAAGTCACCGAAAACAGACTAGCAACATCATCTAAACACTACATAAGGTTGCAGCTTCATCACACTTGGATTTGTACATGATTAACATATACAAAAATACCAAGTCAAAGTAAATCATAAAGACAAGTACGAAAAGAGGTTTGGTACACACTGAGGTACACAACATTTAAAACAAAACTTTAAAGAAAAATATTATGAAGAATATATAAATTCATGATAAGACAGGTGTGTTGAAAATTTAATATAGCGAAAAATTACTATATGACATCCTTCTTTGATGACCATATAATGTACTCCAACCCCAAGACTTCTTTCTATCTGGGTTGGAGACAGTCGTCAATATCGCGTATTATTATATTTGCCGGAAATTTTATAAGAAAAAATCCGATACCTTCAAATTATAATGACATATGTCACTATTTACATCGAAACCAAAATTCTAACATAAATTACTTGCTGGTTTTGCCTAATGAAAAAAATCAGTGAATGATTGCCTGCTTTGGGATATTTGCAGTCGTAATGCTACCGGTTGGTCTATATACACTTGGAAATTATCAGTTCGAGCATCTCTCTTAAATGGAGTAAAATATGGAAATCTTTACAGTTAGAATGTTCTTATACACGACGTAATTTTTCTCCCCCGTCCTAACAGAAATTAGTATCCGTAATTTCATGATTTGATGATATCAGTTCCAAAATTCCTAAGCGAAGGTAAAAAGGCAACTGATAAAAATACACTCAACAATTTTGTAAAGTCTAACTGAAAAGGGCACTTTGTGTAGTGTAAATATTTCACGGATTGTCGAGGCATTAAACTGTAGTAATTGCTTGTAGTAATCTATATAAGATAGAATGAAAGTACATGTCTGTGAAATTATTAAATGCTAATGCTGCTGTCTTCACATTAAAATTTAGAACAGGTTGTTGATTAAATGTTCTGGGAATTAACTGTATTTTTTCCAACCGAACTCAATCTTTTTAACGGTTTATTAGAAGAGAAATAGGCCGACAAGTTAAAAACTTGTCATCTAAAATCTAAAGAGGCATATTACACGAATGTGATTTAAACAATACAGTCAAACAGCCTTAGGCCCAGCGAAGATACAGTTATAGACGTGATAGCACTACTGAACAGTTTACGCTGACAAAAGACGTTAGAAATAACAATACGCCAACACGTTTAGCGTTAGAAAAATGTTCAAGAACATATTTACATACTGAAAGGAATGATGAATGGACAAAAGGATAGATTATAGAGAGATACATGTTGCATTGCCATATAAACTATTGATACAAATATTGAAATTCATCAAATGGCGCTTTTCACTAATTAGTACACACTATCTAATATACTTAACGTGCTTAAATACTTTATCGTCACTGCTCCGGTGCTCTCTATAATTAAACATCAATGTATTCACATGAAATATTCATGAAGCGATGTAATACCATGAGGAATAATATTTTAAAGCTCATTTAACCTAACTGAAAGCATCAAAATAAATGAACAGCAGTATCAGTCTAGTAATTCCACCGGCTTAAATATTGATAATTTGAGACTGGAAATCTATTAGGTCACTTGTTTCTAATTCCGTCGAGACCTTTGCTAATGGACGTTCTTAAAAATAATTTTACTTTATCGACAGAAATGTGTAACAGTCACCGTTATAGTTCTGAACTATAAAACGAGACATGTGATCTGCCCGTAGTCATAATTTACATTAATAAATACATTTGGTTCAGGTGTTCTTAGCATGCAAACGATGCTCCAAAATTACTCTCATTATAATTAAAAATCTGAGAATATACTTCAACGGAATTTGACAACTCACCTTGTTAATGATTCAGAGCAAGCGCACAATTCTTTATAATCTTCACGACAACAACAACACAAAAAAAAACACTACACAAATACCTTACGCATGATTGACATAGGTTCCATAACCCTTCTTATCATTTTGATGAAATCACGAGTTCGCATTTTTATCTACAAATTGTCAGCGAGTTATAATCGTTTAAGTTTCGGTTACTTAAGTTTCTTTCTTGATATGACCTTCTTTTTCCTTTTTGACTTTGAAATATAAAGGCATGAAAACACTACGTAATTGTAATGTTTATTCAATACTTCCAATGGCGGCAGTACACACAAGGAACCCTTTCAGCTGTCTGGAAGAATTTTGTCAGTGCTGAATAAAAATCAAAAGGAAAGTGGGGTCATGTTTGATGCAAGAAAAATATTTTCAGTCAAACAATCACAGTGTAAAAGAAGCTAAAACTGAGATCCTTGTTGTAGTATTGGTAAATGACCTAAGTTATCATGACACATTATGCTATTGTTTCATTATGAAAATGCTACTTAAATGTCAAGCATAAATCTGATACGTGATTTCAGCAATAAAAGATGCAAAGAAAATAAGGAAAATAACTCTAGATAGCAAAAAACCCAAACTTATAACTATTTGAATCCACACTGCAAATACCTTTTTCTAGTCATTTTTCCTGTTTAATATATATTTATATATCCATTTTCACTTATATTATGTTTTTCGGTACCGTTTCTTACTCATCTAACCCCTAACCAGCAGTCATTGCATCCTCAAAAGTAACCTCCGTTTAAAAACTTTTGTTAATATTTACATCAGTAATGTGTGAAATTCGACCTGGCGGGATTACTTTTATTTACACTGTCCCGTGTCTTTGGAACATGGTAGGGGTAAGAGTGAGGTTGGGTGCGCACCATAAACCGGTTTAAGCTTCCCAGTAGTGTTTTTGTCACTGACCGTTCCAAGGCGGTGCCCAACTGTGTTCCTTTGTTTGTTTGTTTTGTCCTCGTGTGTTTGCTTTGTATGCGAGTGTGTGTGTGTGTGTGTGTGTGTGTGTTGGAAGTGTGTACGTCTTTGTGCTGGGGGTTTGGTTTTGGGGAAGCTGGGTTTTTGGAATGTGGCATTCCCTGTTTGACATGGGTAGGACTGTTTTAACTTCTCTTCTCGAATTCGAATTATGTGCTAGACTCAAGAGATGTAGTTTCGGCGCATAATTTGATATTTACTTTGTTTTTTTTCTATAAATCATAAGATAGTGTTGCTCAATGTTTTAAACAATGACTGTAATTATCATTTGTCAGCTGACGAACTTCACAACAGTTTCATAGACTTTACTTCCATATGATATAATAATTATAACTTACTTGATTATAATACCACTAAATTCAAAACGTTTAGCATCGAACATGTTGATACTGTATTCATGCATGCTTAGATCTAAGTAAAAATGTAACCTCATTTAGTATTTGTAAAGAATAATTGCGTTTTGATTTCTTAATTTTTGATGAGCATTTGCATCTGTATTGTTTTATATTTGTAAGTAAACAAACGTATGATAACATATTCAAAAAGCCGATCATTGCTCCAACCTGCGAATGTATGTCCTAACAGATTTTTTTTTAAATATTTACATTTGAATTCTACGTAAAAATGCAAGTATGATGTAAAATGTACGCATTATTTAAAAAGCGTTGCAATGGTGTACTTCCTTTAGCACAATATTTTAGTTATCTGTAAGAATATCTTGCAAAAATCATATGTCAATATGTCAAAACGTTTGTGTACCACTAGTCACTTTCAGAGTATTCACTTTTTATGGATTTTTAAGAGACATTCTTTCGCCTAACATGTGTGGGTTAGTCCCTTTGTTATTTGTGGTTATTCTCTGTATAGAAATATATGGCTCGAGAATCTGGGAGGCAGATGGTTTATGTACACATTGTATTACGTCTTTCAATTACCATACTGAAAATAATCGATTAAGCAATAACCATCAGAATTTGAAGAGTTAATAATGCGTTGTCAGGTTTTCTCGCGCTGTATTCATGAATATAAATATTTATTTTTGTAAAAATGGCTTAAAATCAATGTATCATCATCTGATGCAAGCATTAAAGGGACCTCCGTGACTGAGTGGTTAAGTAAGCGACTTTGAATCGTGAGCCGCTCACTGATGTGGATACGAGACCTCGCTCGGGTTGTAGAATGTGTGAAAGTCATCCAGTTTGCTTACGAAAGGTTGGTCCCACTCATGCCTGAGTCAATGCCTGGAGGACATTTACGGTTTCCCTTCACAGTCAAAAGCGGAAAAAGTCGTCATATGACCTAAATTGTTTCGATGTGACTTTAAACCTAACACAACAAAGCAAACACAATGTTATGTTGACCGAAAGACACAACTATTGACAGATTTATTTGTATGACAGACATAATTGGTAGATATTTTGATTTTTCGGTAATTATTATCGATCTATTTGATGATAAGGAAATGAACAGAATATTGTTCAAAGGCTCACATTTTGAGGTAAACAGCCTGCAAGCAGTATTGCCAAAAATGACTTATAATTAACCCGTTACTTTTTATGCACCCGAAGGGAGGCATATTAGTTTTCAACTGTCCGTCCGTTCGTCACAACGTTAACCTTTTGCATGAAGGCACTTTACTCATGAACAACTGCACCCAGGACCTTCAAAATTGACATGCTGATCGTACTTATTGAGTACAGGACTCCTACTGACTTTGGGGTCACCAGGTCAAAGGTCAAGGTCACAGGGGCCAATGTTTGACTTTTTGCATGAAGGCACTTTACTCGCGAACCACTGCACCCAGGACCTTCAAACTTCACATGCTGATAGTACTTATTGAGTACACGACCCCTACTGACTTTGGGGTCACCAGGTCAAAGGTCAACGCGCTGCGGGGGCATTTGTCACCATTAGTGACAGCTCTTGTTAATAATTTTGTTAACTTGTCCATACCGTCGTTCCTATAGAATCTCGTTATTTCTGTAATTTACATTTTCTTGAAGAATATTGTCAGTGCAGAATAAAGATCAAAAGAAAATTGAGGTCATGTTCGATGCAAGAAAAATATATTCAGTCAAACACACAAATTGCAAAATCAGCTAAAATGAGACCCCCAAATTGTAGTGGTGGTGTATGATCTAACCTTCCATGAAAAATTCTGCCATGCTGTTATTTCATTATGAAAATGCTATATACATGTCAAGCATAGACCTGTCATGTGATTTTGGAAAAAAAAATGCAAAGAAAATAAGGAAAATAGCTCTATAGAGTAAAACAACGAGGATTATATGTATCCGTCATTATGCCATTTATTTTCACGCCATTTTCCTATTTAGTGTCTGTATGCCTTATGTATCCGTCAATCTGGCAACATATACGGTTACTTAATAAATTACTTGTGTATCCGTCAATCTTGCAACACCTACGGTTATTAAGTAAATCACTTGTGTATCCGTCAATCTGGCAACACATACGGTTACTCAATAAATTACTTGTGTATCCGTCAATCTTGCAACACCTACGGTTATTACTAGTTAAGACCCTGAAAAGACACAAACTTTATCTTAAGACCGGGTCAATCACTTTATATTCATGTTACTCACTGGTCGAAGCGTACCGTTATGGATCTAAACATGAACATTTGTTACTGTAACAATGAAATATAAATTACTAAAAACATAAACAAAAATCTCTGTCATTTCAAACTTGACGATCAAATACATGCTTGCTACTTATTCCAATTGTTTTTGTTTATTATACATTATATTTTACAGACGTATGACAAAATTTGTACAAGACTGTGGTTATTTTATACTATGTGGAACCGACATAACCCGCACAACCAATAAAATTTCCCAATGTAGTGTCTTCTTGACGTGCATATATTCTTTGCTGCTTTCACTTGAAATGTACAATTAATATGAAGGTCATTTGGCCGAAATATACATTAAATTAAATCAGTAAAAAAGACGAAGATAATTGCATTATGTATGTGAACAAAAAACAAGAATCGGCAGCCCATATATATAGATATATATAAAAATATATATTTCCTCCTTCTCATCTCTTTTTTTTTTTTGTCATAAAATGATATCTTTAATGCAATATGTGATGTTCTCGATAGAATCAAATGACTGTTATAATTTAATAAATTTCTCATGGAGGCAGTTAGTATATGCACCTTTAATGTAAAAGGGTTAGGAAACTACAAAAAAAGACAGCAAATTTTTCAATGGTTGAAGTGTAGAAAATATTCTATTTCTCTCCTGCAAGAAACACATTCAACCCCCTTCAAAACTGATACATGGAAACAGTAATTGGGTGGAGAAGCTATTTTTAGTGGAAATAGTAGTAACAGTGAGGGAGTGGCAATTCTTTTTAATAGTACATTTAATGGTAAGATACTATGTCATGAGGAAATAATTATTGGACGAGTGATATTTGTTAACATTGTTGTAAATGAAACAGAAATAGTCATTAATAATTTATACGGTCCAAACGAAGATAATCAAAAACTTTTTGAAAAAAAATGAGTCCAAAATTCTAAAAATGGATGACATCAATTTACTAATCGGAGAAGACTTCAACACAGTTATCGATATTGATAAACATAAAAAGAATGGACAACTTGAAACACATAAAAAATGCAGAAAAATCATAAATGAATTAATTGAGGTATGTAATCTGATTGATAGTTGGAGATTTTTTAATCCACATAAAACACAATTCACATGGCACTCAAATACAAAACCACGTATATTTAGCAGATTAGACTACTTTCTCATCTCTGATAACCTCGTTTACCTAATTAATAACTGTAATATCAAACCGGGTTATAAATCAGATCATTTATTGGTCGAAATCAGTATAAATTTTTTAGAAAATAAAAGAGGACCAGGATATTTTAAAATAAATAATAGTCTACTCCTTGATAGAGAATATCAAAACAAAATAAAAGAAAATATATGTCGCTTGACTGAAAATAATAAAGATGCTAATCCAAATACATTATGGGAACTTATAAAAGGGGAAATAAGAAATCAGACAATAAAATATGCAACCTATCAAAAACTTAAAGATAAAGAAAATGAGACAGTTTTAGTCAAAGAAATAGATACTCTAGAATCTAAATTGCATAGTGGCAGTTCAGATAACAATGAAATATCCACAGAAATTAAAAGAAAAAAACAAGAACTTGAAAATATATATGATAAAAGAATAGACGGAGCAATATTAAGAAGTAAAGCTATCAATAATGAAGGAAACGAAAAAAAACAGTAAATATGTTGCAAGTCTGGAAAAGAAAAATGCAGAGAGAAAAACAATTTTTAAGCTAAAAATAGAAGGAAATGAAATAACGGACTCAAAAAGGATATTAGAAGAGGAAGAAAATTTTTATAAACTCTTATATAAGAAGAAGTATAATTTCTATGATAGCTCAGACTTCTTCAAACCAATGATTAATAAATTAAGTGACAATGATAAAACAGTGTGTGAAGGTATCCTGACAGAGGAAGAATGTTGCAATGCATTAAGTGAAATGAAAACTCAAAAAAGTCCAGGATCAGATGGCATTACAAGCGAATTTTACAAAACTTTCTGGAATGAACTTAAAAAATACTACATCAGTTCAATAAACTACTCTTACCAAACGGGAAATTTAACAGTATTGCAGAAACAAGGGATAATCTCACTATCACCAAAAACAGGAAAAGATTTATTAAACTTATCAAACTGGCGACCAATAAGTTTGCTAAATGTGGATTACAAAATTGCAACAAAAGCAATTTCAATCAGATTAAAAAAAGTTATTCAAACAATAATAGAAAGTACACAAACAGGTTTCATCAAAGGAAGGTATATAGGGGAAAATGTCAGATTAATATTTGAAATGATTGAATATTTGAACAAAAAGAATTTACCAGGGCTTCTCCTATTTGCTGACTTCGAAAAGGCCTTTGACAGTCTAGATCATAACTTTATGTTTAAAAGTCCGAAGCACTTGAACTTTGGTGAAAGCTTCATAAAATGGGTAAAACTTTTTTATAATGATGTTTCAAGTGTAGTGATTAATAACGGCTACATGTCTAAGTCTTTTCAAATCGAAAGAGGCGTAAGACAAGGATGTCCACTGTCATCTCTGCTATTGATAATTTGTATGGAAATATTAAGCAATTATATTGCGAAAGACAAATTAATAAAAGGTATAGAAATAAATGGGCAAGAGATTAAACAATCACTCTTTGCAGACGATGCAACCTTCGTTAATAGTGGAACAGAAAATTCCTTTGAACGACTAACTGATGTTATAACAGATTTTAGAAATGTATCGGGTTTAAAATTAAATACTGATAAATCTACTGTTTTAAAAGTTGGATCATTAAAAAATATAAATATTAAAACTAAACATAGAAATAGATTTATTTGGACATCGGAATCAGCAAAAACGCCAGGAATGATCTTTTCGAATGACTATGAACAAAACCTTGGTAATAATTTGGAACCTAAGTTAAATAGTTTTAAAAACTGTCTTAAACAATGGCAACATAGAAAATTGACACTCATCGGCAAAGTAACAGTTATAAAGACTTTTGCTCTACCGAAATTAATATACCCGCTTACAGTGCTACCAACACCCTCAGATAGTAAAATTAATGAAATAATAAAAGCAATGTTTCAATTTATATGGAATGATAAACCAGAAAAAATCAACAGAGATACATTAACACTCAATTATGATGAAGGAGGTTTAAAAATGACGGATTTCAAGTATTTTCTGAATGCATTAAAGGCATGTTGGGTTAAACGTAAAATGATGAAAACAACAAAGGAGCATGGAAATTGTTTTATGAAAACATAATATGTAAAATGGGAGGAGGATCTTTAATATTTGAAAGTAATCTTAACAAAAATGACATTGGAATGATATGCAAAGAAAATACTTTCTTAAAAGACATATTATTAGTATGGAAATCCATAAAAGATAATGAAAATGAAACAGAAGTAAGTCATCAAATCATATGGAACAACTCAGATATAAAAACAAAATAAAAAAAACATTTATCTATAAGGAGTGGTATGAAAAAGGCATTAAGTATATACAACACTTCTTTGACTATAGGTCAAAGAGTTTTTATTCCTTCCAAAATTTTAAGTATATTTATGATTTGGAAAATATAGATTATTTAAAGTATCATCAGCTAGTTAAATGCATACCACAAAATATAAAGGTAAAGATGAAAGAGAGTAACATAGTATATGATAGAAATTAATCTTTACTTACAGCACTGTCTAAAACAAAGCACCAAATAAGTTTTTGTATGAAATGCAAATGAAGAAAAAAGGGAAACAAAAATTAAAAAATGAAGCCAAATAGGAAGATGTTTTAGATAAAGAAGAAATAAAATGGAAAAATATATACCGACAAGTATTCAAATCAACTATAGACTCAAAACTGAGAAGTTTTCAATACAAATATATTCACCGTCTTATTTCCACTAATAAGTATCTGTTAAAGGTAAAACTAAGCAATTCAAGTCTATGCAATTTTCTGAACATGCATGTAGAAAGTCAAGAGCATTTTTTGGGGGAATGCCAATATGCTCAACATATGTGGAATAGATTAACTGATTACCTAAGTGCCTTAAACATCTCAGCATTCTTTGATCTAGAAATAATCAGTTTTGGTCATTTAGTAAGCGGACAAAATAGAAATGTAATAAACTTTCTGATCTTTTTAATGAAATCCTATATTTTTCAGGTGAAAAATAGAAAACTCTTATCTGTCTTTGACAATTTTATTTTATATTTGAAACTACGAATTAAAATAGAACAGGAAATAGCCACAATACATAACAAAATAGAACAACACAGGCAAAAATGGTCAGTTTTTGATAGTACTGGAGAAATAATATGAGCTGTCTTTAAATAACATTTTGTATGAGCTAAAAAATGCATTTTTTTTTCTATCAATAACAGTATACAAATTCTATCGAGAACATCCACATCTTCATTTTCTTTATTTTTTTCCATTCTATTCCTTTCTCTCCTTTAATTATTGTTGTTTTCTTTTACTCTCCTCCTTTTTTTATCACATTTTTCCAATAATATAGACATATATAATAAAAATAAAATGAATATTTTGAAGAATAATTAAGAAAGATTTTTGTTTATATCAATATAGAAAAGAAATAAACTGTCACAAATGTATTTGTTGTAAATGTGCTGTATGTATTGGAAATAAAAATATATCACACAAAAAAAAGAATCTGGTAATAAAAGAGGAAAAGATATCTAGTAGGTAACACCATTTTCCAAAAACGCAGTTTCCTCAGTTGTATACATGATTAAAATACTTAGGCAAAGTAAGGCATACAGAAAACGAGATGGAGCGGGAAAATATCGCTGCACAGTGAGCGTATAACGTTTTAGGCAGAAAATATAAAAGTGTTATGAAAAAAATATAGATGACAGAAGATATATGGTGAAAGATTAAGCTCTCCTTATTTTGATGATAGGCTGTCGTCTGTATCGGGTACTATTATTTTTGCTGGAGTGACAGTAAGAACGAAAATCCAATTCCTTCAAATTAACAGAAGTTCTTCTGCGGAGCTGGCATGTGATTATCTAAATTAAGGCCAACTTTTTATCTTCGTCACAATTGATTAGATCTGTCTTCAACAATAACATAAATTACTTAGTGGTTTTTGCCTTAATGAACAAATCAGTGAATGATTGCCTGCTTTGGGGTATTTGCAGTGGTATTGATCCTGATCGGACCATGAAAACTTGTTTAGTGTGGGAATTATCAGTTTAATCTTCTTTGGAGTAAAATGTGGAAATCAGTTCAGACCAGTCCATTTTAGAAATTTAGCAAATCAAAGGTTAATTGTTCTGAAATGAAGAAATAGAGACAAACAAGATAAAAAAAAAACGTATTATCTAAAACTATTTAAAGAGACATATTGCATGAATGTGATTTACACAATACAATCAAATTACTTTAGACCAAGCAAAGATACAGTTATGGGAGTGATAGCACATCTGAACAAGTTATACTGACAGATGCCGTTGTGATTAACAATACGCCCGTTTAAAACATAATAGCCAACAAAGTACTTGCAAGCCAACTACAGTACAACTAGATGTGTTTCGTAATATTAGAAATGATTAGAATGATTTCAGTGCATATGTAAGTTTCTTATGAAAACATACAGATATCTAATCAATAGAACACTAAAACTTGTTGAAATATTCTTACTCATGTAACTTTCATAATATCACATAAATTATATAAAACTTCAACTTCAACTTTATATTTTATTAAAATGTCACATGTAAAACATTCAAAGCATTTTACACAATGTATAATACAATCCGGTTAAAACAGTTTTACATCCAGCCGTTACTGACTTATGAGACACTAAAACAGAATAAAACATGAGTTTGTACGTTAAAATGTTTTGTTCGAAAGTATTCATATTGCTGCCATTTACCTGCCGACACCCAATCCACCGCACCAAAACAATGAAGTGAGGCAAATCTGACTCAGCAGTATCAAGACTTTCCATTGACATTAAATCAATTCTCCCACATAGGGAAGTAAAAGTTTTCTATCTGTAAGGTTAGAAGGGACTAATTGTCAAATAGGCAAAGCCAAAGTAGAAGAAAATTACCATAAAACTTTAAGAATCTTTTATTCCGTCTACATGTATTTATAAGAGTCATCTATTATAGCTGGTGCAGTACCTTGTCTTTACATTATTTAAAATAAGGAAATGGACGAATTTCTCTCTTCAAAATCAAAAAAGTACAGGACCAATGATATGTCAAAGAACCATGCTAAATAAAAGTATTGTCATGTCCATAAATTCGGCTTTTTTATGTGTTGAGCACCCTAGGGGTAAGTTTACAGACTGTAACATTCATGAGCACAACGCAGGGAAATAAATAAACACGCACGAACGAAATCGTTTGACTTTTGTTAATACTGATTAAATCCTACATCTTTTCCATAGGTTCTAAATAAAACTCATTTAAAGCGCATAGCAAACACTTGCATACAATGTCCAACTTAACCTTTTACCGCTTTGTAGGAAAAGCCTCGACTTTTGCGACTTAACCTTTTACCGCTTTGTAGGAAAAGCCTCGTTCAAAAGTCGTACATCTTTCCCTTCGGAAGACAACGCACTTTCCGCAGTGGGTTAGTGTTGTACTCGTAAAAGTGCTACTGTTTAATTGCAGGACGCCAGGCGGAAGAAAACTTTCCAAAAATATTGTTATTATAAAATACTATGTTTACATTATGTTGTTCAACAAGAAATGTCAGAGATACAATACCGGCAGAATCAAATATCAAGATCAGTGCTGATTACGTTCAGCATTTTAAATACGCCATTCTTGTTTTCTCAATTTAACACAAATACATGTTCTTCTTTTGGTCTCTAAAAAATCTCTTTCGAAATAGATATGCAAATAAACCTTAAGTCTGAAATTCCTTACGTCAAAATATCAAATGCATGTCCTGGAAAGCTCAGCTGGAAATTGCACACCCGAGTACTTCTATATGTATTGCATCGACACATACTACATAAAACAGTACAGATTATTGCTATTGTAATTCACTTTCCTTTACTTAGATATAACAACAGTGATATGTGAATACCACGTGTGTAATTGGTACTCTGTACAATTACACAATCTCGGTGCATAAGGCTGTACAATGACATATCGAGGACTTTCGAGGATTTTGTGCGTTTTGACCAGAAAGGTTTTTCCTTAAAGTTTGTAGATTTTAACTCGGGTTCTGCTTCGTTGTTCATCTTAGCACTTTAGTTTCAACCAGTTCCCTGTAACAATATTTCAATATGGATTTAATGTCACGTGCTTTTCCCAGACGGTGGTGTCATCCACGAATTTTTTTCCGGCAAATTTGAGTTTTCTTTCAGACCTTCAGCATACCGTGGGCATTTGACACATCTTTTGGCAATACGGATTACGTAGGTTATACTTTAGATTTATTAAACACTCAGATTCGGTTGAGATTCCGCAATGAAACAATCATCTGCTTAGTAGACACATTTGTCAAGAATTAGAATACAAACTATTATTACAAGGATAAAACTGTTGACTATGGTATTACATTTAATACATCCTTCGTTAAGGATAAATATTTTAAGGTTTCTGTCTGGTCTCAACATCACGAGCAGAGCAGATTGCAGATGTTACGTTTCTATGATAAAATATTCCAAGTTATTGTCAGAATGTTGTTTCATCGTGAGGAAGCTTCAACAAACAAAGAAGCGTTTTACATAAAAAAAAACGCTATTCAAATGAAACAACTAATTACAATGCTTCTTTGCAAATTAGAACATGGTGGACAATTATTCATGGAATGTGTCGCTTCAGATCTTTACTAACATATTACATCCAAACAAAAATATTCAACGGTTGTCTTCTAGTATATTGTTGTCGCAAATTCAAAGCTGTAATTGATTGTGGATCGTGAAATTGCTTTCAAAGAGTAACAATTCAAGAATTTGTAATGGTTATTGCATGAATTTAAACATTCCTTTTCTCTCGGAGAGTTGTTTTGTAATTTTTCATATGTGAGCCTACAAGAGTAGGTTCCTTTGATATGTTAAAAGAAGTTTGGGTAAACGTTAGCTTAAAATATCCTTTATAGATTACAGGAGAGAAGATATTTTCTTTGCAGAAGTTCATCACGTGTAACATGTACAGAGTTTGACATCATACAAACAGAACCTAAACTCGCTATGCATGCTGTATATTTTGAAAGCGCTTTCAACTTTCTGCCCATATGGTCGTTAAATAGCAAATGCTTAATAGAATATTAAAAGATTGCGCAATACACAGAAAAACGTGAGCATAAACGAGTTTGTGTTTTACGTTTGACACTTAGTACCGTGGAGAAATTGCAACGTGTCTTTTGGGTACACAAATTACATTGGATACTATAATATTCGTTACACAACGCCGAATAATTGCAAATAACCATGCATATGTGACCAGCAACATTCTCACACTTGACTGAAATTATACGATGATATAAAACAATTTCTACAGCCAGTTTATATAACTGAAATCTGATTTTGAAGCTTAACTAATAGTATCAGGTAACATTTACTGTAGTGGTTTACACTGTGCAAGAATATTTCCTCTTTTATCATTGATTTAATAAAGTAACGTTTGAAAAATGTCTTTATAGAATTATAAAACACATAAACTGATACATTTTCCACATTGATTTGTTATTAATTTAGCCAATGAAATATTTGTTTGAATCAATTGTTCAATTAAATCATTATTTCTTATTCCTGATGGTGTCATATTGATTAATATTTCATCTGAATTTTCAGACACGCTTATCATATGTCAAATCATGGCAGTAATATCGATAAAGGGATTAAAGCACGCTAACTACCAGGTATTGTGTGCTAATTAATAATGAGTGCAATTTGAAATCCCAAGGATACTTCAATACCAATATTCATGTCACAATTTTTTCCTGAAAATGTGTAAGTAAAAATGAGTTTGAATAGTATAGTTCATTACAATCTCATCCGTGTAATCTGTTACATATCTAGAAAAAATATAATTATGAAGACTTTCTTTCTTTTTTTTTTTTTTTTTTTTTTTTTTTGGAAAGTATGGTATGATGATGTACATCTGGAGATATGACGGATTTAAGCAAGTTCTTGAAGATTGATACAAGACGTGTGTATTCGAAAATGATGTTGTTTTCCTAAAGTGCAATCAAATTGATGATTACACGATATATACCTTATATATATTCGTTGATCATTAAAAGGAAGAAAAATTTCCAAAAGGCACATTCTTACTGATGTTATTTATTCAAATCTATTATATAAATATTGTAATAGGAGTGTTAGATTCATAAGTTTGTCCAGCTAACAATGGCTTAAAATGGCTTAAAATGAATGAAGTTGTAAATGTTGCCGTGAATGTGAAAATAGTCTCTGATATCAGATATTTGTTAATTTAAAACATTATTGTCGTTGGAAAAGAGCTTTGTCCATTTCAAATCATAATTTGTAGAACATACTGGCTTCTAAATGGCATATCTAATTTCTAGGGATGGGAACGAATACTGAAATCAATATTCGAATATTCGGTTTGCCATATTCGAATATATTCGAATATTCGGTTTGTTTTAATGGAAGCTTTTAATTCTTATTAAGTAATTGGCATATACACAACGTATTCATTTGTTTAATGCGTGGATCATCAACGTAATAGGGCCAAAAAATGTTTGTTTCGGGTAACCCGATCCTACCTAGCAAAACCCGCCGATTCTAGCGTTTTATTTCAAGATTATGTCAGTATAATCATGAACATATTTAACTAATTCAGTTTTTTAGCTTCAAAAGGATACAAAAAATCAAAACGATTATAATTTAGACCGTCGCAATTTTATCTAAAAATAGCAGGCCGTCCCATTTAAACACGTGACGTGCTGTTGTATAACCGCCGCCATTTTGAAAATTTTCAATCGTCGTGTAAAAAGCAAGTAAGGCAGACTGTTTTAAACATCCTTCTTTATGAACTTATGCATCAATCTTTTTTTATTTCTTAATTTTATTATAAAAGTATTGTCATGTCCATAAATTCAGCTTTTTTATGTGTTGAGCATATTTTAACTACTGAATATTATTAAACGTCTTATTGGCATATTTTTATACAAGAAAAGGGTGTATAATCTGACAACCAGTCTCTTTAGATGAAATAATTTTCACATCAATATCCTTATTCTACAATTTAATGCGTTAAAATAAGATAAAATGACTTATTAAAACTAAAATTTGCTTTGAAGATCGTTTGTGAGAAAAGTAATATTCGAGGCCCAGCAACCTGGGCTAAGCAGCGCCAACATTACCAATGGCCAGACTGATATAGGTTAGCACCAGATTAAAAAGGCCCACAAGTTAATCTTCTCCTAACCTGGTTAATGTACTTGAATGTCACAAGACATGGGTTCTCTTAACACCGACAGTCTGATCTACATAGTGAAAAAATGTGCCGCTAGTTGGGGTAATATATACCTGTAAATCAGTGGGATATGTATTAAATAATTTGACAGTAAGGTAGACAGACTTCTGTGTGTATAGCAAATCCATGGACTAAAATACAGTTTAAAATTAAAAGTTATACAACTAAAAACAGAAACTCGTCAATATGACCGATATTTTAAATAACGCCGCATCGGTCAACTGCGATTTTGTCACAGCCACTTTAAAGACAATGTTTCTTTGATAATGAGATTGCTTCAAGGCCAAATTTTCATAAACCGAAAACATTAAAAGGAAGACAGAAAACATTTACTTCTCAGCAAGCTATTCGGAGTCAGTAACCTTGACCTTTTGACTTTGGGTGCCCAAAAATTCCTTTATGTATCTACAAATCAATTTCTTATAATACCTGTTGTTACCATATCATTTTAGATTGTTATCATGCACAACAAAATGTAAGTACGAAATGTAATAGACAACATTTTGAAAAAAAATAAAAAGATATAGAACTCCCTCTTCGACGAGATACATGTACATCTACCGAATCTGAATCTTCTACATATTGTTCCGGGATGATTGTTTTTCATTGCTAAAATATTGAGTTATTCTAGACTAAGGGACCCAGAAAGTATGTTTAAATCCATTTTCTTTTACAACACCTTGTGCTGTTATGTAAAATATAATAAAATATATTCATCTGTGGCATTCATTCCAGGTTCTGTAGCACACTCGAAAGTGTACAGAAACAACAAAAAAGTGCTACATAAATGGGTAAAGTTTTATATTGTAACACACTCTTGAATGTGTACATGAACAATAAATAAGAGGTCGTGTATAAAGCAAGTAAGGCAGACTGTTTTAAACCTCCTTCATTATGAACTTATGCATCAATCATATTTTATTTCTTGATTTTATTATAAAGTACTTCAAAATTTAATTCGAATACAGCCGATTGCGGATGAAAACCGATTCTGCGGATGGTCTGAAACGTCGTACAAAATATTGTGGAAAGATCGACAATATCTACAAGTTTGGTATTGTTTTCGAAAAAAAATTCTAGAACTTGTTACATAAAACAGGCGCCAATAAAAATGAACAAAAGATAAAAAAAATATCACATTTACGCCTAATACAAACTTTTAATCCGTAGCGATGACCGCAGGTAATTATGCATTGCAATTTTCTTGTTAACTGGACATATTTTGACATGCATCTGACACATTGACGCCTGTTGCAAACTGTTAATCCGTAACGATGGCCCCTGCCAATTATGCATTGCTATTTTCTTGTTAATTGGACATCTTTTGATACGCGATAAACAAACTTGACATGGTTTTATTCTGTACAATTAGCATGCTCATATTGCCCAAAATCAATGATACTTATTTTGAAAAAAAATACAATAATTTACGAATATTCGAATTTGATTTTCATATTCGAATATTCGACCGATTTTCGAATATTCGTTCCCATCCCTACTAATTTCGAGTGTATATCAAAATCCCCTCAGTCAAAACCCCCTCAGCTGAAAAATGGCATGGTGGTCAAAATCCCCTCAACAAAAATAACAGGGTGTTCATAATCCCCTTGGCAAAATGATGGGGTAGTCAAAACCCCCTCGATGTGTACTCAAAACCCCCTCAATGCATAGTCAAAATCTGTTTATTAATAAATTTGCTTATTGGCAAATGTTATATTAAATTAATACTAATAATAGAATTTGCTGATAATTATTTGTAATGCCTTTTTCACCCCGTAATAAATAAATCTGAGAATAAAAAATGTTTTATTAAATCAAAATTGCTGACAACAGTCACTATTTGTTACACCTTAATTAGAGAAGAATATAATGGTTTGTGCTTATTCTATTAAAATAATAACACATGATAGTTATATTTACAATTCGATACAATAATTTTATTTAGCTTTAAACAATGTTTAATATATTTAGATATTTAATAACAACTTGCTAAGATATAAAATAGAGAAAATATAATGTAATTTTATCAGTAAAAGCTATTATATTTTGCCGAACTCTATAAAAAGAATAACAAAAGGATGGCTTGAATTAAAATGATATAGACATGTATATTTGTCTTTTAATTTTTTGTTTTATAAAATTTATGCTTCTGACACCTCTCACATGGGTCATCAAATTTTATAAAAGAAAGGTCTACTTTATTGTGGAAAGCTACTCTATTTTTCCTACTCAGTGTAACTGCTTTTTCCTAATAGTCTCCTACTCAACACAATTGCTGATTTGCTGTCGCCAAAATGACAAAGATCAAAGAGAAATTTCATGTTTAAGTAAAGGGGATTATTATCATATTGGGTGGATTTTGACTGCCCCATCATTTTTTGCCAAGGGGATTTTGATCACCCCATCATTTTTGCCAAGGGGGTTTTGACTATCCATTGAGGGGATTATGAACACCTTCTTATTTCTGCTGAGGGGGTTTTGACCACCATGTCATTTTTCAGCCAAGGGGGTTTTGACTGAGGGGATTTTGAGCGTCTCCCACTAATTTCATATGAGCACGACATCATTAGTTCTGATATTGATCTATTTAATTCATATGTTACCATCATCAATAGTACTGATATTGACCTATCTTATTTCACATGTACCCATCATCATTGGTACTGATATTGACTTATCTAATTTCATATGTACCCATTATCATTGGTACTGGTATTGGCCTGTATAATTTCATATGTATCCATCATCATTAATATTTACCAGCGTTCTTCGTTTGTTCTACTTTGAAATGATATGTAGAGTGGTCAAATCTCATTTCACTTTGCTTACATAATATTTGCAAAAACAGTCCGAAAACACAATTGAGCCACGCCATGAGAAAACCAACATAGTGGGTATGCGACCAGCAAGGATCCAGACCAGCCTGCGCATCCGCGCAGTCTGGTCAGGATCCATGCTGTTCGCTTTCAAAGCCTATTACAATTAGAGAACCCGTTAGCGAACAGCATGGATCCTGACCAGACTGCGCGGATGCGCAGGCTGGTCTGGATCCTTGCTGGTCGCATACCCACTATGTTGGTTTTCTCATGGCACGGCTCAATTTACCTTGGACGTACGGCTAACATTATTCCGGACAAAATTCTCCCATCATTAATTCTTAGTTGGGACATTGGCAGGTAAAAGCTGCCGTCAAGCCAAACAACTTTTATATCAAAAATATACTACATTTCGTATTTGGACGCCGCATTCAATGATTACAGCTGCTCCGAATCTGGTGTATGTGTTGTCATCCATACAGAACTGTAAAGAATGTATATCATTTGATCACTTACATTTAATTAAAAACGTGGTACACTCGTACACACAATAGCTAATGGAATCATTGGTTAGGAATTGAAAGTTATATGCTTCAAATACATAGGGAGTTTTTTAACTCCGATTAAATCTGACCTCTCCGACAGCCCTTTGGACTCTATCTCAGATAGTTTTGGAGTCAAATATTTAACATTTAACATTTAAAATATTTATCAGTTCATAGTTAATATTTTTCAAACTTTAAGGTTTTTAAAAGAAAATCTGATGTTTTAGAACCTCTTAATTGTTTTTGCATTCTGGATAAATTATACTTATAAGTCCTTTTGAAATTTTCGAATTACTAATAATAGAGATGGAAACAATTAAAATTGATAACTTTATTCTTTATAAGTTATAACAGATAAAAGAATAAGCAGACAAAAATACATACAAACTTAAGCTTAATCAAGAACACATATATATAGTTTATATAGTTTATGATAATAGATCATATTTACATCAAGTCTGAACATCTATTGATTAGACAATTATAGGGTAAATTTAGACACGAGCAGGTTACCTGAATGTGCCATTAATTCTAAATTTGGAGTCTACAGACTGCAAATCTAATATTGTCGACATTTTGTCATGGCAACAGCTCGTTATTTGCGCTAACATTGAAGTCCAATATGAATTAAGAGGACATTTATATGAAACGAATTTTTTTATTAAGCTTTGAGTATTTGTGAAGTAATCAAATGATATCTTATATTGAATTTAAGCTAGAGAATCCACTCCATCAGTTTTTATATTTTGTGTTTTTCTTTCGTAAAACTGACAATATCAGAAACTGAATCAGTGCTAATACAAACTAAAATCGACATTTAAGGAAGTGTAAATGCAGAGATACTGGATTTGTGATGTGGAAATGCATAAATGATCAACGACCTCTCAGGCTAAATGAAAGTAGGCACGAGCACCATCTCAATTACCTTTTGTGTATGTGCTTGTTTCGTGTATCATTTGATTTTGTCGCCACAATCAGTAAAGAGATTATTGTAGAATAAATTTCTAGAAAGCTACATCAAAAATATTTGAGTAAGAGAAAAATACAGATATAAATACACGCGCGATGAGTTAATGTAGAAACCGGCCCTCTGCCCAAAATATACTATTTTCTTCACTAGTTACAATACAAAATGTAAAATATCTGTGAGAACAATAACTCCTGGAGTAAATTGAAATGTTGGACGTGCAACCGACAATTAAATCAATCTAAAGCAATCATGCTCATGGGTGACATGCGTGAGGGAAAATATTATCGTAGCAATAAACAGCAGACAAATCATCTTAACCGAGACAAAGAGACTAGAATGTTTATTGGTACATGCAAGTGTAAAACATTTCTTGAAAGCATTTCCTCTAACAATCATTATACGCTCGTTTTGAAAAAAGGACGTAATATGTAATGGCGTATGCGTCTGTCCGTCCATCCGTCATATTTTGTGTCCCGTATTGACTTTAAACTCGGCATATTGGTAGATGATGATGAGACGATGTGCAAATGCACATGAACTAGATCGTTAGGTCAAAGACAAAGGCCACAAATGGATCTCAGTGGTCTATTTCGACCCTTCTATTTCGTGTCCGGAGAATAACTTGATAACTATCCAAGGTATTCGTTTTACACTTGGCAAACATTTAGCTGGTGATGAGAAAATGTGTAAAACACATTAACCAGGTTGGTCACTAAGGGAGTTCAAAAGTCAAATTTGTACGTCATATATCGTGTCCGAAACAAAATTAATATCAATTCAATGCATTGACTTCCATCTCGGCATATAGGTAAGTGGCAATGAGATTATGTGCAGAGTGTATAAATCAGATCTCTATGTGAAATGTCAAGGTCACAGCAAGGTCAGAACTGTCATATTTTGTGTCCAGAGCATGACTTGATAACCAATTGAGGTATTGACTTCAAACTTGGAATATAGGTAGGTGGTGATGAGACAATGTGCATAGCGTATAAACTTGGTATATATGTGACAGCAATACAAATGTCATTAAAAGCAACAAAAATAAAAACGAATGATCTGAATTAAGCTTTTTATTACATTATCATGCCGTGATCCAAAAAAAAATATGTTAAAATCAGGTTTTTTTTCATTTTTTCGATCTTATGACCTTTAAGTTTTGTATTTTGTATCGAGAGCACAACGTCAACACAATTCAAGTTATTGACTTAATTTTAGAATACAGTTGGGTTGTTATCGACATTACTCTCTCCCCCCAATCCATCCGCCTACCCCCTCCCCCCGCCCATCACCCTCCCCCACATACCAACACAACATGAAAAAAAATTCTCTTTAACATAGTTATATTTTTGTGCCTTAGTATTCAAATATATGTACTTGGTTGGTAAATACTAACTGTGAGTCAACACCTACTGTGAATAAATACCACATATGAATAAATAACACTTGTGAATGAATAAAACATGTGAATGAATAAAACCTGTGAATGAATCAAACATGTGAATGAATAAAACCTGTGAATGAATACCACCAAGGTATATACCGACTTTTTCTATTTCTAAATCAAATTTGTTTTAACATTTGAGGTGTACTAAACCATTATAAGCTATTCATATCTAATAAGTAAGATAATTTTGGAAAGATAAATATTTAATAAAACTGAGTACAAAACTTGTGTTAATGTCCAATAGTAGGGTGGAAAAAGAGATGTTTGTTTCGTATTCAAACTGTCTGCATTGCGAACCAGAAGAAACAAGCTTTTGAAATATAGCAAGTCGCGAAAAACTCAGATAATTATTGCGTGAATGTTTTTTTTTTCTGTGACGAAAAATGAAACAATTTATTGTAAAAGGGTAAAAATAGTTTAAAGCTTATCCTGTAGAGCAAATTCTGTTTTGTAAGAAGCAGAAAGGGATGGGAACGACATATGTATTAAATTTAAAGCTACGACGAGCTACAGAACTCCAAATCGATATTCCGTGCACTCTTAATGTTTTGATGCAACGTGAGAAATCAGGAAAATATTGATGGCAGCTACAACAGATGATTGCATTTTATTCCGTGAAGAACAAAGCAAATTATGCTCTTATTGTTCGCATCATAGCAATTAACATGTCTGGGGATCGTTCAGATGTATGTTCTCGATTCAATACAAGCTTTAAAATGCAATTATATAATGATATTGTACCATTCGTGGAAATGTCAATTTATTTGTAAGCGTAACATGACATTTATTTTAATACTACTGCTATAAAATGCCAAACCACAGTTTATGATTGGTGACCAGCCAATATTCAAATAATATGCCAAAACTTGACTCTGTGAAAATTTATTGCTTCATATCTTATTTAATAAAACAAAAATAGTTTTGATTTTCGGACGGTAAGTTAATCAATACACTATTTTTAAATGAATGGTTTGAACATAAAGTAAGCCAACAATAACACTGAATGACACAATTTTGTATTTTTGCATGAAATAATAAACAACGTGTGCTTTCTATATAACCGCGATCCGCGTAAGAACGATCGTGAAGCGCAAAGGTACGATGGTGAAAGGTGAAGATACGGTGGTATAGACTGGAGTGCTACCATCGAACATTCGCGCTTCGGGCTCCTGCGTCTCTTAAAACATGAATCACAAAAGCACGTTAGAAAAGAGCGAAGCTGCAATGGTGAAGCGCGAAATGACAATAGCGGAGCACGAAGATGTTATAATCGTTTCTTGGCGCTTCATCATCGTATCTTCCGAGTTCGCCGTCGCACTTTCTAGCTTCGCGGTATTTAATTATGCACGCACACGCCAGTGCTAACGGAACATTGTACATATTTGCAACAAATTTCAAGTTTATGTTGATCATTAGTACAATGTGGTATGCATGTGTTATATACTGGAGATTAAATAGCCTAAATCCCTTTTCCCTTAGTTTGACCTTATTTTTTTTACTCAGATCCTGGGTCTTGAATACAAAATGTCATTGCAATATCATCACAATCATATTGATAGCAGAAAGCAATATTTAAGTTCCTCCATTGAAAAATATCAGTGCATATAGAGTTATGGACCGTACTAGATTGATTGAGAGATGTACATGATGTAGAGGGCCGGGCAACACAGGTGGAATAACATTAACTTAAACAAAACATGATTTAATACAAATGTAGTACAGGTATTTTCTAAAGCTCACATCAAGTTAAAATTTTCAAAACAATAAAATAAACAATTAACTGTTTGGTGTCCGGTCAAAAATTCTGCCAACCTAAATGGATTGAAATATAACTTTGTACAAATATTTTCCAAAATAAGTCAACGTTCGCGCGAAAGATCGAGAGCCCTTGCTCTTGGGTCGTTGTCAAACTTGAATGTCAAGTATTTACAAGGTCTATTTCGTTTCAGGTCTATAACTGTGCCGTTTATCGAGGCATTTTGGAATTACTTTGCACAAATATTCCCCATTATAAGATGTGTCGCATCAAGTCCTTGACCCCTAGTACTTCACACCTAGAAGTTCATTTTTGTTGTCCGTTCAATGACATCGCTATACATACATGGGTATTACGTTACTTTGCACAAACGGTCACCATAACAAAGGATGTTTAGGATAAAAGATGCTGGTCGCTTGCCCCTAGGTTAATGTCACTTTTAGGGTTAAATAGGGTTAAAAGTCTTAGGACATTTTTACCAGGTCAATTCCTTTTAATGCATCAGTGAATTATTGTTTCAAGAAAAACATGCAACAACTGAAGAACCAAGCCATCCATTGAAAAGCGCAAAATACAAACGAAGAAAAATGTTTTGAAGTAACTGATGTAAAACAACAGTTATAAAATTCAAACATTTAGTTGTTAACAAATGTTGCAGATTTAGAAGACCTGCATAATGGAATAGAACTAATTTCATGCGAAGTCTGATTTGCATGAAATTGTAGTTATTACTGTACGAAATGACATGTTGACAATTAATTATTCAGGCAATAATTCCTCGCTCAATTAATTGTATACCCAGTAGTCTAATGTTTATTTCACAATGGCATATCGTTGTTTCACATCTAAAGAGCTTTCGATACCTTTGTAAAACCACAGCGGTAATAAAAAAGGACAAAAATTGATTATAGAAGCAATGTATTTGTTTAAACACATATTCAATGATTATATCTCAAATTGCAACATAAAAAGGGAAATGTATAATCACACGCAAATGTATAGACCGCAATATAATGCTGGTATTATACCACTCATCGAAATACAATTTTATGTGGGGTGTTGTTTGGGCGGCTTCTTTCCTTTAAGTTTATTTATCCTGTTGGATTTTTCTAATAACACAGGCGCTTTGTTTATCCAAACAAATAGTTCAAACAATGTTCGACCTGTGACTTTTGCAAAGAACGCGCGGCGGAAACTTTACATTTCCAATTTCGCAAATACTATTTCAATACTGAGGTAAAACAAGAACGTTTTTTGAGCCTAAATCATGTGTTTTCAATTTTTTTCGAAGACCTCTGAACAACCCGATGAGGAAATGAAAGTTTTGTACGATTTTGAACACACCTCATCGAAATTACTAGTTATGATTCCTTAGGCTAGTTCTACATAATCAAAAACTTCAGGCCAGACATTATGCAAAAGGTTCGTATGCAACCCAATTAAGAAGATACGATCCACTTTCTGGATTAACTAGCAGCTTAGTTTTTATCCAGTTTTGTAAAAATTACATATACGAGGGTGCGCATAAAATATAGTAGCGCTCTTTCTTTGTCGCAACATAAACATTGACGTCACCACACGTTAACGTGACGTCATTCTAGAGTGTTTTAACAGAGAAAAGCATATTAGAATATTAAATTGTGTACATCTGAAAACATTATAAAAGTTGTAAATACCCATATGGCTTACTTATTTACGTCGAGGAAATAAAAGAGTAAAAATCATTTTCAAAACAGCATGAAAATATTGTTGACTGTTTAAGAGGATAACGTGCCAAGATTAAAGATATAAAATACTGATTTATGTTTAGTTTATACTCTCATGCCCATAATTAAACTCCGTTAACTTATAGAGTAATTGGGGAAATGAGTAATTTTTCCTATTGATGTTCAAATTTCACCTCAGGAGCGTGTCGTCATTTGTGATGTAACCTTTTTCATATACATGAAATTTGATAAAAATATGTGGCAAATACCTGCGAAACAATAGATAATAAAAGAAGTAAAAAACAGTTTTATATCAATGGCAACCTAGGGAGGAAAGTGGTGTGGGTGCGCACCTGCCACACCTACCTTTTTTCGAAATGTCATGAACAACCGAAAATGAATTTGAATAATGCTTCTTTCAATTGCAATGTCATTAAAGACTACAGTTAACTAAATATTACAGTTATCTGCCCGTAGAGCGTCATAATATTTACTGATTATCCCTTAGAAATTAGGACCTAGAGGCTAATAGTTTCCGCCTCTCAGATTTATCCCCCATCCCCTCTCCTTTCTGCTTCCATTTGTAAATAATTGATTTCGATACTTTTAGATGGACACATGTTAAACAAACTCAACTTTCACATTTGCTTGTTTAGCTCGAATAATTAATTTTCCGTGAGTCAGCTTCGCTTTTCAAAAAAAGTCGTTGTTGGCAAACATCATTTATTTTAAATTTTGATAATTGGTAAATCTGCATCTTTTTTATTTTATTCGAGATAGCACCAGCAATTTTTGGTATCAAAATTGTCTGTTTGATTGTAGAATTGCTGTCTGCGCTGCGGTATATATGATACAGTAACCCAAGTCCCTTTGTGAGGAATATAGCTTATAAATAACATGCAGTGGCAGACACATTAATTATAGGTTATTAGCTTTGTATCGGAAAATATGCACGAGTTCTTGAGCGGAATTATTGCGCGACTTTAGGAGCGCAATATTCTTCCGCTGAAGAACGAGTGCATATTTCCCGATGCAAAGATAATAACCTTTTTATTACATACGCATCTACATGTAAAAATATTATGTAAATATCATAAATATGTTCAATAGCCTGAATAGGATTGACAATACTGAACTAAATAGAAAAAAATAGTGCAACAACACACACTGAATTACGTCACGCACCCGATATGAAATTCAGGCGTCAGTGTATGGAAAAAATTGACGTTTCCGGTACCAGTGTAACTTAACGGGAAGTAGAAACGAGTATGTAATAAGAGATCTTATTGTATGGTGTCAGAATTAATTCACAATATGACGAGTCAGAGAACGATATATAAAGGAAACGTCTTCCATTTCGAATTGACTAAGAGTGAATGTATGAATATAAACTAATTACATCAGATCCGTGTCTCCAAATTTATGACCGTAGTATACGATATAAATTACTTGTACATTTACATGCAACATTCAGGAAAATTACATGCTATTTGATATAGTCAAGAGATAAGAAATGAAAATACTTTTCAAGACAATAGTACAGAGAAGAATACGTAGGTGTCTCTATTTTGGCTTCAGTCCTTGATATCGTTTATAGTTGTCCTTGGAAATCTTGGAAGTGTTTATAGTTTCAACAGTAGAAAATTCAGATCTGCCAAAAACATGGAAAACCTAATAGGCATGGCATTTTAGGTAGAATAAAAAGTAAAGCAAGTTATAATATAACGAATAATTTTGAATCTGGGATTGTTAGGGACATAGATTCCTGATTTGCGAGCACATTAAGCCTTTCTGGTATAACAAATCCACAAAAGTTATTCCTCTATGAATTCACAGAGAGTCTGTACAACTTTGCACTGATTCTTTAATGCTGACTCCATTGAGGCAAGGTTTTAAACTTTGATTAAGAAAAACGTGTTTACCAAATTGAACACTTTTTTGTAAAAGTAAGAAAAAAGATCGTTTCTGTTTCCCAAGTTCACGATTTGTTAAAAATGGAACCAACAACTTAAGTATATTTCATTATTCTGATGCAAAATCGGATATTCTGTCTGTGTACACTGAATGTCTTTGATATTTTTTTATTTGAATAAATGTTTTGATATGGACTTTTTTGTAAAGCGCAAGAAGAAAGAATGTGCAAAGATAGAGCACATAATTCGATACTAAGAATTATAAAATGAAACTGCTGGAAACAATGTCATGTTTTTCAGACTTGCAGATGCAGAGTCATGGATAAGTCATAAAGTCTCTTATGAAAGTATCTGTTGTAATGCTTTTGACTATTGAATCTGAAACAATTTATTGTATGATTACCGTTGGTATTTATTTAGGTTCTCTTCTTGTACATACTTCTTCTGTGTGTAGGAGAATAATACTGATGTTTGTAATGAAGGTTTATTGCGTTTTATTTATTATTGCTCGTTGTATCAGCTTCAAATGATATAACGATAACTTATAGATAATAAACTCGTATAATGAGATCATGTCTCCTAGGTAATATAATTTCTTCGGTTCGCCTACAAAGAGGAATGTCTAATACAAAGTACTGCACGTATCGTCCTCTTGCAATAACAGAATAATCCCAACTGACTGAAGAGAATGTACACTTGTACTGTTTAATATATTCAAGCATCATACATAAACATTAGATACCCGTATATAAGAATTACAATAAATCTTGGTTTCCTGGTGTAAGTGTTTATAGGAGAAACGAAGAAATGATACTGTTTTATTTTTATTTTCCGTTCGTAAACTTTCTTCTGTTTCCGGGTAAATATGATATGTGTGTTCCAGTGCAAAGGCAAAACACAGAAAATGGTTGAAGGAATGACAACATGTGAACATATTTGGACCTGTCGATTCAACTTCACAACATGAAATGGCATGTTTTGTGTTCAACCCTCTTTAACATAAATACCAATACGTTTGTTTTAGAAATATGCATTTATATATTTAATTAGAATGTTTATGTTCTGAATTTTGACACCTGTGATCTAAATTTTGTCACCACGACGTTTTTTGACAAAGATGGAAAAACACTTATCGTAGCTTACCAGCTTAAAATATCTTTTTTTCTGATATTCAAAGCAAACATTTATGCTATAACATAACAGTAGTTTAACAATGCAGCATATGGTCCACAATATCGGCCACAATACGTATTAGACGTTACAAAGAATTCAGGTGCAATATCTCAAAAATGTGCCATGATGTTTTGGTGGACTTTTTCTATGTGTTTCTACTAATTCGACACCAAAAAGTTTATGTTAGAATAAGTTCAACCCAAAACGGTAAAATGACCGGCATAATTTAAAACATAATTGGATCAATATCATTGCCAAGTTCAGTTGTGCATTCTAAATAGGAAAATATTATACAAACCTATAAATAACATTGAGTACACTCATTTGTACCAGTTAAAATTTTTAAAAGTAATAAATGACTAACGTTTTAAATTTTCTAGCTAAAAGTATTAAAGATCGGTAATCAATTTGAGATGACAAAACAAGGTTTTGTAGAACAGAAATGGGCTGCCCTGTACATAAACACCATGTTCATAAACAATATATAACGATCCGCCAAACTAATGTACACTGAAACACGGTCTGCGACCATAATGTTTGTGTCACTAGCACAAGTATCGATCATGGTTTTGAAATTGATTTTTCAATCTTATGAGATTTTCTTCTACTTTTATTTTAAATGTAGTATATGACGTGTAATTAAGAAGTAAAAATTAAGAAAATTAAAAAGTCTTAAGTTTGCAAAAGTATGTAGCAACCCGCGGTTTAGAAAGAACAGAAAAATAGGCCACAGGATATGTGGGGCAAAGTAAAATTGGAAAAATGATTACAGTAAGAAGATATTTCTTGATGAATAAAATATTGTACATAATTCCCAAGAGCTCTAAATGCTTTGGTTATAGACAGTCATCGATATCGCGTTTCGTTATCTTTGCTGGAGTAACAGTGGGAATATACATTTCATTCAAACAACTATAAGTTCTTGCTTAGTATTGGCAGATGTGACGCTTTACATTAGACCAACTTTTTCTATGTCACAATTTACTGGATCTGACTTCCGAAGTAACAAAAATTACATATATGTTTATCTAATAGACATATTAGTATTGGCGAATTTGCAGTAATATTGGCCGGAGATATATAATTATAGAATTTGGCTAAGTATATGATATTTTTTGTGGAACATAATGTGGAAATCGGTTGTATCGTTCCAGACTTTTGCTGTTGTTGTTTGTATAAATTTGTGTGTATGGATATTCTTGACTTCTCTTCTGGAAACAAATAACTTCGGATTAGAGGTTTGTACCATTTGAGCCGCACCATGAGAAAACCAACATAGTGCATTTGCGAACAGCATGGATCCAGACCAGCCTGGAGGGCACGCTGGTCTGGATCCATGTTGTCCGCTAACGGTTTCTCTAATTGCAGTAGGTTTTGAAAGCGAAATGCACTATGTTGATTTTCTCATGGTGCGGCTCATTTCATCATTCCATCTTCAACACAATGTACTAGAAATAGACTTAACGGGAATATTATCTTTTTGCTGTCTCAAAGCTTTATGACGTATACACTTTGGAAATACTGAACGAACGTAATACATTTAAATAATGTCATTGCAGAATTCATTTAGCCAGTTTATATGTGTTGCGCAATAGAAATGATTTTTCTGAACATGTTTAATGTCTTGAAGAAAGCCTTTATAACGGGAATTTGGATATATTAAATATGTGTAGAGGTTTCAAACGACATGCAAAAACATATACAACTACCATTTCAGCACAGCCTATTATTTTGATTATTGTATACCACAGTACAGAAATGTATTTATTCTTTATCAAGAAAAGCTACATATTCCAGTCAAAGTTCACTACCCGTAAAATATATTGAGGACCTTCGTTTTTTTTGTGATCCTTAGAAGGATATATACATATAACATATATATATATATATAGAGAGAGAGAGAGAGAGAGAGAGAGAGAGAGAGAGAGTATGAGAAAAAAATATATGTTCAAACAGTGTCAAAAGTTTAATTATAAACCCGAGCGCTTTCGTTGATGAAGCCGAAAGCGCTCGGGTTTATAATTAAACTTTTGACACTGTTTGAACATATAATTTTTCTCATACTCTATAATTTTATCTTTATGTTCTTGTATCCTTCCGGGATCCAGTGTGTTTGAAAGGCATTTCGTTGATGTTTTTTCTTTAATATCTCACTTATATATATATATATATATATATATATATCACAATTATTTTGAACACACAGTTGCAAACATATTTTCACCATTTATTTAATGATACATTTTGCATATGCTTGAGTTAACTGATGCCAGTACACATGAGTATGTATTATCTCATGATGTATTACGAAAGAAAATGAGAAATGAAAAAAAGAACGAAGTACAGGTTACAATTTGCATTTGATATTGAGTCCCCATCGATAAAATCTAAAGACAATGGAAAGGACGTAGTGTGTTCTAATTTTACGAACTATCGAATTAAAATGTCTCTTTCCAGTAAAATAAGAGTGAACTGTGTTTATGCAAAATGTATTTAAGCCGAAGATATCAAACATATCACGGATCAATGATATTTAGAAACATAAGAATTACGTCCTCGCACTGCGCAAACAACAGAAAAGCAGTACGGTATTTGGTTAATGAATTATTCATTTTTTATTATCAAGATAAATATGACAAATGATATTTCATCTATTGTAACAACAAACAATTTCATCTCAGGCGGAACTGAATATCGGGTTTTAAATCATTCTGAAAGGGCAATAAAGAGAGAGGTACATATTTTAAAGGAAGTTTGATACGTTGCCATATTGAATAACAAAAGCGTATACACAATCCGACATCGATTACTTTTTTTCTTTTTAAAAGAATCGAATACAATCTGGAATGATACTAATAACATAAAAACTAGCATAATTAAAAGGGAAAGATAATATTCTTTTTATGTCAATTCCATCTGCTCGGATTTCTTAAATCATTTAAACAAGTAGAAGAATTTTTAAAATCGGCTTAAGAATGAGAAAGTTATAATCATTTAAATATTTGATCAAAATGGTGGTCATTTTGTTTCCATGACAACAAATACAAAATGACGGATTAATTGAATTTCTAGATTCATTTGTAACTGTATTAACTTATTTCTATAAAATAATTTTTCTACCTTTTCTAGCTATAATGAAAACAATAAGCATGTCTTACATTTTAAACCCAATAAATATATAAAATTAATAAATAGATGATCAGTATTTCTTTTAAATTTCAAACTGCCATCTCGTTTTCAATAGTGGCCCGATTTTAAAAATTCTTTCAGCGTTATGAATGGATTGCGGATAGCTTTTATATAAAATAGATTAAATTAAAGACAGTTTTGATGTCAAGGATTCAAGCAATGTGGTATGTGACTAAATGCAGAAACTATTTAAAATTGTTTTGGATGGTCGCATACATTCTCAGACTATATGCCCCTCTGCTTACATTTAAGCTAAGATGATGGATCACCTCCAAATAATGAAGTATTCCTAGCTATCTTACTGTTTTCTCATAAAATGTCGTACATGTGCATGCGTATTGAAATATCTGACGACTTCAACGTTTCTATTGCTTTTTTCCAATACGTAATTAAATCAGTCCTGAATGTGTAGCTAACGTCTTTGGTGTTACAAGCGATATATTGCCTTCTTCTAATGAACATTTGGATACCTCTGTGGGAAAACCAACTTTAGGGCATTGTGACCAGGAAACATCCAGATGAGACCCCGTGTCCATAAAATGTTTTCAGTCGCAACTGAGTTTGATAATAAAACTTTATATGTCATTTATATCTAAACAGCATGTATAAACTACATTGTAAGTTAATAGCTATTTTCAAGCGTTTATTCAATATTGATGGTCAGTCTCAATTAGACTTTAATCTTGAAGTTTTAGTATCATTGACATCATAATTTCAAGCTCGAAAAACGTTTTGTGTACACTCCTTCCTGTTGCTTTATCAGTTTCAACATTTGTATACAACTGATAAGCCAACAGTATAGATTTAGATCAGATTAAATAGATGTGCAGGCTGATCTTGATCCATACTGGTCGCAAAACCCTAAATGCTGGTTTTCGCACAGCGACGCTCATTTGTACATGCTTCTGTTGGTGCAAGAGTTATGAAATTGATAAACAGTCTTAGGTATTCATAATAAATGTTTTATATCGTGGGTTTAATGCCAAAAGATACCATAACCTTCTTTAATTATCGGCACTTGGTATCTATCAACTGTTTATAGTGTTTATCTTTTACAGAATCATTCTTTTGGTACCAATCCGGAAATGCATGTTAACGTGCGAGAGAAAACCCGAGTTCAAGGTGATGTAAGAGCAGACTCTACAACAGACACAATCATCAATGGAACAGCCACACATGATTCTATTTCTAGAATTACTGATAAAATTGTATCAATTGCAAAATTTATTCATAATGCAAAGAAACATGTGAGAGGATCGAAAACATCTGATTTCCTCAAGGAAGCATCCGGATCAATGAATGATTTACTAAAGATCCTAAATATCGAGCAGGGTAAGATATATAACAGATCCGTATACGAACCTAGAAGTGTTTGCTCGGAAGAATTTATGGGAACACTTTATGGGGCACCGTTTTTCTATAAAGGATTTGAAACGAATGTATGTAACTATAGTACACCTATATGGGAACTTGTAACTTTTGTAAAATATTTCAACTTTCAGAAAACTGACATTCAGAAGAGTAACAATGAAATAGAAATATTTTTGTCATCTGTCTATAAATTTAATGTTAATGTTCATGTTATTGTAGGCTTAAATCTATCAATCACCCATAATTTTAGATCAAAGTATCCGACCTTAAACTTGGTTGATTCAAAAGGTAAATCCGATGGAACTGTTTTAAATAATTTGATTAGTGAAGTCAAAACACCATATGTATTGCTAGCCAGAAATTCTGAATTCCTTACACAAGACGTAAGACTAGAAAGACTTGTACGGGAAATAGAACAGCTGAATGTGACCGTAGCTGGTGGAGCCTTTCGGAATGCAGATGGACACTGGAAGAAAGGATGTTTTCAAGCAATGTATAGAAACTTCACGTTGAAATATTTAGAAGGATATGACGAATCCTTTCACGAATGTTTGTTTTGTGACTATATACTAGGACCCTTTGTGACCACCAAACACTATTTAAAAGAAAATCAATTTTACAGTTTAAATGAAAATGAAGGATTATTTGAAGAATGGTTTCTAAGAGTATCACAGGCTAGGCTAGAATCTGTTGTATGTCCCGATTCTATGTTCCATGTACAGTTACAATATGAATCAAATATTAAATGGGACAAATTTATGAGGAAGTGGAATATACATAAATGTGTTCCACCAACAGGCTTATCAATGGTTGAAAAATATGCTAGTTATAGATGTGAATTTAAAGCTTCAAAAGCCATACCGCCTGGCAATCTACAATATAATGCTAACGCCGTGAAGATAGTCATGAATATATGTGAAGAGGCAGGTATAATTTGTGAGCTTCAGGAAGGCACAGCCCTTGGTGCTGTTAAATTAGAGAAGACTCTGCCTTGGGAAAGGGATGTAGACTTGACATTCTTGACGGCAAATTATTCATCAATTATGAAACTTAAAAGTACTTTTCAAAAGAAAGGATTTGGCTTCACTGCTTTAGACGAACGATGGTGTTGTGTAGATAATATAACTGCTGGAGGACAGTTTCAAATGCGGTACTTGGGATGGAATATTGAATTATACGGTCAGCATAAGATGGATACTGAGATTCTGATAAAAGAAGGAATTAAGCCGACGAAAGTTTTATTGGATGGACAATGGGTTAATGTACCCAGAAATCCAGGCTTGTTTGTAAGAAACAGATATGGTAGAGAAATGTATCAACATGCAGAACATTGGATGGAAACGGGTGACAGTGATGGATGGATTAATTACAAAACAAATGTGTTCAAACAATGTACTAAGCAAGGAGATCATGATTGTTTGGACAGATATAATGCTGATGGAGATCTGCCATTTATTGAAATTCTTCCGTAAAATAAACATTAACTGTAAACTAATCAATTGAAGACTCTATATTTCACCCAGACAGCTAACTACATCGTGAGGAAGGGCATACGATACTCGTTTTCGTGTTTTAATGCTAGGGAGGTACAACAGTAAATCTACCAATGTTCAAATGTGAGGGTCTATTATAGTGTTTGCATTTGTTTTACTCTGACAATTCTCAGTAAAGTTGAAAACAAGCAGAAAAGTAGTTCGTTAAATGAGATTTATATGATCAAAACATATTAACTAAATTAGTTGCCTTAAAGTTCCATTAGGCTTTTAGTTTTATGTTAAAAACAAATAAGCAATTGTCTAAATAGTTCTTATACATGTTTAGATTGTTAAAATAGCACTACTTTCGATATTGCACATGTAGTTGCACCGTAAGAGCTATAAAGGGAGGTAATTAAAAATAATGAACTGAGTAATACAAACAATAGTCAAAACTTTGATAGTTATATGATGAAACAGTTATCGAAACTAGAATTTAAACATATTATCAATGTATTTCGTGATCACAACATAATTATGGCAGCCTCATCATAAACAAAGACATTTTGAGCCTTTAAAAACATTGGTTGCTGTTGGTTGATATATCATATAAAAGAAAGATGCCAAAATATAGTTTTTATCAAATAGCCCAATCATTTTGAAAAGAAATCATAACCACATAGTTACACATTAATTTACCGATTTGTCCAACCGAATGTTTGGCATTTGCATTCTTCTGTTTATTTTATAATTCTTAATACTGACACTGGAAAGTCTAACAGATAATTATTTAAAAGTATTTTCGTTTTCATTTCTTTTCAATACTGTTACATTTTAGGACATATAATATCTGAAAGAAAAACAATTTTTCTAGAAAAAACTAATTGTAATACATTTCGTCAAAACGATCTATAGTTTGCAATACCAAAAGTTGTTAAGTAAATAATATTTGTGATGACTTAAATGGGATAACGATTTTGACAAACAAATACTGTAGGTATAATACACGTTTTTTGTGTATTAACGTGGGAATGTTTGTGACCGAGACCGAAGGTGTATTGTCGCTATTCTTGTATACCACTAAATGTAATGACTTTACGATCCTGGTACATTTTCTAATTACCATTCTGTTGTTCTAGGAAACGGTAAACATGTTTTAAAGATCCATAACCAGGGCCCAGAAATCAACAACACTACTATACTTATCGTTATTACAAACATGCCATTACAAAAAATGTTTCATGGTTTTTAAAAACTTGGTAAACAGGAACACAATTTCAAGAATAATAACATTACATCCGAGTTGTTTTGAGTACAAACACATTCCGGGTAAGGATGAGTACGAACGAAGTAACAAGTAAGCTTTCAAACTTTTTATATAAATTCTCCGAGAAATTAAATAAAGAATATACCGACTGATACTTACCAAAATCACTAATATGATTCCTAAAAAACAAACAGTTGTGTAATCATATTTTATTGCATATTTTCATTTCGACATATATACATAACATTCAAAATAACAAATCATATATTTAAATGAAAAAATAGCAAATGGGTTGACATTATGTAGATTTAACCGATGACGGAATATATCTTCAAATGAAACATAGATAAAAAAGACAAAAAGGAAATAAAATGATTGAGGAATGGATGAAAAGGGAAAATTGTTTTTGCTGCTCTGTTCTAAAACCAAATTTCGACCGACCGACCTCAACCACTTAACCTCATATGCATTTTTTCTTTAATAGGAGGACTTGACAGGGAACATATGAAACAAATAAATATTGGGTTGGTTTAAATCGACCTGTATTCTTTATGTATGTTTGTTCTTCATTAAATGTGGTTTAATTTTCTGCGTCATTCAAGTTAGCTGCACCAAAAAGAAGTTTTTCAGAACTTAGTGTATGGAAAGTGCAAGTGTCACGAAACAGCTGAAGCCTTTCATTTCTGAACCTGTTGTATTTGAAAAAGAAGTGCTCCGCATCTTCTATTCCGTTTCCACACTGGCAGTTGAGATCTTCTCTTAAGTCATTATTCAAATTGCTAAACATATTTCTATTTCTGGCATGATGAATTTTAAAAAACTATCGCCGTGTAAGAAAACATTTGGTACCTCGGGTGATTTAAACAGTTATTTTTTTAGATTTGATTTAAATGACGATGCGAATATTATTCTCAAGATCGTTCCATAGCGCAAGAGAAGATGGAATAAAAAAATCTGGAGAATATTTCTGTGTATATAGACAGAGTTACAAAATTTGTGTCGTTTCTTAAGTTATACGGGGTAGTCTCTCCAACAGAACAGGGGAATAAATCATTTAAAAATTCAGGCAATAAACCGTGCTTATACTTATAAATTAATGTCAAGTTTTGTATTTTTCTGCGGTCTGAAAGAGAAACCCAGCCGATTTCATTTAATAACCTTTCAATTGATACGGAACGCGTGAGACCTGTGCTGCTTCATATTGAATTTTATCCAGCGAGTCTTTTTCGTATTGTGTACAGCTGTCCCAGACAATTGACGAATATTCTATTAGAGGTCTTAAATAAGATAAATAAATTTGGTTAAGCGTAGTACTTTTAAGTTTGTATTTTTAACTGACGAATAAATACGAGGACATTAGATACAGACGTCACAATGTTATTGACATGTACATGCCATTTACCATCTTGACTGAGAGTCATTCCTAGATGTTTATGGTGATCAACGAAATTAAGGGTATTTTTTTCAAAGGCAAAAGATGGTACTCTTGTATTAGATAATGGATAAAAAACACCACCTCAGGTTTTGACGGATTGAACTTAACTAGTCATCGTTTGGCCTATGAGGAAATTTGTTTTAGTTGTTTCCATCAGAGTTATGTCGGTAGTAGATAGTGCAAGGGAACTATCATCCCTAAATAATCGAGTTGTACTTATTAAGGATTCGGCAATATCATTCACGTAAAAATAATAACGGTCCAAGCACTGACCCATAATGTACACCGGCATTTACACTTTTTGTATTAGAATATGAGTGTCCGTCGAAGCAAACAATCGTACAAGTTACATGGAATGGTTATGGACAAAAATGGAATCGACACTGACCTTGGAAAGAGGAGTTAACAAGAGGCGAGAAGCTAGTACAGACATTTTGGGGAGCAGTGCGTTTGGTGTTGGTAACTGATACAGCAAAATATTACATCCTTTATGCAACAAAATACGTCCCAGGCAAAGCGTTTCAAAAATAAAAATCAAGTATTACCAGAACGTGAATTGCCTTGTTTGCACACGATTTCTCTCTCGTTAATAAATGGGTATATCAAGTGGGAAAAAAATGCAAGAATATATCTTTATATCAGACAGTCTGTCTGAAAAGAAAAGTGCAAAAACTATTTCAGAACCTTTATTCATATAAATCAAGTAAAATTAATACGAGTAAATTATTTCCTGTCTACAATGTTCGGAAAATATAGTTATAGCATATAGTCACGTCAGCTCAAGCAAGAAGTGGGTAACCACTTCTTTATAACAATGCAGTTGTCAATATATCAGTGATGATGGTAAGTGTTTCATACCCTCATCGAATGTTATTTTGATCGTTCTCAAACTACTTCGTAAATATGTCTACTGGATAAATGGTCAAGAAATGCATAACTTCTGCTGTAATCCATAGTCAGTCAAGAGAAGGCACTTCATTGTATGTAATTTATACTCAACGCATAATAATAAAAGAACTCGACGCACCACAATAAAAAGGGCGTAAGTGCTAGTTACGCCCTTTTATGAATTATACAGTTTTTGAAACTACATATCAAGGGGCATAATCCTATTTTATTTTTTTTTTTGTTACAAACTGCTGTGTTGACCAAATTCACCAATAATAAAAGGGCGTAAGTAAAATGTTTTTCAAAACCATAGTAATAGAAGGGCGTATCTGCACTTAAATGTTATACCAGAAGGGTCCACTTACGCCCTTGTTATTTCTATAGAATTAGAGGGGCGTATCTGTCATAGACAGTTTTTTCGTTTTGCCGAAAACTAAGATTTTCCACTTACGCCCTTCTAATTCTTAGGCGTCGAACTGTAACATAAGCTTTTAGCACTTTTCATTCCATACATTAACACCAGGTGACATATTCTTTCGTAATTGCTTATTATTAAAATTGAACTTTATTATCTTGCGTCACTTTTTCACCGGATTAGGGTATGTATAAACGGAAGGAAAACATGTCATTTTTGCAAGGCGAAACCGTCGTTGTTTATGTTTTTATTTCAAATGATTTGCCAAGGTCAAAACAAATGTGTTCGAGCAAATTTACGGTTTGTCAAATGATTTGTATTTATCTGATTCTGTTGCCCCACTGCACACCTTTAAGTATTCTTGTATGCTGGACAAGATTTTCTTGTGTCGTGCTGTAATTTATGAATACATACTGTATTTTGAACAGTCAAAAGAAAACCCTGCTTTTTTTGCACTTCCCTAAGTATTTAATAAAATGCAGTGTGTAAGACAAAGAATATATCATTGGATGCAGTTTAGCTGTTTTGTGGTAACTCGGCAGAACCTTCAACAGTTACGCAATAATCAGACATTCCCATCAACACCTACAACAAATGAATGATTCTTGTACATAGGCATCATCAAAAAAGGTTCAACTCACATAACAATAACAGTAATAATATTTTTCAATACAAAGGTTAATATCAGATAGTGATCATTCCTTTTCATGAAAGCCCCCGGAGGTAATGCGATACCCACAGACGTTAGCAGTGTCTATGTCGTGTGAAGACAGCCTGTTAGCAATTCTTAGCAAGATAATATCTTGGTAATTATTCATCAAAACTGAATGAAACTTCATAAATGCCTTTCCATGATACTAATTATGAACTGACGTAGGTTCCTTAACACTTGCTTTCATTTTGGCTAAATTATGCACCTTTTTGTTCGTAGTCATTTTTGCAACAAAATTCTGTTAACGATTGCCAGCAAGTAAGTATCTCAGTAACTATATATCACAACTAAACTTGACAAATTTTTCCCATGGTGTTGCCAACTAAATGGTTATAAGTCCCATAACTGTTGCTTTTACCTTGGTGAAATTTTGACCATTTTGTACTAGGTCATATTTTTAACAATACACTTATGTGATATTCAGCAAGTAAGTATGTCAGTAACCAACCACAACCAAATAAAACTTGAGAAACTTCTTTGCCGTGGTAATACTAACTGAATAACATAGGTCCCATAACTCTGGCTTTCATTTCGATGAAATTATGCCCATTTCGTACTAGCCATAATTTTCTTTTTTTCAACACTATTCAGGTTGGGATTTTCTGCGAGTTAGTATCTCAGTTACTGCACATAACGACTGAATGAAGCTCCCTATACTTTTTAGATATAATAATACCAACTGAATGACACGTTTTATAACTCTGGCTATCACTTTGATGAAATTATTCCCCTCTTTGTACTAAGCCATTTTATATGAATTAGATTTCAGGCCGAAAGAAAATATGTTCATACATGTGTCCGTCCATCAATATTCAACCCCAAACACACCCCATCCCAATCAATCGCTATTTTTTACGTTTAATTTCTTTTGCTTCTAGATATAACCTCTAAGTATCTAGTCATCTGCCCCTTGCCGACATTACTCATCCCCTCTTGCACTCAGGCATCCCATCCGCCCTCATATTTACCCTCTTCCAACCCCACGCTCCCAATAATACTCTTGATATTGTATCCTCCTATCCGTCATTTCCCACACATTACCCAAACCACCCACCCAACCCAAGCACATTTCTCCATCCTCCTCAAGTTTTTGGTGGGCGGATGTGGTTTCTTGTCTTTACAATATTTTTAACCTTTAGCCTGCTGGTGGCAAGTTATTCAGCCTTTGCGACCAGTGCAGACAAAGATAAGCCTGTACGTTCATGCAGGCTGATCTTGGTCTGCACCGTTTGCTATTCAGTCGTAAATTTTCAGTGAACACCCTTCTGAATAATTAGTGGTACTGCCCAAACTGAATGATGGACTAGTTCATTTTAGAAATTTAGCAGGATAAAGGTAATACCCCGTCATCCCCATGACCACAGCCTGTCCCTCTACTACACCCACCAAAAAATAAGCTCCCTTTCAGAATATGCTCTTTGTTGACATGTTCATCCTTTACGCCGAGCTTTGTTTTCTGCTGACAACTCTTGTAATTATCGATGTTGAATTTATACAGCATTTGCAAAGGTCTCTTTACAATTTTTCTAATCTTTTTAGATTGAATTGTAAATAATTAAACTATGAAAACATTGGACTGAGTAATTTCACTATTGGATTATATGCATTATTATTCCTGGCTGTTTTAGATATATTCATCAATATTTCATCGGAATACACAGATATTATCGTTGTGATAACCTACAGGAGGGTTAAAGCATGCTTATTGCTAGATATTGTATGATAATTACTAATGAGTTTTTCATTTATGTATAATAAAGTCCCAAAATTACTTCAATATTAATGTCAACTTTCCCTATGAGACCGCTATATTTTCTCACCATTCCCTGTCCTTTTCATTTGTTTTGTCTGTCTAGACATCTTTTAATAAGCTAAACAATTTCTCTATATAACAATTACATGGTTTTGTGTAGAATTATTATGTCGCCTGTCTGCTTATCCCCCGTGGAATAGCTAAGATATTTATATGTAATTATTGTACATTTAAAAGAGAGAAACATTGTATAAAATCCTAGGTCTCCTGTCTGTAGATTTTCCTTTGAGCTTTAACAAATCTTCTAACGCAACAATCGCAATATGTTCAATAACTTTTAAATTATTGTATACTTGCAGCAAAATATAGCAAAATAACGCTCCAGTAACATACTGAAAATTCGGTCATTTTTAATAAAACAATCGTGTAACATACTTCATTACACGACATCTCTGGATTTAATAGTTTAATGAACAAAAGGCATTTATATGCATTTTTGTTGATATTATTAAAAATGTGTGGTGTCGTTACATGACTAAATATTGACATTGTGATTCGATTTAGTTGCCATTTTGATATTCTATCGGCAACAAATATAGCAATATTAGAACTATTTTCGCTTTGGTTAGGATATAAAGAAGCTTTTTATTTACAAACGGAACGTTTGATAGACATTTGAACTTGATGCCGAACTATTTTGATCTTGCAATTTGCTGTGGTAGGTGGTCCGCTTTGGAACGTAGTGACACAATATATTAAACATGTATTAAACAATGTGAACTCCGAACTTTATTTGATATTATGCTGACGCCACTTATCAAAGGCGTATGCTTGTTCAGCATAGTTAAGTACATGTTATGCAGATTTTATATGGTTTCTATTTATTCTATTTATATGGATCTGAAAGAATAGAAATATGTTCAACATATCATCATTGTGATGCAACCAAGATCACAAAAGTATGTCAAATGGTAGAGTGTTTGTAATATATGCGGTTGCTATGCTGCAACTGAAATATTGTGCTTGCCAACGGTTGTAAAGAAGTAAAATGCGGGACACATTGGTACGTTCAAGAAATTATTTATATGTAATAATACACGTGTCATCTGTTAAATATCTAGAATAGCTCGTTCCACAAAAGGTGTGCTGTACATTAATAAGATTGTTTGTACCTTACAACTTACGCAAAATATATCAATTTAAATTATGTTGGATTATGAAGTTTGCTGCTTTGGCGATTTATGTATACTGACTTAATTTAGAGACACGCTACTTGGCATTCTAACAAGATACTAGTACTGTTTTCTGAGATAATATATTATCGATATTACACAACATATGCTGGACATACATCTTTTAATCATTGAAAGATAATGAGGTGTATGTATTTCGAGGTCACATTGTTGTTGCTGTAAGCCTTGTTTCAAATATTTGTTTAAGTTCTGTTTTATGTACAGTTCTTCTGAAAATTCAGTTATAGATAATATGTTTTGCATAATAAGCGCTATAAGGATTTGAAACAACAAGTTAAACAACAAATTATAATAGAAAAAGGTAATCTGTTTGACCGAAAATGGTCTCCGTAAATTGATTATTTATTTCTATATCACAACAGCATTTATATAGAGGATATTACATGAGTGTCTTTTCGTATTGAATTTATTAAACGAGTTGAATAAAATGATAAAATGCGAGGCTCTGCCGAGCATTTTATCAGTTTTATTCAACAAGTTTAATAAATTCAATGTGGAAAGTCACAAATGTAATAGCGAGCTCGAAGAGCAGGCCCGAAGGGCCTGCTCGAGAATCGAGCTTTACGGTAACGCAAGTATACTTTCACACTTGGTGATGGATTTGAAAAGTTTCGTCGGAAGTTTTAAAAAAGCGCACCCTAGCGGACTGGTGCTCACAGGAAGTACTTCTTTCCGGAGTGAATACAGAACTTCATTCAATTGCTAAAAATTACTCATCACTTAACAATAATGAAAAAATGATTTCCAGTTGTTTGAAAAAAATATTGTTTTCATTTAAAAGATCAAGCATCGGCCAGAAAATGGAAAAAATGTCATAATAAGCCAAAAGAAAAAGGAACGCGGTAATGACGTCACCGTGACACCGGCTTCCCATAAATTTTGCAACGTATGATATTCACTGTTATAGGTATGGTGACACTAAATGTAGACTTTTTCAGTGAATAGGTTCTCCTGAGTTCTTGTGACTAGTGAATAGTTTCTTTGTGACAAATAAATGATGCATAATATTTTTAGATAAATCCGATTTCTTTGAGCTCGCTTTGAGGCTTTGCCTTATTTCATATTATTCTTTTTATCACATGTTAGCCTTTCCTGCGGAAACATAAAAAATTCTACTTCATTTTCCTATATAAACAAGTCAATTTGGCCAACGTCTCCTATACTATAAATGACGTCGACGTCAAAGCTTTATCACATGTTTGACGTCGCAGGAGTGTAATAAAGCCATTAAATAAAAATGATAATACACTAGTGTACTGGTTGGGAAACATTTTCCGGACAGGACCAGTTTCCGGACACATGTAATATCCGCTTTATTTCGTTGTTATTCATGTAATTGTTTCATCTAGACCAATTAGATGTTTGTTCTTCATGTCTACAACAAATCACCATTTTATAAGGCTGTATAATGTTTGGGTTTTTGATGATAACTCACTTGCGTTTACAAAACAACTTTCTGTCTTAACGGGGCATGAAGATAGCATTGCGCATGCGCAGTAGTTCACACATGCCGAGGTATCAAGTGGGGAAGAACTAATCAAACTACATAATGATTGTCTGCTGATAACATGTTCTACTTTTAATTTCACGCCTAAAGTTACGTAAGATGCAGGGTTGTCGATTTTTGAACTAATTTTATTCTATATCTATTGGAATTATCAAGAATTCGTACAAGACGAAATTCGAGTTTTTTATAGTCAACCTCGGTTTGCTTTCGTAGCTGCTATTGAAAGTCGGGTTATGTTTCATGTGCAATTTTGAAGAGATGAATAATAAAGAAATGTGTAGAAATAGTTTAATTACTTGTTTTGATATCAAATTAACAACAAAACACCGTCAAAATATTTGTCCGGATACTGGTTTACCTGACGGGAAAACTATCTTATTTTAGTGACCCCATTTGAGGCCCCATGGAACCCATATTTTACGTCACAACGCGATGCTGATTACAACATCGGATGTGGAAGGAGCTGAAGTTTGTGCAGTGTGGGCTTCATTTATGTCAAATATTTTTTTGGAGAATAATGGAGCCGAAATATGAAAATGTGTCCGGAAAATGGTTCCCAACCAGTAATAAAGCTTTGACGTCGACGTCATTTACAGTATAGGAGACGTTGGTCAAATTGACTTGTTTAAATAGTAAAAGACATAAGATTTGTTGATGTTTCGACAGGAAAGGATAACATGTGATAAAAAGAATATTATATTTGTGACTTTCCAGATTGAATTTATTAAACTCGTTGAATAAAATTGATAAAATGCTCGGCAGAGCCGAGCATTTTATCATTTTATTCAACTCGTTTAATAATTTCAATATGAAAAGGCACTCATGTAATATCCTCTATTTATTACACTATAAGGATCTTACATGCCTGCCTGTGTAAGACGGGGTTTCCCCTACCCGAGGGACAGTGTGGAATGGAAAACCGAGCGTTAGCGAGGTTTTTTATCCAAGTTGTCCCGAGGGTTGGGAAAACAGCTGTCTTACACAGGCAGACGTGTTAGATTATTTTTCTTGCCTATCACGTTCAAAAAAGATCGTGGAGACAAATAGATATGGGTATTTCCTGACATTATTTATAAAGTTTATGACGTCACAATGGTGCCAGTACTATGTGACGTCAACTTAGTGCACGCTATTTTAGACAAGGTTTTTCCCTAGGGAAAGACAGGAGTATCTATCCCCGGCGCGTGCTCGGACAAATGTATACTTTCCCCGCTAGGTAGGCAAGAATAGTGTATTATCATATTTATTTAATGGCTTTATTACACTCCCACGACGTCAAACATGTGATAACAACATTTATATAGGTATATGTAGATAAAAAATATATTTGTAAAGACGTTACGCTAAATGGATCTCCAAGCTTAGTGGAAATGTTATGATTCTTTCATATGCACCAATCTTCATTAATATTTATTCTGTCACTTAAAGTATGCAGTTGCTACATTCATCAATAAATGATGAATTGACAGACTTTATTTGTACCGTGGCATTTTTTGCCACTCTTTCTTTGTCTTCTATAAGTAAATTGTGTTTTATCTATTCATTTCAAATGACATGATGTAAATAGTAGACGGATGAATGTGCACAGAAATTTGTATTAGGTTTCTTGTTTTTATCTTGATAGGAAAATAATAGTGTTAAAATCTACTGTTACCATGTGTGCCGGTAGTTGGAGGGTTGCCGGTCTGAGTTCGCATGTTTGTTATAAATATACAAAGATACGAGGGTGATCATCTGTGTTTACGGGAAAAACACCTCTGTAATTATGCCCCTCGAGCAATTTAGTGCAATAAGAGCGCTCGAAAAAAAATGTTTTAAAATTTCTTCCTTTAAAGCCTGTTGATATCAAAACCTTTGACAATCTGTCTTATTGGTACGTAATGCCGTTATTTGATTGCTGTTCTGGCTTTTGTGGGTACTGGAAAATTTCAACGTGTCGCAAAAAAAACAGCATCGGGCAATCAGATGCTACCTGGTATTTCATTATTTCGCACCTATACTTGCCATTACAGCTCCAGGGAAACTACAGATTATCCGTTATTGGAATAAACTAATATCGTATTAGATAGGAACACATCTGATATGGATTTTATTTTGTGTTCAAATAACAGTGTAGTGATTTTATGGAAATGGTATCCTTAATTGATGTGGTCAAAACATTTAGCAATCTAGACTCTCTAGGATAAAGGAATTTCTAAATACAGAATATAGAATTCTTATTTTATAAAGCTTATATTCAACCCATATAGATTATTGCTCAATAGTATGGGGAAGCACAGTCAATAAAAATATACAGCAAATTATAAGAAACGTGCATGTAGGATCATATTAGGATCAAATTGCAATTAAAATCGCAAATAGTTTATTACCAAACTACCTATGTGAAATGTACAAACAAAAGGTAAGGACAAATGATATGGCTTTGGCATTACGGTCAAGAGGGCCTCATGGAAGATTAGCATCAGCAAAATGAGTTACCCTCTATAAATAAAGAAGTATTTACTTACTTACTTACTTACTTACTTAGACCTAGCACCATCATAGATTAATTATATTATACTTTTGTTTGAAAACAACGGCATTGAAAACTTATTTCTCACTTATCGGACAGAAAAATCTCTATTTTTAGAAGTGCTGGAAAATCTTATCTCACATGGGTTATCCCGCACTCCTGTGACGGACTCCTTCATGCGCTGAATATACATATTATTTATGTAAAATAATTAAAAATCAGGTACCTTTATCTTTTCTCTCCGTTCCTTATAGTGTATTTCTCGATTCAAAATTCATTACTTTATGATAAGAACGTACCGTTACGCTACAAACGATAAAACTAAAGCGGAACTTTGTTATTGTTCGTCACTGAAATATCACGACGTCACTTCTGCTTACGGACGCCAATTTCCCGCGTTTTAAGTAGTTTCATATTTTTATGCTTGTTTTTATTGTTTCTGTTGTGGTAAGTGAGAAATAGAATCCATCACTGGTGTTCAGTGAAGATCGGAAATCCCAACCCTCGGGCGCACCGCTCAAGTCTTAAACTCGGCTCAGCCTCGTTTAAGACTTGAGCGGTGCGCCCTCGGGTTGGGATTTTCTGATCTTAACCGAAGACCAATGATGGATTCTCTATATCCTTTTAAATAGAATTTGACATAGAAATATGTTTTAAGGTATTAGGAAACCTTAATATTTGTATGTGCGCATGCCCAACCAGAAGCTAACGTGACGATTTACGACGACGTTTACGACAAACTAAATGTGTTTGTATATCCATTCTTCAGAAAACAAATCACGAACCTGTCTCCGATTTGATGCTTAATGGTTTAATAATGCAGAAAGAATGAATAAATTGCCGCAGAAACGCTTCAAAACATTGTTGCTTCAAAATGACGTCACTGGCGTCATGACGTTACGTGTCAGTTACCACGCAAAATTTATAGCTTTTATTTTGAAAGTACGTAATTCTGTGCATTTTCTTTATTTAAACTATTTTGAAACAGCCATTATTTGCTGAAATATTTTTATGTGTCTTTCGCTCTGAATAATAATCAATATTTTGCTTTTTTTAAGGTACTTCCGCCATCTTGAATTTAGAGTGACCTTCACTTGAAGTGTGAAAATATAGTGAACAAAAGCTTTCAAATGCAGCTGTTGCAGAATACAAAAACAGCTCAGTTTGCAAGACCTGAACTAAAAGTATCTGTATAAAAAGTAAAACTAAAATTTGGAAATAAACAAAGAAGACATTTTACCTGTATTTTTCCAAATTTTTGGTTAGATTTATAAATCCTTTCAAAATACTTTATTAAAAATTCATGAATGGCAAAAGTTAGTTCAAAGTTTCAATTAGTGCATAGGAGAATTGTCTTACTGAATAGAATTAAACTTATTACAAAATCTGTTTCCAAACCTGATCACCTCATGTATTAAAACGAAAATAAATCTGTACATATTGCTATTTTCAGCATACATAAAAGTAGTGCAATGTGCGGACAATGATTTTTGTACGTATGGTGTACCAAACTGCCTAAAATTGTAAGACAAGCCTCAGACTTAATGTGAACAAGATTTGGAAACGATCCAAAATTATTTTCAAGGATTGTGCAAGTATAAGAACGGTTTAATTTATTATAGTGGAATTTATGTACCTACGCGCTGCTTATCTCACGAAAAATTTGGTGGAAATGGAATTTTCGGCACTTCCTGCGGTAACTACCGAAATTACTTAACGTAACTTTCTCACTCATACGTGATTGTATATTTATAAATTATAAAAACAATCGAAATATTTGCTTTATCACGATATAATATTTTTAGACAATCTTGAAACATTAGGCCACAGTATTTCCGCATACTGGTCCAGGACAAGTTCGATGTGTATAGTGATTCCTTATTAGATGTTTCATGCGTCGTAAACTAACCAATTTTGATCTATCGACTTTTTAAACAATATGAGAATAATGCAGCATGTTTTTGAAAACACAGTGAGAATAAATCGCAGAAAAAATGTACAGTCAAATATGTTAGGAGGTAATACAATTTGTACACAGTTGTAGATAACTACGAAACATTTTACAAAATGCAATCAGTTGAACTTCTCACGCGAAAACCTGATGATTAAAATCAGCAATATCTCAAAAGTAACTTTTCTGCATCTTGCTTCTTCGTTAAACAATGATATTTTTTTCACATTTTCATAGATTTAAACTGATAATATAGAGGATAATTGTTGGTTTCGGTGTAATATCACGTTATAATTTCACCGAGTGGGCACCAAAAGTGATATTTTCACGAGTGGCGCAGCCACGAGTGAAAATAACAACTTTTGGTGTTCACGAGTGAAATTACCGTGATATTACATCGATACCAACAATTTTTCTGTTTATTTTATGTCTAAAACCCTATTTTTGTTGTGTTTATTTCAATAAAATGTCGAAATTTGCGGGAAATTTTATCAGGAAGCATCGCAAAGATGACGTCATTTTAACGACGTCATCGTCATATTGTTTCCGGCTTTCAGTACGCTCGGTAAACTTTTTGACGTTAATCCGGGTATCAGATTTGATAATTTTCTCTGAGTGGCCAGTGAGTTTATCAGGATATAATTCACCGTTATATTTCGATAAACCACCGAAAAACATAAAATAAAAATGTGCATTGAAATTCCGGCATAGAAAAGGACATTGACTTTACATTACTGCGGTGTTGACAGCAGAAACAGCGGTCCAGTACTAAGACTGTCTACGAAACCAAGGATAACGAGCTCTTTATCTGAAAATTACGAACATTGGGATCAGTGTTCAGTATACACCTGAAAATGATAGACTTGCTATTTGCCGAGTGCACACTGGCTTGTTTTCTATCGTCGTTAATATAAAGTAGACTAGTAAATATTCGTACACATGCATACTCTCATAAACAGTTCTTTAATGTATGTTCTCTGAAATGAGCAAATAACTGGCTCAACTGAGACACCATACTTTAAAGTAAATTCAGTTTATTCACCACGAGGTTCAAAATGCACGGGAGTCTCGTGATAATACATGCCTTTAATTTCACATGGTTGAAGTGTAAACAAATAGTTAAATTTGCTTCGTTTTATTTCTCACGGAAAAGATCGGACGGTTTTTTATATTGGAATAATTATAGAACATCTATGCATTTAAAGTTGAAAGTTGATTGCTTTCTACAGGACGTAAAACTGAAACAAGTAAGCACTTTTACTTTTTCAGCAATGTTCCTCAGGTGAACTTTGACATTGTTTACGAAGAGAAATCAGTTTTGTGTCATCTTGAAATGCGTTGTTCGGCTGAATATAGTTCCCGGAAAAGATCTAAAATGGTTTATTTTGGGAATTTTTGTTTTATTTATAAATTCAACACAATGTGTAATATTTCCAGTTTTTGAAAATGATTGAAATTCAACTTTATTTTAGAAAAAGTTTCGATCTTTCAGTAATATTTTGTCAGCGGATGCTTACAAATTTTAAGTGAAACGGCTTTCTTGTCCAGGGAGGTGTGTAAAGCGAAAAACTATCATTAACATTGCGTTTATTCTTTAAATGTGAAGGATCGGTAACAGATAAAGGAGATCGGACAGTGAAAAACTATACTAAATGGATATCTCTAACCATGAATAAGGAGACATATATATTTCAGTAAGGAAATCTCAGGTAAAAGAACAATCATATATTTTATTCCTTGAAATAAACATGGCGGCAAAATATTTTAGAAAAACTGTGCACGTGTTTTGCGCATTAGAATGTTTAACGACATTTTCTTGAAAAAGTAACGCTCGTGTGCACTATTTTGGCATTTCTTTGATTTGAAAATAAATGTTTTATAGCAATTTAGGTTGCATAAGATACCAAAATTTTGCACCAAAAATGTTCACACATTTTCTTCTAAAGCACTATGGAGATAGGGTTCAGCGTAGCTTTCATGCTCGCAAGTTTACCTACAGATATATCTTTTCAATTTTTATCATATACTTTTTGTGTCCTTCCATTTCGAAAGCTGTTTCGAGGGTTCTGATTTTTCACATGGATTTCTAATTTCAATTTGCGGAAATACCTTAAGTAGTTATATCGAAATGTTATGCGGAATGTAAAAAAATGGACGATGGTAACCGATGTTATTGTCAATATAGCTGAGGTAAAAGGTTACTTAATACGCCCATTTTCAAATAAAAATTGGGCAGTTTGGTTTGTAATACCTATTTTTCAGTTTCCGTTGATAATTTGTTACTTATCTATAAAAACTAAGCTCTAAAATTGTTCAAATTTCATTGGTCTATTCATGGAACACAGTTTCGGCTTTTTATTTGCATTTCAACAGTTACAATATCCATAATAATAATAGCAGTATGCAGAACTATTTTTCCATAAAAAATGTCAGACGAGGGGTACTGCTGTAAGTATTTTTAATTTGTTTAAATAAATGCAGATAACACGAAAATATTTCTTACGTTAGAAATAAAATGTTTTAAAGCTACATTAACAAAAAAGATAATCTTATTTAATATTTTTATAAGAAATTACGATAAAAAGCAAGATATAAGCTATTTTAAACATCTCTGTTGCCATGGTTACTTTAAACTTTAAAAACAAAATAGAGTACCATGTGAAGTGCTTGGTATTTTGCTAATAATATTACCCAAATATACCATGCTGGTCATTAACAGAATGGAATGGCACTGAAGCCGTCGAAAAACACGTTTTCATACATAGTTGTTTAAAAATTAGAGAAAATGCGTTACCAACACGAGCCCCGCGGCATATACATTTTAAGCTTATATTAGAAAGTTAACGCGCAAACTAGTAAAATTATTAATTATGCAGACTTCTACGGATAACAGTGAAACCGAAATACACTGAAAACTGTTAAATATATGTATTTTCCTTCTTCTTTCTATATAAAATACTTTTGGAGGGCCATGTTCTTCAAACCTGTATAAAAACTGTACTTGAAGGGCCAGAGATAAACGAAATCGAGATTGTAGCAGTTAAAACATTAACAAGGTAACCTACCTCCTTAAGCTAAATTCAAACTGATTATACTCAGCAATTACGCGGTATTTTACTACTGCCGATATATCTGTGAACGAGTATAAAACAGAATATGCCGATTTTGCACTTGTCAGCTTATTGAGAACGAGGTACAATTGTGAATATGTTGCTTATTTTACAGACATATATGTTTTGAATATTTAAGAAAAATATATAAAACTAGTTACTTAGATTCAATAATTCTTTCTGAAAAATCGATGTATTTGGTTAGAAAACTCGACACATTCCTAACTACAAGTGTGTGTATAGGCGACAAAGTGTTTAATTGTATAAATGTTAACTTTCATAACTGATAAAGACATTTGAGACAATGCTTTGTTTATTACCAGAAGATAATTATAATATACATAAAAGGAATGATGAAAGTATGAATTCCAAATTTTTCAATCATATTGTTTTCCTTCCACTATTACTGTTATATATCTAATTTTGATCCCATACTATATCTTTGTATTCACTTGTGCCAGTATGTAACTATTTTATTTGATAAGATAATAATTGTAAAATTTAGTGTGACTGATCATTGGGCAAGATGTACTATGTTTATATTTGCATGATAGAGTTTTGTTAATTTGTTTACATATGTCACTTAAATAAATAAATAAATCACTTACTTACTTACTTACTTACGCATTTACTTACTTACGTACGTACCAATTTATTAACTTGCTTACTTACGCACCTACTTACTTGCTTACCTACTTACTTAATTACGTACCTATTTACTCACTCATCTACTTACTAACTAACTTACTAACTTACTTACTTAATTACTTACGTACTTACGCACCTATTTACTTACGTACCTACTGTCGTACTTGCTTACTAACTTACCTACTTACTTACGTACTTAATTACTCATATACTCGTTTATTTACTTACTTACGTACCTACTTACGCACCTACTTACTTATGTACTTTTAAAATTACTCACATACTAATTTACTTACTTACTTACTTGCATACCTACTTACGCACCTATTTACTTACGTACCCACTATCTTACTTGCTTACTTGCTTACCTACTTACCTACTTACTTACTTATGTACCTACTGATTAATTGATTAATTGACAATTGATTAAATTAATAATAACATGGTGGGGGTAAGAGTGAGGTTAGGTGCACCATAAACCGGTTTAAGCTCCCCAGTGGTGGTTTTACCATTGACCGTTCCAAGGCGGTGCCCCACTGTGTTCCTGTATTTGTTTGTTTTGTCCTTTTGTGTTCATGTTTGTGTACGGTGTGCACGAGTTGTTCGTGTGTGTCTTTGGGGAGGCTGCGTTTTTTGAACGTGGCTTTCCCTGTTGGATCTTCTTCCTTGTTTTTCATATGTCAAACCCTGTGCTTAAGCTTTGTGCATTACATCACTGAATTGGGCCACAGAGTTGCAATGACTTCTGCATTAAATGCATCTGTACAAAATTAATGAAACACACCTGTGTAATCGCACTGTCATAATAAAAAAACTACTATATATATAATAAATTAAAGTACAACTTGCGTTAGGAGACCACCGTAAGCAAGGACAAAATGTTAACACGACAACTGGTCCCTTATACATCATAATTTGTTCTTTTTACAACTCTAAAACGGAACTGAAAAAGTGGTCTATCTTAAAGCAAGTGATCTCTGAATAGACGTGGTCCATTGATCAAGTTTTACTCTAATACATTAACTTAACGTAAAAGCTGAAAGAAACATTTGAAACGCGAGTTCAAAGAAAGAAATACAATAAATCATATAATAACAGTTATTTATAATTTATTTTATCAATATAGATAGCGATCACGTTATCTATTGTATCTATTGTTTCGCCAATAAATTATTCTTACTGGTATGGAGTCGATCTCGGATAAATGTAAAATGCAAATGGGTTATGAAAACTATAAACTAATGTGACAGAAGTAGTGATACGTTCTACCGTCGAAGAAAACACGCAGAAAAAAAAAACAACCTCGAAATTATTAGTTTATCAATGTAATCTAAGTCGTCGCTTAATTTATTCACAAACATATAGTTAAATTTTCCATATATAGGCAAATTTATTTCAATTTTGACGTGTCCGCCGTTTCTAGGAATTAGATTTGTTTTCTGGCACTGCCCGTATCTATCTGGCGTACTACTCCGACGTGCGTAGGCTAAACGGCAAATCACATATTTTCTATATGAATTCGGATAAACGTTTTGAAAATTATAATTTATGATACATACTTCAAGAAAAAAAAAAGCAGAAACTTGTTTGGAACAAGTCAAACTTAAAATCATCACACAGAACTTTTGTAACTTTTTACATGCAGCTCACGTCACCGGCGTACGCCTAAGCATTTATATAACCTCAAAACCGGTGAAACTTTTTTTGCCGTGGACCGGCGTATCCCGAATTGACCTACATTTGCACAGTCATTATACATAATGAGCCGGTGAACGGCAGAATATCGGAGGTAAAATCTTGATTTATTTTGTTTTCATAGAAAGTGCAGCGATAAATTGTATTTAACTCTTGTTACACTGAGAGGGAATAACTACGAGTATGCCCGAATTACTTGTAAATTTATTTGTTAACTAGAACAAACCTATAGATTACGAACTATCGGTAGTCTGGCCCCAATTTCACGAAAACAAACTTAAGTAATCACTTAGTTAAGACTGTTATTTATTTTACTGTACATTTCCCTACAGCAGACGTTTTCCAAAATTAGAATTATTATGAACGGTCGGATTCCTTCTTATTTCAATAAACAGAGTGACCTTTTTCACTCTTGTTCAATGTTTTATTGCTGCCTTTTAACGTTATTCGTGATAAAACTTTTACTTATGGTTTTTGATGTTTATTTCGACGTCATTTAATTCGAACCATATCGACATTCTTTATTGCGAATTTGATTTATAAGTTACATGTGTATGTTGTTATGTTTTAAGCTTAGATACTTGCTGTTTTTAAAGAATTCTACACTAAAAGCGAGGCGATGATTTTACTTCTAACAAAAGACATTTCTAGAACATAGAGATAACAGACATTCCTATTCCGTACTATTTTAATTCTCACATTTTTCGCGGTTTTACAGTACTGATACTGTACTTGGGGTACCGATAGTTAGATTTTTATTCTAAATATTTTAGGCAAATAAATTTAAATTTAAAAAAAGGCTCTATAAGATATATTTTTTAGTTTTGTCCTTGTATTGCAACAGCTAATTTAAATCCATGTAGTCATATCTGTAAAAAGATCCTTTGGAAACATAGGACGCAACCAAGCAATGTACCTGCAGATTGATCCTGTTCATGAAAGGTAATGAAATTTGCAATTTTCCTCAGATAAAAGTTAAGGGTAGATTTCCCGGAAGCTCAGAGCACCCCATAACACAACCATAGAGCCATGCATCGCAAAGTAGGCCCACAACAAGAATATGTTATAACAAAAAAAAGACGGGTTGCTAAAAATTCCAACAAGTACATTCTAATTATATGCAAAATACAGACAAAAGGAGGAAAGGGGTAAGGGTGTTGGGGGAAGTGGGGCAAGGATGAATACTCAAAAAAGGAAAGCCACATTCTTTAAACGCAGTAACCCTACTAAAAGTAACCCTATAGTAAAAGCACCATTTTATATGTTTTTCATGACAATGACAATTATGACTTTAAGCTAAGGAATACCGTCATCTTAATGCCTCCTTTATAACAATAGTAGAAAACAAGACGTGTTCTAAATATTATTGTTATAACTATTTTTACTATTGTTATTTTATACCGCATTCATAATACTAATGTATTTAAGCTTGATTCAGATGAAAGCTATCATCTTTCAAATTTTAGAACTAGTCTTGATGTCGTTTTCTTGAAAAAAAGAAGCTGTAGTACCATATGAGAGGTTGACCCTAATAAGATGTCCCTCGAGCAACATCATACGGTGTCTATATTTCACAGCTTATTCGTTTTGCAAGAGTTTTGCAAGAGCTTGCTCAAAGATAGATGATTTTAATGACAGAAATCTTCATATCACCAAGAAATTATTACAACAGGGTTACCGTTATCATAAGCTACGGAAAGCTTTTAGTATTTTACTACTGATCGTCTGAACTGTTAGAAAAAATACAATACGACCCTTAAAACACTTTTAAAACTTGGACTTACACACCCGGAATACTATGGAGATGTAGTTTATAAAATTCGGAAAATTAAACATACCCCTTATTTTAATCAAATTTTTGTAAAATTGGTTAAAAAGTTTATCAAAAGAGGATACGATGCGAAAAACATGAAGCACAGTGCATGTTTAGTGATTGACCCCTCTACAGTTAATTGCTACGCTTTCCCATTTGATGGTGCGATGACTACTAAAGTGTAGGACTCCATGATGCTTTTCTCCTAAACCCTACATACAACGGACGGAGGGAGTTGTTTTTTGCCTTACAGTTTCTTAGTCGTGCCCTTAAAGGTTAGGCTCTTGTTGCTCTGACTTCAGACAAGTTGTTGAGTACATTGGTGTAATTGTACCTTAAATTTACCTTAATTTTATGTTTTGCTTTATTTATCTGTTACTTTTGCACTAATGTTAGAGCCTTTCTCAGCGGGGATTTTATTTACATTGTATGGTTTAACTTGTTGAAAATAGGGTAAGTAGGAGGTTGGCATGTCCTAGACGCGTTTAAACACCCAGTTTCCTTTATTTAAGTTACTGACCGTTCCAAGGCGGTGCCCCTATTTTCAACTGGTTGTTTTGTCTGTCTTGTATTGTCTGTTGCGTATGTTTTCTTGTTTGCTGTAAGCGTTTTTCCTCCGCCCCACTCCCCCCTTTTGCCCTCTCCTTTCTCTTGCATTTACGCTACATTTTTGCATCCCCTCCCCCTTTACTTTTAGTAAGTTTTCGTGGCTCCACTTTGTTTTGGCAGCCGAATCCCAAGACGGTGCTTGATTGTTATTTTTCCCACTTGAGTGGGTGCGTTTGTATACTTGTGAGTGTATATCGGTGCCCTACTGTTTTCTTATTTGTTGCTTGTTCGTTTTTCTATGTCATTTAGTTGATCGTAGTTGTGTGTTTATCTTTGGTACATGAGTGTCTGCGCTATTGGGGTTTACGTTGTAGTACGACTGTTTTTCAAAAAATATGGTCTTCTCTTGTATATTCGTTTTTGATCAACTTCCCCTTCTGACCCCCCCCCCCCCCCCCCCCCCCACACACACACACACCCACCCCATTTCGCCCCTTACCATTTCCTTACCATGGCAATGCCACACTTGTCATGGATAAGGAGGTTAGTTATTATTTTCAGAGAATATCAGAAAAGTCATTGTTATATATGTCTGAAACTTGCATTGTTAGTGTCATACACTTTGTACTTTCTTAGTAGAAAACATTAGAGATTATCAATGGAAGAATATAGGCTCAAACTTGAAATATTTGACGCAAATTGCTTAACGTTTAACGACTTCGTTATTTTATTGACTGCCTCGGTAGCTTAGTGATGCCCTCTTCGAGTGCTGGATTAGAGAGAGAGAGAGAGAGAGAGAGAGAGAGAGAGAGACGCACAAACGAACGCATATAATTTAATTACCCTCGTCCAACAGACAGTGTTGTATTCACTGAAAAAAAAACTCGTGAGTATCAAAGACGGCGACACAGCCAAAACCAAAATTTTGACCCACTTATAATTAGAAAAATCTTCCAAATGTGACAGCTAAATAACAGTTCTTAACTTGAATTATTTAAAAGTCCAATATCTCATGGTTGGTCCTGAAAAGTTTCTACCACAACGTTAATAGCGTTTAAACAATATCGAATGCTGATACATATGTCCATTTACTCTTGTTACGGAGGGTAGATTTTAGTGACCATATATATTTTTGGATAAAAGAAATTAAACATTAACGTAGTGACTTAATTAAAAGAAACTCTTTAATGCAACATGTTTGAAAAAAAAAACATTCGAGACACAATCAAATCAATATGACATTTTCTACCATCAACACCGAGAGAGAATAAAGGTATATAACTAACAATTTCGAGTTGTATTCTTACAACAAAAATTTGAATTCTTGCATTTGTTATATTTATAAAAATGAACATCGTATAGAAGAAAAATGACAGCCCTCTGTCAATTTAAAATGTCCTAAACACCACACAAAAAGTTGCGGATATGCTTTGTATAGCACAGTTCTGGAATGGCGATTCTAAATACATACAACTTCGTTACGGAAGTGATAAAATTTACAACGAAATCAAAACATAAACCTAAAGAATATATTTTTTTCTTCTGGCATGGAAACATGGTTTTGAAATTTTATCAAATGTTTTACACCGTTGACTAAAAAACCAATAACAAAATTAGTCAACATACTACAGTACTGCCGGGCAGTGCTAAAGTATTAGAAACCTGTCACATAACATAAATTCAAAAACAATACATTTCATTTAAGACACAGTCCTTGAAACAGTACATTTTCAAACAATTACCTGCATAAAACTGAACAGCAACTAAACTAAACTACCAAATGTGGCATATATACAAACTCTGTATATAAAGCTAGTAACGGAAGTGAAAATATGTTACGGACACTGTATTACATACATAGTTAGGCCCATATAAAATCTGCTGTCTGTAACAGCTTTCTGAGCATAATATTAAAATGTCAGGGTTCTTTAGAAACAGTTCAAATGATAAAGCTATCTCATTATGCAGGGTTTCTATCCACCTACGATCACCGTCAAAGAACCCCCCGAACATTTCTAGATTTTCCTGTCTTTTATAAATATTCAATTACTATGTACGCGTCTGATTTCATTTATCCTTTTTACATCTTGGGCGAACGGGACTTTGCATTTGTTAATATATTTCCCTGATTCAGTAAGGAAATTAATCAGAACTTTATCTCGAGCCATGTCTTCAATGCAGCCATCCAGATGTCTCTTCTCGCACACAGATTTCTGTGATTTGTCAGCAACAGTTGAATTTGCATTTATCGGTTACTATTCCGATATTAATATGTTTGTCTTCCATTCTGTGAACAATTCCAACTAATTTTATAGTGTTAATAAACGTTTCCGTACTAAAATCTTCTGTATTTTAGTTTGTCACATTCATATTTCGGACGTTCAACATTCAACAGTCTCCATTGGATAATAAAATCTGTAATGATCCTTTGAAAGCAAAGAATGCAGTCAAGCAGAATAATAGTAGACTCGGTTTGATTGAGTCTGTTCAAATTATTGTAAGTTATGTGTACAACTATATCTTTTCTGCACATGGAATAAAATAGTCAAATTTCTCAAATAAAAAAAAGGAATTTCAGAGAAACCTTATTACGATAAAACAAGTCTAAGAGTACCTTATTTCATCTACATACAATATAACAAAATTTCTATGTAACCTCCGTAACATGATATCACCTCCGTAACAGAATAAATTAAGTGGTCGTCAAAAGCACATTTAAAAATAAATAATTATATATAAAGTTTTAAGTATTATATAATGACGAGGACATTACTGAAACCAGAAGGAGTCATTTTGGGCGCAGTAACTAAACAAGGACAACATCAATGCAGTCGGACTAACTATCTCACCTCTGCAAGTGTAATGTGAGGAAAATCAAGTTCTGAATCACTTTTCTACGGAGAAAGTAGTCAGAAAAATATATGTTTCTTGAATCTGAGTCAGATTTGTCATGTCTCTTTGGCCAAACTTTCATGTATGAAATTTGAATGTCGCGCTGGAATTTACGAACACGTTATCTCTTCCGTAACGGACATGTTTAAAGATGCATATTTATTGCCGCACTGTATGTTATGTATTGTTTTACGTTCAATTCAAATTGGAAAAGCAGAGAAAATGCGTTCTAACACCGTAAGACATAATTACATGCACATCATGTATTAGAATTATTTTTGTATATATTTATGAACTTATCTCATTTACTAGAAATACTGTTCCATCAATAATTTTCAAATTACACTTAAACGTATTTGCAGATTAGCCTCTGCTCCCTTTGAGTGACACATGTGAAAAACTTTTTTGTGTTTTTCGCATTTCAGTAGGCAGTTAGATCAGCTTAGATGTTATGTTACGGAAGGGATAAGTTACGGATGAGATAAAATTATTTAAATATTTGATAACCGTTCGATACCTTGATGGCATATACTGAAAACAAGCCTTCATACTGATGCATTCAAGGTATATGATACAGAGATAGAGGGAAAACCCCATTGTTATCACGAATATTTGAAGACGTCCCCGTTACGGAGGAGAGATTTTAAGTCGCGACAAAATATAGATGAACTTGAAACGATTATATCAGAAATATTTACTCATCATAAAGTAACTATGGAGTTATTTCAATAAAGTAAAATCATTTGACGGCAGTTTGAGTCACTTTTGCCACATCTTACCTGTTTCAAAAAAAACTTTGTATAAATATTAGTTCATGTTACGGTAGGTGAGTACTGTTTAGGGCGACAGTAAAATGTACGACCGGGATAAATGCATTTTGTGCTTAAATTAATGAAAATGTCTATCAACAATTACAATGAACCCTCTTTCAAAATACTGCATGTAGTTTTGGTGCACAGATGTACTCCTGTGCTATTAACAGAGTTATTATTTGGTTCAGTATACTTGGCGACATGGCAGAAATAAGCAACATGCTTATATTTCGCATCTTACTGCGCACAGAAAGTAGAGAAATAGATCGACTGATGGTACAAAAATGCAAATGATATGACTTGGCTAATGTAAGAACCTCTTTTCAAAGTAATTTATTCATCACGTGTTTGTAATAGATGAACAAGAATGCAGGCGACAAGAATTTTTCTAAAGTGGGTCATACTTTTGGTATTGACTGGACAGTCAAACTTGAAACTGATAGTAATAATATTACATGTCACACTTATTTGAATCTTATGAAATCCACATAATTAGGGGAAGAACGACAGTGATTATTTTGAAGGAAGAATGCTTGTTAACCAAGAACAGTTCCTTTGCCTTAGATTGACCCTATGTTTGTGTTTCACTATATGACACTAATGCTAGAGCCTTTCTCAGCGGGGAGTGATTTTATTTACACTGTATTGTCAACCTTATTACAAAAATACGGTAAGTGTGAGGTTGGCATGCCCTAAGTGCTTTTAAATCCCCATTTTCTTTTTATAGGTTACTGACAATTCCAAGGCGGTGCCCCTATCTTCTACTAGTTTTCTGTCCGTCCCGTACTTTGTTGTGTAAGTTGTCTTGTTTGTTGTTAGCGTTTCTTTCCTTTTTCTCCTCACTACACCTATTACCCCATCTCCCCCTTTTCCCTTGCATTTACGTTTCCTTGCATTTGCTGCCTCTCTCCTTTTACTATGAGTAAGTTATCTTGGCAATCATAATCTTGGGCGGTGCCAGGCTGTTGTTTTTTCCCGCTTGTGTGTGTATGTGTGTGTATATATCATGGGCGGTGTCCCAAAGTGCCGTTTTTCTTACTTGTCTGTTTATCAATTTATGTTAGTTTTGTTTGTATGTGTGTGTTTGTGCGTGCGTGCGTGTGTGTCTTTTGTACGCGCGTGTCTGCGACGTTGTAGGAATACTGCGTTTAACGTTGCTTTCCCTGTTTAAAATACATCCTTCACCTTCCCCCAACATCCGACCTTTTTATCTACCACTTACCACCCAACCCAGTTTATCTGTATTTGCAAGTATTTATAATGTACTTGTTGTTGTTTTTAAGCAACCAATCTACTATATTTTTTCGTTACAGCTTTTTTTGTTGTGGGCCTACTTTGCAATGCATGGTTCTGTGGCTGTGTTCGGGGTGCTCTGTGCTTCCGGGAAAAATCTACCCTATATATAACCTATTTGTTTTATATACTAGTTATGAATAAAACGATGCCGTTATAAAAACTATTTTAAATTATATAGTAAAATGCACACCATATTAATTAAATCAGAATTATTTTACTGGTTTTTTTTTAATAAGACATGTACGTGTAACAAGGTCTTCTTTTTGAAATAAAATCTACCAGAAAATTCTTTAGAAGCATAGAATGCAACCAAGCAAACTAATAGAAGACTCGATTTGGCTGATGATGGAAAGTCCAACACCCCCTAACGCTATTCATGAGTGGTAGCGAAATGTGAAACATATCTAACGCCCCCAGCATCGACCAAGCGGAGTGTTTAATGTCAAAGTCGTAGTGGGACATGTCATAGTGGGAAATAAATCATTTGAATACTAAAATGAAATAATTGTTTAACGTATAGTAGCACATCGTGCAAAACCAAAAAAGCTTCTTGATATATGTCCCGGGCGATAAACATAAAGAGGATCTTTTGTTTCAGTTTCAGATAAAACCGGCTGAACAAAAGATGCCATAAGCAAAAATGTAGGCTTTAGTGTTCATGAGTGAAATATGTTTTGTTTTACATGTAACACCAGTTAATTCTCATTTGACCATATTTTTGTCAAATGTTTTAGCAAAATTGTACCTATTTTGCATTGCTTCACATAATAAATGTTTCGTATATTTCAATAAATAATATTCACTTATGTATACGTCTTCAAACACTTGTATATCAGAATATTTATAAGACACGAATATGAATTTCAAAACAAAGCAACAATAACTGATAATGCAGTGTGACATTTGATACAACCAGGTCACAGTAAACTACACAAGATACTTAATCGATACTGACACTAATAATTCTACAATTGTCAAGGAGATAACTGCTAAAAAATTATCATATATCCCAACAAACATTTGAGGCAGACCTCTTCTTCAGAACCGCGTGTATAAATGTCTCAACAGTGAAATACAAACGACCATAGTTCATTTCGACCGGAAAGATCTGTTTATATACATTAAATATTTTGTAGAAAGTCAACGAATGTACGGGTTATTTCGCCGGATTCTTTATCCACAACTTTAACTTCAATTTCTGTTCTTCCAAAAATGAATGACACACCAAACTCTCTGTCAGTGCCCACCGATGTATCTGGTATATCAACATGCAACTGCCCAATTTTCGAGCATCCGTCTTCGGTTACAAGCTGAGGGTTCGGTGAAGACGTTGCATATACTTCAACGTGAATTCCTGATTGGTTTTCGTAAATTGGTTGAACAAGATGCTCCTCCTGCTCTTCGCCAAGTGTAACAGATTGACCTATCCGGGCTGTTATCATAAAAAGATCATAGCAAATCAAATTTCCTTCGTCGACACGTACTACTCTTGTTGGTGCATGCGTGCAAAAGGGTGACTTAAAGTGACCAACATTAACTCCGTAAGTAAATTTGCAAATCCTTTGATCAATAGCCGTTGGATTGTGACCAAAGATTACGGCTCCTTTCAGAACTGCTAATCCTGCTTCATCCGGTATAATAAGCTTAAGTTCAGGAAATGATTTCTTGACATTCATTTGCAACATCGGAGACTCTGAAAAGCCACCGACCATTAGTATTGCTTTACATCCTTGTACCGAAGGTTTACGAAGAAGCGAACCAACATGATCCACCACACTCTTGACCGATTCGTGAAATAATTGTTTTAACAGATCAACATCAACTTTAAGCTTGCCAGTGACAACTTCAACCTTTCCCTTGTACTTTGACTTTGATACTGCCTTCGGTAATTTTTTACCTGCTATCTTTTTTACTAGTTCTTTGAATGAAGCCGGTATTTGAAATGTTACTGTACCTGTGTTTTCTGGTCTTACTTCTCTTTTTTTCAATTCGAAATATCGGAACATGTCTATGAAATCCTCCATATAGTCTACTTTGAGTTTCCTCATCACATCTGAGTTACCTTTAAAGCATATTAAAAAAGCAATTTAATAGATTATATTTTCGTTTCCAAGACTGAGTGCCGTACAAAGAATGAAGTGAATATTTGTAAGTTAACTGGTGCATGTTATATCAACTGAGTTGTCAAAGCTGCAAAACATTGTCATTTCAAATGTGTATGTACGCCTGTTTCCTAACTTGCATTAACATAGTAGGTACATTTGGACTAATCACGGAAGCAAGAAAGCATCACTTGAGATGCAAATATTTACCAGCAATTTCAGTTAGAAATAATTCGAAAGCATCATCAACTTTAGTTCCTCCCCATGCTCCTCCACTTGCTTTTTCTAGCTCTTTCACCTTTCCGTTTTCCATAACTTCATGGACCGTGATATCAACTGTTCCACCTAACGTGAGCATAATTGTTCATATAGGTAATGTTCGCATAAAATAGTATACTATAATTGTCTGATTTATATTGAGCTCAATGTGTGGTTATATTGACTTTGCTGCAAAACAAAATATTATCCTCGGACGTTTTGTTGAAAGAAATAGTGACTGATCAACAAACATACACATGGAACGTAATTATCAAATTTTATACCGACAATTTTATCGTAACTCAAAGGCCAATTTCCCATTTTAGGACCAAAGCTAAACAGGGTCTGATTCATACGCGACAAAAACTTAACATAATAATGGGATTTTGAAATTATTTTGTACGAACGTTATCTTTTTCTGAAATGCACATACCCATATTCGTAGCTCATGTTTTATTGAGCTGCCATCCGCAAACGTATTGGCACAAACATTTTCCGTAATACGACAATGTCTTGCGTACATGACTAAAAGGTCAAGTGTACTCTTGAAGGTAAATGTTTACATGGCATGCTTCAGATCCTATGGTTCATCTCTTGAGGGATATAAATATTACTTCACACAGATGTTTCTATGGCGAGATTACTTATCACGTGCAACGTCCAGTCCGGTATCTCTTGAGTCAAATTTACACTTGGAGGTCAAAGTTTAACCTGCCCATATCTCTGACAATCTTTCAGGGATTTTAGAGCTATTTTGTACATATGTTACCAGGAACGCAATAGACAAAAGCCGGTAGCTCTACGTTCAATGTAACGCATAACTCTTCCATCCATCAAACGATTTTTTAAGAACATGACGCAGACAAATGTGTGAAGAATCAGCCGGTAAAACGCATTAATTATAACGTTATAAACCATTCCGTATTACTAAGGGGAAATTCAAACGAATCGTAGATGTTTACATTTATCTTTTTCTTGCAAACTTATCATTTGCGTAATAACACAGTGTCGAAACAAGATTGCGTTTTAATAATGATACATGTACATATCATTTAAAAGAAATGCATACACACAATGTTCATGTTTGTGTTGCTTGCGCAAACAATAAATTTCTGAATATTATTCACAGAAGCATAAAACAGACGTAATTCTTCAACTGCCCTTGAACTATTAGTATTAATACATTAAAACTAGAAAATGCTTTTGTAAAAAAGCGCATGTCTCCCCCAATGCAAAGTCCTATAGGCAAAAAGTCAATAGGGGTCAGGAGCGATAGTCGAAAAGACACTGATTGTTGGCTGCAATAGGGATCATCTTCTTGGCATGTCCAGTCATCCCGCTAAGTTTCAACACTCTTGGCCTAGTGGTTCTCAAGTCACTGTTCAGGCTCATGTGGCCTTGACCTTTGATCAAGTGACCTCAAAATAAATAGGGGTCATCTACTCTGCATGTCCAATCATCCTATTAAGTTTCAACATTGTAGGTCAAGTGGTTCTCAAGTTATTTCCAAAAAATGATTTTACATGAACTGGCCACTGTGACCTTGACCTTGAATAGACTGACCCCAAAATCAATAGGGGTCATCTACTCTGCATGTTCAATCATCCTATGAAGTTTCAACATTCTGGGTCAAGTGGTTCTCAAGTTATTGATCGGAACTGGTTATCAATGTTCAGGCCCCTGTGACCTTGACCATTAACGGAGTGACCCCAAAAACAATAGGGGTCATTTACTCTGCATGACCAATCATCCTATGAAGTTTCAACATTCTGGGTCAAGTGGTTCTCAAGTTACTGACCGGAAATGGTTTTCAATGTTCAGGCCCCTGTGACCTTGACCTTTAATAGACTGACCCCAAAATCGATAGAGGTCATCTACTCTGTATGACCAATCATCCTATAAAGTTTCAACATTCTGGGTCAAGTGGTTCTCAAGTTACTGACCGGAAATGGTTTTCAATGTTCAGGCCCCTGTGACCTTGACCTTTTATGGAGTGACCCCAAATTCGATAGGGGTCATCTACTTTGCATGCACAATCATCCTATGAAGTTTCAACATTATGGGTCAAGTGGTTCTCTAGTTATTGATCGGAAATGGTTTTCCATGTTCAGGCCCCTGTGACCTTGACCTTTGATGGAGTGACCCCAAAATCAATATGGGTCATCTACTCTTCATGACCAATCATCCTATGAAGTTTCAACATTCTGGGTCAAGTGGTTCTCTAGTTATTGATCGGAAATGGTCTTCAATGTTCAGGCCCCTGTGACCTTGACATTTGATAGAGTGACCCCAAAATCAATAGGGGTCATCTACTCTTCATGACCAATCATCTTATGAAGTTTCAACATTCTGGGTCAAGTGGTTCTCTAGTTATTAATCGGAAATGGTTTTCAATGTTCAGGCCCCTGTGACCTTGACCTTTGACGGAGTGACCCCAAAAACAATAGGGGTCATCTACTCTTCATGACCAATCATCCTATGAAGTTTCAACATTCTGGATCAAGTGGTTCTCTAGTTATTGATCGGAAATGGTTTTCAATGTTCAGGCCTCTGTGACCTTGACCTTTGACGGAGTGACCCCAAAAACAATAGGGGTCATCTACTCCAGCAGCCCTACAACCCTATGAAGTTTGAAGGTTCTAGATGAAATGGTTCTCCAGTTATTGCTCGGAAATGAAGTGTGACGTACGGACGGACGGACGGACGGAAGGACGGACGGACGGACGGACGGACGGACAGGGCAAAAACAATATGTCTCCTGGGGGAGACATAATTATCTTAACTTTGGCCGTTATATTGCTGGGAACAAATATGTTTAAGCTAACACTATGCTTACAAAAACATGAGTATGACCACATGTATAATGAGGTTTTGTTGACATTTTTAAACATACATGAATTGTACTTGAAATAGATATAAAAATGTCAGATATAGATCCTAAATGAAATAGAAACATTAATTGTTGACTTGTGTATAACCTAAAACTGCCATGTCAACAAGAAATATCAGGGTTATTTTCTGTTAACAATTATCTTTTGTCTTGATAAGCTATAGCATCATCGTTTTATCATTTTATTAGCAAATGTGTTTTCAACTTTTTTTCGTCATTTTGTGTTCAACAAAAATGCACGTTGAAGGCACCAACAGCAAGTACCTTTCTTAAAAACTTGCATTTTGCCGTAGCCATAGCAATGTGAAATTTAATTCAAACAAATCTGATATTACGCCTGACTCAGTTATCTTATGAAATAAGACCTGGATGGAAAATACCGTCAAATATTAGAAACATATAATTTAGAGCACGCAAATAAATTAGTTCGCTTGAAATATATCAAATGTTGTAAAGTTAAAACAAAGCTAACCTCCGGCATCCAAAACAAGGTATTTTGTCCCGACAGGGAATTGTGCTAGTGATACTTCGTCTGAACCGCATCTTTCTACCGGTAGATGGCGACAGTATAAACTTGCTGCTTCGGGTTCTAGAGCTATCGTAAGCTTCTGTCCCTGAATACCCGCCTGAAATGATACCTACATAGCATAGGTAAAGTAAACACAGAAAAGATGAACATGTTTCACTTTTTATGAACGCTTTATCATAATCTAATAATTTCTCTTTGCAAAAGGGCGAATACGATACCAGAGCGCGCACTGTCAGTGAACGTTTTAAAATGCTTGTCCGGGACCATCGTGTACAGCAAAATTGATCTGGACAGGTTATGGCCAATGTCGGAGAGTCCGTGTCTTATGAACTTGCAATTAGCACTTACCCACTTGATACGCCTATAATGGCGTTGCTTATTATCATGCGTCGTTCGATTGTGAAGTACATTTACACGTCAGGATTTACTTCTCGAAGATAATAGACAGAAACATTTAGAAAAATATAATTTCTTTATTTAGATTAATTGAAATCTAATTTTACCTTCTTTATCTTCATGAATTTGTATTTGTCTACTTTATACATTTATTCCATGCATCCTAATGTAGAATGTCAAACATAAGCATTTTGAGGATCCCTCGGCTGTTTCTGAACATTTTAAAAGCAAGGAGTATTTATTTGGCATTTTTATACGCCCGAAGGGACGTATCCTGTGACGGCGCAGGTCACTCGAACGTCCACTTTAGTATTTTCGTTTCCGTTCAATTATTTAAGAATGTTTTGACCTCTGACCCTGAGAATTACTATTTACATTGATTATGGGTAGTACATGTCTCTTTTATATTCTAATGTCAGTGGGTTAAAGGTCAAGATCACAATATAGATATATGGTTCAAACTTCAATATGCAGTCATGAAATTATATAATGTCTTAAACAGCTGAAATAAATAAAACAGTGTAACAGTCTACGTGTACCACAACAGCAATGGTTACACTGTTATTTTATAGAAGCTTTCTCTACGCTTTGCAATTACAAACTTAAACATGCATTGTCTTTAAAAGCCGAAATAAATATAACAGACTTTGAATATTAATGCCCTTAACAGGGATCACTTATAATGTTAAGTATCATATCTTGTAAATACACACAAACCTGTACAGATTGTTTCCTTGTTCTACAAGCGTTATCTACCTAAGAACTCTACCTTTTGTGCTGCTTCTCTCATAAACTGTTTTGCAGCGTCATTCCAAATTGCAGGTACAGTCAGAACCCAGTGTATATCATGTTTTTTTAGGTCTATCCCAGTAATGCTTCCTGCCGTTTTCAATAGATCATCCCTTAAGTACTTGATAGATAAGGAGAAAACTGTTTGAGCCAAAAGTGGTCTTCCATTTTGATCTTTTATCGTAACATCTCGCTTGATATTCTAAAATGGAATTTGAGATTGATGTGCCTGATGTATACAGAGGTTTTAAATGCCCGCCGTACTAATTCAATACGTAGAGTACAGATCTACGATCGCAAGGTTGTGCATTCGAACCCCTGGAGAAACATATGTTCTCCGTGACAATTTGATAAAGGACATTGTGCCCGAAATAATTTTCCTACATCTTACAGTCAAGTTTAGAAGTTGGCAGAGCTTGCGGAGATAAGGTAAGTACTGGTACAAAATCCAGAAATACTGACTAGGTTAACTGCCCGCAGTAACAGAAATAAAATACTATTACAGTTGAATAATAATGCTCAATGCAAAAGAAACAAACACGTCTGTAAATAGATTATTTTGCAAAATAAGTCTCTTCTCCATGGTTCAGATTTAGTTGAAATTAGTTAAAATTAATTTCAATTTATCAAACTTTATTTAATGCCTCTACGATATGTTATATTCAAGACCTTCACAGGTATTGCACTATCTATCAGTGAAAGCATATAACAATTTTTTTATTACGTTTTTCCCGTGCAGCATCATTTTGAATCGGCGGAAGTAGTAATACTCTTCGAGGCTTTTAGTTAATGCGTATTCTTCATATTTGTTTTCCGCTTCGTATCCAAAAGCCTCAAGTGTTTTGCCGTCGGACTTTATCATCGCACAGGTCGGTGCTGGAATAAGGTGTCTTTGTTTTGGTATATGTGATAAACAAACAATTTTGAAATGTTGACTGAAGGTTTATTTAAATTTATAAGTTTATAAGACCAAAAGGTAAACAGCTAAAACTGTCAAACAAACTCTAAGCAATAATGCAAATACTGATTCCATGCAATGTGTATTTGAAAATAACAGCGTTCATGTTGTGTATATTGTAATGTCTTTGAGTGAAGTTTTAATTTGATTTGCGAATAATAAAATATGCAAAAGACTTTTTTCTACATGGAAATAGAGTGGTGGAACCTATGCTCGCGGTATTCCTATGCTCGCGGTATTTCGATAAATATGCTCTCTGCAGAAGCGCTGATAAAAATATTTCATCATGCTATGTTCAACACCGACCAGTGGTGAAATGCCTTTGCAACAAACGTAGCGATAGCCGCGCGTGCCGCTCACGTGACGTATACAGCAGCCGATACATTTTACGCAATCTGTATCTGTCGTACAAATCTCTCACAAATATGTCAAAATCACTGAACTAAAGTTAGTTTTTTAGAAATCATGCATTACATTCGGATATAAGATACATTTAAGAGCAAGATGTGATGCATGTGACGCCCGGCTACACTACGAGTGCCTTTCGAACCATGAAAAGATCGATGTTGATCTTAGTATTTTGACAAAGTCCAAATGGTTCTTTCTGAGATGTAGGGAGGAGTAAATTTCCTACACGCAAAAGAAATGTAGAAAACATTAGCGAGTTAATCACTGTCGTTGTTTGAATCTTTAATACTTGAACATTCTGTTTTTAAACAACATTATTATACGTTTTTAAGCTTTGTTCTAATAGTGACTCCATTTCTGAAAGGGAAATATACACACAGAGGCACATACTAAATTTTATCCCCATTATTTTGTTTTTCACATAATAAATGATTAATGTTCTAAATATTTTATTCGCATATGCTTGTTTGTTCATTTTTAGCCTGCTGATTTTTTTTTCGTCCTTAGTTTAATCGATATTACATACCGCCAGCATAGGTTCCCTTCAGGGCGAATTTTCACCTTTTCACGTATGCCGTGTCGATAGCTCACAAGACGACTAAGGCACGTGATGACGCACATCAACAATATGTTTCGATAAAAGGAGGATAACTTCATGTTTTTGCATAGGCAAATCGAAATAATAATTTTTTCTTGCTTCTTTAAAAGATTATATATGTACAAAATACCGCGAGCATAGGTTCCACCACTCTATATTTTTATACGTCATTGTACATAGCCGATTATCAAGAAAACATGAAAGCTATTATCTTTATATAGTTGGGCATTATTTTACAATCATTGTGTATCTTCTATAATCCTTTAGGTAGCCTGAGTTTTGAACACGATCGACACGTATAAATGTTTTTGAAAATCCAACTTTTACAAGGGTGGGATCAAAAGTAATGCAACCAATGGTGTTAAATGACAACTAATGGTTGGATTAAAAAAAATTTATTTCAAACCTTCGAAGTTATCTCCTTTGACAGATATACAACGTCTCAATCTTTTAATCCAATCCTTAAAAGCTTTCTGATAGTCTTTTTCGGGTATATCACTAAGGAGGTTCAATATTGCAGCCCCCGACTTTTGGCGGGATGTATATTTTCTGCCTGTAAGATTTTTCTTGAAACGAGGGAAAAGGAAAAAGTCACAGGGGGCTAGATCCGGAGAATAGGGTGGGTGTTCTAGAACATATACTCCCTGTTCATTCAAAAACGACATCACAATCCCAGCCTTGTGACTCGAGGTGTTGTCATGTCAAAAATGGATGCATCAGATACCTGTCTTTGGTCGACGTTTCTGGAAATACTTGAGAATTTCTTATAAAACTTGGCATTCATTGACTTGCCTTTAGGTACAGGAACCTGGATGGCGATACCTTTAGTAGTGAAAACTATGGCATACATAACCTTTTTCACACTTGCAATCCTTTTGGCAATGCAAGGCCTTCTGGCATTTTTGGTGAGCCATACTCGGTCACTAGTTTTTCGATGCGGTTCGATGAAATGTATCCAAGACTCATCATCTGTTTCTACATTCATAAATGTTTTTGATCGTATCTTGGAAACCGTTTCAAAAGCTTATGCGCCATCTTAACGTGCGTGCGTTTTTGCTCATCAGTGAGCAAATGCGGGACCCACCTAGCATTTTTCTTCTTCAATTTCAAAATATTTCGCAGAATGCGCAACACAGATGCTTTTAAAATGCCAACCATGTCCGCAATCTGCTGAGAAGTGTATCTTGCGTCAGAAAGTACTATTTGTTTGATTTTTTCAACAATCCTTGGACTACTTGCAGACTTAGGTCTGCCAGTTTTAGGCGCATTTTTGGCAGACTCCACGCCTGCACAAAATTTCCTAACCCATCTGCAAACTGTGGAAAAGGACATTTCATTACTACCATAAATAGCACATATTTCATCATAAATGTCCTTTGAACCTCTTCCGAGTGAAGCGCAAGTCTTAATGTAAGACCTAATTTCGTTCGCATTTTTTACACTTTTACCAACCATTTTGCCTAACCGCCTACGAGTAGGGTTTGTGCAAATGTGAATTGTGAGCGAGATAATGTGTCTACATGTATAGTTTATACGTCGATTGAAAGCTATTACATCGGGGAACATGTGAAAGGGGTGAATTTTGTACTCGCGCTAAAAATAGCAGTAATCAATAGCCAGTGACATTACTTTTTATCCCATCCTCGTATTTAGAGCTGTAGAATTTACAGAATGCTGCTATCCAGTCATTTTGTTACAATTTTTAGAAAATTTTTGAAAAATGAGTTTTTAAACAAAAGAAAAAATTTACGTTCAGTGCACATTAGGCCAGTTTTGGTTTATGAAGTTTTCAATGAAAATTCACGTAAAATTCTTATAACGGCCTATGTGTTATCAACATCTTGCACACTTTATAATTTGCAGAAGTTTTGCATTTACCAAGGCTTGTTACAATAAGCAAATTAAGACGTTTTGTTACCACTCTTTAAGTAGAATTGAAATGTGTTTGTCTATTTTTATGCAAATTCCAGTTTCATTTCTGTAACATTTTTTTTTAAACCAGTATTGCCTCCAGTTGTTTGCTCTAATAGATGTTTTGTACAAATAATATTTACTTTTCATTGAGACCATTTGACCTCCATTCCATTGTTTGGCTGACACTTTAAGTGGATCTCTGTCGAAGTCGTGCTTAAAAGAAAATGCAAACCCAGAAAACGTTGTCCCAAAATCAATAGCTGCTACTAACAACGACATCACCAGTGCTTATCAAAACTAACCAAAGCTATAAGAAGACCATCAGGTCTGTCGTACAAACAAAATGTATCTGAAAAAAAGGAATACATCTGTGTTTATACGATTTTTTCAACTTGTTTGTATTCAAAAGATCTATGGTTCCATTGACTGACTACACTTCGGGTTTTGTTGTTCCAATCGTGTACAGTTTATACTTTTTTCAAACTTCAGTCTTTATTCTCCATCTTAGCTTTATATCAAGTAAACAACGTAATCATCATTTTCATGGTTATACAGTGGATAATGGCGGCATATCATATAAACAAATTGCAGTTCAATGGAGAACGACAAACATATTGAATACAGCAGTCTGATAAAAGTATGTAATACTACAAAGCATATACAATGGTGATAATGTATGTGTTCTATCAAGAGAAGCTGGTTCTAATTAAATGTGTTTAGAAATATATGTGGTAAAAATATGTTCAGTTAATAATGTATCATAATAAAAACATCCTGAGTTAATCAATCTTCTGGGCTTAAATTTTGTTAGTCTTCCAAATATATATGATTGACAGATTTTACCAGGAAAGCAAGATTCTGGTTGTGAATTGGGCAAGTATAGTTTAATCTTTTTTGAATAATAACGAGCTTAGATGAATCGAAAAATTTGAAATATTTCAGCTTCCTTGTCGATTTTATTTAAACAAACACATTTACACAAAAAAGGAGCTCTAGACTACATTATTCTTGCACACCTTTATTCTATCGTATTTTGTATCAAAGTTAGATTAACTAATCTCCTCTTATGTTTTACATGTTAAGGGTACGAATCTGATGTATACTGTAAATGACAATTATTAATATAGAAACATAAAAACTTACAGAAATGAAATTTGTCCCAATATATTTTTCGTAATATTCGGAACAGGAATTAAACGTAATTATATAATTACGAAAAGTACCACAACACTATAGAAACCTAATGGAAGAAAAAACTGCGTTATTATTACAGACATTGGCCGTGGTATCAATTATATGAATATCGAAAGAACATGTTTAAGAAGAAAAAGGTAATTATGCATTGTCCTAAAATACAGTTTAAAATGTACCCAAAACTATTTACAATGGCGGGGAAATCAAATGTTTAAATCGTTTTGTACCCGTTGCATCAGCGTGATGTGAGATAATATCGCTGTTTACTTTTCTAACATGTATGCTAGGTTTTATCAAAAAGTTAGAGCGCAAGTTTGTGTTGCTGTATAGGAAAATTTCTTTAATCAGATCAAGATAGTTTTTTTATATGACAGGTGGTTCAATAAACTCTTAAAATTTTGTTACAATTAAAACTTAAACTGCTTGTTGGTTACTACGTGCTATTCACATAGTATTACCGTTGATAATTGGCTTATCCTTGCCTACCTACCGGAGAAAGAAAGGTTGTGCCGAGTTACCGTGTAAACAGTTACCCGAGATCCGGATATTCCAGTATGCATCTACAACCATTGATAGAATCTTTTCTTGCATGTAATGTCTAACAAAAATAGTTCAGATCGAATCCAACAAATCATTTACTTACAGTACTACTTTCCTTACATTAGTGAATTAAAGCGATTAAACTTTAGGTTCGTAAACAGGTAGTAGGTAATGTCGTTGCAGAGACAAAAACGACGCAATAGTTGCGGTTTTTGTTTGCCATTTACAGTGAAATGTTATGATTCATTTGTAAATTTACCTTCTGTGAATTGAGAAATATATTATAAGGGACAAAGAAGAGCTATCAAGGTATTTGGTTAGTATCCAATTTTACGTATAAAATAATGCACGAAATTATTTTTTAAACGTCATTTACAGCATGATAGCCATCTTATAGCCCATAGTGTAATATGGAGTTTTCCAGCACTGGCAAAATCTATGGAAATTCCAGTCCGGTATGTAAGAAACTACTGTCTGTAGCGTTTTCTGTGAGTTGGCTTTTCTAAGACAACCCATACCGACCTCCAAAAACACACAGAACGTGTAATTAGGTAAACGTTCTTAAAGATTTCGTACATAATATGCCATATACATTTGCTTCTTGTGTATCAAAAAAAATTATAAGAAGATATTTTGGGAACAAAGAATGCAACAAAAAATGAAAGCAGACTTGGTTTGACCGAATCTGTTCATGACAGGCAATGGAAAGTGAAAGTGCTTTTAGAGGAATTTTATTACAAAGATACTAAATAGACTCCATGATCACAAAGGATCCGAAAACATAAAAGCACTAAATCCAAGTATGGGGAGACATTTTACGGCTTCAACTTGTAACTTAAGAGACTGTTGTTGTGATCATTAATATAATATATTAAACGATCCTTTGGAAGCATAAATTGCTACCAAGAAAATATTGGTGGATTTGGTTTAATTGAGTCTATTGATTAGATGTAATAGAAAGTGCTACACGTAAGAAATAGAATCACATGACCATACAGTCAGTGTTGATGGTATCATTGTTTGGACATCTAATTATACAAAAAAGCCGACGTCGCCTTCACACAATGAAATGCTGTGTGATTTATAAAAAGGAAGATGAATACCATAAACGTGTTATTGAATTGCATAGGGATCATGTAAGATCTTTCTGTCAAACTTGATGCAAAAAGTAAGATTTTCGCCATCTTCGGACAGGCTTTGATAATCCAAGAAAAATACAATTTCAATTGGTTAAAGTATCAGAATTTCTCATTTATGTAAGCAACAGTAGGCAAAAAGAGTGGGCTTTCTTTTAAGTAATAGGGAATTATCATTGAAAGATTGATTCCAGTTAATAATAAACCAGAAATAGTCATTTGAATTGATACCGTCGAATCTTTGCTAGGTACAAATATTTGAAAAAGTTGATTCCAAAATTTTACAAAAGTGATATCAAATTTCCGAATGGTTCAAGCGGCTAGGGTATTTCAACACTTTTATGAAAATGAATTTGGATCAACACATCAAAATTCAGAAAAACTAGAAATGAATTAAGAAATACGTTTACCTGTAAAATAGTTACTGGGTCTTTACTCCAAAATAAATCATCAATGTAAGTTACATTCAAATACTGAAATATTTCAAATACTATATGAAGCAGATTAGATAATTTTCTCATTTGAGATAAATGTGTTACTTTAGAATGGGCACGGCTGCATACCAGGTGATTGCCTTGTTGATATCAATATACAATTCATAGATAACAAAGGAGGTCAACAGTGTTTTTAAATAAGAGCGTTGCATGCAAATACTAATCCCCAATGATAACGTGATTCCCGCCGAAACGCGAGGACGAGTCTAAATCATGATAACTGATGAAATAACCATTCATAATGCTTGCACATTACTTGACAAGCAAATATTAGTATTTCTTTCATTTCAAATATCCACTAAGTATATGGCAACATAGCTCAGTTGGCTAAAATGCAGACAATAATTGGGTGTAAGCAGATCGTTTCGTGGGTTCGAATCCTCACAAGGGTTGTTCTTTTTTCCATATTTTTTTTTTGTTTTCCCTATTCGTTTTTATTTTTGCTTCCGTATTTTTGTTTCTTTCTTTGATGGTTTGTTGTCGAGCACGCTTGCGGTGAGCTCGATATAGTCGCCACTTTCGGTGTATGTGCGTGCGTGCGTGCGTCCGATTTTGCCCGGACCATAACTTTGACATGCATGGGCCAATCTTGTTTATATTTCGCATTAATGTTTAACTCAATGAGAAGGCGTGTCATGCACAAACCCCATGTTCCTATCTCAAAGGTCAAATTGAAGTTTGTCCGGAGCATTTCTCCTTCATGCATGGTAGGATTTTGATGTAACTTGGCATGAATGTTCACCATTATAAGACGGAGTGTCATGCGTAAGAAGCAGGTCCCTAGGTTCAAGGTCAAGGTCACACTTAGAGGTCAAAGGTGCTGTTAGGCTCGACATTCTGCTCGTGGGCATACTTGTATTTGTATATATGTCTTTTATATAACACACTGGTATGTTCATTATTTGCATGGCTAAGTGCATGCATTTAATCAATATCATCTTTGTTATGTAATAAACTATTCTGATCTGCCATATCGCCTTTAGATACCTCTCTGTTGTGTTGTCACGGAGCTCATGAAAGAATCTTGATTTTTATGCAATTTAAAGTGAAATAAAAATTAAAAGAAAAATTAAATGTCGATGCCGAGTTTCGAACCCACACGGCAAAAGATCTGTTGAACTTGGACTGTATGCTTTACCACTGAGCTAATTCGTAATTAGTATAAAACTTGGAAATATTTAGATTGTAACATGTTAGGAAAATGTTGAATTCCCTATGTTCCATTATAATCTATTTATAGTCATGTTTGTAAATATCAAGTTATCGTTGGGGCATAGTACTTTAACAATCTTTACATTTTGCGGGCCGTTGGTTCGAATCGAGACAAGTGTTTTTTTCCAGTTTCTCTTCAGGGTAACCACCATAATCATTCATTTTTCCTGGAATATATTAATACATTTAGATAGAAATATTATTAAATTAATTTCTGTTTAAAGATGACTAGGCATCAACTCTATGTAAACACATCGTATTATGAATGCATAGTCACGAAAACACTCCGAAATTTCGTGCAGGTTAAATTCCTCTCTGGTATATTGCAAGTATTAGTGTTGTCAACATGTCCGAGTCGTCCACGTCTTTTATTGCAAAGAAAACATCGTTCAGTATAAGAATGATGCTAAATGCGTACTACAAAATGTTCTGAAGGTTATATCAAGCATCATCATTTTTCCATATTTCAGTTCGTTATTGTATACCGTAGTGCTATTGCTAGTAGTATTATTGCATTTCGATTATTTTCAATTGTCTTTGAAAAAAATGTAATTAAAACATACAGAAAAAAAAACAAAGATTTAAAATGTTTAAATCACGGTGGGAATCGAACCAACGCGACAATGGAAATAAAAATATCGCACATGTAAGGCTAACGCTCTAAGGCTAGTACTAATCTTCTACTTCAAAGTGCGCGTTCCTACGGTGGTATGTTTAGGACATGCAATTGTTTTTTTTTTTTAGGATTAAATTATCTTGAGCGATCAACATCTTATCTTGTGCGTACGACATCTTATCTCGAGCGATCAACATATTATCTTGAGCGATCAACATCTTATCTCGACCGATCAACATCTTATCTCGAGCGATCAACATATTATATCGAGCGATCAACATATTATCTTAAGCGATCAACATCTTATCTCGAGCCATCAACATCTTATTTCGTGCACACAACATCTTATCTTGAGCGATCAACATCGTATCTCGAGCAATCAACATATTATCTTGAGCGATCAACATCTTATCTCGAGCAATCAACACATTATCTTGAGCGATCAACATCTTATCTCGTGCGCACGACATCTTATCTTGAGCAAGCAACAATTACATCTTACCTTGAGCGATCAACATATTATCTTGAGCGATCACAATCTTATCTCGAGCGATCAACATCTTATTTCGTGCGCACGACATCTTATCTCGAGCGATCAACATATCATCTTGAGCGATCAACATAAAAATTATTATCTTGAGCGAGCAACATATTACCTTGAGCGATCAACATATTATCTCGAACGATCACCATCTTATCTCGAGCGATCAACATATTATCTTGAGCGATCAACATCTTATCTCGAGCGATCAACATCTATTTCGTGCGCACGACATCTTATCTTGGGCGATCATCATATTATCTTGAGCGATCAACATCTTATCTTGAGCGATCAACATCATGTCTCGAGCGATCAACATATTATCTTGAGCGATCGACATATTATTTTCAACGATTAACATCTTACCGTTTCACATGTTTCCAGGTTTAGAAATTTAAATGCACAAACTGATAAAAAGGCAGCAAAAAATCAGTGATGACGCAAAGAAATAAATTTAAGTCCTTGACAAAAAAAAATTAGTATGTAGGCTTCGCCTATATATTAAAGAATTTCCTTGTTTTCATTTAATTCATGCAGGCAACTTTTCTGCGTGAATTTATCAATCGAACTGAAATTTGTTGCTTTTCTAACATGCAGTATGTATCATTGGTTATGTTCATTTGATTTGGAAGGAAGGATGACCAATTATATGCATTGCTCTCCCAAATGATGTGATAAACTTGTACATATACTTGTGGGAGGTTTAAATAACAGCGAAATAGGCGGGACCTTAATTAACAACGTGTCCGTATGTTTTACTGATGACCTTATATATACAAGATGTCGTGCGCTCAAAATAAGATGTTGATCGCACATGATAAGATGTTGATCGCTCAAGATAATATGTCGATCGCTCGTGATAATATGTTGATCGCTCGAGATAATATGTTGATTGCTCGAGATAAGATGTTGATCGCTCAAGATAATATGTTGATCGCTCAAGATAATATGTTGATCGCTCCAGATAAGATGTTGATCGCTCGAGATAATATGTTGATTGCTAAAGATAATATGTTGATCGCTCGAGATAAGATGTTGATCGCTCAAAATAAGATGTTGATTGCTCGAGATAAGATGTTGATCGCTCAAGATAGTATGTTGATCGCTCGAGATAAGATGTTGATCCCTCAAGATAACATGTCGTACGCACGAGATAAGATGTTGATCGCTCAAGATAAGATGTCGTACGCACGAGATAATTTAATCTTAAACAAAAAATAACATATGTCCTAACACATACCACCGTACGTTCCAGTTAGTAGTATAATATAAAAGTGTGTACTTAGATAATGATAATTATCGATTACCCTCCTGACTTGGACTCGTCCAAATAGTCACTCCGAAGATATCAGACACGGACTATACATATATTTAATTGGTGTTTGTTGCAAAATTATTGGAGCGTGTCGAACTTAATTGATTTAAGCAATTCTGCATGTAAAACATGTATACATTGACTTATTTTGTAAATATGCGTGTTAAGGTGATGTCACTTTTTGAATTTCCGGTGAATAACAAAAAACCAAAAAATATTCAGTTCTTTCCAAAACCTGTTATATTATGATTCAACAAAATAGTTTCCATTGTCTACCAGAAAGGAACAATTCTTATATCTTAATATTGAGATTTGATACCTTTATAACAGACAGTAAACTAAAACAATAGACATTCATATGTGACGTCGGTGAGCTCAACAAAGCAATTTCAAGCACAAATATTAATGTGGAATGTAAAGTAAGTTACACACTACAATATCCGTCCAAGATACTTTCAAAAACAATGCATTTGCAGAATTGAGAGATAAAAGTAATTTTGACAGCTCGTGAAAACTAATGACAAATTTTGACAGGTATGTGATGACTCGTGACCTAATTAATTTTTTTCTGTTATTTCTAAATTCCAGTTTGATTTTCATAAAATGGGTATTCTTTATTGTAGCTTACAACTCGTACATTAAAACAATAAAAGAATATATTGTTACCTCACTGTCGTTTTGTCTATCCATCTCTCGTACGAATTCCTATTGTTTCAGTCATTTGTCAGTAATTAGAGCAACTCACAGTGTTGCAATCATACAAAACACATCCCTTATTTTCACATAGATATTGAGGATTTATCTAATGAGCACATGTATTGGAAACACAATTTCAATACCGACTGTGTATTGTAATAATGCTAAACTATCTCAGCCGTGACATCTCCTTAAGTACAAGGTTGAAGCCCTGACAACAATACAAAAGTGGATAGAATGCCCAAGTAAACAGGTAGATTTTTCTTAAACAATTATAGTTGACGATTTCATTCCAGTTTTCTCATACAATGTTTTGAAGCTTATGGCAGAAAACGCTGGACCGTAACAAATTGTATTCATTGCTTATATGCTCGTATTCATTTGTAAATACTTTTTAAAACATGCAGATGTTAGCCAGTAAGACGTTCATATGAAATAAGGCAAAGCGTCAGAACGAATTTGTTGCAACGAAACTATTTACTTCTCAAAAGAAGTTGGGAGATTCGTGAGAAAGTATTTAAATAAGGAACGAAGGTAGTAATTCAGTGATCATGCCTCTTAGTCACACTGAAAGTAGTCCATATCAGTATACAATATATCATCATGCTATTTTCCCGCCTAGTAAAGGTCATTGTCTTGCCATATATAAGCTTTATTGATACTTTAATGAAAAGAAGATTTTTGTGTATGTTTTTAAAGCTTCATAATGTTATATCATTCCAAGTTTGTGTAGAACCAGCTGGGTATCCCAGTCACGTGACCATGGTTTCACTGATTACTGAAATCCTAATGTATTTTGTTATTTATTGATTTTCTATAGACAGACCTATAATAGGAATAAGAAAACATCGGTCGAAAATAAGTTCCCATTATTTGCGAAAATTCGTGTAGAACGAGTGCTTTAATCACATTTCCTTCACTGCTAGAATACATTCTGCATGAAATGGGACGGTTTTCATGTTTGTAAACCCCAGATGACAAGTTTTGCAAATCGAAACTGTAAATGGGTGTTTATTGTGCGAACAAGACCAACTATGCACCATTTTGGGGTAATACGCCACAACTGACTGGCATTTCACTAGGAACTATTCAACCCCCTATTTTCTTTGCATTTTTCGTTTATTTATGACAGAACTTTCATGAAAACTAGGTGTAGGAAAAAGTGATGTTCTCTGAAGGTATGTAAAGACGACCTGAAGTTGTCGTTTTTTTATATGAAACAAAGAAGGATTTGAATTACTGACCTTTAACCTTCAAGACAAAGACTATCTCGCAAGAAGTTAAAGGCTGGAGATGCTTTGCATTGCCATTTTACATTGAAAATAGTGGTACCGTTCTGTCCATTTTTTTTGCTAAACCGCTGACAATCGACTTATGTACAATAATTTACTGTAACCAAAATTTTAATGATATTTAAACCTTTGGCATTTCTTGCAGGTACGAATGTAGTAATTTTCTAGATATGCCTCTGAAGAGCCGATTACACCGTGACGTTATCTGCCTTACTTCGTGTTTGCTTAAGAATATTACTGGCATGAATTTTCAATTTTTTTCAAGATTTTTTCTTTACAAATGTTTTCATTTTTCCCATCTAGCTGGAAACATTTCTTTAGGGTCTTATAATTTATAAGTAACTTAGAGCAACCGGATGACGTTCTCTCTTCACTGCAAAGAAAACACTTTCTCAACGATAGCTGCTGCTTTCTATCTTTCAGTGAAAGTTTTAAAATGAAAGTTTTCATATTACTCATTGTTCTCTGTTAAATGCATTACTTCTCAGATGACACAGACCTTTTTTCTGTCAACAAAAAGAAACACTAAAATTGTGTTCATCTACAAAGTTTATAGAATATTAAAATAGTTGATATAGAAATTATTTGATATTAAAGTATCTAATGTGTCATTGTTTTCAAAATTGGTGACATGACCTTTGACGTGGAAAGAACAAAATCGTATTACAACGGCTCTAAGCAACCATAAAATCAAATTTCAAACGTTACAACGCGATTATATTGTACGCATGTAGATCGATAGAGAAATGTTTCAACATCTTTTTTATAATAAAACCTTTCAGAGTTTGCGATTGCGGATACTACAAGGTTATTTTTGTCTTTGACTCCCGATTAACTTGAATCTGAAACGTTACGTGTATAATATTGTTTTATTGTATGGTTAAATCTTAATAAAATAATGTTGTCCTGTAAATAATAAGCTTACATTAACGGAACATCTTAAAGCTTACGAAATGATAAAAGCTTATAGCTGATAATTATGATTATATAACTCATTGACCTTTAATCACATCTGACCTGGACCTGTTCTTTATTCTGAAGAAAACTGTTGGATATTTCTGTACTGTCAAATGAAATGATAATTACGCAAATTTAAACAAATATGAAATAACGGTGCGGAAGACAAGAATCTGATAAATGTGTTAGGACATTTACACGTATAGTGAGGACTGAAAGACGGACTGAAATATTGAACAAGAGCTCGTCGAGTCGAGGAGCACTAAATGCGCCCCATCTCCATTGCTTTAACCAAAAACAAAAAGAAAAAAATTCTTACAAGGTACAGATATGTCAAAATACACCTAAAAAATTGGAGGTACCATCAATGTTGTACCACAGAAGAGTGGTCTCAGTTTTTCCCTACGGCCAATAATAAAAAAGTTACTAAATAAGCTATTTATAGTAACATAAAAGGGAAGTAATAAAAAAAACTATTGTAAGCAAACAAAAGAAGGATCTGCCAAATAAAAACAAGAGCACTGCAATGCAACGCAAATGCAGAGCAATATTCACATAAGACATAGTCATATGACCTTTGACCCCTAAGTGTGACCTTGACATTGAATTTAGCCATCCGAAACATGCGTTCTGCACATCCTTTCAATGAGTGAACACTTGTGTCAGGTTTCTTTGAAATCCATCAAGGGGTTCAAGAGTTACAGAGCGGAAGGGAAATTGCTAACCAACACACAGACAGACAGACGGACACCGAGGCATAATACATCCCTGGGGCGTATAAAAAGAATCGAGATCTTATGGTGATACAGGCTGTGTGCAAGTCTGGTTAAAATCAAATCATAAATGAAGCTGCTATTGTGCAGACAAGGTCAAAATAGCCAATTTTGGCCCTTTCAGGGGCCATAACTATGGAACCCATTATGGGATCGGGCCAGTTCAAGAAAAGAACCAAGATCTTATAGTGACACAAGTTTTGTGCAAGTTTGGTTAAAATTAAATCATAAATGAAACTGCAATTGTGCAGACAAGGTCAAAATAGCTAATTTTGACCTTTTCAGGGGCCATCACTCTGGAACCCATTAAGGGATCTGGCCGGTTCAAGAAAGGAATCTAGATCTTATGGTGACACAAGTTTTGTGCAAGTTTGATAAAATTCAAATCATAAATGAAGCTGCTATTGTGCAGACAAGGTCAAAATAGCTAATTCTGACCCTTTCAGGGGCCATCACTCTGGAACCCATAATGAGATCTGGCCAGTTCAAGAAATGAATCAAGATCTTATGGTTATATAGGTTGTGTGCAAGTCTAGTTAATATAAAATCATAAATGAAGCTGCTATTGTGCAGACATGTCAAAATAGGTAATTTTGGCCCTTTCAGGGGCCGTAACTCTGGAACCCGTTATGGAATCTGGCCAGTTTAAGAAAGAATCAAGATCTTTTGGTGATACAAGTTGTGTGCAAGTTTGGTAACAAGAGGACCATGATGGTCCTGAATCGCTCACCTCTTCCCACATGACCCAGTATTGAGTATGACGTCGTTTTTTCTATTATTTGACATAGTGACCTAGTTTTTGAGCTCATGTGACCCAGTTTTGAACTTGACCTAGATATTATCAAGATAAAAATTCTGACCAATTTTCAAGAAGATCCATTGAAAAATATGGTCTGTAGAGAGGTCACAAGGTTTTTCTATTATTTGACCTACTGACCTAGTTTTCGAAGGTACGTGACCCTGTATTGAATTTTACCTAGATATCATCAAGGTGAACATTCTCACTAATTTTCATGAAGATCTCATGAAAAATATGGCCTCTAGAGAGGTCACAAGGTTTTTCTATTTTTATACCTACTGGCCTAGTTTTGACCGCACGTGACCCAGTTTCGAACCTGACCTAGATATCATCAAGGTGAACATTCAGATCAATTTTCATGAAGATCCATTGAAAAATATGGCCTCTAGAGAGGTCAAAAGATCTTAATAATTTTAGACCTACTGACCTAGTTTTTGACCGCAGTTGACCCAGTTTCAAACTTGATCTAGATATGATCAAGATGAACATTCAGACCAACTTTCATACAGATCCCATGAAAAGTATGGCCTCTAGAGAGGTCACAAGGTCTTTTTATTATTTAACCTACTGACCTAGTTTTTGACCGCACATGACCCTGTTTCGAACTTGACCTAGATATCATCAAGGTGAACATTCTGACCAATTTTTATGGAGATCAATTCACAAGTATGGCCTCTAGAGAGGTCACAAGGTTTTTCTATTTTTAGACCTACTGACCTAGTTTTTGACCGCACATGACCCTGTTTCGAACTTGGCCTAGATATCATTAAGATGAACATTCAGACCAACTTTCATACAGATCCCATGAAAAATATTGCCTTAGGAGAGGTCACAACGTTTTTCTATTATTTGACCTACTGACCTAGTTTTTGACGGCACCTGACCCACTTTCGAAACTGACCTAGATATCATCAAGATGAACATTCAGACCAACTTTCATACAGATCCCATGAAAAATATGGCCTCTAGAGAGGTCACAAGGTTTTTCTATTATTTGACCTACTGACCTAGTTTTTGAAGGCACGTGACCCACTTTCAAACTTGACCTAGATATCATCAAGGTGAACATTCTGACCAATTTTCATGAAGATCTCATGAAATATATGGCCTTTAGAGAGGTCTCAAGGTTTTTCTATTTTTAGACCTACTGACCTAGTTTTTGACCGCACATGACCCTGTTTCGAACTTGACCTAGATATCATCAAGATGAACATTTAGACCAATTTTCATACAGATCCCATAAAAAATATGGCCTTAAGAGAGGTCACAAGGTTTTTCTATTATTTGACCTACTGACCTAGTTTTTGAGGACACATGACCCACTTTCGAAACTGACCTAGATATCATCAAGATGAACATTCAGACCAACTTTCATACAGATCCCACGAAAAATATGGCCTCTAGAGAGGTCACAAGGTTTTTCTATTATTTGACCTACTGACCTAGTTTTTGAAGGCACGTGACCCAGTTTCGAACTTGACCTAGATATCATCAAGATGAACGTTCTGACCAATTTTCATGAAGATCTTGTGAAATATATGGCCTCTAGAGAGGTCACAAGGTTTTTCTATTTTTAGACCTACTGACCTAGTTTTTGAAGGCACGTGACCCAGTTTCGAACTTGACCTAGATATCTTCAAGGTGAGCATTCTGACCAATTTTCATTAAGATCTTGTGAAATATATGGCCTCTAGAGAGGTCACAAGGTTTTTCTATTTTTAGACCTACTAACCTAGTTTTTGAAGGCACGTGACCCAGTTTCGAACCTGACCTACATATCATCAAGATGAACATTCTGACCAACTTTCATAAAGATCCCATGAAAAATGTGACCTCTAGAGTGGTCACAAGCAAAAGTTTACGGATGCACGGACGCACAGACGACGGACACCGCGCGATCACAAAAGCTCACCTTGTCACTTTGTGACAGGTGAGCTAAAAATTAAATCATAAATAATGCTGCTATTGTGCAGACAAGGTCAAAATAGCTAATTTTGGCCCTTTCAGGGGCCACATCTCTATAACCCATAATGGGACTTGGCCAGTTCAACAAAGGAACCAAGATCTTATGGTGTTACAAGTTGTGTGAAAGTTTGGTTAAAATAAAATCATAAATGAAACCACTATCGTGCAGACAAGAAATTGTGGATGGACAACGGACGAAGGACAGTCACAAAAGCTCACCCTGTCACTATGTGACAGGTGAGGTAAAAGGTAGGTCAGTAGGTCATGATTAAGACTATTCAAGATGAGTTTTGAAATCTGTATTAAACATTATACTTTTTGTCAAAATTTCTTTGTAGTTGCTTCAAAATCAAATGCCTATGTAAAACAATAGACCTCACGGGTGAGCTAAACAACTGACTGAGGCTAAACATTACATAAAGAATAGACAGACGGACACAAAGACAATGCCCACTTTTGCAGGGATACAAATCAAAGACAAAAAAACATTAAATACATATGAGCCGTGCCATGGGAAAACTAACATAGTGGGTGTGCGACCAGCATGGATCCAGACCAGCCTGCGCATCCACGCAGTCTGGTCAGGCTCCATGCTGTTCGCTTTTAAAGCCTATTGGAATTGGAGAAACTGTTAGCGAACAGCATGGATCCTGACCAGACTGCGCGGATGCGCAGGCTGGTCTGGATCCATGCTGGTCGCACACCCACTATGCTGGTTTTCCCATGGCACGGCTCATATATATGAAGCGTTCCATGAGGAAATCTGTTTTAGTGACATGATAATTATAATTACTGCCTAATTAGTAGTTCAAAATACTGGAAAATTATTGTTTTTCTTATGTTCATACAGAAACTAGAAACAGGTATATTGTAATAGAGCTATCTAAGGCAAATCAAATTCTACCATGTTTTACAAATAAATGTAATTTATGTTGTCATAGCAAAGGAAATTCCAGAGCACCCATGCATCTTGAAAATATAGAGGTGTATCGGGATATTATTAAAGCCCGTGATGAATCCAAAAATATACGGTCAAGTTATTTTTCAGTAAAAGTTCATAAATATTCAAATACATTTTGATTACCGGTAGTAAGTGATAATAATTTGTTGCATTAATTAATGACTTGAAAAATACATGTCATGCACGACGTCATACAGCTTTCATGACGTTCTTAATGTCATGTCTCAAAATGCCTTCGATGACCTACTTAAAAGCATTGTAACTCTTGAAATAGTGAAAGTAATTACATCAAATTTTAAGATTTGAAAAGAAAAAGAATGTTTTTCATGAATATTTTGTAATCTTAATTTTGAATTTTTTGTCACTAATACAGGTTTTCTCACGGAACAGCCCATATATATATATTGACTGCATTTCAATTATTTGTAGATTTCTGGTATTTCCACGTAAATGCTTGTTTGATAAGAACATATCTTATCATTTAAATAATCAAGTGTCCACTTCATACCGCAAATCACTGAGGTTCAGAACTGATTAAAAGACTATATTATACACAAAAGGTTATTCAAATATGAATCCATCCATTAATTTACAAAACTTTTAATACAATGAATCAATTGTATGGCACGGGCACCATGGAATATCTTATTATCAGACTGGAGAGAAAAAATAATAAGTATGAGATAAACATACTATTTTATTTCTTTTATATTACATTTCTTAGAAAATGTGTTGAGCAAAATCTTTTTTTTTACTGGAATTGTAAAGTGAAAAAAATGGAAATTATATGTAGGAAGTCTTTAAAATAATGTAAACTCAAACTTGTAAAACAAATAAATCTTTTGTACTATCTTATAGCAATAGGTACAAAGTTTGGTTGAAATCTAACAAGTGATCAATGAAAATGTCTAAAGTTCCATACAGATAAATCAATCTGAATTAAAGGCTTTTTTTCTGTCAAAAGTATTAATGTCCAACTTTCATTTGATGAGTCATGTTGACACTATTTTTATATGAGGGACTGCAAAGAAATGAACTAAAAATGTATTTGTCTGTTTCCTTCACTATGGAGAGATACAATTTCAAAAAAGTTTTTTTTTAAAGTGTAAGTGTTAAAGATTATTCTTTCCTGTATTTTTTCTTTGTCACTTCAATCACTCATTCTGTATTAGGATATACCTTTGTCAGTTCTGTATTCATTAAAAGATAATGCATAATCATAATCCTTGAAAACTAACACATCCAGTCACATATGTTATAAACGCCTGCAGGAGTGGAACACCTTCACCATTCACTGAGCTGCAATGAAGAAACAAAATCTACAGGAATCTCCTTTGGAAACATGTAAGTGGACTTGGTTAGCAGGTGCTGTTGATTAAGAAATAATAAGTTCCCAAAACATGGTTTATCGTAGAATAACCTGTGTTTTGAGTTCTTATGCATAAGAATATATCACAAAGTCCATAAGCCTGAGTGATATATTATTTTGCATAAAACAAAAAACTCGAGTTATTCTACGATAAAACACACTTGGGAACTCGTTATTTCAATTCTAACACGACATACTAGTTTCAACAGTTAGAAAACAAGAGCTGTCACTAATGGTGACAAATGCCCCCACAGTGCCTTGACCTTTAACCTAGTGACCTTGACATTTGACCTGGTGACCCCAAAGTCAGTCGGGGTTGTGTACTCAATAAGTACTATCAGCATGCGAAGTTTGAAGGTCCTGGGTGCAGTGGTCCGCGAGTAAAGTGCCTTCATGCAAAAAGTTAACGATGGCCCCTGTGACCTTGACCTTTGACCAGGTGACCCCAAAGTCAGTAGAGGTCGTGTACTCAATAAGTACTATCAGCATGTGAAGTTTGAAGGTCCTGGGTGCAGTGGTTCGCGAGTAAAGTGCCTTCATGCAAAAAGTTAACGTTGGCCCCTGTGACCTTGACCTTTGACCTGGTGACCCCAAAGTCAGTAGGGGTCGTGTACTCAATAAGTACTATCAGCATGTGAAGTTTGAAGGTCCTGGGTGCAGTGGTTCGCGAGTAAAGTGCCTTCATGCAAAAAGTTAACATTGTGACAAACAAACGAACTAACGGACGGACAGTTGAAAACTAATATGTCTCCCTTTGGGGGCATAAAAATAGTAACTGCTTTTTACGACCATGCTACGCCCCTGGATCGGATGACGTCATTGCCACGAGTGGTTTATTGCAGAATAACCCGAGATAGATTTTGCTCTACATGTATGTAGGTTATTTGCTGGTCGTGTTAGAATGAGAGGTAATGACTTGGATGCACAAATAAAGTGTAACAGATTCTTTCATTCTTTTCCACTGTTTCAATTACATTTTCAGAATTTTCAATATGATGTAATAAAATACCAATATTATATTTCTTTCTAATGAAATTAATAAGGGTTAAAAGAAACCTTTATACTTATCAGTTTGAATGATCAAGAATAATTCATTCTAAAGGAATATTTTTCAACATTAATTTTAGGACTGCATTTTTGGTGTTCTCTTTAATTTTGACTTACATGTACATGTACTAAGAAAGAATATGGAGTAAGACATCATACACACCTGACAAGAAAAGGCTGTGGAAAACAGTGATGCGTTTTATTTCTGTATTTTAAAACTGTCATAAAGCTCTTCAACAGCGTGCCTGGTTTAGCTTTATCAATCTTTGTCATTACAATCTAAAACAAGCAATAAACACAACATGGCTTTATGTTAACATCTTACCACAGTGATATTGAGTTGTCCCTCATCAAAATATAGTAATGATCTCCCAAAGAAGCCCTGCATATTGCAGGTGTAAAACATTTGTTTTTATTGCTTTCATATTGGATTTATCTTCTATTATTAGAAACATTTTACTAAAATTTAGTAAGGCCTTAAAATACTCATGAAATATTTTCTTTGAATGAAGGTGTTCAACTTGACAGCCTAGGAAACTGCCATGTAAGGAAACATTGTCATAATTTACATACACAATAATCTATATTCATGGAGTTAATCATTTCAAATCTTTCTGCATCTACTGTGTTTGGCCCATAACCATCAATGAGTAAGAATGTCATCTTCAAACTAAAATGAAAATGCAAAACAACTGTTTGGACAAAAATAAACCTTTTCCTTTACCACTAGCAGATCTAGGTGGCAAAATATATGCAGTATTACTGTTTTCTAAACAATCTTTAAATAAACTTTAAATAAACATCCTAAACATTTTGTCATTTCACTTTAAAATTGCAGTACTTAGAACTGCCAGTGCCAGGCACTACTTTTTTTAAAGGTTACACAAACTGCACATACAGCCCTGGATCTACCGTGATGAAAGCCCAGTATGGCTTTTTCATACTTGGAGTACCACAAAGTCTGACCATAGTTCTCCACTAGTCTTAGAGCTATATGAAACTGCATTGATCAATCTATTATTAATTTTTCAAAAATCCAGTTATACTTTGGAGCAGAAACATTTTTGCATGCCATATTTTCACCTGTGGGAAAAGGAAGTTTTGATTCAAAGTGATGAAACACAAATACAGTGTAACTTCCGAAAACCGAACAACCTCCGGACCAGCCTAAAAGTTCGGTTTTTGGAAGTTTCCGGAATTCAGAAGTTTGAAAGTTTGTAGGCAAAGTGGACGTGGTGCATAAGAGTTATGTTTTCTTACACATAGGATGAAGGATATTTTTATCCTTTTTAATTTTACAATTTCATATTAATTAATTAGATAATTAATCAATTATTTACAAACATTAAGGATAATAAATACATAAATAACAAGTATAAAAAGAAACAACAGAACTTTACATTAACGCAAACATTTTCCATTTACATTTTACCATCTTTGGAGTCCCGAGTTCGTCAGCATTAAATTTTAATTAATGTTGATATTGCATAGTTTAATCGATGTAACTAATCATTTAAAAATCTATCTTTCTTTAGTTCAAACATTAAGAAAGTTTTTAACACATGAGATATTTAATTCATCACATTTTCATAAATTGAATACAAATGAAAGTAATCGCTAATTACTTCCTTACTTTTGCATCAAATGATCATTGTGATTATATAGCGTGTCAAAATAAACGCGCACCGCTAATAAATAAACAAAAGAACATGTTGACAGCGTTTCTGGATTATCAGGTTGTACTTTTAATCCAGCAAATATTTTGCTGTTCGGTTTTCAGAAGTCAATTTTAGTGTTGAAATATAAACGGAGCTTCAAAAATCGTCCGGTTTTCAGAATTCGGAAGTTCCTGTTTTCAGAGGTTAAAAATATATAGAAATAAGAACAAAATAAAACGGGACATTGGCTTTCATGCGGTTTTCAAAGGTTTCCGGTTTTTAGGCGGTCCGGTTTTCGGAAGTTACACTGTACTGTGAAATCATTATTTTCTGTGGTGGGGACTATTCTTTGTGGTGGGGACTATTTTTTGTGGATTTTATTGCTACATCAATCCACAAAAATAAATCCCAACAAACAAGTAAGGTTCCCCCTTCTTTTACCTGTTAATGGGAAATCAATCAATTCAGATCTCAATGAAATAGCTGTTTGGAGTAAAACAACCGTGCAGTTTCATATTCCTGTTTCTAAAATCAGTTCCCTAAGTCTAGATAACACATTATGTGGTACTCAAAGCACTTTCAAAATATCATGGCCCATTTATAAACTCACAACATAAGGTATATGAAATTCTTCCAGCATATTCAGTCCAATCACATCAGTTTCTGTTACCCCAACAGTACTATCTACCAAGATGAATGTCCGACTCAGTCTGAATAAAACAAAATCTAACTCAGTTACAATGTAAATATTTAGGCTTTTGTTTACTTGGCATGCAGATGCATTCTAAAGACAGTAAGCTGTTAAAAGAAGACAAATCACAGTAAGCCATTAAAAGAAGACAAATCATACATTTGTCACAGCCCAAAAAATGTTTCTGCTGGCATGTTGTAATTTCATGTTTGCACAGATAAAGGCTAAGGTGGCCTATTTTAAAACTGAGACTGGTCCGTGTACATGTACTCGAGTAGTCTTAAATTACTCTAAAATCATAAATTTTTGTGGTGGAATATTTTTTGTGAATTTCGTTGTTGCAATAATCCATGAATAAGTAAATTTTCCATTTGTTTCATCTTCAAAATTTGAAATCCCACATTCATGTCTCTATAAAATTGTTGTTTTTGTTGAACTTTGCCCACAAAATTAAATTTCATGCTCATGAAATGCAAAATGATTTCAGTTTAACATGTAACAGGATTATTTATAACAATGATAGCACTATTGATAGATCTTACTTTCAAAATTCCATAACTGATAACCCAAGTAAGTAGTTTGGGGATGAGGAGGTATATCTTAAAAGATGTTTAATTTCCAAATGTACAAGAGGACAGTGCAGTAGTTTGTTGGTTCCTAGTTTTTACATAATTATTGGGAAAAGTCTGCTCTATAGTGATCTATAAGTTTCATGAAGATCCATCAATTGATTACTTTGTCTTCTAGGACTTTTGGAATTTTAAAACAATTAAAGGGAAATAACTCAGCAGTCATTGAAGAAAGAAACGCATGTACCATTGCCCTAAAGTTATCCATACTTGTTCTAAATTTCAAGACGATCCAACAGGGTTTACATGTACTTTGTTATGTGGGAATTTATGGATTGTAAAGTAAAATCAAAGGCCTGAAGGGCCTGAGTCGGCTAATGATTGATGTACTGACAGTATAGTCTACCAGTTTCAGTTTGTTTTTAGTTTTTTTCTTAAAATTTCATAACACAGCTCGATATTTACCCAAAATATTATATCCGGATACGATTACACTTTTCTCCAGTTTCAACAATATATTTTACAAATTGTGATGATACGAAGACATTTAGCAGCAATTGGCAGTATCTGACATTGAAGTTTATGGTTAGATTACCTCTTATTTAAATCTTTTCATAAAAAAGTTGTTTCGTTTCATGAAAGCACCCTTACAGAAGCAAGCCTCTGTGGCGTACATGCTGCGTATTTGCTGTGTATATGCCGCGAACAAAGTAGTACGCCAGAGGAGTACATTTTACATACACCGCATGCCGCGTACATGCCGCATACTATTTCGACGAGTACACAACATGTACGCAGGAGGTCACTAGTACACTTCAAGTACGCAGCACAGACTCTGAAAATTTAAGGAGTACACTGCATGTACGCAGGAGGGACTTGTACAAGAAAATAGTACACTGCATGTACACCTCAGATACTTTGAAATTTGTGCAGTACACTTCATATACGCGGGAAAGACTTGTACAATTTCTTTTGGCATTTATACTCAGTTTTTTTTTTATAAGTTAAAGTCTGAAGTAAACTTCATATATGCGGGAGGGACTTGTTCATTTTCTTTTGGTGTTTATACTTTGAATTTTTTTAGGTAAAAATCTGAAGTACACTTCATGCAGGAAGGATTTGGACATTTTTTTTTTTTTTTGGAAGCAAGAACTTGATTTCCGAGTAACTTTTATCTTAATAGCATAGAATAGTTCAGATTACCGGTATTCTGAACAATGAAAATTTGCCATTTACTATTTGCAATGTTCATTTGTGAAGCTTACATCTTAGTGATTTCTGAGCTGCACCTTGCATGCAGTGTAAAAATGTATATTCTTTTTCATTTTGAATTAATCCTGGAGCTTTCTAACTTGGATAATTGAAAAGCCTTATTTGAACTTCATTGCATTACAATTTGTAATACATGAAATAATTACCAAGATAATGCCTCAACAGCGCCCGAATGAGAAGAATTAATAGCTCTCACTGTTATTTGAATACTCTTAAGCAAAACACCATTCTATCATGTTTTATAAAGGCTTTAATGCTCATTATGTTAACTCATTAAGGCCTCACCAGATTAAAAAGTTGTTCATCGGATTTGCCGCTCGTATATTTTCAGAACGTTTTTGGCTAATTGCGCTCGCCCCATTGAAAAAAATCAATCCAAAATTTTTTGGTGCGCTACTTTTTACGGACGTAAAAGTGTATAAATGCTTATATAATTCCAGTCCTAGATTGTTCTCAGATGGATTTTAATCAAAATAAATACATACTACGCACACATCGTCTATAATAAATCATAACACTTATATTTAGTTGCATTAAAGTTGTTTCCCCTTGATGCAGTTACGCCATTTTCTTCAAATGTTTACCAAATTACATGCTACAAAAATTGATTTATTTCATTGAAAAGTGGATGAAGAAAAGCATACTAATTTATTTGATAACATCAATCTACATTATTTTGGTAAGGGTAAATACTTATTGAAGCATGTCACTTATCTTTTTTCTGTTTTTTTCTGTCCAAATGATCAGCATTTGCATACAAAAGTTGGTGGGGTAAGGAATTTACATTATCACAGCAGTTTCGCCACAAGAGTACACAGCATGTATGCAGCAGGAGTACACAGCATGTACGCCGCAGGACTCTGGCCAGGAGTACACAGCATGTACACCGCAGGAGTACACAGCATGTACGCCACAGGAGTACACAGCATGTACGCCGCAGGGGTAGTACACCGCAGGCTCATTTGCATGTGAAAAGTGTATGTGCCACGTACATTTGCGTACTATTTCCCGCATACTAAAATCCTCCAGCATACATCCTGTGTACTATGTAGTCCACAGCATGTACGCAGCAAGTAGTACGCGGCAGAGCTCATTTGCATGTCAAAAGTGTACTACAAACGTACAATCGGTGTATGTGCGGTGTATATCCTGCGTACTATTTAAAGCCCTTGATTTCAGTACACATCATGTATGCATCATATACGCTGTATGTACACAGCAAGAGTACGCAGCAGGCCTTTTTCTTCTGTAAGGGCAGCCAAACATAGACGATCCACTTTCGATTTCAAAAACTACAAGAAAATACAATTTAAAGTTTCGCCGATCTGTTTATTTCTCGAAAAATAAGAATTAAAATCATTTTTAATATCAGTAGTAACTAAACAAACCAGTAAGAGCTTCTTCTTCCGATAATTTATCCGTTTAATGACTGCAAAATTCAACCCACGCAAAGTTTATAGAAATCATACGATGCGTGTTTACGTTCAATGTGGGAGAATTAAGGCTGATGGGCTATGTTACCTAACGCATCCGGACGATTCAGATTTTGTTTTTAAAAAAGCACTGTGTGCGTCTCTGTAATTTTATATACGTTTTTACACGCTTAGAAATTATTAGACATGCGTATTTGCATTATTTCTATACGTAATTTACGCTAATACACATCTTATCTGGAGCCCTGTGGAACTATTTTTTGTCTTTCGCTGGATGTTACCCAAGCTTTGTAAGCCTGCGCAATTCTTGAAATGCACATTTATGCTTAATGAGTTACATTCAAGTATTGCACAATTACAAGTCATAAATATGACAGATTACATCGTATATTGGTCATAGCAAAGGGAATTGACACAACTTAACTTCATTCATGCAGTGAACTGTTTGAAGTTTGAGAAATCTAATGGAACTACATCCCTTCACATGTTATTCAGTCCATTTAGAGAATCGCTGAACAGCAAGGACTCGTCAAAAGGCTTTCAGCCTTTAGCCGACTCAAAAAGGGCAAAAAAGAAGAGATCCTGATGAAAATATATGTGCATGTATGCCCTATAGTGGTCTATATTTATGTAGTTTCATGAAGATCCATCAATAGATTACTTAGATACAGTCAAAAATCCGTATCTTTACCAAATCAAAGGGGAAGCTCTGCTTTTAATTGGTAAAGAGGGATAATACTACATGTGAGCAAATGTCAGGGCATCAAACTTTATTAAAGTATTTGTAAAATCTGCATTTTGAGTATCTTCAAGGACATTAAACTGTATAAAAGTCTTTGTAAAATCTTTTCACTAGACAACTATAATCCGTCTTTTCAGTTTTTAAGTATTTCATGACATTATCTGGTGTGTGTGTTTTAGGGGGCCTTTTTCAATCTCCAAAAAGTGTTTCCCCCCCATTTTTGACAAAAATTCCCCTCCAAAAGAGTTTATCCTCTTTTTACATTTTGAAACCAAACCTATTACCAGGTAGAATATATGTAAACCATACCATTTAAAACAAAAACAATGAACTTTAAAGCCATTTTCATCTTATTATATATAAGTGTAACATATTTAAGATAAATACTATTTTCATTACAACATGAATTTTCCACTTTTTTAATCGTTAAGGCACGATTTCCCCTCCAAAGAGCCCATCAACCATTACCCAAGAACTGGAAAAACAAGAGCTGTCACTAATGGTGACATATGCCCCTGCAGCGCCTTGACCTTTGACCTGGTGACCTTGACCTTTGATCTGGTGACCCCAAAGTCAATAGGGGCCGTGTGTACTCATTAAGTACTATCAGCATGTGAAGTCTGAAGGTCCTGGGTGCAGTGGTTCGCGAGTAAGTGCCTTCATGCAAAAAGTTAACGTTGTGACAAACGAACTAACGAACGGACGGACAGTTGAAAACTAATATGCCTCCCTTCGGGGGCATAAAAAACACACTGACATTGTTTACTTATATGCAAAGATTCCCCTATTTGACAAATAGCTGAAAGTGTGCACCTTCAATATTCAAACAAGATACAAACTTTTTTCTTGTTGAGAGGAAATTTTCAACAGATGATGCGTAGTGCTCTGGCATATTGTATCCATACCCAGGCATATCAACTAGCGTAAACCTCTTCCCAACTTGGAAAAAGTTCAGTAACTTTGTGCTGCCCTGAAAAAAAAACATACAAAGGTAATACATCATTTAAAATTATCAAAAACAAACATTTTTAAGAATCTCTCCCATTTACAAGTTAAATGGTAATTCCTATGTAACAGTTCCTTAACTGTAAGTGCAAATTAAACTTACTTTGATGTAAAAAAATATTTAGGGTGAAGTTTTAGTCATTCACTTGGAAAAGTTTATCTCATGTCTATAAGTGCCTTGTTCTAGGTGAATCATTTTAAAGGACAAAAATTGAGCTGCAAGAACAGTGTGATTTTAGTAAACATTTAAGAAGCAAAGTAGCAGCAGAGAATATGACAGCTATCTCAATGATCATGGGTCAAAATCTAATCACAAGTGAAGTTTAAAAATAATTCTATGGTCCTCCCCTGACTAAGGTATTCATTTGAAGGAAACAACATCAAATTCTATGTTGGAGATCTTACTCAACAGTGGTATCGTGTGAAATAAATTGGAAATCAAGAAACCATCAAGTAAACATCTGTGGCAGACCAATTCATGGTTGCACCAATCAACTAAACTGAATCACACAGAAAATAAAACTCCGATTCATTTTCTGTTCAAATCTTAAATTCCACAAATTCCTATCTCCACAAAATAATGTAAAAGCACTATTTTGACTGTGTCAAAATTTTGCGAATTTGAAATTTTTAATATGTTCACGAGGCCTAATATTTGCCAAATAGTAACAAGAGCTCAACACTCGACTATTAAACTGCCTTGTCAGATGAATGAAGACAAAAGTTGAAAAAGGGGAATAATTTTGTAAAATTATAAAACAGGGTTATGGAACCTGTAAAAATGCATATTAGTTCATGACAGTGGACAACTGTGTTAAGTTTCAATCCATTCCCATTTGTGGGTACTATTTGTTTGTTTTTGGGTTTAATGCCATTTTTCAACAGTATTTCAGTCATGTAACGGCAGGCAGTTAACCTAGCCAGTGTTTCATGATTCTGTACCAGTACAAACCTGTTCTCTGCAAGTAACTGCCAGCTTCCCCACATGAAATATCAGAGGTGGAGGACAAATGATTTCAGACACAATGTCTTTTATCAAATCGTCACAGATAACATACACCCCGCCCCGGGATCAAACTCGCGACCCCATGATCTGTAGACCAATGCTCTCCCTACTGAGCTAAGCGGGTGGGCTCTTGTGTGTACTGAGATACCAGCTTACATACAAAAACTTAACCAAAATTGCTAAGTCGAAAAAGGGGCATAACTCTGTAAAAATGCTAAGCAGAGTTATGAAACCTGTGCACGGCATGTCAGATCATGACAGTGAACAAGTGTGTGAAGTTTCAATCCATTCTCATTAGTGAGTACTGAGATACCAGTTTACATACAAAAACCTAAACAAACACAGCTGTTGAAAAAAGGGGCATAATTTTGTAAAAAAGCAAAACAGTGTTATGGAATCTGTGCAATATAAGTCAGTTTATCACAGTGCGTAAGTGTGTGAAGTTTCAATCCATTCCCATTAGTGGTTACTAAGATACCAGCTTACATACAAAAACCTAATCAAATCGGGACGCTGAGGCTGATGCGGACACGGACACTGATGCCGACCCATGAGTGAGTCCAATAGCTCTACCTACTCTTTGAATAGTGGAGCTAAAAATAGTATCCTACTTTAATTGAATATTACTAATGGGGAATATTTATGCTAGGATTAGTTTTCACGACATGTAGGGCCTCGTGTATATAGCGAATCCCCGCGAAAAATTCTGCTTTTACAGTAGTCAGTCTGAACAAAGCCAGAAAAATGACACACCCACAAAATTAAACAATTTCATAGTAATTGTTGATAACAACAAACTTACAGGTTTTTTGGAGACCCTGACCAGAGCATCCGTATGACTTAGCAGCATTTGTATCAAAGATGATTTTCCGACATTGCTTCTGCCAATAAATGCCACCTGAAAAGCATAGGTTTCTAAATCTAATTGCTAGGAGATCAAACAAGAATTTAAGATCATGGAAAAAGATAAGTTATGTGAAATGACGTAACAAGTACTATATGGCAGGTTTGTTTCTTGAACACTTAATACAAGGTCTTAAAAGTCCTAAACTGTAACTATGGCAAATTATATCAGGCTTCAAGAAACTGATAGACAGCCACCAGACTTTTGGTCAGAGAAACTTAAAATCATTATCTGTTTCGGACTGAAACTGATCTGACAGACATTTTCATGATTTAAAAAAATGTATTTGAAATACAGTAGTATTATAGTATTGGACGCTTAACAGCAACTGATAGGTCATCAAAATATTTTTGCACTTCTTGTCCTGGTAAACCACTCTTCAACAATTTTGAACTAAATGACTGATTGTGTATGTGTCCGACATCTGGTATGAAACAGATGTTAGTTTTGCCTGCTTTGTTGGCAAATAAAACACGTTTTTTCGTTCACCTTCGGCCTTTGTGATTAGATTACTATATATATATGCATCTGAACTAAAAACCATGTTTTATTGCAAACAAAACACGCAAAACTAAAATCTGTTTCCCAAATTTAACATTTTAAAATGTAGACTTGAATTCAAAAATGAATGGAGGTAGGGAGACTGTTTCCAATATGAAGTACAATCGCTCTTTAATACAATTGTTTCCAGACTGTAATCTAAAAATAGATGATAAGTCATTCATAAGATTTATGCAACTGCATTTCAACGAAGCTGAAAAAAAAATCCACATGTGGTGTAAGGGGTTTCTACCTTAAGTAGCTGTTCTACCAATTTCCACAATTAGCTGCTTCAAACATGTTTGACTGTGCAATTCATAAACAAAATTCATGCAATATATTTAAGTGAAATGAAACAATTTAAAGCTGATTTCTCTAAATAAACCTCCACTTGAATGGTTGCCATGTAGTCTAACCTTTCATGTTTTTACTGCTCCTTTTTTGTAAGTCAGAATTAAAAGGCTATTTGAGAAGGAACAAATACCACAAAATCAATTTCTTACCTCTGGAAGTTCATAATCTGGCAGATGTTCCTCAAACACTGCAGACTTCAGGAACTTTATATCATGTTTGGGGCCAGATATAAACAACTGCTGTGCTTCAGCTACCTCCTCTTCCGATGGTCTAAACATGTAATCCTTCTCTGGCAGTAGAGGTACAGCTGTAATAAGGTATTGTATATATCAAACAAAATGTTAAAAAAAGAAAAAAAGTTTACATCTGAGTTAATTTGAAGGCTTAAATCTTAATGGGATGGCTTTCCCCTTGATTACTGTACAGGGTATCATCTCGATTACAATGAATGCTTTAATCTTGATTACAGGATGGCTTTAATCTTGGTTATGGCAAAGGCTTTAATCTTGATTACAGACTAATGAGATATATTTTCCAAAAGAAAGACTGTGTCTGAATTAAGTAGTGGACCCACACTGACACTAGGCAAGTTATGTATTATCTCTGCACCATTTTGGCATTCTCTGGTTTTCACAGACAGCCATGTGCATGTTGAGCTACTATACATCCAAAGAGTATCAAACTGCGTAACAATAGTACATTTATAATTCAACAAAAATTGCCCATTGGCATTGTATTACCAGTCCATTATCCGCAGAGAAAACTGTAACATTTTTTTTTTTTCAAAAATGGTCTAATTTACAAATAGTTGGCTTTAGAATGACTGTTATAAAGAATAATTAAATGCTTTTTGCAAGACAGACTGCCTTATTTTGGGCAGTACTTTTGTAAAGTATTATTAATACTCTCTTGACAGATGGCAGAGTTGTGGACTGGACAAGAAAGCATACACTGACTGACTGATTGACAGTAAGAGACCGAGGGACAGTAGGGAACTACTAATTAATATTTACTAAGTATTCAGTCTGATAAAGAGAACAAGTATATTTTTAGTTAAGGCTAACTGATACTAGAATGAAAGTTTCCTTACCAACAAACTGCTGGAGCCTGTCTATAGGGTTAAGAATTTCATCAACAGTCTGGCCTACTTTATCACGTCCGCTTTTCATTCCTCGACTCTCCATGTGCTGCCATACTGAACTATTTCCACAACTAAGCAAATCTGCTGAACAATATTTCCTACACTGTCCATGATATGTGTAGTTATTTAGCCATCTATTCTGAACTTTGTTCAATTCTTTCACCCCTGTATGTTGGCAATGAACTCTTCTATTAATGATAACAGAGTGATCTTTATATGAAAGAAGGGATGAATCAGTAAACAATTTTGATGAATGTTCATGCAGGTTTCGTCTATGTATATTTAAATCCTGAGAATATAGTTCTGAAACTGGAGTCCTTCTTCTGCATAAAGAGCTATAACATTTCTGACACAGTGATCTCCTTTGACAAAGCTCTGATACCCGCCTTGCATTAACAGTTAAGTATCCTATGGCTTGGAAAACTGACTTCAGTCTCAAGTCTAGGCAACTTTTCTGTAGCAAGTTCATACTTGGTCCTGAGAATCTGAATCTAAATAATCCAATCCATTATTTTAATATTTTCATTTCAAAGTTTAGAAAGCTGTAATTTTAAAATTTGTTCATCATAACCATGCCAAAGAGTTGAGAAAAGTGATATTGGCAGAGAGATTATTTGTGTAATGTTTCTGTGAAGAATTTTTTTTTTTTAGAAAACACGATTTATAGGATCTTTCAAAACTTAATCACTGGCAAAATGAAATTCTACAACGTGTTTCGCTATGATTTTATCCAAGAATTCAATAAATTATTCATAAACGACAAATCTACTGAAAATTTAACAGAAGCCAATGAAAAATAGCTTTCAGAAGGTTAAAAATTGCCTGGTACAGGAGTACTTAAAAAAAAAAAAACACTAATACTTTGTTTAACTTTTAAATTAACTATATATGCAAAAAGGAGACTGATGGGACCTTTTAATTAAACAGTTCATGAACTAAATCAACAAGAGATACAGAAATTCTATGAAAATTAAGGAAGGGGGTTAAACATTTTCTCTATATATTTTTCATAACAGTGGCCTTGACTTAACAGTGACCTTGTCCATAAGTGGCTACAAAGACAGACCCACAAACTTTCTGGTCTATTAAAGGCGTACGCTAGAATTCAATGTATATGAGATGGGCGAAAATTTTCCCCAATAACAGAATTTCTTTAAACTTTGGATATTGAAGGACAATCATCTAAGAAATAAAAACAAGAGCTGTCAGAGGACAGCAACGCTCTACTATTCAACAGCCTTGTCGATTGAATGAATACGAGTCGAAAAAGGGACATAATTTAGTAAAAAAGCAAAATAGGGTTATGGAACCTGCATAGTGCTTATCAGCTCAGGACAGTGGACAAGTGTGTGAAGTTTCAATCCATTCCCATTAGTGGATACTGAGATACCAGCTTACATACAAAAACTTAACCAAAAATTTCTATGTTGAAAAAGGGGCATAATTTTGAAAAAAAGCAAAATAAAGTCATGGGACCTGCTTTGTGCATGTCAGATCATGACAGTGAACAAGTGTGTGAAGTTTCAATCCATTCCAATTAGTGAGTACTGAGATACCAGCTTACATACAAAACCTTCACCAAAAAATTCTAAGTCGAAAAAGGGGCATAATTTTGTAAAAAAGCAAAATAGAGTTATGGAACCTGTGCAATGTAAGTCAGTTTATCACAGTAAATAAGTTTGTGAAGTTTCAATCCATTCCCACAAGTGGTTACTGAGATACCAGCTTACATACAAAACCTTAACCAAAAATTTCTAAGTCGAAAAAGGGGCATAATTATGTAAAAAAGCATAATAGAGTTATGGAACCTGTGCAATGTAGGTCAGTTTATCACAGAGAATAAGTGTGTGAAGTTTCAATCCATTCCCACAAGTGGTTGCTGAGATACCAGCTTACATACAAAAACTTAACCAAATCGGGACGCGGACGCAGACGCCGACGCAGACGCCGACGCGGACGCCGACGCATGGGCGAGTCCAATAGCTCTACTATTCTATGAATAGTCGAGCTAAAAATGCAATAAAAATCATAGGTCACCGGATTCGAAAAAGAGTTATCTGCCCTTGAAAACGTCATTTTTGGGGGAAATGCCGTTTTCACGGGCAGATAACTCTTTTTGATACCAGTGACCTATGTTTTTTATTGCATTTTTTTGTTTCTTAGATGATTGTCCTTCAATAGCCAAAGTTTGAAGAAATTCTGTTATTGGGAAAATTTTCGCACCAAATTCTAACATACGTCCTTAAATTACCTTGCTTACATCATTCCAAGTTCCACCGCAATACATAGAGGATATTTGTTTGTTTTGAGTGAATATGGAATATATCTTACTGCGAAGTGAGAAAATTTCAAATATTTTCATGCGCGCGTAGCCCTAGTGAAAATGTTCTCATTTTGAGGTGAGTTATTCTATATTCACAAAAAACAAACAAACTTTCTTTTTATTTTATGCTTAAATACATTAAGATATGCATTTTGTAACAAATTTTAATCTCACTGCAGGAAATAGACGCACATAAACAAACATGAAGTCAGACGTGCTGAGACATTAAAAAGACACACACGACATAAAGTTCCATTTTATTTTATTTATCGCTGCATAACATTAAGAAATCCTCATTAAGTAACATAATTTGAATCGAGAAATATATATAAACAAGCAAATTCAAGGAATTGGTATCCCCCGCTGAAAGGGTCTGTGGTGAGCAACGGCAAAAATATATCCAGCAAAAACTTACAAAACTTTACATGTTGATTATAAATACTGATGGAAAATTAAAAATCTAAAAAAAATCTAAAAAAAAAAATTGGGGGTAGGGGGAGGGGGGTGACCAAGGCAAGGTTGCGACCAGGTGTGGGTACACAATTTCACATGTTTAAAATACATGTTCATGGAAAAGAATGAAAAAAGTTTAATGAAATTCTTCCAATTGGTTGGTTTGTTATGTACAAATCTGTGGATTTTTAAACAATTAAAAGGCAATAACTGTATGGAAAATTGACCAATACAAAAAGAAAACGACAAGCATCATCAAAGTATGTTGGTTCATATTTATTTCAAGTTTCATGAAATTCTACAAACTTGTTACTGAGAAATGGCTGCAGACGTGTATTTTTCAATAAATCAAGGGCTATAACTCTAAAGGAAATTGACTAATCAAAAAAAAAAGTTAACGGGCATCATTGCAGAATGTTGGCTAATGTTCATTTCAAGTTTGATGAAATTCTACCTGCTAGTTACTGAGAAATGGCGGCGGACGGACATTTTTGTGCATTTTTCATTAAATCATGGGCAATAACTCAAAAGGAAATTAACCAATCTAAACAATAACTTGAAGGGCATCATTGCAGTATCTTGGTTCATGTCTGTTTCAAGTTTGATGAAATTCTACCTGCTAGTTACTGAGAAATGGCTGAGGACAGACATTTTTCATTAAATCAAGGGCAATAACTCTAAGAGAAATTGACCAATCAAAAAAATAACTTATCAGGCATCATCGCAGTATGTCGGTTCATGTTTACTTCAAGTTTCATGAAATTCTATCCAGTAGTTACTGAGAAATGGCTGCGGACGGACAACGCCATTTCAATACCCCCCTCCCGATTTCATCGGCGGGGGATAATTAACAAAAGGCAACTATAATTTTCATCCTGTTTTAAGCAAATAGTTTTAATTTATACACAATGTACAAGTAGATCGGCAATGCTATATCACTTACAGTGAGTGATATGGATTATATCTCACTGATAAAATACAGTATTTCATCAGTCAGCATAAAATAAATTTATCTCTTTCCTAACTTGAGTTATTGACAGAAATCATTTTTCTGTTTTCAGTAACAGCAATCCTAAATATAACCAGATGCTAATTTTTTATACAAGCTGACAATATGTAAACCCTAACTGAAGCTGAAAATAGGAAACCACCTTTCTGATGACCCCTGTGGAAAAACTTTTTTTAACTGTGACCTTTACCCTACTGACTCTTTATTTATTTATTTATTTATTTATTTATTTATTCAGCTGCCCTCCTAACTTTTTGCATTCAGACATTGCCTTACAACACTGTGCCACTGTGAACCTTGCTCTTGCAATATGCTACCAAAAAGTTTGCAATATATATCCAGCCAAACTGAAGTTATTGAGCAATTATTTTAACTTGATTCCACTTGCCCACAAAGCAATCCCAACTTTGTTATTACTATAAGCTACTTACATGCCAAGATTCATATAAGTGTCTTTACCCTAACTTAAGTTATTCACACAAGAAATGAAAAACTTGATGCAGCCAAGCCATCCAAACACCCACCCTCCCAATTTAATTACTGGGTTTTCAAGTTTGAAAAGAAAGACCAGTAATAAGGTCCTTTAGAAGCATAGAATGCTCTTAAGCAAAAACACATTGCAAACATGTTTGACTGAGTCTGTTAATGAGAGGTAATGAAAAGTGAAACACCCCTCACATCCACTGGCACCAGTTGCTTTAAGACTTTTGTTGTGCTAGTTAACTAAACTAGTCAGAATATCCTCTGAAAACATATAATGTAACCAAGCAGAATCCCTAACATAAAAATTGAAAGCGTACAATGATGACAACAGCTCAATACATATAATACAACCCTTCTGGTCAAACAAGCAGTGTAACCTAAATGTGAACAAGAGTGGCAGACTGTCACAAAATACGCCCGTCATCGAATTTGGTCTAATTCTAGGGCAATAATTCAAGAGTGCCTGGGGCAGATTTGGCTGGTTATCGAACTTGGCCAAGATATTTTACCCAAAAACATTGTCAGCAAATTTGGTGAAGATCGGATGAAAACTATTCAACTTAGAGAATGGACAAGACTAAATTCACAGATTTCGAGTAATTCAAGGGCCATAATCCAAGATTATGCCTGGGGTGATTTGGCTGATTATGGAACCTGGCTGATATATTTAGCCGACAAACATGCAAGTTTGTGAAGATTGAACGAAAACTGTTATACTCAGAGTGCGGGCAAGGCTAATTTCGTAGTTTTCTGAGTAATTCAAGGGCCATAATCCAAGACTGTCTGGGGCGGATCTGGCAGGTTATTGAACTTGGCCAAGATATTATGCCCACAAACATTGTCATCAAGTTTGGTGAAGATCGGATGAAAACTGTTTGACTTAGCGGGCAGACAAGGCTAAATTTGCAGATTTTCTAGTAATTCAAGGGCCATAAATCAAGAGTGCCTGGGGGATTTTGCTGGTTATCGAACTTGGCCAAGATATTATGCCCACAAACATTGTTACCAAGCTTGGTAAAAATCGGATAAAAAATGTTTGACTTAGAGGGCGGACAAGGCTAAATTTGCAGATTTTGAGTAATTCAAGGACCATAACTCTACAGCACCTGGAGCGATTTTGCTGGTTATCGAACTTGGTGGAATATGTTTAAAATTGTCATCAAGGGTCATTTTTTGTCTCTAATTTGCGTTCAATGGGCTCTATTTAAATGAGTAAAATCTAAAACTTTTCGGGGTAGGCCCCCGCCAAACCCCCAGCAGTTGCCCCTCCCACACCTACCCCAACCTCAGCTTATGTCGAGCGTTGATGCCTTATCTGCGTAATGATGAAATCACTCCAGTAACGCACCTGGATTATCGATCACAAATACAAAACAATCTGACTGTCGAAATTATTTTGATTACAGTATTTTGTCCAAATAATTGTACTCAAGAGATGAATATCATTATATTTTTGACAGGTCAACAACTTAAATATCGAATGTAAAGTCAGTCTTCCCAAGATCTATTACACTTCAGGTAACACTGTAATCAGAGATTGTGTATAACGGGGACAGATGGATGAACAGACACACAGACAATGGAAGAGCTTCATTTTTTAGATAATACCTGATGCTATAGTACACCTTCCCGATAAGTCGAATAAGTCAAGCTGCACCTAGGACAGACAGCTTTAATAATAGGCTACATATCCGAAATACCATCCACTACTGCATAGTAAAACCAAGGTAATAATAACCTTGTCAAACAATTTAATAAATTAACAATTTGATGAGTTCCTAACTTCATAGATCATCTAGATATTAAACTGCAATTTCATAGCATAATGCATAAAATAAAACACTACTGTATAAGCAAAATATACCAAGCAAGTAGGAGATGACAACGATGCGGGCAGATGGCTATGGGTTAGAGACCACCAATTGTTTTCCAATTGTTTTCTTTGTATTTCATCATTGTAAATGTTGATGCCCATATGGGCCAAACATAAGAAAATAAGCTTGAAACTTGAAACTTAGACTTCCATTATTTCGTGTACGGCCTTCAATAATTCGAAAACTGTATATCTTATCACATGTCTTTCAAGAACTATCTTATTTCCATCAAAATATTGGATGCAAAAATATAGGAAGTGTCTAGGGGCGGTCCTGCAATATACCACTAAGGACCACTAAGGACCGCTAAGGACCACTAAGGAGGCACAAAGGACCACTAAGGACCTCTAAGTGAGCACTAAGGACCACTAAGGGGTGACTTAGGGTACAATAAGGAGTGACCCTTAAGAAAAATCTAAGAAATAAATGTTAAAAAGCCTGTTATGGGTTTTCTAGGGGTACGGACCTCCTTTTTCTAGAGATTTAGGGTTATTTACATCTTAAATTTTGTTGAAAATGAAATAACAAATAAAACTTAACTAGTGTTTACTTAAAACTTGGATTTAAATGATGTACAGATACCAGCGTTCACCCGATTGTTTATCTTCTCTTTCAAAACCTAAATAACCGAGGAACTCCAAATGAATACACTGTTCCATGCGGATTAGTTGGTTGATAACAGATAAATGAGTGAATCTAACCGCTGGATAAATTATATATGAACTTCAGCAGAAAAAAAATTAGGATAATAATAATTATTATTAGGCCTATGCACCTATTTATTTTGTTTCTTTTATTTTGTTATTTAACAAGATATAATGATAATCGGCACGGAACTGATTGTTTTATAATCAATATTAAGTAAAAGAAATTGTTTGTGAAAACGTCCCTTGTATCTCGTAACGGCTACCAAATGTGTGGAAAACATAAATACCCTAAGAGTTAATTATCATTAAAAACAGTTTTTTTTTTCAAACATACTTAATATTTTTTAAAATAATTTTAATACCTTTTTTCTGCCAGTTCAAATCCTCATGATTTATTTGGTGTTCCTCGGTTATTTACGTTTCGAAGGAAAATGTAACAAATCGGATGAACGTTGTTATCTGTAAACCACTTAGATCCAAGTTTAAGGTGAATACTGATGAAGTCTTATTTTTTCTTTCATTTTCAATAAAATTTTAAATGTAAATGACACTTAACCTCTAGAAAAACGGAGGTCCGTACCCCTAGAAAATACCTAACAGTCTTGTCTAGAGGTATGGATCCGTACCTCTAGAATCAGATTCTAGAGGTACGGATCCATACCCCTAGACACTTCCATAAATATATAAATAGCGATACTTTATTTAAGTAATTTTCGTGCAAATGAGATGACACAATGTTTGAATCATTGGGACGACGGAAAACATTCGTTTGATGTAACTTTTTGTAGCATATTTTGTCAAAACATATAATGAAATACTGTAAATGCAGTAAAAAAGTCAATTTTGAAAAAGAAAAATCTTATCTATAGTTTGTTTACATGACTGACCAATCAGAACGGACAAACATGACCTTATTCCCAAGCATACACATAACTAATGCCCACTAAGTTACCTGTACATTTTTTAATTGATGGTCTCTGACCTAGTGGTCCGGTAGGTTATATATTAGAGACTACCACTTGTTTTCCCATTGAATTCCATTATAAAATTATGGCGTGCACGGCCTTCTATAAATTGAAACGTGTCTATCGGATCACTTTTTTTCCAACAACTGTATTAGTTCCACCAAAATACCTATGAATAGTGATACTTAAGTATGATTTTTATGTTAATGAGATGACTACTTGCTTACATCGTTAGTATTGCACGACAATGTATTTAATATGAAAAAAAAAAACAATACACATAAAATGTAGCAAATTTTATCAAAGGCAGTGGCTAGGTAGCCGGTTCTGGCTACCTAGACTAAAGGTCTAGGTAGCTTGCTCTATATATAGATATCGTATATGAACATGTAAGTCAAGGTAGCCGGATTTAATAAACTGTATTATAAAGAATCATAATATTAGTTTAACGAATTACATTTCTTGTAATTCATTATTTATTATTTGTGTTTAACCGGTATATTTCGTATTTACACGCTCATATCATATCGAGCGACATTTTCAATTTGTTATGTTAAAACGTACTCGATACATATATGAGATACTGTGATTCATTCTTAAAACAAAACAAAACAAACAGTAATAAAGGGCAAAACAAAGAGCATCAATGTACATTAAATGATGAGGCTCAACTGAACATTCTGGCGTTTGATCCTTTCTTGCTCCGTTTAAGTGATAATTGTAGGTGATCACCACTTTCGCACCTCTATGATTTTGCGTCTTTAATTAATTAACTACTACAAAATTTCTCCGCCAATTTGTTATTAGTCAATAATCTTGATTGGTTCTAATTGTTTGTTTGAACATATGAGCTCTTTATCTAAGGCAGCATAATATTCTAAATACGAAAGATAATAACTAATGACCTAATGCTAAAGAATCGCCGTCAGTTGACATCATCTATCAAAAATGTTTTTCAATATATAACAAACTACAAAAAAAATGATTAAAAGATATTTTAAGAATTTATAAACGCGCCATTTAAACACTCCAGTGACAAAAACGACATGATAACATAACAAAGTATCAACAGATATGATATAAGTGCGTAAATACGGCGAAATAAACAAGTAAGTCACAAATTATAAATAATAAATCACAAGAAATGTAATTTATTTAACTAATATAATGATCCTTTATAATACAGTTTATCAAAACCGGCTACCTTGACCTTACATGTACATATACGTTATGTATATATAGAACCGGCTACCTAGACCTTTAGTCTCGGTAGCCGGAACCGGCTATGTAGACTAAAGGTCTAGGTAGCCGGAACCGGCTACCTAGCCACTGCCTTTATCAAAAGGTATAATAAAATACTGTAAACACAGAAGAAAGCATCAATTTTGAAACAAATAATCACCAGATAAATCCATAATATGTTTCACTATACTGTAGAAAATCCTGAAAGTGTTTCTTTGTAGACTAAAACTAAAAAGCATTGATGATTTAATAGGGTTTGTTTAGAATTCAACTGACCGTTTCTCGACCTCACTTACATTCGTGTATTTTTAGGAAGCTCCTCCTACAACTTGGGTGTAGGGCCTACACCAGACTGACCTTTTAATAAGGTATCACTATTAATGTGTTTTCGTACGATATTTCGGTAGAGCCAAGATAGTTCTTGAAAAACATGTTATTAGATATACATGTTTCGATTTATAGAAGGCCATACACGCGATAATGTTATATGGGGAAACAATTGGTGGTCTCTTACCATTAACAAAAACTGGAATGGTAATTAAAGAGTTTTCTCCCCTTAAAGAAACACGCCCATTTGCACTATTCATCTGGAGGTTGCAGACGTTTAAAAGGCGATTAAAGTCACCAGGTTTAAGGTTTACATGTCAAGTCGTGTTGTTTATTAGTCTTTTTTTTTACTCTGTCCTGCATACCTATTCAAAGTCCCTGATATAAAAAATGTGAGGTCGCGACGGTATCCAGACGTTCCCCCCCCAGACAGTGCCTCCCAAGACGTTTCCTCCCTTGGAAGTAGTCCTAAATATAAGACCTGACATAACTCATATCACTTTATAAGTTCATTTTAATTGATATTTTACATTTTTTATTTTCCATGTTATGTCAGGTCTTAACGTTTAACTGAGATACAGTGCTTTAGGGTATACTGGTTTCGAAGCATTTTCCGTCGGCTAGTAGTATCTGTCAACGCATTATTTTACGTTTCGTGACGTTCTTCACAATGAAGTCGATATTGTTTCCATAATGCTACCCTGCAATCCAGAGCTCTGTGAAATTTCAGCAACAAAGGGTAAAAACTTTCCAAGAAAACTCGAATTGTTCATTCCATAATTGTTTTGTTTACATTCCGCACATGGGGTATTTCACGTGCAACTAATGGGCATGCGCAAAGAATAACTCCGTAATCCCCAATTAAGTTGAAAGTTCCTCCTTTTGGCAGTCGAAACCTGATGATTTACCAAAAATACATAATAAAGATAAAAATGAGTCATTTTTGTGCATCGCCAATATTTTTTTTTCTCGGTTAAGAAAGCAAAAACCAATATGAAATATAGATGATTAGGTTACCCCTGCCAGATTTTTCTTATCCAAGTGGGCCGGGGTAACTGGTCACATACTATGCGCCATACAAAATGACGTTTGTATCCCTTACGTAGTATATGTGTATTTAAGCTATATAAATTGTCGCCATGATGTCAACTGGCCGTGTAGCTCAATCAGTAGAACATTGGCTTCACAAGCATGAGATCGCGAGTTCGAGTCTGAGGTTTTGCTTTTTTTTTTACCTCCTATATTCAACAAGCCTAATTTAACACCTGAACCTTCAAACTTCTTAAAATTGTATTAAAAATTTTACCAGAAAGATTAAAAAAAACACGGATGGTGCTTTTCTAGTCGTATTCACTGTAAAAAAGTACATAAATATTAAAACAAAAATTGATGACGGAAACTGCTTCTGTAGTCAACCGATTCAGCTCTATTTATTCACCCCTTTTGGAGCCCCTATGTGTGTTATCACGTGCGCTAGACACTATTGATATTTATGTTTTCGTAAAGCAGAAGAGCTAAGGTGTTCTCTTTGGGAGCATTTTACGGAACTGAAATGTTCAAGAAAAAAGATATTTGAAAAACCTTCATTTTATGACGGAAACTGCTTTGAAACCAGTAGCGGATTTTAGGGTATAGAGGATAGATTGACAAATTTTATATTTAGACTTGAATTATTGTATAAATTGTCATATCATTCTTTAACTTGCATGCAAACAGATATTCTGACATACATTTTAAATATTTGCTTCTTGTGTTATTTTTCATAAGTCATCAAATGTTAAATAAAGCTATCCCCTATAGACTAAATTGGTGTATATGTGAAAATCGTCCGTGAATGAAAAGTATTTGATAGAAATTTAAAAATCTGAATGTTTTTGAAAAGAGAATACATTATTATTCTGATTTATATTAAAGAAATTTTGGAAAGTTTGTTAAGATGTGGATTTTAAACTAATAATGTAAAAAAATGACCAAAGCTATCCTGTACACCCTAAATCAGCACATATGTAAACAATGGCGTGGAGAGAAAAAAGATATGAATTTCTATGAAAAGCTGGCTGTTTTAAGAAGAATAGATGTTTTCAGTCTGATATACTGAATAAAAACTACAAAAGTTCATTTCTTTGAATTGGAATGCAAGAAAAATTAGTTAGCTATCCACTATACCCTAAAGCACTGTATGTTTTTTAAAAAATGTGTTTATAAGAAAAATACCAAAATTTGTTGTTATTTATCAGCAAAATAAAGGAAAATAATAATAAAGATCAATAATAACTGCCATTGATGTTTAAAAGAGAAAGAAAAATAAAAAAGACTTAGTTTGTTAAAATTATCCAATATTAATTAGTATGAATTGGGAAAAAATACCAATTACTTATTATTTAGCCCATGATGGTTGTGAGTTACCTTAAATAGATATATATTATATATGTTTTGCACTCTATTAAAAGATACGTTTTAATGCTAAGGTGGCAGGGGAGCGGTTTCGTAGTTTGGCCCCGGTCGATTTTCTGTATAAACAGGACAGGGGCGATATAAAGGCATATCTATCTTACTGGTTATTTATCATTATTAATTCTTTAATATATCTGGGGAATGAGGAACGGTTAATGATTCTACATGGCGGGTGTTTTAAAATTCCTAGCTCCGTACTTTCGGTTGAGGCTAAAACATAAACATCAGAACAAAAAGTCGGCCAGACGCTCGGCTGTCATCCATCCACTTTTTTTCAAGTGAAAATTAGGGAAATAAAGTGGTGGTTGGGAGACACATTCCACACCACCTGGGTATGCATCTATGTTCGCACTATACATATATGCTATGAAATTGGATTTAAAAATACAAAATGGATGAATGGCAGAGTTCGAAGTGAGGCCCGGTTAGGCTTATTTTGGTCTATAAAATTTGGGTGATTTGGCCAATTTTCACTACATCTGGCATGGAAAGCGACAGGTGCATAGGACCGGAGAGTCGTCTTTATGTAGTCTATAGTATCTGCAATAGTCCATAGTAGTTTCAAAGAAAAATAAGCAAAAACGAGATTTCTATGGATATTTCAACACTGGTACCCACACGTCAATGTGGAATTCGCAAATCTGCACTCCCCTGCCACCTAAGTTTAAAACAAAAATGGGTTCAATGGCTTTCTAATGCTCTAAATTATTGCGCTAGTACATGAATGTATACATTTTACTGTGCTCTCACTTACAACACAATATGAATAGTGTTTCCTGCAGACTCTAAAAGGGGCATGGTGCTTCCCTTGAAAAAGGGCACTTTTATTGCGCGGTTTGGCACTGAAAGGGCATTGTCCAAGTACGCTTGCTGGCATCATTTTACAGACACCATTTTACATATTATTTTCACATTGCATTTGAGAATTTTTCATATCTCAGATATGGGGTAGATATTTTGTATTATTCCTTAGATAATGTTTACCATACTTTCAAACATTTTTATTTTGTTACCAACATGAAGTGCTGGCTTGCATTTTCAGAGACAGATATCTGGTGATAATTTAATAAGTAACAAGTTTTATTGAACAACTATCAATGCCCAACTTTATTTTGTCAATCATCACATACCATTTCACCATTGAATTACGTTAAGAGCATAGGCAGTTCGTCAAATCTACATGTAATCAATGACTGTGTACCTAAATCGCTGATTAAACCCATTGTTCTTCGTTGTCAGTAAGATTTAGAAGACAAATCTACATGGAAAGTTACGTTTTTCTTTTGTTTTGGGCATACGAAAACGAAAGTAGAATGCTACGTAAAAAGTACATGCTGTGAAATTTGCTAGATTAGATCGTCTGCCACTATTTTTATCAAGTTTCTGCGATACAGGCTGAACACCACTAAATCCAGCTGTTCTTTATTTCATATAAAATCCACTCACTTCATAACGGTGTTTCGACATTTTCTAGCATATCAGATTTTCAGACACTTATATTCCCATAAAGAACTAGACCGCTACTTTAGAAAAACAAAAAGAAAAGTGGGTGTTAACTTTTATATAAGAAAACTACAGTTTGTTACAACCCGCTAAATTTACTATTTTTCGCTTCTTTCAATTTCTCTTTTCGTGACATTAAATTCTTACGCCGCCATTTTTATCTAGCATGCGATAGGAACATGCCGATTTCATTAGAATGCAAAGTGATACATACTGAAACGCGGTAGTGTAAAAGTAAGCACGTTGCTGCCGAGAAAATGCACTAGGAAAGGAAAAAAGATTAGTACTATTTATATTTGGACTACTTGTGACTAGACCTGCGGAGGCTTACATTCTATTTGGTAGTGATCAGCCTACATACACTAGTTTGAATCAATGATTGACTAAGAATCTGGTTTTTTTTTCTATCTAATCATACAGTATTTAGTAAAATAAACATACATGTGAATACCTATGGTTCATTGCGAATAATAATTCAAAATTTCGGCTTGCTTGAATGCGGCCGTGCACTTTCAACTTAAATTTCAGCCTTATAAAATTATTTTGACAAATTATTTACTAAAACAAAACTAGGGCCTTGCATTTTTAGTTTATTCATTTAAATCTCGATCAGGTTTTATAACTTAATCGCTAGGTTATCGGTTATTTTCATACCGATGTACGTTTTCAAATTTTCAAGATGGTGGCGACTTCTGCGTCGGCGCGTCATGAATGTGCTTTTGAAAGTACTACTTCATAATTATTAAACAAGACATTTGTCGATTTTAATGAATTTGGTATCATTCTGAAGCTTAAATGTTTATCTTGTATTATTTTTATAAATGATACCCGTGAAGGAATAAAATATATCTTGTAGATAAAATCGATGTAAAACATTTTGAGTCTGGTAATTTTTCATGGGTTGGTCGGCGATCGGCAAAGGGCATTCAACATTTTATTTTTAAAGGCCTAATGAGCGCATCAAAAATAAGCGACAATCAATCTACATTTTAACTGATTACAACCTTTTAAAATAATTATCCTTTAATCATGTGTTAACTGACTGTTTTCAATCATCTCTTTCGTAAAAAGGCTAAATGTAGCTTCTCCGCCGACGTGCTAAAAACAACAAATTTTCATCTACTGTTTCCAATTAAAGAATCATAAAACAGTAATTGATTGCATAATCCTGTCAGTTCTTAATCAGGGTCATTCACGGTTGATGCACCCACGTGTCGACCTGTTGATCAAAGCCGCTAATTGACGGTACAATACACGGAACATGCCCCGCGGACATTGGCTATCCAGGCTGGTTTTGAAAGGGCACTTTTCAAGATAAATACAAAAGCCTGATAAAATAAAAGGGCACATGGCGCAAACGGGCAGCTTGAAGGGCACCTTGGCGGCACTTCAAAGGGGGCATGGCGCTGCGCCATGTTAAAAAGGCCTGCAGGAAACACTAATGAACATTATAGAGTAATGTTAGTTGTAAAAAAATTGTTCATACATCTGCACTAGAAACAAAGTATTAACTCTAGATATATTGAAAAAAGGTATTGGCGCACAAGTTTGGAGCAATAGAAAGCCATTGAACCCTTTTCTGTTTTAAACACTACATAAAAATCTGAAAAAGGGAAGTAATTTTAACAAAACTGAAGGCAACAAAGTTATTTCTGTCTTAACATGTATTGTATGTTATGCTTAATAAATGGACCAAGTTTGAATGAAATATTTTCATCATTTTTAGCTCATCTGAATTTTTGAAAAAAAATGATGAGTTATTGTCATCATTTGAGCGGTTGTCGGCGTTGACGTCGGCTGGTTAAGTTTTATGTTTAGGTCAGCTTTTCTCCTAAGCTACTAAAGCTATTGCTTTGAAACTTGGAGCACTTGTTCACCATCATAAACTGTCCCTGTTTAGCAAAAAACATAACTCCATCCTGCCTTTTGCAAGATTTATGGCCCCTTTTGTACTTAAAAAATATCAGATTTCTTGGTTAAGTTTTAGGTTTAGGTCAACTTTTCTCCTAAACTATCAGAGCTATTGCTTTGAAACTTGCAACACTTGTTCACCATCATAACCTGACCCTGTACGTCAAGAAACATAACTCCTCCTGCTTTTTGCAATAATTATTGCCCCTTTTGGACTTAGAAAATCAGTTTTCTTGGTTGAGTTTTATGTTTAGGTCAGCTTTTCTCCTAAACTATCAAAGCTATTGCCTTAAAACTTGCAACACTTGTTCACCAGCATAAGCTGACCCTGTACAGCATGAAACATAACTCCATCCTGCTTTTTGCAAGATTTATGGCCCCTTTTGGAGTTAAAAATATCAGATTTCTTGATTAAGTTTTATGTTTAGGTCAACTTTTTCTCTTATACTATCAAAGCTATTGCTTTGAACGTTGCAACACTTGTTCACCATCATAAGCTGACCCTGTACAGCAAGAGCCAAGCAACATAACTCCATCCTGCATTTTGCAATAATTATTGCCCCTTTTGGACTTGAAAATCATGTTCTTGGTTGAGTATTATGTTTATATCAACTTTTCTCATAAACTATCGAAGCTATTGGTTTAAAACTTGCAACAGTTTATCACCATCATAAGCGGACGCTATACATCAAGAAACATAACTCTATCCTGCTTTTTGCAAGAATGGTGGCCCTTTTTAGATTTAGAAAATCATGGGTAGGACAATATTTCTATTATACAAAATAATCAGATGAGCGTCAGCACCGGCAAGGCGGTGCTCTTGTTCAAGAAATATTAAGTTTATATGTCGAAAGCCCGATTGGGTATTGTTACTAGCCTGATTACGGGGCCCCAATATTAAAGCGCTTATTTTGGAAAAGAATTTCCTAATCAGAACAGGTTCCCGATTCTTTAGACTAAAGATAGAAGATTATGAAGATGACGTCTTTTCCATAAAATGTTTGGGAAATCTTCGAAGAGATGGCAGATGCCCAAGAAAAGAATCACTCTGTGTGCCATATATGGCCAAATTAATCAAATTGGTATTTTTGTGGGAAATTGATCATTTTACATAAAGAGTGCGCTTAATACTCGTATGATTGCACGTACATATTTTGATCATTTTTCAGACCAAGTAATTTTTGGCTATGGGAGGTAATCCGCCATTCCGTGATGCTTACTTGGCAGGTGCCCGGTATATTTTGGCCTCATTGTCTTGGTAATTATCCCTGTAGATGTACATCTATGTTACCAGTTTAATGCTTTCCATCTGTCCGAGTGTGCAAATGGTTGCAAATGTCGGGTCAAAAACTAGGTCACAGGGTCAGATCAAAGGAAAATCTAGTTAACTCTTCAGAGGCAACATTTATGACCATATCTTAATGAAACTTAAGAATGTTTATCTTGATGATCTATAGGTCATGTTCAAATCTGGGTCAGGTGGGGTCAAAAACTAGGTCACTAGGTCAAATCAGAGAAAAAACTTGTTAACACTAGAGGCCAAATTTTTGACTGTATCTTCATGAAACTTAGTCAAAATGTTAAACTTTATGATCTTTAAAGTTTAGGTCAAGTTCAAATCTGGGTCATGTCAGGTTAAAAATTAGGTCACAGGGTCAAATCAAAGGAAAAGCTTGTTAACACTTTAGAGGCAACATTTATGACCATATCTTAATGAAACTTGGTCAGAATGTTAATCTTGATATCTTTAGATAAATAGGTCAGGTTAGCGATACAGGGCCTTCATGGCCTTCTTGTTTGTTAATATACTATATACATAGTCTGCATATGCAGTCTTGTACACACCTAATCTCCCGAATCTTTGCACACAATTTAATAAAACTTTACACATGTAAGTGATCAGTGGGATCGATCCCTCTATAGAAACATGCAATATACCGAATGAGATATATACTATTGAATTAAAAAAATGTGTCTTTCCATGTTGTCATTAGACAGTTCTTTTCAAGTGTTATGAGATGAGCTAAAGTCAGATAGATTCCTGATTGAAGCAGTGCCTTATTTTATATTATTATTTATTATTATACCAGATTTATATAGTGTCCTTTTCATGATAGGGGCTTCTTGAACATTTCTTAAACATAAGAATACAATTTCAAAAGGGGAGGATAACAGGTTGACAATTTAGATCCTTCCCTGAATTAATGTGTTTTAACAATTTCATTATTCTGCAAATTTATTCAGTCAATCTATAAAATCTGTTAAAAACATAGATAAATAAGAATCTTACACTGTAAAAACAAAGTTTGGTCTAAACTTAATACACCAAATACTATGCATACTGTTGTATTCATTCAATACAATGCTTAGACATTAAAGGTCCATTACTAGAACCTGAACGAGTATTATATGAAAACCAGAGTTTGTAGCTGAGACTTCCTATTTACTGAAAATACGGCTCACTGCATCGGATCTGACCAAATAGTCATAAATATGTTCAAGAATAACTAACAAATAAACAAAAATGTTGCCTATGTCAAACCGAAAGTATGTTTTCCAACTGCTTACGAACCCGTCAAGCATCTTCGGACTTTTTCGGAAGAATCCTCCGAAACGAGGCTATAATTTACAAATAGATGCAAAATATATTATATGCCCAAATGATAACGTGATTTTTACAAACTTAGCACATGGAATTCAACAATTTTGTAACTCACAAAACCTTCATGAAAAACATTCTTATAATACAGGTAATAAACTGCTATGCTACAAGTTTGTGGGAGGACAATTCAGGCCCTTCCCGAATAAAAGTGTTTTTACAACTTTGTCTGCAAACTTTTTCAGTTAATCTCTTTTCAGTATAGTTTTAAGAATATAAATGAATAACTGTCTTACACTGCCGAAACGAAATGTGATTGAAATTTACCTAAATACACTGATTTATGTACATATGGCTACATTAATTTAATAAGATTTTAGACATTAAACACATTGTCTTGGCCTAATATATGTCACTGTCAATTTTAAACATAAATTTTGTACATTTCATATTTTTCGTGCAAGTCGTGTATAATTACCATCATTGAAATACAGTTATTTTGCCGCGCGTCTTTAAACGGATATTCGTTTGAAACAGTTTTAAGATCACATGATGAATTTCCGAAGAATTTCCGACCGATTACGGAAAAACGATAAACATGAAAGTAGGACAAAATGACCACCCATGTCAGTCTAAGAAAATACAGAAACAATCATTTGTTTCTGTGTTCTCGTGTTGATTTCAAGGGAACATGCACGGCTATCATAATGTTTAGTACTATATTACAAAATGTGTAGTCTTTTTTTAAGATTTATGTCTATTCATTTGTCTTTATTTTACACCTTTAAACACATTGTCTTGGTCTAATAAATGTCACTCTCAATTTATAATGTAAAACTTGTATTTCTCAATTTATTCAGGCCATGTATAATTACCATCATAGAAATATAGAAGAATACAGATATTCTGTGAATCTTGTACCTCTAGTCATAATAGGGTACTAACATTTATGGATTTTTAAGAGAAATCAGTTTTCACCTAAAGTGTGTGGGTTAGTCCTTTTAATAATACATGTGGCTGACCTCAGGTTTATTTTGTACCCAAAATACTAAATTTTCAGTTGCAACTGCAAGAATTTTGAAAATATTTAAAAGTTTTGTTTTTAGCTCGACTTTTCGAAGAATAAGGGAGCTATCCTACTCACCCCGACATCAGCGAGAGCGTGAGCATCACACAGATGTTAAAGTTTTTGACCACCTCAAATATTTTCAAAGTCCATTGAGATATTGCTTTCATATTTTGCATACTTGTTTACCATCATGACCCCAGTCTGTAAAAAGGAGGAGGCAACTCTATCAAGCATTTTGAATGAATTATGGCCCCTTTTCGACTTAGAATAAATGTTAAAGTTTGTGTACCACCCCAAATATTTTCAAAGCCTATTGAGATATTGCTTTCATATTTTGCATACTTGTTTACCATCAAGACCCCAGTCTGTAAAAAGGAGGCAACTCTATCAAGCATTTTGACTGAATTATGGCCCCTTTTCGAATTAAAATATGCTTCTTGTAATGTTTAAGTTTTACTCATTGTTTATATTATACTATCAAGTACTGACAATAGTTGAGCCCGCTGTCCACTGACAGCTCTTGTTGCATCTAGATTGAGATAATTGCCACATTTTGAACACTTAATGATTTAAACAAGTATTCTTTCAACATTTTATGTCCCATAGTTTGGAGCTAAGGGTGATTTTTAATTTTTATGTAAAAATTGTGTGTATTTGGTAGAATCAGTAAAACTTACACAATGTTTTTTCCTTTTTTGCTCAGAAGGGGCCATATTGGACACATCCAAACGCTAAAGCCGAACCACTTAGCGCAATAGGGAGAGCACTGATCTACGAATCGCGAGTTGGGGAGTTTTATCCTTATGTTCTGCATGATGATTTGATAAAAGACATTATGTCTTGTGTCTGAAAACATTTGTCCTCCACCTCTGATTCATATGGGAAGTTGGCAGTTACTTGCAGAGAACAGGTTTGTACTAGTACATAATCCAGGAACACTGGTTAGGTTAATTGCCCATACATACAGTAACTGAAATAGTGTTGAAAAACAATGTTTAACCCAACAGAAACACTATGAAAGATCCAAGCATATGTCTACTGATGTAGTAACCATACAGTGACAATAGTACATTTATAATCAGGCCAGAGTTTTTTTATTTTTCGTTTTACGGGAGCGCCGGTCCTAAATATTGCAAAAATGGAATAAAATTAAAATTCATTTTCCCGAGTTTTATTTTATTTTTTCCGCCGGTCGGTTGTTTACAGCCCCAAAGAAAATAAAATTAGTGTATTTTCACCTGGACGTAATTTCACAGGAAGGGAGTTTAACGCGTGTTTCGTGTTTTGCCGTACATTTATCGGCATTAACAGGGTGTAAAATTCCACTCGCCTGCTCGCATTGGCGAGTTAAGTCTGAGTAGGACGAGTGGACCTCGCTGTGTACTCGACCGATCGGGCGAGTGGTTTTTTACGTCCTTACTTTACCAAAATTCAGAAATTACATCTACAATACGTCAACAAACTTTGAGATGGTTCAGTCGCTACCTGGATTGACTGGAATTTACCCGCGAATCGTAAAGATATCAAAACGTCATGCCGGTAATTTTCCATTCCCCAAGCACGTGTGACCTATCGTAACATCTAATTTACATCGACACAGACACAAAAACCGTGCGTAGTGCATTCATTTTTTAATATTTTCGCTTCAAGTTTTCAACACCCCTTGAGAAATAATACTTTTTGAATTCTATAATGATTTTAATAAGATATCGACAGAAATGTAGGCAAAATTCTATAAAAACGGTCGAATTTTCATATAATCATTTGTAAAAATTCAAACAGCGCGATCTTAGTTACTTATTTCTTTCTAAAAGTAAATAAATGATGAATACTTTGGGCTTAAAATTCAGACTTTTGACCAGAAAGTACAAAAAACAGAATAAAAAAATCTTAAATAATGAAAAAGCGGCAGTGATTACAATACATGGAGTAAGACCATTTTTGGCAAACAGATCAGAATAGGTTACGTGACCTCGTGAACGTAACTAGAAATGCGATTATAAAATAAAGCAATGTGATGTCACTGCGGTTTTTAATAAGTTTTAAATGAATCTTTGTACATGTATTTTTTGACCAACAATTTAAATGTTTTTCTTGTCAAACAATAATGTAAATTCCTTGAGGGCAAATAGGTCACAGATGTAGGATATCCACTATAGTAACTATCGTTTGAGACATTTACCTTTTATACGGGATATAGCACATTCGCTTTTGATAACAAATTAAAGAAGAAATTTTTTATTGATTCTATTTCTCAGCAATTTTAAGAACCGATGCGGTACGATCAGACAGTGATGTGTCACATGGCATAAAGCAGCTGGTAGTGTTGGCAAAATCTCAGACAGATGGTCCATTTCTTTTGTAACTTCAATAGAATTCATAAGTGTATAAAGAATAATAAAGAATACTTTTTATTGGAGACAATATTTTGACAAAAAGTGATGCAACTTCAGTACTTGAACTAAGTGTAGTATAAAAAGGTGCAAATTACAGAAGCAACTTCAGTACTTGAACTAAGTGTATTATAAAAAGGTGCAAATAACAGAGTTAAATGAGGTAAATTTTCAGATTACTTTTTGCAAGATTATCTTTCGTTTTTCATCACTGAAAAAAAATCTTGCCCTCTGCACTGTGACTGTTATTCAAAGTTATTAAATACTTTATTTTGCTGATAAAATCCACTATATTATGAGCTGGCATAAACTGTAAAGTTAGCTCTTAAAGATGATATTGGTGAAAGATACAATAAGTAAATATTATGTATAAAAACCAGAGGTTACAAAGCAGAAGATGCAAGCAAACCAAACCACCAAAACTACTACACTACTAGGCCACTTTATACCAGACCTGTTTAGTCTCTACTTGCTGTCACTGAAATTTACTGTGGCTGTTGTAACAGATAAAATAATTTTTGTCTTCCACTTAAATTAAGTAAAACAAGCTTTCTGAATTTTAAAGACTTGCCAGTGTGAGTTACAGTGCCTGAAGCAGTTTATTCACAAGCATGCATGAAAATTTTATTCAGTGTTCATCCTGTATAAATGGCTTTTATAGTCTTAAAACATAACAATCAATCACAATATTAAATACTGGACACAAGCACAAGTAAACAAAACTTGAAACGAAAGTTCATCAAAATAAAAAAAATCTTAAAAAATTCTATTTTATTTTTATTTTTTTCGGAGATGCTCACTTTCAAGCTTTTTATTTTTATTTTTATTCCCTCCTCCCCCTGCTCATTTTTCAAAAATCTCCCGTAAAACGAAAGATAAAAAAACTCTGGCCTCAGTGACCATCTAAACTTGGTTCAAACTAATTTTATTATGTATTCTGTTATTAAAGCAGCATGATGTCCATCGTCCGTCGTGCGTCAACCATTTGTAAAAAAATCTTCTTGAAAACCACTGGGCAGAATTTCACCAAACTTCATAGCAATGATCCTCGGGTGGCCTCCTTTCAAAATTGTTCAAAGTCAATTCCATGCAGAACTCTGGTTGCCATGGCAACCGGAAGGAAAAATTTTAAAAATCTTCTTCTCAAAAACCAGAAGCCCTAGAGCTTAGATATTTGGTGTAAAGCATTGCCTAATGGACCTCTACCAAGTTTGTTCAAATCATGACCCAGGGATCACTTGATTTAACATAGGAAAATCTTCAAAAAATTTCTAAAAATAAACCAGAAGGCCTAGAGCTTAGATATTTCACATGTAGCATTTCCTAGTGGACCTCTACAAAATGTGTTCCAATCATGACCCCTGAGTTAAAATTGACCCTGCCCCAGGGGTCACTTGATTTTACATAGGAAAAGCTTAAAAAATCTTCTTCTCAAAAACCAGAAGCCCTAGAGCTTAGATATTTGACTTGTAGCATTGCCTAGTGGACCTCTACTAAAATTGTTCAAATCATGACCCCCGGGGTCAAAATTGACCCCGCCCCAGGGGTCACTTGATTTTACATTGAAAAATTTTTCTAAAAATAAACCAGAGGGCCTAGAGCTTAGATATTTGACCTGTAGCATTGCCGGCAGCCTGGAAAACCTGGGATGGGCTCGTGGGATGGGCTCATGGGATGGGATGGGATGGGCTGAAGGTCATGGGTCCAAGGTCAGAGAAATATATAGTGAGGAACATGAATTAAAAGTTCAGCTGGGCAATTAAGAGGTCAGCTAAGGATAACAGGGACACAGCCTGTAATTACAATTCCCAGAATGAGACTCACACTGTATTGGCTGCCAAGAAGGGAATACCAATACTTAGTCCTGTAACTTGTTAGAATGTACTTCTACGGCTCCAATATAAGTGAGGAAAAATTTATGGACTGTATTTTTTATCATAAGTAAAGCAAAAAAGGCACTTATTTTGAACAAAATATAATCATTTATTGTCCACTTGGTGTTAATGTAAACATCATTTTTTTATTATAAGTAAAGCAGAAAAAAGCAATTATTTTGAACAAAATATAATCATTTATTGTCCACTTGGTGTTAATGTATACAGGATATTTGTTTGTTTTAGTGTAAGATCGAAATATATTTCACTGAGTGGACACTTTAATGCAATATTTTCACGAGTGGCGCAGCCACAAGTGAAAATGTAAATTATGGTGTTCACGAGTGAAATATATTTCGATCTTACAATGAAACAAACAAATTTTCTATTCATTTTATGCATTTTTAATGGTTTTAAAAAAATTAGGACTATATTCAGTTTGCCAACAACGTCATGTGCGCCGCATCATAATGTCATAATGTCGTGACATCAGGATGTCTTTGTAGAATAAATAGTTCTATTATTACGTTTCCTGATTTCTTTTACATTTGATTTTGATAAAATGTAAATATGTATGATCCTTTTATCATATTTATACATCTTTACTTTTACTGAAAAATATTTTGTAAGGAATTTCCTATCATTTATAATTCTGCATTCAAATGTAGTTCAGTGACAGTGAAAAATAAAAATGATATTTTCACTGTTTGAAACAGTGAAAATATTAATTTTATTTCACTGATAAATTTCAGTATTTCTCACAGAAGAGCATAAAATAAGAACATCTTTTTTTATGATAAGAAGAACTAAAAAGCAATTATTTGGAACAAAATATGGTCAATTATTGTCCACTTTATGTTAATGTAAACATCAAAATCTATTACCAAATAAATTGAAAATTGCCATATGTTTGAGAATCCCCCTTTTCATATGTTATAATATTTATAGGTTATTAGCTTTGTATCGGGAAATATGCATGAGTTCTTCATTGCGCGACTTTAAGAGCGCAATATTCTTCCGCTGAAGAACGAGTGCATATTTCCAGATGCAAAGATAATAACCTTTTTATTACATATGCATCTACATGTATAAATATAAATGTAAATATCACAAATTTGTTCAATACCCTGAATATGACTGACAATACTGAATAAATAGAAAAAATAGTGCAGCAACACACACTGGATTACGTCACGCACCCGATATGAAATTCAGGCGTCAGTGTACGGAAAAATATTGACGTTTCCGGTACCAGTGTAACTTAACGGGGAATAGAAATGAGTATGTAATAAGTCTAATATATTATAAATTCATTTCTGTCATCTCTTTATCTTGAAATTTGTCAATTATTGTTTTCTTTTTATTTTCAGTAACTTCTTTTCAGAATTGATTTATCATAAGTTCCATTGCATATTTTCTCTCAAAATTAATTTTCATCAAACAAATTAATGTTGTAGGTTCATTCTCTAACTTGGGTTAAAGGTCAACTGCTGAATTCATCATTTTTCTCCCTGTGACATATATACATGTAATTCTACCCTTTATCTTCATAATTCTTCATTATACCGAATTGTTTTGTTTTGACATTCAAATACATTTCTTCCACTACATGTATATTAGTCTACTTTTATTTCAAAAAGGTATCACTTATAAATACACATGCAAGAAGTATATATTTTTTAATTTTCATAATATAACTTTAAAATTATTACTGTTCTACGTGTTTTTATTTTTCATAATATTACTTTAAAATTATTACTGTTTTATTAAGTGTACTACTGACTGGATCAAGAGAATTAACAATAATAATGATAACAATAATAAGAAAATGTAGTTACTGTTATTAGCCTATAAAATAAGACATTAACCCATTTTGTAACTCTCGACCAGATCTTATTGACAGTATGGCATGAATTCCCAGGGGTATGATTTATTTTATAGAGAACTGTTCACCTTAAGAAACCTTCGAGAATCTGAGAAAAATTTAGGGACAAGTAAGTTCAGCCCATGTCCTTGAGCCCATCCCATCCCATCCCATGAGCCCATCCCAGGTTTTCCAGGATCCCAGCATTGCCTAGTAGACCTCTACAAAATTTGTTTAAATTATGACCCCTGGGGTCAAAATTGACCCCTCCCCATGGGTCACTTGATTTTACATAGGAAATCGTCAAAATTTTTCTTAAAATAACCCATTAGGCCTAGAGCCTAGATATTTCACTTGTACCATTGCCTAGTGGAACTCTACAAAATTTGTTCAAACCATATCCCCCGGGGTTAAAATTGACCCCTCCCCAGGGGTCACTTGATTTTACATAGGAAAATCTTTACAAAAATTTCTTAAAATAAACCAGAAGGCCTTGGTCTTAGATATTTAACATGTAGCATTGCCTAGTAGACTTTTACAAAATTTGTTCAAATCATGACCCCAGGGGTGAAATTGACACAGCCCCATGGGGTTACTTGACTGTACATAGAAAAATCTTCAAAAATTTCTAATAATAAACCAGAAGAGCTTTGATATTTGACATGTAGCATTGCCTAGTGGACCTGTACAAAAAAAATTCAAATCTTGACCCCCCCCCCCCCCCAGGGTCAAATTGACCCAGCCCCAGAGGTTACTTTATTTTATGTTACTATAAAAAGCTTATTTAGTAACTTCTTTATTATTGGCCGTAGGGAAAAACCGAGACCACTTTATCTTTTCTTTGGTACAACATGGATGGTACCTCCAATTTTTAGGAGTATTTTGACATATCTGTACCTTTAAGAAAATTTCAACTATATTTACTCATGATTCTTTTGTTTGATCTTGATTATGATTTTTTGACCTTCCTACCCTGAAGTGCAATGATATTAGGTGAGCGATATAGGGCCATTATGGCCCTCTTGTTTTTCAAGATCTCTAAAAAAAATAATTTTTTTGTTGTCGAACGATCTAGAGACATGCTGCTTTAAAATAAGTCATGGTATCTTTAAAAATGGTTTCAAATTTTAAGTTGTGGAGCCACTTTGTTCAAGAGCAATGTAACAGATATTCTTATTTTCAGAAACAATTTCAAACTAGTCTGTTAACAAAACGCGATAACTGTGGCCTTTATTTACTAATACCGGATTAACCCATAACAATGAAATAGGGAATCAAGTGGACACATTATATGACAAATATCTTATACCACAAAACCAATGCAAGTAGCGGCGTGGTCTAGTGGTTAACACGTTTGATTTGTAAGATTACTGTGGTGGTTCGAACACAGGACGAGCTACTTCTTTATTTTTCCAGCATGTTTTTCGTAAGGAATTCATGTAAAACTATTTATATTATGATTTTCTCTTGCAGTTTTACTGAGTATTTATTGACATTCTTCAGACGATCTCATATTAGAATAGACATTGAATCTATAAACATTACAATAATAATTAAACAAATACATAAATAAAAAGAATGAAAGAAAAAATACAAAAGGTGATAAAAACCAAAACCTCCAAAATAGAATAAGTAAAAATCATTTAAAAAGGAAGGGCTCGAACCTGCACCATACAAACATAAAAAGAATAGATGTCGGACACACTATCCACTAGACTACAAATCTGTTATGGAATAACGGATGGTATTTAGACTTAAGAATTCTACAATATATACAAATTAACACCACATCGGATAACACACCTGCTTTACCTGTTTTTGGATTTTACCAAGTACCCTTAAAATAAAATTATCGCGATCCATTAATACCTCATACCATTTATTGAATAATCATATAAGGTTACTTTGAGCTTATCAAAACAGTTTAAATTCATGTTCAGTCAACTGGCACTTTTCTACCAATATTAGTATCTTTATAGTGAAAAGAGCATGCATTTCTTGCTTTTATCATTTTCTTCATCTTGTTTGAATTAGTAAATACAAGAAGGGCAGTTCAATAAGCTCTCATACAGTTATTTTATTCTTTGGCATTTTTGAAACATATGACATTTTATACAGTGTAGAGATATTTTTGTATCATCCCCTTTTCAGTATATTGTATTGTCCAATTTAATTGACCTGTCAAAACATGTTCCCGGCTTTCATGTTAATCTTCATATGGGCTCGAACAGAATATAATGAAAGCCGGGTCCATTTTTTGACAGGTCAAATAAATTGGACAATATTTCATGCAAAGTATGATTTTTCCATTTTTGGCGGGAACATTTGCTATATATATTAATTGAATTTTTTTCCATGTACTTTTGGCATTTCTATAGATGTTCAAGGTAATGTTATGTATATTTGTTGTTGCTAGACTGTTATTTATCCTTCTAAACATTCCTCTCATTTATAATTCAGATTTTAAGTGTATTTCAATAATATGGAGTAAAAACATTATAAGGACAATACAGTATTTGTGTACTCTGAACTGGTTTTTCAAACATGATTCAATTTAATACATTTGAACCTGGGTTTAGAAAACAGGATTGTGACCATACTTTGTCCATCTGTTTCTTCATGAGTAGATTTTTTTTATGTGTCTGACTGTTCTGTTACAGCAGAATTATTTAAATGGAATATTAATATTCATGACGTCCTAAATTATTTTTGTTTTGAATATTACATATTCAGTAGAGTTTGAATAATAATTAGTATTATGGTCATTATATAATTATAATAATGTAAGGTTTAATTGCTGCTACCCCTGGTGTGTTTTGGTTAATTAGTTGGCATGAGCGTCAGTATGGTCAACATGTGTTTATAAGTTACTATTATGCAAATCAGGTTTGAAAGGATGTATCCTGCTGATATAGGTAAACACCAGACAAGATAACAGAGAGATGTGATGTGTGTTTGATGTCAGTCTGAATCTGCAGTGAAAATTCAGTAATTATTACGATTGACAAGCAATAAAGTTTAGATTGATATATTTTGATTGGCTATGTTGATAGGGGTGTGGCACAAGTTGGATTAAGAAGCTGTACTGTCAGCAAGCAGTCATTTAGTAGGGCTAATACTATTGAAAAAGAAAGTTTGGAATTTTTAGAAAATAAGGTTAGATAGTTTTATAGATTTTTATGAACCTCACTTAAAGCAAGTGCAATTTAAATATTATTATTAAAATAATAATTTATGGATATACAAATATATATAGACAGATGGAAGAAGAGGAATAAATTAAATTATGTATTAATGTTAAGAAAATGAGTGATATGCTCCATATCGTAACATAAAGGCTACTTTGCTGTTTGGCATGATAAACACTATATACTACATCACACCTTTTTGTCAAAAAGGTAAGAAATTTTTCGCAATAAAAATTATTTTGAAGAAGATAAATTGGAATTTTTTCATTGAACCAGTTGTTATAAGGAATTGTTATTAAGGACAAGGACAAGTTTCTAAAAGAACAGTTAACTTATGTGTTGAAACTTTCAAGTAATCAGAAGCTTTTATTGTGTTTTCTCGGGACTGATGGATTAAAATGATATTTATTGTAATTGCTGGTGAAGTAATTGCTGGTAAAAATTATGATTAGTTGTCATAAATTGCCTTTATTACGTTTATTTTTGTAAATAATTTATGCATAATTAGCTCTAACTCGGGTTTGATGTATATTGAAACGATTTCCGGTAGTCACCATAATTTTACTGGCAGTAAAACAAATTTAACAAGTCATGAGCAAAATCATTTTATTCATCAGTCTCCAAAAAATACAAGAAAAACAATAAAAACATACTAATTGCTATTAATTATATGTTGAATTTGCGATAGTATTTTTAACGGGATTAAAGATTATAAAGACCTCAGTTTCCTGTGACTAAACCATGAATTTAAACATCGAGAAAAATATAACAAACTTTTGAAATTTGTAGGTAAAATATAGTCTGCTCTTTCAAATACAATTCTCAATACTCATATTGATTACCAGACGTCTAGCCTAACCTGTACGGGTTATCTGGTAACCAGACCCCAAGACTCCGGGTCTAGAGGTCCGGTTTCCGGGCCCCTAGCCACTGCCTTCCCTATTAGGCAGTGGCTACAATTACGGAAGTTCTGAATTCCTAGACACACCTATATGAGGATAGCCTAGGATTCAGAAGTACTTAAGAGGCATTAAATGTATGTTAGGTTAGGGGTTTTTATGCCTGCCCTATTATTTCGTGTTATTGATCAGATATTTCGAGTAAGAATAGGCTTAAATAAAGAGGCGAAATCAACACCTGTATACATAATGTTTTTCTTTCCAAAACTACACTATTTTTCTTTCATTTTTTTTTTTAAATTGACAGACAAACGAAGAATTATATATATTCTTAATAACAGCTCAAAAATATTATTAAAGATATTCATTACTTAAATTTTTTATGTTTTGATTTTGCCTATCACTTTAAATTTCCACGCATATAGAATCGGGCGAAATCAACACCCGTATACGTTTTTGTGTTTCGTTTTAGCTATTTTATGTGAAAAAAACTAAGTTCACATCATCATTTATGCATGTCTTAACATATATTTGATGCCGCTTAAATACTTCCGTAATTCTTGTCTATCCTCATAGGTGTGTCTAGGAATACGGAACTTCCGTAATCCTAGAATCGGAGGCTAGGATTACGGTACCGTAATCGTAGCCACTTCCTTCCTATTATTGTCATATTTACAACAAACTTCAATGTCAGAGAGATTTTGCATAAAATTCCATCTCCAAGTACTGCTGTCAATTTTTTGTCACACTGTCATGACATTTTTTCATTTATTTCCTTCCACTTGTTAAGTGATAGGAGATGTATGTTTTCATGAAAAACAGTCTCTAATTTAATTAACATATTGTTTCAGTTTTGTTACAGAGGGCCAGAGATGACACTTAGGTCATGGCTTTGGCTAGAAAAAGGAGAGTGGTTCAAAACACAAAGAAGATGGGTTTCCTCTCAAAATTATTATAAGAAGAATTATGAAATTCACACATTACAAGGTTAGTATGATCAGATAGCTTTAGCTCAAGGAGTCAAAGGGGTATTAGTCAGCTTCAGAGATAGCATTAGTTTTACAAAGAAAATTAGGTTTAAGTTCACATGCTTGTTTTTATCAATGTTCTCATTGCCATAATAACATTTCAAATTGTAATGAAATAACTATTTACTGAAGTCTTGCCAAGTTATGGCCCTTGTTTGGCTTAGAAACCTCTTATAGTTCCCCCTTTACCATATAATACATAGGTTGCCAGCATACCTGGCTATTATTATTCTTCAAAGAGGTATGAAAGTTGTTTCTCATAAATTAATCATGCCTTTTAAGTCATTATGATGAACTTGATTCAGTGTTAAAAGCTAGATATAACTCCTGCTAAGACATTTTTTTAAAAACAAAATATTAAAAATAATTGAACAGAAAAGTTACTATAACAGTAACTTTTTCTTAAGTATTTAGATATGCTCTTGTAGAATTTTTTGTAAACAAGTTTTCAGTATAGAGGAATTGTGCTACAGCTACTAAAATATAACTATTATTTCTTATTATATGTTATCAACATCAGTATGCTTAGGCATTTGCTCATTTATTTAATTTGAATTGTCACTTGGCATATGTGTGCAGAAAGTTGGAAACATGAATTGGTAAATAGAAAATATACATAACCAGTCATGACTGATTAGTGATAAATTTGTAACTTAACTAATGTATAAGAATGTAACAGTATTAAGGAATCCTTTATCTACTTTAGAGACTTGATCTTTATCATATTCATTCATTTAGTCATTAAATGACAGCTGTTGTTAATTGCACATGTAGTGGCAAGCAAAGGAAATGACAATCAGGAACACCCGCTGTGTGCTGCCAGATATTACATGAATTACTAATTGGTGGGATCTGACTTTCGATAAAAGATAAGATTAACTTTTATGACATTCATTCTAAAACATATACAAAACTATTTTTATTCTTAAAGGGGGATGTTCATTTCCCAGGGAAACATATTAGCACTTCAGCATGTCAATAACTAATAGTCATCTGCATATTGGATACTCAGTTAGTGGTCAGCCAGATATATTTATCTTGCATATTAATTACCATCACAATCATGTGTTTTATGGTTTGGCTAGGTGTTATCAGTATTTTCTTTTTTCAAGATAAAAAAAGAGATTGTGAAAACGATGCTTTTTGCTGCTGTAGTATAATTTTTTGCAATGCCAGTCTCGCTATCAATTCTTTAAGGTCGTATAGTCACAGTCAATTTGTCAAACGTATATAATTACTGAAACAAAATGCACGCACCAAGTTAGTTATAGTTCAATTTATTATGGATGCATTTCATAAAAATAGCATGATGTAATCAATGATTAATTATATCAATTAATTATGAGATTACTATATGTATACGCTGGTCAATATCAAATCGTAAATGGTATGTGCATTGTCTGAAAATGTTCTGTATATACGACTTTTTAAGTTAAATTAAATTTCGTACTAGATCGTAAGTTGACATACACTTTTAAGGATGAGACGGGGCAGTTCAACCTTTGAACTGGAATCACGCCGATTGGTAGACATTTGATTCCGTGTCCATGTTAATAATTCAACATTACTTGGTATTCCCTTTTATAATATTATGACGGCACATTTTGTATCTTTATAATTAAATGAGTTCTTATGAATCTTATTTTAGAATAAATTTGCAGTATAAATCCTCACAATATAATCCATAGAATGATTTCAATACATTGTACACTCAAAGTGGAAACCATGTAATGTGTTGGTATGAAACTTAAAAAAAAGTGGCCCGGGGTTATAAAAAATACTTTCATTCAACACTCAAATTTCAGATATACAAAATTCGCTATTATTTGTCTAAGATTGCAAATGTAGATACGAAAGACCTATGGAAATGTTGTAAGTGTATTGAAAATAAAATTTGGTACCTTTTTTGGCCTCGTTTACTAGTAATGATGTATCTAGATGTAATTATTTAAACTGAGAGCCACATTCCACACTCAGAGTCTGGTAAATTACAGTTATACTATATAATTAAAATGTACTGAACTATACTTGAAAATGTAAAAGACTAATGTAACAATCACATATTCTTTCTCACAAAATGGTGTCATTATGCACCTCAAAAGAGGAAATTTCACATTTATTCTTGTAGCTGTATTAATTACAGGATTACATGCACTTGATTATTAATGACAACCCTGCCGGTCAATTTTGAATATCATTTTCAAAACAGGGTAATTGAAAAAAAAATGAATAAACAATCAAATAAACAATAATGAGAACAACTATTTCTGATAAAAACCTAACTATTCGTCTCTGTAGAAATTGTTCTTGAAATGCATAAAATAAATATCTGGCATATTAGTGAACAGTGTGGTCCTTGATCACATGCGTTCTGGCTGGGTACATACCGGCTACTTTGACCAGTTAGTATATCAATGTACTTTTGTTTTTCATTGCAAATATATAGTATACATGTATAAATCATATTTCTGACTGATAGATAATCACAGCAGGCCAGATGGTCAAGCTGGAAATGGGTGATCATGTTTGCTTCCAGTAGTCACTGGGTAATAAAACATATGAACCGATGATTCATAATAACCTGATAATAAGCCACATGCTATGACCACCAACCGCTAGCAACATCCCCCAAGAGAGTAAATAAGGTAAAAATTTACAGAATATCTACACAAGAGACAGAAGTGGTCCTTTAATTGTACGTGTTTCATCAGACTTAACTGATATACCCTCTCTATATGTATTTTACCATTGCTAATTTTTCTTGATGTCTCACTTTCTTGAGCTGACAATTGTATATCTTGTAATTCGAGTAATATTTTGCACATGCTTTTAAATTTAAGTTCCTTAATTTCAACGAATATTTTAAAGCAGTCAGCTCTCAGAAATTTCGGTTTGAAAGGAATGTGTAGTTCAGCAACTAGAGTTTCCCATTAAAGCTATTTTATAAGAAAATCTTATTTTTATCCACTCACAAAATATATCGCTAACAGCAGACTGTGAAATGTCCTTCAAATCATTAAACTATAATTTAATTCTTTAGCATTCTGCTGTGGTTACTACAACCAGTGGCACGGCAAATATTTGGCATTATTATTTCAAAATTTTCCTATATTAAAATAATAACATTCCATAACTTTCAGTTTTAACAATTTATAATATATAAGTATGTACAAAGAGCTGTATAAAAACAAATAGATCAGCAACTTGAAAGGCATATAGAGCAAAGCTCGCCAACATCTTGTGGGAACTGAATGAGGTCACGTTTTACCGGTGTATGAAACAGAAAGCAGAAGGATAAATTAAAGTTTTTGTGTTGGAAAAATTGCTATCAGATTGTTTATAATGATAATGGTGTGTTTTTTTTAATGTTATAAGTATTTTCTACACGGGGAAGGAATGAATTTATGATACATGTAGAAAGTCTGAAAAATCAACAGTTGTCATTTGAAAATTGGACCTTATCAAACTTATCAATTTTGTGTACTTGGCGTTATCCCCAAATAAGGGACGTTGAATATACAACTCAAAGCCTCAAGGCATGTCATACGTGACAGGCGATAATAGCCTGGCTAGAAACCTGTAATTTGATCACAATTGATCAAGTTGGCAAAAGGTTCAATAAGATAACGTGCTGACACAAGCTTACGTGGGATTATCTCCTTCTGACATTCTGTGTATTTTATACTTCTTTGGTATTTAGTGTAAATGGTAGTTTTTGGCGGAGCCATCAATGGGTGCGTTTCTCATCAACTAAAATACCTGCATGTGTCAAGTGGCAGATATGTTAATGAAATATTAAAGATTAACCAAAGCGTAGCTGTCAGTTGACTAGTAGTCTGTTACATCGTGAATCCTTTTTTTACAGTTGATATGGTCTTTTCAAACCATGCCAAATCAATCAACGCCAGTTGCTTGGAAGAAGAGTTAGTAGCCTTGGAAGTTTGAAGATAGGACAACATTCAGGACATGTACAGGACCCCCGTAAGTTATGCATGTATTGTAGCTCTTGCTTTTGCAATACAGTACCTTGTTATCCCCCGCCGATGAAATCGGGAGGGGGGTATTGAAATGACGTTGTCCGTCCGTCCGTCAGTCCGCAGCCATTTCTCAGTAACTACTTGGTAGAATTTCATGAAACTTGAAATAAACATGAACCAACATACTGCGATGATGCCCGTCAAGTTTTTTTTTTGATTGGTCAATTTCCCTCAGAGTTATTGCCCTTGATTTAATAAAAAATGTCCGTCTGCAGCTATTTCTCAGTAACTAACAGGTAGAATTTCATCAAATTTGAAATAGACATGAACCAAGATACTGTGCTGATGCCCGTAAAGTTTTTTTTTTTGATAGGTCAATTTCCGTCAGAGTTATTGCCCTTGATTTAATGAAAAATGTCCGTCTGCAGCCATTTCTCAGTTACTAGCAGGTAGAATTTCATCAAACTTGAAACAGACATGAACCAAGATACTGCGACGATGCCCTTCAAGGTTCTTTTTTGATTGGTCAATTTTCCATATAGTTATTGCCCTTTAATTGTTTAAAAATCCACAGATCTGTACATAACAAACCAACCAATTGGAAGAATTTCATTAAACTTCTTTCATTCTTTTCCATGAACATTTATTATAAACATGTGATGTTGTGTACCTACACCTGGTCACCACCTTACCTTGGTTTCCCCCCCACCATTTTTTTTTTTTTTTTTCATTTTTCATTTTCTATCAATATTTATAATCAACATGTAAACTGTTGTATCCTTCCCCCCCCCAGCCCCACCCAAACAAACCATTCATTTTCTTTTAATTTGATTTTGACTAATGAAATTATTTGCTTCTTGGTAACATTCTTAACTTTTTGCTGGATATATTTTTTTGCCGTTCCTCAACTCTGACCCTTTCGGCAGGGGATTCCAATTCATCGAATTTGCTTGTTTTTTTTTTAAGATCAAAGATTTCTTTGTCTGAAATGAACAGGTGTTCTGACTTATGCCAGATTTTGAGTAGCATTATTTTTAGGTCAACTAGTATACTGTCATATTCCGCTGTAGAAAATAGTCCTTGAAATTTCTATGGCAAGGGAAAATACAACTTGAAGGTTACCATTACATAATAAACAGAGAATTACTATACACTTACCTTTTAATTCAGTCCACATACAGTGATATTAAACTATATGAATTGTTTGTTCTATTAATAAATATGTATTATCTTTTGGTGCTGACCAAGATCAAATCCATGCATGCACAGTTCACTATTTAGTCAGTAAATTTTAGGTGACAATGAATAATAAATCTTACTGCCCAAATCTCACCTCATCCCACAAGTGATCATGCAGTAACAACAGTTGTTGTGCATGGGGCATATTAGGTTTTTTTCAGAAAAAAATGCAAAGTTACAGGACTTTTTTTGTTACCTTACTATATACATAGGCACAATCTTGTGCGCACCCTTGATGCAATTTAATGAAACTTCACACAAGTGATCAGTAACAACAGTAGTTGTGCATGGGGCATGTTAGGTTCTTTCAGAAAAAAAATTGCAGAGTTATGGGACTTTGTTTTTGTTACTATACTATATACATAGACACAATCTTGTGCGCACCATCTCTCCTCCCCTTGACACAATTTAATGAAACTTCATACAAGTGATCAGTAACAACAGTAATTGTGCATGGGGCATATTAGGTTCTTTCAGAAAAAAAATTTGCAGAGTTACGGGACTTTGATTTTTGTTACTTAACTATATACATAGACACAATCTTGTGCACACCATTCCTCATCCCTTTGACACAATTTAATGAAACTTCACACAAGTGATCAGTAACAACAGTAGTTGTGCATGGGGCATGTTAGGTTCTTTCAACAACAAAAATTGCAGTGTTATTGGACTTAATTTCTTGTTAACATACTATGTATATACAGTCTGCATATGCAATCTTGTGCGCGCCTAATCTTCGAACCCTTGCGCACAATTTAATGAAACTTCACACAGGTGATCAGTATCAACCCTAGTTGTGCATGGTGCATGTTATGTTCTTTTAGATAAATATTTTGCATAGTTATGGGACTTTGTTTTTTGTTGCTACACTGTATACATACAGTCCACATAATTATGCAATCTTGTGTGCGTCAAATTGCAATGTACTGTGTTAGGGGGTACATTCATCAACTTTAGTGATAGCTCTAGTTTAGTTCAGGTTGGATTGGTCTGTCAATAACCTCACGTTATGTCTATTTTTTGTAAAGTTTGTTTTTCAAAAGAAAATATGTATCCCATATACTTGCAGGTCTAAATGTCGAGGTCATAGTGAGGAACTTCATAGTTTGCTCTTTGTCACAAAAGTTTGTGCATCAAACAGCCTTCTAACAACAAATGCTGATTATGAAAAGAATCGCTGTACTAGATGCTGCCTACAAGACTTCAAGGTATGATGTACAGTGACTTCAGCTATGTGTGTTTACCAGTTGTGGATGAGAACAACAGATTTGTCTATTCTTCAATACTTGAGCTAGAAATAAGTAAGAACACTGTAGGTACTTTTTAAGCAAAGTTTTATGGAAGAAGAGTTTTACCATTGTTATACCTTTACATATGCTTTACAGGCAGTTTATCCTGCAGTCTTTTATGTTAAGCTCACCTGAACACAAAGTGCACAAGGTCAGCTATTGTGATCCTCCTGTGTTCGGCTTCTGGCATGATATGTGGTCCAGTGTCAACAATTTGAGTGTTAACACTCTTAAGAGGTCACAAATTTGGCAAAATCTTAATGAAACTTCGTCAGAATTTTACCTTCGATAAAATCTTGTATAATTTCATAGTCATCTTGGTCAAATACTAGGTCACTGGGCCAATAATAGTAAAAAGCTTAATACTCTAGAGGCCATATTTTCTACCTTGTCAAATAATATAAAAGTCTTGTTAAGCTCTAAAGGCAACATTATTAACCTGATTTTCATAAAACTTTGTTAGAAGATTTATTTTGTCTCTATGAATTCTAGGTTAAGTTCAATACTGGTCTGTCAGAGGTCAAGGTCAAATCATAGAAAAATCTTGTTAACAATGTAGAGGCCACATTTTTGACTTGATCTTCATTGAACTTTGTCTGAATGTATAATCTATGTGGGGTTCAAAACTGGATTATCAGGATAAGTCGAAAACTAGGCCACCAGTGCAAACCATAGAAAGACAATGTTAGCATTTAAAAGGCCACATTTGTACCTGATCAAGTTGAGTATGAAATTATTTATATGTAGTAACAACCTCCAGCCCAAAATACACAACATATTTATGGAAAGTGTTATCAAATCAAATAGTTGTGATTCCACAAAATATTCATCCATTGATAAAGTTGGAATACCCTACAAAGGAGTATTTCTATATTCAGTTTCTACATACAGTAAACTAGCAAGATCTGTTTAGAATAGTTGTATAGGCTGTTGAATATTATATTTAAACAATTTCTACATTATGAAGTTGAGTATAGTCTTCTCAAACATTGTTTTTATCCCAAGATAATCCCAGTGCTGTTTGGTATAATAGTTTTTCATTATCTGATCTTCATGAGACTTGGTTGGAATGTGTGTCTATTTAAAAGCAAGGATACATAAGTGGGTCACATAGGTCAAATCAAAGAAAAAAACTTTAACATTTTAGACTTGATTATCATAAATTTTGTCAGAATGTTTGTCTGTATAAAATCTAGTTCAAGCACAAAAGTTGCTTACATATGTCACTTGTTCAAAAAATTGAAAAGCTTGGATAATGTTCTACCAGATTTACAACAGATTTGGTCAAAATGTTTGTCTATATGAAGTCATTGCCAAGTTAGGTACTAGGTTTATTCTGCATTGCCAAGTTAGGTACTAAGTTTATCCTGCATTGCCAAGTTAGGTACTAAGTTTACCCTACATTGCCAAGTTAGGTACTAGGTTTATCCTGCATTGTCAAGTTAGGTACTAGGTTTACCCTACATTGCCAAGTTAGGTACTAAGTTTATCCTGCATTGCCAAGTTAGGTACTAGGTTTATCCTGCATTGCCAAGTTAGGTACTAGGTTTATCCTGCATTGCCAAGTTAGGTACTAAGTTTATCCTGCATTGCCAAGTTAGGTACTAAGTTTATCCTGCATTGCCAAGTTAGGTACTAAGTTTATCCTGCATTGCCAAGTTAGGTACTAAGTTTATCCTGCATTGCCAAGTTAGGTACTAAGTTTATCCTGCATTGCCAAGTTAGGTACTAAGTTTATCCTGCATTGCCAAGTTAGGTACTAGGTTTATCCTGCATTGCCAAGTTAGGTACTAGGTTTATCCTGCATTGCCAAGTTAGGTACTAGGTTTATCCTGCAGTGCCAAGTTAGGTACTAGGTTTATCCTGCAGTGCCAAGTTAGCTACTAGGTTTATCCTGCAGTGCCAAGTTTGGTACTAGGTTTATCCTGCAGTGCCAAGTTTGGTACTAGGTTTATCCTGCAGTGCCAAGTTAGCTACTAGGTTTATCCTGCAGTGCCAAGTTAGGTACTAAGTTTATCCTGCATTGCCAAGTTAGGTACTAGGTTTATCCTGGGTAAGAGCTATGTCAGATGAGCAATACAGGGCCTTCAGTGCTGTGTTAATTTGTTTTCCTGCCTTTGTATTCCTGAAAGGTAATACATTTTTGTAAATAGTAACAGATGTCGATTTGCTGTCAAGTTCCTACAGCTTGATCTTTATACCTTTCAACTCTGACTAGTAGCAGTGCTATAAATAGAGCCTTGAATATTTGAAATCCGCTGTATGCAGTCCTTTTGCAGCTCTACTGCTGATTCACTGTTTACAAGTGTTCTGGGAGTATCTGACTCACTGTCAGTCATTGGTTTTGGAGTTGCTGACTCACTGCCAGATGTTGTTGTGAGAGTTGCTGACTCACTGTCGTTTGTTGTACCCCTGAACAATGAAGTTGTAAAGGGGTTATACTGGTTTCAGGTTGTCGTCAGTCTGTCGGTAGACACAATCTTGTGCGCACCATCTCTCCTCATCCCCTTGACACTATTTAATGAAACTTCATACAAGTGATCAGTTACAACAGTAGTTGTGCACCATGCATGTTAGGTTCATTCAGAAAAGAAAATTGCAAAGTTACAGGACTTTGTTTTTTGTTACTTTAATATATACATAGATTCTGCATATGCATATGCAATTTTGTGTGCGCTAAAACTCCTGAACCTATGCCCGCTAGTTATGAAATAATGCACAGAGCGGCACCTGGGGTCTTCCTCCACCATCAATAGCTGGAAAGATGCCATATTGTGTTTGTACTACATTAAACCCAACAAAATAAAAACAAATTGTTTTTTGTGACTATACTACATGGAGCCTGCATATGCAATTTTGTGCACACCTAATCTGAACAATTGCACACATTTTAATGAAACTTAACACAAGTGACCAGTACCAACATTACTTGTGCATGGTGCATGTTAGGTTCTTTCAGAAAAATATCCTGCAGAGTTATGGGACTTTGATTTTTGTTTCTATACTATATACATAGAGTCTATAATTATACAGTCCATATATTTATGCAATCTTGTGTTGGTCAAATTGCTATGTACAGTGTCCAGTGCATGCGGGAGGTACATTCATCACTTTCAGTTATAGCTCTAGTTGTTGTGGGACTTGCTCCTCACTGTCAGCCGTTGGTCTGGGAGTTGCTGATTCACTGTTGGTTGCTGGCTTAAACCTTTTGTTGTTGTGAGAGTTGCTGACTCATTGTCAGTTGTTGTTCTTGGAGTTGCTTACTCACTGTCTGTTGTCCTGGGAGTTGCTGACACACTGTTATTTGACTTTTTTTGAACTTGTTTTTGTCACTGAAGAAGTTACACTTACAAAATTGCTGTCTCAAATAAAAATAAAACTAAAAAATGGTTGCTCTGTGTAGGCAGTATTTAAGGCATCCCATCCATATGCTGGAAATGCATCAAAAAGGCCTAAAATGTGTTTGCATGACCAGTTTTGATTTTTGGAAGTCAGTGCAGTTGCATGTAGGTGTCATGTTTAAGAATGCATCAGCATATTCACAGCCAGAATCTGGACTTTTTACTGTGCACAGTTTGTTTGTATGAAACACAAGTCTTCAATTTCAATAGCCTTTTTTTTTAGGGCAGTCTGTCTGAACAATGCTTCACAAATGTCTTGGGCTTATTATAATGTGGAGGGGTTTCTCCAATTAAAACAATATTCATAGGATACATGTAAACAATAAACAAAGTTATTAACAGAAACAGATACACATTGCGAAATATGCAGATAATTGTTTTCCAGATTCAGTACTACATATTTACAACAAAACAAAGTAAACAGTATAATTAACCTAAGAATATTATATAACTTGGAGTTTATTTCACAGTCTTGGGTAGATAGATGTAAATAAACAAAATAATTAAGGTCATGATATCCTGTACATTCTGTCCAAAGGAGAGTGCTGCAGTTTCACCATGTCCAAGATGAAACGTTTGGCACGAAGACAGATGTTAAAGCCGATTGTGCGTTCCTTAGTTCACTGATTATCCTGCATACCAGTACATCCCAGTTATATAGCAGATGACATGGGTAAAACCCATGACTTGTCTGCCACCAAAGTCAAATTGGACATGATTTCCATTACGCCTTTCATTACATTGAAGTTAATTTTGTCCCACATGTTCTCCTATATGCATCACAGCGTAGTCTACTACCCATTCCCATGTACAGAAGTATTTACCTGCCAATCATTAATTTATATCAGTATTTTCAGATGATTCTATTTAACAGTTTTTCCAGAGATAATTTTACTGGAAAATATCTACTCACTAGAATAACCAGTAAGATAATAAAATAATAAATAAGGACATAATGCCTTTTTATATCTTGGTTGTTACTAAATGGATTTAATCACACTTGAAAGGGTTGTTCCACATCATCACTCGCATCATATAACACTTTTTAGCTCACATGTCACAAAGTGACAATGTGAGCTTTTGTGATCACGCAGCGACCGTCGTCTGTCCGTGCGTACGTGTGTCCGCGCGTGCGTAAACTTTTCCTTGTGACCACTCTAGAGGTCACAGTTTTCATGGGATCTTTATGAAAGTTGGTCAGACTGTTTATATTGATGATATCTAGGTCAAGTTCGAAACTGGGTCAACTGCGATCAAAAACTAGGTCAGTAGGTCTAAAAATAGAAAAACCTTGTTACCTCTCTAGAGGCCATACTTTTCAATGGATCTTCATGAAAGTTATATAGAATGTTCACCTTGATGATATCTAGGTCAAGTTCGAAACTGGGTCACGTGCCTTCAAAAACTAGGTCAGTAGGTCAAATAATAAAAAAAGCTTGTGACCTCTCTAGAGGCCATACTTTTCATGGAACTTCATGAAAGTTATTCAGAATGTTCACCTTGATGATATCTAGGTCAAGTTTGAAACTGGGTCACATGCCATCAATAACTAGGTCAGTAGGTCAAATAACAAAAAAACCTTGTGACCTCTCTAGAGGCCATATTTTTCATGGGATCTATATGAAAATTGGTCAGAATTTTTATCTTGATGATATCTAGGTAAAGTTCGAAACTGGTTCAACTGCGGTCAAAAACTAGGTCAGTAGGTCTAAAAATAGAAAAACCTTGTGACCTCTCTAGAGGCCATACTTTTCAATCGATCTTCTTGAAAAGAAGTAAGAATGTTCACCTTGATGATATCTAGGTCTTGTTCGAAAGTTGGTCACGTGTTTTTAATAACTAGGTCAGTAGGTCAAATAACAAAAAAGTCTTGTAACCTCTCTAGAGGCCATATTTTTCATGGGATCTATATGAAAATTGGTCTGAATGTTCATCTTGATGATATCTAGGTCAGGTCTGAAACTGGGTCAACTGCAGTCAGAAACTAGGTCAGTAGGTCTAAAAATAGAAAAACCTTGTGACCTCTCTAGAGGCCATACTTTTGAATGGATCTTCATGAAAATTGGTCAGAAAGTTCACCTTGATGATATCGAGGTCAGTTTTGAAACTGGGTCACGTGCCATCAATAACTAGGTCAGTAGGTCAAATAATAAAAAATCTTGTGACCTCTCTAGAGGCCATATTTTTCAGTAGATCTTCATGAAAATTGGTTAGAATTTTTTTATTTATGATATCTAGGCCAGATTCAACATTGGGTCACATGAGCTCAAAAACTAGGTCACAATGTCAAATAATAGAAAAAATCATACTCGGTTTAAAACTGGGTCATGTGGGGACAGGTGAGCGATTCAGGACCATCATGGTCCTCTTGTTACCAAATCCTTTGCCTCACATGTATTTTCAAATGTGAAGAAAATATCCCACACATCAATGCCTATACACAATGTAAGTGTAATGCTGTCTTCTGTAATAGTTCTGAATGTGATGGCACCACTGCTACTAACAAAACCAAAAAACCAGCTAATTGTAGTGGAGTCCATGGTTCTGACACTCCTAACAAGAAAATCAAGAATCTTTTATTTTCGTGTGCTTGTAACCCCGGCATGAATCATCCATGCTTCCCTTTTTTCTGTCCGGTTTTAACAATCGACGAATTTTCAGAAAATTTTCAATCTGGGTACAGTTTGCCGAAGTCGTTTGATGTTCAATTGATGGAGTGAAAATGCTGCCAACTGCACAAACAGCAGGTGCGCGGCTCTAATTCTTAGGTTCCAGATATTCTTTGATGACAGAAGTGAGGTAACCGAAATCTGTCAAGGATGTTGATGACAGTGTTTCTTGGTCATCTGGTTTGAGGCCTCGGTGAAAAACTGTTTTCATCTTAGCATGATCAACCCCATCTAGACTCTGAAACCAGCTTTTTAGCAACATCCCCTCAGAAACCGTTCCAAACATTGCCCATGCCAAAGATGCCTTGGCAAACAGTACGGGAAGGTACCCTACCTGGAGAAAACCAACAACTAAGATATTGCCAATAGCTTTCCACATTGCTGGTGTGGTGTTTGCATCTGGAGGTGAAGCAGCCTGGTTTCCTTTGAATGCTGCCAACTTTAATACACAGCCCCCAAAATTCTGTTAATGCATGTAGAAATACACCATTCCTATTGACGACATCCTCCCCTACAACCTTAACACGAACCCCTGATGATACCTAGTTGTCGTCTTGAAAAATCATAGTCAGATCCTCTACTACTGCCTGCCATCTTCAAGGTTCATTCACATACCTTCCTACGCTTTTGCAACATGCTAAACTTGAACAAGTAGTTTGTCAATTATTTAACTGAAAATCTAGCCCAGATTCTTTAGAGGTATACGTCTTTTGTCTTTCGTGGATAACTCCCAACAGTCATACAACTTGCTTGACAAACAGCTGATTGTCTCAATATCAGCTACAAATACAATATGTTTAGTTAAACTGTCCAATTAAAGTGAGATAGATCTTATGGCAAATCGACACAAAAGGACCAGAGTCTGATTAGAAATCTATCTAAAACAAGCCAGCATGTTCATATTGAAATGAAATTCTAACAACAAGGTAAAGCGAAAGATAAGTATGAAGGTTTATGATAAGAGTAGTAGGGCTCCAAGTTCCAAACTTATACAAACACTGACAGGACAAGCTTGTATACATGATAAGATTCTCATTTTTTGTAATATCAGACACAGGAGCGGTCAAGAAAGTTGTGTAATTTCTGATAGTTGCACATTTTTGAGGGAAGTATACAAAAGCAGTAACAATATCTTCCAAGTTATTTTAAAGAAATGAATTGAATTACCATATTTGTTGAATACACAAGGGGATACACCTGTTTCTTCCATAATTCCTCACCTTTTTGTTTTTTCTCTAAAAGCAAGAAAATCAAAATGCAAGTAACAATCTACTAAAATTCTGTTTTTAATGGGTATAATTTCAATTTTCAACTAGTCTAGATATCCTTTTAATTTTTCAGAAGTTTTTGAACCTGTAATGGCCTAGATTTCAGAGTTTAGTGGGTTAATGACTCTGGCCCCTTTTTTGTTATTAAAGTAATATTAACATAATTTCATACTACAATTCATACTACAATAAAGTATATACTGGTAATACCGAAGTTTATAATATTTGGGATCTTCCTGTGTAAAGAATTCCCAGAGATATTACCTTGTATTACTTAGGCTGTCAAAAGATATTGTCAACAGGTCCTTGGAAAATCAATATGGCTGACCTTTAGATGACCATATACTTCTTGACTTGCCTGACTTTTGACCTTTGTACTTTGCCTGTCATCAATACTTCCCCTTTTTCGAATTTCTTCACTAATTCAACACTCCCAAAATACTTGTTTTTATTTCGATTTTTTTTTCATGAATGATAAAAAGAGTGTCCAAAGGCCTAGGTTCAGATTCAATGTATAACTTTTGTTTGAGTTGTTTAACCAGCCTGGATTTTGTCATTCTCTTGTACTTGTCTTTAATTCATCTTTCTTCCTTCACATTCTGCTTAATTATCCCTTTCTTTAATTTTTTACAGCTTTGTTCTTCCATTTCCTTACTGGTCTGTAAAAAACAATAGAAAGAATTTGTCGTTTTCACCATTCTTGCTCTTCATCATGACTTAATGGTTTGTTGGCTCAGTTTTTATAAGTCAGTAAACAAAACCTACAGACAGCATTGCACAATCAAATTTAAATTAGCATAACAATTGTTTTTCATGTAAACACAATTGCAATTATAAGTAATTCCATGTTTACAGTATGTTATAACTGATGTCCATATAATATAATCTGCTTTGTTGAGGGACATTTTTGAAGATTTTAAAGTAAACTTACTTCTACAAATAATGTACAATAAAATTCTTTCACTCTGATTGATAATGAAATTAAAACGCCCCTAGAACCAAACAAATTTTCATAAAAGAAAGATGAGTGTAATTTTCACAATGTGTTATTTTCAAAATGCACAAGTTTTGGCGGAAATATTGTTGCTCTTCCTTTATATTGTTCATAATATTTGCAGATGCTAGATGGTGCTGTGCCATTTCATTTTCTAGGTGTTTGAAATGGGCATCAGCTATATGTTCAAGTTTTGCTATTTTTTCGCAGCAGCATGTTTGATGTCCTCTTTCTCTTCCACATGTGGAGTGGATGTCAACAGTTTCCTTTTTAGAATGTTGGGTTGTAATGGAGGAAAATCTTCCTTATCAATGGAACTCTTGAGTTTGATGTTCAGAGTTAGCCCCAGACAGCTAAACCACTGTGTACATGAGATGGTTAGTGAAGGTGGGTAGCTCAAAGTCATCATCACCCACATCATATGACAAAAAATGCGTAACTCTGGCACAATTTTTCATGAATTATTCCCCTTTTTACTTAGAATTTCAGGTTAAAGTTTTATGCACTTTCGCTATATCTCTGTTATTACTTAATGGATCTGATTCAAACTTAAACAATTGATCAACGTCATTACCCTTATCATATGACACAAGGTGCATAACTCTGGGACCAATTTTTCATGAATTATTTCCCCTTTTTACTTAGAATTTTAGGTTAAAGTTTTGATGCACTTTCATTCTACCTCAGTTATTACTGAATGGATTTGATTCAAACTTAAAATAGTTGTTCAACATCATCACCCACACCATATGATGCAAGGTGCATAACTCTGGTACCAATTTTTCATGAATTATTTCCCCTTTTTACTTAGAATTTTAGGTTAAAGTTTTGATGCACTTTCATTCTACCTCAGTTATTACTGAATGGATTTGATTCAAACTTAAAATAGTTGTTCAACATCATCACCCACACCATATGATGCAAGGTGCATAACTCTGGCACCAATTTTTCATGAATTATTCCCCCTTTTTACTTAGAATTTCAGGTTAAAGTTTTGATGCACTTTCACTCTGTCTGTTATTACTGAATGGATTTGATTCAAACTTAAAATAGTTGTTCAACATCATCACTCACACAATATGACACAAGGTGCATAACTCTGGCACCAATATTTAATGAATTATGCCCCTTTTTCTTTGGATATACTTAGATAGTGTTTTGATACATTTTATCTTTACCTCACATAGGCTATTGTGCAATATCTTCATCCACAATTGGAGTCATTAAACACTCCAGTGACAGCTCTAGTTTCCTCAGATGTGCCCAGTTTCACCATCCAGCATCGAAATAGTTGAGCGCGCTGTCTCCTGTGACAGCTCTTGTTTTAATTTATTGCAATCAAATGATTTTCATTCATCATTGAAACTGTATTCTCTGTTTTTTTTTATAATTGCCAGAGATATCCAATATTACATGTCAGACAATAATCCACTTCATACATTACAAAGTCAAGTAGACACCGTAATATACTCCGGTGACAAGGAATAGTAAGCAACACAATGTCCTTGTGTAAGTCAATAGATTTTATTAAAAGTTCAACCCAAGTTCTTAATTGTTTTATTAATTGTTCAACCCAAGTTCTTAAAGTTGTTCAAGCCCAAATAACTAATAGAGTCTATTCAGTTCGGTTTCTCATGCTGTTCTGAGCTTTTCCTGAGATGCACTAACAATGATCGCTAACCCAAGGTGTTCAAGCCCAAATAACTAATAGAGTCTATTCAGTTCGGTTTCTCATGCTGTTCTGAGCTTTTCCTGGTTAATCAGGTTTATATAGGAAATATACCCAAGAGGATTGTTGGTAATTAGCTATCATGTCCAAGCGTTATTACAAGTATGGTGATACCACATTCTGCGGACTGCTGAATCCACATGAATCTGCAATGTATAATAGAAATATGCCAGCATCTAGGCCATTACATTACAATTTCCTTTCTTCAGGAAAAAGTTCAAAAGAATCCTTTAACGAATGTACTGAAAACCGGAAAAAAAATAAAAATAAAAAAAATAATAATAAAAATAATCTAGACTACGTACTTATGATGTATACAAGAAATTACTTATAGAAAATATGATGTGGTTTACAAAAAAAACTTATGGTGTTTTTTTACAATAATACTTCTGGATTATATCCTATTTCCTTATCTTGACTCCTTTCTTTCTTGTACATTTAATTGAGCAAAAAAAGATGGTATCAGCAATATTATCTGAAATATCACACTATGATCATACAGGAAATGTATATATAATTATGCATATTTGTAAGCATAATGGAGAGAATACATAGATAATAAAAACTTTTAAAGATAACACACAAATGAACATCTGTGAATTAATGCGAAATGCATTCCTGGTAATTTCTGTTAATTAATGACAGAATACAATATGAAACAGAAAAATTATTTTTGTCTTTATTCACTGGGTATTTATGATGTTGTTGGTGTATTTTACACAACATCTTCAGGATGTAGAAATTGAAGTTACCAGTTCATGCAAAAAAAAAAAAATATGTAGGTGTTTGTCACAATAAAAACACACTTCTAAAAAGTAAATGTAATTTTGTTTACACAACGACTGCATGTTTGTATAAAAATTAAAACACACTTCTAAAATTTAAAGTAAATGTTAATTTCATTTCAACAACAACTGCATGTTTGTATGAAAAAAAAAACATGTCACTATGCTACTGGAGAATAAATATATATGACATCAAATGCACTTCTAAAAAGTAAATGTTAATTCCGTGTACACGATGATTTCAGGATTGTAAGGCAACGCACTTGTAATAATTAAATGTTAATTTCGTACTTTGGAGGCGGTTTATTCACACATAAGATATTGAGATCACTTCATGTTATACATAATCTATGGCGTTTGTCCATCTTTAATGATTTCACTCGGTTTTAGACACTCGAGATTCCTAATTTACTTCATTCATTGATTATTTTAACAATTATTTTCGAAAATTATTTTATTTCCTGAAAGACTAAAAATCTCCTTCGTGGAGCGTATCAACAACAAGTGAATTAATTATATAAATATTATTCACACATGAATACACCTCATATTGTCATGTTCCAGGGTCAGGAGAAACAATCAACTATGTATATGTATTAGCACAAAGGGACTCTATTATCATTCATAAAAATATAAATTCAGCTTACATTCTTGATCTCCTTCACTCGCAAAAGAACGTGATTGTTATATATCCCCAGGCGCTCGTCAAGACTAATAATGGACGACAACTTCACTCACCAGTGTTGGCTAGCCTCTCCAGCCATTCGGCCTCATTCCAGTAATGAAACATCACTATTAAGAATTGATAATCACGGATATACTCTACTAGCACATCTATACTAAGGTCACTTTGCGCCATTAGTTTACGGAAATCCTCGTACTTTAGCATACAGTCATAACTAACTGGGAAATTCTGTGATCCATAGAAATTGCATCCCATAAGTGACTATATCAGGATATACTACATAGTTATATCAACTATCAATCCTTAAACTATCAATCCTTAAGTTCACGTAATAAACAAAGTTTTCTACTGTTAGGTGGTCTTTTCCTTGTATTGTTCAACACGGCACAGGATTCAACTGTTTTAGCTTTGAAACATAATGTGGTCAAACTGGCTAAAACACAAAACTCTATCATATATATACTAGAATCAAATCTGTCTATTCTCAATGTGTTCTGCGAAGACATCTCACAAAACCGACCGTCTATAAATAAACTCATATCTACCTTACATGAGTTTGACTGGAAAGAGAATGTGATGTGGAAAGACTGAAAATCTCCTTCGAAGAGAGTATCTACAACAAGTGAATTAATTATATAAATATTATTTCGCACATGTATACACCTCATATTGTCATGATCCGGGGTCAGGAGAAACAATCAACTATGTATATGTATTAACACAAAGGGACTCTATTATCATTCATAAAAATATAAATTAAGCTTACCCTTTCGATTTCCTTCACTCGCAAAAGAAAGCGATTGTTATATATCCCCAGACGCTCGTCCAGACTAATAATGGACGACAACTTCACTCTCCAGTGTTGGCTGGCGAGATATCTCGCCAGCCTCTCCAGCCATTCGGCCTCATTCCAGTAATGAAACATCACTATTAAAAACTGATAATCACGGATATACTCTACTAGCACATCTATACTAAGGTCTCTTTGTGCCATTAGTTTATTGAAATCCTCGTACTTTCGCATACAGTCATAACTAAATAACTGGGAAATTCTGTGATCCATAGAAATTGCATCCCTAAAGTTACTATATCAGGATATACTACATAGTTATATCAACTATCAATCCTTAAACTATCAATTCTTAAGTGCACGTAATAAACAAAGTATTCTACCGTTAGGTGGTCTTTTCTGTGTATTGTTCGACACGGCGTAGGATTCAACTGTTTCAGCTTTGAAACATAATGTGGTCAAACTGGCTAAAATGCAAAAATTTAACATACATAATACCAGAATCAAATCTGTCTATTCTCAATGTGTCCCGCCAAGACATCTCACAAAACCGACAGTCTATAAATAAACTCATATCTACCTTACATGAGTTTGACCGGAAAGAGAATGTGATGTGGAAAGACTGAAAATCTCCTACGTAGAGAGTATCTACAAGGGAATTAATTATATAAATATTATTGGCACACAAATACACCTCATATTGTCATGATCTGGGGTCAGGAGAAACAATCAACTATGTATATGTATTAACACAAAAGGACTCTATTATCATTCATAAAAATATAAATTCAGCTTACCTTCTCAATCTCCTTCACCCGCAAAAGAAAGTGATTGTTATATATCCCCAGACGCTCGTCCAGACTAATAATGGACAACAACTTCACTCTTCAGAGTCGGCTGGCGAGATATCTCGCCAGCCTCTCCAGCCATTCAGCCTCATTCTAGTAGTGGAACATTACTATCAAGAACTGATAACTACAAATGTAGTTTACGAGCACCTCTATACTAAGGTTACTTTGCGCCATTAGTTGGCGGAAATTCTCATACTTTCGCATACAATCATAGCTAAATAACTGAGAAATTCTGTAATCCATAGTGAATTGTTATGTGCTTCAGTCTTGTCATCACGAATATATATGCATTACAATAAGGAGGGCATTTCCCTGATCTTTCCAACTAAATGAATTCTTACTGGTCATAACCTTTCCGCATGCATCAAGCACTAGGGTCCGACTATATGACATTATAACTCGCAGATCTTATCGTTCCAGGCTGAACAGCATGCCGTACATGCTACATTATCTAGCCGCTTGTTATTTATTCTTTGGCACAGTAGCTCTGTTGGAAGTACACCACAATGTCATTTTTCAAAAGGTCAATGAAATTACGACCACAAAATCCCACTGGAAAGTGGCTCTGGTCATGGACATTACTATGTTTGAACATGTCCTAGATAAATTAAATACCAGTATAGAAGGGGCCGAGAAAATTGCTCTTCAAATTTTAGAAAGATATAATGCCACCGCCATCCGGTTCTCACAATTTCCACTCAAGTCACCACAGACTGAAGGTTTTAGTCTCTATTTGGAATCTTTGCGCTAAAATTGCATCCCTAAATTTACTATATCAGGATATACTATACAGTTATATCAACTATCAATCCTAAAGTGCACGTAATAAACGAAATATTCGACCGTTAGGTGGCCTTTTCCGTGTATTGTTTGGCATCCCATAAGTGACTATATCAGGATATACTACATAGTTATATCAACTATCAATCCTTAAACTAACAATTCTTAAGTGCACGTAATAAACAAAGTATTCTACCGTTAGGTGGTCTTTTCCGTGTATTGTTCGACACGGCGTAGGATTCAACTGTTTCAGCTTTGAAACATAATGTGGTCAAACTGGCTAAAATGCAAAAATTTAACATACATAATACTAGAATCAAATCTGTCTATTCTCAATGTGTCCCGCCAAGACATCTCACAAAACCGACAGTCTATAAATAAACTCATATCTACCTTACATGAGTTTGACCGGAAAGAGAATGTGATGTGGAAAGACTGAAAATCTCCTTCGTAGAGAGTATCTACAACAAGGGAATTAATTATATAAATATTATTGGCACACGAATACACCTCATATTGTCATGATCTGGGGTTAGGAGAAACAATCAACTATGTATATGTATTAACACAAAAGGACTCTATTATCATTCATAAAAATATAAATTCAGCTTACCTTCTCGATCTCCTTCACCCACAAAAGAAAGTGATTGTTATATATCCCCAGACGCTCGTCCAGACTAATAATGGACAACAACTTCACTCTTCAGAGTCGGCTGGCGAGATATCTCACCAGCCTCTCCAGCCATTCAGCCTCATTCTGGTAGTGGAACATTACTATCAAGAACTGGTAACTACGAATGTACTCTACGAGCACCTCTATACTAAGGTTACTTTGCGCCATTAGTTGGCGGAAATTCTCATACTTTCGCATACAATCATAGCTAAATAACTGAGAAATTCTGTAATCCATAGTGAATTGTTATGTGCTTCAATCTTGTCATCACGAATATATATGCATTACAATAAGGAGGGCGTCTCCCTGATCTTTCCAACTAAATGAATTCTTACTGGTCATAACCTTATCGCATGCATCAAGCACTAGGGTCCGACTATATGAAATTAATACCCGCAGATCTTATCGTTCCAGGCTGAACAGCATGCCGTACACGCTACATTATCTAGCCGCTTGTTATTTATTCTTTGGCACAGTAGCTCTGTTGGAAGTACACCACAATGTCATTTTTCAAAAGGTCAATGAAATTACGACCACAAAATCCCACTGGAAAGTGGCCCTGGTCATGGACATTACTATGTTTGAACATGTCCTAGATAAATTGAATACCAGTATAGAAGGGGCTGAGAAAATTGCTCTTCAAATTTTAGAAAGATATAATGCTACCGCCATCCGGTTCTCACAATTTCCACTCAAGTCACCACAGACTGAAGGTTTTAGTCTCAATTTGGAATCTTTGCGCTAAAATTGCATCCCTAAAGTTACTATATCAGGATATACTATACAGTTATATCAACTATCAGTCCTAAAGTGCACGTAATAAACGAAATATTCGACCGTTAGGTGGCCTTTTCCGTGTATTGTTTGGCATCCCATAAGTGACTATATCAGGATATACTACATAGTTATATCAGCTATCAATCCTTAAACTATCAATCCTTAAGTTCACGTAATAAACAAAGTTTTCTACTGTTAGGTGGTCTTTTCCGTGTATTGTTCGGCATGGCGCAGGATTCAACTGTTTCAGCTTTGAAATATAATGTGGTCAAACTGGCTAAAACACAGAACTCTATCATACATATACATGTACCCGTATTTTGGTGTGTATAGGTCGCGGTAATGTATAGTCCGCATCTAATTTTTACTCTGAAAATGGTTGGAAAATTTAAGTTCTAGCGTATTAGTCGCAGTTAAATTTCGGATTTTTTCCCCAGCAATATTTAATATTTACCGGCAAAAATGTTATGGCGGCGGCCATATTGATGCCGCGGACTGAATTATTATCAGAATCTGATTGGTGGAAATCGGACAGTGATATTTTCGATCCCAACCGTTTCGTACCAACAGTAGTATCGGTAACAGACTACATCAGAGAAAAGCGGCTTTTTGACACTAATTGGCAGCAGACGGTTTGCGTTTACATTCTGTAATTATGCAAGTTTATGTGTGAATTGTTTGCACAGCAATTATAACACCTTTCTGTGTCATGTAATTAACCGCGTTCTTTTGATTCTGAGTAAAAAGATTAACAAAATATCTCTTTTTGGATTTTTTTCTTTTATTTAAAAATAAAAAGTAAAAAATTATCTTTCAAGTTTTTTAATACGCTAAAAAATAATATAAACAATGTTTGGAATGGAGGACGGATCTGTCCGGATTTTATCCAACCCGGAGTACATGTCAATGGCGTCCGGTAAAACGAAAGTAGAAACAAACGTAATTCAAACTGCAAAAACATCTTTGAATTAAAAGTCATTTGTAATTTTAATAGTCTGTATGGGTTATTTACGATATATTTTATTGAAAGTAACCGCTATTGGTTGAAAAGCCGCCTATATTGATATTTTTTATCCATTTTGTTCGTTCGTAACAGATGCATGTAATTTTGCGATAGCTACGGTCAGAAAATTGACCCGAAAAAAACTCTGCTAGCAATGTTCTGTCGTATAGGTCGCAGGAACTTTTTCAGGCAGCAAAATGGGTAGAAAAAGTGCGACCTATACGCATCAAAATACGGTACTAGAATCAAATCTGTCTATTCTCAATGTTTCCCACCAAGACAACTCACAAAACTGACAGACTATAAATAAACTCATATCTACCTTACATGAGGTTGACCAAAAAGGGAATGTGATGTGGTTTACAAAAAATACTTATGGTGTTTTTTTACAAAAATACTTCTCCATTATATCCAATTTTCTTATCCTATTTTCTTATCTTGACTGCCTTCTTTCATGTTCATTTAACAGAGCAGAAAAAGATGGTATCAGCAATATTATGTCTAAAATATCACACCATGATCATATAGTAAATGTATATATAATTATGCGAGTGTATATCAAAATCCCCTTGATCAAAATCCCCTCCACTGAAAAATGACTGGGTGTTACAAAATCCCCTTCACACACTTGCAGGGGTTATCATAATCCCCTCTGTGATTAACATTATAGATATATAGATATCAGTGCTCCAAATTATATTATGTTTGCTAAAGGCATTGTATTTACATGCTTCATGCAATAGACTTTTAAGTTGTATATAGTTGTATTTGAACTTGATGAAATAAGTAAAAATCACAGAGGGGATTATGATACCCCCTGCAAAAGTATGAAGGGGATTTTGTAACACCCTGTCATTTTTCAGTGAAGGGGATTTTGATCAAGGGGATTTTGATTGTCTCCCTAATTATGCATATTTGTAAGCATAATGGAGAGAATACATAGATAATAAACACTTCTAAAGATAACACCTGAATGAATAACACCTGGATGAACGTCTGTGAATTAATGGAAATGTATTCATAGTAATTTCTGTTAATTAATGACAGAATACTTATGATAACAGGAAAAATTATGTCTTTATTCACTTGGTATCTATGATGTTGTTAGTGTATTTTACACAACATTCTTCAGGACGTAGAAATCGAAGTCACCAGTTCACGCAAAAAAATATGTCACAATTAAAACGCACTTCTAAAATGTAAATGTTAATTCGTTTACACAACGCAGAATTCATTAAAAAAAGGACCATAAACTGTTAATAAATTTATTACATAGTCCCATTCAAAATAAGAAAATACAACTATGGGCAATGTCTATATTAGCATATAAGTGCCGCATTGAGCACATTTCTGGTCGGAATAACATCATCACCGACTTCTTATCTCGGCCTCCCGTCTCCAAGAAATAGTAAACAGCACAATGTCCTTTTGTAAGTTAATAGATTTTATTAAAAGTTCAACCCAGGTTCTTAACGGAAAAGTGAGACGCACTGACAATGATAGCTAACCCAAGGTGTTTTAGCCCAAATAACTAATAGAGTCTATTCAATTTGGTTTCCCGTGCCGTTCTTCCCGTCTCACAGATCCTCGGTCACGGCACCAAACTTTATGTCTGAATTAAAGCAGTAAAATAAATCTAATGTCCCTTGAAACATAAATAAATATAGTTTAGTTACATTCAATTGCTAAAGTAACTCACAAACAGAAATCTATTATACAGTTATTTACAGAAGTAGAAACATAATGTATGAAAATCTCTTACCTTGCATAGAGAAAAACAACAACACTTATTTGAAATGAAATTAGTGTTTTAAGGTGGTTTCCATGCAGGCTTCTTTATATAGTGGCCGGCTCAGACGGAGTTGATTGTCAGCCTGATTGTTAGCTCACCTGTCACAAAGTGACAAGGTGAGCTTTTGTGATCGCGCAGCGTCCGTGCGTAAACTTTTGCTTGTGACCACTCTAGAGATTACATTTTTCATGGGGTCTTTATGAAAATTGGTCAGAATGTTCACCTTGATGATATCTAAGTAAAGTTCGAAACTGGGTCACGTGCGGTCAAAAACTAGGTCAGTAGGTCTAAAAATAGAAAAACCTTGTGACCTTTCTAGAGGCCATATATTTCACAAGATCTTCATGAAAATTGGTCAGAATGTTCATCTTTATGATATCTAGGTCATGTTTGAAACTGGGTCACATGCCTTCAAAAACTAGGTCAGTAGGTCTAAAAATAGATAAACCTTGTGACCTCTCTAGAGGCCATACTTGTGAATGGACCTTCATAAAAATTGGTCAGAATGTTCATCTTGATGATATCTAGGTCAAGTTCAAAAGTGGGTCACGTGTATTTAAAAAGTAGGTCAGTAGGTCAAATAATAAAAAAAATTGTGACCTCTCTAGAGGTCATATTTTTCATGGGATCTGTATGAAAGTTGGTCTGAATGTTTATCTTGATGATATATAGGTCAGGTTTGAAACTGGATAAACTGCGATCAAAACTAGGTCAGTAGGTCTGAAAATAGAAAAACCTTGTGACCTCTCTAGAGGCCATACCCTTGAATGGATCTTCATGAAAATTGGTCAGAATGTTCAGCTTGATGATGTCTAGGTCAAGTTTGAAACTGGGTCACATGCCATCAAGAAATAGGTCAGTAAGTCAAATAATAAAAAAAAAGCTTGTGACCTCTCTAGAGGCCATACTTTTCATGGGATCTGTATGAAAATTGCTCTGAATGTTCATCTTGATGATATCTAGATCAAGTTTGAAACTGGGTTAACTGCGGTCAAAAACTAGGTCAGTAGGTCTAAAATTAGAAAAATCTTTTGACCTCTCTATAGGCCATATTTTCAATGGATCTTCATGAAAATTGGTCAGAATTTTTATCTTGGTGATATCTAGGTTCAAGTTCAAAACTGGGTCACTTGAGCTCAAAAAGTAGGTCACTATGTCAAATAATACAAAAAACGCTGTCATACTCAAAACTGGGTCATGTGGGAACAGGTGAGCGGTTCAGGACCATCATGGTCCTCTTGTTTATATTACAAGTCTGCTAATATGCATTAACATAGCAAGAGATCAATTAGTTTTCCTGGTATGAAAGTATTTTATATAAAAGGTTATATCATGAAGATTCTTGTATCTATTACTATAATTAAACATGAATTATTATATACATAATGTACATCAGTGATGTTTCTCAAGCAAATTGTTTATCTATGATTTGCACATAGAGTGCTTTGTGAAAATACTACCATTGAACTACAGTTATTTCTCCTAACTGCCATTGTAAAATTTATGATTTCTGTGAAAACCTGCAAACCTGTCCATCAGATACTTTAGGTTTCTGGGTTGTATAATGCTCATTGCTGTATTTGAAGAAACCTTTTATATAGGGCTTCTCTCCATTCAATAAACAATTTCAAACATATGGCAGTACTAATTCCCGGAGTGAACTCTGATGGAATATCTGCAATAGAGTCCAGCTTTTATGGTGATCTTTGCAAGATTTAGGATGCAGTTTAGCTGTATAAGATATAAAACCCATCTTCTCTGCTAATGTCTCCAAAAAGGTATCCAGTTAAGCTCAGTAAAAGAATTGACTAGGTTCATTCCATCATGTTCAGCTCTAATCACATTCAAACAAAAAAGGACACTCATCCAAGTCAGGGTTAACTGTTTTCTCATGGTTGACATCTAGTCAGTTCTTTTTAGAAGCATTTGAGACAGATCACTGCTTCTTCTTTTAACTTCTTACATAATCAAGACCATCACAGCGTACAAAAGTTCAGTGCCTTTTGTTCCCTCTATATGTTTTGATTCCATTCTCCATACATATTTTGCACAAAAGCTTCACAACAGTGAGTCTCAAGGCTATTAGGATTACAGAATACTGGGTCAGTAAGAATAATTCCATATTTGCCCTTGTGATAAGACAAATTTGACCATATTGAACTGGGGATTCCTCAGTTTCAGTACATCAGTCTTTGTCTTCGAAGTTGATTCTAGCAAAGGTTGGTTCTTGTTTTGGTACTAGTTGTTTTGTCTTCTTTTAAGTCCACTTATATTGTTACATCCTGTACAAAAAAGTTTTGGTTTTGAATTCTCAGTTCCATAGTCTGCACATTTTGAAGAGGTTTGATCAATTGTATCTGCAGCAATTTTCATGCCCACATCATAAAATCGGGTGTGTGTGGGGGGGGGGGGGGGAGCATATAGTGTTACTCTGTCCATATGTGTGTGTTCAGGAAAGGGTGGTGTTCATATAACTTTGACATGCATGGTCCAGTTTCAGAATAATTTGACACAAATGATAAGCATCTATAGACAATTCGCAACAATCATTTCACTAGCTCAAAGGTCAAAACCACAGTCCTTGGTTGAACTTGTCAATTTTCACTACATGTATACTGATAATGTGGTCTTTGTGTCTGGTCCATAACATCGACTTGCATAGTCAGATTTTGAAATAATTTGGCACAGCATGGATTGATGACATGTCATGCTGCTTAAAGGTCAAGGTCACAGACCTTGGTTGAATTTGTAAATTTTTGGATGATTATTGTTTTTATGCCCTTGACATCTACTGATGTAAAGTGAAGTCTTCCATCTGTTTGCATTTTTCAGAACTCTGTTATGTGATTTCTTTGACAGCTTTATTTAAACTGTCTTTTAGATTCATTTGTTAATGTGTATGTTTTATCCACTGCAAACACCAAGTCTGGTTTTAAGTCGGGATTGTTTTATATCATTGCACAAGATTCTGTTGACTTAAGTGACACTACACCATAAAATAAAAATTTACTATTCATACATTAATAATTCAGTATGTACTCATAACACATTTTGGTTTAATTTAGGAATAATAAGTATCAGTAAAAACTGAAACGAGCAGATTTTTTTCTTAGTAAGTTCAGACACAATATTTCTGCGATGTCACAATAATTATGCTCTCAGGACTGCTGAGCAAAATGTTATACTGTCATTTCACCACATCACTGAGGACTTGATGGTTAGTGATTTTTGCATCCAGATCTGATAGGTAGAGTGCCTATACTCCTCTGGGTAGAAGACTTTTCTCTTGCGGCTTCAGTTGAGACACAATCTGTGAAACAACAATGCAGCATGTTTTAGGTGGAATGTTACTGTCCCGTTGGTAACTTTGTACAAGGTGCAATTTCAAATGTTAAGGATTTGCCACTTCCAGTTGTGGAACAAAATAAATACATCCTTGCCAGATAAATATCCTTCATCTACTTCTTTCTGAGTTGCACAAATATTTGTGTATCCTGCTTGTTGCAGTCCACATGAAATTGCTTCTTACATAATACATACAATATAAAAATATTTTCTTTATTTTTTTTCCCTTAAACAATCCAACTATTAAGTAAGTTTAAGGTAACATTACATCCTTAATTGGCAATTATTGCTAATGAGATGGTGATGGGATGCAAGTTGCCCAGTTCAGATTGCTTTTGTCCAGTAATTAGTCATTTTGACCTAGAACCTTCAAACTTCATAGGGTGATAGGGCATGTCCAGGTTACTAAAATTTACTTAACGGTAGTCATATACATTGTACTTACAAGTAATTTTGACTAAAGGATTCTCACAGCCAAAATGGTGTTAATCAATTTTAGCAAAAGGCTCAATTCTGAAATAACAAGGTAAGCCCGACTACTAACTGAGCAAACAACAAATGGAAATTATGAACATCCCCTTAAAAATAACAACAATATCATACAAAATATAAACAAAATAACCTGTCAACATAAGTTGAAGTTCTCTTTTTACACACCGAAAATGCTCTTTGAAATTAAAGCCTTGAGTATCTGTGTAATACAACAGTTTATTGTAATAAATGCTAATTGAAACACTGAATAGTCCTAATACACAAAATTTACAGAAAGAAAAACATTTTTAACTTTGTACTGTCTCATTTAATAGTAATTCAAACCACAGATGCGGTTTTGATTATACCCGAATAAGGTGACTCTTAAGTTAGCTTAGCGGCGGTGTAGTTTATTTGCTCCAAAAACATTGGCAGGCTTACAAAGTTCTCAGCCTCCTTGTCCATTATTAAAGCAGGAGGAAATACTGGTTCCAAACAATCATTTACATTAAACCCAGACCCCTTTTCGAACATGTCTCCTGTCCAGCAGCTTTCACTGCTGGAAGAAAGTCCTTGGTGCATTTTATCAGTTTTGTCATTCACACAGAGATTCGTAACAAAACTCTGATTTACTAAGTAGTTAATATCCTCCGTGTTGAAATTTGCACTTTGAATTCCAAAACAAAGATTATTCATATTTCCAAAGATTTTTTTCTTTCTTCTGAAACGTCCACGAGTCTACTCTGCAATCTTTTGTCATGTTTTGCGAAAAACAGTGTTTTAACAGTCTAAGTTTGGTGTTGAATCTGACTTTGCACTTTTAATGCAAATAAAACTTCCAAAGTAGTATGGTATGTACTTTAAGAAATGTCTTCTTAGCTTCTGAATAGTTGCAAATTCCTTTCTAGAGTGTCACAGGATCAGCACAAAATAAATTTAAAACTGTTAATGTTCATTTAATTTAATGCAGAAGGTTGACACCAGATATTCTTCTTGTCATACCCACTCAGGGCCAACATCCTAGATTTACCCCAAATGGGCCCATCGCAGCCATCACGATGGGCTACTTACCCGCAACTGTCTTCCTGGCAGGCGGGCCTGACATGCAGGGGATTGCAATTGTAACCGGATCTACTTCTCACTTGATTCAGCTAATAGTTGGCAGAAATCTTATATATTCGCTGCCACCATCCCTTACTGGGAAATCAAGTTGCTATCCTGGTTAGCTTTGGCAAAATAACGTCTGTACTGCTGCCACTAGCCAAGTTAGCATAATAATAACAAAAGTGAAACTACTAATACTAATTTATTCTTTCACTCTGAATAAAGACAGTTATACATAATCCAGAAATTGCAACATTTAACTTTCATATAGAATTTTAGTTCTTCAAAAGTCAGGTATTTACTTTAGATACAAAACACAAGAGATGCTTTCAACGGGATACACTAGAGCTTAGCTTAATTCATCTTAACTTAGTTCTTCAAATTCCCCCTCTTTTAGATATTCGGACCTTTGTATACTGGAGCGCCTGAAAATCACAGTAGTCCTGAAGACCCAACTATCTCAGGTAGACCCAAAGATCCCAATGTTTCAGGTTACTTATGTTGAACTACAGTACAAAAAAAAAAGAACAAAGGATTTAAGTCTTACTTTTCCAGAAATGATGGGTTAACCTGTAAATGTCATAAATTAATGTAATTACAGACCCAATATGTCAAATTAACTCCAGGCCTACTTATTCCAGTTACAAGGCAGAAATATAAGATTTACAACAGTACCTGAAACTTTCAGGTTAACCTGATAATCAATGGTTACGTTACATAATAAACTTGCTGGAAATCCCAGGTTCTTACTGACCAATACTTAATAATTCCAAAGATATATTTTCTAAGTCTGACCTAACCTGCTACTGAACTTGTACTTACTAAAGATTTGTTACTTTTCAGCTCCCTTTCTTTCAAATCAAGACACACCCCTTATTCCTCTCCTACAATCAACATTCACTTCCTGCCCTAACTCCCTAATTACATTAATTAATAGCTCTCATTCATTGGTCATTTTACCTAACACACAAACTCACACTTGTCAATCACATACATATACATCTCATTAATTTTACCACCAATCAGGTTCCCACATTTGATAAGTCTTTGACTACTAATTTGGCATCACTATACAAGCTAAGGGTCTGTCTGCAAGCTTTTGATATATCTAACTGAAACTAATGTAATTATACATCAATGTACTTAAATAATACTTATTCACTAACACACATAGTGCGGAGACCTGTACATAACTAATTGCAGACATTGTATGATTGTGAAATATTTCTATATGATATGAAATATGAATTATTATGAAATATAATTTCATAATTTTCTCTTTGTTATAGAATCACAAGATTCATGTGATACTCATAAACAGTAAACAAAGTTAATAACAGAAACAGATGCACATTGCAAAACATGCAGATTGTCACGCAATATACTCCGGTGACAAGGAATAGTAAACAACACAATGTCCTTTTGTAAGTCAATAGATTTTATTAAAAGCTCAACCCAGGTTCTCAATGGAAAAGTGAGACGCACTGACAAAGATAGCTAACCCAAGGTGTTTTAGTCCAATAACTAATAAGAGTCTATTAAATTTGGTTCCCCGTGGAGTTCTGAGCTTTTCCTGGTCGTAGCGTACAGAAGGCGCAAGTCTCTGCCCTCCATATTCACCTGTTACATAATTATGTCTCCTCCAGGAGACATATTGTTTTTGCCCTGTCCGTCCGTCCGTACGTTACACTTCATTTCCGAGCAATAACTGGAGAACCATTTGACCTAGAACCTTCAAACTTCATAGGGTTGTAGGGCTGCTGGAGTAGACGACCCCTATTGTTTTTGGGGTCACTCCATCAAAGGTCAAGGTCACAGGGGCCTGAACATTGAAAACCATTTCCGATCAATAACTAGAGAACCACTTGACCCAGAATGTTGAAACTTCATAGGATGATTGGTCATGAAGAGTAGATGACCCCTATTGATTTTGGGGTCACTCCGTCAAAGGTCAAGGTCACAGGGGCCTGAACATTGAAAACCATTTCCGATCAACAACTAGAGAACCACTTGACCAAGAATGTTGAAACTTCATAGGATGATTGGTCATGAAGAGTAGCTGACCTCTATTGATTTTGGGGTCACTCCATCAAAGGTCAAGGTCACAGGGGCCTGAACATTGAAAACCATTTCCAATCAATAACTAGAGAGCCACCTGACCCAGAATCTTGAAACTTGATAGGATGATTGGTCATAAAGAGTAGATGACCCTAATTGATTATGGGATCACTCTTTCAAAGGTCAAGGTCACAGGGGCCTGAACATTGAAAACCATTTCCAATCAATAACTAGAGAACCACCTGACCCAGAATGTTGAAACTTGATAGGATGATTGGTCATAAAGAGTAGATGACCCTTATTGATTATGGGATCACTCCTTCAAAGGTCAAGGTCACAGGGGCCTGAACATTGAAAACCAATTTTGATCAATAACTAGAGAACCACTTGACCCAGAATGTTGAAACTTCATAGGATGATTGTACATACAAAGTAGATGACCCCTTACGATTTTGGGGTCACTCCATTAAAGGTCAAGGTCACAGGGGCCTGAACATTGAAAACCATTTCCGGTCAGTAACTTGAGAACCACTTGACCCAGAATGTTGAAACTTAATAGGATGATTGGTCATAAAGAATAGATGACCCCTTATGATTTTGGGGTCACTCTGTTAAAGGTCAAGGTCACAGGGGCCTGAACATTGAAAACCATTCCCGGTCAGTAACTTGAGAACCACTTGACCCAGAATGATGAAACTTCGTAGGATGATTGGTCATGCAGAGTAGATGAACCCTAACGATTTTAGGGTCACTCTGTTAAAGGTCAAGGCCAAGGGGGCCTTTACATGAAAAACCATTTCCAATCAATAACTTGAGAACCTCTCGACCCAGAATGTTGAAACTTCATAGGATGATTGTTCATGCAGAGTAAATGACCCTTATTGTTTTTGGGGTCACTCCGTTAAAGGTCAAGGTCACAGGGGCCGGAACATTGATAACCAGTTCCGATCAATAACTTGAGAACCACTTGACCCAGAATGTTGAAACTTCATAGGATGATTGAACATGCAGAGTAGATAACCCCTATTGATTTTTGGGTCAGTCTATTAAAGGTCAAGGTCACAGTGGCCTGTTCATGTAAAATCATTTTTTGGAAATAACTTGAGAACCACTTGACCTACAATGTTGAAACTTAATAGGATGATTGGGCATGCAGAGTAGATGACCCCTATTTATTTTGAGGTCACTTGATCAAAGGTCAAGGTCACAGGAGTCTGAACAGTGACTTGAGAACCACTAGGCCACGAATGTTGAAATTTAGCGGGATGACTGGACATGCCAAGTAGATGATCCCTGTTGCAGCCAACCATCAGTGTCTCTTTGACTTTCGCTCCTGACCCCTATTGACTTCTTGCCTATAGGACTTTGCATTGGGGGAGACATGCGCTTTTTTACAAAAGCATTTTCTAGTTTGTATTTGAATTCGTTGAATGAAGTGGTAGGCACACCATGAATCAGAAATTAAACAATCAAGTGTATCCCAGTAGTAATTTGAGAAGTTCCGTTGCAGCTGATGATAGTAAAAATGATGGTTCGGATTTTGAGCAGTAGCTGGAGAGTGTCCAAACTTTTCACATATTCTTTGACGAAAATAGTTTTTATGTATTTTATCACCATATCATGAATAATTTCCACTGGATACATAGTGAGAAAATGCAACAGTTACGTTGTAAGTATAAGTACAATAGTTGGTGTCGTCTTTTTTTTTTCAGTGAGATCGAAGTAGAGTAAGATTCTAGAACTAATATTTGGCACTGCAACTAATGTACGGAGATCGATAATGTTCGATTTCAAACGAAGACAATGTGTTGAAACATATATGTGGAAGATAATGTCCAAATAATGTTGTAGGTACCAGTAAATCAGTTTGTACACGGGGCACATAATAATGTTTATAGTGGCTGGGTTGTATAACCATGGTGTTGTATAATATCCAGTCGTTAGGGCTATATAAGCTGTGTTCATCTGGTAACAAGGTTGACTGGTACGCATTATGGAGTGACATTGTAGGAGCCAAGTTGGAGCGATGGGTACTGTTGTTGTAAAGGGCTGTCTTTGGTTTGCATGGCAGCCATATTGTTTATCTCGTTGTTAGGTTGGGTGGCGTTGTGCCCATTTGCAGTCTGAATGGTCGCAGCAGCTGGTAGATTGGTTGTAGCTGATCAGAAATACACAGATGGCTCCCCGATTTTATCTACTGCTCGAGATTGGTTGTAGCTGATCAGAAATACACAGATGGCTCCCCGATTTTATCTACTGCTCGAGATTGGTTGTAGCTGATCAGAAATACACAGATGGCTCCCCGATTTTATCTACTGCTCGCTTATGTACAGATCTTTGGCACAGTTTCTTATTTTTACAGCACTTACAGTAAAAAAAAATTGCTAACCCCAGATTCAATGATATTATAAATGCAAGAATAGGGTAATACCAAGTTGGCCAGGAAGGTTTTCTGTCATATTGATTTTCTCTAGGTATTTCAACTTCTGGATAAGATTATCCATGGGTATTTGTCGAACCTGTTTAAGCTGATGGGGAATATGTATTTTCGATATATTTTGAAAAGCTGAATGGAAGGGTGCCCAGATGTGAAGTTTAGATATATTCGGAAATGCCGACAAGTCATTTTTTGTTTCTATGTGTTTAGTGGACGATTCATAGAACCAAGCATTCAGGGCCAGGTGTTCATTAAATCCCCTACAATTCATGTCCAAACGGATGAAATCCATGGGGGGCTGAACAGTGAGTTCCGACTTTCCTTTACTACTAGAATGACATACAATTACAAATTTTAAAGGGATATTTTTGGTAATAACCCAGTGATTTTTATAAAGATAACTAGCCGTAGGTAAATTAGTGTTTGGATTAACCAAGGTGTGACAGAACTCGCTAATTTTTCTTTCATTTTTTGTAAAGAGGGCTATTTCACAGCGTTGATGACGAAATTTGATACATAGGAGATTGCATATTGCAGTACTTTGTTATCGAGTCACTGGCACCAAACAATTGTCACGTAATATACTCTGGTGACAAGGAATAGTAAACAACACAATGTCCTTTTGTAAGTCAATAGATTTTATTAAAAGTTCAATCCGGGTTCTTAACAGGAATTAGAGACACACTGACAATGATAGCTAACCCAAGGTGTTAACTAATAGAGTCTATTCAATTCGGTCCCCCGTGTCGTTCTTACCGTCTCACAGATCCTCGGTCACGGCACCAAACAATTGTCACGTAATATACTCCAGTGACAAGGAATAGTAAACAACACAATGTCCTTTTGTAAGTCAATAGATTTTATTAAAAGTTCAACCCAGGTTCTTAACAGAAAAGTGAGACGCACTGACAATGATAGCCAACCCGAGGTGTTTTGCCCAAGTAACTAATAGAGCCTATTCAGTTCGGTTCCCTGTGCCGTTTTGAGCTTTTCCTGGTTCATCAAGTTTATATCAGAAATATACCCAAGAGAATTGTTGGTAATTAGCTATCATGTCCGAGCATTATTACAAATATGGTGATACGATATTCTGTGGACTGCTGAATCTACATGAATCTGCAATGTGTAATGGAAATATGCCAGTGTCCAGTTGGCTACCTGTATGTCTGGTACAGAGAAGAACTGAACTCTGTTAGCCTTAGGATAAGCAATATACAAATATACACATGTATGAAACAGAGAAAACAATATTTCGGAGAAGCAATATTTTAGAATACTGGACTGTTTCTATATTGCTTTATAACTATCTCCTGAACAGCCATTACATTACAATTTTCTTTCTTTCTTCTCTTTAAAATAAAATAATAATTTAAGTATGAACATATCATAATAATAAAGTAACAGGCCCACAATAATAAAATAACAGGCCATTACATTATATTGTTACTATATTGTGTCCTGCACATAGTGGACAGTTTTGGATGACAAAACTCCCAAATTCACAACTTAGATGCCCTATCATATACTCTCTAAAGTAACTGCAGAATAGTCCAAATATTTCTGGTTCTGAGATCATTTCTTTGAATTTTTGTTTGATTATTGCTTTGATGAATTGGTATGAATGGTAAGTGAACATGTAAATGGTTGGCCACAGTTTTTAAAGTGCATATCAAGTCTCCTTAGACTCCAGCTTGATTTCCAGCCATTGTTCCAGGCTGACCATCCCAAACGAAAAAAAAAGGGGAAACAAAACACTAATACTATACAAAACCGTACTGTGTTTTGAGGATGTTTTATTAGTATAGAAAATGACATGCAAATAAGGTAACAAAACACAAAATACCAACAAAACATGATATGCAAATTATGTTACAGGTTTATACAAAACACTAACAGAATACTTTGTTTTATTAATGTTATATTCTATGTGCTAAAGAAAACACTAACAAAACACTGCTAACAAAATACAAACAAAACATATGAAATGCAAAAGAGCTAGGTTACAAATTTAAACAAAACACTAACAAAATATTTTATGTTTTTTTAGTGTTTCATTACCTGTGCTGAAAAAATACCATAAACAAAACATTATTTGCATGCATGAAACAAATTTATATATGAGCCGCCCCAGGAGAAAACCAACATAGTGGCGTTGCAACCAGCATGGACCCAGATCAGCCTGCACATCTGCTTGATTTGGTCAGGATCCATGCTGTTCGCTTTCAAATGCTATTGCAACCATAGAAACCATTAGCAAACAGTATAACACCACCACACTGGTTGCATAGATTGAGAAAGTCAGCAGTTTTTCACTCTCGGTTTTATTTACAAGATTATACAGAACAAACAATTATACTAATAGTCAATTCAGGTATAAATACATCAGCTTTTTAAATAGTATTTTTCCCACGTCAAACTTTTAATTAATTTGTATTCTTAAGTCAAAAAGTTCTATAACATAATAATCAGTTCTAAAACTTCTACATTTATTTTTAACCCGCTCTTAAACCCGAGCCCAAAATTGAACTTAACCGAGCTGATCTGAACCGATCCGAACTGCCTTCCAAGCTCATTCCGATGAGTATTTATACCTTATCCCAGAACTACGTCGCAATAACAAGATGATTAAATTGTTGTGAAATAATCACATGATTCATATTATACACGTAAACATAAACAAAGTTAATTACTGAAACAGATGCTTATTGCAAAATATGTAGATAGGTGAATCATTTTCCAGACGTATTTACCACAAACAAAGTAAACAATATAATTAACCTTTAGAATATTACATAACGAAGAGTTGATTTCGAAATCTTGAGCGGATAAATACAAATAATAATAATAATTAAGATCATTATATTACTCAATGGCATGAGACAAAGCTAAAAATAGGTGGTTGTAACTGTAAACAAAATAATTAGCATTAGTAGAAATGCGTGGAGTTTCTTACGAAAAAACAAAACAAGTTGGTTTCATAAATAACTGGTCAGCCAGTTATACATAACAAATCATCAAAACAGAGGTTAATTGATATAACAGTAAGCTAAGCAGGAATTAACAATAGCCGTAGATAATTAATTACTTTAACAGATAAATTGCATTTTCTCTTCTCTACCTGTAACACTCACTGTGTTACACACATGCTGGCATAATCTCCCGTAGTATTCGCACAATGGTATGATGTTCTAGTCCTTCTTCTCAATATATGGAGGGAAATACCAAGCCCCTGCATTGAATAGCATATTCCGGTATTTTTGGTATCTTTTTTCAGTAACCCACTTCTTTTCTTTCATGTGGATTTGCACCATCACCTAACCAAGACTGTCCTTGTAAAGTAACACATGGATTCAGGAAACAATGTTGACATGCTTGTCCAGTATCAATATCCGTAAGGTTACAATGTCTGTCATCAATATTATCATCACTGTCGTAATCATCATTGTTCGCACCATCCATTGCTCTCTCAATTCTGGACATGGCATTTCCTGATTTTCAACAGCTAACAAGTCTCACTATTACTAGAATCATCAAACTCATTTTCCTCATCATTCTCAAAGGGGCCTCCGTGGCCGAGTGGTTAAGGTCGCCAACTTCAAATCACTTGCTCCTCATCGATGTGAGTTCGAGCCTCACTCGGGACGTTGAATTGTTCATGTGAGGAAGCCATCCAGCTGGCTTACGGAAGGTCAGTGGTTCTACCCAGGTGCCCGCTCGTGATGAAATAATGCATGGAGGAGCACCTGGGGGCTTCCTCCAGCATTAAAGCTGGAAAGTCGCCATATGACCTATCATGTGTCGATGCGAAGTTAAACAAAAAAAAAAAAGTCATCATTCTCAAAATCCCAAGCATTAGGTTAAAAAATAAATTCTAACACAACCCAATTCATTTTCCTATTAAATGAAGAAGGCTGAAAATTGTGAGTTATTTTACAACAATTGACTGTTCTGACATCACAATTGTTACGTCATAGCTTCAATTGGTGCATTGGAAAAGAAACCAACCTGTACAAAATATAGACCTGTATTACACCTGTAAAAGACCTCTATTTTCAAATATACTGTAACTGCAAATTCCAGGTCCTCTCACCTATACTTACCGCAGTATTTCTGATAAATGTTACAGGTGTATTTTGGAGAGGACCTGTATTTTGTATTTAAAATTTTTTGAAGAACATTTTGTTGGAAAATATTCTAAGTTTAAAGGTGGTCAATCACATTTAAACAACATTTAATGACATTTTTTACTTTTTGTATATTCTGGTAGAGAATTATTTAAGGAACAAAAAGATCGATTACATAGAGTTAGATTCCTATTTGAAATGTATATTTTATTATTTTTATAAAATTTTGTAATAACTCCCCTTTAATATGAAAGTATATAAAAAGCTGGGTATTTCTTTTTATTTCGATACAATGTCTAATTTTACATTTGCATTTGATAGACATATCAACTATTGAACAATCTGAACCAAAATGCAAGTTTAAAAGCTGTGTGTAGCTTCTGAACTCATTTATTTCCAATCTATCTTGGTTGCGCAACCAAGATAGGCAAAGGGAGGTAATAATAATTTTTCAAACTTGCATTTCTAATGAATTCCATCTAAATATATAATTTTTAATGCAAATATTTTACAAATATATTACAATATGTCTAATATTTATACATTTCCTTAGGCAAAGTATGTTTATCAAATTTATAGTTATGATAAAATAACTCTATCTTGGTTGGGCAACCAGGATAAGAAAATGAAATTTTAAAAATACCTCCAGTGAAAATCTAATTTGTATTAAGTGAACATAAATAAGTGTAAATGATCAGATGCTAAAGTTTCGAACAAATCCGTTACATGGCCAAAATCTGATTATCCACCTTTAAAATTACACCTGTAATTTTGAAAATACAGGTGTAAAATGCATACTTAAGAAAATTTCAATTTCAGGAACACATGTTTGATGAAGAAATTTTACTGATATTAAATTTGTACTTTGGAAATGTTGATAGCATTAGCAATGGCTGCTTCTGTTAATATACAATGTATTAGTTAAAAAGGTATTTAATAGATTATATTTATTATATTTCAATGTAGCCAACATACATAACATACAAATACAGAGTTGTTGAATTAGATCACAGAGCACTGAAAGATGATCAAAATTTATCATTAACTAATTTGGTTGGTTCTTTCAGTTTGTATTATTTCTAATCAATACAGAAGGTCAGTGTGTTCTTTGAACTTTCTGTGAGCATTCAGGTTTCAATATATTAGTCACTTTCAATTCTGTTTGGAAATTTGCATACTGTTTTTGACTTCAGTGCCTGATTTGTCTTTATATGAAGGAAACATAAATCTTCATTTCACTGACTCGTGGTACTGCATAGATAACATGCATATTTTCAACAAACGTTCTGCCTTGTGCTTTACTTTCAGCTCCTGCAGTTTGGCGAATACATTGTACTTTATGTCTTGGTTTATGCCTACATCACTTATCACATCTGCTCATCCTTGAATATTTTGAATATGAAGCATATATCAGATCATTGTAAAATTCTAGTCGCTTTGAACATTTTCTTGTTGCACATCATGCCAAGATGAGGTGCATATTAAAAAGCTAAATACTTGGCATTTGTCAATGATCTGAAATAAAGAGCACCAAGAACATTGTCTATTTTGAAACCTCTTGTTAACAAGAGTGGACTTCCAATCAAAATGTATAATTTCACTTGATTTTACATAGGAAAATATTAAAAAATATTCTTCTCAAAAAGCAGAAGCCCTAAAGCTTAGATATTTGACATGTAGCATTGTCTAGTGGACCTCTACTAAAATTGTTCAAATCATGACCCCTGGTCAAAACTGACCCAGCCCTAGGGGTCACTTGATTTTACATAGGAAAATCATAAAAAAAAATTTCATCTAAAAAACCAGAAGCCCTAGAGCTTAGATATTTCACGTGTAGCATTGCCTAGTAGACCTCTACTAAAGTTGTTCAAATCATGACCCTTGGGTCAAAATTGACTCCGCCCTAGGGGTCACTTGAATTTACATAGGAAAATCTTTAAAAAAAATTCTAAAAATAAACCAGGAGGCCTAGAGCTTAGATATTTCACATGTAGCATTGCCTAGTGGATCTCTACAACATTTGTTCAAATCATGACCCCAGGGGACAAAATTGACCCCACCCCAGGGGTCACTTGACTTTACATAGAAAAATCTTCAAAAATTTTCTAAAAATAAACCAGAAGGCCTAGATCTTAGATATTTGATATGTAACATTGCCTAGCAGACCTCTACAAACTTCAAATCATGAGCCCCGGTGTAAAATTGGCCCTGCCCCAGGGTTACTTGATTGTACATCGGAAAATCTGCCAAAAAATTTCTAAAAATCATCAGTTTGACATTTGAAACATGTACCTCATATTACTCAGGTGAGCAATCTAGGGTCATCATGACCCTCTTGTTATATTTATAATTCCTTCACATCTGAACTCCAAGCAATGATCTTATTCAAAAACAGATCGCTGGATGAGATATATTATTTCTTAAATAAAACATTGTATCCAACTGCTCCAGTGGAAACTCATTTTTCAGCCATATTGTCTAAAATAACACAAATTTTGCCAGAAAATTTCACAATGTCAACCTGTATGGAACAGGTAACTTTGTTATTTCTGTGTATAGTTTCTATTTGTTTATATTATGTAATAATTTATATTATGTTATAATTATATATTTTGTTCTTGACTAATGCTATATGCTCAGAATTGTTTAAATAAATTATAATGATGCTATGTACTACAATCATGCAGAACTTCTGTGAGAATATATAACATTATAATAAGATATTTATAATTATAGCTTTTTTCCTATTGGAAATAAATTTAAAAGAAATGTTATTATGTAATTTTTATGCCCCCGAAGGGAGGCATATTAGTTTTCAACTGTCCGTCCGTTCGTTAGTTTGTTCATTCGTTCGTCACAACGTTAATTTTTTACATGAAGGCACTTTACTCACGAACCACTGCACCCAAGATCTTCAAACTTCAAATGCTGATAGTACTTATTGAGTACACCACCCATACTGACTTTGGGGTCACCAGGTCAAAGGTCAGTCACAGGGGCCAATGTTAACTTTTTGCATGAAGGCACTTTATTCGTGAACCACTGCACCCAGGACCTTCAAACTTCACCTGCTGATAGTACTTATTGAGTACACCACCCCTACTGACTTTGGAGTCACCAGGTCAAAGGTCAAGGTCACAGGGGCCAACGTTAACTTTTTGCATGAAGGCACTTTACTCGCGAACCACTGCACACAGGACCTTCAAACTTTACTTGCTGATAGTACTTATTGAGTACACCACCCCTACTGACTTTGAAGTCACCAGGTCAAAGGTCAAGGTCACAGGGACCAACGTTAACTTTTTGCATGAAGGCACTTTACCTGCAAACCACTTCACCCAGGACCTTCAAACTTCACATGCTGATAGTACTTAATGAGTACACCACCCCTACTGACTTTAGGGTCACCAGGTCAAAGGCCAAGGTCACAACGTTAACTTTTTGCACGAAGGCACTTTACTCGCGAACCACTTCACCCAGGATCTTCAAACTTCACATGCTGATAGTACTTATTGAGTACACCACCCCTACTGACTTTGGGGTCACCAGGTCAAAGGTCAAGGTCACCAGGTCAAAGGTCAAGGTGCTGCGGGGGGCATTTGTCACCATTAGTGACAGCTCTTGTTTCATATATTAATTGTTTCAGATACATTGTTGTATGAACTCCCATGTTTTATGTATTATATTTGTGACATTGACTGGAATAAATCTACCAAGTGATTAGATAGTGTCTGTATTATATTTCAAATACTCAAAGAATCTCCCTTCTTTAAAGGTGTAAACAATTTTACAGAGTTCAACATAAAAAGTGTAATCAGTACACAAGTCTACCATAATCAAAGATGGAGTTTATTAGTTGTCAAGGCACGAGTGTTTTAGTAATGTGTATGGCGGTGCCATATGGGTTTTGTCCCCAGGGGTAACATCATCAGAAATGCTTTGTTACCTCCACAACAGTTATCGGCCAAGACCGGATATTCCCATCTGCATCTTAAACTTGTGCCAGATCATTATGTTAAAAAATTCAGTTTTCATGGATGTAATATTACATCTGAAAAGAACCAGATGTGTTTGAAGTCATCCATAGAGTGAGCTTGAACTTGTTGTGTTTTCTCAAGATGAGCTATTGTGATCACTCTGTGTCAGGCGTCGTGTGTTTGACTGTTAATAGGTAAATACTCTATGGTTTTGGCCAAATCTCAGTGAAACTTGGTCAGACTGTAACTCTCAATAAATTTCATTTGAGTTTGTTACTGGGTCATCTGGTGTCAAAAATTAGCTCAAATTTTCTGCCTCATTTTCATAAAAATTTATCAATGTTTTACGCTCACCCGAGCACGATGTGCTCAAAGGTAAGCTTTTGTGATCGCCCTTTGTCCGTCATCAACAGCTTGACTGTTAACACTCTAGAGGTCACAATTTTGGCCCAAACTTAATGAAACTTGGTCAGAATGTTACCCTCAATAAAATCTTGGACGAGTTTGATATTGGGTCAACTGAGGTCAAAAACTAGGTCACCAGGTCAGTAAGCTTGTTAACACTCTAGAGGTCACAATTTTGGCCCAATCTAAATAAAACTTGGTCAGAATGTTACCCTCAATAAAATCTTGGACGAGTTCAATATTGGGTTATCTGGGGTTAAAACTAGGTCATCAGGTCAAATCAAAGGAAAAGCTTGTTAACAATCTAGAGGTCACAATTTAGGCCCAATCTTAATGAAACTTGGTCAGAATGTTACCCTCAATAAAATCTTGGATGAGTTTGATATTAGGTCAACTGGGGTCAAAAACTAGGTCACCAGGTCAAATCAAAGGAAAAGCTTGTTAACACTGTAGAGGCCAGATTTATGACTGTATCTTCATGAAACTTGGTCAGAATGTTAATCTTGATGATCTATAGGTCAAGTTTAAATCTGGGTCAGGTGGGGTCAAAAACTAGGTCACTAGGTCAAATCAAAGGAAAAGCTTATTAACATACTAGAGGCCACATTTATGACTAGATCTTCATGAAACTTGGCTGGAATGTTAATCTTAATGATCTCAAGGTCTAATTTAAATCTAGGTCATGTGGGGTCAAAAACTAGGTCACCAGGTCAAATCAAAGGAAAAACTAGTTTACACTGCAGAGGCCATATTTATGAAATATCTTAATGAAACTTGGTCTGTATGTTAATCTTGATGATCTATAGGTCAAGTTCAAATCTGGGTCAGGTGGGGTCAAAAAGATGGTCACTAGGTCAAATCAAAGGAAAAGTTTGTTAACACTCTAGAGGCCACATTTATGATTTTATCTTCATGAAATTTAGTCAGAATGTTAATCTTGATGATCTTTAGGTCAGTTTCTAATCTGGGTCATGTAGGGTCAAAAACTAGGTCACTGGGTCAAATCAAAGGAAAAGCTATTTAACACTTTAGAGGCCACATTTATGACCATATCTTAATGAAACTTGGTCAGAATGTTAATCTTGGTGATCTTTAGGTCAATAGGTCAGGTGAGCGATACAGGGCCTTCATGGCCTTCTTGTTATGAAATCTAGGTCAAGTTTGAAACTGGGTTACCCAAGATCTTAAACTTAAAGCCGGGTAAGTTACCAGGTCAGATCATAGAAAAACCTTGTAAACACTCTAAGAGGCCACATTTTATACTTTATTTTAAATCTTTATCATAATGTTTGTCTCTTTGAAATATAAAGTTTGAAATTGGATTATCCGAGTCAAAAACTAGGTCTTTAGTCACAAGGTCAAATCAAAGACATTGATAACACCCCAGAGGCAATATTTTTATGCCCTCCTTCAAAGGAGTGGTATATTGTTTTGCTGATGTTGGTCGGTCTGTAGACCAATCGGTTGCCGGATGATAACTAAAGAACACTTGGGCTTAGGATCCTGAAAGTTGATAGGGAGGTTGGTCATGACCAGAAGATGACCCCTATTGACCTTGAAATCAGTAGGTCAAAGGTCAAGATCACATTGACCCGGAAAAGGTGAAAGGTCTCCAGAACTTAACTTGAAAACGCTTGGGCCTAGAATCACAAAACTTAATAGGGTGGTTAATCATGACCAGCAGATGACCCCTATTGATTTTGATATCAGCAGGTCAAAGGTCAAGGTCACAGTGACCCAGAACAGTTAAACTGTTTCTGGATGATAACTTGAGAATGCTTGAGCCTAGGATCACGAAACTTGATAGGGAGGTTGATGAAGGGGATAAATTGTTTTGCTATGCTGGTTGGTGTGTATGTTGATGGATCCATAGACCAATCAGTTTCCGTATGATAACTCAAGAATGCTTGAGGCCCAGGATCATGAAGGTTGATGTAATGGTTGGTCATGACCAGCAGATGACCCCTATTGATTTTGAGATCAGTAAGTCAAAGGTCAAAGTCATAGTGACCCGGAACAGTTAAATGGTTTCCAGACGATAACTTGAGAACACTTGGGCCAAGGATCATGAAACTTGATAGGGAGTTTGATCATGACCAGCAGATGACCCCTATTGATTTTGAGATCAGTAGGTCAAAGGTTAAGGTCACAGTGACCCAGAACAGGTAAACCGTTTCCAGATGATACCTTAGAAAATAAAACAGAGTCCAGATAACAACTCAAGAACGCTTAACAATAGAACCTTTTTTGCCAGATAACTAGAGAATGCTTTGGTCTCAGATTATATTTGATATTGGGGTCACTTGACTGGTAAATGACCCATAATTATGCCCCCCTTCAAAGGAGGGGTTATGTATATTGTTTTGCAGATGTCGGATGGTCCGTGGACCAATTGGTTTCCACATGATTACTTGAGAACCCTTAAGCCTAGGATCACTAAACATTATAGGGAAGTTGATCATGACCAACAGATGACCCCTACTGATTTTGAGGTCAGTAAGTTAAAGGTCATGGTCACAGTGACCTGAACCAGTTTAACAGCTTCTAGATGATAATCAAGAACGCTTGGACCTAGAGGTTGTTCATGGCCAGCAGATGAACCCTAATGATTTTGAGGTCGGTAGATCAAAGGTCAAGATCACAGTGACCCGGAACAGTTAAACGGTTTCTGGATGAAAACTCAAGAACACTTGGGCCTAGAATCATGAAAGTTAATAGGGAGGTTGATCATTCCCAGCAGATGACCTCTATTGACTTTGAGTTCAGAAGGTCAAAGGTCAAGGTCACATTGACCTTGAACAGTTAAACCATTTTTGGACAACAAAATTTAACAAGAGGTTGATCATGAACAGCATAGGAGCCCTGCAGATTTTGAGATCAATTGTAAGAGGTCAAGGTCACAGTGACCCATAACAGTTAAACCGTTTCTTGATGATAACTTAAGAATAAATGGACCTATGATCAAGAAACTTTATAGGGAGGTTAGTCATGACCAGCAGTGACCCCAATTGATTTTAAGGTCAGTAGGTCAAAGGTTACATTACTAGAGAATAACTAGAGAATTATTTGATCTAAGATCATATTTGATTTAGAGGTCACTTAAGACTGGTCAGTGGTACTCTAGAAATACTAAAGCTTATGCTTTCAAATACCCATGTATTTGAAATCATGGAATAACCTAACAAAACAAGTTACATAACTCATGTTTTCGTTTTGTAAAAATTATATCCTGTTTTAACTTGGAATTTCAAGTTTAAATTTTTTATGTTAGAAGTTTTCTCAACAAGATCTGTCACAGGACTGCAACACTCACCTATTCAACAGCCTTGTCTCCTAACGATGTACATTATCACCATGTTAACATACATTAACCCTTACCCTGCTAAATTTCTAAAATGGACCATCACTCAATTTGGACAATACTATTTATTATTTGAAAGGGTGCTCACTGAATATTTACTGACTGAATAGCAAACAGTGCAGACCATGATTAGCTTGCATGGATGTGCAGGCTAATCTTGGTCTGCACTGGTCGCAAAGGCAGAATAACTCGCTGCCAGCAGGCTAAAGGTTAAAACACTGTCATGAGGTCACTTTTTTTGTACTTACAGAGTGGTTAAGGTCACTGACTTAAAATCACTTGCCCCTCATCGTTTTGGGTTCGAGCCTCACTCGAAGCATTGAATTCCTCATGGCAGGAAGCCATCCAGCTGACTTACAGGAGGTCAGTGGTTCTACTCGGGACACTCCCGGCTCGTGATGAAAAAATACAGAGGGGCACCTAGGGTCTTCCTCCACCATCAAAGCTGGAAAGTCGCCATATGACCTATAATTGTATCGGTGCGATGTTAAACCCAACAAAATAAATAACTTTCATTGTGATTGAATTCAGTATTTTCAACATGGCGTCAAATGTTTGTTTAACATTTAACTATTTGGTAGATAATTGTCTGCATGAGGAAAATTGAATGTGTAAAAAAAACAATACTTGTTACCATTTATTTTACTTGTATGGTCTAATACTTAGCATAAGGTACTAATAAACTTTGATAATGTGGCAGTTGACCTCAATACAATCGACACTGTTTATTTTCCAATACAGGTAAATCCACTATTTGCTTTATGATGAATCTATGACGGATTATCTTTGAAAATCCCTGGACTTACTGGACTCAACTGCCACATTATCAAAGCTTATTAGTATATTTAGTAAAGGAAATACAGTAAGAATACATTTTTTAACCAATTGAGAGCAGTACAATATCATAAACACTGAATTATCATCATGTAAATATACATCAGTTCTATATATTATGTCAAATCAATACCGAAATAATCACAAAATTAATTTTTGCAATTCTTTACATGCGTCGAGGTAGTCCAATTTTTTAAAAGACACCTCCCTAGAGCAACAACCTTCCTAAAAAAATATTATAGTTTTCAGTAAGAAATTTACCCTTCTGAATAGCAAAAAAAATTATCAGCCCAGTGATGTTATCTCCTGAGAGACTGTACTGTAGTTAACCACCTGGATTTAAGCCCAGAGAGGGCCAGCGCCTTGAACTGTACGGTATTTGTCAAACAGTACCAAGTCCCTTTTATTGAACAAGCTGCTTATCTACGGTACCATATTGATAACTGAAAATCAACCATTCAGAAGTTTTATTACATGCTTAACACCATTTTCAACAGTATTCCAGTCACATGGTTGCAAAACATAGTGACATGGGCACAAAAATCATTTGTAAACTTATGAAAGCAGGTCTGATAATTACAAATTACATGGTTCATTGCTTGTTATGTCAAAGTCAACTTGTCACAGTTCCAAATTCATCCGATTTTAAGTCATTTGCATTGAAAAAACTTAACTTGTGTAAAGACGACAGCTGCACATGTATAACATTATTTCCATAGTCCAATAGTACAAAAAATACACAATCTTGCATTAGAAGTAAAGTGTTTGTTAATTGGTTAGGAGGTTCTATAGAACATTTCATAAAATAACTGTTACTAAATGCACCAAAACAAACTAGAGCTATCACTAAAGGTGATGAATGAACACCCCCCCACCCCCCCCATGCACTGCCACAGTACATTGCAATTTGGCGCACACAAGATTGCATAATTATGTGGACTGTATGTATATATACTGTATGTATACAGTATAGTAACAAAAAACAAAGTCCCAGAACTATGCAGAATGTTTATCTAAAAGAACATAACATGCGCCATGCACAACTAGGGTTGGTACTGATCACTTGTGTGAAGTTTCATTAAATTGTGTGCAAGGGTTCAAAAGATTAGGCATGCACAAGATTGCAGACTGTATGTACATAGTATGTTAACAAGAAACAAAGTCCCATAACTCTGCAATTTTTGTTGTTGAAAGAACCTAACATGCCCCATGCACAACTACTGTTGTTACTGATCACTTGTTTGAAGTTTCATTAAATTGTGTCAAGGGGATGAGGAGAGATGGTGCGCACAAGATTGTGTCTATGTATATACTAAAGTAACAAAAAACAAAGTCCAGTAACTCTGCAAATTTTTTTTTTGGAAAGAACCTAACATGCCCCATGCACAACTACTTTTGTTACTGATCACTTATGTGAAGTTTCATTAAATTGTGTCAAGGGGATGAGGAGAGATGGTGCGCACAAGATTGTGTCTACGGACAGACAGACGGATGGATGGACAGACAGACAGACAACCTGAAACCAGTTTACCCCCCCTTACAACTCTGTTGTCACGGGGTACAATAAAACTGAATTACATTATGCTTACTTTATGCCAATAACTTAAATTTACTTCTCTACTGGTAATGCTGTAAAAACTGTTCAAATACATTAAGGGGGAGTGTGAAAGCAAAGCATTCATTTCATCTACAGAACTGGAAATTTCAGCTTTCAGGATAAGTGGGTTTTATCCATCTGCAATTTGTATCTATGCCAATGGTAAAAATATTAGTAATGTAGCACGTCAGTATGCTTTAGCTGAGATTTGAACTCAGATCTCTTTCCATAAGAGGAAAGTGTTCTCACCATTAAACTACCAAAGCTTCCCCTGTGCTGTAGAAACTTAGTATGTGAACTCAAATGTAACAAGAGCTGTCAGAGGACAGTAATGCTTGACTATTCAACAGCCTTATCAATTGAATGAATATTAAAGATGTGAAAGGGGCATAATTTTGTAAAATTGCAAAACAGGGTTACTGAACCTGTAAAATGCATATCAGCTCATGACAATGGACAATTTTGTGGTTTCAATCCATTCCCATTAGTGGGTTCTGAGATACCAGCTTACATACAAAAACTTAACCAAAAACTGCTAAGTTGAAAAAGGGGCATAATTTTGTAAAAATGCAAAGTAGAGTTATGGAACCTGTGCATTCCATGTCAGATCATGACAGTAAACAAGTGTGTGAAGTTTCAACCATTGCCATTAGTGGTGCTGAGATACCAGCTTACATATACCACGGGCAACATGTCAAGCCTGCCAGCTGTCAAAAGGACTAGGAGTTGCACATGACACCCCGTGTCATTGAGGCAAACATTTATGCCAAATAAAAAATGATTGCAAAAAGTTACAATATAAGTTATTTATAGTAACAACAAAGGGAAGTAAATCTTTAACAAGAGCCATGTTAGACATGGCCAATCCCCCTGCCGGGCATATTATAATTGAAGGCTAAAGTTCCTGGCAAGTTAGTGTCTGAAAGTATGTTTTAGGGAAAGCTTTGAAGAACCATTTAGTTGTGGTCAGCATCAGGGGTTTTAAAGATGTGAAAGAAAGAATAAGTCAGTGGTGAGGTGGTTTACTGCTAAATTTTATTAATTTTCATGAACAGTATAGCTATGATGTTTTTCTATATGGCTACTGTAAAAAGAAGGAATGGAAAGCTAACAGGGAACAAGAGTGCCAGAATGTCACAATATATGCCCGTCACAGCAAATTTCTTTACTCTAGCAGCTGTATTTGCAAATTGAATTTTAATTTTGTGGTTATTTAGTAATCATTGTAAGTCTTTTGTTTTTCTAAGTCCACAAAAAACTCCTTACCAGGTAGAGATATCTTAAAATACACGTAAAATTGGAAAGTAACATCCATGTTGTACCACAGAAAAGTGGTCTTGTTTTTTCCCTACGGTCAATTATAAAAAAGTTACAATATAAGTTATTTATAGTAACAACTAAGGGGAGTTAATCTTAAAAAAAAAAAAAAAAAAAAATTGCAAGTCCACAAAAAAAATCTTTACCAGGTAGAGATTGGTCAAAATACACCTCAAAATTGGATGTAGCATGCATGTTGTACTACAGAAAAGTTGTCATGATTTTTCCGTACGACTAGTAATGAAAAAGTTACAATAAAAGCTATTTAAAGTAACAACAAAGGGAGGTAATTCTAAAGAAGGGAACTGCGCATGACACTTCGTCTCATGATGGTGTATAATTGTGCCAAGTTACATCAAAATTCCACCATGCATGAAGAAAAAATGCTTCGGACAATGTCATTCTTGTATCTGACCTTTGGCCTCTCAGTGTGACCTTGACCTTAGACCTAGGGACCTGGATCTTGCGCATGACATTCTATCTCGTGGTGGTGAACATTTGTGCCAAGTATCCCTCTATGCATGAAGAAGAAATGCTCCGGACAATATTTTTAAAGAAAATATGATAAAGGGGAATAACTCAAAAAATAGGCAAGGTAGAGTTATTGTTCTTGCACACTGCACTTCCTCCCAATGTGTTCTATCAGTGTATGAAGTCTGAAGAAAATCCCTCCAGTACTTTTGGAGTTATGCTCCGGACAAAATTTTTTAAAAAAATAAGATAAAGGGGAATAACTCAAAAAATAGGCAAGGTAGAGTTATTGTTCTTGCACACTGCACTTCCTCCCAATGTGTTCTATCAGTGTATGAAGTCTGAAGAAAATCCCTCCAGTACTTTTGGAGTTATGCTCCGGACAAAATTTTTCAAGAAAATAAGATAAAGGGGAATAACTCAAAAAATAGGCAAGGTAGAGTTATTGTTCTTGCACACTGCACTTCCTCCCAATGTGTTCTATCAGTGTATGAAGTTTGAAGAAAATCCCTCCAGTACTTTTGGAGTTATGCTCCGGACAAAGATCGTTGCGGACGCACACACGCAGGCACGCACGGACGGAGAGCATTTCTAATATCCCCTTTGCCTTTGGCGGGGGGATAAAAAAAATCTAAGTCCACACAAAAATCCTTACCAGTAGAAATAGGTCAAAATACACCTAAAAATTGGATGTAACATGCATATTGTACTACAGAAAAGTGGGCTTGATTTTTCCCTACGACCAGTAATAGAAAAGTTACAATATAAGCTATTTATAGTAACAAACAAAAAGGGAAGTAATTCTAGGTTCTTGCACATGACACTCTGTCTCATGACGGTGAACAATTGTGCCAAGTTACATCAAAATCCCTCCATGCATGAAAAAGAAATGCTCTGGACAGTCATTCTTGTATCTGAACTTTGACCTCTAAGTGTGACCTTGACCTTAGACCTAGGGTCCTGATTCTTGTGCCTGACACTCCATCACATGGTTGTGAACATTTGTGCCAAGTAACATCAAAATCCCTCCATGCATGAAGAAGAAATGCTCCGGACAAAGTCATTATTGAATTTAACCTTTGACCTCCAAGTGTGACCTTGATATTTTAGATAGGAACCTGTGGTTTGCGCATGACACTCCGTTTCACTGAGGTTAACATTCATGCCAAATATAAACGAGATTGCTCTATGCATGTCAAAGTTATGATCTGGACGCACGCACGTACGGACGCACGCACGTACACCGAACAGCCATTTGAACAACTATGTCTACGCTTCCGCAAGGAGGCTCGACAAAAAATTCCCCTGCGCAGTAGAAACTTGTGAACTCAAATGTAACAAGAGCTGTTGGAGGACAGCAATGCACGACTATTCAACAGCCTTGTCAATTGAATGAATATTTAACAATGGATATTTTTGTGAAGTTTCAATCCATTCCCATTATTGGGTACTGAGATACCAGCTTACATATAAAAACTTAACCAAAAACTGCTAGGTCAAACATGGCAGTCTGAAAGACAGCTAAATCCCCTGCCACTAGTATGGATAGTGAAAGGGTAAACATTTGACCTAGAGATGTGACCTTGTCCTTGAACTGACATGGCTGACCCATGAATTCTGCACATCATCTAGAGGAGGTGATCATTTGACCAAAGTTTCATGAAAATCCTAAAAGGGGTTTAGGAGATACAGAGCTCATACCTTTGACCTTGAGTTGTGACCTTGACTTGACATGGCTGACTCATCAATTTTGCATATTGCCTTGATGAGGTGATCATTTGACCCAAGTTTTATAAAATTCCTTCAAGGGGTTTAGGAGATATACAGCGGACATAAAATGGAAGGCTAAAACCTTTGACTCTAAGTTGTGACCTTGACCTTGAGCCAGCATGGCTGACTCATCAATTTTGCACATTGCCTTGATGAGGTGATCATTTGACCCAAGTTTTATAAAATTCCTTCAAGGGGTTTAGGAGATATACAGCGGACACGAAATGGAAGGCTAAAACTTTTGACCTGGAGTTGTGACCTTGACCTTGAGCCGGCATGGCTGACTCATGAGTTCTGCACGTCGTCTTGGATATGTGATCATTTGACCCAGGTTTCATATGAATCCTTCAAGGGGATTTTGAGATACAGAGTGGACACAAAATGGAAGGCTCAAACATTTGACCCGGTGCTGTGACCTTGACCTTGAGCCAACATGGCTGACTCATGAGTTCTGCACATTGTCTTGATGAGGTGATCATTGGACCCAAGTTTGATTAAAATCCTTAAAGGGGTTCAGGAGATACAGAGCGGACACAAAATGGAAGGCTTAAACCTTTGACCTTGAGTTGTGACCTTGACCTTGAGCCAACATGGCTGACTCCTGAGTTCTGCACAGCGTCTTGATGAGGTGATCATTTAGTCTGAGTTTCATAATTATCCTTTAACACGGCCTGTAAACACTGGCTCATCCTCTTTGAGGAGATGAGTTGAAATAAGAGCCAATGATACTTCCGAGGAGGCGCTAATGAGCGGAACTTTATGCAGAATGTAAACAAAGAAGAAGGGTGAGTTGATTGTTTCCTTTCTCAGATAAATGTAAGGCCCTATTTAAAAAAAAAGCCAATGTAGTTCCACTCAGAAATGATTATACTTTTCATATATGCAGGCCATTTTGCAAGGTAAATGCATTCCTTGACGTGAGAACTTTTGAAAGTTGGAAAATACAGTAAGTCCAAACCAAAAGTAGACATTTTCCCATATATTTCACCCTAATTTACACAAATTTAAGATTTTATAGTCCCTGCATCAACCTTGCTGAAAAGCATATCTTACTACTGCATGACTTACGTGGTTTACTAGCGTGTTTATCCCGTACATGTGCATTTATCACCATGTGGAGGAGCCACCGCCGCAGAGGAGGCGCTAAGAACCGGAGTGGGAGCCAAAGCACTTTGAAATTGAGATTTTTTTAATGTGTCATCAATTCTCACATACCAGAGCTTTATCATGATTTCCTTGGATTGTGACAAACATTTGATGGATGATGTTTTAACAACATCCTATTCATTTCCTTAGAATGTATTACGAAATATTTGCACTTCTCTTTTCTTTTGCACTTGTCTAATGATTGGCTATCATGGCGTTATAAGTTGTATAATTATGATATTTTCTGTGAAAGGGACATTTCCTAATGCACAACGGTTTTCATGTCCAACGCATTTTGGATTTTTTAATAGTTAGTGTTAACTTTGTGGTAGTCTTGAAATGCAATTGCAATATGCGCTTCACTAGGTACTTACAAATGCTAAATAAATATAATTGTTTACTTGTAAATTGCTTAATTCGATTACATATACGTATATGAAAATGCTAACACTCAAAATACCTCTCCCAGATGTTCTAACGATAACAAAGAAAACTGAAAACGTTAGATATTTATTCCCCTGTCGAACCGCATGTATCATATAGCTTTTGTCTTATCCTTGTCCGTTTGTCAGTCGTCATTCTGCAGTCAAAGTCATATTAATTAGTGTTTATTTAGTACTGGGAGGGTGCCATCTGTTGAGGCAATATTTGATGTCAAATTTGTTTTTAATTAATGCTGCGTAGTAAGAATGGGTATTGACCGTTACTGAGCTTACAGTTACAGAATTATTAATACAGTTTTCTAATTTTCCTTAAATAACATTTGTAAGGAAACATGTATGTTGATACTTAATTTCCAGCTAGCGCGATTCACTGATTTGCCGATCCTATTCTGCGGAATATCGAAACAAATCATTTCATTTCTTATATTTACATTATATAGTGTCACTGCCTTTCTCGATTTTATTTATGCTTTCAAATAACTATTAAAAAATTTGTTTCTATATGAATTAGAAAAGACATAAATATATCTGACATGACTAGCAATGCTTAAATCGTCAAAACGATATTGTGTTTACGTCACGTGGACGTTGTATTTAGCGCCATGTATGCACCCAGAAATAGCTGTTCAAAGTTTAATCAAACATCCTAATTTTTGGTGTGTATTGTATAAGCGAACGATTGGTGATAATACATTTTTTTGTGCAAATGAGATCTGAATGTGCTCACTTTATTGCTGGTGACAGTCGTTCTCTTGCGCTTCCTTTTATTTGGGGTGCTCGTGGTTACATTTCTAAACTGTTCGTCTAAATTTGATGTATTTTGCTGTGTTTTATTTTCTTTTCTTTTAAATTTGTATGTTACATCATTCTTTTTGGTTGTCAATGATAACCCTATCCTACGTTTGCCTTTAAACAGACCCATCTGGAAAAAACAAAAGTAATAATATCATACAGAACTGAGCATCCTTTCTTTGCGATTCCTTTCAAACATTTAAAATTAAATTGACCATTTAAAATTAAACTTTGTAGCCGTTGCGTTGATACATACACATATATTTTAGCTCGATTTTTCGAAGAAAAAGTAGAGCTATTGCACTCGCACCGGTGTCGGAGTCTGAGTCGCCGTTGGTAATTTTTTTTTATAAAGTCAACTATCTCTGTTACCATCAAAGCTATTGACTTGAAACTTAAAACAGTTATTTACTATCAAAGTCTACAGCAGGAGTAACAATCTCTATAACTCTGATTGAATTTTGACAGAGTTATGCCCCTTTTTAACTTAGAGTTTTAAGTTTTATGAAGTTTTACTGGCAAAGCTCTAATTCAGAGTCAAGTACTGAGAAAAGTCGAGTGGGCTGTCTTATGGACAGCTCTTGTTATTTTAGGTAGATTATGTGCATTTTGGTAGTATAATACAATTTCAAGCATCAAATTATAAACATTAAAACGGAATAGATATTACATTGCGAGAACGAAAACGCTTTATACGAGTGTTCATCACCCAGGAAATGAACTGGTCAGTGGCTCCGACTCTGGACTTTTGCGCCTCCTCCAAGGCTTTGGCTCCTCCTCTTAGCCAAAATTGAGCATAGAGGGGTAAAACCCGCCGTTAAAACACATAAATAATACAGATTTAACACACCATTATGGGAAAAATTGGTAAAATGTATGTTTACTCTCATATGTGTAAATTGGGACGAAATATATGGGTAGGTTCTAACTTGCCCCATTTTCCAACTTTCAAAAGTTCTCACGTCAAGGAATGCATTTACCTTGCAAAATGACCTGCATATATAAAAAGTATAATCATTTCTGAGTGGAACTACATTGGCTATTTTTTGAAATAGGGCCTTACATTTATCTGAGAAAGGAAACAATCTACTCACCCTTCTGCTTTGTTTACATTCTGCATAAAGTTCCGGTCATTAGCGCCTCCTCGGAAGTATCATTGGCTCTTTTTTCAACTCATCTCCTTAAAGAGGACGAGCCAGTGTTTACAGGCCGTGTTTAAGAGGTTTAAAAGATACAGAGCGGATACGAAATGGTAGGCTCAAACCTTTGATCTCGAGTTGTGACCTTGACCTTGAGCTGGCATGGCTGACTCGTTGGTTTGCACATCGTCTTGATGAGGTGATCATTGGACCAAAGTTTCATGATTATCCTTCAAGGGGTTTAGGATATACAGAGCGGACACAAAATGTTACGGAAGGATGAAAGATGGAAGGACGGATGGAGACCATTCCTATAACCCCTTTGTGGCAGGGGATTAAAAAAGCAAAATAGAGTTATGGAACCTGTGCGTTGTAAGTCAGTTCATCACAGTGAATAAGTGTGTGAAGTTTCAACCCATTCCCATTAGTGGTTACTGACATGCCAGCTTACATACAAAACCTTGACCAAATCGGACACCAACGCATGGGTGAGTCCAATAGCTCTACCTATTCTTTTGAAAGTGCAGCTAATAGATTGAATGTAAACAGAAATATAAAGAAATTTTATGACTGTGCTGAAAGATGAAATTTTCGGTAAAATGTTAAGAAATTACAGAACCTTTCCTGAAAAATCCACTCGCTGGTTGTTAAGTACAGTGGTAACTTTATTTCTAGGAATGGCAACACGGTATTGTTTTGAAGGAAACATTGAACAGATCATGTATGCACTTGTCTATATCTTCACTGATCTTACCTCATATTGTAATTTCTGTTGCTGCATACATCTTGCATCTTATATCTTATATTAAATCTTGAAAGCTTTGTTAAAATTTAAGTAATTTTATGGGTACTTTTGGAAGAGTCGACTAAAAAAAAACTTTCTTTTGCATTTAAAGGCCTTCGAAGAGACTCGCTGCATTTCAAAAACTTTAGCAGTATTCTATCTGTCTGCATTTTACATATATGCAGCATAACAAAATACTTGAAGTTTTGTTTTTGAACAGTCAAATTAGAACTACTGGTACTGAGAAATACAGAGCTATATATTGAACATGTTTGTTTATGAAGTGTGATATTTGCTAGTGTTGTGACATGTTCAATTCATATTTCTGTTAGCAAAAAGTCCAATGATATGCACAACTAGCCTTGCACTGATCACTCCAACTTCCAAATAGTACTGTAGGAGAATAGCAAAGACATCATAGAATTTGATAAAGTATTAACTCTGCTGAAAATAATTAAAACTGAACATGCTGATGATCTGCACAACTAAGTCTTCCATGAACCACTCAAAAGCTCTGGTGAACTGCATTTCAATGGTAAACATCATAGTGTAAATGCTGAAAAACACAACAAATCAAGGGCCATAACTATGCTGAAAATCAGTGAACCAGAACATGCCAATAATATTCATAATAAGGCCTGGCTCTGATCACTTGTGTAAGATTTGGTGGAAATCCACCCAATGATATAAGATATGTGACTGAAATGAACATGACAGATTTTATTAAGGGTAATGATCTGACCAAGTTTCATTAAGATAGAGCTGAACTTCTGATATCTAGAGTAATAACAATCAAATTGTTTATGAATATAGATGACGATGCACACTGGATGATCAGAATAGCTGACCTTCAACACTTTGTGCTCAGGTGAGCTAAAAAACCGCAGCTAAGTAATTAAATTGCTGATTGAGCAAAGTGTCCCCGATAGTGCTCTAGGTACGGAACAAATTATGGAAAAAGATGTTCCTGTTTGTGAAGAAAGCACCAAAATTTACCTGCAGTTACTTAACACATCCCAAATCCTACAAGAGGAGACATGTTCTGTCTGCACTGGAAACCTCTTTTAAAGTAATTTTAACAAGAGCACCACCTTGTGGGTGCAGATGCTCATCTGATTTTTTTTTGTCTCTGTATAATAGAAATATTGTCCTACCCATGATTTTCTAAGTCCAAAATGGGCCATAATTCTTTCAAAAAGCAGGATGGAGTTATGTTTCTTGCTGTACATAGTCAGCTTTTGATGGTGAACAAGTGTTGCAAGTTCCAAAACAATAGCTTTAATAGTCGAGGAGAACAGTTGACCTAAACATAAAACTTTACCAAGAAATCTGATATTTTCTAAGTCCAAAATGGGCCATAAAGGACGCTGTATTGAAAACTGTCTTGTAGAAATCGTATCTTGGATGAACAGCAAAATGTTGAAAATCAATGCCGAAAAAACTGAAGTCGTTGTATTTACCTCTCAAAGAAACGAAAAACATATTGAATCGATTACTGTGAAAATTGGAGAAGAGAACATTAAACCATCTAAATGTGTAAGGAATCTTGGTGCTTTGCTAGACTCCAAAATGAGCATGGAAAAACATGTTAACTCAGTTAGTAGATGAGGGTACAGACAGGTACGTCAAATAGGCCACATCAGGAAATATCTAAATACAGATGCTACAAAATCTCACGCCTTGATTATTGCAATGCGCTCTTGTATGGTGTTCCGAAGGTCCTGCTGAATAGACTTCAAACACTTCAGAACACTGCAGCTCGAATTATGAGAATATCGCACATACAAAGCATTGCATAACCAATCACCGATCTATGTTAAAGACTTGCTGGAACTCTTATCAGCCAGCAAGAAATTTGAGATCCAAGAACAACTCAAAACAACTAGTTGTCCCAAAAAGCAAAACTGAGGTACAGTGATCGTAGTTTTTCATCAGCTGCACCAAAGTTATGGAATGCTCTTCCAGCTACCATTAGAGACGCTAAATGCTTGGATGCTTTGAAACGATCATTGAAAACACTTTTTCTTCAACTCACTTTGCACTGAAAAACAAGTTTTGCCATGGAAATTATTTCCTATTGTTTATTGTTCTTTAAAATATCTAGTACAATTAAAATGTAGAGTGAAACCTGATTCAGGCTAAATACCTTTCATTGTTGATATATTTTTTGTGTTGTATTGTATGTCCATATCATTCTGTGATATGTAGTTTGTACAGCACTTTTGAACGTTTATTTTATAGATGAAAAGAGCGCTATAAAAATCTGGTAAATAGTAAAAAGCGGGATGAGATATGTGTCTTGCTGTACAGAGTCAGTTTTTGATGGTGAACAAGTGTTGCAAGTTTTAAAGCAATATAGCTTTAATAGTTTAGGAAAAAAGCTGACCTAAACATAAAATTTAACCAAGAAATCTGATTTTGTAAGTCCAAAAGGGGCCATAATTCTTGCAAAAAGCAGGATAGAGTTATGTTTCTTGCTGTACAGAGTCAGCTTTTGATAGTGAACAAGTGTTGCAAGTTTTAAAACAATAGCTCTGATAGTTTAGGAGAAAAGCTGACCTAAACATAAAACTTAACCAGGCAATGCACACGCCAATCAAGTGATCTTTTTTCTTTCTTTTTTTTTCTTTTCAGAAAATCAGATGAGCTAAAAAGGGAGCTAAAAATGTCCTGAAAAAAAGAAGTGCTCAAGGTGAGCTATTGTGACTGGTCATTGTAGAGGCCACATTTGTGAACCAATCTTTATGAAACTTGGTCAGAATGTTAGTCTTGATGATCTCTAGGAAAAGTTTGAAACTGGGTCATATGGGGTCAAAAACTAGGTCTGTAGGCCAGATCAAAGGAAAAGCTTGTGAACACTCTAGAGGCCACAGTTGTGGCCCAATATTTATGAAACTTAGTCAGAATGTTTGTCCTGATGATTTAAAGGTCAAGTACAAATCTGGGTCATGTAGGGTCAAAACCTAGGTCACATGGTCAAATCAAAGGAAAAGCTTCTAAACACAGAGGCCACAGCTGAGACTCAGTCTTTATGAAACTTGGTCAGAATGTTTGACTTGATGATTTCTAGGTAAAGTTTGAAACTGGCTTATGTGAGGTCAAAAGCTAGGTCACTAGGCCAGATCAAAGGAAAATCTTGTCAACACTCTAGAGACCACAATTTAAGTTTGAAACTCATGAGAATTAGTCAGAATGTTTGTCATAATCTATAGGCCAAGTTTGTATCTGGGTTATGTGGAGTCAAAAACTAGGTCACCCAGTCAAATCAATAATTATAATTAAACAGTCTTGGAAATAGGATCAGATGATTTTTTAAGTATTTTTCCTATATAACTCACATAATATAGAGACCGTACTTAGTGGTCTGTGCGTAAATTTTATTTCATAAAAGATGAAAGTTACGTGCACACCAGTTTATTCGGTCTCTGATTTCTGGTTTATTTTGACGTTTGGGAAAGAAAGTTGATGTTGAATTTTACATGTGATGTAGTGGATTCTTCTGGCTGTCAGCGATATTTGATACTTGTAGTGTTTGGAGAGAAGTATAACTTTCTATGAATCAATAACGATTTATTCGAATAAATGTTAGAAATATAAAAAAGACTCGTAAACTGAGACGTGTTACTCTTTACTTTTATTTGGGATAGTTCAGTGGTGACAAGTGACTGAAATACAAGTTTAAAGACTTTAACGAATATTTACTGGTACTGCCAGTTTTGAAGTGTATGTACTGAATAAATTGTGTAGAAAAATTGAGAGAAAAGGGACCTCAGATTCAATTAAAAAAGTTGCATTATATATTCAGTTACAAAATATGGTCGTAAGTTTACAGGAGTTGCTTCCCTTCATGTATTTGTTTTAACATTAAGAAATTAATCAAAGTTGTATCTTTGTAAGTATTTTACAGTTAGATTTATGAATACAGTATTATTCTATACTTACATCATTTGAAAGCATTTATTATTTCTTTGAATGATTTAAAATAAAACTTATCTTATGATATCTTGATATCATTTTTATACGCCCAAAGGGACGTATTATGTTATAACGCTGGTGTCCGTCTGTCCGTCCGTCTGTCTGTCTGTTAGCAATTTCCTGTCCGCTCTGTAACTCTTGAACCCCTTGAAGGATTTCAAGGCAACTTGACACAAATGTTCACCACACCCAGACGACGTGCAGAGCGCATGTTCCGGATGTCTCGCTTCAAGGTCAAGGTCACACTTAGGAGTCAAAGGTCATATCAGTTTGTTTCGTGTCCGCTCTGTAACTCTTGAACCCCTTGAAGGATTTCAAAGAAACTTGACACAAATGTTACCACACCCAGACGACGTGCAGAGCGCATGTTCCGGATGTCTCGTTTCAAGGTCAAGGTCACAATTAGGAGTCAAAGGTTGTATCAGTTTGTTTCGTGTCCGCTCTGTAACTCCTGAATTGCTGGAAGGATTTCAAAGAAACCTGGCAGAAATGTTCACCACATTGCAACGATGTGCATAGCGCATGTTTCGGATGACTCGCTTCAAGGTCAAGGTCACACTTAAGGGTCAAATGTTATATATGACTTTGCTTTGTGTATATTGCTCTGCACTGCAGTGCTCTTGTTTTTATTTGGCAGATCTCTTTTTTTGTACTTACAATAATTTTTTTGGAATTACTTCCCTTTTATGTTACTATAAATAGCTTATTTTGAAACTTTTTTATTATTGGCCGTAGGGAAAAACCGAGACCACTTTTCTGTGGTACAACATGGATGGTACCTCCAATTTTAAGGTGTATTTTTACATACCTGTACCTGATAAGGATTTTTTTTGTAGACTTTGAATTTTTTTTTTGTGGACTTAGATTTGTTTTTTGAAGTTTTCCTTTTGTTGTTCCAGTCCTTTGGGGCTTCAACAGTCAAGTTCTTAAAATTTTGCTCCCGTCCTATGATGCAAGCCTTCGGGCGTATATTGCCCCGCTTGGCGGCGCTCTTGTTATATTTCAGACTGCTTCACATATCGTCATTGGATATTGTGTTTTGTTCTCATTTTGAAGCAAGGTGATGGTAACATTAATTTAGTGTACTTGTTATTAGTAAAATTTACTGATAAAATATTCAATTTTCTTTAAAATGTTGATTTTAATTATTTTAGATGTTTCTTTTCTATATAAAGGGAGGTAATGTCTTTTTAAATAAATATTAATTGACCAGTTTAACTAGTAACTCAGCTTTAACTATATGCATTTATAATGATAAAACTAACATAAATAATCAATGAACAAGTGGTTACTGTGACAAACTTCAGTTCACCTTGTCCCCTGCCAATATTGTTCGGGAGTAGAATTATTTGTGTGAGGAAGCCATCCAGCTGGCTTGTAAATAGATCAGTGGTTCCACCCAGGTGTCCAAGCATGTGTGAAGCAATGCCTAGAGGGGCACCTCCATAAAGGGAAGCTGGCAAAGTGAACTTAGGAGCAAAGTTGTGTCAATATTACTATACGACTGTAAACCGGACTAATAAATGTAACATATATATTTTGTGATAATGGAGGACAAGAGTAACAGTTTCATTTCTTTTTCTACAGTGAAGAACTCTCATATACATCTATACTGTTGTGGATTCCTTAACGTGTAAGAAAATGTTGGAAGAAAAAATATTGTTCTGAACAGTTATGAAGGTACTATATTTTTTATAAAAGCTGTATACATTTTCAATATTGCTTACCTTTGAGTGGGTCAGTATCAGTATTTATAGTTTTTTCCTCAGATTCACTTTTCTTTAAGACTATAGCTTTGAAATTTAAAATATATTTGTGATCAAAAGCTGAGCCTGAACTTCAAGAATCATAAGCTTGTGTTGCATTATGTAAAACACTTGCGCACAAGTGTTAAAACCACAGACAGTGCTCTTAGTTTTACTTTATATTTCTTTCTGTCAGGCATGTTCAGGAGCAATGTTTCATACAATGAAATGTCTTTGAAAAAATATTTTTTTAAATCAATACTATTTATCTGAAGCTTAACAAAATCTGATGGCAAAATTGATAACTTAAAGCTTAGTGATCTGTTTTAAGTTTCTATAAAATATATATACTTGGATTGTGAAGTTATAATCATGATTTTGTGCATTAGCATCTTATTCAATGAAATATTTTTTTATAAGAAGCGATTGCTTATTTTCTATCTTTCAGGCTGTAACATGTGAATATTATGAGTGCTGACAAGACCTGAAAGATTTTGAATTATTAAGGTATGCATTTGCTTAATATAGTCAAAATAAGGAATTATGTCTGCCCATATGTATGGGGAGACACATTGTTTTTGGGTTCCTTGTCTGTCTGTCCATCCGTTCACAGAGCTCCAGATAAGCTTTTGGTGCAAATGGGTATTTACCCATCACTTTCTGTCTGAATTGGGTATTCGAAATTTGAATTGGATAAAAATAATATCATTACCCAGCCTTTTCAGCCTGCAACACATGACATGTGTGGGTATATATGGTCTACTTATATCTGAAATAGTTTGACTTAGCTGATTAAGAAAAAATATTTGAAAAGCCTCTACTGCTGATAAAGGATTTTCTTAGTAGAATGATAATTCTTGCAGGCCTTCAAGGCTTCATGTCCAAAATATATGTTCTGCATATTTCTGTTAGGAAATCTCGAACAAAAGTTTGGAATGTTGCATATTTTGTGTTTTGTTTCTTTAGTTTAGTGTCATTAGCTGCCAAATGTTTAAGAAGAAAAAAAACAAGAGCTGTCGGAGGACAGCAACGCTCGACTATTCAACAGCCTTGTCAATTGAATGAATACAAGTTGAAAAAGGGGCATAATTTTGTAAAATGCAAAGTAGAGGTATTGAACCTCTGTACTGCATGTCATATCATGACAGTGAACAAGTGTGTGAAGTTTCAATCCTTTCCAATTTGTGGATACTGAGATACCAGCTTACATACAAAAACTTAACAAAAAAGTGCTAAGTCAAAGGGGCATAATTTTGTAAAAATGCCAAGTAGAGTTATGGGACCTTCACAGTGCATGTTAGATCATGACAGTGAACAAGTGTGTGAAGTTTCAATCCATTCCAATTAGTGGATACTGAGATATCAGATTACATACAAAAATTTAACCAAAAACTGCTAAGTCGAAAAAGGGGCATAATATTGAAAAAAAAGAGAGTAGAGTTATGGGACTTGCTTAGTGCATGTCAAATCATGATAGTGAACAAGTATGTGAAGTTTCAATCCATTCCCATTAGTAACTACTGAGATACCAGCTTACATACAAAACCTTAACCAAAAATTTCTAAGTCGAAAAAGGGGCATAATTTTGTAAAAAAGCAAAATAGAGTTATGGAACCTGTGCAATGTAGATCAGTTCATCACAGTGAATAAGTGTGTGAAGTTTCAATCCATTCCCACAAGTGGTTACTGAGTTACCAGCTTACATACAAAACCTTAACCAAAAATTTCTAAGTCGAAAAAGGGGCATAATTTTGTAAAAAAGCAAAATAGAGTTATGGAACCTGTGCAATGTAAGTCAGTTTGTCACAGTCAATAAGTGTGTGAAGTTTCAATCCATTCCCACAAGTGGTTACTGAGATACCAGCTTACATACAAAACCTTAACCAAAATCGGGACGCGGACGCGGACGCAGACGCCGACGCCGACGCATGGGCGAGTGCAATAGCTCACTATTCTATGAATAGTCGAGCTAAAAACAGATTCTGGACGGGTAGATATTTACTTGCATAGATTTGTTACATTATATTTATGGAAGTGTCTAGGGGTACGGATCCGTAATCTCTAATCAGCTCGTGTTTGCGCCTTGCTTTATTTCAAAGCATTTTCCAACTTGATCGGTCGTTATCAAATCAACAGATACTTCTTCTTCAAATTACTACATTCCTTCATAACTCGGAAGGTTATGTGCAGGTGCTGATTAAAATGTGATGGTGTTTTTACAACAGATTTATACATGTGCCAAAACATTAGAACTTTTCAAATTTTTTACATTAATAAAACTTTGTACATTGGTCGGTATTTAAAGATTTAGAGAAGAGATAAGAACAGGCACAGTGACAAGAGCTCTGAAGAAGTCAACTGTGGCTGCTGTGTGTGCGACAGCCGGCAACATGTTCCACTGACCTACTGTCCTAGGGAAAAATGAATACTTATAGGAATCTTTTGATGTGCCAATGTGTCTAAAGCTGTATAGGTTACCATGTCCATGCCGTGTTCTTGAATCAGCTGGTATTAGTAAGTTCTTTTCTGGATAAATAGCTACAACGTGGTGGACAATTTTGTAGAACATTATTAGCCGGGCTCCGGTTCTTCTAATCTGTACTAATGGCCAATTCAAATTTTCTATCATATCAGAAACTGAGCTAGTATTAGGACCCAGGGCTTTTCATCCTTATATCATGTATATAACAGAGGCCTATAAAAGGCCTCTTCCCAATCCAAAAATATACTATTTTTTCCCAACTGTGGCAGAGATATTTCCCAAAATGCAAGGTAAGATTTCCCCAAATCATGCAACAGATGGTTAAGATTTTGTTTACATTTCAGTATTTCCAGAGGAAGCATTTTTCTGGTATCGATTTTTTGTCGCATATTAGCCTAACAACCCACAGAACCAGGTGTGACACATTGCCAGTCTAATACATTATGTTCCATGGCCTGGATTTTAGTCCATGTTTCAGGGGAAATAAATATGCTTCGTTATTCGATGTTTACTTCCGGTTGCTAATTTTTCCCAAAATAGACAATTATCATGCATAAATTTACCAATTTGAAAGGCCGAGGCCTCTTCCCAATTTCCTGATGAAAAGCCCTGTAGGATATCTATTTGTAACAAATCTGGCTGACCTTCTCTGAACTTTTTCAACCTGATCTATCTGGCTTTTAGTGTGTGGGTCCCAAATAGTACATGAATATTCCAATTTTGGTCTAACTACAAAGATGCTTACTAAAGTATAAAACTGTGGTACGGCCATTGCATTATAGATTGAATCCAGTTCATTTTTCATACGTTTTAACTGCAGACAAGTAGATTTTTAAGTCTCATTTGTCTGCAGACAAGTGAAAAATATTGGGATTTCCACAACCCTAACACTTACATGGACATCTTTTTTGTGTTTCTTTACTGGTTGGCAACCCAGAATTTCGGACGACCCAGAAAATCGAACAGTCGCGTAAACGCTTATTTTGGCATAAGTTTTGATCATTTGTTGACAAGTACATAGACAGTTGCATTAGGTGCAACATCATCTGCAATAATTGCAAATCAGTAAGTTAAACTTTAAAAAATGGAATATTTACATTTCTTCACGAAATGTTGTGACAGCTCTCGCTGGGAGAAGCTGCATGTGCTTTCAGTGCGCATGTGCATACATGTTTTGAGGCCCCAACATTATTCAAGGGGAATTCATCTACAATCTGCTAAATGCTGACGAGAAAATTGCGTGTTATAAAACAAGTATCAATGTTTTCCCATTAACACCACGAGTTAAATGCGTTTAAACCAAATTGTTTTACCTAAAAAAAATTGTATGTAGGCCAGCTGGAGTTTTTAAACTCTCAACAGCATCAAACATTTACAGTTGAATGTAAACAAGGTAAAGAATACTAAAATGTCTTTTTATCATTAAAACCGACCTATATGTGATTCTGCCAAACAGAAGTGATGATAATTAGTATTTTCCTACTGTTCGATTTCTGGGTCCTGCAACATGCTGAAAACGTTAAATTAACGTACCCTCTTTCGGGCCTCAGTGGCGTGTCCAGTTTATTTTTATATTCAAACAAATTTGTATTTAGCGACACCGAAGAACTGAACTTGATTCAGGTATCATTTCATGGATCTTGAATTAAAAATTAAAATATGACAGATGAAAAGCTTGTAAAATTGTCCGAATCTGGGTCGGTAACCAGTAGCAGTATGGTAGTCATATCACTCTTGTTTAGCTGGTTTGGCTTAACCAGATAGCCAGGGGTAAAGAACAGAAAAGCCAGTGGCTAGGAATACTGAAAACCGTATTGAAGACTATTATTAATTTTTAAAGCCGGGAGAGGACTTCAAATGTTCTCAAGCTTATTTGCTGGAGTCTTTATCGTGATGTGACCTTTCACACTTGGTATTTTTCTTGAGAATCTTTGTGCTTATTACAGAGTTATGGCCCTTGAAATAGCCAGAATAATGGACTTTTTGTTTGTGATGCTCATAGCTCAAAAATATATAGCCTAGAATAATGAATCCTTTTCATAAAATGTTTGTTTAGACTGACACCCATTAACACTGCAAACATTTGAATTATTGCCCCTTATTTGTGACAAATGTACCAATATGGGACACACCCTGTGTCCTACAGGCACATTCTAGTTGTTACTATAAATTTGTTATACTATATTTTTTTTGTAATTGGCCCAAAACTATTCATTAGAAAATACAGGTGTTAGTGTAAAGAAATATAAATTTGCTATGATGGGCATATATTTTGACATTCCGGCATTCATGTTTATGTCTGTTAATTGTTTTTGTTTATGCCAATTTTAATTGAATTGTTTTGTTATAATATATTGTATATAAATTGCAGTATTCTTTTTTACATTATTGACAGATATCATTTTAAAATGTTACACTGCAGTATAGAAAATTAGGTGCCTTCCATTAGGAGATGTTGTATTTGCATGGCAATACTTCATTCAGTTGTTATTAGCTGTTTTCTTTATTTAAAGGTTTGGAGACAGCTAAGGAAGTGTTTTGGGAAGACCATCCCTCTGTGTTGTATGGGAGAATAAATTTCAGTGGTACACCATTTGTAATACTCGGAAAGAAAGTATTTGACTGCCAGTTTGGTAAAAACAGGAAAGAAAAACGTAAAGGGCAAAAAGATCTTGTATAGTTAGAAGCAACATCTTCGTTAGAATGTATTTGCACATTTATAAAACTTTACGACAATTTAAAAAACAAGAGCTGTCGGAGGACAGCAACGCTAGACTATTTAACAGCCTTGTCGCTTGAATGAATAAGAAAGTCGAAAAAGGGGCATAATTTAGTAAAAAAGTAAAATAGGGTTATGGAACCTGCAAAGTGCTTATCAGCTCATGACAGTGGACAAGTGTATGAAGTTTCAATCCATTCCCATCAGTGGGTACTGAGATACCAGCTTACATATAAGAATTTAACCCAAAAACTCCTAAGTTGAAAAAGGGGCATAATTTTGTAAAATGCAAAGTTGAGTTATTGATCCTTTGCACTGCATGTCATATCATGACAGTAAACTAGTGTGTGAAGTTTCAATCCTTTCCCATTAGTGGATACTGAGATACCAGCTTACATACAAAAACTTAACCAAAAATTTCTATGTTGAAAAAGGGGCATAATTTTGTAAAAAAGCAAAATAAAGTTATGGGACCTGCTTTGTGCATGTCAGATCATGACAGTAAACATGTGTGTGAAGTTTCAATCCATTCCCATTAGTGAGTACTGAGATACCAGCTTACATACAAAACCTTAACCAAAAAATTCTAAGTCGAAAAAGGGGCATAATTTTGTAAAAAGCAAAATAGAGTTATGGAACCTGTGCAATGTAAGTCAGTTTATCACAGTAAATAAGTGTGTGAAGTTTCAATCCATTCCCAAAGTGGTTACTGAGATACCAGCTTACATACAAAACCTTAACCAAAAATTTCTAAGTCAAAAAAGGGGCATAATTTTGTAAAAGAGCAAAACAGAGTTATTGAACCTGTGCAATGTAAGTCAGTTTATCACAGTGAATAAGTGTGTGAAGTTTCAATCCATTCCCACAAGTGGTTGCTGAGATACCAGCTTACATACAAAAACTTAACCAAATCGGGACGCGGACGTGGACGCCGACGCGGACGCGGACGCCGACGCATGGGCGAGTCCAATAGCTCTACTGTTCTATGAATAGTCGAGCTAAAAACTGACAGTATTTATAAATTGTTAGAACTGCCTTACCTATGTAACAATTGACCCTCTACGTATCAGTACCTATTTAATATTAGTTGAAAAAGTTTATGTTGTAATGGCAGAAGTATAGTACTGTAGAGCTATGAAATACGTTTATTTGAATGTAAACTAGCAAGAAATAGTGTTAACTGTCCTGATTTAGCATGTATTGCTTATTTTAGAGAAATGAAGACCACAGGTACACAAAAGGAAAGAAGTTTTTGATGCAAGACTCTAAGAAAATTGGTTGCCCTGCGAGATGGGTATTTAGGGAAATATGCAGGTTCCCCAAATTTACGGTAAATTTCACGCTGTATTCAGCTCATAAAAAGTTGAAATATGAATGTCGAAATATTCTGAACTTTTTGGAGACAATAAGTAAGAAAGACATCTATCAACTTTATTATCATATTTAGCTCATCTGATTTTTTTGAAAAAAAAAAAAAGATGAGTTTCACCTTGCATGTTTTATGTTTAGGTCAGCTTTTCTCCTAAACTATCAAATCTTTGAAACTTGCCACACTTGTTCACCATCAAAAGCTGAACCATTACAGCAAGAAACATAACTACATCCTGCTTTTTTCAAGAATTATGGCCCATTTAGGTAAAGTTTTATCCTTAACTATCAAAGATATTATTTTTAAACTTGTAGTACTTGTTCACCATCATAAGCTGACACTGTTCAGCAAGAAACATAACTCCATCCTGCTTTTTGCAAGAATTATGGCCCATTTTGGACTTAGTTAATATCAGATTTCTTGGTTAAGTTTTGTGTTTAGGTAAACTTTTCTCCTGAATGGTCAAAGCTATTGCATTAAAACTCAGAGCAGTTATTTGCCATTAAAAGCTGACTCTGCACAACAAGTACTGTAACTCTACATTGTTTTTTGCAAGAATTATGGTCCATTTCGGAATTGGAAATTCATTGGTTGGACAATATTTCTATTATTTAGAGACCAAAATCAGATGAGCGCAGGGCAGTGCTCTTGTTTGAAGGCGTTTTCATGTACCATTTACAATGTTTTAAATGTCACATGATGATTTGATTAATAAATATAAGGGTATTGCTTTTTACAGTTCTGTACCCCAGAACAGAAACTGTCATGACTATGTTTTTGAGGATATTTTTGTGTAATGTGTATAAAATTGTGAAGCACAAAATATTACAACTACTGTGAAGATTGTCATAAAACTGGACTTAACTGGCATCAGATATGATAAGCTTAAATTTTTGTCTTCTTTGTGTGTTGTAAACCACTGAACAGACATTAATACAGCTAGGAGCAATTGTTAAACTTATCAATATGTAAAGACCCAGTTGATTACGTACAAGGATGAGGTCATATTTTAAGAATGAAACGTCATCAGCACAGCATTTGACTTCTCCTATATCAAAATGGCATCTGTAGGTATAAATGTGCTTTAGTGATAGCTTCAGTTTGTCTTTACAGATAGATAAAGATACACCTAAAAGTCAAAGACGCAAGATTGCAGAAGACCTTCAGAGTAAAATTCGTTCTGGAGAAAATGTTGTTTCTGAGTGGGTGGTTATAGCCCATATGGCTAGCATTGAGGACCACACCTGCCATACTTTGGGCGAAGTATGTTTTGACATAATTAAAGTTTTATGTCCCCCACACCATGTGTGGTGGGAGACATATTGATTTACTCCTGTATGTCTGTCTATCAGATTAGCAATCTTATTTTTCATCCAATCTTCACATCGCTTGAACAAAATTTTTCCATAAGAGGTTATAACACACTAAATAGTTGTTGTTCTTTATTCTATATAAAATTGACCTATTTCCAATGGCCGCAGCACACAACAGAACCAATTTTAAATGTCTTTAATCTACATTTTCTTGAAGAATATTGTCAGTGCTCAATAAAAATCAAAAGAAAAATGGGGTCATGTTTGATGCAAGAAAAGTAATTTCAGTCAAACACACAAACTGCAAAATCATTTTAAAAATTAGACCCAAATTATACTGGTGGTGTTTGATCTGAGTTTCCATGAGAAAATTTGTAATGTTGTTATTTCTTAATGAAAGTGCTATCTACATGTCAAGCATACATCTGTCATGTGATTTTAGCCAAAAAAAAAATGCCAAAAATCTAAGGAAAGTAGCTCTACAGGGCCAAAAATCTATTTGTATCTGCCATTATGCGACTACCATTTATTTCGTGCCCTTTTAAGCTCGACTTTTCGAAGAAAAAGTAGAGCTATTGCACTCACCCCGGCGTCGCCGTCGCCATCGCCGTTGGTTAAAGTTTTTGATAAAGTCAAATGTCTCTGTTACTATCAAAGCTATTGACCTGAAACTAAAAATACTGAAGATAGTTATTTACTATCAAAGTCTACACCAGGAGAAACAATCCCCATAACTCTGATATGAATTTTGACAGAATCATGCCCCCTTTTAACTTAGAATTTTTGGTTAAAATTTTTGATAAAGTCAAATATCTCTGTTACTATCAAAGCTATTGACTTGAAACTTAAAATACTTATTTACCATCAAAGTCTACACCAGAAGAACGCTCCCCATAACTCTGATTTGAATTTTGACAGAATTATGCCCCTTTTTAACTTAGAATTTTTTTTTTTAAATTTGATAAAGTCAAATATCTCTGTTACTATTAAAGATATTGACTTGAAAGTCAAAATAGTTATATACAATCAAAGTCTGCACCAAGAGACACAATTCTCATAACTCTGGTTTGAATTTTGACAGAATTATGCCCCTTTTTAACTTAGAATTTTTGGTTAAGTTTTTGATAAAGTCAAATATCTCTGTTACTATCAAAGCTTTTGACTTGAAACTTAAAATACTTATTTACCACCAAAGTCTACACCAGGAGAAACAATATCCATAACTCTGATTTTAATTTTGACAGAATTATATCCCTTTTTAACTTAGAATATTTTGTTAAAAGTCAAATATCTCTGTTACTGTTAAAGCTTTCAACTTGAAACTCAAAATAGTTATTTACTTTCAAAGTCTACACCAGGAGACACAATTCCCATAACCCTGATTTGAATTTTGACAGAGTTATGTCCCTTTTTAACTTAGAATTTTTTTTACTGGCAAAGCTCTAATGCAGAGTCGAGCACTGAGAAAAGTTGACCGTGCTGTCTTATGGACAGCTCTTGTTCTATTTAGTGTCTGTATGCATAAGAAGTCAAATCAACCAAGACACTTTGGAATTATGTCCCTTGAATTACAAAAAAAAAACAGAAAAAAAAACGCTTTGGTTTTTAAACACAATGACCCCTATAATAGTAATTTGTATTAGTATAGATATCCATTTATGCCTCAAGACCTAATCATGTCAGATGGTTATGCAGTTGAGGTCTTTCTGCATGGTTGACTCATATACTACTATTCAGATGATTAGGCAGTTGAGGTTTTGGTGCATGGTTGACTCATATACTATTATTCATGATTAGGTACTCTTATTCAGATGATTAAGTAGTTGTTGGATACATGCGCTTCTTGGAAAAGCAGCTCTAGTGTTTAACGTGAAGTTCCATAGAATTGTTTACAGTTTTAAAAAAATACTGAAAAGGGAACTCACATTGAGGTAAAATAGTGAAACAGTTAAAAGTTTTATTTTTTCTTTACTACATAATGTATCCTGTGAATAGGTAGATGTGTTCCACTCAAAAAAATAGTGAGCTACTATCTACACACCAGGTCGCAGCATAGGTTTCAGATGTTTATTAAACTTTTGCATCTCAGTAACTAGTGATTAAATGTACTGAAAGTTAGTTGAATTTAAGTCAGATAATGAATGGTTTAAAAATTTCTGAAAGAAAGTCAAAGGAAGCATGGAAGGCAGCTAAATGAAATGATAGCAGACTAATAATATCTGTCATGTATTTATGAATCAGATAGAAATATCTGTCCTGACTGCGACTGATTGATGAAAAGGGGCATTTCAACTATGAGTCGGTTATAGATACACTTATTGACATTCTAATGCATTCAGTTTTGCCATCACTATGCTGTGCTCTATTTTGGCAAAGTCTTGAGTTATGTCCCATGAAATACTCGAAAATCTGCAAATTTAGCCTTGTTTGGCCTTTAAAATTTTCATCTGATCTACCACAAACTTGCGGATAATGTTTGTCAGCAAAATCTGCCAAAGGCACTCTTGGGTTTATAGCTCTTGGATCAGACAAAATATGATGACAGGCATATTTTGTGACAGTCTGACACTCTTGTTTGTCTTGAGATAAGCCTGTGCAGTGTCAAGCATTTCGATTGTGTCATACAGTGTTTATATCATTTTTGATTATTACCGAGAAGAAGCCATTGTAAATTTAATTGTGGATACAAATAAAAGAATTCTTCTGGTTAACCATATCCAATCTTTATGGCAGATTACACCTGAACCAATAGATCCAAGATTGGCACAGAAAATTGCAGAGATGTGCCAAAGTGGAGTGACCAATCTTGATGCAATGAGAACTCTACTTAACAGCTATGTTAAAGATATTTGCAGACCATTGCCCCACCCATCCAACAAGAGGTTCTACCCAAGTGACAAGTGTATCTCAAACCACATGTACATCTTTACTATTGAGTGTGCCTTCATTGATGAATGACGACCCGAAAATGACTATTATCAATAATAGAATATGTAATCCTTGTTTTGTTCATTTATTTAATGGTCAAGCACTTTTCATATGTTTGAAGGAAACAAGATATTAAAACACAATTTAAAAGCTTCATAATGCTTCAGTTTTGTACACAGAAACAATGCTGTTTCCTAAAAAGAGATGTTATTGGATTTGTACATAAAATTATTCATTCAATTCCCCTAGTACTGCTCATATAATTTATGAAATTAGTACACTAAAAAAAGTTTTTAACTTACTTCCTTTCAGTATGGCTCCAGTTCATTTATCAGTCCGCAGAGCAGAAGCGGTTGTTACAACGTTACGGGAGTACAGTTTTCCTAGATGTGACATACAAAACTACTCTTTATGACTTGCCATTGTTTTTTTTGGCTGTAAAAACCAACGTGGATTACCAAGTTGTAGGTACGTTCCTGACAGAGGATGAGACTATTGTATCAATATCTGAAGCTCTCCAGATCATCCGCAGCAATTTGCCAGAATTTCAACCAGCATTTTTCATGACTGACTTTGATGAGTCTTCAATATCTGCAGTGGAAAATGTCTTCACTGGTAATGTATATCTCAGATTAAGAATTCTAGTTCCATATTACAATTAGTGAATGGATGTAAAAACATCTCACGGCCAAATGTAACCTGCTGATTTTGGAATAAGTGGTTAAAAGATCATGCAATGAATTTTTCGTAACTCTTTATACACCTGTGGGAATAACAGGAAAAATATTTTCAACCTTTATAGGGATGGGGGAGGTGCAGATAGTTTTGTGGTTGGGTCTCATGGTGGGCAGAAAAAGAAGTTGTGTCTAATTTGTCAAATTTCTGAATTCCATGTTGGAGGGTTTTTGTCCAGGATAGGACTGTTCAGCTTCAAGAATTGCTTTGTATTTTAGGGTCATATCAATGAGATGACATTTACATTTCTGTACAGACAGCATGAGGTAGTTATGTTCTGGTTGTTGTCCTTGACTTTTCAAAAATAACAATTTTAATTACATTCTGCCTAAAATTCATTGTCCAGGTAAAACATTGAAAATGCTAAGTGAAGTTAGTAAAAATGTGTATGGACATACATTTAAAGGCAATTCTGTATTGCCATACAACAACATTTTGAGCAAATTGAATAGATTATTGTTCTTCAATTGTAATTGACATTTACAGGCCAGATTTTCACACAATATATTATGGTATTTTAAGGGTGCATTTTTGTCTGGTCTGCTTGTGGTGATATAGAGTGAGTTGGCAGGTTGGTGCATGTGCATGTGTACGTGTGTGCTTGTGGATGTATAATTTTGTCCAGACTATAACTTGACATGCAAGGACCAATTTTGTTTATATTTTGCATGAGTGTTTACCTCAATGAGAAGGAGTGTCGTGCACAAACTCCCTGTACCTATCTAAAACTTCAAGGTTACTGGTGGAGGTCAAATGTGAAATAGAATTTACTTTTGAGCATTTCTTCTTCATATATGGTGAGATTTTGATGTCACTTGGCATGAATGTTCATCCTTATGAGATGGAGTATTTTGCACAAGAAACAAATCCCAAGGTCTAAGGTCAAAGTCACAGTTAGACAGTTGGCGGGCTCGACATTCTGCCTTTGGAAATATTTGTTCAAGACAATTAAATCAACAAAAGTTTCATGTTATAAAACCTTGCCTAACTTTTAATGCAGGTACAACAGTCCTGATATGTGATTTCCACTGTAACCAGGCTTGGGAGAGGTGGACAAGAAAAAGGGAAAACTCTTTAGGGCATGGACCTGAAATACGCTCTCATCTGCAGAAGCTGGCAACTGCTTCTAATGTAGACAGCTTCCAAGCTGCTTTACAGACACTGCAGACTTCAGAGCTTTGGAAGGGCAGCTGTAGACTTCAGAATTATTTGCAGAAAGTTTGGCTTCCTTACAAGAAGGTAACTTTCCTGTTACTGATTACAACAGTGTGGTATTTTGGTAAAAATACATGTTTCATTTAAAGAGATAGAGGATATTTGTTTGTTTCGGTGTAAGATCTAAAATTTATTTCAGGAAGTGAACATTATTTCTGGAAGTGAACATCACAGGAATATTTTCATGAGTGGCGACAGTGAGAAAGCGAGGATGAGCAAAGCATCAAACTGACAGCTCATGTCCTTATATGATTAATTTTGTAACAATAATGGAAAAAGATGGAAAGAAGAATTCGCATGAGGAATTGTACTGGAGATCATAATAAATATCATCGATTCTGGTTTGATAGAGCCCGTGATGCATGCATAACTGATATTGATTGACTTTGGTTGTGAAAAACACTTATTGTATAATGTGCAAACTTGTAAGGCATAATTTGTGATTTTCAATTCTTGCTTCGGCTTTCATGTCTCTAAAGTTTATATTGTAAAGTTTATTACAAGTGGTTCTCTTTTAACCAGCATCTCTTTGGTTTATCATTTGGTGTAAGGAAGAATGGGCTATCAGGTTTACACATTGTCAGGTTGTTTCTGGCAGGATTGTCGACCCAAAATGTGACAAAAGAGATACTTGTACATGCAAGCTACATGCAAATGTTGAATTTAAATTCGCCCGCTTGAAACAACATGGCGTTTTAAAATGTAATACTCTAAAAGAAGCCTGCCAAAGTCTGTGTTGCAAGGAAATGAAAAAAGAATGTATGTACTGCGAATGTTGCCAGTGTAAAGATAAAAGTCTGGAAACTAATGAATACGAAGGTGGAAAACAAGTGTGGGTGTATTCTTGGCAGAACCGTCATGAACAGAGAATAATTAAAGATAAAACTCAAAATATTCAAGTAACGGTTAAAGAAAAGGTCCACTGTACGTTAGCCATATTAGTGGACGAAATAACTACAGAACTAAAAAGCAAATACTGTCGACATGTGTACAATATAACACATCAGCATGAGCAACTGAAACAACTGAAAGACAATATAACGGACACAGAATGTATTATTCACATTGACTTTAGTGAAAACTATGCATGCAAAATGAACACTGAAGTTCAGGGAATGCATTTTGGAGCTTCCCGAAACCAAGCATCTCTTCATACAGGTGTGCTGTATTTGAAGGATAAAAATCCGTTACCATTTTGTAGTATTTCTGACAATACTAGGCACGATCCAGCAAGTATATGGGCCCACTTACATCCGATTTTACAAGATATAAAAGTAGAAAACAAAGTTATAGACACTATTCATTTTGTTTCCGATGGCCCTACGACGCAATATCTGTCAGGAAACAATTTTTATCTCATGACCCAAAAATGTATCGAACAATAAAGATTTAAAACCGTCACATGGAATTTTACAGAGGCGGGACATGGCAAAGGGGCACCAGATGGCGTAGGGGGCCTAGTTAAACGTACTGCGGACAAACTTGTTGCTTATGGAAATGATATTTCGAATGCAAGAGAGCTTTTTAAATCACTGAAAGAAGCAAATCTTGCGGTGAAACTTACATAACAACTGAAACTATTTCAAAAATTGACGATGAAATTTCAAGCGTTGTAACTGTTCACGTGAAAGGCACTATGCTAATTCACCAGGTCATTTGTAATGAAACAAGTGACGTCATACATGTATGTGACCTGTCATGCTTCTGTGACACACCTAGAATATGTGAATGTTTATCTCCAAGAAAAGTATAGTTTTGCTTAAACATGCAGGGTTTCAGAAATATGCAAATTTACTGGTAGCCCATTCGGCTACCAAAATTTTAATCTGGTAGCCTGAACATTTAAGTTTATTTGGCAATGGCCATTTCGGTTTATTTACTATGTGTTTCTGTACTACAGTGGATGTTGTATGTAAAGGGACCACCTACTCGCAATGTTAATGTCGTTGCAGGTAGAGGATTTGTATTGCATGGTAAAACTTTTCTATCACGTTTATTCTTCATGTTTTAAACAGTTTATAACATATATTGTTTTATGTGCTAATGTTGATAGCTTGTAGCCAGTCAGACTAATAAAGTAATGATTAGGTGATTTCTCATATTGCAAAAAATGTTCTTCAGACACAACACTTGGCGGCGTCTTTGATGCTTGCATCAATGAATTTCCTTGTTCTTTTCTTGCATATAAGCTAATGTCTAGCATTAGCACCCTTAGACAGTGCTCTTTTTTTTTTCTTTTTTTTTTTTTTGAGAGCACTATAATAGAGTACTTGTATGTGCCAAAGGTATTTTTAGTAACACATTATTTTACATGCACTGAGTGACTGTTGTGTATATATTTTTAAAGTTTTAATAAAGAAGGTACATGATATTTATGTCTGAAAGTGTTAATAATGAAATTATAGCCATTTACTGATTTTGTATAATTGGTTTATTTTAATTCAATTAAAATATTTAATTCAAGCACACCCGACTTTAGCCCGGCTTGTTCTTCACTTCCTGGTTTCAGCCGGTAACCAAAATTTTATCTCCCGTTTTTTCATTGGTGATAGTTTTGTTTGTTACTTAAATTTTGATTGGGTATTTCTATCATCTTTAAAATAGGAACCGCGAAATGTAGCGTCACTTAGTTCTTAGTTGTTCAGCGTGTCACACTGATTTTCAATTAGTAGTTAAAAAGAACTATAACAAAGGAAATTGGATAAATCTGTGATATTTAAATAACATGTCAACATATGGAATAACAATATTATAAATTAGAGAAATTAAATAAACCCTTTAAGGGTTTATTGTATTAAAAATAACTTTTTCATTGGACTTTGTGAACAACAGTACATAAATTCGTCAATTTGACTTGTGCAAAAAAAAAAAATGTGGTGCAATATGTACACATTTGCATGTTAACATTGATTTGTCAAGGTTTCATCAAATTACTCTTCATAAAATTGCAACGGGATTGCGAAAGGGAGCAAAACTTAACTATAAACTGATGAACGAACAGGGGATATCGCTAGACACTAAAGATAACAGCGATAACAATGATGATCAGGTTGCTGAGGATACTAGAAAAGATTCGGTTTTCTCGCCGGTAAAATCTAAAACGCAAAAATCAAACGCATCTTCCGCAGAGGATGATGGGAAACACTCTTTACCCCAGGAGGTTGATTCGGACGAACAGGAAATCGAAAAATTGCAACGTGAGTTGGAAACTCTAGAAAAAGACGAAGCAAAACTCAAGAAAATTAAACAGAAAGAAGAATTACGCCAGAAAGTGGTGAGGAAAAGAGACGAGGTCAAGGCTCTAAGAGGTTTGGATATTTCTTCCAATAATTTAAAAACACAAACAACAACAACTTCTACAGATTCAGTTCAAAACAAGAACTTATCAGTTAAAAAAGATGAACTTGAATCTATAACTATAGCAGATTTAAGAAAGTCCAAATCCTTGAGAAAAAAGGCTTCTAAAGAGTTAAAAGATTTAGGCCTGCAAGTTTCATCGAGCGATTCAAGTTCGGATAGCTCGAGTTCGGACAGTTACTCAGATTCGGATGGTTCTACTGAAGATAACTCAAAAACACACGATGAATATAGTTCTAATTCATCCAAGTCGCATCATAAGAAACGTAAAAAACATAAACGTTCCAGTAAAAAATCTGGTATTACCATGAAATCGTCGGATAAGGTTAAATACAAACAAAAATACCCTCATGCACAATTGAGATATGAATTTGTAAACCAACATATTACCTTTCAAAATTTAGATTTAAACTTGTTTGTAGCAGGTGAATTAGAGATCATATCTGATCCATCCATCAAATCTGTAGAAAGAAATGGTAGAATAGCTCTTCTTAAGCGTATCATGTACTTGAATTCTACTTATGAATTTAAAACGCTCAAATCTTTTTATGCAGCAGTTTTGAGAGAAATTGAGCTAGGTACTAAAAATTGGGAAGATGATTTCACTTATTTAGAGTTAATTTTGTTGAACAAGAGTAGTAGCAAATCAGCTTCGCATCAGGGCGTCAGGGGCAGGAATAAAGGTTACATAAATCCCCCTTTTAAACAACAATCACCTGAAGAAGAGTCACCAGTTTGGTTTTGCTCTTTCTACCAACGTAACAAGTGTGACCATAAAAATAGTCACACAGTAGTAGTTAAAGGGAAACTCAGGTACGCACAACATTTTTGTGCTACTTGTTGGATTCAAGATAAGGTTAAGCTACAGCATCCGGAGAGTTCATCCTCTTGCCCACATATGTCAGCTTGACTTAAAAATTATACTGTCAATTTCAAAGACGAAGGGAAAACAGAAGATTTATTCATGCCAAGGTTTTGTTACAAAAATCAAGTTAGTACTACTCCAAAATTAGAAGTTGCGTGTAATCACAATCATACCTGTCTTATTTGTAACAGTTTAGTACCGATTTCAAACTATAATACATTACATGAAATGATAGATTTACATGAACAGGTTAAAAGTTCAGGCAAATTTAATTTCGAAGGTTGTCGTATCAGGGTTAATGATAAGATAAACACTGATTACATGAGAAAAACCTTGGAACAGTTTGATTATAAAGATTTATTGGTATGCGATCTTCTTGAATATGGGTTTCCTCTTGGAATTATAGGTCAAGAAAACGTGTTGCACAAATCAAAAGAAATATGGAAATACAAAAATTATAAAGGGGCAACTGAATTTCCGGATGCAATTAACAACTTTTTGAAAACAGAACTCAGTGAAAAAGCTATCATTGGTCCATTTAATTCAAATCCTTTTTACAGCAATATAGTCATTTCCCCGTTAAATACAGTTCCAAAGAAGTCGGTCACAGAGAGAAGAATAATTTTAGATTTAAGCAGTTCCAAACCTAACTCGGTTAATGACCATATAGATAAAGATTTCTACCTAGGTGAACAGGTTTCTTTATTGTACCCAAAGATAGACGATTTTATTAATTTAATTTTATCTAAAGGTCAAGGAGCATTAATGTTTAAAAAAGATCTGAGAAGGGCATATCGCCAAATAAGTATTTGTCCCTCTCAGTACAATCTAGTAGCCTTTGTCTGGAAGAAACATTTATTCTGTGATACGGTTTTGTCGATGGGTCTCAGAAGTGCAGCAGCTATTTGTCAAAGGGTTACCAATGCGATAGCATTTATTTTGTTCAATTTTAGAGTTTTTATTTTAAATTATTTGGATGACTTTGCAGGTGTTGAAAGACCAGAAAGAGCTCAATCAGCTTATTTACTTTTAGAAAAAGTCTTGTCTAAGTGTGGTATTGAAGAATCACCTAACAAAAGCTGTCCACCAACAACCACCATGTCCTTTTTAGGTGTTCTATTTGACACTATAAAAATGACAATGGAAATAACTCCGGAGAGATTAACAGAAATTCGTTATCTCGTTCACTCATGGTTGTTCAAGGATCAAGCTTCAATCAAAGAAGTTCAGTCATTACTTGGTAAATTGAATTTCATTGGAGCGTGTGTCAAGTCAAGTCGGGTTTTCATAAGTAGGTTGTTAAATTGGTTAAAACAATTGTATGTTATGGACAGTACAGACTCACACAATATTCCTCAAGAAGTTGAAAAGGACATTTTATTTTGGGATTCTTTTTTACCATTATTTAATGGTGTTTCTTTAATGTCATTGGGTAATTGGTCTTCTGCTGATGCGGTTTTTTCCTCTGATGCTTGTTTACAAGCTTGTGGCGGTTTTTGGAAAGGAAATTACTTTCATACCAAATTTCCAGAAAGTATTTTACAAAAACAGTTACACATAGGTGCTTTAGAGATGTTATCTGTAGTTGTTTGCCTTCACTTATGGGGAAAACACTTAAGACATCATAAAATTGTCATTTTGTGTGATAACTTGTCAGTATGCATCACTGTAAATACAGGTCGGTCAAAATGTCCATTTCTGCAAAGTTGTTTGAGAGAAATATGTTACATTGCTGCAATAAATGAGTTTGAAATCAGAGTTCAACATTTAAGCTCAGATGAGAATCGTATTGCAGATCATTTATCTAGATGGCATTTAAGCAGTTATCATGAGCAGGAATTTAGAAGACTGGTGAATGATTCAGAATTAAAGGAATGTCAGGTTCTGGAATCTGACTTCCAATTTATCAATAACTGGTGAAGTTGCATTTATTTGTTCACAATCAGTTCAAATAAGCAGTTTTCTAATTTGCAGTTTAAGCGGACAGGAGTACAGTTTTATTTTTAAATTTTCAGAGTCTCAATTGAATGTCTTGAAGCAAGATCTGAGAGCTACTAACAAGGCTGCTTACGCAGAAGGCTCCAGAAGAAATCTCAGAATTCAATGGAAGACATTTTTAATGTTTTGTTTATATTTTAAATTGTGTTTTCTCCCAGTGTCAACTATTACCCTTCAATTGTATGCTCAGTTTTTGAGCAGATCCTTTAGATCAGTAGATTCTATAAAGAATTATATCAGTGGCATCAAAACCATGCATCAGATGTTAGGTTGTGAAACCGATTATATCAACAACTTTCTACTAAATCTATCTCTAAAAGGTATTGCTAAGTTGAAACAGCATTCAGTTAAACAAGCTGAAGCTATTACACCCGTTATACTACAAAATATTTATTTAGTTTTAGACTTTTCTAAAGCAGATAATATCACTTATTGGTGTTTATTTCTGTTTGCCTTTTTTCTAATGGCCAGGAAATCAAATCTGGTCCCTACCGTTAAAAAGGATCTTATGAATCCAAAATTTTTACTAAGGAAAGATGTTGAAGTGTTAAATAATGAATTGTTGGTTTCTATGCACTGGACAAAGACCATTCAGGCAGGTGAAAGAATTCTGAGAACTCCTTTATCTTCTATTTCAGACTCCTGTTTATGTCCAGTAACAGCTTTCCGTAACATGGTTAAAGTCTTCCCAGCTGGAGATAATGCCCCTCTTTTCATTTTGACTTCTGGCAAAGTAGTTACTTATCAGTTGTTTCAAACTAATTTGAGATCTTGTATCCGTAAGATTGGTCTTAACCCAGCTGAATTTTCTACTCATTCCTTCAGAAGAGGTTTCGCTACTCTAGCCTTTCAAATGGAAATTCCGCCTGATCACATTCAACTCTTGGGAGACTGGCGCTCTGATGCATACAAAAGGTATATTCAATATTCGCTAGAGGACAAATTTAAAATTTCACGCTTTGTAGCTAATAACTTAAACAAGAAATATAGTACGTATATTAAAAACTCAGTTTGAGACACTGGCCAGTGGTATGTCACATTCAGGCATTTCATCCTAACGGAGTTATGTGTCTGTTGTCGGTTAGACGTTTTCACTTTCCGGACAGACTTTTCTGGTGTGGGCATATTAATGGTTCAGTTGTTTGAACACATTGAGTATAGTGTTTTTGATATGTTACTTTCACATATTACAGTACAGCCTTTTATCTGTTTTTATTCATAAACATATGCATAAAATTTTATTTATAAGTATATTAGGCTCATCGTATTATTGTACACAATATTTCTTTATTTATTGTTACAGACGTGCGACGTGTTTGCATTATGGGAGACTCTATTATTAAACATCTACCTTCAATTCAAGGCGTGTCTATATTTGCCTTTCCGGGGGCTACAATTGGCAAATTATCATTTCTGGTCGACTCCAGAGCAGTTCCACTTGCGGACTTCAATTTTGTGATAATTCATGTGGGAACTAACAATATTGCAAATGGTCATTCACTACAGCACATGTCTTCAGATTTCGCCAATTTGGTGGCTTCTATTCGCAAATGCAACAAGGATATTGCTATTATAGTTTCTTCTATCTTACCCAGACCGGTAGATCACTCACATTCTAAATCAACTGTTCAACAGTTCAATTTTCATTTACAGGATTATTTGGCTTCTGAGTTAAACTTCAAATTTATCAGGTCTTACAGACCCTTTTGTTTTAGAGGCGACATTAAACGTTTTTTATTCGCAAAGCGGGATGGTGGTTTACATCTAAACTCAGAAGGTTCAAATCATTTAAGATTCTTTTTCCTTAGAGTTATATCTACTTTGACATAAACTTTACTACGTCAATTAGGAAATCTAAACATACACAGTCAAACGTCTGTAACCTTCATAATTCTTTATGAATTAATGTGTTTATTTTTTTTTACAGGCTATTTTTATCTTATCTACGGTAAGGTAGGATCTTTTGTCATTCAACCCTATAATTTGTGTTGTGTTATTGCTGATTTTATTTTTTCTCTCTGCTTTGTATTTATAGTTTTTGCTGGGCTTGGCTGAGGGTTGGCGGGTATATCAGTATTCAACTGATTTATTAAATAATTTGTCTTCCCGTACTTAATTAATTGTATTGATTTGTCATCTTTACATGCTTTAGTGACACGTTTGCTGACATTAAATTCCAGTCTTTTTCAACTGTGGTTTCCTTATTTATTTGAGTCTAAAAATAGGGCTTTAATTGGTTTATTTTAATTCAATTAAAATATTTAATTCAAGCACACCCGACTTTAGCCCGGCTTGTTCTTCACTTCCTGGTTTCAGCCGGTAACCAAAATTTTATCTCGCGTTTTTTCATTGGTGATAGTTTTGTTTGTTACTTAAATTTTGATTGGGTATTTCTATCATCTTTAAAATAGGAACCGCGAAATGTAGCGTCACTTAGTTCTTAGTTGTTCAGCGTGTCACACTGATTTTCAATTACCCGCCCACCCATTTCCAATGCCCAATTTTTTTATTTATGTTGTGTTTAATTTGTCTGAAATGAAGACAGATGTACTTCAATGTGTTGTTTACACCTTTGTTTTGCTAGTGTTCATGTTGTGTTGCAGCTTTAATAGTGTATTTTAAGCAAAAGTACATTAGTTGTGCATGAGCTTTGTATGTATGCAATATGTTATTTATGTTTGCTAATTTATTTTGCTCTTTCTCCTATGCTTATGATTTGCTAGTATTCGTGTTGTGTTGCAGCTTTAATAGTGTAGTTTAAGCAAAAGTACATTAGTTGTGCATGAGCTTTGTATGTATGCAATATGTTATTTATGTTTGCTAATTTATTTTGCTCTTTCTCCTATGCTTATGAATGTTAATATTGAAACAAGCTTTTGTTTACATATTGTAGTGATAGTGAAATATCGAGTGCATTTATCAGTTTAAAATAGACTCTGATATGCATCTCACATGCACTAACATTCCAGTATTCATCACGTTAAATGTTATAGTGTTTGTATATTGATGTAGCTTGTGATAAAAGTGCAATTGACAGTTCACAAAGAGACTATCATGAATATTTCATTGATAGGTATACAAGGATCATTCAAGCACATGTGTGCTAGTGCGCAGTTGAACTTTTTATCTTTGTGTTTGTGCAAGAAGTGATATTGACACTTGAAATAGGCACAATTTGACTTTTCAGTGATGTTTGTGTCTATTCGAAATAGAAATATAATTATTAATTCTCATTGATATATGGGTGCAGTTTGATATAAATCACCTTATAGATGTGATGTTTCATAGCATTAGCATGTAATTGTATCATGATATATGTGTATGCGGGTATATCAGTATTCAACTGATTTATTAAATAATTTGTCTTCCCGTACTTAATTAATTGTATTGATTTGTCATCTTTACATGCTTTAGTGACACGTTTGCTGACATTAAATTCCAGTCTTTTTCAACTGTGGTTTCCTTATTCATTTGAGTCTAAAAATAGGGCTTTAATTCTGGTATTCTTTCTTTTACAAATACTATAAAAAAAGATTCATTATCATGTAACATAAATAATTGATAGAATTTTTAGCATCCAATGTTGTTGTTGTTGTTGATCTTGAAGTTTCCCCAGTTGATTTTGCAAGGCACCCAAGGGGTAATCCTTGGTAATTGGAGAAGACAATGAATGGGTTAATCCAACGAATAAATCACATTTATTTGCTTAGTTTTATATTTATGAAACTGGGATCTCTATGGCTAAATGGTTAAAGTGTCTGATTTCTAAGCACTTGCCCGTCAACAATGTAGGTTTGATCTTCATTCAGGTCATTGATTTCTTAAAGTGATGAAGTCATCCAGCTGGCTTACAGAAGGTCACTGGTTCTACCCAGTTGTCTGCCAGTGATGAAATAAGAGTACCTGAGGTCTTCCTCCACAATTCACCATATGACCTTGTGTCTGCGCAACATTAACATCACCTCTCCTCAAGATAAATTTGTATTAATTAGAATTATGTTTTCTCAGTTATAAACTACAAACACAATTAATAGCATTTGAATTACATGTATACTGAAAGAAAATGCTAAAGGGAAGTAATAAAAATTGTAAATGATGGATAAAGGGAAGTAATAAAAATTGTAAATGATGGATAAAGGGAAGTAATAAGAATTGTAAATGTTGTTGTGTAACTTTAATATATTGATTTTATAATAGATGAAGATTTATTTTTGTATATAATGACTTGAAAAATAGCATGTTATTTGAGATATTTTGTGAAAATACATTGTGCCAAACTGTATGTTTTGCTTTTATGTACTTGTCATTTGTCAATGAAACAGGTTGACATTTTCTTTAAAACTGACTATAGGAAAATGAAGAGGTCAGCTGGGGTCAGCCATGTACTAGTTTTGTCCCTTTGAATTGTCTGCTAAAGTGTGAAACAGAATATTCTAACACATGAAAAAATGTTATTGATATATTTTAAAAATTTGCAGACAAAATGTGTATTTGTTTGTTTCTTTTTGATAACTGATGAACTTAGAGGTGTATTTCTTGAATATTTGAGTTCTCCTTTCAAATTTAAACAAGAGTGCCAGAATGTCACAATATACGCCCGTCACAGCAAATTTCTTTACTCTAGCACCTGTATTTCCAAATGGAATTTTAATTTTGTGGTTGTTTAGTAATCATTGTAAGTCTTTTGTTTTTCTAAGTCCACAAAAAAACTCTTACCAGGTAGAGATACCTTAAAATACACCTAAAATGTGAAAGTAACATCTATGTTGTACCACAGAAAAGTGGTCTTGTTTTTTCCCTACGGTCAATTATAAAAAAGTTACTATATAAGTTATTTATAGTAACAACTAAGGAAAGGTAATCTTAAAAAAAAAAAAATTAAAAAAAAAAATTAAAAAAAAATTGTAAGTCCACACAAAAATCTTTACCAGGTAGAGATTGGTCAAAATACACCTCATAATTGGATGTAGCATGCATGTTGTACTACAGAAAAGTGGTCTCGATTTTTCCCTACGACTAGTAATGAAAAAGTTACAATATAAGCTATTTATAGTAACAACAAAGGGAAGTAATTCTAAAGAAGGGAACTGCGCATGACACTTCGTCTCATGATGGTGTATAATTGTGCCAAGTTACATCAAAATCCCTCTATGCATGAAGAAGAAATGCTTCGGACAGTCATTCTTGTATCTGACCTTTGGCCTCTAAGTGTGACCTTGACCTTAGACCTAGGGACCTGGTTCTTGCGCATGACACTCCATCTTGTGGTGGTGAACATTTGTGCCAAGTTATATCAAAATCCCTCCATGCATGAAGAAGAAATGCTCCTGACAAGGTTTTCTTTCTTGTATCCTTTGACCTCTTAGTGTGACCTTGACCTTAGACCTAGGGACCTGGTTCTTGCGCATGACACTCCGTCTCATGATGATGAACAATTGTGCTAACTTTCATCAAAATCCCTCTATGCATGAAGATTTTGTTTTTGTTTGTTTTGGGTTTAACGCCGTTCTTCAACAGTATTTCAGTCATGTAACGGCGGGCAGTTAACCTAACCAGTGTTCCTGGATTCTGTACCAGTACAAACCTGTTCTCCGCAAGTAACTGCCAACTTCCCCACATGAATCAGAGGTGGAAGACTAATGATTTCGGACACAATGTTGTTTATCAAATAGTCACGGAGAACATACGCCCCGCCCAAGGATCGAACTCACGACCCTGCAATCCGTAGACCAACGCTCTTACCTACTGAGCTAAGCGGGCGGGCTCCTATGCATGAAGAAGATATGCTCCGGACAAAGTTTTCATTCCTGTATCCTTTGACCTCTAAGTGTGACCTTGACCTTAGACCTAGGGACCTGGTTCTTGCGCATGACACTCCGTCTCATGATGATAAACAATTGTGCCAACTTTCATCAAAATCCCTCTATGCATGAAGAAGATATGCTCCGGACAAAGTCATACGTGAATTTGACCTTTGACCTCTAAGTGTGACCTTGACCTTAGACCTAGGGACCTGGTTCTTACGCATGACACTTTGTCTCATGATGGTGAACAACTGTGCCAAGTTTCATCAAAATCCCTCCATGCATGTAGAAGATATGCTCCGGACAAGGTCTGTGGACGCCGCCCGCCCGCCCGCCCATCCGCCTGCCAGGGGCGTTCCCATAATACGTCCCGTTTTTCAAACGGGCGTATAAAAAGTAGGTACTGTCTCTACATAATAACTAAGTGACCCAAGGGCAGGGCCTCTTTTAACCACAGGGGCATAATTTGAACAATTTTGGTAGAGGACTACTAGACAATGCATCATACCAAAATCAAAAGCCTAGGTCGTCTAGTTTCAGACAAGAAGATTTTTAAAGCTTTTTCCTATATAAGTCTATATAAAACTTGGGACCCCCAGGGCAGGGCCTCTTTTCACCCAAAGGGTACAATTTGAACAATTTTGGTTGAGGACCATAAGACAATGCTACAAACCAAATATCAAAGGTCTAAGTGTTGTGGTTTCAGACATGATGATTTTTAAACTTTTTTTCCTTATATAAGTCTATGTAAAACTTGGGACCACTGGGGCGGGGCCATATTTGACCCTAGGGGGATAATTTGAACAATCTTGGTAGAGGACCACTAGATGATGCTACATACCAAATATCAAAGCCCTAGGCCATGTGGTTTTGTACAAGAAAATTTTTCAAAGTTTTCCCTATATAAGTCTATATAAACCATGTGACCCCTGGGGCGGGGCCATATTTGACCCTAGGGGGATAATTTGAATAATTTTGGTAGAAAACCACTAGATGATGCTACACACCAGATATCAAAGCCCGAGGCCCTGTGGTTTTGGATTTAAAGATTTTTCTTTTCGGTTGCCATGGCAACTAGAGTTCTGCATGGAATTCAATTCTTTGAATAATTTTGAAAGGGGGCCACCAAAGGATCATTCCTGTGAAGTTTGGTGTAATTCTGCCCAGTGGTTTTCAAGAAGATTTTTTTTTTTAATTGTTGATAGACGACGCACGACAGACGACAGACATCAAGCGGTCACAATAGCTCACCTTGTCACTTCGTAACAGGTGAGCTAAAAAGTTTGTGAACACTCAAAAGACAGCAGTTGTGACTCAGTTTTTATGAAACTGAATCAGGGGTCATGTAGGTCAAAAACTAGGTCACCTGGTCAAATCTAAGGAAAAGCTTGTGAAAACTCTAGAGGTCGCAGTTGTGACCCAATCTTTATAAAACTTGGTCAGAATGTTTGTCTTGATGATCTCTAGGTCAAATTCAAAACTGGGTCATGTGGGGTCAAAAACTAGGTCAGTAGGCCAGATCAACTCTGGTGAGCAATATAGGGCCATCTTGTTTTATATAATAATTTTTATGTAATACTGCTTTACATGATCACTTTGGATAACATATCACTGACATGGAGAGACCAACCTTTAATATTGACAATTTTTGACCTACAGTACTCAAAATTCTCTAGAAAATATTGGAACTGAGTGTGAGATCTTTCAAGAAGAAAGCATGAAAATTTGTATTTAACTACTATGAAGTATGTTGAATCAAGAGTATTCTCTTCAAGAGTGAGGCAATACATAGATCTGACCTGTCATTATCAAACCAATAATACTGACCAATGAGATAATGCGTTATCCCTCGTTCCATTAACTTTGTTGCTAATTTATTTATTTTGTTGGGTTTAACGTCGCACCGACACAATTATAGGTCATATGGCAACTTTCCAGCTTTGATGGTAGAGGAAGACCCCAGGTGCCCCTCCATGCATTATTTTATCACAAGCGGGCACCCAGATAGAAACACCAACGTTCTGTAAGCCAGCTGGATAGCTTCCTCACTTGACGAATTCAACACACCGAGTGAGGCTCGAACCCACATCGATGAGGGGCAAGTGCTTTGATATCAGCGATCTTAACTACTTGGCCATGGAGGCCCCTTTTTGTTGCTAAAGCGCTATTGTGTCTCACAAGTTTACCATAACTAAGTACCTGTAGACTGTAGGGATGGGAAGGAATTCTGAAATCAATATTCGAATATCAGGTATTCCGTTTGTTTTAATGGAAGCTTTAAATTCTTATTAAGTGATTGGCAATACACAATGTATTCCTTTGTTTAAAGCGTGAATCATCGTATGTAATAAGACCTAAAAACGTTTGTTTCAGGTAATACAACCTTACCTAGTTAATCAGTCGACCCTACCCTTTTATTTCACGATTCTGTCAGTATAATCATGAACATATTTAACTAATTCAGTGTTTTAGCTTCAAAATGATACAAAATTTATCAAATAGATAGACCGTCGCAACTTTATCTAAAAATAGCAGGTCATCCCATTAAGCATATGTCTCGCTGTTGTATTACCGCCGCCACTGTGTAAAAATCAAGTAAGGCAGACTTAAACCTCCTTCAGCATGATCTTATGCATCAAACATATGTTATTTCTTGATTTTATTATAACCTACTTCAAAATTTATTTCAAATACGGTCGATTGCGTGTGAAAACCGATTCTGCGGACGGTGTGAAAAGTCGTACAAAATATTGTAAAAAAAAGATCAACAATATCTACACGTTTGGTATTGTTTTCGAAAAAAAAATCTAAAACTTGTTACATAAAACAGGTGCCAATTAAAATGAAAAAAGACAAGAGGGCCAAGATGGCCCTAGGTCGCTCACCTAAACACACCATAACAGTGTAAACATGTTTGACATAGTGATTTCATGGAAACAAATATTCTGACCAATTTTCATTAAGATTGGACCAAAAATGTAGTCTCTTGAAGTGCAAACAAGTATTTTCTTCAATTTAACATAATGACCTAGTTTTTAAGCCAATGTAACCTACATTCAAACTTGGCCTAGATTTGATCAAGGCAATCATTCTGACTAAATTTCATGAACCTCAATTGAAAAATACAGCCTCTATCGCATACAAAACCTTTTTCTTTGATTTGTCCAAGCGACCTAGTTTTTGATGCCAGATGACCCGTATTCAAAATTGACCTTAATTTCATCAAGGCTATCATTCTGACCAAATTTCATGAAGATCAATTGAAAAATACAGTCTCTATTGCATACACAAGGTTTTTTTTATTTGACCTAGTGACCTAGTTTTTAACCATAGATGACCCATATTCTAACTTGACCTAGATTTCATTAAGGCAATCATTCTGACTAAATTTTATTTATATCCAGTGTAAAATGCAGCCCCTATTGTGTACACAAGGTTTTTCTTTAATTTGACCGGGTGACCTAGTTTTTGACCCTAGATGACCCATATTCAAGTTCGACCTAGATTTCATCCAGACAAACATTCTGATCAAATTTCATGAAGATCCAGTGTAAAATGCAGCCCCTATTGCATACACAGGGTTCTTCTTTGATTTGACCTTGTGTCCTAGTTTTTGACCCCAGATGACCCATGTTCGTAACTGGCCTAGATTTCATCAAGGCAATCATTCTGACCAAATTTCATGAAGATCAATTGAAAAATACAGCATCTATCGCATACACAAGGTTTTTCTTTAATTTGACCTAGTGACCTAGTTTTTGATCCCAGATGACCCATTTTCGAACTCAGCCTAGATTTCATCAAGGTAATCATTCTGACAAAATTTCATGAAGATCAATTGAAAAATACATCCTCTATCGCATACACAAGGTTTTTCTTTGATTTGACCTAGTGACCTAGTTTTTGACCCGAGATGACCCATTTTCGAACTTGGCCTAGATTTTATCAAGGTTATCATTCTGACCAAATTTCATGAAGATCAGTTGAAAAATACAGCCTCTATTGCATACACAAGGTTTTTCTTTGATTTGACCTAGTGACCTAGTTTTTGACCCCAGATGACCCACTTTCAAACTCGGCCTAGATTTCATCAAGGTTATCATTCTGACCAAACTTCATGAAGATCAGTTGAAAAATACAGCCTCTATTGCATACACAAGCTAAATGTTGACGGACGACAGACAGACGAGAGACAGACAGACGACAGACGCCGGACATTGAGCGATCAGAAAAACTCACCTGAGCATTAATAAAAAGGTATCATATTTACGTCTAATACAAACCGTTAATCCAGCTAATTATGCACTGCATTTTACTTGTTAATTGGACATCATCATGTCAAACATGCATCTGACACATTTACGCCTGTTGCAAACTGTAAATCCATAAAAATGGCCCCTGTCAATTATGCATTGCTATTTTCTTGTTAATTGGACATCTTTTGATACGCGATAAACAAACATGACGGAACAAACGGTTTTGTTCTGTAGAATTAGCATGCTATATTGCCCAAAATCAATGATACTTAATATTTTGGAAAAAAAGAAATATACAGTAATTTACGAATATTCGAATTTGATTTTCATATTCGAATATTCGACCGATTTTTGAATATTCATTCCCATCCCTACTAGAATGTAAAGTTGTAAATAAAAAGAATTCTTTTTGTGTCTCTTTATGGCCCTGTGTGAAAAAGGAGATGCTTTGAACATGAAATATAAATCTGACATTTTGAAACAAAGCAGTCTGAAAGACAGCTAAATCCGCTTCCCCCACCCCCACCCCACTGTTACATATAGTGAAAAGGTTGATGGTATTGGGTGGAACCATTAAAGCACCACTGGGTTTCACAAGCTTACCATAACTAAGTACCTGTAGATTGTAAAGTTCTAAATAAAAAGAATTCTTTTTGGGTCTCTTTATGGCCCTGTGTGAAAAAGGAGATGCTTTGAACATGAAATATGAAATATAAATCTGACATTTTGAAACAAAGCAGTCTGAAAGACAGCTATCTTCCCTCTCCTGCCCCCCAAACCCACACACACCACTGTTACTATAGTGAAAAGGTTGATGGTATTGGGTGGAACCATTAAACATTTGAGTTGTGACCTTGACCTTAAGCTGGCAGGGGTGAATTTTGAATTCTGCACATTGTCTTGATAAGGGAAATATTACAGCCAAGTCATATCAAAATCCCTCAAGGGGTATAGGAGATACAGAGCAGACATAAAATGGAAGGCTCAAATCTTTGAACTTGAGCCAACATGGCTAACTCTTAAGTTCTGCAATCATCTTCAAGATGAGGTGATCAACTGGCTCAAGTTTCATGAAAATCCTTCAAGGGGTTTAGGAGATACAGGATGGACATAAAATGGAAGGCTCAAACATTTTAACCCGAGTTGTGACCTTGACCTTAAGCCAACATGGCTGACTCATGAGTTCTGCACATCGTCTTGATGAGGTAATCATTTGACCCAAATTTCTTGTAATTCCTTCAAGGTGTTTAGGAGATACAGAGCGCACACAAAATGAAAGGCTCAAACCTTTATCTTGAGTTGTGACCTTGACCTTTAGTCGACATGGCCGACTTATAAGTTCTGCATATCGTCTTGATAAGGTGATCATTTGACCCAAGTTTCATGAAAATCCTTCAACGGGTTTAGAAGACAAAAAATGGAAGGCTCAAACCTTTGACCTTGAGCCCAGAAGGCCGACTCATGAGACGATTGACAACATTCCTGCGCGGAGGTTGGGTGGGATGTATCATTATACTACTTTGATCGGAAACATTTTACTGCTAATGCTAATCTGTCAATTTGTTATTTTGTTTTCTCTCGTGGTGAGTTTTAATCACGAAATAAAGCGAATCTCATTTTATTTTTGAGCCAACAAAGATCAGTCATTATCATTTTAGCATTCAACAGTATGTTGCAATCACTGATTTTAAGTTTTCTTACTGACAGTAGTAAAAAACGAAAAAGATTGATGGAAAATGACAATTCCGTTGAGGTGGCTGAAGCTAAACGAACAAGGGTAGAACCCATTACACTAATGCCTGTTCCATCTCAAGCAAGAAGTCAGCATCAATCTGGTGGGTTCAGTCCTTCTTGGGAGAAGAAATTTACCTGACTGAGACAGGAATGTGATGGCATGCTTTGCTTGATATGTAGGAAGCATGCAAAAAGTAGGCGAAATGGGAATGAAATCTGGATTCATCTGTCATGTAAACGTGTCGGACTTTAATCAGTTACAGATCATGCAGCATCAACATGTCACAAATAAATCTGCTTATTAATGTATTATAAATATATTCTGTGTTTTTCCATTTTCATACATTTTGAAAAATTCTGGTTTTACTGCATTCTGTTATTTGTGTGTAAGAAAAATGGTGCAGGAGTCGTTCATTGGGAATCTTAAATGTATATACTAGTTACTCAAAGAAAACCTCCCACATACAGCCAAGAACAAATCTCTTAAATTTATGCAAGTGTCTTGGATTCAAATTTGTTGATGAGGCGTAAAAAAAAAAAATTGTTTGTTTCCGGTATCCCAACCTACCCTAAATTTTTGGCCGACCCTAAATGTTTTTATGGCCTTGGAGAATTTTTTTTTTTCAACTTTTTAACAAAAAGTCGCAAAACTTCACTTTTTATGCTTTAAACATGGCCAGTGATGTTAGAAATCAACTTATTGATGCTCTAAAGGCATAACCCCCTTATTTGTAATCATTTTTTGACACAAAAATAATTTCCGAAAAGTCTCCCTTAAAGGTCCATTACTAAGGGAAAGTGAGTTGGCAATTTTTTTCATAGCCAGTGCATAGACTTCTGCAAGACACTAAATAATGAAGATTGGCAGGTCAAAATTTACAGAAGGTCTTTGGAACTCAAAGAAATGTATGTGTATTATGTTGAAATTTCAATGAATCGACAGAATGACCCCCCAGGTCTTTTTAACTTTCTTCATACTTCATAGAAAAATAACTGTACATATACTGCGATTTATTTCGAATTTCCACATACCAACTTTCATTTTCCAATAAAATGAAATAGTTTCTGTGCTTTTTAAAAGAAATTAAAATGTTCACTTTCCTTAGTATTGGACCTTTAACAAGAGGACCATGATGGTCCTGAATCGCTCACCTTTTCCCACATGACCCAGTTTTGAGTATGACGTTGTTTTTTCTACTATTTGACATAGTGACCTAGTTTTTGAGCTCATGTGATCCAGTTTTGAACTTGACCTAGATATTATCAAGATAAAAATTCTGACAAATTTTCATGAAGATCCATTGAAAAATATGGCCTCTAGAGAGGTCACAAGGTTTTTCTATTATTTGACCTATTGACCTAGTTTTCGAAGGTACGTGACCCTGTTTTGAACTTTACCTAGATATTATCAAGGTAAACAGTCTCACTAATTTTCATGAAGATCTCATGAAAAATATGGCCTCTAGAGAGGTCACAAGGTTTTTCTATTTTTATACCTACTGGCCTAGTTTTTGACCGCATGTGACCCAGTTTCGAAACTGACCTAGATATCATCAAGGTGAACATTCAGATCAATTTTCATGAAGATCCATTGAAAAATATGGCCTCTAGAGAGGTCAAAATATTTTAATAATTTTAGACCTACTGACCTAGTTTTTGACCGCAGTTGACCCAGTTTCAAACTTGACCTAAATATCATCAAGATGAACATTCAGACCAACTTTCATACAGATCCCATGAAAAATATGGCCTCTAGGGAGGTCGCAAGGTTTTTTTATTATTTGACCTACTGACCTAGTTTTTTAAGGCATGAGACCCAGTTTCAAACTTGACCTAGATATCATCAAGGTGAACATTCTGACCAATTTTCATGAAGATCCATTCAAGGGTATGGCCTCTAGAGAGGTCACAACGTTTTTTCATTATTTGACCTACTGACCTACTTTTTGAAGGCACGTGACCCACTTTCGAACTTGACCTAGATATCATCAAGATGAACATTCTGACCAATTTTTATGGAGATCCATTCACAAGTATGGCCTCTAGAGAGGTCACAAGGTTTTTCTATTTTTAGACCTACTGACCTAGTTTTTGACTGCACATGACCCTGTTTCGAACTTGACCTAGATATCATCAAGATGAACATTCAGACCAATTTTCATACAGATCCCATGAAAAATATGGCCTTTAGAGAGGTCACAAGGTTTTTCTATTATTTGACCTACTGACCTAGTTTTTGAAGGCACGTGACCCACTTTCGAACTTGACCTAGACATCATCAAGATGAACATTCAGACCAACTTTCATACAGATCCCATGAAAAATATGGCCTCTAGAGAGGTCACAAGGTTTTTCTATTATTTGACCTACTGACCTAGTTTTTGAAGGCACGTGACCCACTTTCGAACTTGACCTAGATATCATCAAGGTGAACATTCTGACTAACTTTCATGAAGATCTCATGAAATATATGGCCTCTAGAGAGGTCACAAGGTTTTTCTATTTTTAGACCTACTGACCTAGTTTTTGACCGCACGTGACCCAGTTTCGAACTTGACCTAGATATCATCAAGATGAACATTCAGACCAACTTTCATACAGATCCCATGAAAAATATGGCCTTTAGAGAGGTTACAAGGTTTTTCTATTATCTGACCTACTGACCTAGTTTTTGATGGCACGTGACCCAGTTTCGAACTTGACCTAGATATCATCAATGTGAACGTTCTGACCAATTTTCATGAAGAAATTTTGAAATATATGGCCTCTAGAGAGGTCACAAGGTTTTTCTATTTTTAGACCTACTGACCTAGTTTTTGACCGCACGTGACCCAGTTTCGAACTTGACCTAGATATCATCAAGGTGAACATTCTGACCAATTTTCATGAAGATCTTGTGAAATATATGGCCTCTAGAGAGGTCACAAGGTTTTTCTATTTTTAGACCTACTGACCTAGTTTTTGAAGGCACGTGACCCAGTTTCGAACCTGACCTAGATATCATCAAGGTGAACATTCTGACCAATTTTCATAAAGATCCCACAAAAAATGTGATCTCTAGAGTGGTCACAAGCAAAAGTTTACGGACGGACGGACGCACGCACGAACGGACGGACGACGGACGACGGACGCTGCGTGATCACAAAAGCTCACCTTGTCACTATGTGACAGGTGAGCTAATAAAAAAAAAATTCCAAAAAAATAATTTTTTCTGACCTACCTACCCTAATTTTTTTGAGCATGTTACCGGAAACAAAGAATTTTTTTTTTAGGCCTGATGCAGACCTAGGAAATATCCTAAATGTACAACTGATTGAATCCTCTCTGAAATTCTGGAAATTTTGCTGGATGAAATAAAAACCTATTGTTGTCAGCGGCCAGGGCCCAGTTGTTTGAAACTTTAACAGGGATTTAAGCTAGGGTTAGTTTTCGACATTTTATCGATAGAAGACTTAGAAAAACAAATGTACCAGTTAAGAATTATGAAATTTGAAAATTCTTTACAAAGAAATCAAAACATCATACTAGTGTTTCCCACCAATACTAGTGGTTTGAATCAAAATTTAACCAGCAGTTAGTTTAACAGCCGGTTAAAGTTTCAAACAACTTGCCCCAGATCTGCCAAGGTATTTTGTATATTGTGTTATGAAACAACAGACAAGTATTGAAAGCCCCCCTGCTTAGCTCAGTAGGGAGAGCGTTGGTCTAAGGATCGCGGGGTCGCAAATTCGATCCCCAGGCGGGCTGTATGTTCTCCGTGATGATTTGATAAAAGACATTGTGTCTGACACCATTCGTCCTCCACCTCAAAATTCATGTGGGGAAGTTGGCAGTTACTTGTGGAGAACAGGTTTGTACTGGTACAGAATCCAGGAACACTGGTTAGGTTAACTGCCCGCCATTAAATGACTGAAATACTATTGAAAAACGGCGTTAAACCCAAAACAAAGAAAAAGCAACAAACATTGAGCTGCGTTCAATAAACGCTTGATGCCCCTGGTGGCATCCTTGTCGATACAAATTAACATAAGTCCAAAACAAGGTCAAGGTTAAACTGAGGTCAGGTGATGTTTGAAGATGAGGAATGGTCACATGTTACATCTGTATAAGTATCAATTCATTCTTGTAAGTGGTATTAATGCTAGACGAAACGGTCCCATTTGGTTAACCAAGAGATGGCCCATATAAAGCAACCTAAGTGGAAAATGAGGTCAAGGTCAAAGTCAAAATGAGGTCAGGTGATGTTTGAAGATGAAGAATGGTCACAGGTTACATCTGTATTAGTATCAATTCATTCTTGTAAGCGGTATTGATGCTAGACGAAACGGTCCCATTTGGTTAACCAGGAGATGGCCCATATAAAGCAACCTAATTCCGAAATGAGGTCAAGGTCAAGGTCAAACTGAGGTCAGGTGATGTCTGAAGATGAGGAATGGTCACAGGTTACATCTGCATTAGTATCAAGTCATTCTAGTAAGTGGTATTGATGCTAGACGAAACGGTCCCATTTGGTTAACCTCGTACGGACGGACGGACGAACAGACGGACGGACAGGACGATCACTATATGCCTCCCGCATCAGTAGATGCCGGGGGCATAAAAATAAGTATTGACAAAGGTCTTGTTATTCACTAAAGCTATTTGAAGGCTCATAAGGCCTTTGTTTAAAATGTTCTGTCATGACATGAAATACATTAATTTCTTATTAAATTAAATCTCTTACAAATACTTTTTTAAATATTTGTCAAAGGTTTGAATACCGGTATTGCTAATATACTAGAATGTTTTATTAAATCTACCGTCTCTTATTACCTCCCTTTATGACTCCCAGTTCATGTGAGATTTTAAAACTAACGATGTTAGTATGCATAATATCTATTTGGAAAGCTGTTTCATCTGTTTTTAAGATAAAGCATTAAGGCATTATGAAAGCACAATAGTTAATAAATTTTTCGAGGTAAAAGCTTTGCCTAACGGACAAGCAGATGAAATCACCAAATCTCTAGTGCAATTCTTTGAAGAGCACAGTTTCATTTGAAATAATCAGTGGGCTTTGGAAGTAATGGTGCCAGTGTTATGGTAGGGCGGCACAGGGGTGTGGCTACACAGATGAAAGAGAAGAGTACAATCATGGTGAACGTGCACTGCATAGCACACAGACTGGCTGTAGCAAGTACTTTCACTGCGAATTACTATCACAGCTTTCGTTCGAGCCTCACTTGGGGCGTTGAATTCTTCGTGTGAGGAAGGTCAGTGGTTCTACCCAGGTCAGGTGCCCGCTCGTGGTGAAATAATGCATGAAGGGGCACCTGGGGTCTTCCTCCACCATCAAAGTTGGTAAGTCGCCATATGACCTATAACTGTGTCGGTGCGATGTTAAACCCAGCAAAAAAAACACAGCTATTTCACTTCTACCAAAATTCTGCAGTTTGAATGGCAGGATTGAAATATATTGAGGTTTGTACATTTATTTTGTTATAGTTAACAATTTTTAAATTTTACGCATATAAATTGTATCATGTAATGCACACTGTTATTGCTGTTTGTTACCTTTTCAGGAGATACTGAACAGTCCAACTTTGAAGCTAAAAGAGGCCAAGTTAATTTGAGATGGTTGTCACACTGTGAGGCAAGTGAAAACATTGCATAGATGCTACAAGCCAGACATGATTAACCTTGACAGAGAGGCAAGTGAACAACATGATGCTGCAGCAAATGGGCTGTTAAAATTATTCAAATCTTATAATGGCATTGCAACAGTTAACATGTTGTCCGATGTACTACCTGTGTTGGCAATGCTGTCAAAGACGTTGGCAGGTAAAATATGTTACTTATTTCATGTTTTTATTTACAAAGTGTTACTTTGTTTTGAAAAGTTACACAAAAATGTCTTGCTTCATTTTACAGAAAGAAGATGTTGACATAACCTCAATCAAAATACAATTCACCAATGAAGAACTGCTGTCTTTGTATTCCAACCCAGGCCTTTTCTTACTTCATTAGACGAAGTTCTTAAGACTGAACTGGAGAATTTGAATATACCTTTTGATGAAGACAAGAAAGACAAATTTATGTCTAAGGTATGTGTCTAGATTTCGTTCATTCCAGTAATTTAGTTTTTTAAAAGGTTATCAAATAATATAACAAGAGGGTCACAATGACCCTGGATCGCTCACCTGAGTAACATCACCTACATGTTTCAAATGTAAAACTGATGCTAAAATATTAAAGAAGTAGGTTAGTTGGTAACATTCAAGGTCACTGAGTCAGTTTTAGGATTGGTGTGCAAACTGTATATGTCATCCAAATTTCAAGGCTGCATCTTAAAAAAAAAAAGGTCAGTAGGTGAAGGACAAGGTCAAGAGGTAATTATAATTAACAGTCTAGGAAATAATTAGTTTTTCCTTTATAAGTGACCCCCCAGGTAGAGGCCTCTTTTCACCCCAGGGGCATAATTTGAAAAATCTTGTTAGAGGACCACTAGACAATGTTACACACGAAGTCGTCGCCTGATTCTTATAGTGCTCTATCTCCAATTTTTAAAAAAATGAGATTTTTACATCATTTTTTTTGTCTCGCCGAGCCCTACCGTTCTGTAGAGAGTACATGTATGTTATTACGTCATAAACGAAGATTTTGCCTAATACTTTGCTCTATGTCCTCTGTTTGAATGTAAGCATAACAATTAAAATGCTCTATCTCCAGGACTTAGAGCATTGTAATTTTTAAAATTATTCTGACCAATCCTGCACTTAAACTAACATCACATGATCATTTTAGACTTTGTTAAGGAGTGCTCTATCTCCAGGTGATTTAATCGAAAGTTGCTCTAACTCCACTTTAACCAATAGATTGCGCAGTTACAGACATGTGATCGCAATAAAATATGGCGGAGAGGCATACTAGATGGAAGCATGCTTGATATAAATTTAATAAGAAGAATACTTTAAATTCTATTCCATATGCAAAGGTGAGATTACTTTTACATCTTACAAAGATTACTTTACCGTTTTATTACTTTATAATATAGAAACTATTTTTTCTCATTCTCAAACTGTAACTCCAGAAATACCACTTATTTATGCGATATGTGTAAACATATTTCTGAGTAATAATTTTGAAGTTACTATAGTGCATTATTGTCTATATAGAGAAGGAGAAATTTAACCATAAAAATTATGCTTGTTTACAAAATTACGAATAGCTGCAATCTAGGTTTGGGTAGTGGCTAGAGAACCAGAATCGGTTCCCTAGACAGCGAACTTATTCGTCCGGAACCAGTTCTCTAGCCAAACTACCGTGCATAGGCTAGGGAACCGGAATTTTATTTCTATGCAAAAAACTGTCTAAATTCACTTTGTTTCTTTTGGTAAGTATCATGTGCATGTTCTTCTCTTCATAAGTTAATTAATTTTACTATTTCAGCAAGCTATGCCCTTTTATTTATTTGTGTTTACTGTGTCTCCAGAAGTGTACTCGCCGCGTACTGTCCGCAATATTGGAATGATAAAATAAACTAGTACGAATGATGCGAAATCGTCGGCACTGGAGCCGAAATAAACTTTGATTTTAAACTTAAAAGGTATAAGACAATAAAAGAAATGATTAAAACAAATTAAGTAATTTCTGTTAATTAGAATTGGTTAACTATCTCTGAACGTGAAATGCCGGGGTGTTACAAACCAGTATTTAAAGTGATCAAAGAATATGTATGACCTTTTAAGGGCAATTAAATTAATTTGTTCATCTATAAACATGTAATGACGCAAATACAAACCAATGTTATTTTATATTTAAATAATTTAAACATAGTACATGTTTAAAGCAAATTTTAATAACATTTAAAAACTACAAAGTAGTCACGCACTTCATTTGTACTAGTTTATATCATTCCAATACGGCAGACACGGAATATATGCAGCGAGTACACTTTTGGACACAGAATCTTACATACTTATAAGCACATTGAACGCCGTCTATAATACAGAAATTAGGTTTCTTTTTCTCTTTTTTCAGACCAGGGTTTCTATCACTACCAGACTGTATACTCGTCGCCGTTTTTAGACATATAAATCTGAAAGAGTATTTGACGTCAGTCAGTCGTGTATGTCACAGATTTTACCGTATCATAGAGAACAGTGCAAGTCTGTTTAGTGATTTCAACTTACCCGGCGGGCTTTTTGTACTTTTAGCATATGTAAATGATGAGTTCTGCTCAACCCGGGGCTAGAGAGCGTGGACGGTAGCATGCATTTCCACTACCGTCCATGAACAGGCTCAATCAAACCGAGCCTACAACATTTTCATTTTTGTCGTGTTGATCGACCTGTGAAGTTTTCACTTTTCTCTATTTTACATTTTATATACGAGATATTGCTAAAGTCCTACGTCACTCTGGATTATGTAAGAGATTTTTTTATCCCACCTGGAACGCTCTTTCGATGCTCTGTAACTGACATTGACTTTATATTTTCAACATGTTTTAAGTTTGCTCCAAACCTCTATTTGATCGGACTAAATGATTTTCCTATTTCTACACTGTGTTTTTTGAGGTTTGCACCAAAAAAATATCAAGATTCTTCAACTGACAGGCTGTAATAATTATATGACTGTGACTTTCTGTTTTTGAAGGAATGCACTCAACTCAGTCAGCTATACTTATTGTTCGCGAACATACATTCAAGTACAGTTGTAGAAATAGTAAAGAACAAGCACCTGTCAGTTCTAGATGTGTCAGGAATAGAGTTTGATATTGAATGTTGTGACAAAGTGCTACAATCATTTTGTCAGATTATTTTGGCTTTCCATCTGTCTCTCAGTGTACCTGAGCATATCTTTCAAAAACATATTGAAGACATAAACATTGACTGCTTGTTTCATATCTGCAGAAGAGCACATAACGAGTAACAAAAAGTTCAGTTTGACTGAGGTTGTTAAGACTTTTACAAGATGAGGACATGTTATTTGAAAATGAGTGTGGAAGTGAAAGTGAACAGACAGATACAGATTTTAAGTGTAAGACTGAAACTGAACAAACACTTGCAGAGTTACAGTGTGAGACTTAAACGGAACAGACAGTAACGGAGTTACAGTGTGGAAATGAAAGTGAACAAATACTTATATATTTTCAGAGTGAAAGTATAGCGTGTATAAATTTAAAGTAATATAAAACAATTATTTTTTACAAGGAATAGGTATTACTGAAACATTTAGTCTTAAAGCTAATGTTATTTGTATTTTTATAATGTATAGTATTATGTTAAACGTTTTGCCAAAGATATGAAACATGGACTGCACGAAACTTTCTCCGTGTAATGCAAAGTTAGTTGTAATTCAGAAAGAACAGTTATGACTAAAAGATTCAAGATTTGTTTTTAATTGTTGCCAGAATACTGCTGTAATTCAGAAATTAAAGTTCAAACTATTTCTGTTGTTGTTTTACACAATACTTCATTGCTCTATACCATAATGGCGATAACGTATACACATTTATGAATAAAATTAATAATTGACAAATCAACATGTGGGACCAAGATGCATTAAGAACAGATACGAGTTTAGATATCCAAATGTGTCTGTGGTGTAGAAGTAGTTTTGGTAACCCTTAACGATTTGGAAAGCACGGTAAAGAGTTCAGTCCAAATCCTCTGACTTATAGACACTTGCCCCTCACCACCGTTCGAAACCTCGATGCTTGTGTGTAGAATTAGTTCTTCCGAGGAAGCCATCCATGTGACACATCAAAAGTCGGTACATCCACTCAGGTGTTTGCTTGTGCCAAATATTAGATCTAATGCTTCCACCGTGAATGGCTTGCAAGTCGCAAAATGGCTATAATTTTGTCAGTTTGGTGTTAATACAAGTAAAAACGAAACCGAATTATTCAGGAAATTCAAAATAAGTACAGTGACTGCCATTCTTGTATAAGAGTTCATTTGAAACTCCATGCTCTGTTTCAATAAAATAAATATTATTTTGCCATATGTCCAATTTTATAATATCGCAGTGCTCTATGTCCAGATAAAGCAATACTCTTCACACTTTTTTTTAGTTTTCTCGAAATTGCTCTATCTCCAAAGTGAAAATTGTGTAATTACAGAAAAATTAAAATGAATTGTGTTAAAAAAAAAACATTTATAGTTAGGATACACTAAATGCAAGGAACAAGTAGATATATTTTTTTCTTTTTTTCATTCATTTGGTGCTGTGTGCTTCCGAGAAATCTACCCTTACCTATTATCTTTTGTAGTCACAACAGTGCTGTGTGGCAGCTGTAAAAAGTTGCCCCGTACTATGTCTCAGTGTTGTTATAGATTTACTGATTCCTAGGAATCATTGAGCATTTATTTGTGCAGCTGTAGACTTATGGTTTAACGCCTTCTCAATTGGGTTGTGTTTTTGGTGCTCTGTGCTTCCGAGAAAACTACACTTACCTATTATCTTGAGAATATTCATTCTTGAAAACTCCAAAAACATGTATTTTCTTAACATTTTCTGATTGCGAGTGGTCATTTTTGAAACTGAAAATAGTGAAAACTCCTTAACAATAAACTTCACAACAACAAAAATTGAACAGTGTCAACCAAAACTGGAGGATTTCAATTTTGACTCTGTGGCCAACAAATGGAATTCAAAACCAAGGCATAAACATGTGCTATAAACTTGAAAAGAAATACTACAAAATGTTTTATTCCATTTTATAAGCTCAACTATATGAAGTATGGAGAGCTATCCTACTCCACCTGGCGTCGGCATCCGCGTTGGCGTCCGCTTTCTTCCGCGTCTGCACTTTAGTTAAAGTTTTGATGCACTTTCTCTTTATCTTTTTTATTACTTGATGGATTTACTTCAAAATCAAAATAGTTGTTCCTCATTATCACCTACATCATATGGCACAAGGGTCATAACTCTAGCACCAATATTTCATGAATTTTCCCCCCTTTTTACTTAGAATTTCAGGTGAAGTTTTGGTGCATTTTCACTTTATCTCAGTTATTATCCCCCCGCCAAAGGCGAAGGGGATATTAGAAATGCTCTCCGTCCGTGCGTGCGTGCGTGCGTCCGCAACGATCTTTGTCCGGAGCATAACTCCAAAAGTACTGGAGGGATTTTCTTCAAACTTCATACACTGATAGAACACATTGGGAGGAAGTGCAGTGTGCAAGAACAATAACTCTACCTTGCCTATTTTTTGAGTTATTCCCCTTTATCTTATTTTCTTAAAAATTTTTGTCCGGAGCATAACTCCAAAAGTACTGAAGGGATTTTCTTCAGACTTCATACACTGATAGAACACATTGGGAGGAAGTGCAGTGTGCAGGAACAATAACTCTACCTTGCCTATTTTTTGAGTTATTCCCCTTTATCTTATTTTCTTAAAAAAATTTGTCCGGAGCATAACTCCAAAAGTACTGGAGGGATTTTCTTCAAACTTCATACACTGATAGAACACATTGGGAGGAAGTGCAGTGTGCAAGAACAATAACTCTACCTTGCCTATTTTTGAGTTATTCCCCTTTATCATATTTTCTTAAAAAAAATTGTCCGGAGCATTTCTTCTTCATGCATAGAGGGATTTTGATATAACTTGGCACAAATGTTCACCACCACGAGACAGAATGTCATGCGCAAGATCTAGGTCTAAGGTCAAGGTCACACTGAGAGGCCAAAGGTCAGATACAAGAATGACATTGTCCGAAGCATTTCTTCTTCATGCATGGAGGGATTTTGATGTAACTTGGCACAATTATACACCATCATGAGACAAAGTGTCATGCGCAGTTCCCTTCTTTAGAATTACCTCCCTTTGTTGTTACTTTAAATAGCTTTTATTGTAACTTTTTCATTACTAGTCGTAGGGAAAAATCGAGACAACTTTTCTGTAGTACAACATGCATGCTACATCCAATTTTGAGGTGTATTTTGACCAATCTCTACCTGGTAAAGATTTTTTTGTGGACTTGCAATTTTTTTTTTTTTTTTTTTTTTTTTAAGATTAACTCCCCTTAGTTGTTACTATAAATAACTTATATTGTAACTTTTTTTATAATTGACCGTAGGGAAAAAACAAGACCACTTTTCTGTGGTACAACATGGATGTTACTTTCCAATTTTACGTGTATTTTAAGATATCTACCTGGTAAGGAGTTTTTTGTGGACTTAGAAAAACAAAAGACTTACAATGATTACTAAACAACCACAAAATTAAAATTCCATTTGCAAATACAGCTGCTAGAGTAAAGAAATTTGCTGTGACGGGCATATATTGTGACATTCTAGCACTCGTGTTCCCTGTTAGCTTTCCATTCCTTCTTTTTACAGTAGCCATATAGAAAAACATCATAGCTATACTGTTCATGAAAATTAATAAAATTTAGCAGTAAACCACCTCACCACTGACTTATTCTTTCTTTCACATCTTTAAAACCCCTGATGCGGACCACAACTAAATGGTTCTTCAAAGCTTTCCCCAAAATTAATACTTTCAGACACTAACTTGCCAGGAACTTTAGCCTTCAATTATAATATGCCCGGCGGGGGGATTGGCCATGTCTAACATGGCTCTTGTTACAAAATGGATTTGATTCAAACTTAAAATAATTGTTCAACATCATCACCCACATCATATGGCACAAGGGTCATAACTCTGGCATCAATATTTCATGAATTATCCCCCATTTTTACTTAGAATTTCAGGTTGAAGTTTTGGTGCATTTTCACTTTATCTCAGTTATTACAGAATGGATTTGATTCAAAATTAAAACAGTTGTTCAACATCATCACCCACATCATATGGCACAAGAGTCATAACTCTGGCACCAATATTTCATGAATTTAAGGCTAAAGTTGGTGCATTTTTACTTTATCTCAGTTATAACTAAGTGGATTTTATTCAAAGTTCAAGTAGTTGTTCAACATCATCACTCACATCATGTGACACAATGGCCATAACTCTGGCACCATTATTTCATGAATTATCCCCCCTTTTAGCTTATAATTTCAGGTTAAAGTTTTGATGCACTTTCACTCTAAATCAATTATAACTGAATGGATTTGATTCAAACTTAAAATAGTTGTTCCACCTTATCACCCACATCATATGACATAAGCTCCATAACTCTGGCACCAATTTTTCATGAATTATGTCCCTTTTACTTAGAATTAAAGGTTAATTTGATGCATTTTCACTATATCTCAAGTTATTACAAAATGGATTTGATTCAACATGAAACAAGGTGCATCACTGTTGCACCAATATTTCAAGAATTATGCTCCCTTTTTGCTAAGAATTATAATTAATATTTAATGTTTTGATACACTTGAACACTTGACAATTATCTCTCTTATTACTTGATACTTTTGACACAGACTCGAGCTATTATCCAATATTTCATCCACGTAGGAGTCATTAAACATTCCAGTGACAGCTCCGGCTTCAACAAATGTGCCCAGTTTCACTATCCAGCATCAAAATAGTTGAGCGCGCTGTCTCCTGTGACAGCTCTTGTATACCTTGATTTTAAGACTTTTGCTGTTTTAATTATGTTTTAGATTATCTTACTCTGAATAAAACAATTTTAACTGTATAATTCATTTCTGTTAACAATAAGTTACAACAAAAGTGTACCCGGCTATAACTTTTGAGAGCCCGGCTGTAACAAAATCCTTGGAAGAACCCTGTGTAATATTCCCCTTATCAAGACGATGTGCAGAACTCAAAACTCAAGCAAGCCAACTTAAGGTCAAGGTCACAACATAAATGTTTAATGCTTCCGTCCTATACCATCAACACTTTCACTTTCCATAACATCAGCTAGGGATATTGCTGTCTTTCAGACTGCCTTGTGAAACTGGTATAAACAGATTTGTTGACCTGAGCTTACAAAGAAGCAAATATGAGCTGCGCCATGAGAAAACCAACATAATGGTTTTGCAACCAGCATGGGTTCAGATCCATGCTGTTCGCTTACTGTTTCTTTGATTGCAATAGGCTTTGAAAGTGAACAGCATGGATCCAGACCAGATTGCATGGATGCACAGGCTGGTCTGGACTGATGCTGGTCGCAAAGCCACTATGCTGATTTTCTCATGGCGTGGCTTCTATATAGGTTATGAAGAAGTAATTATGTGAGAGAAAGAGAACTTATCACTTTGAAACAATTGCTGTACATAGCATGCCTTTAGTGTAGATTAAAATGTAGCTGGAATTGAGCTCCTTTACGACACTTTTATACACAATCTCACAAGCCATAGGTATTATGTATTTGACAACAGACAACCTTCAGCTATTTCTGGAAATAAAGAAAATGAAAGTAAACAGGCTAAACTTGCATTGGTCTATAGTCAATAGTTCATAGTCATTATAACAACTATGTAAAACTAAGGTCAACAATATTTTGTTAAATGGCACAATGGTTTTTGACAGTTGTCAAAAATGTGGTCTAAAGAGTGTTAACAAGCTTTTACTTTGATCTGACTGGGTGACCTAGTTTTTGAGTCCATATGACCCAGTTTTGAACTTTGCCTAGAAATCATTAAGATAAACATTCTGACCAAGTTTCATGAAGATAGACCCATAAATGTGGCCTAAAGAATGTTAATAAACTTTTCCTTTGATTTGAGCGGATGACCTTGTTTTTGACCCAGTTTAAATCCAGGCCTAGAGATTATCAAGATAATCATTCTGTGCAAGTTTGTATCAAATCAAAGCATAAATCAAACCTCTATATGGCTGAAAGGGCCAAAATGGAAAATTTTGCCCCTTTCAGGGGCAGTAACGCCCCTGAGGAGCGGAAGCTATGGCCAGTGTGATGATATTTATTACAAAAAGACGTATTTTAAAAGATTTATGACAATAAATGGCAGTGCACAGACACAAACATTTGACTGAGTATATACTACAGTAAGAACATTTTTTATATGCATAAAATGTTGTATGAAGCAATTACATTGAATTAATAAAATGGTGAAGAATTTCAGTGGCAAGTACTGAGCATACTGAGCATAACATACAACAGTAGGTCACATTCATGGTCACTGAAAGTCATTTTTTAGATCGGTGCGCTAAACTGTACATGTCATATAAATTTCAAGGCTGTATCTTAAAAACAAGCAAGTATTTCAGTAGGTCACATTCATGGTCACCGAAAGTCAGTTTTAAGATATGTGTGCAAAACTGTATATGTCATCCAAATTTCAAGGTTGTATCTTAAAAAGAAGGAAGTAGGTCAGTGGGTCACATTCCACATGACCCAGATTCAAACTTGACCTAAAGATTATCAAGTTTCATGAAGATACAGTCATAAATGTGGCCTCTAGAGTGTAAACAAGCTTTTCCTTCGATTTGACCTGGTGACCTAGTTTTTGACCCCACCTGACCCAGATTTTAACTTGACCTAAAGATCATCAAGATTAACAATCTGACCAAGTTTCATTAAGATATGGTCATAAATGTAGCAAGTGTTGACAAACTTTTCATTGATTTTACCTAGTGACAAACTTTTGACCCCACATGACCAAGATTCAAAATTGATCTAAAACTAGAAAATGCTTTTGTAAAAAAGCGCATGTCTCCCCCAATGCAAAGTCCTATAGGCAAGAAGTCAATAGGGGTCAGGAGCGAAAGTCAAAGAGACACTGATGGTTGGCTGCAATAGGGATCATCTACTTGGCATGTCCAGTCATCCTGTTTAATTTCAACACTCTTGGCCTAGTGGTTCTCAAGTCACTGTTCAGGCTCCTGTGACCTTGACCCTTGATCAAGTGACCTCAAAATAAATAGGGGTCATCTACTCTGCATGTCCAATCATCCTATTAAGTTTCAACATTGTAGGTCAAGTGGTTCTCAGTTATTTCCAAAAAATGATTTTACATGAACAGGCCACTGTGACCTTGACCTTTAATAGACTGACCCCAAAATCAATAGGGGGCATTACTCTGCATGTTCAATCATCCTATGAAGTTTCAACATTCTGGGTCAAGTGGTTCTCAAGTTATTGATCGGAACTGGTTATCAATGTTCAGGCCTCTGTGACCTTGACCTTTAACGGAGTGACCCCAAAAACAATAGGGGTCATTTACTCTGCATGAACAATGATCCTATGAAGTTTCAACATTCTGGGTCGAGAGGTTCTCAAGTTATTGATTGGAAATGGTTTTCCATGTTCCGGCCCCTGTGGCCTTGACCTTTAACAGAGTGACCCCAAAATCGTTAGGGGTCATCTACTCTGCATGACCAATCATCCTATGAAGTTTCATCATTCTGGGTCAAGTGGTTCTCAAGTTACTGACCGGAAATGGTTTTCAATGTTCAGGCCCCTGTGACCTTGACCTTTCACAGAGTGACCCCAAAATCGTTATGGGTCATCTTCTCTGCATGACCAATCATCCTATTAAGTTTCAACATTCTGGGTCAAGTGGTTCTCAAGTTACTGACCAGAAATGGTTTTCAATGTTCAGGCCCCTGTGACCTTGACCTTTAACGGAGTGACCCCAAAATCGATAGGGGTCATCTACTTTGCATGTACAATCATCCTATGAAGTTTCAACATTCTGGGTCAAGTGGTTCTCTAGTTATTGATCGGAAATGGTTTTCCATGTTCAGGCCCCTGTGACCTTGACCTTTGATGGAGTGACCCCAAAATCGATAGGGGTCATCTACTCTTCATGACCAATCATCCTATGAAGTTTCAACATTCTGGGTCAAGTGGTTCTCTTGTTACTGATCAGAAATGGTTTTCAATGTTCAGGCCCGTGACCTTGACCTTTGACGGAGTGACCCCAAAATCGATAGGGGTCATCTTCTCTTCATGACCAATCATCCTATGAAGTTTCAACATTCTGGGTCAAGTGGTTCTCTAGTTATTGATCGGAAATGGTTTTCAATGTTCAGGCCCCTGTGACCTTGACCTTTGAAGGAGTGACCCCAAAATCGATAGGGGTCATCTACTCTTCATGACCAATCATCCTATGAAGTTTCAACATTCTGGATCAAGTGGTTCTCTAGTTATTGATCGGAAATGGTTTTCAATCTTCAGGCCCCTGTGACCTTGACCTTTGACAGAGTGACCCCAAAATCAATAGGGGTCATCTACTTTTCATGACCAATCATTCTATGAAGTTTCAACATTCTGGGTGAAGTGGTTCTCTAGTTATTGATCGGAAATGGTTTTCAATGTTCAGGCCCCTGTGACCTTGACCTTTGACAGAGTGACCCCAAAATCAATAGGGGCCATCTACTTTTCATGACCAATCATCCTATGAAGTTTGAAGGTTCTAGGTCAAATGGTTCTCCAGTTATTGCTCGGAAATGAAGTGTGACGTACGGACGGACGGACGGACGGGGCAAAAACAATATGTCTCCTGGGGGAGACATAATTATCAAGATTAACATTCTGACCAAGTTTTATGAAGATACAGCCATAAATGTGGCCTCTAGAGTGTTGCCAAGCTTTTCCTTTGATTTGACCTGGTGACCTAGTTTTTGACCCTATCTGACCCATATTTAAATTTGACCTAAAGATCATCAAGATTAACATTCTGACCAAGTTTCATTTAGATAAGATGTTCCTTTGATTTGACCTGATGTCCTAGTTTTTGACCCTACCTTACCCATATTTAAACTTGACCTAAAAATTATCAAGATTAACATTCTGACCAAGTTTCATTTAGATAAGCTTTTCCTTTGATTTGACCTGGTGACCTAGTTTTTGACCCTACCTTACCCATATAAAACTTGACTTAAAGATCATCAAGATTAACATTCTGTCCAAGTTTCATTTACATAAACTTTTCGTTTGATTTGACCTAGTGACCTAGTTTTTGACCCCAGATAACCCAATATTGATCTTGTCCACGATTTTATTGAGGGTAACATTCTGACCAAGTTTCATTAGGATTAGTCTAAAATTGTGACCTCTAGTATATAAAATGTCAAATTGTTGACAGCCGACAACAACGACAAACACAGGGCGATCACAAAAGCTCACCTCGTGCACTTCGTGCTCAGATGTGCTGAAAATATGTTGTTCATGAGACAATTCATATAACAGCATTGTCCTTAACTGTATATACAATGACATCCTTTAATTTCAGATAAAGAACAAGTGTCCTGATCTTCAAGACCCAACACAACTCGGCACTAGTGAAGAATCAATTGTCAGAACTGTTGAATGCAATCAGCACCACAATGGAAGAGAAGATTGGTCATAATATTGCACAATCAATCAACAGACACTTATAAATATAAAATGATCATCATGTAAAATTTTGGTTGCAATGTCTGTACGAGACACCAGTAGAAAAATGTATGTACACGCGATTGGAAACTGTGTTTGTCAAATCTCCGGATATAAACACGATGCCTCCGAAAAAAAAAGACCAAATTGGATCCGAACCAACAGAGTCTAGCGGGTTTTTGGGTGAAATCAGCAACGCGTTTTACAACAAGAGGACCATGATGGTCCTGAATCGCTCACCAATCCCCACATGACCCAGTGTTGAACTGAGTATGACATCGTTATTTCTATTATATGACATAGTGACCTAGTTTTTGAGCACATGTGACCTAGATATCATCAAGAAAAAAAATTCTGACCAATTTTCATGAAGATCCATTGAAAAATATGGCCTCTAGAGAAGTCACAAGCTTTTTCTATTATTTGACCTAATGACCTAGTTTTTAACCCCACGTGACCCACTTTTAAACTTGACCTAGATATCATCAAGGTGAACATTCTCACCAATTTTCATGAAGATCTCGTGAAAAATATGGCCTCTAGAGAGGTCACAAGGTTTTTCTATTTTTTGACCTACTGACCTAGTTTTTGACCGCACATGACCCAGTTACAAATCTGACCTAGATATCATCAAGCTGAACATTCTCATCAATTTTCATGAAGATCTGTTGAGAAATATGGCCTCTAGAGAGGTCACAAGGTTTTTCTATTTTTAGACCTACTGACCTAGTTTTTGACCCAACGTGACCCAGTTTCAAACTTGACTTAGATATCATCAAAGTGAACATTCTGACCAATATTCATGAAGATCTCATGAAAAAAATGGCCTCTAGATAGGTCACAAGGTTTTTCTATTTTTAGATCTACTGACCTAGTTTTTAACCCCACGTGACCCAGTTTCGAACTTGATCTAGATATCTTCAAGGTAAACACTCTGACCAATTTTCATGAAGATCCATTGAAAAATATCGCCTCTAGAGAGGTCACAAGGTTTTCCTATTTTTAGACCTACTGACCTAGTTTTTGACCGCACGTGACCCAGTTTCGAACCTGACCTAGATATCATCAAGGTAAACATTCTGACCAATTTTCATGAAGATCCATTGAGAAATATGGCCTCTAGAGAGGTCACAAGGTTTTTCTATTTTTAGATCTACTGACCTAGTTTTTGACCGCACATGACCCAGTTTCGAACTTGACCTAGATATTATCAAGGTGAACATTCTGACCAATATTCATGAAGATCTCATGAAAAATATGGCCTCTAGAGAGGTCACAAGGTTTTTCTATTTTTAGATCTACTGACCTAGTTTTTAACCCCACGTGACCCAGTTTCAAACTTGACCTAGATATCATCAAGATAAACATTCTGGCCAAATTTCATGAAGATCCATTGAGAAATATGGCCTCTAGAGAGGTCACAAGGTTTTTCTATTTTTAGACCTAATGACCTAGTTTTTGACCCTACGTGACCGAGTTTCAAACTTGACCTAGATATCATCAAGGTAAACATTCTGACCAACATTCATGAAGATCTCATGAAAAATATGGCCTCTAGAGAGGTCACAAGGTTTTTCTATTTTTAGACCTACTGACCTAGTTTTTGAACCCACGTGACCCAGTTTCGAACTTGACCTAGATATCATCAAGGTGAACATTCTGACCAATTTTCATGAAGATCTTATGAAATATATGGCCTCTAGAGAGGTCACAAGATTTTTCTATTTTTAGACCTACTGACCTAGTTTTTGATGGCACGTGACCCAGTTTCGAACTTGACCTAGATATCATCAAGATGAACATTCTGACCAACTTTCATAAAGATCCCATGAAAAATGTGATCTCTAGAGTGGTCACAAGCAAAAGTTTACGGACGCACGGACGGACGGACGACGGACACCGCGTGATCACAAAAGCTCACCTTGTCACTTTGTGACAGGTGAGCTAAAAAAGGCAGTGCGGACATACATTTTGCTACCGTTGTTGTACTGCTACTAGTACTACCGAGTACTGGAGACATAAGATAGCAGGCATGGTTTCACTGAGTCTATCCATGAGCACTGGTGAAAACTACTCCAGTGGTACTCTATTTTCACAATTAATATGCACTGAAGACTAGGTGAAAACAGATATATCTTACAACTGCCACACGTCAAGTGCTGTGAGGCAGCTCTAAATAGTCTTTTAAACCGGAAAAGCCTTTTCAACATAGTTTTAAAGGCCAGAGGAAAAGTATAAAAGCCAGCCAGCCAGAAAAATGGCCACTTGTTTTGAACTCTCTGAGCTGTCTGCTAGCAGAAACAGAGAAATCAAAATGCTATTTTTTTTATTTTCTAAAGACACACTGCATATTTTTTTCTGAAATTTGGCATACTGTTTATTTAGAACACAAGCAATATTATCTGAAAATTTTATTTAATTCTGACACTTATAAATGTGTTAATCCAAAAATCTTTTACAAAGCAGTTTTAAAAAATTCAAATCTGACGGTTGCTTGAGTGACAGGTGAATAGAGGTTATGACCTTTCCAGCAGCCAACAAGATTTCTGTAGGAATGTAAACTTTCTCACAGCAATGAGTTCAGCTAAGGTTTTGACATATGGCGGGAAGTAAATACTACAAACTGCTGGAATTACCTGAATACGAGATGTATCTTATTGAATCAAATGTACATTAGTAATAGTATAAAGGAATCAAAGCATATTCAGAATGCACATTTTGGAAAATAATCTTACTATATTAAACACTTCCTTCACAGAATTAGTATACACTAATAATGTTCTTGAATGATTTCCTTGAAGAGCGATTAAAATGTAAACAAGGTGTTGGTTATAGATATGGAAATCATTTATAATAAATACTGATTGAATAAAATTTGATTTTAACTTCACAAAAATTAATGTTTCCATCTGAATGTTTTTATTATGATGTGCACTGTTTATTCCCATAAATGTCCCATGTATGGATCTCCAACTGGATTTGGGAACCATTCCCTCACGACAGTTAAGACACATTTTGGCATAATATCACGCCTGTGCCTTACATATTTTTTAAATCGCCTGTCTCTTTGTAATGCAACAGTTTTTGCTTCAACAAAACGCGGATCAAACCAGGCTTTGCGGTGAAGTAGCATTGTCCAGAAGCGTTTGTACAGTTCCTTACGCAAGCTACTGTTTCTCGCACTGGCAGGGTTATTTTCAGTTTCCCACCAAAGTTGCCTCATACTTTCGTCCGTAATACATGGCCTTACATAGACAGTATCTACACTCGTCTTGAGAATAATCCTGTTCAATTTGAAAATCAGTTACACAATTGCTGTTTTCCTCATTATGAAGCGATTCATTTTCTACACATGTTTGAGTTGAAACTTCTGTATTACTGGTGCAACCATTCTGCCTTTGAATTTCCTTATATTCCCACTCATAATGATTGAATAATTGATTTACTGTCTCTAATTGGGTTGGTAATAATTCAAGAGTTACTCTGATTCTTTCCTCAGACATAATAATTTAATATCAAGTCACACATATTATGTTATATTAATAAATCCAATACTGCAATTAGAAATGATTTTATTTTTTCTTGTAAACCTGTAGATCTGAAATAAATTAAAAACTTCCTAATCCTAACAACTCAATGTATAACACTTCTTTATAAATGGCACTCAACATCTGTATCAGATTTGCAACATAGATAAAATTGCATAATGTACTGGTACTTTATGGTCAGCATGTGGTCAAGAAATGCTGAAGGGATAAAGATCAAGATAGGCATTGGAATAGTCAAATATTATGTTCATGCAGGTAAAGTAGGTATTAAAACTTGAATGAAAGTCACTGTGACATCTTATTATATGCATGTAATAACAAAGTTTTGTGTAATAGCAGCACAATGAAGTACAATATAACGTATGTAAGATGTTTTTTTTATTATTATAACAACCAATTAAAGGGATAACTGGGCTGTTACATTAACCTTTAATACCCCTGTAAAGGATTCCCCCATTATACATTCACTCCTGTGTGCAGAATCCTAATCTCTTTTACAATAGATATTGCTCTCTATTACAACTTACATACATTATTATAATACATATTATTTTGGACATTGAAAATGAATAGAAGACCACCTAGTTTTAGGATTGAGGTACCTGGAGATGAAGATAAAAAGAAAGAGTTTCTGCAAAAAATAAAAAGTGTCAGGGATGTATTAACACGAACATACAATAAGCCTGCCAACAACTTGGACATATTAGATACTGCTCTCTCGTTTTGGATTGATAACTTTAATGGAAGTGAAGGAGACAATACAACAACTGCATCCTTCACAACAGTTGACAGGAATGAGACAGAAGAAAGCCTGTTTGTGGTGGCAGGCTCTTCACTGCAACGATTGGTGACAATGACTGAGGAACATGCTAAGTCGTGTAGGCATTCGAACAGGGTTGTGAAAACAGTATGTCGTGGACATGTGGGAATTAATACATTACAGTGTGACAAGGCAGACAGACCTCATGTTATGAAGTGGTCATCATCCCCATACCTACCAAATAACAAGTTCCTTGTAAACTACAGAATGCATCATGCATTTATTTGCAGTGGAATGCTTCCTGTTCATTACACAAGGTGTGCCAATGCTGCTGGAATTGGATGTATAACGAAAAAGGAAAGAAAAACCATGTCAGGGATTTAAAATGAAAGTGTCCAGGAGGCATACAATTCTTCAACTGAGGAGGCATTACTGGAGGAAATTGCCTGGTATGAAAACCTTGATGGCATTGACATCATGACAGACGCCCGCCACGGTTGGCGTAAAAATGCAAAAGACAGTAGCATCGTTGCGCTGGGAGAAAAGAGCCACAAGGTTCTTCAGTGTGTTACTGTGACCAAGCAAGATGACATAGTGTCTCAGCGGCATGAATGAGTTGGCACAGCAAAAGTGTACGAGTATTTAGATTCCAAGGATGTCAGTGTATGCGTTCATACCCATGACAGAAATTTGACAATAAATAAAATGGTTAAAGGCAGGGGTGTTACTATAAATCAAAATGATTCCTGGCATGGAGTGAAGAATTTGAAAAAGGCAATGAAAGCAGTGTCTTCTGGACCACTGTATAAACAAGGACAAACTTGGTCAAAACAATTGCTGGATAAGGTTGAGCCTGTTGCCACACACTTTCACTGGGCAATCCCAAACTGTCATAATGATCCTGCAAAACTGAAAAAGCTGCTTCTGAACATTGTTTCACATTATAAAAATGAACACAGCAGTTGTCACCATACATCAAGATGCCAAACTGATGCAAACTACGAACCTTCAAGAACAGTGATCACGGATCCAAAGGCTGAAAAGATACTTCAGACTGTCATTGAGCAGTCTGTGATATACAAGAGTCCTGAGGACTACATACTTGCTAGGGACACATCTTATGTGGAATCATTCAACAATACAATGAACATTTTCCAAGACAAAAGGATTGCCTTCAGTGATGCCACATACAACACCAGATCAATGTTAAGTGTCCTGCACTGGAATGCCAATGTGGACCGGGAGTACACATCAGTCTGGAACCCACGTGATCCACGAGCACCGAGAAGGAAACGTGGTAAAAAAAACTACAAGTCACTAAATTATAAATACCGTGATGAAATTTGGAATAAATATATGAATTCCATTTACCAAAGACGCCGTCAGAGGAGACAATAGATCAGGCCATGAAAATTGTGTTAAAATGCTTTTCTACAATGTACAAAAGAACATTTGAGCCGCATCATGGGAAAATAGGTCTTCGGGAATCTTCGAGGCATTGCGACCAGTGTGGGCCCTGATCAGCCTGCACATCTGTGCAGGTTGATCAGGTCCCCCGACACTATAATTTTACTGTTACGTCAAAGAAGGCTCATTCTACCTGGAGATGCAATTTTCTTATCCTAATTTGATCAGATGCATAAATGTACAGGACAGCCTAAAAACACGTTCCGGAAATTCGTGAAAATATCCGAAGGAACATATTCCGGTGATGTGGCTCATTTTTTCGTATATATATATATATAGGACATTAATGAATAAGTGACATTTTAGAGCATTACTTCGATCAAAGACAAATCATGTAAAATGACAAAATTGATGCAAAAAGTACATTTATAGTGTATTCGTTTAAATAGTGCTTCTGCTTCATTCTAAAAAATATCGGTCTGTAATATGTCATATATAGTATAAGAAAAATTACAATGGAATTCACAATCATGTGAGTAATATTTTAATTATTTATCCTGCAGGTATATAACCTTAATTACATAGATTTCTGTAACATTTTGTGTTTAAATAGAAGCTAAATTGAATTCTAATTGTACAAAATTACACCTCTTTCCCCAAAGCTTTTATCTATGCAGCAGACCATGTGCTTCTATTTACTAGAGAGTGAATGTTTATAAACTTATCTGACCCCAGGTCAGTGCTGTAACAGTGTTGTAAAACTCCACCCCTCTAGCCATATATCCACCTGGATATTTGAGTTCACAGACTCCGGCCTTAGTGATTCAATGTATAAGTTTCATTGGAATTCCTATTAAACTCACCAAGTATATAGTTCTGACTCTGCAAATATTTACTGAAATTATGGGACTATGATTTGCCCCAATACCCTTAACCTTTCACCACCCAGTAAATGAGTATGTCACACACTACAGCCCTTCAAGGTGATCCAAAATTGGACTGTCTCTCTTAATCCCTTATCATGCTGGACATGAATGATTCTGCCTTTGCAACCAGTGCAGATCATGATCAGCCTGCACATCCATGCAATCTGATCAAATTCTGCAATGTTCGCGATTCAGTCAGTAGCTTTTTGGTAAGCACACCTTTTAACAGTTGAAAGATTGGATTAGAAGTTCATTTTAAAAATTTAGCAGGGTAAGAGTTAAAATTGTGGAAGTACTTCATGCTACAAGCATTTTATGAACTTATGAGGCAATGGTGCCCTAAGTCTCCACAAACAAATAAACAAGAGCTGTCCGTAAGACAGCCAAGCTTGACTATTCGAAATATTGTCCCAGAAGCAGGAAAATATTACCCAAAATGTTAAATATCAAAAGATTTTTAAGTTCAAAAAGGGACATAATTCGACCAAAATGCATATCAGAGGTATGGGACTGCTATCAACTAGTTTTATAACCCTGAAGACACATGTGAAGTTTCAATTCAATATCTGCATTAGTTTTGGAGATAGTAACTTGCATGTAAAACCTTAACCAGAATTTTCTAAGTCCAAAGGGGGGCATAAATTTTCCAAAAATACATGTCAGAGTTATGGGACTTGACCCAGTGAGGTTGGTTATTGACCTAGAAAAAGAAAAAATAAGTTTCAAATCTATATGCCTTTTAGTAATAGCTGTATGTACTTGCACGCAAAACTAAATTTAACCAGAATTTTCTAAGTCCAAAAGGGGGCATAATTTGGCCAAAATGAAGGTCAGAGTTATGGGACTTGGTGCTATCAACTTGTTTTATAACACTGAAGACACAATCATGTGAAGTTTCAATTTAAAATTTGCATAAGTTTTGGAGATAGTAACTTGCATGTAAAACCTTAACCAGAATTTTCTAAGTCCAAAGGGGGGCATAAATTTTCCAAAAATACATGTCAGAGTTATGGGACTTGACCCAGTGAGGTTGGTTATTGACCTAGAAAAAGAAAAAATAAGTTTCAAATCTATATGCCTTTTAGTAATAGCTGTATGTACTTGCACGCAAAACTAAATTTAACCAGAATTTTCTAAGTCCAAAAGGGGGCATAATTTGGCCAAAATGAAGGTCAGAGTTATGGGACTTGGTGCTATCAACTTGTTTTATAACACTGAAGACACAATCATGTGAAGTTTCAATTTAAAATTTGCATAAGTTTTGGAGATAGTAACTTGCATGTAAAACCTTAACCAGAATTTTCTAAGTCCAAAAGGGGGCATAATTTACCCAAAATACATGTCAGAGTTATGGAACTTGACCCAGTTAGGTTGGTTATTGAGCTAGAAAAAGAAAAAATAAGTTTCATTAGTAATAGCTGTATGTACTTGCACGCAAAATTTTAACCAGAATTTTCTAAGTCCAAAAGGGGGCATAATTTGGCCAAAATAAAGGTCAGAGTTATAAGACTTGCTGCTATCAACTAGCTTTATAACCCCAAAGACACAATGAAAGTTTCAATTCAATATCTGCATTAGTTTTTGAGATAGTAACTTGCATGTAAAACTTTAACCAGAATTTTCTAAGTCCAAAAGGGGGCATTATTTGCTCAAAATACATGTCAGAGTTATGGAACTTGACCCAGTGAGGTTGCTAATTGACCTAGAAAAAGAATAAATAAGTTTCAAAGCTATATGCCTTTAAATTATAGCTGTATGTACTTGCATGCAAAAACTTAACCAAAGTGTGACGCCGATGCCAGGGTGAGTAGAGTAGCTAGACTATTCTTCAAATAGCCGAGCTAAAAATGAAAACAAAGAAAAAAAATTTTGCAAGAAATATTTGCAGAAAGTTTCTTGGTTGAAGGTGTGAAGAAATAAACTAACTAGAAATGTGTCACAGACACGGATGTCCCTGCAACATAAGAAAGGTCACAGGCATGGTACTGCTCACAAACTAAAAGAAGGGCCCTTGGCCCTGTTTATTTACAAAAAGAATAAGGAGCTGTGTTCAATAAACGCTTGATGCCCCTGGTGGCATCCTTGTCGATACAAAGCAACCTAAGCCCAAAATGAGGTCAAGGCCAAACTGAGGTCAGGTGATATTTGAAGATGAGTAATGGTCACAGGTAACATCTGTATTAGTATCAATTCATTCTTGTAAGCGGTATTAATGCTAGACAACACGGACCCATTTGGTTAACAAAGAGATGGCCCATATGAAGCAATCTAAGTCCAAAATGAGGTCAATGTCAAACTGAGGTCAGGTGATGTTTGAAGATGAGGAATGGTCACAGGTTACATCTGTATTAGTATCAATTCATTCTTGTAAGCGGTATTGATGCTAGACGAAACGGTCTCATTTGGTTAACCAAGAGATGACCCATATAAAGCAACCTAAGTCCAAAATGAGGTCATGGTCAAGGTCAAACTGAGGTCAGGTGATGTCTGAAGATGAGGAATGGTCACAGGTTATATCTGCATTAGTATCAAGTCATTCTAGCAAGGGGTATTGATGCTGGACGAAATGGTCCCATTTGGTTAACTTCGTACAGACAGACGGATGGACAGGACAATCACTATATGCCTCCCGCCTCAGTAGATGCCGGGGGCATAAAAATATTGTAGGAAAACAAGAAAATTTAGTATTCTGTATATGTAATGAAAATTGGCTAGGTTCAACTAAGGACTGTGACATTGACCTTTAAGCTAGTGCAATGGTTTTGCCCATGACACATTGTCTATCCATGCTTATTATTTGCGTCAAATTATTTTGAAATTGGACCATGCATGTCAAAGTTATGGACTGGACATGAACACCACATTATCAGTAAACTGTTAATAACAGACGACTTAATAGACATTGCACTTTGGACACAGGAAATTCACAGTAGCTAACCTTAAGCACTTCATACTCAGATGAGCTAAAACTTCATTTAGTTATCATGCAAAAAATGTAAATTTTGACTGATTCAAGGGCCATAACTCTGGAGATACTGATCCAAACTGGCTGGTTAGCAAACTTGACTTTGATTTTTACATAAGTGCACCTTTTTTATAAGTTATGTTTAGTTCTGAAAAAAAATCCTCTTGGTATCAAGAGGACACTGTCAAGTTTTGCAATTTTGACCAGTTCAAGGGCTATAACTCTGGAGGTACTGGTCTGACATGGCTAGTTTTCAAACATGGTCTAGATTTTATAGTTACTGTAATACATATTAAGAGTTACAGTACAGAAACAAAACAAAGTCATATGACATTTGAGCCCTAAGTGTGACCATGACCTTTAAGCAAGCCATCCAAAACATGTGCTCTGCACGTAGTCTCAGTGTAGTGAACGTTTGTGTCAAATTTCTTTCAAATAATTCAAGATGTTCAAGAGTTACAGAGCAGACACGAAATTGCTAATGGGCAGACAGACAGATGGACACTGGTGTCATAACATAATATGTCCCTTCGAACATATAACAAGAGCTGTCCATAAGACAGCCAAGCTCGACTATTCGAAATATTGTCCCAGAAGCAGGAAAATATTACCCAAAAAGGTTAAATATCAAAAGAGTTTTAAGTTCAAAAGGGGGAATAATTTGACCAAAATGCATATCAGTTATGGGACTTGCTGCAATCAACTAGTTTTATAACCCCGAAGGCACATGTGAAGTTTCAATTCAATATCTGCATTAGTTTTGGAGATAGAAACTCGCATGTAAAACTTTAACCAGAATTTTCAAAGTCCAAAAGGGGGCATAATTTGCCCAAAATACATGCCAGAGTTATGGGACTTGATCCAGTGAGGTTAATAATTGATCTAGAAAAAGAAAAAATAAGTTTCAAAGCTATATGCCTTTAATTGATGGCTGTATGTACTTGCATGCAAAAACTTAACCAAGGTGTTACGCCAACACCGACGCCAGGGTGAGTATAATAGCTAGATTATTCTTTGAATAGTCAAGCTAAAAATGACTAGTAATTTGGCAGACTCTGTAAATTTTGGCAACTTTGACAAATTCAAGGGTCATGACTTGTAGAAACTGGTCCTTTCTGGCAGGTTATCAAACTTGACCTAGATTTTATAGAGATTAACACTTTGTACAAGTTAATTTTTTCAGCCCGCCTATAAAAGATGAAAACATAATACCTTGGTCATATAAAAAACAGGCAAGATCTTGTACGACAATGCAACATCTTTGACCTTTGTTTGTGTGTTTGTTTTGGGTTTAATGCCGTTTTTCAACAGTATTTCAGTCATTTTCAACAGTATTTCAGTCATGTAACAGCGGGCAGTTAACCTTACCAGTGTTCCTGTATTCTGTACCAGTATAAACCTGTTCTTCGCAAGTAACTACCAACTTCCCCACATGAATCAGAGGTGGAAGACTAATGATTTCAGACACAATGTCGTTTATCAAATAGTCGCGGAGAACATACACCCAGCCCGAGGTCAAACTCACGACCCCAAGATCCATAGACCAACGCTCTACCTACTGAGCTAACTGGGCGGGCATCTCTGACCTACTCCTTAAATTTGTTAAGACAAATTTCAGGAATCTTTGGAGACTGTTGCCACGAACCTGTTAATTTCTGATGTGGACGAGCATGTGGAATCATTAAAACGGCATTATGCGCATCTAATACTGCATATAGTGTGTTTTGGGTGAGTGTTCTGTAACAGCAATTTTCGGTTGATGTGCATTTAGATGATTATGTCGCATTTAATTTAGTAAATTGAAGCTGATGCTTTAAAAATAAAGAAACAGGATGGATAAAGTAATAGATATTTTTTCAGTCTTCTGCGCAATGATTTCCTATACCTGAAAATGGAAATTTCTGAAGTAAAAGAGAAGCAACTCCTGCTTGCAGTTTGACGTTTTTTTAAAAAGACTGCCCCAGTCAAAACAAGTGAATGAAGTATTGCCATGCAATACAAAGTCCCCTACTGGAAGGCATCTAATTTTCTCTACTGCAGTATAACATAATGAACTGATATCTGTCAATGATGTATAAACAATATTGTACTACATATACAATATGTTATAACAACACACTTGGATTAAAATATGCATATATAAAAACCCACAGTTGTTTTCATATTGATTTTTTTTGGCTGATTATAAAAATGTTATCATGTAAGTTATTTATAGTAACAACAAAGGAAAATTAATCTTAAAAAAAAAGAAAAAAGATAATATAAGTCCACAAGAAACTCTTAACCAGGTAGAGATAGGTCAAAATACACCTAAAAATTGGATGTAACATGCATGCTGTACCACATAAAAGTGGTCTCGATTTTTCTCTTCGCCAGTAATAAAAATGTTACAATAAAATCTATTTATAGTAAAAACAAAGGGACGTAATTCTAAAAACAAGGGTGCCTCATGGTGGTGAACATTTGGTCCAAGTTACATCAAAATCCCTCCATGCATGAAGAAGAAATGTTCGGTACAAAGTCATTCTTGAATTTGACCTTTGACCTCTAAATATGACCTTGACCTTAGACCTAGGTACCTGGTTCTTGCAAATGACATGTTGTCTCATCCAGGGGAATATTTGTGCCAACTGATATCTAAATCCTGCTTTGCATGACAAAGTTACAGACCGGACAGGAAAAAAATCCTCTTGACCTTTAATCTCAAAGTGTGACCTTGACCTTTAAGCTAGGGTACTGGGTGTCGTCTCATCATGGGAAACATTTGTGCCAAGTAATATTAAAATCCCTTCATGGATGGCAGAGTTATGGACAGGACAGGAAAAAAACTCTGTTGACCTTTGACCCCCCATTGTGACCTTGACCTTTGAGCTAGGGGTCTGGGATTTACGCACGACACGTCGTCTCATCATGGGGAACACTTGTGCTAAGTGATATTAAAATTCCTTAATGAATGTCAGAGTTATGGACTGGACACGAAACAGACCCTGTTCATGCTATGTTAACATTTGACTGCTAAGTGTGACCTTGACCTTTGAGCTAGGGGTCTGAAAGTTGTGCATGACACATCGTCTTATTATGAGGTACATTTGTGCTAAGTAATATTAAAATCCCTTCATAGATGGGAGAGTTATGGACCGGACAGGAAAAAAGCCTTGTTGACCTTTGACCTCCAATTGTGACCTTGACCTTTAAGCTAGGGGTCCAGGTTTTGCGCAAGACACGTCGTCTCCTCATGGGGAACATTTGTGCCAAGTAATATTTAAATCTCTTCATGGATGGGAGAGTTATGGACCGGACAGGAAAAAAGCCCTGTTGACCTTTGACCTCCAATTGTGACCTTGACCTTTGAGCTAGGGGTCCGGGATTTGCGCATGACACATCATCTCATCATGGGGAATATTTGTGCCAAGTAATACTAAAATCCCTTCAAGGATGGGAGAGTTGTGGACCGGACAGGAAAAAAGCCCTGTTGACCTTTGACCTCCAATTGTGACCTTGACCTTTGAGCTAGGGGTCCGGGTTTTGCGCATGACACGTCGTCTCATCATGGGGAACATTTGTGCCAAGTAATATTAGATCCCTTCATGGATGACAGAGTTATGGACCGGACACGATGTAATGTAATTGCAAAAAAGGGTGCTAGGCTATTGTTTTAAAATGTTGAAATATTAAACTGACAAGTTAGCGTAGCTCTGGGCAGGTTAAGACATAACACCAGGAAAACTACATCTTAATTTGGTAATCAACAGTCTGGCCGGTGCATATAAAAGGTCTATGTACTAGACATTCGAGGAGGCGAGGCGGCAGAGCCACCAACCGTGGTTCTGCCAACGTAAGTCAAAGTACCATTATGCCCCGTTAGGTTACCTTCCAAATATGTAGATTTCATGAAAGACAACTCAAACATAATTAGTTCTTAACATTTTACAGTAGCTAAATATTATTTGAAAGATGGACACTGAGACAATAAAACTACTTGTATTAAAAGACTTTCTTTAACTACCTGAAATTAAATAAACATCAAAAATGAACTATTGTGTCTTCGATCTTTTATCATATATATATGTGTGTGAAAGTTCTACCACAGGTTTTACAAGTCTGGTAACACTGGAGCCATGTGGCTTTTAGAGGCCATTACCCTACAACGAAATTGCGGACGGACGGAATGACAGAATGACGGAAAGACGGAATGACGGAAAAGTGCATTCCTATAGTCCCCGAAACTGGTTTTCAACCAGTAGGGGACTAATAAGAAAAGTCATATTTGGAAACTTATTATTTTGTACTGGTAACAGGAAGAGTTTGGTTATGTTGGGTTAAAAGCTATAATTTCCTTCATCCTTTTTACATGCACATCTATTTAAGCTTGATTTGTATTTGAAAAATGCATATAATTCCACTTTAAACAACAGTTTGATATCACTCATTGACCAGCATGCCCCTTGGCCGACTAAAACAAGAGGACCATGATGGTCCTGAATCGCTCACCTGTGCCCACATGAACTGAGTATGACGTCGTTTTTTCTTTTATTTGACATAGTGACCTAGTTTTTGAGCTCATGTGACCTAGTTCTGAACTTGATCTAGATATCATCAAGATAAAAATTCTGACCAGTTTTCATGAAGATCCATTGAAAAATATGGCCTCTAGAGAGGTCACAATGTTTTTCTATTATCTGACATAATGACCTAGTTTTGGACTGGAATTGACCCAGTTTCGAACTTGACCTAGATATCATCAAGATGAACATTCTGACCAATTTTTATGCAGATCCCATGAAAAATATGGCCTCTACAGAGGTCACAAGGTTTTTCTATTATTTGACCTGCTGACCTAGTTTTGGACTGGACGTGACCCAGTTTCGAACTTGACCTAGATATCATCAAGATGAACATTCAGACCAATTTTCATGCAGATCCCATTGAAAAATTCTACTATTTGACCTACTGATCTAGTTTTTGACTGCAGTTGACTCAGTTTCGAACTTGACCTAGATATCATCAAGATGAACATTCTGACCACTTTTCATGCAGATCCCATAAAAAGTACGGCCTCTACAGAGGTCTCAAGGTTTTTCTATTATTTAACCTTCTGACCTAGTTTTGGACTGGACGTAACCCAGTTTCAAACTTGACCTAGATGTCATCAAGATGAACATTCTGACCAATTTTCATGCAGATCCCATGAAAAATATGACCTCTAGAGAGGTCACAAAGACTTTCTATTATTTGACCTACTGACCTAGTTTTTGATCGCAGTTGACCTAGTTTCAAACTTGACCTAGATATCATCAAGGTGAACATTCTGACCACTTTTCATGCAGATCCCATAAAAAGTACGGCCTCTACAGAGGTCTCAAGGTTTTTCTATTATTTAACCTTCTGACCTAGTTTTGGACTGGATGTAACCCAGTTTCAAACTTGACCTAGATATCATCAAGATGAACATTCTGACCAATTTTCATGCAGATCCCATGAAAAATATGACCTCTAGAGAGGTCACAAGGATTTTCTATTATTTGACCTACTGACCTAGTTTTTGATCGCAGTTGACCTAGTTTCTAACTTGACCTAGATATCATCAAGGTGAACATTCTCACCAATATTCATGAAGAGCCATTGAAAAATATGGCCTCTAGAGAGGTCACAAGGATTCTCTATTATTTGACCTACTGTTCTAGTTTTTGACCGCATGTGACACAGTTTCAAACTCGACCTAGATATTATCAAGATGAACATTCTCACCAACTTTCATAAAGACCCCACGAAAAATGTGACCTCTAGAGTGGTCACAAGCAAAAGTTTACGCACGCAGGAACGACGGACGCTGCGCGCTCACAAAAGCTCTCCTTGTCACTATGTGACAGGTGAGCTAACATAAGTGTTTAGATTGACTTGCCCATGGTATAATGAAGAACTACGCAAACCCAAACATTTGAAACAAAAACTTGAATGCAAATGGAGAAAAACAAATCTGACAGTGGATCGTGGGATATACAGAAATCACTGTGCTTCTGTGAATAAATTGCTGCAGCAAACACGTGTAACTTTCTATTCTGAAAAAATAAAGTCCTGCGGATGAGATCAGAAAACTTTATTCAAAGTGACAAAGAATCTTCTTGGTAGAGACGAGGAGGCCTCGCTGCCAACATCTTCTTCCAAAGAACTAGCGCAAACTTTCAGCGATTTCTTCATTGATAAAATGAAGGAATTAGACATAAAATTAGGTCAGAAACAGACTTACAAACCGGTGTTTCGAACACGCAAATAGATAAACTTATTGAATTCAGTCCAGTCTCACAGGATGAAGTGAAAAAAGTTATTTTAAAATCTGCAAGTAAATCGTGTGAGCTAGATCCACTTCCAACATGGCTTTTGAAAGAATACTTAGAATTCTAGAACTGCTACCATCTCTCACTAAAATAATCAATTATTCTTTGGAGAAAGCATATCCCGTATAAAAAAATAAGGCGGAATCCGCTCTGAATTAAAGCGTATTAAGGGCATAATCCTGCTAAAATGGATATTCAAAGGCGGACTATTGGCGGACACGGATTATTCTAAAAATTACACCTAACAGGAAGGCGGAATTTTTCTTACATTCTGGTTAAGCAGCTTTTCAGAAAAATGTGCATTCTCACTAGGCGGAATTTTCAGATAAAATAAGGGGAAATTTTGAACTTAGAAAAAATGGCTTTACTAAGATAAGGCGGAATTTTGGAAGGTGGTGATTGTATATCAATTAATTTGAAATAGGATCACTGTAAGGGTCCAGTGAGTTTATTACATCCAGATGTTGTGACTCCTGTTTAGAGAGAAAGCACTTTCTGAAGGCATGTTCTAATCTCTGGCCTGGCCTGGCCCGGCCTGGCCTGGCCCAATGAGCCCAATTTTCGACTGGGCCGGGCCAGGCCAGGCCAGGCCATAGATATCAATTTCGTAAAAGGTGAAAGTGATTTCTATAGCATCTTTAAAATCTGACTTTTGGAACTTATTGAGGAATAAGTTTGGATATTTCAGACATTATATAAATACATTTTGAATTCCCACTCTGTAAAATTATACACCTGGGAATAAGCCTGTAGCTAACATAACTATTAAGTCTAATTTAAAGGTGATGCCTGATTAATTGTTATGACTATTATCAGGGGATCTCCACCTCAATTGACTCTTGACTGGTGGTTTGTTTTCCCCCCAATTGAATAACCTAACTAATTTTTATTATTTTGTCTATTGAGGATTATTTAGTATTGTTCAAAATTATTGAACTAGCACTCAAGAATATCCCGTATGCTTCCTTATGCTTGATCTGGGATGCAGTATTCGGCTCGAGTGGATTTTGCCAGATCGGATTGCACGAGGTGTGCAAGCGCCGAGTGTGATTCGACCTGGCAAAATCTACTCGAGCCAAATACAAAGTCCCAGATCTAGCTACTGTTATAATGACCCTTTTATTATATACCTTTACCATTTTGATTCTTGTTTTGTTCTTGAATGAAATCTTCAATGTTTGTCGATAATAAATGGAACTTACTGAAGTTTTTATGTGCGCTATTTATAGAAATGTGTCGGGTCATGCATATTAATGAAAATAGTCCGGCAGCATACAATACGGAATTTAAAAGGTACAATACGGAATTTTTGTCTGTCTGTTCATATTTAATCGTGAAATACAAACCGATTTTTTACAGAATTTATATAGGTCTGTAATAAAAACAATTCTTTACCGCCAGGTCTTATACATGCAGATACTAGTATAGTTGTGCTGACAAAACGTTCAGCTACCAATCAAGGGACTGTAAGTTCGAAACACCTGTTTGACCATTTTCATTATCATTTTTTTAAAATTTCATCTGTAAACTTAGAATGCAGGAAAATTGTCACTTATCGTGATTTATTGTTCATTTATTGAAAGAAATACAAAATGTACACAAGTATTTGACATTCTTCTACATACAAGTTATTACCATTAAATGTTGTAAGAATAAAAACAGTATCAATAAAATGACATTATATTGATTGGATGAAAACAATCTGAATTGAAATCGAACCCACGTTAATATGTGTGAAAGTAGGAAAACTTATCACTACGCCACTGTGCCATTGGTAAACTATGCATTTTATTTTGGTCAATTTAGATATTTTCAGGTTACAAATGTTGTAAAATAAAGAAAACGCCCAAAAATATTGGCGAAGATTAATGAGTGGCACCTGTCAATACTAACGGACAACAACTTTCAATTTCTAATAATGCTATCTCGGTTCTAGAATCTGGGATAGTATGGTGCGGGGAAGCGATAAATAAATTTTGTAGTTTAGGTTTAACACATACTGAATATTATTGTAAGATTGTTTTTATATTTATCTAAGTATGTGGAAAAAAATCCTACAAAGTTTTGTGAAACAGGCTAAAGAGCATCTTTTAGCATTAAATATATCACTTAGAAATAACATAAACACAATGCAGCATTATTTTTTTGTGCAAGAAATATATCAACAATCTAAAATGCCAACACCCTGACAATAAGTTAGAGGTCCCACAATGAATATTATTTTTATTACTCTTCCATAAATTGAACATCAGCTTAACTAAACCAAACACACATTAAAAGTTCAACTGAACAGTTAAAAGGTCAGCTAAGGATAGTAGGGACACAACCTGTAATTACAATTCCCAAAGGGATGCATTCACTGCATGCAAATATTCAGTTATATTGCTGCAGGTAAACTTATCAATGAAATTAACCATTAGTTTTAAAACCAAGTGTTAAAGTTGAATTGAAATAATTTGTTCACAGAAAAAATGGGTAGTTATCATTTAGTTACACCATTTTCTTCAGTGCAAATCTGTATTTCAAATAAGATGAATGACCGCTAATTAATGATTCTCCATAGGCCTGGTTTCTCATTTTGTTTGACCTGCAGCAAGTAAACAATACAGGTTAATACTGCCTGCTACTGTAACTGTATATGTAGATTTTATGCCATTCCTTTCTCTATGTACAATAAAATCTGGCCTGGCCTGGCCTGGCCTGGCCCGGCCCAGTCGAAAATTGGGTTCATCGGGCCAGGCCAGGCCAGAGATTAGAACATGCCCTTTCTGAAGGCATTTATACATGGGATGTTGTTAGTTAAATAGACTAAGGAGTACATTATATATTTGTGGTGAGTTAGAATTTAATTAATTTACATCTGTAAACCTTTAGAAGTAGCAAATTAAGGTGTAGAGGATTTAATGAACATCTTTTCTGTTTTAACCAAATCACTATCTGTTAATTGATTACTTACATTTCAGAAGTACATGTATAATGCATAGTCGTTACAAGGTAGCAAACAATTTAAATAAGATTTCAAGTCTAAGTTAGTATTTAATTGTTATTATCTTAGTATCATAATTATTGCCATAATTATAGATATTTTATCACAATAGTATGGCACTGGCACCAAACATTAATGATAATTTCAGTAATAATCAGTAGTTCATGATATGTCCATGCTAATTTAGTGAAGGTTTAATAACTTTTAATTTTTTCAAGTGTTGTAAAGTTGGATTTTTACAACATAATGTTACATAATACATAGTTTCAGTATTGCATAATATTATCTAACAGTCTAATATTTTATCATTTACAAATAGTATGGGATTTTAAGTTTTGAAAGCATAGACTTTAGCTAGTCTATTAAGGGCATTCAGCTAGTCTATTAAAGACTGCTGATTTACCTAGACAGATCATTCAGTTCAGTTTATTCATTTGCCACTTTATTATTGCTTATATACTTCATAGTCATCAGTACTTTCATTTTATCTTTATTGCAACAAACTTTTGCATTTGATATCATTACATATTTTCATTTTGTATTTTCATCAGCTATTTTAAGTAAGACCAGTTATGAAAGAACTTTGAGCTATTTTTAGATTATAGACAAAGAGTTTACATAAGCGTTGCCAAGGTCATAGCTGATTTGTAAGATAAATGTTGAATGGCTTATCAGAAAGATGCTGACCAATCAGAATGTACTTTACATCCTTCATGGTTGACTGCATTCTGGAAGAGTTTACCTCAGTAGAATTTCACAGCCATCTTCTCACTGTAAGGAATTTTTAGACTGACAACATCTTAAAAAACTCTCTTAGGGTTTAGTAATTAATAATCAATTAAGTTTGCATTTATTTTTGGCTATTTATTATACCTAAGAGTTTTACTAAATTCATGGTAACTTTTCTCTAAATTAGTAAGTAATTTTCTTTAATTAAGTAACTTAAATTCTATTGTTTTAACAGCAATTATTTCAGATTTTCACCTTTAAATACTTCAGTAATTATTGGTAATAAATTTACATTGCTGTTATTTTAGGCACAGAGTCATTTTAAGTACAGAGTCACAAAATACATTTAGATACTTTAATAATAACATTTATTAAGATAATTATTTACTTTTTGGCAGAACTTGAAACTTACATCTTTTTATTCACTAAGCTGATTTGTCATCTTTATCAGTATTTTTGGCATTTTTCTAACTTGTATATTTGGATCGCTTTGTAAAATATTAGTTTAGAAAGATAAGTAAAAATTTGGTTGGTTTTCAAATTTCTTCAGTATTTGTGTTTTTATTTTCCCTTTCTAAGTAAAGGGTGGTGTCATCCTGACGTGTCAGTAATTCTGACGTAATAGTTTACTACTAGTAATCTGCTAACCACTGCTTCCAAGCAAACTATTAAACGAACTTATAGACAGGCTGTTCAAAAAGATAGCGTTTAGTAAAACAAAATTTGTATACACCACAACAATGGCGTCAGAATCGGGATAGTTTTGAAAATTGTTAATTTTCTCAACTTGGAAGCAGCTTATTTTTGGAAACAGTAAATTTTTGTATTTTTGAAACAGTAGATTTTTCAAAATTATTTTTAAAGGCAAATTCAGCAATTAAGTATCTAAGTGAACTGCCACACTACAGTATTATCTTGTCCTATCTATTCTTCCTTCAACTGAGCTAAGCAATTTGTTCTATTTCAACTGACAAGGATTGCCGTAAGGTTGAAGCTCGGTGTGAGTTTGATCAGAAAGCTTAGTTTCAGCTTAATAGCATATAAGACAGAACGGTAAATGCATTGACAACCTTCCGACTATACGGTGTGGGAGAAGATAGAACGGTAAATGCATTGACAACCTTCCGACTATACGGTGTGGAAGTCGGGTAAAACTGGGAGTTGTATGACTTTATCGTTTTATTATTATTTCAGTACAGCGGTAAGAGCATATTTCTGGCTATACGTTGAGGAAGCTGGAGCACGCAAGTGTTGTATATGATTTTTATGGCTGTACACCTCTTTTCTTTCTTCTGCCCTGGCCTACTGTTCTCTTTTAAATTATAAAGGCCAACTCCCTTTAGAGACCTTGACCCTCAAGCAGTTCAAGTCAAGTACTCCAATATTACACTGAGATCTGCAGCAGACCCAGTTTCAGATCTATGAAGTGAAGTCTTTAGCCAACTAATAACTCATTCATTTCAGCGTCCGTAAGTGCTCTACATTTTTAAGTCCACAATTTACTTTTGGCTTTATTGTGTGGATGATTTCATTACTTTGTCCGAAAAGGCTACCCTCTCAAAATTTTCAACATCAGAGCGCTCCACAGGCATTTTACTAAATTAACCTCAAAATTCTGTCCGTATATTGGCTTCCACCAAATAGAGAAAGAATATTTCTCTCAGTAATTGTCACACCAAGATATTGTCAGCTGCCAAGAAACACAAAACAGCCGTACATTCTGCCAAGCAAAACTACAGAAGATGACACCAGAAACCAGTACTCTACCAGTCCTACCGCTCTCCACCAACTACAAACTGAACCATCATGTCATGCCTACATGTGATGACTTTTTATCATCAGGCAACCAAATCAGAAGTCAAAACTTAATTTCTGACGAAGACCAGGCAACAAACAAAACACCACTGCTGCAAGATGTTACAATAACTACAAACCAGAATAGACCTGTACTGGAAGCAGGCAGAAGAAACACCACCACCGAAGCAACAATACAACTCCAACCTCTGCATGATCCGTTACCTGCTCATCCATCTTCTACAAGCAGACACCAGATGAAAACACAAACCATCAGCCAGCCTTTGAAGCTTTATACAGTCACAGAGGAAAGCTTCAAGCAGGCCAGCATAGAACGCCTCAAACCACTGCTCTTGCCAACATCAAATTCAACTATCTTCAAGATGGTCTACCACCACTACCACAATTGTATCCTGTTCCTGTAGTGGGACACAACCTACCAACCCGGCTCCACAACAAGACCAGACTGCAGTGCCTCATCTGTCCTCCACTGCAAAACTACAACATTGTACCTTCTTTGGCAAACCAGAAACACCAGAGGACTGTAATACCAAAGCCATACTTCAAAGAAGAAACAAGAAACACCAAATCACCAAGAGGCAGTTATCCAGAAGACCACCCCTGTTCAGACCATAACCATCTTCCTACATGGTTTACTCCAGGTTTTCTACCAAAACACACTACCAAAGAAAACCATGAAGCGGTTACAATCAACCATCGAATTGTCAACAAGAAGTTCATGAAGAACCACCAGATGTATACCATCAATGATGTCATTCCAAGATGTCCAGATCACCCAGAGAAGCCAATGTCTACAATTTTGCAACCAACTACATATCGCTCAATCCAGATGATGAAAGATATTCCACTTGATCGCGGTAAAGACCAGTGTTAAGTATTAGTGTTACTAAGTATTCGCGTAAGAAACATCACTTTCTTTCGGCTCAATTTATGATTTCGGTGATCTAAGATTTTAAGTATCACACATTTAAAATGTTACAACTCCATGCCATGCCATTTTAAAGTGTAAAATAATTTTGTGTAAATCATTGTATATCATTTGATTTTCTGTTTGTTCATGTTAAGATTTTTGCTTTTACCTATTAATTGATGTTCACCATACATTTTTCATGCTAAGAATTCAGGCTGATATATTTCAGTAATTTTAACAATATTTACATACGATAAGTAAAAAGTTTTACTTAAGAATGTCTTGTATATGTGAAAATGTTTATTAGCTGTCATATTAAGAGAAGTTTTTCAGAATGAGTCTCTGTAAGGCTTCCTTAGGGTTCTTAGCGATTTTTGGTTCGTTTACATAGAATCTAAGTTTCTATGGGCTTGATATCATTATATAGGTATAATAGGTATCAAATTTTTGTGTTTTCTATAGGATCTAATTTCTATAGGCGTCTGTTGGATGTTTATCACAGACATATTTTTGTTGCTATTGTAACCCTGGGATATAAGCGATCGTGTCATATTGGTGCATATAGCCCCACTCGCGGCTAAGTCTAATGCATAGTATTTTTGTGAGTTTTCACAATGGTGTGAACTTTAATTTTGTTGATTAGTTGATATATATATTTACATACAGAGTATATTTCTTTATAGAACTGTTAATCAGATTATGAAGACTTAAAAACATCCTCTTCACATATAGATTTACAGACTGACAATGAGTTTTGCTTTAATAATTTCATTTAAACATGATGCATAGGTGAAAGATAAAAATACCTTAGTCTGAACTTGTAGAGCGGGCAGACCAATGCTCGGCGTAAAAACTACATATTTTAAATTTAAAAACTGATTTTACATTAAATTACCGTACTTTTTTTATCGTCAGTTTGTAGAACAATCTTTGAGTATTCAACTATATTGTTTACATATTTCTAGTCACACCCTGACGTAATAGGCGGGAGCTAAAAATAGTACCAATTAAACCTATGCGGTTCATGCGGAAGTATACCAACGCTCGGCGTACGGCATATTAATCTGCAGGTTGTAATTTTGAACTATTTATGTATTAAAGTAAAGTATAAGACATATTTAACACAAGACATAGGTTGTATTGATTAACTGATTTTCTAAAGTACATAAACAGTTACATAAATTACCCCTCTCTCTATTCTGCATCTATAAATTGAATAAACACATTTTATACAACAATTATCTTAACGAATTCATTTGAAGATAATTTATCACAATTCTGTGAGTCTAACTTCAAGAAATCAATAAATTATGATATCTGATGATTTATTTCCATTATTTTTGAAATCTTTTCAAAAGTGTCATTAGTCCACATAGTAGATCTATATCAATTACTTCGACAGCATAAGCTACAGAAAAGTGCAGTACAATGGGTCCGTATAAAATGCCATGATAAGGATTTATAGTTTATTTAAGTATAAAGAAATAGAATAATTAAAAATAAAAATGCTTTTATTCTCCATAATTCGGCCTGCAAGCTACTTTTTTAATACCAATTTTACCAGAAAATCTGTTTTAACGAGAGTAGAACACAAAAAACTGAACGGCTTTTAGCCTTGCATCGTCTGCTCTACTGTGACCATGTGACCATACCGGAAATGAACCGCACTGGGATAAAATTACGCGTGATGTAAACAAACGAAAGGGGACTCATAAGAGCTGATATTTTATATATATATTAAGAAATTCCCAGAGAAACGTGATATACGCCGAGCGTTGGTATGCGCCGAGCACTGGTCTGCCCACTCTAAGTTTTAAGTATGTGCACTACTTAATGCTTGAGTTTTCATAGTTTTATTGTTATTATTGTATTGTATTTTTAATGGAGATGTAACAGAGTAAAATGTTTTCGTTATTCGATAGAACAAAAAACTATTTAAAAGTAATGCATTTGCATAGTAGTGTATATATAAGTGAAAAAGTGTTTCGATCAGAATAGCACCGTGCAACATCTACATGACTATTTAAGGTACGTTTACATATGCTATTGAGAGAAATCAATTTGTGCAGAGACATTAGGTACAATGAACATTTAAGGTGATTGTACCTGCACACACAAACACGCGTACTGAATATAAGTTAACAACAGTGGGCACGATATAAACATTTAAGGTGGTTGTGTCCACACACACATATATATTCTCAAATAAACGCACATCTGAAGACATCAGTAATCCCGAAACTAATGCGACAAAATCTAGTGCAAAGACATTGGGCACAATGAACATTTAAGGTGATTGTGTCAGCACACTAGTATGATAAATCCCGAACGTGACATAAAATTACCCAAAACTAATGTGACAAAATCTAGTGCAAAGACATTGGGCGCAATGAACATTTAAGGTGATTGTGTCAGCACACTAGTATGATAAATCCCGAACGTGACATAAAATTACCCAAAACTAATGTGACAAAATCTAGTGCAAAGACATTGGGCGCAATGAACATTTAAGGTGATTGTGTCAGCACACTAGTATGATAAACCCCGAACATGACGTAAAAGAAGATGATGTGAAGAGACAACAAGAAGACAATAATTGTAATTTGTATTCTCACATTATATTAAACATGTACTTCTTTTCATATTCCAGGACATGACGATTACATCGATAACTCCTGAATACATGACTCTCAAAAAGATTGTTTCTTGAGCTAAAATGTCATTATTTAATATGAAGTGACATTGAGTTTTTAGCATATTTGACGTTTCGCAAGCTTTCGTTTTTAGAATTTTCAAGTTTCATCTTGAAAAAATTTATTACTTTTCTTAAAGTAATAAATTTTTTCTTTTCCCAAAACCAGTGTGTTGTTGTAAAGTTGGATTTTTACAACATAATGTTTCATAATACATAGTTTCAGTATTGCATAATATTATCTAACAGTCTAATATTTTATCATTTACAAATAGTATGGTATTTTAAGTTTTGAAAGCATAGACTTTAGCTAGTCTATTAAGGGCATTCAGCTAGTCTATTAAAGACTGCTGATTTACCTAGACAGATCATTCAGTTCAGTTTATTCATTTGACACTTTATTATTGCTTATATACTTCATAGTCATCAGTACTTTCAGTTTATCTTTATTGCAACAAACTTTTGCATTTGATATCATTACATATTTTCATTTTGTATTTTCATCAGCTATTTTAAGTAAGACCAGTTATGAAAGAACTTTGAGCTATTTTTAGATTATAGACAAAGAGTTTACATAAGCGTTGCCAAGGTCATAGCTGATCTGTAAGATAAATGTTGAATGGCTTATCAGAAAGATGCTGACCAATCAGAATGTACTTTACATCCTTCATGGTTGACTGCATTCTGGAAGAGGCCTAACTAAACTAAAGGAACCAGCGTGGGAGCCATCTGGTCTAGTCGCGTAATGGCTGCCAGGTATTTGAACATTAATTTTTCACTTGGCATGGCAACAGAGGTCTAAATTGAGGCTAGTTTTTGTTTAAATTTCATTGTGGATGTATTGTTGACATTTTGGTAGGAAAAATGGGAGAGCAGGTTGTATTTGGTGAAGTCAAGCTCAATTTTAGTATGAGTAGTACTTCCAGGTCACAGCAGTGTGATTTTGATGTCAGTTTACAGTAAGTAAATGTGAGCAGAGAAATCTCTCTTAGAAGATACATGACCCCTACTTTTCTCTTCATTTTATATCAGTTTTATCATAACTCTTTAAAATGAGGTAAGGATTTGTTCTCTGAAATGGGTCTAGCTATGATTGGTACCTCTTTGTAAAAGGTCAGTTTTATATAGAATATATAGGGAAAACTATTTAGGCTATTGTGACCAAGAGTTTACCTCAGTAGAATTTCACAGCCATCTTCTCTCTGTAAGGAATTTTTGGACTGACAACATCTTAAAAACTCTCTTAGGGTTTAGTAATTAATAATCAATTAAGTTTGCATTTATTTTTGGCTATTTATTATACCTAAGAGTTTTACTAAATTCATTGTAACTTTTCTCTAAATTAGTAAGTAATTTTCTTTAATTAAGTAACTTAAATTCTATTGTTTTAACAGCAATTATTTCAGATTTTCACCTTTAAATACTTCAGTAATTATTGGTAATAAATTTACATTGCTGTTATTTTAGGCACAGAGTCATTTTAAGTACAGAGTCACAAAATACATTTAGATACTTTAATAATAACATTTATTAAGATAATTATTTACTTTTTGGCAGAACTTGAAACTTACATCTTTTTATTCACTAAGCTGATTTGTCATCTTTATCAGTATTTTTGGCATTTTTCTAACTTGTATATTTGGATCGCTTTGTAAAATATTAGTTTAGAAAGATAAGTAAAAATTTGGTTGGTTTTCAAATTTATTCAGTATTTGTGTTTTTATTTTCCCTTTCTAAGTGTCATCCTGACGTGTCAGTAATTCTGACGTAATAGTTTACTACTTGTAATCTGCTAACCACTGCTTCCAAGCAAACTATTAAACGAACTTATAGACAGGCTGTTCAAAAAGATAGCGTTTAGTAAAACAAAATTTGTATACCCCACAACACAAGAAATGTTCATGATATTTAATCAGTATTGTTGTGCATTTGCTTCAGTAATTTTGTTATTAAGCCACAGCTGATATATTTGTAAAATTGAAGCTGTCTTATTAATAAATTGTATTTGGCAAAGCAAAATGAATCTAGTGAAATGTGAAAAGCTTCATGCTCAAGATAAATACTAAGGGTACTTTTTTATGTTTTACATAAGGCGGATTTTATTCCGGTCAAGCTTTTCTGTGTTTTTTTTTTCCCGCCTAAGCAGAAAATATCCTTAGATGGAATTTTTTCCTGCTTAAACATTTTTACGCCAATTTATGTGGTTTCCGCCTTACTAACAGGAAAAAATTTGCATATTTCGAGCCCTATTCTCCCTTAGGTCTCCCTAAGGCTGATATTACGCTTAATAGCAACATAAGATGGAAACCGCCTTATTTTTCTGGGCGGTTTCCGCCTAAAATATGGGAGTACTTTTTCGTACGGGATGTACCAAAATTATTCTCAACTCCCTTGACCAAAATGATGTAACAATGTTAGTGATGCTTGACCTTTCGGCTGCTTTTGATACCATCAACTACAAGACACTATTGCACTGCCTCCATAACCACTTTGGTATCGCAGGGAAACCACTTAAATGGATAGCTTCATATCCAAGCGACCGCTACCAAACAGTGACCACAGAATATCTGATAGTCAATTGTCAAAACCGTGCAAATGACATACAGTGTCCCACAGGGGTCCGTTCTCAGACCAAAATTTTCACAATGTACACTAAACCAGTTGGTACAATATGCAAGAAACATGGACTAAATCATCATTTTTATGCCGTCGATGGGAAGTTTTTATTTATCTTTCAAACCGACAAATCCGATCTCTTAAAAGGATGCTTTACGCCGTGTTGAAAGCTGTCTCATAGAAATTATATCTTGGATGATCAGCAACATGTTGAAAATCAATGCCGATAAAACTGAAGTCATTGTATTTACCTCTCAAAGAAATGAAAAACATATTGAATCAGTTACTGTGTTTTGCTAACAAATCTGTATTGAATTCACCTATTTCAAAGCATTTTATAATTTTTGTATTAAATTTTAAGATATCAGGAGACTTTTCTCCCCTTTTAACCACTTTTCCAATGTAACTGTCAATTTTAAAAATATCAGTGACCTTAGTCACTTTTGGTTAAACTGATTGAAGCTTGTCATAGGTACTTGAGATCATATTATTTTGTCTTTGTTTTTCTGCAAAATTACAGTAATATATTTGGCAGTTAGCTACAACACATTTTTGTGCTAAGGATCAGTAATAGTCTCCTTAAAAACTGTCAATTTTCTCACAAATTAAACTAGAATTGTGTCAATCTAATGCATGTTATGGAGTATAGCTGCAAAACTGTAGCACATCTATCTGTGGGAATCACTGATGTGTTGGAATACATGATCAGTGATTGGTCAGGTGGAGAGTGGTTGGATTTTGTACAGGTAACACTGTTGTTAGTCTGTTCTAGGCTTGGCCGAGACTGGGTTCCTGGAAGTGAACTATAAGGAAATGTTCCAAAGTATGTGTAAAGGTAGCAAGTTTTCACCAGAAGTGGAATATCCCAGTTTTTGCTCCAGGATGTGAGCAGAATGTTCTAATAAACAAAGAACCAGGTTCAATGAAGAAGACTTCCAGAAGTGGGTCATAAACAGACTGTGGAAGTTTGTCTGAGGAAGTGACATTTTATTGATCAGTCTTCACTTGTTCTGTTACATGAAAAGGTATCACTGTATGAGACCGAGCTCCCGAAAGTTAACCATGCGGTAATGTTCCAAGGTACAGTAAAGTTCCGCTTAACGACCGGTCCGAAAATGAGACGATTCTGTTAATACGAGCAGTTTTTTAAGGAACCGATTTTTTTCCTCTATAATTTAATGGTCGTAAGGTCCGAAAATGCAACCGGTCTGCTATTACATAATACGACTACTTTGTAAAGAACCAAACTGTCAAATTATGTTGTTTTCTCTTTAATGTGACCGCTCAACAATTATTGAGTGTCAACTAATTAGCGGTTACGCACGGACTGTTTCATTTTGCAACCTTACCTAAGGACGGTTTATGACATGCGGCAGAGACGTGTGAAAAACAAAATAAGCGACCGAGTAATGGCTAATTGTTTATTGTTTGTTTATATCATGTGGCATTACTGATTGTTTGTTCAGTTAAAACTATGTAACGAAACTGAAGTGTATTGATTCGGCACATGTATAAAGTAATAAGATAATTGGAATTGCAGCAAGTGGTAACTGTACCCGATTTTCAGATGAGCAAGCAATTAAACTAATTATATTTTGAACATAATTTTACTTTTTAATAGGATATGAATGTTTCAAAATCATTGCATTATTGCATTTTAGAAAATTCAATCTTTTGATAAAATTTAATGAAGAACGTGGTCAGAACTTGTTTAGAGTAAATGTCTGTGCTGTGTTGGGAGGGGAGGGGGGGGGGGTGCGTAAGAGCGGGTAATTAGACATTTTATTTTAGTGCAATGTATTAGAGATTAACTGACAAACATAGGTTTATTCTATAACATGGATTTTTTTTCTGAGTATCATTTTGTAGGGTCTCCATAATAAGACCGACTCGATAATAAGACCACTTTTTATCAGTCCCTCGAGTGGTCTTAATAGCAGATCTTTACTGTATGTGTAAAGGTAGCAAGTTTCCTCAGAAGTGGAATATACCACAGCTTTTGAAAGCAGATGTGTGGAGAGCTGTTTTTATAGCTGTTTGTATTAAAATTTTGTTAAGTATTTACTCTATCCGTCCTGGAAGTTTCAGTAAAACTGATTCAGGAGAGCTGTATCAATTGTTGTTTGTATTTGTTAAGTATTTACTCTATCCATCCTGGAAGTTTTAGTAAAACCGATTCAGGAGAGCTGTATTTATGGTTGTTTGTATTTGTTAAGTATTTACCCTATCCATCCTGGAAGTTTCAACTTATTCAGTAGAGCTGTATTTATGGTTGTTTGTATTTGTTAAGTATTTACTCTATCCATCCTGGAAGTTTCAACTTATTCAGTAGAGCTGTATTTATGGCTGTTTGTATTTGTTAAGTATTTACTCTATCCATCCTGGAAGTTTGTATTTGTTAAGCATTTACTCTATCCGTCCTGAAAGTTTCAGTTAAACTGATTCAGGAGAGCTGGATTTACGGTTGTTTGTATTTGTTAAGCATTTACTCTATCCGTCCTGAAAGTTTCAGTTAAACTGATTCAGGAGAGCTGTATTAATTGTTGTTTGTATTTGTTAAGCATTTACTCTATCTATCCTGGAAGTTTCAGTTAAACTTATTCAGGAGAGCTGGATTTATGGTTGTTTGTATTTGTTAAGTATTTACTCTATCCATCCTGGAAGTTTCAGTTAAACTGATTCAGGAGAGCTGGATTTACAGTTGTTTGTATTTGTTAAGCATTTACTCTATCCATCCTGGAAGTTTCAGTAAAATTATGAGTGCATATATTGCTGTATTTTCACTTGTAAAATGCGTATAATTCCACTTTAATATATACAGTAGAAACTCGGTATCTCGAATTTCAAGGGACCATGCTTTTTATTTCGAGATAACCGAAATTCGAGTTATGAGAAGGGACGTATGCAGACGAAATGAGTACAAATTACAAACAGATTTAATGAAAAATCAGAACTGTTTCCTTGATGTCGTGTATACGTTGTCGGCAATTACGCGAACACGATTCTGTACAGTTTGTGTTTATCAAAGTTTTAAGTTTTTCGAAGAATAAAAATGATACTAACCTCAAATGTTCTTGATTCAAGTTTTTTTGTACTACGCTTTTTTCCCAGAGGACTGACAGCATTTCGATCTGACATTTTGAACGAATGATACTTTCCCCCAAGAAGTTAATTTTTATACTGTCTCATCGCGATTACCTCTGAATCCTTATTAAATATCCCAACTAGTTAAACCAATTAATTCATTAGTTTAAATTAAAAGCAATTTACACAATGTCTCAAAAAATAAATGTCTGCTGATCAAAGAAATCTAATGTTTACATCAAACAATTATCATTATGGCACGTGCAAACAAGGATGACGTCATCTAACTTTGATAATCGCCGCACCTTTGATATGTCGGCATCACGGCTTTCTGGTTAGGCAATAAACATAGACATGTGTTAAGAACCAACCACATTTACAATGACATGTGCGAAATTTACTCGCATATTTTTCTCACTTCGACTTACCGAGTTTACAATGCACTTTAATTTTATTGACGGGACTGAAAATCCCTTTCGAGACATCCGGAGTCTCGGTAAGTCAAATTTTGACGTAACCGAAGTTGAATTACATAAATAAAGAAGGAAATTTGACGGGACTTGAAAATTTCTTCGACTTAAGCGGAATTTCGAGGTAAGCGAGTTTGAGATACCGAGTTTCGACTGTATTTATAAAATAACAATGTAAAGTGAACAATAACAGCATAATATATAAAAACCTTGGGTAATATTTTCAGGTTTGGCGTCAAATATTTATTTTATTAATTTATGAGTAATTTAGTGTCCATACTTGTACAGTATATTTACTTACAGATTTGAGTCTGCGTTGCAGTTTAAAAAAAACAACAGCACTTAACAATGCCGCAAAATCAGAAAGAAAACTTCTGGAGAGTTACAACATAGCTTTCATGCAGACTGATGTAACGTACACACCAAGCAGCAGGGATCAGACCTCAACTGATTTACTTGGAATTTTTCATCCCTCAAAAGTAGGGAATAATGTTCCAATTAAATCCTTAGGTGAAGCAATTGTCTCTACAGAGCAGTGTCATTATGCTTACCGGTAAATGGTACTGATGATCAGCACACATCTGCTGTAGAGTTGATAGAGAACAAGAGTTATTACACTTCAAGTGAATTCTTGCCAGATAACAAAATAAACATGAACTTTCAAAACTGCTGCATGATACAATAGTGATGAAATAGTTTCTCTGGAATAGATCCCATATTTGTTTTAAGTGCAGTGTTTAATCAAACCATAAAATCCTATTACCCACCACAAAACTTCTCAGATTACACATCAGAAGGTGTCGAGTGATAGGTAGAGGATGTGGAGATATGGCACCAGAACTGAGCATGATGTGGACACAGATGACCTTGCCAAAGTCACAGTTGCAATTAAATCACTTTGTTCCGCTTGTTCTAAGTTCAAAAATTAGAAGAACTCTTGAAAGTGACAGAATGCTCGGTCAACATCAATGACATAAATGTTTCTGTACTACCAGCAGACGCCAGTAGTTACCTTGCCAAACTCTGCATCGTTCGATGCTGACAAGAAAAGGATTATTGTTAACCTACAGTTTTTCTGTCATATATTAGAACCAATACCAGACAGTGGTAAATTTCTTTGGAGATGGGGAACCAGTACTGACTCAACATTGACTAGTGTTAATAAATACTATGGATGTCCATGTATGATGAATGTTGTTACTCATAAATATGAAAGATTGTATGACTATAAAGGCGCAGAAGTTGGTTTACAAGACATTTTAGATACTGTAGGTAAACAAATAGATTTGTTACATATACCTGATCTAAGGACAAAATTAGCGAATATCCAAGCTAGTATGAATGATATATTGGCCAAAGTAGATGACCCAGCTTCACTTTTGAACATAGGGGATGCTTTGAAGAAGGTTGATACTAACTTGTGGCTAGACTTAGTCATTAATAGTGATAGAACTTTAGGGAAAGCTATTACTCAGGGTATAGGTAGGAATGGTCCATTAAGAAATGTGGTCATGTTAGCTGCTCAAAATGTACTAACTGCAGCAATAACAGAGGATGCAGGGTTACATAAAATAGGGTAAGACCTGCCATCTGTCTTGAGAAAATTAATTGCAATTATCAACAAATCAAACATTGAACTTGTCAATTACATGAAGAAGACAGATGATAGGTTAGAAAAAATGGATTTAAGTCATGCATTCCCTGATAAGGACTCTCCTGGCGTCCTTAACCTTAGGAAAGATGTTACAGAGCTACATGAAAGCTTCTTGCAAATGCAGGAAGAACTCAAAGGTTACTTGCAGGGTGAATACTTAGCTAAGTTCACAAAAATGTACAGGTCCTTAGAGGAGAGAATAGACAAAATAGATTCCCAAGAAACAGTTACTAGGGGCTTAGTTATGTCTTACACGTCTGGGTTGTTACCAAATAATTTCTAATTTCAGGTTTCAACAGTTTAGTAACATGTTCGACGACAGTCGGAAGAAACGTTCTCCACTAGAGATTCTTCATGATGTCTTTAGTACAAATGAACTGTATAGTGTAGTGCTCTCAGATATAGAGAAATACATTAATCCAAATACTTTTAACAATAGAGTTTATGACTTGGATAAGTTTGGCAGTATAAAAAAACAGTTTAAGTCACAACAGCCCACTGGCATTAATCAGGCTGGTAACATTGCCCAATTGGGCTTATGACACAAAAAGTAATATTTCTTGAAAAATAATGAACATATTTCTTTCAAACTTGGTCCATTTGTTAAGCATAACAAATGATACAACTTAGAATAAAAATAACTTGGTTGCCTTCAGTTTTGGTAGAATTATTTCCCCTTTTCAGATTTTTATTACGCATAATCTTTGAAGTCCAAAAAAACAATGTTCTAATGCTAAGTTTAAAACAAAAAAGGGTTAAATGGCTTTCTAATGCTCTAAATTATTGCGCTAGTACATGAATGTAAACATTTTACTCTGCTTTCACTTACAACATTATAGAGAAATGTTAGTCCTAAAAAAATTGCTCATACATCTGCACTAGAAACAAAGTATTTACCCTAAATATATAGAATAAAGGTATTGGCGCACAAGTTTGGAGCACTAGAAAGCCATTGAACCCTTTTCTGTTTTATGCATTGCATTAAAACATAATATTTTTGGACTTCAAAAGTTATGCATCATAAAAATCTGAAAAAGGGAAGTAATTCTAATTAAACTGAAGGCAACAAAGTTATTTCTATCTTGATAAGCATTATATGTAATACTTAATAAATGGACCAAGTTTGAAAGAATTATCTTCATTATTTGTCAAGAAATATTACTTTTTGTGTCATAAGCCCGATCGGGCAATGTTACCAGCCTGTTAATGCCACTGTAGAACACTACAACAGTCCCAATGGCATTGCCACCAGACCAACACTGAACTTTGCTACCCCCAATGAGGTTTACAAGAACCTTACTATTGATCAGAAAGCCCCACTCAATGCATTGAAAAACTTCTGTAATGAACACCCATGTGCTGCTTTTTGGCATAATGGGAAAACTGACGATAACTGTAGAATCAATGGATTCCACATGCATCTAGTAGTTCATAGTCCAACAAAACTGTCTTCTGACCACTCTTGGAGGGGTACTAGGTCAAAACTGATGAGTGCTGGCATAGTTGTCAAAACGCAGATTATCAAATATCTCCCTGGCCTATTGCACCATCTACAGAGCAGTCCTAGAGTACTCATAGGCTGTAACAACGCCTTCCTTTGTGCAAAACTAGTTGAGTTCAAAACCAAACAGAGTATTAATGACACTGTTACAGTCTTTACAGAGGATGAGCAGTTAGTCATGACTGACTGTGCTGATGATAATCAGATGTCGTTCATGGCAGATCTTACTGGCTGGAAAAACACATCTACAGTAAGTGACCCAGATAAGTCTCCTATACATGGAGAGTTAACAATCTCTCAGTATATAATGAACCTTGCTGCTGGGAAAGAAACCCCTAAAAATGATAACACCACACCCTTTACAGATATTGTCTCAGATAAGAAGGAAGTCCCTACCTTACCCACTACCCAAACAGTCAAGAAAATGACTGTCCTCACTGAGTTGGTCAAGAAATACAACAGATTCGATAAGGGTGAACTGTTGAAAGCTATTGTATCTGGGAAGAACACAGAAGACCTGAAACAATTTAGGATATTGAGAACTAGCCCAAACTTCAATGTAATATGGGAACAAGTCATCCAAGAGATGGCAGCAGAGAAACTTAGCTCTGGTACAACATTCATAGACTCATTCCTTAACCACGTCCCTTCTGCTGACATAGAAACTATGAGTCTGTCAGACACCGCAGCCCTATTTATAAACTGGTGTGAATGGCAAAACTTGAGCCCCCCAGCCATTATCAGGGAATTATACACAGTCCTTTCCTGCGCCTTGCCAAAGATAAACACTTTTGCATTGATAGGAGACTCTAATGCTGGAAAGTCCTTTTGGATGAATGCTTTATGCTTTCTTAAAGATGTAATAGGGGAAAGTATAGTCAGTGCTGATTTCATGTGGCAGGAGTGCATAAATAAAGAACTCATATATATCCCAGAGTTACAGTTAGGCAGATATGATCAAGTAGAAATGTTCAAGAAAATTACTGAGGGCTTACCTACTCTTGTAAATGTCAAGCATCAGAAGTCAGCAGTACTTCCTACAACACCTGTCATATTGACAAGTAATACTGAACCTTGGAAACATTTCTCACAGGAGGAAGAGCCTATGAGAAATAGAATGTTTTTTCACTCAGTGTCCGAATGTCCCCTCTTGAAGTCTGCTGAAACCCCAGACCCAACCTTCTTTGTTGAGTGCTTCAAGTACATGAAGAATTATCTCACAACAGATGAACATTGGCCATATACTGAAGAGGAAGATACTCAGTTACTAGATGACACAATGGCTATTGTCATTGAGAATCTGGCTGAGTCTTCAACATCCCCTCCATACAGCCTTAAAGCTGAATTTCAATCTTCTGTTGTCTTTCAAGATGAAAGGTATTGGGAAACAATAGAAGAAGCAAAAATCTCAGATGTAGTCATGAGTAAAATTGATACTGACACCACTGATGGTACGTTGTTAAATGCTATCAAAGTACTTCTAATGAAGATATGCTGTGCTCCTTTAGGTCAAGGCACGTTAGGTATTAGGATTGATTCTTCGAATCATCTGACATTCCCTAATGAATCTAACTGACCCAGACACAAATGTATAACATACAGGTCAATCTAAATTACATCTGGTCTCAGATATCCCGCTGGCCAAAAGTTCTCTGTGAAGGAATGAATAAAACTCCACAGATACGAACAATACTGAGAGGAATTGTCCGAAAAATTCTGAACTATGTCAATGAGCAAGTAGATAAGATGACTGTTTCCATGTCCCCTCTGAAAAAACGTAAGCTAGAAGACAAGGCCAACCCAGATAAGAAAAAGCTCAAACTTACTTGTGAAGGCTGTGAGATTGATGCCCCTGGCCAAAGAGCCCATATGGGTTTCGGTGGGTGCTTAAATGAAGAGAACTCACTTGGTTACTCAGACGCTATAGTCATTCCTTAATTATTTCAGGTTGAGTTTTCCATGTACCCGTTCAGTGGAATATACACACCTGACATGGTACCATTCCATAGGCAAATTGCAGATTATAGAATTGTTAACATGTACTATTGTAATAATGCATTTAATAACAGAGTTGTACTTCATGGAGATGTTATTGTTCAAGTAGAAATGATGTATATATTGAATAACACAAAATTCTATGTTATTTATGCATTCTCAGATTTCTGTTTTGTGTATTATGTACCACTTAGTGTTCCACGCCATGTGCTGGAACAATATGAAAAGGACAAAATGAAAGTTGCAAGACTGTTTAAAATCTAATATGTATTGTATATATGTTCAGCATCAAATATTGTTGTTTACTATGATTTCAAGGAATGAATAAACATAGTTAAACTCACTTAATCTTTGTTTGATTTGTAGTTAGTAGAAAAACACTATAATGCCCTTTCATCGACATGTCCACACCCTCACACCGACTATTTTAATAGTTAGTTTCACACCTGCACCCAGTATTTTACTTAATATTTTACTTAGTGCGGTGTTGTATATATTAAAAGGTCATAATGGTCTTTTCCTAGTCTCCCACTTATACTTCTAATATAGATGGTGCGGTGCGGTATGACTATATATCTATTGTCCCTTATAAAGTACTTATTCTTATATAAAAGTACTTCCCTTCGGTTTTCATTAGCGTATAATACTCTGCTATCTTTGAAGACTGGACTCCCCCGAAGGGGTGCGGTGTAGGGTGTGGTATTATCATTATGCTTACCGGTAAATGGTACTGATGATCAGCACACGTCTGCTTTAGAGTTGATAGAGAACAAGAGTTATTACACTTCAAGTGAATTCTTGCCAGATAACAAAATAAACATGAATTTTCAAAACTGCTGCATGATACAATAGTGATAAATAGTTTCTCCGGAATAGATCAAATATTTGTTTTAAGTGCAGTGTTTAATCAAACCATAAAATCCTATTACCCACCGCAAAACTTCTCAGATTACACATCAGAAGGTATTGAGTGATAGGTAGAGGATGTAGAGATATGGCACCAGAACTGAGCATGATGTGGATGCAGATGACCTTGCAAAAGTCACAGTTGCAGCCAAATCACTTTGTTCCGCTTGTTCTAAGTTCAAAAATTAGAAGAACTCTTGAAAGTGCTCGGTCAACATCAATGACATAAATGTTTCTGTACTACCAGTAGACGCCAGTGTTATACATTTTAATTGTAACAACCCTTGCGATATGCAATGGCACTGAAACATCAGTGAACTAGAAAATGCTTTTGTAAAAAAGCGCATGTCTCCCCCAATGCAAAGTCCTATAGGCAAGAAGTCAATAGGAGTCAGGAGCGTAGGTCAAAGAGACACTGATGGTTGGCTGCAATAGGGATCATCTACTTGGCATGTCCAGTCATCCCACTAAATTTCAACACTCTTGGCCTAGTGGTTCTCAAGTCACTGTTCAGGGTCATGCGACCTTGACCTTTGATCAAGTGACCTCAAAATAAATAGTGGTCATCTACTCTGCATGTCCAATCATCCTATTAAGTTTCAACATTCTAGGTCAAGTGGTTCTCAAGTTATTTCCAAAAAATGATTTTACATGAAACAGGTCACTGTGACCTTGATCTTTAATAGACTGACCCCAAAATCTATAGGGGTCATCTACTCTGCATGTTCAATCATCCTATGAAGTTTCAACATTCTGGGTTGACAGGTTCTTAAGTTATTGATTGGAAATGGTTTTCCATGTTCAGGCCCCCGGACCTTGACCTTTAACAGAGTGACCCCAAAATCGTTAGGGGTCATCTACTCTGCATGACCAATCATCCTATGAAGTTTCATCATTCTGGGTCAAGTGGTTCTCTAGTTACTGACCGGAAATGGTTTTCAATGTTCGGGCCCCTGTGACCTTGACCTTTAACAGAGTGACCCCAAAATGGTTAGGGGTCATCTACTCTGCATGGCCAATCATACTATGACGTTTCAACATTCTGGGTCAAGTGGTTCTCTAGTTATTGATCGGAAATGATTATCAATGTTCAGGCCCCTGTGACCTTGACCTTTGATGGAGTGATCCCAAAATCAATAGGGGTCATCTACTCTTCATGACCAATCATCCTATGAAGTTTCAACATTCTGGGTCAAGTGGTTCTCTAGTTACTGATCGAAAAATGATTATCAATGTTCAGGCCCCTGTGACCTTGACCTTTGACGGAGTGACCCCAAAATCAAAAGGGGTCATTTTCTCTTCATGACCAATCATCCTATGAAGATTCAACATTCTGGGTTAAGTGGTTCTCTAGTTATTGATCGGAAATGGTTTTCAATGTTCAGGCCCCTGTGACCTTGACCTTTGACGGAGTGACCCCAAAATCAATAGGGGTCATCTTCTCTTCATGATCAATCATCCTATGAAGTTTCAACATTCTGGGTCAAGTGGTTCTCTAGTTATTGATCGGAAATTGTTTTCAATGTTCAGGCCCCTGTGACCTTGACCTTTGATGCAGTAACCCCAAAATCAATAGGGGTCATCTACTCTTCATGACCAATCATCCTATGAAGTTTCAACATTCTGTGTCAAGTGGTTCTCTAGTTATTGATCGGAAATGGTTTTCAATGTTCAGACCCCTGTGACCTTGACCTTTGACAGAGTGACCCTAAAAACAATTGGGGTCGTCTACTCCAGCAGCCCTAGAACCCTATGACGTTTGAAGGTTCTAGGTCAAATGGTTCTCCAGTTATTGCTCGGAAATGAAGTGTGATGTACGGACGATGGACGGACAGGGCAAAAACAATATGAACAATATGTCTCCCCCAGAGGTGGGGAGACATAATTACCATTTATTCTTTGGGAAAGTAACCATTGAAATACCATTTTTATTCACATATACATTATAATGCAATCATTGAAAAACCATCAAAACACCACTGAAACACCATCGAAAAACCATTGAAATGGGCCGAAATATGCAAATAAGCTCTCTTTAAAAAAATGAAATTTCAATGACATCTAATGAAAATCAATGGTAAATCAATGAATATAAATGGTACTTTAATGATATCTTAGAATGAAATTCAGTGGTGAATAATGCACTGCATGGACAGCATTCTTTATTGCAGGCAATTAGGAGACACTGGACAGATGACTATTCTGACAGGTGGCCTACCCTTGCAACTTTTAATACAGACCCTGTCTTTCAGTGGATATTCATTTATCAAGTGACTTAAATCTTTGCCTTAGGTAAATATATACATGATAAATCTTGCAATGTTGCTTTTAACTGGATGTTGATGTCATGTGTAAAATAGGAGATGTGCAAGTTTACATTATGATAAAGATTCTAGGTGAGTCACATGGTGAAAATGTGCATTTTGTCACTATTTATAGGGCCATAATTCTGGGAATAGGCAGTTGAGCCACAAAAAATAGGAGATGCCCAAGTTTATATCATGTTAAAGACTCATGCAAGGTTTCAAGGTTTATATGAAATTCTTTTTGAGGTAGGTGCATCATCAAAAGATGAAAATGTGCATTTTTCACTATTTCAGGGGCCACAACTTTGGAAATTGGGAGGGGTGTGTGGTGCCATCTGGAAAATAGAATGTGCACAAGGTCAAGGTCATATCATAATAAAGACTCCTGCAAGTTTCTATATCAAATACTTTTTGAGCTTAGTGCGCCATACGACGAAATGTGCACTTTTGACTATTTCAGGGGCCATAACTCTTGGTAGTAGTGACAAGACAGCTGAAATTGGTACAAATACAAAAAACGTTCAACTGATTCTGCTTCAGAGGCAGAGCCTGAGAAGACCAGTGTAATAATATTTTCACTGAGAAACTTGACTCAGCATTTATGGAGACTGAAAAAGCTGTCCATCTTTTAACAAGTGTTTCGGGTGAGGGGTTGGGCAAAATTCCAGGGGGCACTAAAGAAAATTGATACATTTTAGTAAATAACAAACACAATTTTGACAAGCGTTCCCGTAGGGAAAAAAAAACAGTTTTTCTGACGATTGTGGCATCTGGAACACTGAAAGTGGTACCTCTCCCAAGACATTCTATCTTTTAGGCAGCAGTAATAGTGACCAGTCCATCATTTACAAAAAAAATAACCTCCTCTGTAAGTTAACCCGCATCCAGCGGTAAAGGGAAAACAGTATTCTACCTATTAATCCTCAGTCTGACATATTCCAGATTGTAGCGATTCACAGGTATTATACTTTTTTGGAGCTGGACACCAATTATAAGACAAGAAGGCCATGAAGGCCCTATATTGCTCACCTGACTTATTGACCTAAAGATCATCAAGATAGTTTCATTAAGATATGGTCATAAATGTGGCCTCTTAAGTGTTAACTAACTTTTCCTTTGACTTGACCTGTTGACCTAGTTTTTGACCCCATATGACCCAGATTCGAACTTGACCTAAAGATCATCAAGATTAACATTCTGACTAAGTTTTATGAAGATACAGTCATAAATGTGGCCTGTAGAGTGTTAACAAGCTTTTCCTTTGATTTGACCCAGTGACCTAGTTCTTGACCCAACATGACCCAGATTCGAACTTGACCTAAAGATCATCAAGATTAACATTCTGACTAATTTACATAAAGATACAGTCGTAAATGTGGCCTCTAGAGTGTTAACAAGCTTTTCCTTTGATTTGACACGGTGACCTAGTTTTTGACCCCACCTGACCCAGATTTGAACATGACCTACAGATCATCAAGATTAACATTCTGACCAAGTTTCATTAAGATACGGTCATAAAAGTGGCCTTAAGAGTTGTCTCCAAAGACAATCATGGTCACTAGTAAATGAGACACAACTGAAAACTGTTATGCCCACACAGGCTTTAAACATGAAACACAATTGACCCTGGATGTTTCCAATGATGAAGTCGAGGACACTCCTATCGCAAGACTTGTAGAAATGTTCAGATCGGGCTTGCAGTTTCAAACAAGAAGTCATTTAAAGTTTCCACTATAATACATTATAGGGAAAAGTGACCATACCCTCTGGTGGCCATGTTCTTTGACGAATCAAAATAATTTGAACAATCTTGGTAGAGATATTGGGAAAAGTGACCATGCCCTCTGGCGGCCATGTTTTTGGAGAAACAAAATAATTTGAACAATCTTACTAGAGGGTCTCACAAGGACCATTTGTGTAAAATCATTCTAAAATTGGGCTAGCAGCTTCACACAAGAAGATGTTTGAAGTTTCTACTATATACATATAGGGAAAAGTGACCACGCACTCTGGCAGCCATGTTTTTTGATGATCAAAATAATTTGAACAATCTTGGTAGAGGGTCACACAAGGACCACTTGTGTAAAATTATTCTAAAACAGAAGATATTTAAAGTTTCCACTATATACATATAGGGAAAAGTGACCACACCCTCTAGCGTCCATGTTTTTTAATGAAACAAAATAATTTAAACAATCTTAGTAGAGGGTGACATAAGGACCATTTGTGTGAAATTATTTCAAAATTGGACCTTGGGTTTAGGAGATGTCATTTAAAGTTTTTTTTCTATTTTTAGCTCAGGCAGTCACTATGTGCAACCAAACATAACCGTTTGAACAACTTTGGTAGAAGACCACGCAAGGAACATCATGGCCCAGTTTCACCAAAATCCACTTACTGGTTTTGGAGGAGATGTCATTTAAACACAAATGTTGATGACGGCCGGCAACCTGACGGACACATGCACAACGGACACAGCGTGATCAAAATACCTCAACCATGAGCATTATGTGCTCATGTGAGCTAAGAAGGACAAACCAAAGAGACTGACTCCCCTTTGATTTTTAGGTTTAAATATATAATTGGGCTTAAACATGGGACTTAACATTATCACTTCTGAAAAAAATTCAATCCAAATGTGCAGAACTACCTTAAACACAGATGTTGATGACAGCCGGCAACTTGACAGACACATGCACGACGGACACAGCGTGATCAAAATACCTCAACCATGAGCATTATGTGCTCATGTGAGCTAAGAAGGACAAACCAAAGAGACTGACTACCCTTTGATTTTTAGGTTTAAATATATAATGGGGCTTAAACATGGGACTTAACATTATCACTTCTGATCAAGTGTGCAAAATGTTAAGTCAATCTAAATAATCCGTCTGCAAAATGACCATAATGGTATTTTACGATATTGCTTGAAGATTGACTCGTGATTTATTTTTATATGGGTCTTGATAAGCATTTAACCATATAGTCTGATAAATTATTATATAATATTCTATCATACATGCAGCGTTTAAGATAAAATGCAGCGTAAAAAACTAAAATGGCCATTTTCGTAAAGTAAAAAGTATACCTAAAGCTGTTATTAAAATCATTTCATTTTATATATTACGTATTTTAATCGTGCAGAAAAGTGGACAATTTTCCATACTAATTAACAGAAAAACCAGAAGATGCTTTTGTAAAAAAGTGCATGTCTCCCCCAATGCATAGTCGTACAGGCAAAAAGTCAATAGGGAACAGGAGGGAAAGTCAAAGAGACATTAAGTGACCCCAAAATCAATAGAGTTCATTTACTTTGCATGTCCAATCATCCTATTAAGTTTCAACATTCTGGGTCAAGTGGTTTTCAAGTTCTTGATTGGAAAGTGTTTTCTATGTTCAGCCCCCTGTGAACTTGACCTTTGATGGAGTGACCCCAAAAATAATAGGGGCCATGCATCTACTGTGTAAGTGCTATCACCCTATGAAGTTTGAAGGTTCTAGGTCAAAGTGTTCTCCAGTTATTGACCAAAAATGGATTTCCATTTTATGTCCACTGTAACTGACCCTTAATAGGCTGACCCCAAAATCAATAGAGGTCATCTACTCTGTATGTCCAATCATCCTATGAAATTTCAACATCCTGGGTCAAGTTGTTCTCAAGTTACTGTCAGGATTTTACATGTCCCGGCACCTGTGACCTTGACCTTTAATAGTGACCCAAAAATCAATAGGGGTTATCTACTGTGCATGTTCAATCATGCTATGAAGTTTTAACATTCTTGGTCAAATGGTTCTCAAGTTACTGACTAGAAAAGGTTTTCTATCTTCAGGCCCCTGTGATCTTGACCTTTAACAGTGACCCCAAAATCAATAGAGGTCATCTACTCTGCATGACAATCATCCTATTAAGTTTCAACATTCTGGGTCAAGTGGTTCTCAAGTTACTGACTGGAAAGAGTTATCCATGTTCCGAGCACCTGTGACCTTGATCTTTGACAGACTGATCAGCTAAAAAGTAGGGGTTGTCTACTCCAGCAGCCCTTCCACCCTATGAAGTTTGAAGGTTTTAAGTCAAATGGTTCTCCAGTTATTGAAATGAAGTTTGACGTAAGGAGGAATGGCTGGACGGAAGGACGGACAGGGCAAAACAATATGTCTCCCCCTGAGGTGGGGGGTGGCGGGAGACATAAAGATTTCAGTACACATGATAAATAAATGAACTAATAGACAACATAAAAACTATATTGATACATAAAAGTATGTATTTTAATTGTGGGTACAAATGGACATTTCATCTCTTTCATTAAATCTTTTTTCACAATGTCCATAGTTTAAATGCATATTCTCTAATATATATATTGTATATCTAGTAAGTATTAATTCTTGTAACTATAGATGCAAATAAGGCTTAGATATATGAAAATTGATTAAAATTTCATGTTTCAATATTTGTCTAGTAAGGGGACATTTTTATTATAATTTTTTTTTTTTTGGTCTTGTTTTTTTTCTACTCTATTTGCCAGCAGAATAGATAAAGATCACTAGTGTACTAACTGGCTGAAAAAATTGTTTGATTGGTATAATTGCTGTAATGATTACACAGACGTCATTTACTCAGTGTGACAATTTTGAGAACCTACGAGAAAACGGTTGAACATTTCCTACTCGTAATTATCTTAGGAACAGTATAAACTTCTCCAGAAAGCTGACCATATTACTTTTCAAAAATGGCCCTGGTAGGATCCAGTCATTTCGTATGCCTTCAGAAGACTTTCAAAGTCGAATGCAGTTTCTGCATCAGATGTGCGACTGTGGTAAGAATCTGACATCATAAAGGCTTAAACGCCATTACTAAGATAGTGAGAAGCAAAGGGTGCAACTACATGGTGCTACATATCGGGAACAACAATACTGAGTCAAAGATTGCAAACCATCCTGAGCTCAATCAGAAATGTCCTTTGAGGGTTGCCAGAGAAATTGTGGAAGAAATGAAGGCACTTAGCTTCGATCTGAAAGCTGCAGTTGGGCCCTGGTAGACCTGTGAGAACCGAGATCCCTTTTTCACCCAACTTTAAGGCCAAACTCCATGTTAAATGGAGTTAAAGATGTGAAGTCTGTGATAAGCACGTAAAGCCCAACTGCTTGGAAATGAATGGGGTTCATCTCGACGCCAGGGGCAATGCTCAGCTTTGTAAGCTGATTTTAGCTGTCATGAAAGGAAATAAAAGTCCATTTAAGGGCCATCAAGAAGCTCAAAAGAAGTTCCTTTCAATATTGTCACTGTTCACTATTAGTATAGTAGAAGTATAGTAGTAAAGTTGGATAAGGTACATAAGGTACATATATGTAGCACAAAGTATTTACAGAAAAGAGATACCAGGCAGTTTTGAAAGATTTCCTTCCCAGTATTGTTGCAATGTGGTGTATTCCCCTGTAACAAGAGGGTCATGATGACCCTGGATCGCTCACCTGAGTAATATGAGCTACATGTTTCAAATGTCAAACTGATGCTAGATGAATAATGAGAAAGTCAGTATGTCAAATTCATGGTCAATGAAATTCAGCTTTATGATCTATGTGCAAAACTGTTTACGACATCCAAATTTCAAGGTTGTATCTTAAAGAACAACAGGGCTATGATGACCCCGAACAGCTCACCTGAGTAATATGAGCCACATGTTTCAAATGGCAAACTGACACTAAAATATTATAAAGTAGGTCAGCAGGTCACATTCATGGTCACTGAAAGACAGTTTTAAGATTGGTATGCAAAATTGTACTGTCATGAAAATTTCAAGGCTGTATCTTAAAAAAAAGAAAGTAGGTCAGTAGGTCAAGGTCACAGTCAAGTGATCCCTAGTCGCTTGGGTCATCAGGTAATTGTAATTAAGCAGTCTACGAAATATGACCTGATAATTTTTGAAGTATTTTTTTTCCTATATAACTCATATCAAGTGACCCCTGGGGCGCCTCTTTTCACCCCAGGGGCATAATTTGAACAAACTTGTTAGAAATCCACCAGGCAATGTTACACAACTATCAAATGTCTAGGCCTTGAACTTTCAGACAAGAAGACAATAAGATGATGTTACAAGCCAAATATCAAGGCACTACGCCTTGTGGTTTTGGACAAGAAGATTTATCAAGTTTTTCCTTTTGGTTAGAATGGCAACCAGAGTTCTGCATGGAATTCTATTCTTTGAACAACTTTTAAAGGGGACCATCCATGGAACATCCCTGTGAAGTTTCATCAAAATTAGCCTGTGGGTTTAGGAGATGTTTTTTAAAAGAAAGTGTGGACGGACGGACGCTGGACGCCGAGCAACCACAATAGCTCACCCTAAGCACTTTGTGAAAGAAAGTAGGTCAGTAGGCCAAGGTCACAGTAAAGTGACATCATATTACTTGGGGTCATCAGCTAGTAATTATTAAACAGTCTTGGAAATAGGATCAGATAATTTTTGAGTATTTTTTCCTATATCACTGTGACCCCGGGGTGGGGCCTCTTTTAACCCCAGGGGTATAATTTGAACAATTTTGATAGAGGACTACTAGGCAATGCATCATGCCAAATATCAAAAGCCTAGGTCTTGTGGTGTCAGACAAGAAAGTTTTTAAATTTTTTTCCTATATAAGTCTATAGAAAACTTGGGACCCCTAGGGCAGGGCCTCTTTTCACCCAAGGGATACAATTTGAACAAATCTGGTTAAGGACCATAGGACAATTAAATATCAATGGCCTATCTATGTCTTGTGGTTTCAGACAAGAATTTTTTTTTAAATTTTTTGCCTATATAAGTCTATGTAAAACTTGGGATCTCGGGGCGGGGCCATCTTAGACACTGAGGGGATAACTTGAACAATCTTGTTAGCGGACCACTTGATAATCATACATACCAAATATCAAAACCCTAGGCCATGTGGTTTTCTACAAAAAGATTTTCAAAGTTTTCCCTATATAAGTCTATATAAACCTTGCGACCCCTGGGGTGGGGACGGGGGCCATATTTGACCCTCGGGGATAATTTGAATAATACTGGAGAGGACCACTTGATGATGCTACATACCAAATAGCAAAGCCCTAGGCCCTGTGGTTCTGGACAAGATTTTTTTCCCCTTTCTGTTGCCATAGCCACCAGAGTTCTGCATGGAATTCAATTCTTTGAATAATTTTGAAAGGGGGCCACCCAAGGATCATTCCTGTGAAGTTTGGTGTAATTCTGCCCAGTGCTTTTTAAGTAGAAGATCTTTTTAGAAAATACTGACGGACACACGACGCATGACGGACACTGAGGGTTCACAAAAGCTCGCCATGAGCCTTTGGCTCAGGTGAGCTAAAAAAAATATGTTGTGAAGTTTCATCAAAATTGGCCTAGTGGTTTAGGAGGAGATGTTGTTTAAAGTAAAGTGTGGACGGACAAACCCTGAACGGACACCGGATGGTGAGCGATCAAAATAGCTCACCCTAGGCACTTTAGTTCAGGCGAGGTAAAAATGAAAATCCACAATCTGGACGTTAGAAGATCGTAGTGACCAAATAAACATCTCAGTGAACATGGTGTCATAGAATGACAAATTTGGTAGGTCAACAGTTTGAACTAATGGCAAAACACCATGTATTATTCTGTATATATGGACAAACAAATTATGGACTAACAGAAATTGTGCTGTGAAGGTCATACTGTTTTAGACATTGACAATATGTTCAACCTATGTGATATGCACTTGCCTTTTACGTCTAACAAGTAACTGTTGTTATAAATACCACCAGTCAACCTCCATTGTTTGTTGGCCCAATGTACATACATGACAACAGCAATTTTGAATCATACTGCCACTTTTTCCATCATCTTAAAATGAAGGTCATTGACACAACATGGAATAAACTAGTTATAAGCAGTGATGATGAACATGCTCTGGTCAAAGCAGTAACAACTGTTTTTCCAGAAGCAACCCATGTCCTCTGTACCAGACATCTGAAGGAAAGATACGAGCAATTAATGCTCACTGATGACACCATGAACTGAAGGGACCTAACAAAATTTTGACAGTGACAAGAATGGAAATTTCAGAAAACATTGTCATATATATATATATTACTTCAGGGTCAGGCTTCAACTACACTTAAATACACTAGCTAGAAATGAACAGTTGATATAAAAGGAACTAACTGTCACGGTGAAAATGTCAGGCAGTGACAAAGCTCATTTAACTGTCTGGCCTACAGAACGAAACTGAAACCTGCCGTAGTATCTAAGAGGAAGACAATGCCAAGAGAAAAGCTTCCTTCCGATACTGTGGTGTTCATTTGGGGAAATGGTTGGGTAGATGAATTTGTACTCATGAGGTGGATTGAGGAAGTCTGGTTCAAGTGTCCTGGTACTATGCTGAATAAGAAATTGTTGTTAGTGTGGGACATGTTCAGAGCTACCTTGTTGACAGAGTGAAGGATAAACTGAAATTGCATCATACATTTATTTATGTATTAGCAATAACGTCCAAACCCGGAAAATGATTAGTTAGTTTTCCATTGAGAAAATCACTTTTTTCCATATGGTACAGCTCTACTAGTTCATACTTGTAACAAATCATGTCCAATCAGTAAATAAGAGTATTTTGTATCAGAACTAGATATGGATTAATTTTTCTTTAATGTAAACCATACTTAAAAAGATGATATATAACATTTAGGTAAGGATTGATAACCAGCCAGTTTGGACCAATATCTACATGGTTATGGCCTTTGGATTAATTAACAGTGTCTGCTTTCTAACTTTAGTAGTTCTAATCAAATATTCACTTAACTTGGGTTATAGCCCCTGAATTTCAAAAATAGCAAAAATTGACAATTGCCAAATAATAACTTATTACACTCAAAACCCATTATAGCGCTACTCGATATACACCATCAGAGGGCAACAACGTTCAGCGGACGAAGCTGCAGCAGGAATTATCTAGCGGAATTATGGAAGATAATCCAGGAGCATGATTTGAGTGCGGAGAAGATTTACAACTGTGATGAGACAGCTCTGTATTTCAAGATGCTCCCTGACAAAACTCTTGCTTATAAATCAGACCAGCAGAAGACTTTAGGGTTTAAGCAAGTGAAAGATCGCATCACTGTCTTGTTATGCTGTAACATGGCAGGGACGCATAAACTTGCTCCCCGTAGTTATTGGCAAGTTTGGGAAGCCGAGATGCTTTCATCATGTCAACATGAAACGTCTTCCTGCGCTATAGGTGTACACAAAAAATACATGGATGACTTCTGTAATTTTCGAGGACTGGTTTCATGAGGAGTTAGTGCCCTCGGTCAGGAAATACCTGCGCCTTAATAAAAAGGAAGCGAAGGCCATTCTTCTCATGGACCACTGTCCTGCCCACCCAGGAGTTGAGTCACTGACTTCTGGACAAGAAGATCAAGGCTGTATTCTTACCAAAGAATACAACATCAAAGCTACAGCCTCTAGACCAGGGGATAATTGCCACACTTAAGCGCAACTACCAGCGTAATCAATCAGGCATGGTTAACAGCAAAATGTTTGATTACCTGCGTCAGTTGAATTTGATGGAGGCAACTCATCTCTTCGGAACATCCTGGAGTGATGTCACTAAAAAGACGATCATCGGGTGTTGGAGGAAGGGATTAGGTCCAGCATTTGAGAAGGATGGAGAGGACAGCTCAGACAACGAGGATTTAGGGATTTCGGAGCGAAGGGCCATGGACAACGCTATGTTTTGCGAGGAGGATCTGTAGAGTGCCAGGCAGGTTTTTGGACAGGACCTCGACGACGAAACCTTGCAGAATTGGATCACAGTGGACGACGATGGACCAACGTATCAGCGACTGACAGATGAGGAGATCATCGTGAGTGCGAGGAATGAACCAACCATCACCGAGGAAGAAGATGAGGAGCACGAGTCCATCGTGTATGAACCACCTCCAGCAATTTCTAAAATGTTGCAATCCTTGGATACTATGATGCACTGGATTGAAACATCAGAGCGTGGCACAGTATCCAAGGTCACGCAAGTCAGAAATCTCATGCACGATGCCATAGCCGATGCAAGAGAGAAGGCTTTGCAGTGAAGACTGACAGATTTCTTCACCAGAGACCACAGGAATGACGACTAGACTGCTGCAAACGACAGTGAATTAACAATTTTCTATCTAATTTATCGATTTTCTTCATGTTTTCAAAATTAAATTTTTAAAGACTGTCCACGTGTTTAAGTTATATTAAACCGTATTGCAATTGCATTGCATATGTAATTTTCACGAACGTGCACTCCTCACACAGCGTTATATGTTTACTTACGGGTTACACAATTCCAACTTTCTTTTAGAATCACGATGAAATGAGAAGCTGACACAGCGTTATAATTCTTTTAATGTGTTTTTCAGTAGCATTTAAGGTAAATAAATGTCCCGTTTATACATAAATTTCTTATGTAACATAAAACAGCCTTCAAAATATGCCTAATACATTACCGGTGGGTGGAGTATTGCATATACCGTATATACGTCCAACCCACATTATAAATTTAATCCTGCTAGATCCGTGGGTCTCTGACCTTGGACCCCGACGACTGCGTTATAATGGGGTCCCAGTGTATATAATAAGCAATTCTTCTCTAAATGATATGCAAACTTAGTCAGATAGCAGATTTCTTTAAAATGCTTATTTTGTGACACTTTGGCACACTTGCTTCTCATAAGTTAACAATGGAAAGTCAATCTGAGACAAGACTTGTAAGATGGAAACAAGATGGAAACAAATTATTTTCCAAATATTAAATTAAATGCCATATTCCAGCTGCATTCTATGTTTACCTCCTGGATTCTGCTAGTATGAAAGAAGCTCCACTGCCTTAAGACAACTTAAGACTTGGACCAAATTGACAATGAAGGACAATCGGCTTACTGGTTTCAACCAAGAAAACTTATTTTTTAAGTCCAGAAGGGGCAATAATTCTTGCAAAAAGCAGGATGGAGATATGTTTCTTGCTGTACAGGGTCAGTTTCAAAGTAACAGCTTTGATAGTTTAGGAGAAAAGCTGACCTAAACATAAAACTTAACCAGGCAACGCCGGCGCCAATCAAGTGATGACAATAACTATCATTTTTTTTTCAAAAAATCAGATTAGCTAAAAATGGCACCACATTACACCTAATGATAATTTGAAAAGTCTTCATTTAAGTGATTCTCCCCGACTTGTGATTCTTGAATATTGAAGTGAAACAAAGTTATACTTTATAAATCACATATCTGTTACCTTTTTAATGTCTTTAAAACAACATTTAAATAACCAGAAACCACAGGAAATCACTTTTAACTGGGTGAGGTGCCCACAGATCCCCTCTCTCCCCGCCACACACACTGGCGTGGCTAAAGGCTCATAATGTTGCCTGTTTCTGATAATTTTAATTATCCTATACATTAATATTACAGTTATTGATCCATTACTCTTTTGTATTTGGAGATCACTGTAATCTTGATTTTTGATCTACTAATCCCAAAATATCTCTGTAGGTATTCCCTTAGTCTTTAATGATTGGAAACCAAAATGTCTAACAAGCTTACCCCTTCATAAGTTGAACATTTTTTTAGATTTTTCAATTTAATTAAGATCAATATTTTCTATATGAACAAAATATTTTATAAGCATTTACATCATGTGAGTATGTTTATCATTTGATATTTAGTTCCTGTGCATATTATTGATATCATTTATTTGTGACATGTTTAACATACAATTATTACATTTTTTTCTTTCATAAAAAAAGAAGACCATGGTGGCCCTACATAACTAACAAGTTCTACAAAAAAAAAATTATTTTAGTGTTCATTACTTATAAAACATTACTACTGGACACTTTTTTTTAATACACAGTTGAATACTCAAATTGACTTCAGTACCCCAGCTTGGAAATAGTTTCCAAATTTGTTCTTTTGTTTCTTTGTTTTGAGTTTAGTGTGGTATTTCAGCAGTATTTTGGGTTATGTTAACTAACCAGTATTCCTGGATTGTGTAGCAGTACTTACCTGTTTTCCACAACTAACTACCTACTTCTCAACATGGATCAGAGGTAAAGGACTATGATTTCAGACACAATGTCTTTTTCAAATTATCATAGAACATATTCCTTGCTCAGGATCAGCCCTATGATACGTAGGTTTGCATTTCCCTAATTCAGCTAAGAAGACTGGATTACTCCAAACTGGAAGCAAAATTTGCATATTTTGGCCGAGAGAAACACAGAAAATCATGTGCATCAAGTCAGCATCCAAAAATGTCATTATTAACATTATTTTGGTATCTTCTGTTTCTATTATATAGCAAAAATGCTCGGAGTTCATCACTGGCAGGTATTTTTAGGGACTCAATATACTGATATGGTTTCATAGTCTGACTGTATCAAACAGTTTTGCTTAATTTGTAAAAATGTAGTGAAAAAAATCCAAAAACAAATAATAAAACAAAAAACAACAAACAACTGTACGAGTATAAAAAAAAACTAACAGAAGTACACAAAAGCAGGTAAATACAATTTTTTTGTTGGGTTTAATGTCACACCGACATAATTATAGGTCATATGGCGACTTTCCAGCTTTGATGGTGAAGGAAGATCCCAGGTGCCCCTCCGTGCATTATTTCATCACGAGCGGGCACCGGGGTAGAACCACTGATCTTCAGTAAGCCAGCTGGATGGCTTCCTCACATGAAGAATTCAGCCCCTCGAGTGAGGGTTGAACCAACGTCCACGAGGGGCAAGTGATTTGAAGTCAGCGACCTTAACCACTCAGCCACGGAGGCCCGCCCCCCCCCAGGTGAAAACAAGAAATTAAAGCCATAAAGAGGTATCCCTATGATAATCATCAGATTCAACCTCAAAGCTGCTACTACCTCAGCTGCATTATAATTATTATGCATTTAGTGCCTAGAAACAGAAATCCCTTCCTGAAGGGTAGCTTTTAAACACCATCATATTTTTTCCAAAATCCTTAATTTACAATACATTTTCCTCATTTTACCAGTACTAAAATAACAATATTTATGCGCCAAAAAAATCTCACCTCATGGGAAATCTTATACCTCCCTGGAAGTTTATTCCCTTAGTAACCCTCCAACTGATGTTAATGCATTTTCTTAGAAGCCAAGTTATTTGGTAAGAATAATAATTACTTGGTCTGTTTTTGGAACTGTCTTTCCCAATCTTTTTGTCTGTCTGTCTGTCTGTCTGTTTGGTTATTGACTTCATATGAATGCATCCTTAATGTAATATATTCAATGTGTGGAAGGCGTCAGTTCTAGAGAAATTCCCTCTACTACTGTCAATAACCTTGTCTCATCTTATATCTTGATGCTAACCACCCTTTTATTGCAAGTGATTCATCTGACTTCATTTGAATTTTGTTCCTACAGTAGAATATGTACATTATAGATTTACAAAGCAAAATAGACTTTGTAGCATCATCATTCATTGTTAAATTTTACCTCCCCCACCCCCCTCCATCTCTAGCTAAGTAGATTGCAGTCATGATAAATGTAGTCATTGCAAAGGGAGTAACAAGGATTCGACCCAGGAGCCTTTGCTCTTAGGAAAGCGACCTTGCTCTCTCAACCAATGCATGCAACAGGCGGACTGCAATCATGATAAAATGCACCACATTGGGAGTAGCAAGGAATCGACCAGGAGCCTTCGCTCCATAGAAAGCGACCTACTCTCTCAACCAATGTGTTTTGGTGTTTGACAGGCACATGTTGTATCTACATTCTGAAACAACACTGTCAGTGGTCGTGTATGAGCAACTCAACATCAAAAGCACAGTCAAACCCTCCAGCAAGACGGGCTTTACATTTCTGAGAGGCATGATAGTGACCACAGTAAAAATCATCCTTTTCTCACCACTGTAATTGCTTTCTATTTGGATATGCATGTTTATGCCTCCCAACTCAAATGCGAGATACAAAATCACAATTTTGCTTTTTAACTCATAATGGAACATACTCTTCTGCGGATTATTACACTGTTACCTTTAGATGTAATAGAAATTGCTTGTTACTTAAAATATGAAATGTAACAGCATAATATATTTATAAATACTGAAAAGAAGGTACAAGTATCTGTACTTAGTAGTTAGCACCAAAAACATATCCATGGCATGGTCACCATTCAAAATAACAAATCTTAATTTTGGCATTTTTTTTCTTTGCACCTTTAAAGGCAGGAATTAGTGAAAAAGTAATATTTTGGAAATAACAATTTGCATGTTTGTCAATCTGAATGATCATCAAGGATAATTTAATATATGCTGAATTACAGTTACTATTTCACAGATATGAAATAATTTCTTATGTAACCCCATGTAACAATGCAACTGTTGTCCCCTACCTATCTTTAATAAATACTGACCTTACCCTTATAGGCCTCAATTATTGACCAAGCAACTTGGCTTCACCAAGAAAATTTATGTAACATCACTTCTTTTAGAACCAGCAATTTCTGATAGGAATATTTTAAAGTTTGTGTCCTTTCATGGTCATCTTTATTAATGATAATTTAGAATAATAAAGCAATCAGAGTAATAGATCTCCCAAAGAACTAAGGTATGATCCTTTAGCCTGCTGGTGGCAAGTGATTCTGCCTTTGCCACAAGTGCAAACCAAAATTAGCCTCTGTACTGTCGCTATTCAGTCTATTATTAGAGAACAAGGCAGTCTGAATGACAGCTAAATCCCCCGCCACTGCTATGGATAGTGAAAGGGTAAACCTTTGATTTTAGCTGTGACCTTGACCTTGAACTGACATGGCTGACTCATGAATTCTGCACAACGTCTTGATGAGGTGATCATTTGACCCAAGTTTGATGAAAATCCTTCAAGGGGTTTAGGAGATACAGAGCTGAAACCTTTGACCTTCAGTTGTGACCTTGACCTTGAGTTGACATGGCTGACTCATGAGTTCCTGATGAGGTGATCATTTGACCCAAGTTTGATGAAAATCCTTCAAGGGGTTTAGGAGATACAGAGTGGACACCAAATGGAAGGCTCAAACCTTCTACCCTTAGTTGTGACCTTGACCTTGAGCTGGCATGGTTGACTCATAATTTCTGCACATCATTCTGATGAGGTAATCATTTGACCCAAGTTTTATAAAATTCCTTCAAGGGGTTTAGGTGATATAGAGCGGACACGAAATGGAAGGCTCAAACCTTTGACCTTCAGTTGTGACCTTGACCTTGAGCCGACATGGCTGACTCATAAGTTCTGCACATCGCCTTGATGAGGTGATCGTTTGACCCAAGTTTGATGAAAATCCTTCAAGGGGTTTAGGAGATATAGAGCAGACACAAAATGGAAGGCCCAAACCTTTGACCCTAAGTTGTGACCTTGACCTTGAGCCGGCATGACTGACTCATGGGTTCTGCACATCGTCTTGATGAGGTGATCATTTGACCCAAGTTTTATAAAATTCCTTCAAGGGGTTTAAGAGATATAGAGCGGACACAAAATGGAAGGCTCAAACCTTTGACCCTGAGTTGTGACCTTGACCTTGAGCTGGCATGGCTGACTCATGGGTTCTGCACATCGTCTTGATGAGGTGATCATTTGACCCAAGTTTTATAAAATTCCTTCAAGGGGTTTAGGAGATATAGAGCGGACACAAAATGGCAGGCTCAAACCTTTGACCTTGAGTTGTGACCTTGACCTTGAACCGACAAGGCTGACTCATGGGTTCTGCACATCGTCTTGATGAGGTGATCATTTGACCCAAGTTTGATGAAAATCCTTCAAGGAGTTTAGGAGATATGGAGCGGACACGAAAGTGTTAGGGACAGAAGGACAGACGGAAGGACTGACGGATGGAAGGACAGACGCAGACCATTCCTATAATCCCTCCGCCACGGCGGGGGATTAACAATCCTTTGATTAGTATGTGGTATGGCCCAAATTGAATAATGGACCAGTCCATTTTAGAAAGTTAGGAGGCTAAGGGTTAAAGTTTAAGTATCACTGGATCTTTTTTCATCTCTTTGGGAATATCACCCATACAGGTGGACATGGAAATTTGCATTGTAAATTATTTGGATTTTACCACATATTTCAAAATGTTAACTATCGTTTTTATAGCTTTCAAACATAAATCTTTGCATTTAAAAGAAAGTCATTTATCTGTCTCTGGTATTGCTGGCAATGAAAATCTACCAATAAATAAATTCTGCTAAGTTCCTTAACTACACTTAAACACCAGGGTAAAAGTATAAAAGGCAGACAAGCTCAGAAAATGTCTACTTGTCAGTTGAACACAGTGCTGTGAACAACAGAAAACTCATACATTTTTTCTTAATATCTCTACTTTTATTGAACTTTATTTTTTGAAATTTGGAACATATGTTCTCTAGTATGACAGAATTCAGTGTGTAAAATTTTGTAAATTTTTATCAAGTAATTACTGCCTTTCTGAAAAAAAGTTTTTTGTTGTCTGCTAGAAATTCAAATTTACCTCTACTTGCTAAAGCCAGCCCACATAAAGGTTATGGCCTCCCTTTCAGCCAATAACAGAATAGGGAAGTTTACATGAGTAACATCTTTATCTGACAGATGGCGGGAGATGAAAAAATAACTCCATTCAGCATTTAGATAAAGAAAAGAAATAAAATCTTCTGCTTTTTCTATAAACAAGCTAGATTTATTCCATAAATGATAATTCACTTTCTGATTTAACCTTCAAAATGTTGAGCACATATTATATCACATTTGTAATGAGATCATGTTTCATGAACTCTCAAAGAACCCAGTAAAATTCCATTACATGTGCATGCCTACAAGATCTTGACCATTTCCCGCCAGCATCAGTCTTCTGAATAAATGTTGAACAGTACACTTGTATTTGTTTCTTTCAACCACATCTGTGGATCAGGGACTCACACATACTATTCCATATGAATATAAAATGATAGAACCCTATTAGAGAACATTACATGGTATCAGAAGTGTTTTATTGGATTATTGTGACAGTATGGAATATTAATAAAAAATTGGATTACATAGTTTATAAACAATGGAAGGAATACCAACGCCAACTATTGACTGGAACTCATCTAATCTTGTTAATGAATGGGAAAAATTTGAAGAGCATGTGAAGCTAATTTTTCAAGGACCCCTGAGTGAAAAAACTGAAGAACAAAAGGTAAATTATCTGCTTCTATGGGTCGGTGCACGCGGAAGAGAAATCAAACAGACATGGGTTATCAGCAACGCTGAAGCCAAAAAACTGAACACGTTTTACAAAAGGTTCAAAAGTTACGTGCAACCGAAGCTGAACCCGATTTTTGCCAGGTATAAGTTTTTCAATGAAGTCCAGGGATCGGACTCATTCGACGCATTTCTAACCCGTCTACGAATAAGTGCAAGAGAGTGCCAATTCCACAACAACGATGAAATGATTCGGGACAGAATCGTTTTTGGCACGAACAGCGCCAAGGCAAGAGAGAAATTGATAAACGAAGGAGAGAAATTAACATTAGACAAAACTATTTCAATTATGCAAAACCTTGAATATTGCCAGGAACAACTGAAGGCAATTAACGCAAACAACATCGACGCAGTGAAGAAAAGACCCTCAAAACCAGACACGCAACCGTCACAACGCAGACGACAACAACAACCAAGGCGAAAACCACCGACGACGGCGAACTCCAAGTGTAGCTACTGCGGATACAATAAACACCAAAGACATGAACAATGTCCAGCTCGAAACGCTACTTGTAATAAATGTGGATTTAAAGATCATTTCGCACGCGTATGTAGAAACAAGTCAGTGCATGAATTGGATTTAAACGGATTAAATATGAGTGATAATAGTGATCAGGATACCTTCTTTGTTGACATGGTAAATACTTGTACATCTTCGAAAAATTTGTCTCCTCCAGAGCAAGCCTTTGTAGTTTTGTCCGTAGGCCCCTCCCAGACCCCACTGAAATTTAAAATAGACACAGGTAGCTCAGCTGATGTAATCCCAGTCAGCCATTTGAAAAACTTAAAATCAGTTACCCCTTAGAACCCCCTGATAATGGTTTAACCTCGTATACAGGTAACTCATTGCCAATTCGTGGCATGATTAGGTTAAATCTAGGTCACAACGGAGTCAGCTGTTTATCAGCTGTTTACATTGTAGAGAGCAACTCTGTTCCCCTGCTGAGTTTAAACACATGTCTTACACTAGGTCTGGTCAAGTTAACGTACTCTATCGATACTTGTGAACCCTTAGACAAGAGCAAAATGATGACTCTATATGGCGACCTATTTAAAGGGGTGGGGACCATGCCCGGGGAAGCTAGTTTGCATATTAGACCGGACGCCACACCGGTTATCAACCCCCCTAGAAGAGTTCCTGAAGCCCTGAGAGAGAAATTAAAGCAAGAGCTAAATCGCATGGAAAAAGAGGGAATCGTAGAAAAGGTCACTGTCCCAACAGATTTTGTGAACTCCCTGGTAATAGTTGAGAAAAAATCAGGACAGTTGAGGGTATGTATTGACAGTAAGAATCTTAATGACGCAATAAAACGTCCACATTACCCCATGAGAACGATTGACGATGTGACGTCACGACTTACCGGCGCAAAGTATTTCAGTATACTTGATGTTACACATGCCTACTGGTCCGTAAAGCTCGACGAGAAATCGTCTTTTCTCACGACATTTAGTACAGTGTTCGGGCGATACCGATGGCTGAGACTGCCCTACGGTATATCTGCATCAAGTGACATATTCATGCAGAAAATCGACGAAGTATTTGAAGGACTTGACGGACTGACGGCAATTGTAGATGACATACTTGTGTATGGTAGATCAAGAGAGGAACATGACTTGAACTTAAAGAACGCTCTTGAGAGAGCAAGGTCAAAAGGTGTCAAGTTCAATCCTGACAAGTGCGTGATAGGGGTTACAGAAGTACCGTTCTTTGGTCACTTGATCACGTCAACCGGATTAAAGCCTGACCCCTCAAAAATCGAGGCTATTGCAAACCTCGAAGTCCCGAAGACACGACGAGAATTAGAAAATATTCTTGGTATGGCAAATTACATGCAGAAATTTGCACCAAACTTGGCAGAGGTAACTAGCCCAATGAGAGCATTGTTAAAAAAAGATGTTGAGTTTTTATGGGACGTACCACAGACTCAGTCATTTGACAAAATGAAAGACATCATTACGCACAGTCCTGTTCTGGCGTATTTTGACCCTAAACAGCCGGTGATACTCGAATGTGACAGTTCCTTATATGGGTGTGGCGCCGCCCTCTTCCAAAATGGCCGCCCTGTAGCATTTGCAAGTAAAACCCTGACGGAAACCGAGTCCCGATACGCCAATATCGAAAGAGAGATGAACGCGATTGTATTTTCATGCTCTCGATTTCACCAGTATATTTATGGTAGAAAGGTCACCGTTCATAGCGACAACAAACCTCTATGTGCGATAATGCAAAAACATCTATGTGCATGTCCGCCAAGACTACAAAGAATGAGACTGGCACTAAGCAAATACGACTTAGACGTGCAATTTGTACCGGGTAAAGAAATTCCCACTAGCGACCTTCTGTCTAGACAGCCTCTGAAGCTGACATTTGAAAACAATGACCTTGACATTCATGTTCACACAGTTCTTAAAGGTCTGCACATCTCTGACCGCCGTCTAGAGTCGTTAAGGCTCGACACAAAAAACGATGTTAACATGCAGCTCCTAAAACAAACAATAATTGACGGTTGGCCAATTTCCCGCGCAGACTGTAAAGCTGAAATAGTGGAATTTTTTAATCACAGGGACGAACTTTCCGTTGCAGACGACCTAATATTCAGAGGTCAGACGATAGTTATTCCCGCCACTGCTAGGAAACATCTGATAGAGGCAGTTCACCAAGGTCACTTTGGGGTGGAAAAAACCACTCTAAGAGCAAGAGAACTCATGTTCTGGCCAGGCATGGCCAAACAAATTTCTGACTATGTTTCTCAGTGTTCTGTGTGTCAGAAACACAGATACTCAAATGCGAAAGAACCCCTTGAACAACATGAAATTCCAGACAGACCATGGCAAAACATTGCCGCTGACTTGTTCACTCTTGATGACAAAGACTATTTAATAACGACGGATTATTACTCCCGCTTTTTTGAAATAGATCTTTTAACCAATAAGCAAAGTTTGACGGTCATCAGAAAACTCAAAGTACATATGGCTAGATACGGGATTTGCCAGAAATTGGTTACAGACAATGGTCCAGAATGGTCATCAAAATTATTTGCAGATTTCGCAAATGATTGGGGTTTTACGCATGTCACATCCAGCCCCCTCCATCCGATCTCAAACGGCTTAATTGAGAAAACCGTCTCAATTGCGAAGCGCTTACTTCGTAAGGCTAAAGAAAGCAACAGAGATCCATATTTAGCTATTCTCGAATACAGGAATACACCCCTTGAATGTGGTTTCTCCCCAAATCAGCTCCTAATGGGTAGAAGAACAAAATCTATTCTACCCATAACCAACGCACAGCTCCAGCCTAGAACCATCGAACCAAAACTGATCAAAACAAAAATGCAGAAAATCAAAGAAAAGCAAAAGTCAAATTATGACAAGACAGCTAGAAAGCTGCCTCCCCTACGGTTAAACGAATACGTCAGAATTCAGATAAACAAAATGTGGGAACCAGCCAAGGTCATAGAGACACACAATGATAGGTCGTACACAGTCCAGACCGAATCAGGTGGTATTTACCGCCGAAACAGAGTTATGATAAACAAAACCAAGGAAATATTTCCAGAAATACGGGATACCACGCCTAAACTTTTAGCGGAATATTCCCAGAATTCTCCCGTTTCGCGCCCCAATGCCAGGAATGACCACACATTGACCCCGCATTTACCTGATATGCCCTGCTCTAACCCTCCTTGTCCTAAAACACGCTCTGGTTATGGTAGACAAGTGATTAAGAACAGACGTTATTACAACGAGAACTTTACAAAAATTAAGTGTTAGCATTCTATCAATGAAACACTCGTGGGAAAGATGTCTAGACATGTTATAAAAAAATCTGATCAAAACGGACACTGGAGAACATTGATTTAGATGGTTAAACATGATATAATAGAAGCTGATTAACTGACACCGGAGAACATTTGATTAATTTATAAATGAGCAACACTTCCGAAATAATAAATGCATAGAGAGAACATTTGAATTAGCCATGAGCAACAGTTTTCAATAATAAACGCATTTATATATTTATATCTTTATTTCTGTAACATGTTTATGTTAATAATATTGTTAGATCTTAATTAATGAATATTACTTGATTTAGAAATTAAGATTCTAAATATCTCTAAGAGAGGGAAATGTAATGAGATCATGTTTCATGAACTCTCAAAGAACCCAGTAAAATTCCATTACATGTGCATGCCTACAAGATCTTGACCATTTCCCGCCAGCATCAGTCTTCTGAATAAATGTTGAACAGTACACTTGTATTTGTTTCTTTCAACCACATCTGTGGATCAGGGACTCACACATACTATTCCATATGAATATAAAATGATAGAACCCTATTAGAGAACATTACAACATTGTTCACATATTCTACATTTGTTCCACTCAATTATCAAGAGTTATAATCCCCAGCATCCCTGTATTGCACACATAACAGTAATTAGCTACGCCACCTGAAAGCTATAGATAAAAGTGATTTATATCTAGTTCCCAAAACATTGGTTGACCCATTAGGTTAGAAGGTTATTTGACTTCCTTCAGTGTTGACCTACTTCAAACAAATGAACAGTAACTGTATAATTTGAAACTGTTACAGTTAAAATATATAGCTCTTACAACCAGATGAGTATTTTTGGTATACTGAAATAAGTACTAGTAAAATTAGCAGGTCTGATTACTCTGAGTACCCTACTTTATAAAATGGGGGTATTCTGGTCACTGTGATAAGCTGAACTAAAACATTCCTAGGATATTTAGTCACCAGGTGTATGTTTTTAGTGCAGTTTGTTAGTATTTACATGCATATTAAATATGGATATCAGAGCCAGTAGTTTCAAAATTCAATGTCTGGGAGATGTAAAAACAAATATTCTAACATTCATTATGCAATACACATACTGACATATATTGTTATAACTCTGAGAGATTCAAAAAGTCTATGGAATATGTTTCAAAGAATTGTGTAAGTAAGCAAAAATATTTCCACATTTTAATATTTATTACATGAAATGCTAATTCCTGTTTACCATTGCTCTGATATTGATACAAAAGCAATGTTAAGTTTAAACTTCTTAACTTCATCCAGTCATGTAAATTATTAGTATTTCAACAATGGAAAATATTTGTAGATACCCTTGTAGATACATAGGCTTTTTAATTTGTAGATGAGTATTTACTACAATTTATTCGGATCTGAAAAATATACAAAAGCACACGTGGCTCTGTTTACTAGTGATAAAGTTTCAGTGTTATCACCCATCATCTGTCAGATAAACCAAGCCTACTCTCTAAATATGCTTAATGGCTTTACCACCGCAATATCAGCCAGGTAGGACCCAGCGTTTAAGTTAATAAAAATACCATTTTAGAATTTACAAGGTCTGGTTATTTTTTTTTTTTTTTTTTTTTTTGGGGGGGGGGGGGGGGGGGGGGATTTAACGTCGCACTGACACATTTTAAGTTATATGGCGACTTTGATGGTGGAGGAAGACCCAGGTGCCCCTCTGTGCATTATTTCACAAGCAGGCACCTGGGTGAAACCACCGACCTTCCGTAAGCCAGCTGGATGGCTTCCTCACATAAAGAATTCAACACCCCAAGTGAGGCTCAAACCCACATCGATGAGGGGCAAGTGATTTGAGGCTTGAACCCACATCGATGAGGGGCAAGTGATTTCAAGGTCTGGTTAATCTGAATGTGAAATTTATTCCTTTACTTGGAGGGTAGAGGACTGCCAGCGATGAATCATCATCCTGCATATATTTTGACAATTTTCTCCCAAAAACTGTTTGTTTGATGCTGACTTCAGGCACAAGATTTTCTGCGTTTCTCTAAGACAAAATATGCAAATTTTGCTTCCAGTTTGGAAAAATTCCAATCTTCTTAACTGAATTCGGGAAATGCAGTTCTATGTATCATAGGGCATATCCTGAGCGTGAAATATGTTCTCAATGATAATTTGAAAAAGAAGCTGAGTCTGAAATAGTTAGTCTTTTACCTCTGATCCATGTTGAGAAGTAGGCATTTAGTTGTGGAAACAAGGTAAGTACTGCTACACAATCCACGAATACTGGTTAGTTAACATAACCCAAATACAGTCAATATTGTGGATGCGACCAAGTGTCCTCAACGACCATTTGTCTTTAACGACCACTTTAAATTCCCCCCGAACAATTTTACTATTAAAATATTTGTGCTAAACGACTTTTGTCTAACGCGACCTGCGACCGCTGATTTTCGGCAAAACTGACTGGCCTTTTTTGGTTAAGCGACTGCTAAAATTCAACAATGTCCATATTAAATCATCTTTACATCAAACACTGCCGCCGATTAATTATGAGAACGTGTTGACACTTAATTCTCGATTGCAAAAAGTGAGAAATGTAAGTAAAATCTGATGGGATCCCAAATCACTGCATAATTATTAGCGAGAGACCGATATGACCAATCAAATTCGTTGTTGATTTTAAGATCCGCCCATTTTTTCCAATAATAACTTGACCTTGATAAATAAGGAAAATCGCATATCGTGTTATACATGCATTGTAAGCTATCCTATGTGTAACTGATTGATTTTGAATATGTCTAAACAGAAAGTGTTAACGTTGGATGATAGAGCTCGTGTGTTGGAATTAAGAACAAAAGTGCTCGTAAATTGGCAGAAGAAATGGGCGTAGGAAAAACCCAGATCCAAAACATTCTGAAACAGAAAGCAGAAGTGTTGGAGGATATTGAAAACAATGTTTCAGGTGATCGTAAACGTGCGAGGAGAGTAACTGTTCACGAGGATGTAAACAATTTGGTATATGAGTGGTATAAGGATGTGACTGCTAGGAGAATGCCCGTGTCTGGGCCTATCATGTGCACTCAAGCTCTTAAGTTCGCGAGTGATCTTGGGGACATTAACTTTAAGGCATCGACGGGATGGCTTGCTTCGTTGTTGAAATGTAATAACATTGTGTGAAATTCAGCTTATTTTATCGAAGTAAAACACACACTTTATTACACTTTAAAGTTTTATTGATGTATGTAAATATTTCATGCATATGTTAATCTTTATTCTGAAACACTTGCATCAAATGAAGAGAATTTCAAACTATTAAATTGATATGAATAACATGTATTTCATCTGCATCCTTACCCAATGTGTCTCTTATATACACCACATGAAAACTTAAGTCCAATATATTATGCCCAATTTCTGTACTTTGTCCTAAGAGACCGTTGTCTTAAGAGACCACTTTTTGCCTGTCCCTTGGGTGGTCTCTTAACACAAGATTGACTGTACTGTTGAAATACCACACTAAACTCAAAACAAAGAAACAAATAACAAATCTGGAAACTATATTCAAGCTGGGGTACAGTAGTTAATTTGAGTAACCATTTATTAAGAAAAGGTTGTCCAGTATTGATGTTTTATAAGTAATGAGCACTAAAATAAAGCAAGGCTTTTTGTAGAACTTAACTTGTTAAGTGATGTAGGGCCATCATGGTTTTCATTCTCATTATTTGCGGTACTCTCAATTAACATGTGCATACATTAGGGATGGGAACGAATACTGAAATCAATATTCGAATATTCGGTTTGCCATATTCGAATATATTCGAATATTCGGTTTGTTTTTATGGAAGCTTTAAATTCTTATTAAGTGATTGGCATATACACAACGTATTCATTTGTTTAAAGCGTGGATCATCGTACGTAATAAGGCCAAAAAATGTCTGTTTCGGGTAACCCGATCCAACCTAGCAAATCCCGCCGATCCTAGCGTTTTATTTCACGATTCTATCAGTATAATCATGAACAGATTTAACTAATTCAGTGTTTTAGCTTCAAAATGATACAAAAAATCAAAACGATTATAATTTAGACCGTCGCAATTTTATCTGAAAATAGCAGGTCGTCCTATTTAAACACGTGACGCGCTGTTGTATTACCGCCGCCATTTTGAAAATTTTCAATCGGCGTGTAAAAATCGTCGTGTAAAAAGCAAGTAAGGCAGACTTAAACCTCCTTCAACATGAACTTATGCATCAATCATATGGTATTGCTTGATTTTATTATAAAGTAATTCAAAATTTAATTCGAATACGGCCGATGGCGGATGAAAACCGATTCTGCGGATGGTCTGAAACGTCGTACAAAATATTGTGAAAAGATCGACAATATCTACAAGTTGGTATTGTTTTCAAAAAAAAAATCTACAACTTGTTACATAAAACAGGCGCCAATAAAAATGAACAAAAGATAAAAAGAGATCACATTTACGCCTAATACAAACTGTTAATCCATAGCGATGACCCCAGGTAATTATGCATTGCAATTTTCTTGTTAATTGGACATCTTTTGACATGCATCTGACACATTGACGCCTGTTGCAAACTGTTAATCCGTAACGATGGCCCCTGCCAATTATGCATTGCTATTTTCTTGTTAATTGGACATCTTTTGATTCGCGATAAACAAACATGACATGGTTTTAATCTGTAGAATTAGCATGCTCATATTGCCCAAAATCAATGATACTTATTTTGAAAAAAAAAATACAATAATTTACGAATATTCGAATTTGATTTTCATATTCGAATATTCGATCGATTTTCGAATATTCGAATATTCGTTCCCATCCCTAGCATACATACAACCTAAATATTGCAAACATATAACATTATGAGATCAGAAAAATAACAAAAACATCTTACGAATTAATCGTCTGCAGATGCGCAAGTAGGACTAGAAGATGCTTTTGTAAACTAGACCACTGCCTTGCGGGTACAGACGCTCGTCTGATTTTTTTGTCTCTGTATAATAGAAATATTGTCCTACCCATGACAAATTATTCAGATGAATAGGGGATTAATAATGATAGATCTAATATATGTAATAATTGTTTTTAATAATAGCAGTACTGTAATATCACAAAGATTGCTGCTTAGTGAAGCGTATGATCTATATTAATTACAATTGGACCTCCTCTCCAGTGCACCGATAGGTGTATACAAGGAAGGAATGTTAGTTAAGTACTAATCCCCAACGATAACGTGGTTCCCGCCGAAACGCGAGGACGAGTCTAATTCATGATAACGGATGAAATAACCATTCATAATGCTTGCACATTACTTGACAAGTAAATATTAGTATTTCTTTCATTTCAAATACCCACTAAGTATATGGCAACATAGCTCAATTGGGCGAAAGGCAGATAATAATTGGGTGCAAGCAGATCGTTTTGTGGGTTCGAATCCTCACAAGTGTTTTTTTTTAGATTTTTTTTCCTTTTTGTTTTCTGTATTTTTGTTTCTTTCTTTGATGGACGCCACTTTCGGTGTATGTGCGTGCGTCCGTACGATTTTGCCCGGACCATAACTTTGACATCTTGTTTATATTTCGCATTAATGTTCAATGAGAAGGCGTGTCATGCGCAAACCCCATGTTCCTATCTCAAAGGTCAAATTAAAGTTTGTCCGGAGCATTTTTTCTTCGTGCATGGTAGGATTTTGATGTAACTTGGCATCAATGTTCACCATTATAAGACGGAGTGTCATGCGTAAGAAGCAGGTCCCAAGGTCAAGGTCACACTTAGAGGTCAAAGGTGCTGGTGGGCTCGACATTCTGCCCGTGGGCATACTTGTATTTGTATATATGTCTTTATATAAGACACTAGTATGTTCATTATTTGCATGGCTTAGTGCATTTAATAATATCATCTTTGTTATGTAATACACCTTCCGATCTGCCATCTCGCCTTTAGATACCTCTGTCGTATTGTCACAGAGCTCATGAAGGAATCTTAATTTTTATTCAAAAGTGAAAAAAAATATAAATGTTGATGCTGAGTTTCGAACCCACACGGCAAAACATCTGTTGAACATGGCCTGTATGCTTTACCACTGAGCTAATTCTTAACTGGTACAAAACCTCGAAATATTTAGATTGTAACATGTTAGTAAAATGTTGAATTCCCTATGTTCCATTTTAATCTATTTATAGTCATGTTTGTAAATATCAAGTTATCGTTGGGGCATAGTACCACTGACATAGATCTATTTATTGTTTACTATGGAGAAGGAGAAAGAAGCAGAATATCTTGATGTTGTACACCCAAACCAAAGAAAACAGCTGCTTCGCTGTATTTCACGAGAGTAAATAAACATATTTGTGACATCTGTTTAAACCTCTTAGTACATGGAAATACTGAGGTAAGCGACAAGAACATTACAGGGCTAAGCAAGTACAAAATCACTTATCAAAAGCTATCAGTGGGAACAGTCGACACTGTAACAAAACGCCAGTGTATATGTTTAAGAGACAAATGCTATCAAAATGTTGTTGTGCACCTTCTTAAAACATCACGATCGTGAATTGGACACCTGTGGTAGCAGTAACAGTGACTGTTCACAGTTGTGGTGTGGTATTAATTTCATAGACAGTGACAGCCTGAGTAGCGGACTAAATGGGTTGTACTGAACTGCAAAGAATACTGAAAACAGACCCAACAGTTCCTGGAATAAAGAAGATGGATGCAAACAAGGGATTTCGAATGCTGATTTTGGTGCCTTTAGAAAAATACAATCAGTTAACTCAGAAACTAAAGTTTATGAAGGAGACAGAAAGCAAAGCAACAATTTATCAGCAGGAAAAGGTTTACAACAAACATCATCTGCAACAGGCACAAAGCAGACAGAAAACGCTTCTGAATCACCAGTCACAGGAACAAATAGAGAAGAATCCGGGTTAGGAGACACTGCCTCAGCCACATCCTTTTGAGAAAGCAGGAACAATCTGTTCCACTTTTTTCCACTATATTCTTTGTCTTTATGATTTTGACGCGCAAAACGTCTATGTCCCAGCAAGGGATATCATCATGGTGAACATTCAGACAAATTTTCATGAAGATCCATTGAAAAATATGGCCTCTAGAGAGGTCAAAAGGTTTTTCTATTTTTAGCCCTACTGATCTAGTTTTTCACCGCAGTTGACCCAGTTTCGAACTTGACCTAGATATCATCAAGATGAATATTCAAACCAACTTTCATACAGATCCCATGAAAAATGTGGCATCTAGAGTGGTCTCAAGCAAAACTTTACACACGGACAAGCAGACAGACGACGGACGCTGTACAATCACAAAAGCTCACCTTGTCACTCTGTGACATGTGAGCTAGAAAAGCAATATTCCATATCAATGCTGACTTCTTTTATTTTCAGACACTGAAAAAACTCAGAGTTATAGGATTAAAGGCAGAAAGAACATGTAATAGAGGTAAGGTTTAGTCGTGTCTTTTAAGTATGATTGATATAATTAATGTGAAATTCTACAAACTTGTTACTGAGAAATGGCTGAAATCAAGGGCTATATAACTCTAAAGGAAATTGACCAATCAAAAAAAAACTTGACGGGCATCATTGCAGTATGTTGGCCCATGTTTATTTCAAGTTTGATGAGATTCTACTTGCTAGTTACTGAGAAATGGCTGCAGAAGGACATTTTTGTGCATTTTTAATTAAATCAATGGCAATAACTCTAAGGGAAATTGACCAATCAAAAAAAAAACAACTTAAAGGCCATCATCACAGTATCTTGGTTCATATCTGTTTCAAGTTTGGTGAAATTCTATCTTCTAGTTACTGAGAAATGGCTTTGAATGGACATATTTCATTAAATCAAGGGCAATAACTGTAAGGAAAATTGGCCAATCAAAAAAAAACTTGACGGGCATCATCGCAGTATACTGGTCCCTGTTAATTTCAAGTTTCATGAATTTCTACCAAATAGTTACTGAGAAATGGCTGTGGACGGACTGACGGACGGACAATGCCATTTCAATACTTCCCTCCCGATTTCATCAGCGGGGGATAATTACAGTAAAAGATTAAAGGATCTGTCATATAAACTATCTTTGCATCTTTTTTGATAACTCAGAATATGTCTTTAAGAAAGGTCACAAGGTTTTTCTATTTCTATACCTACTGACCTAGTTTTGACCACATGTGACCCAGTTTCAAACTTTATCTAGATATCATCAAGGTAAACATTCAGACAAATTTTCATGAAGATCCATTGAAAAATATGGCCTCTAGAGTACTCAAAAGGTTTTTCTATTATTAGAACTACTGACCTAGTTTTTGATGGCAGCTGACCTAGTTTCAAACTTGTCCTAGATATCATCAAGATGAACATTCAGACCAACTTTCATACAGATATCATGAAAAATATGGCCTCTAGAGAGGTCACAAGTTCTTTTATTATTTGATCTACTGACCTAGTTTTTGATGGCACGTGACCAGGTTTCCAACCTGACCAAGATATCATCAAGGTGAACATTCTGGCCAATTTTCATGAAGATCCATTGAAAAGTATGGCCTCTAGAGAGGTCAAAAGGTTCTTCTATTTTTAGACCTACTGACCTAGTTTTTGACCGCAGTTGACCCAATTTCGAACTTGACCTAGCTATCATCAAGATGAACATTCAGAACAACTTTCATACAGATCCCATAAAAAACATGGCCTCTAGAGAGGTCACAAGGTTTTTCTATTATTTGACCTACTGACCTAGTTTTCGAAGGCACGTGACCCAGTTTCCAATCTGACTTAGATATCATCAAGGTGAACATTCTGACGAATTTTAATGAAGATCCATTGAAAAGTACCGCCTCTAGAGAGGTCACAAGGTTTTTCTATTTTTAGACCTGCTGACCTAGTTTTTGACTGGAATTGACCCAGTTTCAAACTTGACCTAGATATCATTAAGATGAACATTCAAACCAACTTTCATACATGAAGAATATGGCCTCTAGAGAGGTCACAAGGTTTTTCTATTATTTGATCTACTGACCTAGTTTTTGATGGCACGTGACCCAGTTTCGAACCTAACCTAGACGCCATCAAGGTAAACATTCTGACCAATTTTCATGAAGATCTATTGAAAAGTATGGCCTCTAGAGAGGTCACAACGTTTTTCTATTTTTAGACCTACTGACCTAGATTTTGATCGCAGTTGACCCAGTTTCGAATTTGACCTAGCTATCATCAAGATAAACAGTCAGACCAACTTTCATACAAATCCCATGAAAAATATGGCCTCTAGAGAGGTTACAAGGTTTTTCTATTATTTGACCTACTGACCTAGTTTTTGATGGCAGTGACCCACTTTCGAATTTGACCTAGATATCATCAAGGTAAACATTCTGACCAATTTTCTTGAAGATCTTTTGAAATATATGGCCTTCATGGAAGCAATGCACACTATCACCTTTCTCATGGCTCATTGTCACAGGAGCAAATATTTTTTCAAAATGGCTTTTTGTCATTTTTTTCCTAAGAAAAAATTATACTTGTAGTAAATTTAAGTGCATATGGCTCATGGATCCATACTGTATCCTAGGTACGTTACTGCCACCTGTGTCCTGTACCATCTGGCGAGCCTATTTGATTATACTTGAATTATACACATAAAACTTTAATCTTTATTTTTCCTGCACCGATCATATGGGACCTGGGATAAAAACTAACGAATTGCCCCTGCCGTGACCAAATATGTTAAATGTTTTAGATGTACATCATTGCTATGAATAAACACATGACTTGGGTCAAAGGTCGTTTCAGATTCAAATTTTCAATAAAATACCTCGACATTTCAATTTTGTAACTGCTGTATCTAATTTATTCAATGGGTTATTTGTGGAAGGAATGCATTTTTGTGAACAGAAAACATGTCCCCACAACTGCATTTTTTTTAAAATAAATACAACTTATTTCTGGTAAATTCCTGAAAAATCTCTCTCCGATGAAAACTGTTGCAAAACAAGAGCTGTCTCCATAGGATGACATATGCCCCCGATGGCACTTTGAATGAGTAGTTATGGCCGATGTTAGAGTTTAGGACCTTTGACCTACGGAGCTGGGTCTTGCACGCGACACGTCGTCTTACTGAGTCACACATTCATGCGTAGTTATTTTAAAATCCATGCATGAATGACAAAGATATGGACCGGACACGCCCATCAATGCACTATCATGAAAAATTACCTTTAACGTCTAAGTGTGACCTTGACCTTTGAGCTACGGACCTGGGTCTTGCGCGTGACACGTCGTCTTACTGTGGTACACATTCATGCCAAGTTATTTGAAAATCCATCCACCGATGACAAAGATATGGACTGGACACACCCATCAATGCACTATCCTTTAATGTCTAAGTGTGACCTTGACCTTTGAGCTACGGACCTGGGTCTTGCGCGCGACACGTCGTCTTACTGTGGTTCACATTCATGCCAAGTTATTTGAAAATCCATCCATCAATGACAAAGATATGGACCGGACACACCCATCAATGCACTATCCTTTAATGTCTAAGTGTGACCTTGACCTTTGAGCTACGGACCTGGGTCTTGCGCGCGACACCTCGTCTTACTGTGGTACACATTCATGCCAAGTTATTTGAAAATCCATCCATCGATGACAAAGATATGGACCGGACACGAAAATTGCGGACAGACTGACAGACCGACAGACCGACAGACTGACAGACTGACAGACGGTTCAAAAACTATATGCCTCCCTTCGGGGGCATAAAAACTGCCACCATTTGAAATTTGGCTCCTCCCACTTTTTATAGCAAAGGCTGGGGTTTAATAATCTAAAAATTATCTTGTATTGGGAGACGTAACACATTTTTCCTATGATTTAACAAATAATTTATAGCAAAAGAGTGCTTTAACACTATGCACGATGGGTGGTTATACGTCGGGCGTAATAATTTGAAATTCTTTGAACGACGTATTACCACCTGAGTGCATGAATAGTGTTAAAACACGATTGTGCTATAAATTCTTTCGATTCTAATATGCCCTAAATCTAAAACAGTAGATAAATACAGAAGCGTTCTTTCTTGGTCGCAACAAAAACTTTGACATCACCGCACGTTAACGTGACGTCACTCTAGCGTAAGAGTGCTTTAACAGAGACAATCATATTACAATTGGTGTTATTTTTTCTCCTAACGTAAGGCTGAGCCTTCAAGCTGTGAATATTTGTCTTACAGATTGACTCGTACAAGTGTGATATACTTTGTACGCGTAAATTTGTTTGTTTGTTTTCTGACAGTTCTACGATACAAAGTGACATACAACTACTCAAGAGTCACTCAACTGTTTGCTTTTTTATTTTATGACTTAATTAGTTTTTGCAGATGTCATGTCAGGTATGATTTTCTCAATACCTTGACCCGCATATAAAGGGTATGCCTGCTGCTCACTGACACAATGCTCAAGGATTGATGAAAACATCAACAAGAACGTTACAACAACAACAATAGAAACCCCAGCTGAACTTTTAAAAAAGATGCACAGAAATACCACATGGAGAAGAAAGCGATGCTGTCATAAAGAAGGTTTATCCAATTATCAGGGGTTTGCCATTTAACACTGTAATGGTAGACACTGAAACCAACCGAATAAAGATGTTATGCTCTAGAAGAGGACCTAACAAACAGACCCTTCAAGAGCAATACCTTGGCCCTGCATTGGTTAAGGTGGCCAAGATAATGCCTTTTTGTCGATCAACATCAGAAGAGACGTAGCCTGGTACCAGTCAGTAGCCTGGGTGCTTTCGATTTCGAGTAAATGGCCCTTTTAAGGGCCAACCAAACATCCAAGAAAGAAATGCTGACATCAGTGAATTAGTATATATTTGTATTCTGAAAATGGTAAAATGTAAAATACTAATATATGAATTCAGTAAAATTCACTATTAACACCACTTCGCTTTCAAAGCATCTGAGCTCCTGATTTTGGGTTACTTTTAAAACAATCAATGTCTTAGGTATTCTATGAACATAAAACTTCACTTTTATGTGTAAACTATTAATAGAAAAAGTAAAAAAATATATATATATATTGATTAGTTTTGTGTATTTTATGGAATATAACACCCATTTTCAACAATATGTAAGCGTCATACCAGTCAGCTATTCAATCTAGCTACTCAGCTATGCAGGCAGTCTAGTGTCTCCTGTATGCTTGTGTTTGTTGCTGAAAGTGTATACCTATTTGGTCGCCTTCTTTGAACAAGAGACCGCCAAATCTTTAGTCTTTTTGTTTTCCACCAAGACTTTGGGGGTCTAAAATCTACTATCCTGTACCATTTGGATATCAAATAAACGACCCTTTTAAGGGCCAACCAAACTGTCAAGAAAGAAATGCAGACAACAATGAATTGTCAAAGCCGTGGTACATGCACACTCCTTTTTTTGCCCCTGCCAAGATCATGTATGTCAAATGTTTTAGATGTACATCATGGCTATGAATAAACACATTTTTGTAAATCATATTCTACCAAAACATGGCAAATTGCACTTTTTTTCTTATTAGTTGGCCAAAATGTCAACAAGAACGACATTTCAGTTTGGCTCCAGGTAGAATGGTGTTCAGGCTCATAACGGATTTTTAAGGAGCTAATATGTGTGAATAAACACATTTTTGTAAATCATATTCTACTAAAACGTGGCAAATCGCACTTTTTTTTCTTATCAGTGGGCAGAAATGTCGATAAGAGTGACATGCTAGTTTGGGCGCCAGGTAGAATGGCGTCCAGGCTCAGAACTGATTGTTAAGGAATACATGTTCCCGTTTAATGTGGGAACCAGCGACAGACGTCCAGTGTGGAAATGCAGAGTAGTGATGAATCGACACGATGGATATGCTGTAACTTCATTTCCGACAAGTTAATTTTTTTTCATTTTTGTTTTGTTTGAATGCAATAATTGTGTTACGTAATATATTTACATTTCCAGACTAATGATCTATCAAAATATTGGCCGAGTGTGCATAATAATTTAAGAATTATTGTGTGTTGGGAGACATAACTCTTTTTTCCAAAGATTTGGTGTTGTGTTATTTTTTTCTCCTAACGTAAGGCTGAGTGTTCAAGCTGTGAATATTTGTCTTACCGATTGACTCATACAAGTGTGATATACTTTGCATGCATAAATTTGTTTGTTTGTTTTCTGACAGTTTTACAATACAAGGTCACATACAACTAGAGACCGTACCATAGCTCTTCGCATTCTTCGATTTTTTCAAAAAAAGAGGTTTTTACAAGAGCAACGGTTACGATTAAAAATGTAAACAATGGACTTTATTTGAATGAATGAATGATCGCCGTTCTTAGTCATAATACTGATTGACAGTGAATGCTAAAGACTCCATGTGTTGCAGAAAGGTATTTAGATTATAACTGTACTTTCCTATCAACTGATGTCCTCTCGAAACTAGTAAAATAACTGCTTATATTTTGACAAAGCCCACTGTCTTTGCCATTCGCCAGCTGCTATAAAGGCAAATATATAACATTCAGTGTAAGTTATATTTCACTGGTACTACCAGTTAGTAAGTTCATACTCTAAAAAACACATCAGAGAAATTCGGACAGTTTTTACTGATTAAAACATTTGCAGCATTAGATTATATTTTTTCTTTTCACGAAAACTGCCGTTAGGTAACAAAGCGAATACGCCGATAATCCGGAGTAGGCCGGTTATGTGTTACTGTCACAAAATTGTTCCAGTTCATGTAATGTAATCGGTGCACTTAAACTGTCTAGCTATACCTACTGCTGTTATAGGGAAGTGGTAGAGTGTCTGCCTTAGGTGTGAGAGGTCCTGGGTTCGAGTCCCAGTTAGAGCTTAACAATTTTTATTTTGCTACAGCATCTTTTTGATGTTAAAGGACAGTTCCAGTTGTTCTATATTTTTAGCACCATATCATGGATCAGTATTTAGAAATCCAGATTACAGTTGAATGTTGAATCAAATGCACCCAAGTACAAAGTATTCGCTATATTATGTCCCTTTGATGTTTATGCTCTTCAGGTCCAAGAAGAGTTACATTTTCTTGATCACAAATTTTTCTTTTACTTGAAAATATTAAATGCTCATAACCTTATGCTTCTGCTTAAACTATTGTTAATATATCTATTTTAGAGAAATATTTGTACATTTTTCTTCATTTCAAAGCTTTTTAACTGCATAACTATGATTTGAAAAACTTAGGTACTATCTCTAATACAACTACTCAAGTGTCACTCAACTGCTTGCTTTTTTATTTTATGACTTAATTAGTTTTTGCAGATGTCATGTCAGGTATGAGTTTTTCAATACCTTGATCTGCATATTAACCCTTTCCCCCATACATACTCATTTTAACACATCTATCCATTACCCCATAGATACTTGTTTTAACACATCTATCCATTACCTCATATATACTTGTTTTAACACACTTATATACACTGATAGTTTAAATGCAAAATACCAATAAAATATATCAGCAATGAAGCCAACAAAAGTATATTTGTGAAGTTTAAACTATTAATAAAAGAGTAATTTCAGAAAAACTTGTGGTTATAATTAGAATTTATTGGTAATTTTCAGTTTAAATTCAGGTGGCATTTTTGGAAAATCACATGAGTTTATTCAAGCAAATGTTAAGTCCCACTTATGTGGGCAGCATTAACAGCATATAATATATACAAATACATACATGTAACAAACAGTGACACATTGGAAAACGGCCATTGTTATTGTCTTCCATAATTTTTTTTTTTTTTTTTTTTTTTAACTCTAATTCGATAATACATGTATAATGAGTAATAAATGAAAATTTTAAACTACATGTATAACAGTTACTGGAGAACAGTAGCAATGAAAATTACTGTTCAGTATGATTAAAGGAAACATATTGCTGGAGAACAGTAGCAATGAACATTACTGTTATAAGTATGATTAAAGGAAACATGTTGCTGGAGAACAGTAGCAATGAAAAGTACTGTTCAGTATGATTAAAGGAAACATGTTACTGGAGAACAGTAGCAACGAAAATTACTGTAATAAGTATGATTAAAGAAAACATGTTGCAAGAGAACAGTATCAGTGAAAATTACTTTTATAAATATGATTAAAGGAAACATCAGATGAGTTTTTATAACAGTTTCACAATACTGATTAATGGTTAGAAACTGTAGAGTTTTAAATATGGAATATATTGTGAACTTTTAATGGAGAGAGATATCATTTATTTAACACCTTAATGAAAAGGCAAGCCTAATACCGAAAGCGAAAATGAAATTAGACCTGCAAAAGGCGTCAAATTTAAGTTTGCTCTATATACAAAATTTACAGATTTATATGGTTATGTACAAAAACAATATACTACACATTACAAATACATGTATATATGAATATACATGTCAAAAGTTTTAAACAAAACACAGATAACAAACAAACACAGAAAAAAAGACAAACAAACAAACAAGACAAGATAAACTATCAATAATAGAAATTGAGGCGTATCAATTTTTTCAAATATATCAAATGATCTGTATTTGCATTTGGACACTGAAAGAGTTTACTTTCATCAGTCTTTTGTAACTATACATGTACACTTTTAAGCTGTAGTAATTGGGACATATATAACTTGACGTATTTTAAAAGACATGAAAACTTAGATTGGCACTTGGTGAAATAAGTGGACCTAAATAGAGTAGTATAAAGTAACTACTGTTAAATTGGTTGCATACATTGATTAGCTAATTAGCCTTTTTGAAATGCTTTATAATAATGTTGCAAAATAAACTAGCTTTTTTAAGTTTTATGGAGTTATGCGACGTAAGTAGTTCTATAAATTTTATCATGTTAGGTCTAGTATAAATATTTCTATCTATTAACTGTTTTCTTTCTGTTTTAAATAATGGACATACAAGGAAGAAATGATATTCATCACCTAAATCATTGCAAACTGTACATTTTCTATCATTTGAGGGTATATTACTCCAACGACCTGTTTCAATTGGTAAATTGTGGTTTCGAGTCATAAATGCCATTATTATGGCCCAATCTTTATGAAACTTGGTCAGAATGTTACCCTCAATAAAATCTTGGAGAAGTTATGACATTATATATAATAAGGGGGCTAGTACACAGGTGACCAAAAAGCATGTTATTGTTTGCATTCTAGTTAACATTCAATTGTGGCAAAGTATTAAAACTGAGACATTAGATTGGAGTTTAGGTCAGTGTAATAAAAGGTGTGGTTACCGTAACAACCATTAAAATCCATAGGTCACTTGTAGAATTTATGCTAATTGGCCTGGACCTAGGAAGTCTGTTTATTGGGCACAGCTGTCAAAACAAAGCAACTGAAGTGTTGATTGCATCATTTTTGAATATATTAATAAAAAAAAGTTTAATGGAAAGTGTCTTTGATCAATACTTCTTATCAAAACATTATGTAATCAATTAATTTTATGATCTATGACCTATGAAGTTCTGTAAGTTTGGTCCAAGTGTAGATTTTAATGACTGATTAGATGAGTTTGTTGATTTTGAAAATCACTTTATATAATCCTTTCAAGACTTACATTTACCTTCAGTTAATAAAATTGTGCATTCGTAACAGTAAAAATATTTCTTTTCTGTAGTATCAGATGCTGAAAACAGCTAAATTATAATAATTTTCTAAGGTCTTAGGTTTGTAGCTTTCTATCTTGAAAACTATTTATCACAAAAGTATGGAAAATATACCATCAGAAGGAAAATTTAATTCTGCAAATAAATTATATTGGATACTAAATGGTTAAAAAAAGTATTCATAGACTAATTTTGATCTGAGTAACACAGGTATAAATTTTGCAATTTTTCTCCAATAACCTGTATATGGGATGGTGTACAGATAATGCTACTTAGTGTATTGGTTATCAATAACCAATACTGTTGTATCTATATGGGGTAAAGGGTTAAGGGTATACCTGCTGCTCATTGACACAATTGCTCAAAGACTGCTGAAAACATCAACCAGAAGTAACAACAACAACAACAACAACAGAAACCCCAGCTGAACTCTTAAAAAGATGCACAGAAATACGACATGGAGAAAAAAGCGATGCTGTCATAAAGAAAGCTTATCCAATTATCAGGGGTTTGCCACTGAACACTGTAATGGAAGACACTGAAACCAACTGAATAAAGATGTTATGCTCTAGAAGAGGACCTAACAAACGGGCCCTTGAAGAGCAATATCTTGGCCCTGCATTGGTTAAGGTGGCCAAGATAATGCCTTTCTATCGATCAACATCAGAAGGCACTGGTACCAGTCAGTAGCCTGGGTGCTTTAGATGTCAAGTAAATGGCCCTTTGAAGGGCCAGCCAAACATCCAAGAAAGAAATGCTGACATCAGTGAATTAGTATATATTTGTATTCTAAAAATGGTAAAACTGTAAAATACTAGTATATTCAGTAAGTTTGCTATTAAGACCACTCTGCTTTCAAAGCATCTGAGCTCCTGATTTTGGGTTACTTTTGAAACAATCAATGTCTAGGTAATTCTATGAACATAAAACTTAGTGTCAAAACTATTAATAAAACAAGAGGGCCATGAAGGCCCTGTACCGCTCACCAGACCTATTGACCCAAAGATCATAAAGATTAACATTCTGACCAAGTTTCATTAAGATACAGTTATAAATGTGGCCTCTAGAGTGTTAACTAGCTTTTCCTTTGATTTGACCCAGTGACCTAGTTTTTGACCCCACATGACCCAGATTCTAACTTGACCTAAAGATCATCAAGATTAACATTCTTAGTTTCATGAAGATACAGTCATAAATGTGGCCTCTAGAGTGTTAACAAGCTTTTTCCTTTGATTTGACCTAGTGACCTAGTTTTTCAACCCACCTGACCCAGATTTGAATTTGACCTAAAGTTTCATTAAGATATGGTCAAAAATGTGGTCTCAGGAGTGTAAAATAGCTTCTCATTTGATTTGACCTCGTGACCTAGTTTTTGAACCTACATGGCGCAGATTCAAACTGGACCTAAAAACCATCAAAATTAACATTTTGATAAAGTTTCATGAAGATACAGTCATAAATGTGGCCTCTACAGTGTAAACAAGCTTTTCCTTTGATTTGACCTGGTGACCTAGTTTTTGCCCCCGGATGACCCAATTTCAAACTTGTCCAAGATTTTATTGAGGGTAACATGCTGACTAACTTTCATGAAGATTGGTTGGTTGGATTTAACGTCGCACCGACACATGATAGGTCATATGGCGACTTTTCAGCTTTTAATGGTGGAGGAAGACCCCAGGTGCCCCTCCATGCATTATTTCATCACGAGCGGGCACCTGGGTAGAACCACCAACCTTCCGTAAGCCAGCTGGATGGCTTCCTCACATGAAGAATTCAACGCCCCGAGTGAGGCTCGAACCCACATCGATGAGGGGCAAGTGATTTGAAGTCAGCGACCTTAACCACTCGGCCACGGGGGCCCCTTCATGAAGATTGGGCCAAAATTGTGACCTCTAGAGTGTTAACAAGCTTTTCCTTTGATTTAACTTGGTGACCTAGTTTTTGACCCTAGATCACCCAATATCAAACTCGTCCAAGATTTTATTGAGGGTAACATTCTGACCAAGTTTCATTAAGATTTGGCGAAATTTGTGACCTCTAGAGAGTTAACAAGCTTTTCCTTAGATTTGACTTGGTGACCTAGTTTTTGAACACAGATGACCCAATATCAAAACTTCTCCAAGATTTTATTGAGGGTAACATTCTGACCAAGTTTCATAAAGATTGGGCCAAAATTGTGACCTCTAGAGTGTTAACAAGCTTTTCCTTTGATTTGACCTGCTGACCTAGTTTCTGAACCCAGATGACCCAATATCGAACTCGTCCAAGATTTTACTGAGGGTAAAATTCTGACCAAGTGTCATAAAGATTGGGCCAAAATTGTGACCTCTCGAGTGTTAACAAGCTTTTCCTTTGATTTGAACTGGTGACCTAGTTTTTGAACCCAGATGACCCAATATCGAACTCGTCCAAGATTTTTAACAGTCAAATTGTTGATGACGCCGACGATGGACGGACCAGCCTTCGCTTACGAGCAAGAAACACAACTTCACCGCTACACTACTTTGCTACTCTGATACTTTTTTCACAGTTACACAGGATGGATTTCCTAGCACTCTTTGGGGTGTATGTCATTCTCTTTGGCATGTTGCTACTTGCTTTGGCACTAGGGAGGTTGAGGAAGCCAGTAGAGGAGTTTGAAGAGGAGAGAGTTGATTGGCCAGATTACTTAGCAGTCCGAGTGGAGAGGAGAGGTACTGGACTTCCTGCCACCATGGAACTGCAGTTCTTCAGATACAGACAGGAGATGAGAGCAAAGGTTGCTCAAGAGGTAGAGCTTACATGATTGAGGCTGATGGCCGTAGCAGTTAAAGAAGCATCAGTGATCCTAGCAGCAGCTACCCAAGGTACTCCAGCTGTTCCATCCAGTGCTGTCACCCCTCTCACTCCTGCTCCTGTTGTTGGACAGGAGTTCCAGAGGCGGGCCGATGGGAGGGTCTTGACAGCCGCTGGGTGGCGCAGATTCACCAAGGTGGTCGGAAGAATCATCAACACCCCCAAGGACTTTCAGGCATAGGATTTTAGGAAGCCTACGAGACGGAGGCAATGAGAGGATGGTTACCAGATTCTGATATTAACTGTGTTATGTGATATATTTACATTTCAAAATGTGGGCGGACTGTGCATAATAATACGAGTTATCGTGTGGTGGAAGACATAAGAACTCTTTTTTTTCCCTATGATTTTGTGTTGTGCAATTTTTTTCTCATAACGTAAGGCTGAACGTTCAAGCTGTGACTATTTTTCTTACTGACTGACTCACACAAGTGTGATATACTTTGCACACGTAAATTTGTTTGTTTGTTTTCTGATAGTTCTATAATACAAAGTGACATACAACTACTCAAGAGTCACTGAACTGCTTGTTTTTATATTTATGACTGAATAAGTTTTTGCAGATGTCATGTCAGGTATGATTTTCTCAATACCTCGACTCTCATATAAAGGGTATGCCTGCTGCTCATCGACACAATTGCTCAAGGATTGCTGAAACATCAACAAGAACATTACAACAACAACAACTGAAACCCCAGCTGAAATGTGTACAGAAATACAACATGGAGAAGAAAGTGAGCTGTCTTAAGGAAGACTTATCCAATTATCAAGGGCCATTGAACACTGTGATGGTAGTCATTGAAACCAACCGAATAAAGATGTTATGCTGAAAAAGAGGACCGAACAAATGGGCCCTTCAAGAGCAATATCTTGGCCCCGCAGTGGTTAAGGTGGCCACAATAACGCCATTTTGCCGATCAATATCAGAAGAGACCAGAACCAGTCAGTGGAGTGGGTGTTTTCCATGTCAAGTAAACGGCCCTTTTAAGGGCCAACCAAACTTTCAAGAAAGAAATGCAGAAAACAGTGAATTGTCAAAGCCATGGTACATGCACACTCCCTTTTTTTGCCACTGCCATGATCATGTATGTTAAATGTTTTAGATGTACAACATGGCTATGAATAAACACATTTTTGTAAATCATATTCTACCAGAACATGGCAAATTGCACTTTTTTTCTTAATAGTTGGCAGAAATGTCAACAAGAGCGACGTTTGAGTTTGGCGCCAGGTAGAATGTTGTTCAGGCTCAGAACAGATTTTTAATGAGTTAATATGTGTTCCCGTTTAATGTGGTAACCAGCAACAGACGTCCAGTGAGAAAATGCAGAGTAGTGAGGAATCGACACAATGGATATACATGTATTGTCACTTCATTTCTGACAAGTTAATTTTTCTTCTTTTTCATTTTGTTTGAGTGCAATAATTGTGTTATGTGATATATTTACATTTTCAGACTAATGACCGATCAAAATATTGGCCGAGTGTGTATAATAATATAAGAATTATCGTGTATTGGGAGACATAACTCTTTTTTCCAAAGATTTGGTGTTGTGTTATTTTTTTCTCCTAACGTAACCAGAAGTAACAACAACAGAAACCCCACTTTTAAAAAGATGCACAGAAATATGACACTGAGAAGGCAGCAATGCTGTCATAAAGAAAGCTTATCCAATTATCAGGGGTTTGCCATTGAACACTGTAATGGTAGTCAGTGAAACCAACCGAATAAAGATGTTATGCTCTAGAAGAGGACCTAACAAACGGACCCTTGAAGAGCAATATCTTGGCCCTGCATTGGTTAAGGTGGCCATGATAATGCCTTTCTGTCGATCAACATCAGAAGACACTGGTACCAGTCAGTAGCCTGGGTGCTTTAGATGTCAAGTAAACGGCCCTTTTAAGGGCCAACAAAACATTCAAAAATGAAATGCCATCATGCACGGTTATGTATTTGACACTTTGTTTAATTGTTAGTATGTCCGAGAGCAAAGAAAAACAATGTTTTATAACAGTGAGATTAATTGGAATACTGTTGCACACATTTTTTTTCATATATGGTAAAAGAATGACATGTAATGTATTACTATGTTAAATCTAACTGACTTCCATCGATGAATTGATTTGAATATATGTAATTTCAGTTTTTATTCGAGTGAGAAACTTAGTTCACCGATAATACGAGTTATGCTCATTTTTGTCTGTTATATGGAACTATCATTACTAATTTCACAAAATATCAAGTAGTACGTTACCAATTAGAAACAAGAAACGCACCTAAAATACACCTAAAATTAGAAAGTTACAACTATGTTGTACCACAGAAAAGTGGTCTTGGTTTTTCCCTACGGTCAGTTATAAAAAAGTTACAATATAAGTTATTTATAGTAACAACTAAGGAAAGTTAATCTTAAAAAAAAAAAAAAAAAAAAAAAAAAATACAAAAAAAAAAATTGTAAGTCCACACAGAAATCCTTACCAGGTAGAGATTGGTCAAAATACACCTCAAAATTGGATGTAACATGCATGTTGTACTACAGAAAAGTGGTCTCGATTTTTCCCTATGTCTAGTAATGAAAAAGTTACAATATAAGCTATTTATAGTAACAACAAAGGGAAGTAATTCTAAAGAAGGGAACTGCGCAAGACACTTCCTCTCATGATGGTGTATAATTGTGCCAAGTTACATCAAAATCCCTCTATGCATGAAGAAGATATGCTCCGGACAAAGTTTTCATTCTTGTATCCTTTGACCTCTAAGTGTGACCTTGACCTTAGACCTAGGGACCTGGTCCTTGCGCATGACATTCCGTCTCATGATGGTGAACAATTGTGCCAACTTTAATCAAAATCCCTCCATGCATATAGAAGATATGCTAACCCTAACCCTAACCTAACCCTATTTTTAGTAACAATGACCTTGACCTTGATCCCAGAAAACCAAAATCAATCCCAAGCTACAACTTTATATAAGTTTTCTATACACCAAGTTTCATCATGATAGCTCATTCCTAAGTTAAGTTATTGACCGGAAACCCTTTTTCTATTTTAAGTAACAGTGACCTTGACCTTGACCCCAGAAACCCCAAAATCAATCCCAGCCTTTGTCTTGATATAAGCTACATACATACCAAGTTTTATTCAAATATCTTTACCGAAACAAAAGTTATTGACCGGAAACACCAGTTTGACGCAGCCGCCGCCCGCCCGCCCGACATCTACCCCAATCTAATAACTCAGGTTTTCGTTGAAAAACCTGGTTAAAAATGTCAGGTAGTACCGTTATGAATTTCACAGAAAATCTGGTAGTACCGTTACTAATTGCACAAAACCTTATCTGGAGCTCTGCGAGTCGTTGCAGCTATTCACGGTAAAGGCAAGTCTCAATCAAGGCTGCTATTTACACTGGACTGAATTATCGATTGCAAGGGAAAAGTACACTCTGACCGACAAAATGAAGCCGGCAATAAAAACAACAACAGCTGTATTTGTTGAGATGGTTACCGAGTTTGAGACTGTAAACAACATTTTGATTAACGTCTTTCAGGCTAAGACGAGAATGAAGTAGTCTTTCACATATGGCTCTCAAAGCAACAGTCTGACGGCTGTCCTCATGCTGATCTTCTGTTGTTGTCAATAGAAGAACAGGACCGAAGCAAAGAATCTATTTACACACTACAGACAATTACAGATTTGGAACAGCAGGTGCTGACGAACAAAAAGATACAGGTGTGCCCGAGATGTCTGACCATAAAGTACAGCCGACAAGATCTAGACAGCCATCTGGAGTTGTGTAACCTGACAGAGCCCGTAAATGTTACAAGAGCCGTCACAGGAGACAGCGCGCTTGACTATTTCGATGCTGGATAGTGAAACTGGGCACATCTGAGAAAACTGGAGCTGTCACTGGAGTGTTTAATGACTCCAATTGTTGTTGAATATATTGCACAATAGCCTCAGTCTGTGTTAAAAATATAAAGTAGTAAGACAGGTAAAGATGACATGTATCAAAACACTATGTAAGTATATTCTAAGCACAAAGGGGGCATAATTCATTAAATATTGGTGCAAGAGTTATGCATCCTGTGTCATATGATATGGGTGATGATGTGGAACAACTACTTCAAGTTTGAATCAAATGCATTTCATAATGACTGAGACATAGCGAAAATGCATCAAAATAAACCTTAACCCTTACCATGCTAAATTTCTATAATGGACTGGTCCATCTTTCAATTTGGGCAGTACCATTTATAATTTGAAGGGATGTTTACTGAAAATTTACTACTGAATAGCGAACAGTGCAGACCATGATCAGACTGCACGGATGTGCAGGCTGATCTTGGTCTACATTGGTTGCAAAGGCAGAATCAACCGTGTCCAGCATGATAAGGGTTAAATTCTAAGTAAAAGGGAGCATAATTCATGAAAAATTGGTGCCAGAGTAATGCATCTTGTGTCATAATGTGGGTAATGATGTTGAAAACTGTTTTAAGTTTTGAATCAAATCCATTCAGTAATAACAAGAGATAGAGTGAAAGTGCAACAAAACTTTAACCTGAAATTCTAAGTAAAAAGGGGGAATAATTTATGAAACAAGAGCTGTCTCCATAGGATGACACATGCCCCCGATGGCACTTTGAATGAATAGTTATGGCCGATGTTAGAGTTTAGGACCGTTGACCTACGGAGCTGGGTCTTGCGCATGACACGTCGTCTTACTGTGTCACACATTCATGCGTAGTTATTTTAAAATCCATGCATGAATGACAAAGATATGGACCGGACACGCCCATCAATGCACTATCATGAAAAATGACCTTTAACGTCTAAGTGTGACCTTGACCTTTGAGCTACGGAGCTGGATCTTGCGCACAACACGTCGTCTTACTGTGGTACACATTCATGCCAAGTTATTTGAAAATCCATCCATGGATGACAAAGATATGGACCGGACACGCCCATCAATGCACTATCTTTTAACGTCTAAGTGTGACCTTGACCTTTGAGCTACAGACCTGGGTCTTGCACGCGACACGTCGTCTTACTGTGGTACACATTCATGCCAAGTTATTTGAAAATCCATCCATCGATGACAAAGATATGGACCGGACACGCCCATCAATGCACTATCCTTTAATGTCTAAGTGTGACCTTGACCTTTGAGCTACGGACCTGGGTCTTGCGCGCAACACGTCGTCTTACTGTGGTACACATTCATGCCAAGTTATTTGAAAATCCATCCATCGATGACAAAGATATGGACCGGACACGAAAATTGCGGACAGACTGACAGACCGACAGATGGTTCAAAAACTATATGCCTCCCTTCGGGGCATAAAAATGGTGCCAGAGTTATGCACCTTGTGTCATATGGTGTGGGTGATGATGTTGAACAACTGTTTTAAGTTTGAACCAAATCTATACAGTAATAACAAAGATGGGAGTGAAGGTGCATCAAAACTTTAACCTGAAATTCTAAGTAAAACAACAGCTGTCTCCGTAGGATGACACATGCCCCCGATGGCACTTTGAATGAATAGTTATGGCCGATGTTAGAGTTTAGGACCTTTGACCTACGGACCTGGGTCTTGCGGGCGACACGTCGTCTTACTGTGGTACACATTCATGCCCAATAATTTTAAAATCCATGCATGAATGACAAAGATATGGACCGGACATGCCCATCAATGCACTATCATGAAAAATGATCTTTAACGTCTAAGTGTGACCTTGATCTTTGAGCTACGGACCTGGGTCTTGCGCACTGCACGTCGTCTTACTGTGGTACACATTCATGCCAAGTTATTTGAAAATCCATCCATCGATGACAAAGATATGGACCGGACACGAAAATTGCGGACAGACCGACAGACGGTTCAAAAACTATATGCCTCCCTTCGGGGGCATAAAAAGGAGGAATAATTCATCAAAATTTGTGTAAGGGTTCTGCACCTTATGTCGTATGTTGTGAGTGATGATGTTGATCAACTATTTTAACTTTGAATGAAATCCATTCAGTAAAACAGAGATAGAGTGCAAGTCATCAAAACTTAACCTTGAAAATTCTAAGTGAAAAGTGGGGTGATAACTTCAATTGAAAATTTGTGCAGAGGGTTATCATTACCTTGTGGTAATTCATGATTGTGCAGGTGATGTGCTATTTTATGGCTGATCAACTATTTAAGTTTGAATGAAATCCATTCAGTAAATCAAACAATATTGGTGCCAGAGTTATGGCCCTTATGTCCGATGATGTTGGTGATGATGAGGAATAAACATTTCAAGTTTGAATAAAATCCATCAAGTAATTACAGAGATAAATTAAAACAAGAAGGCAAGGAAGGCCCTGTATCGCTTACCTGACCTATTGACCTAAAGTTCATCAAAATTAACATTCTGACCAAGTTTCATTAAGATATGGCCATAAATAAGGCCTCTAAAGTGTTAACTAGTTATTCATTTGATTTGACCCCATGACCTAGTTTTTGACCCAACATGACCCAGATTCGAACTTGACCTAAAGATCATCAAGTTTAACATTTTAAGTTTCATGAAGACACAGTCATAAATGTGGCCTCTTCAGTGTTAACAAGCTTTTCCTTTGATTTGACCCCATTACCTAGTTTTTGACCCAACATGACCCAGATTTGAACTTGACCTAAAGATCATCAAGTTTAACATTTTAAGTTTTATGAAGACACAGTCATAAATGTGGCCTCTACAGTGTTAACAAGCTTTTCCTTTGATCTGACCCCATGACCTAGTTTTTGACCCAACATGACCCAGATTCGAACTTGACCTAAAGATCATCAAGTTTAACATTTTAAGTTTTATGAAGACACAGTCATAAATGTGGCCTCTACAGTGTTAACAAGCTTTTCCTTTGATATGACCTAGTGACCTAGTTTTTGACCCTACCTGGCCCAGATTTAAATTTGATCTAAAATCTGACCAAGTTTCTTAAAGATATGGTCATGTGGCCTCTAAAGTGTTAACTAGCTTTTCCTTTGATTTGACCTGGTGACCTATTTTTGACCCGACATGACCCAGATTCAAACTTTTCCTAAAGATCATCAAATTTAACATTTTGACTAAGTTTCATGAAGATACAGTCTTAAGTATGGCCTCTAGAGTGTTAACAAGCTTTTCCTTTGATTTGACCTGGTGACCTAGTTTTTGACCCCACCTAACCCAGATTAAATCATCAAGATTAATATTTTGACAAAGTTTTATTAAGATATGGTCATAAATGTGGCCTCTACACTGTAAACTAGCTTTTCCTTTGATTTGACCTGGTGACCCAGTTTTTGACCCTACATGACCTAGATTCAAACTGGACCTTAAAATCATCAATATTAACATTCTGACCAAGTTTCATAAAGATACAGTCATAAATGCGGCCTCTAAAATGTTAAACTTTTCCTTTGATTTGACCTGGTGACCTAGTTTTTGATCCCAGATGACCTAATATCAAACTCATCCAAGATTTTATTGAGGGTAACATTCTGATCAAGTTTCATTAAGATTGGGCCAAAAATGTGACCTCTAGAGTGTTAACAGTCAAATTGTTGACGGACGGACAGACGACGGACACAGGGTGATCACTAAAGCTCAGCTTTTAGCACTTTGTGCTCAGGTGAGCTAAAAAGTGAAAGTGTAAAAAAACTTAAACCAAGGTGGGGATACAGAAAGACGCCTACGCCGGGTCGAGTAGGATAGTTCTCCTTATTCTTTGTATAGTCAAGCTTAAAATGCCTTCTCCGGGAACTAATTTCGTCCGGTTCAGGAATTACCATCGACGAATGGAAGTTCCGTTTGTTATTGTGGCTCGATTTGAATCTTTCAGAATGCCAATATTCGATCACAATGAACGTACAAAAGGCATTATAGTCCAAGAGCGTAAACACAGCCTTTGTGCATATTCATACTTTAGACTAAGTATAAGAGACAGTCACCCTGGTACACCAGTGACGTTTGTTGAATATGACTCGGAGGAGGTTGTGAACGAGGAAATGGAGCAGGAACAGATTCTGCTCATACTGGAAGAGGTCAAACAAACTGTGTACTGACAAAAGCCTCCGCAACATAGAAGCCTCAACTGAAGAGTGCAACGAACCCTTTCTTTCGGGAGATCGAGTCGTTCTGGACCATTGTCACGTGACTTCTGTAATTCAAAGTCATGCACATTCCCACTGTAGCCTGTCCTTCAGGTTGCCAAAATTTATTCCCTTCCTCTTTAAGAACATGTCAACCGTGGAGGGCAGACTCATTCTATCGGCAACGGCTCTGTATGGTTGCCAAAAGGAAGTACCGGCTGTTGCAAAATCCATAGATACATAATTATGCTGCTGTCACCATAGATAAATCAAGATACACTGACTTTAACTTAATTTTTAAAGCATCACTTGATAAACTTATACTGGGACTCGAACTAGAGACAGGTGCAGAAGCATCTCTGTACACGAGACGTCGCTGGCCGTCTGGACCTGCCACCGAAATTGAGTATTATAGGCATTTGTCGCGACTACTTTCAGGGCCCAGAAAACCTGCTGGAAACAACACTGCCGGATATAGATAAGTTTTGTGACAAGATGGCAGATCAAAGTCTAGGACCAGACGATTATGCATGTGCTGTCAGAGTACGGAACAGATAACTGAGAAATAAGACCATGAGAAATTATCTCGAGTTTGCTATCACCACAGACTGTCTGTTCATGGCCAATATAATTACTGCATTTAGAACAAAAGTACGTCGCGACGGAAGGCTGAAGCTTGACCTGATGCAGTACCTTACTGTGGCCAGCTTCGCTTGGGACTGTGCACTTCGATTCTCCCAAATATGTTTTGAACTGCTGACAGACATCGAGATTCCCCTCAAAGTACAAAATGCGTTAAGAGGTAAGCTTGCTTAAAAATATCTAAATATTATCCAACTTTTATTATGTCAATAATAATAATAATAAATCAACCACATCATTTCAGGCGGCCTTGCAGTTATTGGATCACTACGATTTGCCTGTGCCAATGACCCTAGACTCAATGATTTCGACCCTAGTCGCTACAAAAGTCATCGCTGGAGTTCTTTGATTTCAATGGGTTATACACCAGTATAATGGCTAAGTCAGGTATGATTATCAATTTTATTATTATTATTGTTACTACTACTATTGTTGATGTTGCTAGTTTACAATCTAAATGATAATTAACCTATATATCGGTTATATTAATCAATCACTCAATCAATCAATACTTACCCAGTTCAATGTGAAAGCATATCAGTATCTACGTTCAACAGGTTACCTTCAATTGGCTTTAGATTTCTGTCAGAGTGGGAGGTAGAAAGGTTTGACTTTCAAAAAATTCCCAAAGATAGTGACCACAGATATATACTAGAGGTGGACTTGATGTATCCCAGTACTTTGCACCACCAGCATAACAGTAAATATTTACGAGTATTCCTGAATATCTTTCCTATTTATTCATTCAATATTCTGTTCTGTTCTTCTGTTTTCTGTTCTAGTCTAATCGACTCACTTAAACAAGAGCTGTCACTAATGGTGACAAATGCCCCCGCAGCGCTTTGATCTTTGACCTGGTGACCTTGACCTTTGACCTGGTGATCCCAAAGTCAGTAGCGGTCGTGTACTCAATAAGTACTATCAGTTTGAAGGTCCTGGGTGCAGTGGTTCCTGAGTAAAGTTCCTTCATGGAAAAAGTTAATGTTGTGACAAACGGACGGACAGTTGAAAATTAATGTGCCTCCCTTCGGGGGCATAAAAAACAAAAAGTCTAAAAATGCAATAAAAACTTAAGGGGGAGGGGGTATATAACGATATATTTCCTTTCTTTCAGAAGAATTCTTAACAGCGATCTCTGTCGCGCTTTCAATGTAATGAAGTACATATTAAGTATAGGAAGATTTATGTTTCTTGAAAAGTTTCTTCACCATGAAGTTTAAATATGACCGAATGCCAGTCTGATGGTCTGCCTTATCTAGACGTTTTACATGGGAACCTGAGCCTAAATGATGAAATTAGGTACAGCATTCTCGGGCATACACTTAACAAATTTTCTAACGCTACCAGTAGTCTTTTCAGTGAAAGTTTCAGGACAATTAAAGGAATATCAGACATTGTTTGAAGGAAAACTAGCTAACAACAAACATTTGAACATTTTGTATTTTATTTGATGTAGCCCTGATGATTTAGCAAGCTGCAATTATTTCCAATGAATACAGTTCATGACGTGAAAGTCAATGTTCTTAATCTTAAAACAAGAGGGCCAGGAAGGCCCTGTATCGCTCACCTGACCTATTGTTTGTTTGTTTGTTCAGGGTTTAACGCCGTTTTTCAACAGTATTTCAGTCATTTAACGGCGGGCAGTTTACCTAACCAGTGTTCCTGGATTCTGAACCAGTACAAACCTGTTCTCCGCAAGTAACTGCCAACTTCTCCACATGAATTATCAGAGGTGGAGGACGAATGATTTCAGACACAATGTCTTTTATCAAATTGTCACGGAGAACATATGCCCCGCCGGAGGATCGAACTCGGGACCCCGTGATCCGTAGACCAACGCTTTCCCTACTGAGCTAAGCAGGCGGGCACCACCTGACCTACTGACCTGAAGATCATCAAGATTAACATTCTGACCAAGTTCCATAAAGATATGGTCATAAATGTGATCTCTACAGTATTAACTAGCTTTTCCTTTGATTTGACCCGGTGCCCTAGTTTTTGACCCCACATGATCCAGATTCAAACTTGACCTAAAGATCATCAAAATTAACATTCTCACCAAGATTCATCAAGATACAATCATAAATGTGGCCTCTAGAGTGTTAACAAGCTTTTCCTTTGATTTGACCTTGTAATCTATTTTTTGACCCCACCTGCCTAGATTTAAATTTGACCTATAGATCATCAAGATCAACATTCTGACCAAATTTCATTAAGATATGGTCATAATTGTGGCCTCTAGAATGTTAACAAGCTTTTCCTTTGATTTGACCTGATGACCTAGTTTTTGATCCCACATGACCCAGATTCAACATGGACCTTAAGACCATCAAGATTAACATTCTGACCAAGATATATTTGAAGATACAGTTATAAATGTGGCCTCTACAGTGTTAAAAAGCTTTTCCTTTGGTTTGAACAGGTGACCTAGTTTTTGACCCCAGATAACCCAATACTGATCTCGTCCAAGATTTTATTAAGGATAACACTCTGACCAAGTTTCATTAAGAATGGGCCAAAATTGTGACCTCTAGAGTGTTAACAAGCTTTTCCTTTGATTTGACCTGGTGACCTAGTTTTTGATCCCAGATAACCCAATATCAAACTTGTCCAAGATTTTATTGAGAGTAATATTCTGACCAAGTTTCATTAAGATTGGGTCAAAATTGTGACCTCTAGAGTGTTATCAGCTTTTCCTCTGATTTGACTTGGTGACTAGTTTTTGACCCCAGATAACCAAATATCAAAGTCATCCAAGATTTTATTTTGGGTAACAGGTGAGCTAAAAATTCATTTGATTGCTACCAATATAGTTCTCAGTTGATTAAAATAAACATGTAAATTGTTATCATCTTTGGACATTATGTTAATATAAAATTTTCAGCCATATGATGCGTGATGTTCCGTCTCATGAAACTATGCGTGCATGTGTTAAAGCTTGTTTAAAGCTTGATTTTTGCATACAGTTCTATGTAAGTGGAGCCTTTTGAAAGCGCTTCAGTGTAAAAACTGGAAACATGATAATCTTGTTGAAATATTTAATCAAACACTGTTGCCACTGGATGGGCGCCATTGGGACAGATATTCCATTCAGCTTGCCAGACACCATTAAACCTGCCCACCATGACCTATATCCATCCATCTATATTGTACTCTGTGTTCTTGCTAGTATTCCAGTATCAACAACTACCGCTGAACGATTATTCAGTGTAATGAAATGAGTAAAGACATACTTGCACAGCACAGTGGCCACTGACAGGCTATTGGGACTTGGGCTGTTAAACATTTACTGGGAAAAGCAAGTCTGTTCTAGACAACTTCACTAGAAGGAAGAATAGGAAATTGGCACTTATTTTTGAATGAACTGAAATATGTTGTTAAATGCCTGTATGTCAGGTTTATGTTTGTTCTTCCTTTTTTTTCTAGTGCAACATAACCACTGAGGACAACCGTAAGCTGATATAGCTTTCTGTCCAATTCCTTAATTAATTGTTCTGTAAATGTTTCATCATGTATTACTGAAATAAAATATGTTTAAACTAACTAACCACTGTATTTTACATCTATCAATTCTATATTTTACCATCAGAATAATATGCATATAATATTATTACACAACTTTATACAAATTAAAGTTATACTACTAAATTTAACATTCAGGGGTCACGCTGTCGATCGCCACTTGAGCCATTTGCGGCAAAAAATTAAATGTGGCTCTGAAATTTTCTAATTGGCGAAAATGGCCCGAAGCTATGTCTGTCTGCATAACTACGAATATTGCCAGTTTTACGAACCAAAAGGTGTGAAAAATCGATAATCTGTGTAGACACAACATATCCGTTAATGAAAGGAAGGGAGCCAATTTGCAAATTTTTTATTTGATCAGGCAGTTAATTGGCGATAATTAGATTATTGAATAACAAACTGGATAATTATAATCGTCATTTTGTGCACATGATACGATTTTATGAGCAGTCGGCCGTTAGACAAATTTTCTATGATTGCCGAGGGTTAGTTTTGGCAAAAACAAATAAAATGCTTTAGACAAGCAGAAATTGTAAGTATTGAATAGCTATGATGATAGAAAAGCAATAAAACATGGGTATTTCATCAAATATTTAATTCCAACTTACGTTTTCCGAATTTGTCACCCATTTTCGCGACCGTGATTTTCGGATATTTCTGTCATTTCTGACGAGATTTGTTAGTACAATCTTAATAAAAAGCCAATAAAAAGTCTACATTTAAGAAAAATATGACAACTGTTGCAAAAGTAGCTCTTATTTTGAAGTATTTTTCGAGAATAAAACATGCGAAGGCATCAAACCCCACCCACTTGTAGGCAATGTGCAAAATAAGACACTGTTTTTTTTTAACTATTTTTTTTTCTTTTTTGACATCTTTATTTTAAATGTGATTTTCAGATTTTTTTTATTAAATGGCAGATGTTTATAAAAATGATAATTTTAGAAATTAACACAAATTGATCTTCTAAATAGCTTTTTAAATTGTTACTAAGAAATATGTAATAACTACATTAATTTCTTGAGTAGTACGAGTACTTTGGTAGTCCTACAAGAACGTCAATGCTATGCGCTTCGCAGATGTTGGCCTAATAATTTTATCTTTGGAAAAAGCAGTGGCTCAGAGAAAAAAATTCCCAGTGTGACCCCTGACATTATTTATCGTGGGTGTGGGGGGTGGAAGAAAAATCATTAGAAAGACATCGCAGAAGTGAGCATTTAAATGTTTTTTTTTCTACATTTTTTAAAATGAAAAAGATTTAAGTGACAATCGCCTGTAATGTCCAACAAGAGCTGTCCATAAGACAGCCAAGCTCGACTATTCGAAATATTGTCCCAGAAGCAGGAAAATATTACCCAAAAAGGTTAAATATCAAAAGAGTTTTAAGTTCAAAAGGGGGCATAATTTGACCAAAATGCATATCAGTTATGAGACTTGCTGCTATCAACTAGTTTTATAACCCCGAAGGCACATGTTAAGTTTCAATTCAATATCTGCATTAGTTTTGGAGATGGAAGCTCGCATGTAAAACTTTAACCAGAATTTTCAAAGTCCAAAAGGGGGCATAATTTGCCCAAAATACATGCCAGAGTTATGGGACTTGACCCAGTGAGGTTGGTAATTGATCTAGAAAAAGAAAAAAAAAAGTTTCAAATCTATTATGCCTTTTAGTAATTGCTGTATGTACTTACACGCAAAACTTTAACCAGGATTTTCTAAGTCCATAAAGGGGAATAATTTTCTGAAAATACATGTAAGAGTTATGGGACTTGATCCAGTGAGGTTAGTAATTGATCTAGAAAAAGAAAAAATAAGTTTCAAATCTATTATGCCTTTTAGTAATTGCTGTATGTACTTACACGCAAAACTTTAACCAGGATTTTCTAAGTCCAAAAAGGGGAATAATTTTCTGAAAATACATGTAAGAGTTATGGGACTTGATCCAGTGAGGTTAGTAATTGATCTAGAAAAAGAAAAAATAAGTTTCAAATCTATATGCCTTTTAGTAATAGCTGTATGTACTTGCACGCAAAACTTTAACCAGAATTTGGCCAAAATGAAGGTCAGAGTTATGGGACTTGCTGCTATCAACTAGTTTTATAACCCCGAAGACACATGTGAAGTTTCAAATCAATATCTGCCTTAGTTTTGGAGATAGTAACTTGCATGTAAAACTTTAACCAAAATTTTCTAAGTCTAAAAGGGGGCAAAATTTGCTCAAAATACATGTCAGAGTTATGGGACTTAACCCAGTGAGGTTGGTAATTGATCTAGAAAAAGAAAAACTTAAGTTTATAATCTATATGCCTTTTAGAAATAGCTGTATGTACTTGCATGCAAAACTTTAACCAGAATTTTTTCTATGTCCAAAAGGGGGCATAATTTGGCCAAAATGAAGGTCAGAGTTATGGGACTTGCTGCTATCAACTAGTTTTATAACCCCGAAGACACATGTGAAGTTTCAAATCAATATCTGCAATAGTTTTGGAGATAGTAACTTGCATGTAAAACTTTAACCAAAATTTTCTAAGTCCAAAAGGGGGCATAATTTGCTCAAAATACATGTCAGAGTTATGGGACTTGACCCAGAGAGGTTGGTAATTGACCTAGAAAAAGAAAAAATAAGTTTCAAAGCTATATGCCTTTAATTGATGGGGCTGTATGTACTTGCATGAAAAAACTTAACCAAGGTGTGACGCCGACGCCAACGCCAGGGTGAGTAGAATAGCTGCTAGACTATTCTTTGAATAGTTGAGCTAAAACTACACTTTATTTCTTGTGAAAATACTCCCAGATTGCACCAATAACGTTCTAGGAAACGAAAATTTTTGGGGGCAGCATGCCCCATAACCCCCCAGAATGCGTGCATACACATTCTCCAAGGCCTTGCTATGCCCCTGCATACAAAACATGTGCTATATCGGTTCAATTAATATCAATTCTACTAGTTATTTTGTTAGCATAAGATTGTAATACAGTCAATAGCGTTATCAAAACAGTCTGCAGTGCTAAATAATGTAAACCAGGCAGTAAAAGTGTCTACTGTTATTACATGCAAACTTCTACTTGTACAAGTGTCATTTAAGCCCTAAATGACTGACACAATTTTCAATTTGAAAATAACCGAAACATACAAAATTTGATTTGCTTCTTCCAAGAACCTTTATTTTCATTACTATGTTCAAACTGTGCCACTGACGAGTGCTGAAATCACTTATTTTTAAGAGAATGAGCATTTTTGTCATATTTAAAACTTAAAGGAATGCACAGTCTTGAGAATAGGTCAAGCTTTTCTGGTAGAATTTATTGGTTTTACTTTCTGTTAACAGTCTTAAGCTTCAATTTCCTGTATCAGTAATACATTTGTAATTAAATTTCAAAAATATTGCTGGCATACCCGGGTAGTTCTTGACAAACTGTTTACTCAATTTTGAAATTCCCAATTCAGGTCATTTTGGGGCAAAAGTGAAGCTTCTGATTTACCAGCACTTCAATGAAACTGAAGAAAATCTATGTAAAGTAGTACATTACATACTGGTAACTTAGTCTATAGTGCAGTACAGTAAAAGCAGAAATTTTCGCGAGGATATAATTTTCGCTATTTTCGCGACACCCTACATCTCGCAAATTTTAACCTTCACGTAAATATTCATCATTAGTATAATTCAAATTCAAGTAGGATACCACTGTTACAATTTCACGAATATTAAACCTCACAAACATACTTAAAATTTCAAATTCCCAAAATTTTAATCTAGCGAAAATATATGCTTTTACAATAAGCACAGCCATGTATAAAGCACACTAATCAATGTTTAAGTGTTCAAGACTTTACATCAACAAAATTTACTATCATGCTTAGCAACATGATCGAGTAAGTCCCTCTGACTAAACAGCCATTTTTATACCTTAATCTTTAGCCTGCTGGGGGCGAGTTATTCTGCCTCTGCAAGCAGTGCAGACCAAGATTAGCCTGCACATCTGTACAGGCTAATCATGGTCTGCAACTGTTCGCTATTCAGTCAGTAAATTTTCAGTGAACACCCCTTTGAATGATAAATGGTACTGCCTGAACTGAACGATGGACTAATTCATTTTAGAAATTTAGCAGGGTAAAGGTTAAAAGACAGCTTTTGCTGAAAAAGTTTTTTTTTTTATATTTTATGCCAATAATTTCAAAAGCCTGTAACAAATACTTTTATTTTTGTAGCTGTAGTAAAGAAAACTTACCTTTTACTGAAACCCAACCTTAAGTCTCTTAAAATAATCCCTTTCTTCTCTCATTTAGTGCACAGATTTTGTCATGGCTTTGTGTATGCATTTGCTTCTATCCTGTAGTGTTTCATTTGGCTACAACATTGTGTTCATGTTTCTGCTTCTTTGTTGTGATGTTTTCATTTGGCTGCTGCTTTGTCCTTACATTTTGCTTCTGCCATTGGGTGCTTCCCTTGGCTCTGCTTAGTGTTTGTGATTCTGCTTCCGCCATGTGCTGTTTTCTTTTGGCCACTGCTTTGAGTTAAGGTTTCTGCTTGTCATGCAATGTTTTCACCTGGTCACTGCTTTTGTGGTTTCATATTTACTTCAGTCATGTTTTGTTTTCATGTAGCCACTGCCTTATGTTCATGTTTCTGCTATTGTCTTGTGGTGCTTTCATTTAGCCATTGCTTTATGTTCAAATTTTTGCTTCTGTCATGTGGTGCTTTCATTCAGCCATTGCTTTATGTTCAAATTTTTGCTTCTGTCATGTGGTGCTTTCATTTAGCCATTGCTTTATGTTCAAATTTTTGCTTCTGTCATGTGGTGCTTTCATTTAGCCATTGCTTTATGTTCAAGTTTCTGCTACTGTCTTGTGGAGCTTTCATTTAGCCATTGCTTTATGTTCAAGTTTCTGCTATTGTCTTGTGGCCTATTCATTTGGTTACTGCTTTGTGTTCATGTTTCTGCTACTATCTTACGATGTTATTAGAAAATACATATTTTGTATCTATGTTCCACAGCAACTATTGTACTTTGTTTTTTCTTCATCACACTTAGCTTGTATCTTTGATCAATGTTTTTGCTTCTATTAAATCGCACAATAATTTTGTTTCTGCTTGATAAATGTTTTTACTGCTGATATGCCATGTACTTCTCTTTCTTTGATACAGCTAACATCGGTTATGTACTCTCTATTTTTGCCTTCACTCTGTTTCTACATGTTTGTCACAATCCCCTCTTCAACTAGATAACTACTGATACCGACATTCTTCCCTTTATACCTGAAGAGAAAACAATTTTCAGAATTACAATAAAACATCATGTCAAATACAACAAAAAATTCTTGCTTACACCTACTTAAAATATTCAAAGACTTAAAAGAAATTGCTGTGTTTCTCAGAAATTTCAAACATACTGATAAAGAAGGAACTGTTTTGAAGTGGTCATATTATTTTCCTTATTTTGGATAAAACAAGAGCTGTCACTAAGGGTGACAAATGCCCCCGCAGCGCCTTGACCTTTGACCTGGTGACCTTGACCTTTGACCTGGTGACGAAGTCAATAGGGGTCATGTACTCAATAAGTACTATCAGCATGTGAAGTTTAAAGGTCCTGGATGCAGTGGTTCGCGAGTAAACAGCCTTCATGCAAAAAGTTAACATTGGCCCCTGTGACCTTGACCTGGTGACCCCAAAGTCAATAGGGGTCATGTGCTCAATAAGTACTATCAGCATGTGAAGTCTGAAGGTCCTGGGTGATGTGGTTCGCGAGTAAAGAACCTTCATGCAAAAAGTTAATATCGGCCCCTGTGACCTTGACCTTTGACCTTGTGACCACAAAGTCAGTAAGGTTTGTGTTCTCAGTAAGTACTATCAGCATGTGAAGTTTTAAGGTCCTGGGTGAAGTGGTTCACGAGTAAAGTGCCTTCATGCAAAAAGTTAACATTGGCACCTGTGACCTTGACCTTTGACCTGGTGATCCCAAAGTCAATAGGGGTCATGTACTCAATAAGTACTATCAGCATGTGAAGTTTGAAGGTCCTGGGTGCAGTGGTTCACGAGTAAAGTGCCTTCATGCAAAAAGTTAATATTGGCCCCTCTGACCTTGACCTTTGACCTTGTAACCCCAAAGTCAGTAAGGTTTGTGTACTTAATAAGTACCATCAGCATGTGAAGTTCGAATGTCCTGGGTGCAGTGGCTCGCGAGTAAAGTGCCTTCATGCAAAAAGTTAACATTGGCCCCTGTGACCTTGACCTTTAACCTGGTGACCCAAAGTCAGTAGGGGTCGTGTACTCAATAAGTACTATCAGCATGTGAAGTTTGAAGGTCCTGGGTGCAGTGGTTCTCGAGTAAAGTGCCTTCATGCAAAAAGTTAATGTTGTGACAAACGAACGAACTAACGAACGAACGGATGGACAGTTGAAAACTAATATGCCTCCCTTTGGGGGCATAAAAAAATAATTTCTGAAAATCCAAATTTGCAAAGAGATTAATGAACAAATGTTTAAGATAAATTTATCTGTTTATCACTATAAGCTAAACTCTGATTTAAAAAAAAACTTTGTTGATCATTAAAATAACAGTAAAGTCAGTTTTTAGTGTTTTTTTCCAGATTTTAATTTGGTAATACATGTAAAACCAATATTCTACATACAATACTTGTATATTAGTGTTATCTATGGGTGGCAGTTACCGCCAAAATGAGTAAATATACAACCCATTCATTAACAAATAGATTGGTGCAGTACATTTTAACGCCATCTAGCCTAAAATTCTACTGTAACTTTTCATTCAACACACTGTTTTTAGATACATCTATTTCAACATGAAACGATTCCTTATAAAACTTGTTGTGATGCACTGAAATGTAACTGTCCAACAAGTTATGGTGCCATGTAACCCAATGTGAAGACGTTCAACGCAACACGAGTTTGTGTAGTGCAAAATGAAATATTTTATCATAACTTGGAGCCATCTAATGCGTCTTAAAAATGCTTTATGTACTATGAGGCATTGTGTAAAAACTTAATGCCATGCAGCCCAATGTGAAGACATTCAATGCAACACTAGTTTGTGAAGTGTTAAATGAGATGATTCATAAAAACTAGATGCCGTCTAATGCATACTGAAACCTCAATGCTTAATATTAGGTATTGTATTAAATCTTGATAGCAAGCAGTGGAATGTGAAACTGTTCAACATAACTTCTATATGTGCAGTGCCAAACGGAATGACTCGGATCTAATGCATACTAAGACAGTTCCATGAAAAACAAAGTGGTGAAAATGTGTGTATGTGCGTTCGGGTTTAACATCTTTTTCAACAATTTTTCACTCATATAAACGACGGTGTCTACTTGTAGCAGTGAGCACAATGCCCAATTTTACAGTGCTGCCTCAACTGGAATATCACACCGTAGACATGTGGCATGATACCCCACCCAGTCACATTATACTGACACCGGGCTGACCAGTCCTAGCACTATCCCCTTAATGCTGAGCGCCAAGCGAGGAAGCTGCTACCCCGGCGAAATGGAATTCATGAAATCATGAATTTTTCATCACCATTATGAATTATTCATGAACTGTTCTGGATCACTTCTTAATCTGACTTCATGAAGTTTTATGCATGAAGTGTCATTTGATCTACTTCATGAAGATATCAAGCATTATTGACAGATTCATGAAATCCTTGAAATATTCATGAACTTGTTTAAGAATGAATCAAGATTTTATCAGGAATGTCAAAATACCTATAGAATTCAAGAAAAATTCTTGAAAAAAATTATGAACATTTTATGAGCAGTTTAAGAATATTAAATTCTTAAAACATTCTTGATGTGTTCTTAAGAAAAAGTCATCTAAGATTCATTAAAAGTACTAAAATTCAAAACCTTTTTCTAGTTCAGTACCAGTTCTTGAACCCAATTAGGAGTTTCTGAACTGTTCATTAAACATAAAACTGAGGTTTTCCTTTTACAATAAATGAATAAGTTCATGAACTGTTCATGAACATTAAATTCATGTCACATGATTAGTTTCCATTATTTTGTTGCATGCTGGGAATTTTTTTGCACAATGTGATTCAGCAATTTTTGAGAAGTTTGTGCAGCAAATGAGAAGGAAATATTTATCATACTACAGTAAGGAATGGTTTAAAAGGAACAGGAGTATACTGAATATCAAGTAAGTAATTATGGTGTTGTCATAAATTGTTCATTTTAGAAAATATAAAATCCTTTTAAATGTCACATGTTTTCACGACCCTGAAACAAAGCTAGTATCTAATCTGAATGTCAATCTTGAGATTAAAGTAAATTATACATTTTTGTATCTTATACAGCAATAATTATTGTTTACTTCTTATTTTGCTCCCAGTCCCACTCTAGTTTACTGTTTGACTCAACATTTCATTTGTTGAGGGTGGAAAATGTCATTGTCTCAGTGACTCAGCAGAGACTAAAACAATCTCTAGCCACTAACTGAACAACTCTTAAAATAACCTACAGGAATTTTTCTTGTATCAAGCTATACTGATATTGTTTAAAGAATTCCATTATATGCAGATCTCTCAGGTTTCATAGTGTTACACTCCTACCAGGTTACCTTGACAAGTTCATGAAACTTGTTGTTTTTTTTTACAAAAATTGTTCATGAATAAATATTCATGAAAATCAAAATTTATGTTTCATGAATTTCAATACATTATCTCGGCTCTTAATAACAAGTTCATGGATACTACTTAATTGATACAGGTATTATTTAGTAACTGAAAATATGATGGATTACTGTACTATTTAAGGCAAAGAAGTCCTTTTATAAGGTTTTGTATTGTTCATGAAATATTCAAGAAAAGCACAAAATGTCTTCATGAAGTTATAAGAATATTTATTCTTGAAGTGTTCATGGAAACAAGAGGGCCATGATGGCCCTATATCGCTCACCTGTTATCATTGCACTTGAGGACAAGAAGGTCCTCAGAAAAAATATCTAAGTCCAAAGGACAGTAACAACAAAGGGAAGAAATTTAACCAAAAAGAAAAAAAAATTCTTACAAGGTACAGATATGTCAAAATACACCTAAAAATTGGAGGTACCATCCATGTTGTACCACAGAAAAGTGGTCTTGGTTTTTCCCTACGGCCAATAATAAAAATGTTACTAAAAATAAGCTATTTATAGTAACGTAAAAGGGAAGTAATTAAAAAAAAAATATTGTAAGTGAACAAAAGAAGGATCTGCCAAATAAATCTGTTGACATAAATGAAATTTCAGATCGGTATCTTCATTAGTTACGGAGATATACCCATTTTAATTTGAAATAAAGGGAGGTAATTTGACATAAAATAAGTCCATAGTTATCTACCCTGATTGGCTCAGTCCAACTAATGACAATAATGAAATTTCAAATAAGTACTTACTGATATAAATCCATTTTGATTACAATCAGGGGAGGTAATCAAATATAAAATAACTCTGAACCTACGCTTGGATCTGATTTGTCATGGAATCCAAGAATTATTGTTGTTGAAGTTATTTTGGAAGTTTGTATCAAATAAAACCATAAATGAAGTCTCTATATGGCTGCAAAAGCCAAAATAGCCAATTTTGGACCTTTAAGGGGCCATAACTCTGGAACCCATGATGAAATCTGGCCAGTTCAAGAAAGGAACCAAGATCTTGTGGTGATACAAGTTGTGTGCAAGTTTGGTTAAAATGGAATCATAAATGAAGCTGCTATTGTGCAGACAAGGTCAAAATAACTAATTTTGGCCCTTTCAGGGGCCATAACTCTGGAACCCATTAAGGGATCTGGTCGGTTCAACTAAGGAATCAAGATCTTATGGTGACACAAGTTTTGTGCAAGTCTGATTAAATTCAAATCATAAATGAAGCTGCTATTGTGCAGACAAGGTCAAAATAGCTAATTCTGGCCCTTTCAGGGGCCATAACTCTGGAACCCATAATGGAATCTGGACGAAGGGTGATCACAAAAGCTCACCTTGTCACTATGTGACAGGTGAGCTAAAAACATGAAGTGCAAATGAGACATTGAAATAAAGAACAAAATAATGCATGAATTCTTCATGAAGTATTTTTTTCAGGAATATTTTCATGAATTCTTCAAGAAGATTAATAAATACAAACTTCATGAATTCTTCATGAACACAGGCTATGCTTAATTTCATGCATTTTTAATGCATTAACCACTTCATGAATAATTCATGAATCTGTTTTCATGAGCTGCTGATGCATCTGTCTCATTTGCATTTCATGTTTTTGTCATGAAGACTTCATGAAGTCTCCTCATGAAGAAGTCATGAATGCTTCATGAGTACTTCATTAAGTATGAATAAACATTTGACAGGGGTAGTACCATTTTTTTACGTCTTAAAGTGGTGAATAAGTTACAGTAAATATTATTTGAGGAATAACGAAGCAAAGTTTTCAAATTACCTCACAGGTCTACAAACACCACGCAGACATATTTCGAGAATGATAACTGGCTAACATACATGCTCCTTTGTTGTAAAAAGCCGAGATTGGTTTCGGGTTTGTAAACGTTTGTTTTTAAATACTTATAATTGAAACAAATACATAAAATAGGAAAAAACATCACGTGTTTAAAATGGTCGGGTACTAAAAATGCGAGACTTTCTGCACACCTATAAATATATGATTTGTATTGCATGAGTACCTGTGCATATTTGATGGCATTGTGATGATTATAGGTTAGGAATGTTTGTCCAAACACATCCTTTCATAATACGGATACTTCAGGATATGACTCAGATATCATTTTATCACAGTTTTTGAACATCTTAAAAGTAATTGTAAGTTTATTTATTTGTTAGGCCACACCAAATTAATTTCTTGGTCATCTGAATTTTTCCAAAAAATTTAGGAGCGAGCGAGCGAAATAAAAATAAAAATATTTGTTTTTGGATTTCACCTACTTTTGGAGCAGGCGAGGAGCGTTTTGAAGAAAAAAATAAAAAACCTTGTCACAAAAGTCAACAAGCTCTGCAAAACATATCAAAATGGCTTGAAAATACATAAAAGAACCAAAGATCTTTAAAATATTGAAGGTTTAATTACAAACTGTTCCCAAAATACATTACAAACATTTAGACATTTAAACAAACTGGAGGGACAACAGGCAAGCCCCCACACCGAAGCTAGCGAGGACCAGAGCACAAAACATGACCACATAAGCTGGCACAACAATACATTATTTATGATGTAACACTGTATGTGAAGTCCAAACTGAATTATACCGCCTGTTCATCATTTACCGTATTTTCCCGAATTAAGGCCCCCCTTCTAATAAACGCCCCCCACCCATTTTGGAGGGAAAAAAGTCAACAAGAACGGGAAAAAAATCACCTACCTCATTTTTATAAGTCCACGTAATAAGTAATTTACAGTACTAAAGTCCAATGTATTAAATCTTAAACACACTTTTAAACAGTCCATGTACCGTAAGTCCAAAACATTTGTACTAAGTATGGTATGCCTCCAATCATCAAACAGAAAATTAAACAGTAAATACATTTTACCACTCGCGCACACGTTTCCTGCCGACTTTAAACAAACTTGCGGCAATGTGTTTACCCTTTTCTTCGGCAGTTTTAAGAACTTTTAATTTAAAAGCAGGCACAGCAGCGTGTCAAACAACTGACATTGTGTATTGCGCTATTAGCTACCCGCATGTACTAAGGAAAATGGTATTGGAGTAAACAGCTGTTTGGGTCATGACGTAATGTGTAATGTCGCGAGCGTGTCAAAAAGCCAGACATGGAATACACGAGGTACCGTATTTAAATTCATAACAGACACACTGCATTAAATTGGATGCCAAATAATTACGTTTTGGGGGGATTAAACAACACAGAAACACTTTACAGCTAGTTTGAACGATGTTTTTAAGTTTTGTAAAAATTTTCATTTTTTATTCTTTGGAAAATGTAACGCCCCTGGGGGCGTTAATACGGGAAAATACGGTAAGTACTACCAAACTGCTGCTGATATATGTGTATAATTTTAAGGATTGCAGCAAAACGTTGTTTTAATCACTAGCCATTATTAAATGACACTGTTTTAATTGATAAGAAATTGATGTTCATCTTAAAGGAGTTCATCACAATATTTTGTGCGCAGCTCAATCGCGCAGCAAGCGATAACCACTGTAAAGTTCAGGATTCGACCCGAAAGTGCATAATTGTCGGATATGCAGTGCACTCGCGCAAAAAAATATCGTATGTACTGACAATATAGGTCGTGCATCCATATTTTACCTTTAAAAGTAATGGTGTTTTATTGGAGGAGTAGTCGTAGAAAGTGCTCGAATCAAATATATTGTGGACAGCTAATTTGAAAGTAAGCTATTTAATCCAGTAATGATACAGCGGACTCGAAGTCAAATAAAATTCCAGAAAATCTTAACGTAGATCTATCTCCTTCAAGTTCAAATATGACTTCCTAAAAATGTTGTTATTCTTTTTGTGCCCCATCCCGCATTTTACGTAGTAAGACCAGAGTTATGGCCCTTGACAGTCAAATTGTACATAAAGGGTCTAAACATTTGTGTCTCATGTACCTCAAAAGTATATGCGCCAAGAGTCATGAAACCACACAAGAATTAAATTCAGCATGCGAAGTTGTGCACCAGTGTTTTTATTTGAGGTTTCACTCAGTAAAAAACAGATTTATGTCCCTTGACGTGGTCAAATATGTACGTAAATGGCATGTGAAAGCTTGTGTAGCACGTATCTCAAAAAGTATTTGACCTAGAGGCATGCAATCTTAAAGGAGCATTATTTCGCATGTGAGTAATAAAATTGGTTAAGGAACTGATAATAACATTGTGCAATTTGTTTTGTAAGAAAACAAATTGTTCATAATTTTTAGGTGGGTGGGGTAATGAAAAAATACTTTTGTGGGTGGAGTATATTTTTAAAACAAGCACGGGTTGATATTATTTTTTTTTGGTTTAAATTTTTTTGCTTTAGTTCTAGCTTACATAATATAAAATTTGGAAAAATTCTGTCCGCTAGATTTTTCATATCATTAAGAAATACTTCGTGTTTTTCTCAGTTTCAGATACTTTCGACATCTGTCAAGAGTAATGTTTCTGAGTTAATAAATCTATATGTTGACATTTTATGCATAGTTATAGTGGTTTCATTAAATGTGATGCATAAACAGTAACATCAGAGTGAAACTTTGAATAAATAGTTGTTTGCAGTAGTTTTATTATGACATGTATTGTATTGTTTCTTCAGACAAAAATACCGATTTGGTGTTCATAATAAACTTTGAATATTGAAAAAAGAAGCATGCCGGTACCTATCATTTTTATTTTTTATTTTTTCTTGACATACATCAATCTATGAATATGCAAAGTTACAAAAAATTCTGTCCGCTAGAAATGATTGTGAAAAACACCTTTAAGAAAAAAAAAATGTTTTGCAAAAACTCTTTCAAATGATCTTTCAAGGATTTATTTACACAATCTGTCATTTCGGCTGTCAGTTTTGCAAAATGGGGCAACACAGAGCCTTGAACATGTTCTTCTGGTGTTTTAACGTACAATTATGATAAAAAGTATTAAATTTTAGGAATTACTGTCGCTTCACATTGATAATAATGCCCCTTAACAGTGAAAAACGCCTGCTCTGAAATTTTGAAATCGGTCTGCAAAAACTGAAGCGAGCGGAAGCTGATTTTCAAAAAAAAAATTCTTTTTGATTTGGGAAAAAAATGGAGTGGGAAATCCGTTGACCAAGTAATCAATTTGGTGTGGCTTTACATTGTTGTATATATGTACATGTATATATATAGATTTATCATTACATTATAACAAGATTGTCTGGATCATGTGGCGCATAAATCGCTCAATCTTTTGCATGTTCTAGCAAAATATTAAATCTGATAATTACATATCCCAGTCGGGGTACATTACCTCGATCTGAGTATATCGGGGTAATATAAGAAAAAAGGTTTGGATAAATTTTTTACTAACTTTGACAAATTAAATTTGTAAGATATTACAAATCAACATTCATATAGAGTAAGATTATTTTGAAATTGGTTATTAAAAATTCAGATTTTTTTTTTGACAAAAAGCAAAGTAGATAAAATTGTTCACTGGTGATAAATAAATATATCAAAATATCAACTATATTCAAATGCTGATATAAGCACTTTTCTAGAGATACTAAAGCCTTTGAAAACTCACAAAATACTGAAGGTTTATTGTTGTAGTCCAGAATATGACTGAGTAAGTATTCAAGGGATTCAGTTAACATTTCTTTCAATTATAGAGGACATTTAGATGAAATGCAATGTTTCATTCTGTCCTTTTTTAAATTTTGGTCTGACATGGCTATTAATGACTATGAACTTTGAACAAGCTATATTTTTTTTGCCTCCAGCATTAAAAATGGTGATGGAGAGGAGAACAGGGCATATAGTGTTACTTACTGGCTTTAGTCTGTGTGTAGGCAAACACCTTGTCTGGTCGGATTCTGAAATAACATGGCAAAATAATTGTCATGCAAAATAAGAGGACAAGTCAGAGGTAAAATCCAGACCCCTAGATCAGAGATCAAAATCACACTTGGAAGGACAAGTCAGAGGTAAAATCCAGACCCCTAGATCAGAGATCAAAATCACACTTGGAAGGACAAGTCAGAGGTAAAATCCAGACCCCTAGATCAGAGATCAAAATCACACTTGGAAGTCATTAGATGTTTCTGTGTGTGCACAAAATCTTTTCTGGCGGACAAGTTCCTTTTGCCCCTTGTAAGATCTTGGAATTATATGGCATAACCACCATTATAACATGAAAAGCAAATAAATACCACATAGTACTTTCAAGTCCATTACCCACAGGACTCACACTTCTGTGGCCAAACATCACATAGTAGGGACAATACTAGCTAATAATTCAACTGCCGTTATAGGCTGGTATGAGACGTTACACGGGTTTATATTTTTTGGGAGCGGTTTCCTGCATTACATGGAATATTACGTGATGTAAGTAATTATGTGTACAAATTTACTAGTCACGTGTATCTAACATGTTACGCAAGTACCGTAGATACCCGTGTATAATGCGCACCCGTGTATAATGCGCACCCCCGATCTTAGTCCAAAATCCTGGGAAAAAAAAAAAAAAAAAAAAAAAATTTTGGTCAATTTTGACGTGGATGGAAAACAAAAGTAGAGTTTACATCGACACCGGTAATAAATTTTATCTCCACGGCGGAGAGCAGCATCGGTCTCACGGTACTATCGATTTTTGTTTTCTCGAAAATAAAACCAGTAAATTATTGTTATATTTGTTCTTTTACCTTTTTTAATTCACTATTTTGAATAAATAAATAGCAGCTGATTCAATATTTCGGAATGGTATCTTTCAAAATGACATGAGCTTCTCAATTTAAACTGATAACAAGAGGTGTGATAGTCTTTTTGTCACGATCATAAAGCCAGTAATTACCGGCAATCAACGTGTCACCTCGTGTCAATTATGTTGTTCACAGTTTGATCTCGGTTAAAGATAATTCACGATCTTTATTTAGTAACATAATTTTTGTGATTTATAAACATTTCTTACGTCAAAATACTTTTAAATTTATATGAAATTAATTTTGTTTGAAAGAAAAATAAACAATTCGATCTTTTACGGAACATAACGGCAATCTTACATTTTAGCGGAGACAGTAAGCGCGGAGAGTAGTTTCCCTTTACCAAAATGGCGAACATCGGTAACAAACTTGTTTTGAAGTTGGAAAATTGTCTATACCTGTGTATTATGCGCACCCACGATTCGGGGGTGGTCCCGGGGGTCAAAAAACTGCGCATTATATATGGGTATCTACGGTAATTATATTACACAAAGGTATATTTATCAAGTTACATAAGCAATTATTTATTCAATAATTACAACAAAAAGAGAGAAAATTGAGTTTAATGATTCGGGGAAAGTTCCATCTTAACTTGGACATAATACGTGTACTTTCTTATTTGAAAAGAAAAACGATCCCAGTGTTACAGTGTAATAACAAGCTTTTGTCATGCAATACATTTTGTAATTGGCTGATATTTTTGTACAAGTATTCGAAGTATTTGAGAGGGATGAGCTGAATTTGCACAATATTTTTGGAATATAATAGTGTAACCATGTCCACCTGTCTAATTTATTTGTACTGTTGTTTTCTCCTAATTTGTATTCAAAACATGTTCAGCAAATTAATCACACTAATGTTACACATTAAGGTGTTAGTTAAAAGTAAGGATAAACTAGAAATTGCTTTTGTAAAAAAGCACATGTCTCCCCCAGGGTTGGCGACAGGGTGGGTAAACCCGCCCAGGAAAACCCAGGTTTTCCCGGGTTGGGCAATACTCCAAAAAATGAATGAAGTGGGCAATAAGAAGTTTTTCTAATTTTTTTTACAAAAACAATTGAGTTTCTATGTTATAAAATGTGAGCTAATTCTTACATTAAGTTTTACTACATTTTGTACTTTGAAAAATTGGTGAAGTGATTACTAAGGTAGCTGACAGAACAGCTTCATTAACAAAATTATGGCTTATTTACACAACAAAATATTTTTTATGGGAACGTAAACACCTTTCAACATTTATAGTTAGATCTCTCTAGGTCCCAACTAGATTTTGCTTAACACAGGAATAGTCTACCAGTCTAGTTCTTCTTTATAAAGAAGCATTCTGTAACTGAACGCAAGTTTTGCGTTTTTTTCGACCGCAAGCCTGTTTCTGAGTTTCTTCTGAATAATATCAAAATTTGAAACACCCTTTCAATAAACTAACACAGTGCAAAGAGCTATAAAAATAAATTTATAGTTCTTTGTACAGTGTAACATTTCAGGCTATGATCTTTCAGACTCCCAATTTTGGCACTAACCAAAGTGCCACAGTCTTTACATTCTGCAATCTTTTTAATCATCCACAGTAACATTAAAACAATTCCACATGGGGTCCTTAGGTTTTATGGTTATATGATAGAAATGACAATGTGATCTAAACTGATTTTCATGAGCAAAATGGCCAGATTTAAGTTGTTCACACTTCTAACTTTAATCCCCTAATCTTGCTCAATAATTGCTCAATCATCATCATAATAATGTCTATTCAATAGATTTTTATAGATATTATAGCACAAGGCATGCAGGTGTCACTGCTATCACTAGATTGGTTGTTAGTCAACTAAAGTGTTAAACTATGTACTGAAGTTTGAATTGAAATATTATATTGCCCAGAATTGACCACTATTGCCCAGTAAAACCCGGGTTTTCCCAGTATTACCTGCCGGGCTGGGCAATATGCTTAAAACCCGGGTTTTTGCCAACCTGGTCTCCCCTAATGCAAAGTCCTATAGGCAAGAAATCAATAGTGGTCAGGAGCAAAAGTCAAAGAGACACTGATGGTTGGCTGCAATAGGGATCATCTACTTGGCATGTCCAGTCATCCCGCTAAATTTCAACTTTTGGCCTAGTGGTTCTCAAGTCACTGTTCAGGCTCCTGTGACCTTGACCTTTGATCAAGTGACCTCAAAATAAATAGGGGTCATCTACTCTGCATGTCCAATCATCCTATTAAGTTTCAACATTCTAGGTCAAGTGGTTCTCAAGTTATTTTCCAGAAATGATTTTACATGACCAGGCCCCTGTGACCTTGACCTTTAATAGACTGACCCCAAAATCAATAGGGGTCATCTACTCTGCATATTCAATCATCCTTTAAAGTTTCAACATTCTGGATCAAGAGGTTCTGAAGTTATTGATCGGAAATGGTTATCAATGTTCAGGCCCCTGTGACCTTGACCTTTAACGGAGTGACTCCAAAATCAATAGGGGTCATCTACTTTGCATTTACAATCATCCTTTGAAGTTTCAACATTCTGGGTCAAGTGGTACTCAAGTTATTGATCGGAAATGGTTTTCAATGTTCAGGCCCCTGTGACCTTGATCTTTGACGGAGTGACCCCAAAAACTATAAGGGTCATCTACTCCAAATGACCAATCATCCTATGAAGTTTCAACATTCTGGGTCAAATGGTTCTCTAGTTATTGATCGGAAATGGTTTTCAATGTTCAGGCCCCTGTGACCTTGACCTTTGACGGAGTGACCCCAAAATCAATAGGGGTCATCTATTCTTCATGACCAATCATCCTATTAAATTTCAACATTCTGGGTCAAGTGGTTCTCTAGATATTGATCGGAAATGGTTTTCAATGTTCAGGCCCCTGTGACCTTGACCTTTGATAGAGTGAACCCAAAATGAATAGGGGTCATCTACTCTTCATGACCAATCATCCTATTCAGTTTCAACATTCTGGGTCAAGTGGTTCTCTAGTTATTGATCGGAAATGGTTTTCAATGTTCAGACTCCTGTGACCTTGGACTTTGACAGAGTGACCCCAAAAACAATAGGGGTCGTCTACTCCAGCAGCCCTACAACCCTATGAAGTTTGAAGGTTCTAGGTCAAATGGTTCTCCAGTTATTGCTCGGAAATGAAGTGTGACGTACGGATGGGTGGGCGGACGGACGGACGGACGGACTGGGCAAAAACAATATGTCTCCCCCAGAGTGGGGAGACATAATGAATTCCGTCACAAGTTTGGGCATGTTCATAGGCGTAAAGTAGAAGCAGAGGTTGGGGGGGGGGGGGGGGGCAACCTGCCCCCAATTTTGAGGGTGGGGGACCAGCATACGGTTTGAGCTATTGGACTCACCAGTGCGTCGGCATCCCTATTACGTTAAGTTTTTGGTATGTATGTCAGTAACCATTTCTGGGAATAGATTGAAACTTGACACACTTTTTCACTGTGATAAACTGACTTACACTGCACAGGTTTCATAACTCTATTTTGCTTTTTTTACAAAACTAGATGTGTGTCCAGAGGACACAGGTGCCCCCCTCCTGCCACTGTAACATAGTTTTATGACTCAGGTTAAATAATCTTTAAGATGTTTGCAACACAATCTTAAGAACCTTATGTGTATTTTTCACTTAGTTAGCCCTAACTCTGGCCTAGCTGAGTAAAATTCTAAAGAGAACACTTCACAGGCTTTAAAACAATCCTCTAATGTTTTATAATTCTAGGTAAAGTACATTTTAACATACATGTTTCACAAACTTTTTTTGATTTGAGTAAGTCTGGACAAGAAGTCTGGTCTTGTGTAATGAAAAAACTTAAAAAACAAAATAAGTCAGATGCGAAACCCCAGGTGCACAACTGCACATGCTGACCAACATTCCTGTTAACTTTGGTGACTCTAGGTCAAATACTTTTGGAGCTATGCGCAACTTTAAAATGACCATTTTTTTACTAAGTCAGAGGCCATAACTCCTACACAACTGTATAAATCTGGACACGAAACCCCAGGTGCACAACTACACATGCTGACCAACATTCCTGTAACTTGTTTCGTGTCATACTTTGCTAGGACTTAAATGACCATTTTTACTATCAGGCATACTCTACACACGTAACTGGACACGAACCCCAGGGGCACACACACATGACCACATTCTGTAATTAATTAGGTAACACTTTGACTAGCGGACAAACATAAATACAATTTTACAAAGTCAGGGGCCATAACTCCTACAATACTGAATGAATCTGGACGTAAAACCCCAGGCACAACTACACATGCTGACCAACATTCCTGTAAAGTTTTGTGACTCTACATCAAATACTTTTGGAGCTAGGCATGACACAACACTAACATGACCAATTTTTACAAAGTCAGGGGCCATAACTCCTACAATACTGAATGAATCCGGATGCGAAAACCCAGGTGCACAACTGCACATGCTGACCAACATTCCTGTAAACTTTGGTGACTCTAGGTTAAATACTTTTGGAGCTACGTGCAACTTTAAAATGACCATTTTTTTACTAAGTCAGATACCATAACTCCTACATAACTGAATAAATCTGGACACGAAACCCCAGGTGCACAACTACACATGCTGACCAACATTCCTGTTAAGTTTTGTGACTTTAGGTCAAATACTTTTGGAGCTAGACGCGACACAACACTAAAATGACCAATTTTTACAAAGTCAGGGGCCATAACTCATACATGACTGAATGAATCCGGACGCGAAACCCCATGTGCACAACTGCACATGCTGACCAATATTCCTGTAAACTTTGGTGACTCTAGGTCAAATACTTTTGGATCTAGACGCAACACTACATTCTCAGAAGGATGAATGGAAGAACGGACAGACGCCCATATGATTTGTGTATTAGGTGGTCATTCCTTTGTTTGAAAACAATAGAATGACCACTTAAGGAACAATAGAATTAAGTGGTTACGTAATAAATACAAAGGATTTCTACTGTCCTAAGCCACACCTACCACCTAAGGTACCAATTGTGTGCTCGGAAGGACGGACGGACAAGAGCAAATCTATATGCCCCCACTACTTATGGGCGGGCACAGAAACATTTCCTTGAAAAAGTAACACTCGTATGCACTATTTTGGCATTTCTTTGATTTGAAAATAAATATTTTATAGCAATTTAGGCTGCATACGAAACAAAAATTTTGCACCAAAAATGTTCACTCATTTTCTTCCAAAGCACTGTGGAGATAGGGTTCAGCGTATCATTTATGCTCGCAAGTTTACCTACAGATATATCTTTTCAACTTTTATCATACATTTTTTGTGTCCTTGCATTTCGAAAGCTGTTTCGAGAATTATGATTTTTCACATGAATTTCTATTAATTTCAAATTGCGGAAGTACCTTAAATGGTTTCAAAATATAATGCGTTGAATGCAAATTTACTGGGCAGGATTTTGAGTTTTAGACTACACAGCATTGAAATTAGTCCAAATAATAGGATGTTTGGGGACAGTGTGATAACTTATGACTGTCCCATAATACGTCCAAATTTATACTGCATATTTCTGTTAATGTCTCAGTAAAATGCAGATACGGGTAAGGCTTAGAGGAATGACAACTAAAAAATATCAGATCATAAAATAAGTCTTCCCGATAAGCCGAATGAGTAAGGCTACGTTGAAATGCACTGCCCTGACCAACTTGTTAACGGATGGATTGTATATTTGCTAATTTGGCAGTAACCGCCGCCCATATTTGACTGGGGGGTGGAGGCACCAGTCTAGAACAAAGATGTCACCGCCGAGGCGCATAGCACCAAGAGCGGGTAGGTATGGGAGTGGGGAGGATGGACTTCTGCCCATGCTGGGGGGGGGGGGTAGGAAGGTCTTACGCTAGAAAGTTTTGAAAAACAGTATGAAATGGTGGCCTCTGGGGCATTTACTGGGTACTCCCCCACCCCTCATTTTAGGGGGGTCAGGGGGCTCTCTAGTCGAACTAATCCGATGTATACAGTTTGTTATATATTGTGATGGTCAAAGTGTAACTAAAAAACAGCCACTCAGCAGCAGTAAGCTTGTATAGGGGCTCTCCCCCTGGAAATTTTTTAATTTCAGGTATGAAATGGTAACCTCTGGTGCGTTTCTGGGTCTAAATATTTACAGAATACTGTGAAATCATTTAAATTCGCTGGCATGAAATTTCGCGCAAACTTGAGGAAGGACTGTTTCTCGCGGGCTTTAAATTAATTCACGCATTTTCAGTTTTAAACAATGAAAAATATAATAAAAAATAATAATAGCGCGGTCTTAAATTGGCGCATTGGTCCTAGCGCGAAATACGTGAAAATTCGTCCTACGCGAATAAAAATGATTTCACACTATTATTTTTTGCCGAAACTGTTGGGTGCATCTTGGATAAAGTATACTATATCCGGGCCTGAAATAAAGACCCGGCATAACATATCTTTACATTTTGATGTCAGTAGACATATGTATCTTTTGTAGGGGGCTCATATTTCATTACATATTTTTCATTTTGAACTCATTTAGGATGAAAAACAAGGCCATATTCTTTGTCCCAGGTCCGATACTGGTGCCTGCATGTGGACAGAACTGGGAAGGTAATTTGAAAATTGTAAATTCAAATTTGATGATATAAGATGCGCAAATGCTTCAGATGATTCATAGATATATAATTTCAGTAGAATACATTACAACTATTTCAGAAATAATTTTCTGTCATTGGGCAGTGTTGCCTGATAAATTTTTGGCTATTTATCAGTTTTTATGGATATAAATGCCAAGCTTGGGAAGAAAGGAAACACCGGCAAAGTAAGTCTTGAGAAAATTTACAAACCTGGCGTCAGAAGTATTCAGCATATCTACAGCTCAATCTTCTATATTGCTCTCTTTTGCAGCACAACTTTGTCTTGACTCCTAATTTAAAATGGCGCCTACACACAAACGTCAATGTCACGTGATTGCACGGCGATTTAGTTTCTTTTCATACTTGTCAGGTTTGCATTGAACTACGTTAATCCGTTTCTCACTCATAGGCCCACCTAACGGTTTCCTTATGATATAGCATTATATAGTAAGAAAAGAACTATAAATGCTATACCATAAGGATATCGTTAGATGGGGCCTGTGTTCACACTTACTGATTGTCCCATACAAAGTTATACAGGAAACCACTAGTTTTGTCTCCAGCCCGGTTAATTATTTTACCGCGTTTTCTTCTAGCAATTCACGATTTTCCCATGTTTTCAGTGTACTATTTAATAGTGGTTGAATATTTGACAGCATATATTTGTTTATTCCCTCCCAGCCACTCTTACAGGCATATATGTAATAGTTATAGTATGTGTGAGAGTGTGTTACCAGGATATATCAGAGCTAGGGGTACATCGAGGGTATTTTTCTCTGCACATATCGTCGAGGCCGGTAGGCCGAGACAGATATGTGAAGAGAAAAATAACGAGATGTACCCCTAGCTCTGATATATCCTGGTAACACACGAGCACTACATATTATAACTGTTTTATCGCATAGTTTATCATTAAAATTTATATATCATTTTCATTTAAATTTGTTTATTATTATTTTTACTATTTTGATTCCCTTTCTGCGCCTCGCTGACTGAAACACTAAAACTTCTGTTTTAGAAAATGTGTTCCCCAGATAAAAGTACCCAACAAATTTCTGCATTGGTTTTTAATCTTTGCATTTCATTGGCCAGACATATTGTAAAACTTGTTGTTTTGTTTGTAAAAAAATCAAAGAAAAAGAAACATTTGAGAAATCTCAGAATTTCATATATTTCATGTATTTCTGAATTTGGCAATAACTATCAAGTTTTTGAAATATTCTAGTTTATTAATTCTTTTACTTTATAAATGTAGGTGCTTTATAAATGTAGGTGTTTGTGACAATTCTTTCTCTGTGAACTGTAAATTGGAGCTAAAATCATCTTTTCTTTGAAAGGAAAAAATTATACTCCCTTGATAGGACCTCAATAGAGAAAAAGTGTTCCGATATATATCGGAACAGTTTTACTGTGCTGATATATATCGGAACACTTTTTTTCTTATGAAACTCCATAGAGATTTCCGTGTTGATATATATCGCAACAGTTTTGTAAGATATCAGCACAGTTTTGTAGTAATAATGTGTGTTACTATGTATAACATGCTGCAAAGATCAAAGGAAAATTGCCGCACTATGCGATAAATGGGGTTTCTTGCACCCATTATAAGCATGTCGAGTTGCTGATGGCTTGTACATAGCAGTATTCGAATAATAAAAAGAGTTCATTTAGTTCGAGAGAGATTTATTATTCAGGCCAGACACTACATCCTTATAGAAAAATAAGGTTCACACTTACCTATCTAAATGTATATCCATATATGATTTTTTAGACATGGGCAGTTTCTTGATAATTATTACTGCTGGGTGTATAAGTAGTCGTACATTATTAGAACATTAAAGACAGATATACTTTTAACATTTGGCTTTGCTGTATTTAATATAAGAATATTTGGATTCTTCATGTCAGACCCGGTATCTTTAAAAAAGTAACGTTCACAATTAATTTTATACCCATATATTTTGTGCTGTTGTTATTCTTTCGTTATCAAATGGAAATTGTCGTTATCTTTTTTACAGCTGGTAGATCTACTCATTTTATTTTGATTCTAACTGAAAAGAATGTTATGTTTTATACGCTTAATAATCTTTTATTTTTTATGTTGTTGTTCAAAGAAGCTGAGAGAGACCTGAGTGGCCATCTTATATGTTGTTTAACTATTCTCAGATTCTAGATTAGCTGAATTCAAGTTATTATATATTTTTGTTTCATTCGGGACATAATAGAAACCCCATTTTTACTGTTTAGATTTTCATGAACATCTGATTGTATGTTTGCCTTAAATTTTGATAGTATGGTTTCAGACTGAGGTGTACAAAGATAAAATGACCGCATTTACCCCATTTCTACAGGTCGAGCATTACCACATTGCACAACATCGTACCAAATAGCATTTACAAGACAAATATATTCGTATTTTTGTGCATTGAAATGCTGTCAAATACTAAGACCTGTATCTTATATTTCTTGTTTCACGGTTGTTTTTGTAGTTATGAACAAGCAATTAGTGAATAATTGATTTAATCACGACAAGAGTGGGAAAACATATTTAGTAGAACAATGATTCTACATAAAGTTGAAGTCGATTGGAGCACATCGTAACGTTTTCACCAATTTTTCAATTCAATTCAATATTTTTATTTGGCATAAACAAATAAATGTTCATCGCCAATACAGCGGCGTACAACACGATAAAACATAATGTTTACAAAATTAAATATAATGTATAAACATATACCAATACACAATACCGTCAAGCACATTTATGTGATGTAGCATCTTGTTCATTTTTCCTCAAAATCTAGAGTATTTACTGGTGACCGTGAAAGCACTCGCACAGATGGACATCGCGCATTGATACATCGTTGGTAGTTATATATATAGTGGCTGTACAGTTTCAACATCCTGCTATTGTCAGATTCTTTTTGCATGTCTCCTTTCGGAGTGTATGCCGTCAAAATTGTATTTTCATCATATCACCAGTTCGATTTCTAAATTTCATAGAAAATCTGCGATGCTATTTATAAACTAGGGACTACGAAGAATTCTGTTGCCTTTGCTTTTAAAGGCAGTACGACAAAAAAAGAAAATTCTTAAGTATCAAGAAATTAATGCTATATTTCTTAAGAAAGCTTTGAAACTTCATTACCGACAAACTAAATGTTACGAAAACACATGAGACATAGTTTTTTTACTAATTTTTTCTTTGAAAATGTTTGTAACGCTTTATTCGAGGTAAACTGCCTTTATTTGTAAAATAGTTTTTTATTGCCGCGGCGGCCTGTGTTCGATTCCCGACTCGGGTTCTTGATTTGGCATTTTAAGATAGCTTATATTCTAATGTTTATAATATGACCAGACTTCAATTTTAAATAAAGATCATTTTAAGCCAGTGTCTTTAGAAAATGTTGCAACCTCTTCAGGGTGCATGTACTGCAGAGAACTGGATGACTTTCCGGTTTGCGGCGGCATCTTTTGACGTCGCCATATTTACAGAATCATTTTGATAACTCGTAGCATGTTTTGTTAACTAACTGCTACTTTTTGCTTGAAATGGCTGTATGATGTTAGAATGAACGCAGACTCTAGTTTTTCACTCTATTGTATTTCATTAGTGTTTCGGCCTCAAGGACTTTATCTTTTTTAAAAAGATAAAATTTAAAGTATATCTACATCGTGGCGTTCTTTAAATTCAACATGAAAGTTTAGCTATGCATTGTTATAACATATAGTGGCTGATTTCTATCATCGTCGTCTTCTTGTTCTGTCGTCTTCTCGCCCGCGAAATGACGACGTTTTCCTCATTTCGTTCTGGCGTAATGTTTTTCGCCCGCGAAAACATGAAAAAAAAACAACAACAAAAACATGGATTCAGAGCCACAGAATGAAATAACGGCATATATGCTAGTAAAGAAATTTTGCATACACTTATTCCATTCATGATCAACAATTAGGTAAAATTTGTCGTCTTATCGGTAAAATTATCCCCCTTGAAATCACCTGGCAGTGCGATATCGATTTTTATCTGGTTGATATTTTCCAATAGAAACAAAGAAGGAAAAAAAGTTTGAACAAATATTGTTTTAATTAGAATGAACACACAATATTTATTATCCTATTGAAGTGTTCGTCATTCTTTTCTCTTTACAAAGATATAAAAATTATTTATCTAAAATGAAGAATTAATGCTTCCCTTGGCGATTAAAAAACATCACTATCAGTCTCTGTTTACGGCATATAGTTACTGAATAAAATAAGCAAAAACCTGTGATACGTATCTTATTCTTTTCCCTGTAGCCACTTTATTCATATATTGAGAATATTTATTATCCTATTGAAGTATTTTTACAGACAAAAAAACTTTTTACATATGTTTTTATTTTGAAATTATTTAAATGTCTTCTTGCTTCCCTAGACGTTTAAAAGTTGGTGATTTTTGTATTATTTCTTTATTTGCCGTGTCCGTGGTATTTCCGGACGCGTGCGGAAACGCACGAACCTGCCCGAAGTTTAGCTGCCGATGATACAGAAAATATTATTGTTACAACATAGTATTAAGTGATAATAATAGTGCGGGAATAATTTCAGTTATATTAAGGCGAACCATAGTTTTTGGGAATTACAAGCTTACCGCAAAAGAAATGTTACAGGGAAACATGCTGACGTATCATGTTAATAAATAAAAAAATATAAGACATGATGCACGTTGCAACTATATATATTTCTTTCTAAACCACCGTCTCGTATTTTAAAGATTCGCTTAATTATACTTATACCCCTTAGTTTAAGTTTTAACCATAAATATGTTATAAAGAATTTATATAATGCAAAAATTTGAGTAAATTGTTTTCGGAGCCTCTGAAACAGCCATATTAAAGCGCTTTTCGATAGTTCTTTATTACCTATTAACAGCTTTTTGCAAGTTTATTGCTTATCAACACCTTTTTATTAGGGGATTAGGGACGATCAGGTCTTTTTATTACACAGATAATAATCTTCTCGGTGACTACGTAAGAGCATTTTGAAAATTGTAACATGTTTAATGAACGAGACTTAAATACACAATAAATATTTTGTTTCATTTTCAAGTACAAATGTTGTTAGATACATAAGATAATGGGACAGTTATTGAGTATTTACTTGTATTTGATTAACAGTATTTTTTATGAATACGGGTTTTAATTGTTCGATATTAAAGTATAGATATATAAACAGTGTTAAAAGTTCGCCTAAGATTTGAAAATATTATAGTATAGAAGTTTTGTGACAACATTGTGAAAAATAGTGTTTATTAATTTATTAGTTTATTAAAAAGAAGTATAAAATACATTTTTAATTTTTTATAGCTCTTTGGTTTATTGTCTCTCCTGAAAATTATTATGTACTTTCTCTGCTCCATATTATATAATGCTTTCACTTGCTATAGGCATTGTATTTATGCAATAAATCGAAACCGAATTGAACTGAATGTACGCACAGCTAATCTCAAGATTAGCACGCGCTAAAAGATATGAAAAATCTGTAATCCCCTGTTCATATAGTAAAAATATTCGTGATAGTTATTATAAATAACCTTTACACTACATTAGTGTCACTTTATCCTAAATCTTTTCTAAAAGACTTTTTTCTATGGCGTGCTTGTTTAATTCTTAGGTTTTCCACTTTTTATTTTAAAAATCTGACATTTATTAAATCAGTCAGTCAGTCCCTTTTGAGAAACCTTGAGAAGTCATAATTCGCACATACTTTATTACACAATGACTGGCTCGGGGGCAAATAGGTCACACTTCCAATTAACAGGCTCTGGTGTCATAAAAAGATACCTTTTACATTGTCAAGTATGTTTGCTAGTTTGTTTTTCTGTTCATTTTTCATCAGTGTGTGACAATATGTTTTTCAAATGTTCATTACATACCAAAATTAATTTTAACAAGTTAAATATGATTAATAATAATAATAAAAAAAACGCATTTCACATCCATTTATAATAACTGAAAATGAAATTGTCAAGTTTGTAAGCACTTTTAAGTATTTTTTTTTCCTGCTTTCTATTTTTTAAGATAATAGTTTTGTTTGTTTGTTTTGGGTTTAACGCCGTTTTTCAACAGTATTTCAGTCATGTAACGGCGGGCAGTTAACCTAACCAGTGTTCCTGGATTCTGTACCAGTACAAACCTGTTCTCCGCAAGTAACTGCCAACTTCCCCACATGAATCAGAGGTGGAGGACTAATGATTTCAGACACAATGTCGTTTATCAAATAGTCACGGAGAACATACGCCCCGCCCGAGGATCGAACTCACGACCCCGCCTCGCGATCCGTATGACGACGCTCTTCCTATGAGCTAACGGGCGGGCTTTAAGATAATAGTAGTTTCATGTACATGTATGTTATGCTCGCCTAATATACATGATTTTGTGTATTTACATTTTTTTTTTATGTCTCAGTTTCTTTAATGTAAAATATAAAGAAGATAATAGTGTTGATCATATTTTCATATACTATGCCAAAGAAGTATAAAACACCTTTTTATAGCTCTTTGACTATGCAAAATAAAAGAATAAATAACGTAGTGTCTTCTTTTTTCCGTTCCGTATTTTACATTATTGGAAAACAGAATTAAACCAAGTTGATGACTATATTTGCTGTTGTTGTTTTACCGGTACTTAAAATTGGTGTAAAATAAATCACCCTTCCCACTACGTTTTTATAGGAGATCTCTAATCTATAATCCTTGTTTTTTATGATCGGCACCTCCCGTGATACGATAAGCGGAGACAGCCGAACCATAACGATCTAAAAAATATTCGACAGTGATCGATATTTAGCTAGACGGTCGAAGGGAGACAACAAGGTATAGCGTTGGTCTCAATAAACAAGGAAAGATAATTGAATCGATTTTTTTCCAAATTCTTCAGTATGATTGTCAACTCAGTTGTGATACATATGTGATAAAACCTGAAGCAAAGATCCCGCGGAAACCACTGATCTTACAACTGTAGATTCTTCTTTCGGGAATGTAGACATCTTTTTATTTTCTGAACAAGAAACTAGACCTAACTGTCCTCAGGGTTCAGAGATACACGAAGGCTGAGATAACGTTTATTTTCTTTGATTGTTACTTATTCGTTTGTATTCCACGTTAAGTTAAAATGGTACCGGAAACGTCAAAATTTTTCCATACACCGACGCCTGAATTTCATATCGGATGCGTGACGTAATTTAATGTGCGTTGTTGCATCATTCAGTGTTGTAAATCTTTTCAGGCTATCGAACAAATTTATAATATCTACATTACATTTATACGTATAGATATGTATTTTATACAAGAGGGCTATGAAGGCTCTGTTCACCTGACATTGACCAAGTTTCATAAAGATATGGTCATAAATGTGATCTCTAAGGTGTTAACTAGCTTTTCCTTTGATTTGACCTGGTGCCCTAGTTTTTGACCCCACATGACCCAGATTCAAACTTGACCTAAAGATCATCAAAATTAACATTCTGACCAAGTTGCATGAAGATATAAGCATAAATGTGGCCTCTAAAGTGTTAACAAGCTTTTCCTTTGATTTGATTTTGTGACCTAGTTTTTGACCCCACCTGGCCCAGTTTGAACTTGACCTATAGATCATCAAGATCAATATTCTGACCAAATTTCATTAAGATATAGTCATAAATGTGGCCTCTACAGTGTTAACTAACTTTTCCTTTGATTTGACCTGGTGACCTAGTTTTTGATCCTACATGGCCCAGATTCAAACTGGACCTTGAGACCATCAAGATTAACATTCTGACTAATATTCATGAAGATACAGTCATAAATGTGGCCTCTACAGTGTTTTTGACCCCAGATGACCCAATATCGAACTCGTCCAAGATTTAACTGAGGATAACATTCTGACCAAGTTTCAATAAGATTGGGCCAAAATTGTGACCTCTAGAGTGTTAACAAGCTTTTCCTTTGATTTGACCTGGTGACCTAGTTTTTGACCCGCAGACGACCCAATATCGAACTCGTCCAAGATTTTATTGATGGTAATATTCTGACCAAGTTTCATTAAGATTGGGCCGAAATTATGATCTCTAGAGTGTTAACAAGCTTTTCCTTTGATTTGACCTGGTGACCTAGTTTTTGACCCTAGATGACCCGATATTAAACTCGTCCAAGATTTTATTGAGAGTAATATTCTGACCAAGTTTCATTAAGATTGGGCCGAAATTATGATCTCTAGAGTGTTAACAAGCTTTTCCTTTGATATGACCTGGTGACCTAGTTTTTGACCCTAGATGACCCGATATTAAACTCGTCCAAGATTTTATTGATGGTAATATTCTGGCCAAGTTTCATTAAGATTGGGCCAAAATTGTGACCTTTAGTGTTAATAAGCTTTTCCATTGATTTGATCTGGTGACCTAGTTTTTGACCCCAGATGAACCAATATCGAACCTGTCCAATATTTTATTGAGAGTAATACTCTGACCAAGTTTCATTAAGATTGGACCAAAATTGTGACCTCTAGAGTGTTTACAAGCTTTTCCTTTGATTTGACCTGGTGACCTAGTTTTTGACCCCAGATGACCCAATATCGAACTCGTCCAAGATTTTATTGAGAGCCAAAATTGTGACCTCTAGAGTGTTAACAGTCAAATTGTTGATGAAGGACGGACGGATGGACAACGAACACAGGGTGATCACAAAAGCTCACCTTTGAGCAATTCATGCTCAGGTGAGCTAAAAAAGGTTATTTGCATCGGGAAATATGCCCTCGTTCTTTAGCGAACGTATATTGCACTCCTAACGTTGCGTAGTATTTTCACTGCAGAACTCGTGCATATTTCCTGATACAAAGGTAACTAGAGCTATCACTAAAGGTGATGAATGTACCCCCCGCATGCACTGACACAGTACATTGCAATTTGACGCACACAAGATTGCATAATTATGTGGACTGTATGTATATAGACTGTATGTATACAGTATAGTAACAAAAAACAAAGTCCCATAACTATGCAGAATATTTATCTAAAAGAATATAACATGCACCATGCACAACTAGGGTTGGTACTGATCACTTGTGTGAAGTTTCATTAAATTGTGTGTAAGGGTTTGGTAGATAAGGCATGCACAAGATTGTATATGCAGACTGTATGTACATAGTATGTTAACAAGAAACAAAGTCCCATAACTCTGCAATTTTTGTCGCTGAAAGAACCTAACATGCCCCATGCACAACTACTGTTGTTACTGATCACTTGTGTGAAGTTTCATTGAATAGTGTCAAGGGGATGAGGAGAGATGGTGCGCACAAGATTGTGTCTATGTATATAGTATAGTAACAAAAAAACAAAGTCCCATAACTCTGCAAAAAAATTTTCTGAAAGAACCTAACATGCCCCATGCACAACTACTGTTGTTACTGATCACTTGTGTTAAGTTTCATTAAAATGTGTCAAGGGGATGAGGAGAGATGGTGCGCACAAGATTGTGTCTATGTATATAGTATAGTAACAAAAAAAACAAAGTCCCATAACTCTGCAAAATTTTTTTCTGAAAGAACCTAACATGCCCCATGCACAACTACTGTTGGTACTGATCACTTGTGTGAAGTTTCATTAAATTGTGTCAAGGGGATGAGGAGAGATGGTGCGCACAAGATTGTGTCTATGTATATAGTATAGTAACAAAAAAAACAAAGTCCCATAACTCTGCAAATTTTTTTTCTAAAAGAACCTAACATGCCCCATGCACAACTACTGTTGGTACTGATCACTTGTGTGAAGTTTCATTAAATTCTGTCAAGGGGATAAGGAGAGATGGTGCGCACAAGATTGCGTCTACGGACAGACGGACAGACAGACAGACAGACAACCTGAAACCAGTATACCCCCTCTTACAACTTTGTTGTCAGGGGTACAATAATCTATAATTATTACAAACTTAATTATAAACTCCGTTAACTGAAATATCAATATTTTTCCATATTGATGTTCAAAGTTCATAGCTGGTGCGTGGCGTCTTTTGCAATGTCAGTTTCACATGTATCGTTGCGTTTAAAGTTCTTTACATGGGTGTTGGGGGGCCGGGGGGTTAAGGTTAGGTATCCCCGGTGCATTATTCATGACAAAGCCTCAAAGCCTTGTACAGGGACCAAATGGGCCAGAGGCCCCCTCAAGCCTCTATGTTTTAGCAATCACTGATAGCAACCTTTTCTGATAATACACATACGACTAGGCACTGAACTGTCTTAATCAGTCATATTGTGTATTATTCTAATTAAGTGTGCCATTTTTTTACATTCTTCTGTTGAAGCCCTGGACATACAATCAATTAGCACTACATTTCCCTTTAATGGACAATGAAAAACAAAAAAATACATAACGTTTACATGCGTAAACAGGTTTAATAGTTACATAGATTTTGCAGACGCTCAAACCGGAACTATAGTGATTGCGCTCAATGATATATTATTTTTATAAAATGTAATCGAACAATGCTTGGCGTGGCGCATACAGATTTCAGTACTAACACTACGAAAAGAGACAAGTCAGAATACAAGGGAAGGCCAAATGCAAATCAGAAATCAGGTTGAAAAGAACTATATGATGCTAAGTAAATGTTATATTAGACTGCAAGTTATATCTATTCTCCAAAATATTGGGGGGGGGGGGGGGGGGGCAATCTATAGTTTGCCCCCCCCCCCTCCCCCCATCCTAGCTTTGGTGGGGCCTGGCCCCCACTGGTCCCCCTGCTCCTACGCCTATGCTTTAACAACGATATTGTCAATTTTACTCGGGCTAAAGAACAAATTTGTATCATTTGTATAATACTGCCGTGTATGTAGTAAAAAAAGATTTGCATCGAGAAACATGCACTCGTTCTTTCGCGGAAAAATATTGCAGATATAAAGTAGCGCAATATTTCAGCTGCAGTATTTGTGCAAAGTTTTGGTCAATAATCATTTGCACTTGCTGCTTAATACAACTTTTAATTTCACATGTACTGTTCTGTAAAATCTGAATTTACTATCCTGGTTTCTGAACCAAGAAAATGTTAAATTAGCGCAAGTATAAATTTGATAAAAAAAGAAAATGGAAACTCCACCTTTTGCCCAACACGATGTTGCAGGCTTGATCTGATTGAGCTGTTAACAAACGTATTTTGCCTACGGAATTTTACAAATATCAGACCTTTTGTATTACATTAATTTTGTTAAGAGATTTGCATTTAAGGTACTTCTGCACTTTCGATCAAAATTTTATCTACAATGTATAATTTGATTAAACCCACGATTGTTCAAAACTTCAGAATGAACTTAGATAATTCAACAAATTAAAAAGATAGGGTCTTGTGTTTTTAGCTCGACTATACGAAGTATAAGGTGAGCTATCCTACTCGCCCCGGAGTCTGCGTCGGCGTCTTTCCGCGTCCCCACCTTAGTTAAAGTTTTTTTTTACACTTTCTCTTTTTTTCAACTTATCTCTGAATTTGACATAACCCCTGACCCTAGTCATGGATGTAAACAGGAAGCTGGTGCTACATAGAGTTTATACCAGCAAGTAGGCTTACCTGTAGAATACATCACTCCATTTCAATATAGATTTAAATAATCCAAATGTACTAAATGTTTCATAGAGAATTGATTTTTAGCTCGACTATACGAAGTATAAAGAGAGCTATCCTACTCGCATCGGCATTGGCGTCTTTCCGCGTCCCCACCTTGGTTAAAGTTTTGGTGCACTTTCTCTTTTTTCAACTTATCTCTGTAATTACTTGATGGATTTGATTCAGACTTGAAATACTTATTCCTCATCATCATTCACATCATCTGACATAAGGGCCATAACTCTGGCACCAATATTTCATGGATTACCCCCCCCCTTTTCACTTAGATTTTCAGGTTAAAGTTTTGATGCACTTTCACTCTATCTCTGTTATTACTGAATGGATTTGATTCAAACTTAAAATATTTGTTCAACATCATCACCCACATCATATGACACAAGGTGCATAACTCTGGCACCATTTTTGCATGAATTATTCCCCTTTTTACTTAGAATTTCAGGTTAAAGTTTTATGCACTTTCACTCTATCTCTGTTATTACTGAATGGATCTGATTCAAACTTAAACAATTGTTCAACAACATTACCCTTATCATATGACACAAGGTGCATAACTCTAGGACCAATTTTTCATGAATTATTTCCCCTTTTCACTTAGAATTTTAGGTTAAAGTTTTGATGCACTTTCACTCTGTTTCTGTTATTACTGAATGGATTTGATTCAAACTTAAAATAGTTGTTCAATATCATCACCCACACCATATGACACAAGGTGCATAACTCTGGCACCAATATTTAATGAATTATGCCCCTTTTTGCTTAGGATATACTTATATCGTGTTTTGATACATTTTATCTTTACCTCTCTTATTACTTTAAGTTGAAATTTTTGACATAGGCTCAGGCTATTGTGCAATATCTTCATCCACAATTGTAGTCATTAAACACTCCAGTGACAGCTCTAGTTTCCTCAGATGTGCCCAGTTCCACTATCCAGCATCTAAATAGTCAAGCGCGCTGTCTCCTGTGACAGCTCTTGTTTGCTAAGCTGACTTGAAAAATGTGGATATCACCGTTTTCATAATGAGAGTCTATGGGAAAATCACAATACTTGTAACATTTTTTCAAATAGAAATTTTATACAGTGTAGTTTTTCATGAAACTTAGTAAACATACGGCCTATAATATGGTGAAATAAAATATATAGGTCTGAGATACTTATGATTAAAGAGATCTGCACATTTCAAGCTAGTTTTAAGACATTATTTTGAATTATTTAACATGTCAGATGTTTTAATATCATATTTTAACTTGAGAAAGATAGTAACATATTTACACACCGGTTGCCATTAATTCATAAAATGATTTTCATTTCTTTACACCAAATCCAGGTTTTGTTCTACGATATCCGGATAAATGACGTTCCGCTATCCCTTCCGGTATATGAATGAGACCATAGATTTCAGAATATTTTTGTCTTAGGCATAATCCTAGGACAATCATATGACTGGTAAAAAGAAGCCTTAAATTTTGGACTGTTTTTCAGCCGTAAATGTAGGACTCATATAGGACTATTCTTGAGATTTTTTGGAATGCAAAATTCTCACAATATGGACTTGACTGTTTTATGACTTAGGACTCTCAAGACCTGCATAGATAGACTCAGACTTTCTTATTCATACAGACTGGGACTTTCTTACTGGGACTTCCTTATTTATATTGATAGACTGGGGCTTTCTTATTAGTAAAGACAGACTGGGACTTTCTTATTCATCTCTATCTGCAATCCTTGTTACTACATGTTACAGTAAGACAGAAACACAACCAATTAAGAATGTTTAAGTTTAATAGTTACCTCAGGGGTGTCTTTAAAATGAAAATCATATTTCAACTTTAACAAAATATTATATACAATAAACAATATATTTACATCAAATATGGAATAAATACATTCAATGATTCACTAAAGATTCACAGACATCTTTTTTTTTGGTAAATATATTCTCATAAACACAGCATATTTTTGTGTCAGCATAATTACATGTTGAATTTACACATATGATGATACAGAGTAATTAACAATTGTAGATTAATTCATACCTAATTTGAAGTATTGTAAACTGGATAACCTATACCATGGTTTTCTTTTCTGCTATTTTTTTGGCATGTGTGACTCTCATATTAAAAATTATCATAAATAATGAACACAGATCTGCCTCCAAACATATAACAAGCTCTGAAAGCACACTTTTTTTAAGAGTCACAATAAACAAGAGGGCCATGATGGCCCTATATCGCTCACCTGTTATCATTGCACTTGAGGACAAGAAGGTCCTCAGAAAAAATATCTAGGTCCAAAGGACCGTAACAACAAAGGGCAGAAATTTAACCAAAAAGAAAAAAAAATTCTTACAAGGTACAGATATGTCAAAATCAGGGCTTCGGAAATTTGCCGGTTTGTCGGTTTTGGACCGATTTTTGACTTTTCAGACCGATTCGTGATGTGAAAAAACGAAAAAAATCGGTCCCGTAAAAATGAAGAAAAGTATAAATTTCGGTCTTATATCTCAATACACGATCACCTGCCAAGTAGGAAATTGTTGGTCGCACCTTCAGATAATCAATAAACGTGTCAATCGGTCTGATTGTCACTTTGATAATCGGTCCGTAATTAGCGCGTGACGCAATCAGTGCTCGCGCGGCACATCCTTTAATGTTTGCAGACAGCCGACTGCGGTGTATTAAACATTTTCACTGGTTTCCTAACGTTTCTGACTGGATCCAAATCATTTCGACGGGGATCCACTTCTTTTATTTAGAATCCGACGGATGGTTTATTTCAAAAGGCTATGTTTGATCACGGTAACAAACAAATGGTCGCTGCATTTAATCAAAGAGCTATAATTGTACATTATAGGTCTTTGATTTAATGAGACATCACACGGAAAACCGATAAAAATAATTTTTATAATTACTTGATTTGAAAAAATCACATGATTCATTTGTTGGGGCTCCAGTTGAAACAAATGCAGAAAATCGTCTTTGCAACCCGACTGTACAAAAAAGAAAAAAATGGACGGGCAACCACGAATGATAAAGAAAACCGGAGTGGCACTGTTTTAATATCAAATCGGTCTTTTAAAAAACGTTTCAAAATGAAATTTTGTTTACATCAGAAGAGAACATATAACTTTATAAAATGTAGTTGCTTACTGAAGTACAACGTAAGTGAAATGAAATATCCGTGGCCAACCCGCGTGATGTTTTTTTACTATACATGCGGGAATTTCGATCTCAGCGTTCAAATAACGTACACATTCGGTCCGCGGCAGAGTATTCTTTAAATACTGAGGCTGTTTAGCAGAGAATATGTGTCGTGTAACTCACTTTGACGCATTGTATTTTATAGAATTCCGTCAAAGAATGAGGAAACATCACAAAGTATCTGCCGTGTATACGGTATTGAAGTCACGTGCGTTGGCTTTTAGACTAGTTACGCACACGGTGTCAATGCCTATATTATCTCGGAAAAACATCGAAATTCAAACAAAGTAACGATCACACATAACACTGAATAACTGTCTTCATTGTATGGTAACGCGCGGTGACTGGTAACACAGTTTTAATGCATGACATGCTTATTTCTTTACCCTATCACGTTTTACAAAATATGTAATATTGGGAATGCGGTGGGTGGGGTAGCGCCGATGTCAGGATTTTCGTTTCGGACCGATTGAGTTATCAAAATTTCCGGAGCCCTGGTCAAAATACACCTAAAAATTGGAGGTACAATCCATGTTGTACCACAGAAAAGTGGTCTTGGTTTTTCCCTACGGCCAATAATAAAAAAGTTACTAAATATAAGCTATTACTATCAGGGGAGGTAATCAGATATAAAATAACTCTGGAACCTACGAATGGATCTGATTTGTCATGGAATCCAAGATTTATTCTTGTTGAAGATATTTTGGAAGTTTGTATCAAATAAAACCATAAATGAAGTCTCTATATGGCTGCAAAAGCCAAAATAGCCAATTTTTGACCTTTAAGGGGCTATAACTCTGGAACCCATGAAGGAATCTAGCCAGTTCAAGAAAGGAACCAAGATCTTGTGGTGATACAAGTTTTGTGCAAGTTTGGTTAAAATCAAATCATAAATGAAGCTGCTATTGTGCAGACAAGGTCAAAATAGCTAATTCTGGCCCTTTCAGGGGCCATAACTCTGGAACCCATAAGAATCTGGCCAGTTCAAGACAGGAACCAAGATCATATGGTGATACAAGTTGTGTGCAAGTTTGGTTAAAATAAAATCATAAATGAAGCTGCTATTATGCAGACAAGGTCAAAATAGCTAATTCTGGCCCTTTCAGGGGCCATAACTCTGGAACCCATAATGGAATCTGACCCGTTCAAGAAAGGAACCAAGATCTTATGGTGATACAAGTTGTGTGCCAGTTTGGTAAAAATCAAATTATTAATAAAGCTGCTATTGTGCAGACAAGGTCAAAATAGCTAATTTTGGCCCTTTCAGGGGCCATAACTCTGGAACCTGTAATGGGATCTGGCCAGTTCAAGAAAGGAACTGAGATCTTATGGTGATACAAGTTGTGTGCAAGTTTGGTTAAAATAAAATCATAAATGAAACCACTATCGTACAGACAAGAAATTGTTGACGCACGCACGGACGCACAAGACGCATGGACTGACGACGGACGACGGACGAAGGGTGATCACAAAAGCTCACCTTGTCACTATGTGACAGGTGAGCTAAAAAGTGGTAACACCATTTTGTTTCAGACAGGCAAACTCCAATATTCTCATAAAACCATTCTGCACCTTCTATGTACAATAAAAGAAAAAGAATCCACATGATCTGACAAACCTGAGATAAGTTCGAACATATTGCAACAATACTAGCATTCATCTGCTCTTATTTCTGGCTTCAATGTCATTTGAAATAATGAGTTTGAGGACCAGTCTCAAAATGCTGCTTTGTCATTGGTCAATTTCAAGACTTAGCTCCAAACCAACCAATCAGAAACTGGAATTTCAAGACTGGTATCCAAACTCCAGACAACCAAAAAACAGGAATTGTAAGCTGTTTAGTAACTAAGGCATCTGCAACACTATCAAAACTTAAAACCATCTAATAAATCACTAATACTCAAAAAGATTCAAAGCTTTGTTTTATTATTATAACAAATTAACGAAACTAGTACGATAAAAAGTTTGCAATTTTACAGACTGGTTAAAAAATTATCTCCTATACATACAAAAACTACTATGACTCTTTGCAGCCCTTGGAATCCTAAATGTGTGATGCAGACTCACAGACCTTAAGGTGAGTCTTCTATTTATGTACACACAGAAAAGGGACAAAGATGGTCAATTAAACCAACTAGGCAAGGGATTTTCTGGATGATTTATCATGTGTGATGGCCTGTGACTGTCTATTACTCTGAAAACTGCTGTAAGAAAATCCATCTTCTTACTTGACTGTCTACTTGAAATATCACCAAATCTCATTCTCCTAGTGGCTAAACATAACCAGAAAAAGAAATAATGAAACACTAAATAAATTGTCAGCAATGAAGGCAGTAACAGTTATAAGGATGGACTAGAAAAGGACAGTCACTGCAGTTTCTTGTGTATTTATATGTGTATACAATTACTGTCACTGGCTTACAGACACAATATAAAGCTTATACGTCCGGAATGTTCTCAAGTCATTAATGCTCAGACAATTGACAAACATTTTAACAACTGAATGGAAATCAACAGAAAGTCTCTAGAACATATAAAGACATCTCATTCTATGTTACACAGAAGGCATCTCATTCTATGTTACACTAGAGATATCATGTTCTATGTTTACACAGAAGACTTCTCATTCTATGTTACATTGAAGACATCTCATTCTATGTTACACAGAAGACTTCTCATTGTATGTTACACAGAAGACTTCTCATTCTATGTTACACAGAAGACATCTCATTCTATGTTACAAAGAAGACATCTCATTCTATGTTGACATCTCATTCTATGTTACACAGAAGACATCTCATTCTATGTTACACTAGAGATATCATATTCTATGTTTACTCAGAAGACTTCTCATTCTATGTTACATTGAAGACATCTCATTCCATGTTACACAGAAGACATCTCATTCTATGTTACACAGAAGACATCTCATTCTATGTTGACATCTCATTCTATGTTACACAGAAGGCATCTTATTCTATGTTACACTAGAGACATCATGTTCTATGTTTACACAGAAGACTTCTCATTCTATGTTACACAGAAGACATCTCATTCTATGTTGACATCTCATTCTATGTTACACAGAAGGCATCTCATTCTATGTTACACTAGAGATATCATGTTCTATGTTTACACAGAAGACTTCTCATTCTATGTTACACAGAAGACATCTCATTCTATGTTACACAGAAGACTTTTCATTCTATGTTACACTAGAGAAATCATGTTCTATGTTACACAGAAGTCTTCTCATTCTACGTTACACTAGAGAAATCATGTTCTATGTTACACAGATGACTTCTCATTCTATGATACACTAAAGAAATCATGTTCTATGTTGCACTGAAGATATCTTGTACTATGTTAAACAGAGAATATCTGGTTATATTATATGTTATACTAAAGACATATGGTTCTATGTTATACAAAAGACATCTGGTACTATGTTTCAACTACCTTGACACCAAAGTATCGGTGTGCTTAACACATAAATTTGCCAAACCAAAAAAATTGTACAGCACAGTTATGACAAGTGTTTCAACAATAAAAATTTTGATATTTAAAGTCTTATATAATTTTGCACAGAAAAAAATATATACATAACCACTGCTTCAATACATAGCATATTTAAAGGCACTGACCTTTCTTTAAAATTAAACTTTTTTATTAAAGTTTTTGTTTCTAAACTATCTTAAAAATGCCAGATCAAGAAAATAATACATGACAAAGTTAAGAATCAAATCCAGGCAGCCCCAGCAATAAAGACATTCCTGCATTATTGACTAATACAACACGGAGGAATACCTCCTTACCGATCATTAAACATAAACATTTATAGTTAAGGCAGTTAACTTCCACTACCCTGTTACAAACGCTTTTTCTTTATTTTGAATGGAAAAATCAGTAAAAACAATTAATTAATTCTCATGTGTTTCCATAACATATTATCTGTCAGTAACAAAATTTCAAAGCCTTCTTAAGAAATATTGCAATAATATCCCGTTATGTTAAAATTTCTTTCCTTTATGGTGTTGTACGACCTGGAGGTCAGTGCCTGTAACTTGAAGTCTAAGTTTATCTAAACATAAACACTGCTTCTTTCAAAATATTTACCTTCAGTATTATAATCATATATTTCCTAAATTCTGTTATCAACAACATATATTACTCACAATGAACTATTTACCAAACAAAGGAATACAGATCTATAGACTAGATGAACAACGTTTCGATATTCTGTACTGTGCTGAACTGTACTGGACGCAGAATACATTTTCATGTACTGGCCCCTAATAAGTATAATTTACTACTAAAAACTGTCCAATAATTATTAACCCAACCAGGATAAACCTTGCTAACTTTGCTTTTAGTCACCAGGTATATTTATGAGCACTGTGGTCTATGGCCACTAAAATTCAGTTAAATCTGTAGCTTTTTTTCTAGTTCCTGAAATCAAATGAAATGCAGAAATGGAGGGGTACCAGTTTTATGTATCAGCGGATTTAATTTGCTATCTCTTTTGCTTTTATTACACAATTTCGCCTCACCTGTCCATCAACTGAACTGTAGCTCAAAGACAACATCCTACAAATATGATCTCAAAAATTATTTACAATGTTTGAGCATTCTAGTTCTGTGTTCTTAGAAGGACTGAATTCATCACAGTAAAATATTATTTTCATCAAAAAGTAAAAAACCTAATCTGTAAATACTAATGGCACTTATACATTAAATAATACATACTTCCTTTCTACTCAGTTTATTAACCTAGATATACAGTAAAATTCCTACTTACGACCACGCCGAAATTACGACCGCACCGCTAATACGACCGATTTTGCAAAGAACAGAATATTTCCTTCTTAAAAGCAATGGTCGTTCGTCCGAAAATGCGACCAGACGGCTAATCCACTAATGCGACCACCAATTTCAGAACTGTTTGATATTTCACACTTAATTAATCACCGCAATTACGACCACTCAAATGTTACTGTATGTTACCGCAAATCGCCGCGGGAATTAACACGTGCGACATCGTGTTAACACGTTAAGCGTGTACATCGTTTATTTATCCGTTAATTGCTAACAAGTCTTTTAAACGTTATTAAAACATAGTATCAAACTGTTTGATTGTCTGAAATTGTTATTTAAAGATGTTTGGCATTTTACATCGCTATTTTAACATAAGAAATTGTTGAAATAATTAATTTGTCTGTAATTAGACGAATGCCCGCTGATCGAATTGACTGGATTAAAATGGATTTAATTAGGTCTAAACGGTGTTTGTTTGTTATTTTTTAATGTAAATACGTTTGGGATTTCAGTGGAGAATGAAGTTTGAAAAGGTTTGATATTGTTGTAATTGTCTTTAATTGAACAAAATTCAAATCATTATCATTTAAGTGCGTCCTTAATTAATACACAGTTTGATCCGTTATAGTAGTATATATAGAAATTAAATAAAATAAAGCTACATATAAATTGAACACTGTGTTTGCCATTATTGCGTCTTGATTGTATTCCAATGTGTTATTATCTGCAAGACCTTCCCAGTATAGCCTTGTCCACTAATCAGACCAGACCACTAATAAGACCAGTTTTACAAAGAACCATGGGTGGTCTTAATAGCGGAATTCTACTGTATTCAAAAAAGCATTTAGATCATCACCACACTTAAAACACGACTAACTTTATCTCTGTGCTGCACTTACTGGAAAGAAATAATTCTTTTGGTTCTGTTTTCCAGTATTCCAGTATTTGGCGATGGTAAAACCCTTTAAAAATGCATTTCTCAAAATTAAGCAATAAAACTTAAAAGGTATATAAGGTATAATAATATGAACAACTACATCTGGTGCTTAACTTTGTCTGGCTTATATGTGTTATAAAAGTTTGAGTTTCAAGGGCTACAACTCTGCAAAAACAGATGAAAAGTATTCTGACCAACAGATGTTTTTGTACTCTGCTAAAAATATTTCCATTTGAACATGATAAGTCTATGCTATTTAGACTTGCTATAAAACACTTACATCTTTGTAATCCAATAACAGTTAAAGGAGAACTAGTATCATAGTAGTACGGTAAACTAGTATTTTTAACTTTTACCCTGCTAAATTTCATAAATGGACTCGTCCATCATTTAATTCGGGCCATACCATTTATTATTAAAAGTGGTGTTCACTGAAAATATACTGACTGAATTGCAAACAGTGCAGACCATGATCAGCCTGCACGTCTTGGTCTGCACTGGTCGCAAAGACGGAATCACTTGCTGCCAACAGGCTACAGGGTAAGTTCTAATTTTGAACTATATGATTATATGATAATAAGAAAATAATGATACACTTAACCTTGCTTGTTTTTGATTGGTTTACCTAGAAATTAACAAAATGCAACAAAGACTGGGACAGATCGACCAACAAAATAACAAGAGGACCATGACGGTCCTGAATCGCTCACCTCTTCCCACATGATCCAGTTTTGAGTATGACGTCGTTTTTTCTATTATTTGACATAGTGACCTAGTTTTTGAGCTCATGTGACCCAGTTTTGAACTTGACCTAGATATTATAAAGATAAAAATTCTGACCAATTTTCATGAAGATCCATTGAAAAATATGGTCTCTAGAGAGGTCACAAGGTTTTTCTATTATTTGACCTACTGACCTAGTTTTTTAAGGCACGTGACCCAGTTTCAAACTTGACCTAGATATCATCAAGGTGAACATTCTGACCAATTTTCATGAAGATCCATTCAAGGGTATGGCCTCTAGAGAGGTCACAAGGTTTTTCTATTTCAAGACCTACTGACCTAGTTTTTGATCGCAGTTGACCCAGTTTCAAACTTGACCTAGATATCATCAAGATAAACATTCAGACCAACTTTCATACAGATCCCATGAAAAATATGGCCTTTAGAGAGGTCACGTTTTTTCATTATTTGACCTACTGACCTACTTTTTGAAGGCACGTGACCCACTTTTGAACTTGACTTAGATATCATCAAGGTGAACATTCTGACCAATTTTTATGAATATCCATTCACAAGTATCGCCTCTAGAGAGGTCACAAGGTTTTTCTATTTTTAGACTTACTGACCTAGTTTTTGACCGCACATGACCCTGTTTCGAATTTGACCTAGATATCATCAAGATGAACATTCAGACCAACTTTCATGAAGATCCATTGAAAAATATGGCCTTTAGAGAGGTCACAAGGTTTTTCTATTATTTGACCTACTGACCTAGTTTTTGACGGCACGTGACCCACTTTCAAATTTGACCTAGATATCATCAAGATGAACATTCAGACCAACTTTCATACAGATCCCATGGAAAATATGGCCTCTAGTTAGGTCACAAGGTTTCTCTATTATTTGACCTACTGACCTAGTTTTTGATGGCACGTGACCCACTTTCGAACTTGACTTAGATATCATCAAGGTGAACATAATGACAAATTTTCATGAAGATTTCATGAAATATATGGCCTCTAGAGAGGTCACAAGGTTTTTCTATTTTTAGACCTACTGACCTAGTTTTTGACCGCACGTGACCCAGTTTCGAACTTGACCTAGATATCATCAGGATGACCATTCAGACCAACTTTCACACAGATCCCATGAAAAATATGGCCTTTAGAGAGGTCACAAGGTTTTTCTATTATTTGACCTACTGACCTAGTTTTTGATGGCACGTGACCCAGTTTCGAACTTGACCTAGATATCATCAAGGTGAACATTCTGACCAATTTTCATGAAGATCTTTTGAAATATATGGCCTCTAGAAAGGTCACAAGGTTTTTCTATTTTTAGACCTACTGACCTAGTTTTTGATGGCACGTGACCCAGTTTCGAACTTGACCTAGATATCATCAAGGTGAACATTCTGACCAATTTTCATGAAGATCTTGTAATATATGGCCTCTAGAAAGGTCACAAGGTTTTTCTATTTTTAGACCTACTGACCTAGTTTTTGATGGCACCTGACCCAGTTTCGAACTTGACCTAGAAATCATCAAGATGAACATTCAGACCAACTTTCATACAGATCCCATGAAAAATATGGCCTTTAGAGAGGTCACAAGGTTTTTCTATTATTTGACCTACTGACCTAGTTTTTGAAGGCACGTGACCCAGTTTCGAACTTGACCTAGATATCATCAAGGTGAACGTTCTGACCAACTTTCATGAAGATCTTGTGAAATATATGGCCTCTAGAGAGGTCACAAGGTTTTTCTATTTTTAGACCTACTGACCTAGTTTTTGACCGCACGTGACCCAGTTTCGAACTTGACCTAGATATCATCAAGATGAACATTCTGACCAATTTTCATGAAGATCCATTGAAAATTATGGCCTCTAGAGAGGTCACAAGGTTTTTCTATTTTTAGACCTACTGACCTAGTTTTTGACGGCACGTGACCCAGTTTCGAACTTGACCTAGATATCATCAAGATGAACATTCTGACCAACTTTCATAAAGATCCCATGAAAAATGTGACCTCTAGAGTGGTCACAAGCAAAAGTTTACGGACGGACGGATGGACGGACGGACGGACTACGGACACCGCGCGATCACAAAAGCTCACCTTGTCACTTTGTGACAGGTGAGCTAAAAATGTTAAATAAAATCTTCTATCTTAATACATACATTAACATAACAAACAAAGCCATTTTGTACTGCTAATTACAAATCAAAAGTTTAATGTTATCCTAACTTCCTAATGGTAAGAAACAACAAAAGGTGCTGTATACACTGCCACTGTTATTAGCAAACACAACTGGTGCCTATCTTATATTTCTTCAATATAATTTCTGTTACTGTTGGTCTTTTTTGTTCCTATGAAAAATCACAGAGATGCTGAAATTTTCCCAAAATTGTTTATATGTTGGATTTTTAAGACAGAACAGTAAAATAAAGTTTCAGTCACACAGCAACTTTTCATCTTTAATGTAGGGGACAACCCCAGATGCCTCTACAGGTATTATCTCATGTATTTGCAGGCACCTGGTTTAATTACTGACCTTTTGCAAGACAGCTCGATAAAAATTTGCGTGACTACACGTACTTTATTCAAAATTATTGACCTTAAACACTCCATCGAGGCCCTTTCCCAATATTGTTTCTTTGTGTTGGGTTAAAGGTCGTAATTATACGGTATATACGATCACAGTATCAGCTGTAATATCAAACAGAATTTATCAACCTAATTCATTAAGAATTAGAAACTTTGATATATCATTAATTCTTCAAAACATGATATGTTTACAGACAAATAACACAATGGCACTATTATAACATATGAGCCAAACAGTTCTGACTGCAGCATCTGAGAAAATGGAAGTTTTTACTTCAAAAACCACATTTGTATTAAGTATTGTGTGCAGACAATTTGAACATAGGCAATGCATACAGCACTAATAATTGCACATGATAACAAGCTATAAAGACTCTTAATTTTCAACAAATAAAACAATCTTCATGAAAATCTTCATATCAATGCAATATTTAAAACAAGAGCTGTAGAAGGACAGCAACGCTCGACTATTCAACAGCCTTGTCAACTGAATGAATATAAGTCAAAAAAGTGGAATAATTTTGTAAAAACTGCAAAACAGAATTATGGAACCTGTACAATACATATAAGGTCATCACAGTGAACAAGTGTTTCAATCGAAAACCCATCAGTGGGTACTGATATACCAGCTTACATACAAAAACATAACCAGTAACTGCGAAATCAAATAAGGTGCATAATTATAGCTGTAGCATGTATCATGAAAATCTAGTATGAATATTCCTAACCTCTGTGATTGTCAAATCGCAATCTTTGCAAAGAGTTAACCTAATAACAATTAATTTTCATTCCAGATGCTTTATAAATCTTGAAACGAATGTATTATGTGTACCATAATAAGTACCGTCCAAAATATTGTTTACTGGAAGTAAACAGAACAGAAATTATGTAAAGCTGTTAGTGTTGTGTTTTCGAACAAAAATATCAAAATGTGTGAAAATTATTTGAATTGTTACTCAGATTTCTTGAAAATATTCCAATTACAAATGGATATGGCCATCCAATCTTCAACTAAACAAAGTTTTGTAAATTGTAAAAGTGAAAATACTGCAAAATAATGTAACATCATACTGAACGTATGCAAGCATAAAGCAAAATTTTTGTCTATTTCTAGTAACAAGCATGATCACAGAATTCCTGCTTTTTTAATGCCTGTATTTGTAATCAGATTAGTGTATATGACAACACAATACACATTAATATTGGCATGATAGTTCATTGTTTATAAAGTTGATTGTGACTGCATGTCCTTGTAGTGAGATTCTTGGTCTGATCTATGAATCGTTGGCCCTGAATCGTGCACTGGCTTAGATCGCTACATGACTGAAGGACTATAGTCCTAGGCATAATTTTGTGAAAAAGCAAAACAGAGTTATTGTACTTGTGCAGAGTAAGTCGGTTTATCACAGTGAATAAGCATTTTAAGTTTTCATCCATTCCCAGTAGTGGTTACTGAGACACCAGCTTACATACAAGAACTTAACCAAATGAGGATGCCGAGGCTGATGCAGACGCAGACGCAAGGGTGAGTCCAATAGCTCTTCCTATTCTTCAAATAGTCAAACTAAAAAGACAGAAACTAGAACAATTCATGCAAAGTTTTGTGCTGTTTTTTTGTTGTTGTTTTTTTTAGATTTTTGTCTGCTCATTTCAATTAAAAAATTTGCTTCGGTATTTAAGATACTCTGGCACTGATTTTAAATTAAACATATGTTTTTTTTCTTCCTTGAAGAACAGAAGCTGGAGAAAACTTTTCTAACCTTTCAAGTTGCCATGATACAATTTATTACGATACATATTACCATACAGGGACTTTTTTCCAGTTTTATATTTTGCCATCCCCTATTACGGCAAACATTACTTTGACTCAAAGATGAATTCAATATAAGGTTTGGTCAGTTTAAAATAGCTGCTTTTTTTATAAGTTGTCAATTTTCTGCCTTTTGCTCAAGCTGTAGATTTTCATGAAGACTGTTTCTGATCCATCAACAAAGTCTATTCTCTTGATTGGTAAAACAGGATATAGCCTGTCTCTGAGTTTTTCTGGATATCTGATGACAATCCGAAGAAATCTTCCATTGCATTGGCATCTATTTTCTGTAAGAAAAACACCACAGGAATATTAAGTAGTACATCACAAAAATAACACACTTTATGTATGTGCACAAGCATCAAACTAAAATCTGATATTGAATGATGTATGTAAAGATTAATGAAAATCAATCTAGGTGTTGCATCAAAACTTTTAGTTTTAACTTTAACAACTTTCAGACTACAATTACAAAAAGGAAAAATATATATCTCCTACAGCCATTTAACAATGGTACATTTGAAAACAAATATACCAAGATACTGATGAATTTGCCTTTCAGCAACCCCATTTTCTTTTAAAATACTTGTATTTACAATCCTACATGTATTTCAGACATATCAATTAATATTAATCTTGTCTTAAGGTGATTCTGCACGTTTGTATCAAAACTTTTTCTACAATGTAGAATTTGATTAAACCTTGTTTTTGTGAAACTTCAGAATGTACTAAAAAAATCCAACAAATAAACAAGAGGGCCACTATAGCCCTATATCGCTCACCAGAGCTGATCTGGCCTACTGGCCAAGTTTTTGAACCAACATGACCCAGTTTCAAATCTGACCTAGAGATCATCAAGACAAACATTCTGACCAAGTTTCATAAAGATTGGGTCACAACTGTGGCCTCTAGAGTGTTAAGTTGTTCCTTTGATTTGACCGGGTTACCTAGTTTTTTAACCCACATGACCCAGATTCAAACTTGACCTAGAGGTCATCAAGACAAACATTCTGATCATCTCTCATCAGTTTCAAACTTAAATTGTGAACTCTGCAGTGTTAACAAGATTTTCCTTTGATCTGGCCCGCTGACCTAGTTTTTGACCCCACATGACCCAGTTTCAAACCTGGCCTAAAGATCATCAACTTAAACATTCTGTGCAAGTTTCATAAAGATTGGGTCACAAATGTGGCCTCTAAAGTGTTAACAAGGCAAATGTTGACGCATGACACATGACGCCAGACAATGACCGGTCACAATAGCTGACCTTGAGCATGTCGTGCTCTGGTGAGCTAAAAACAGGTCATGTGCTTGGCTTTTTGCTAGACTGATTTGAACATTTTGAACCTCACTCAAGTTTTCATACTGGTAGTCTATGGGAAAATCACTGTTTTGATAACATTTTTGTAAATAGAATTTTTCTACAATGTATATTTTAATGAAACTTCTCACAGTCATAAATAAAGGTATGGTCTATAATATGGTGATATATGCATAGGTCTGTGTGCTCGTTTTTGAGATATATGCCCATGAATAAAGAGATCCGTACATTTCCAGTCGATTTTAAGACAATACTTAGAATTATTTATCATGTCAAAAGAATTCACATCATATTTTATCTTTATAAAGCCAGTAAAGTTGCCATTGCAATACATTTAGTCTAGGGTTGCCATTAATTTATAAATGGAATTTCGTTTCCATATACAGCTTCCAGATTTTATTGTATGTTATTCAGACAAATGAAGTTACGCCATCACCTCCGGTACATCAAATGGGCAGAACTCCCTTAATTACTGTGTCAGTTCTTGCATCAACAAAACTGTTATCAGATCATATTGGTATGAATTGTGTAGGTACTTACATCAACTAAATCATCATCGAACAGTATCCAGATATCTTCACTTTTGACTATACTGATATAGTGTCCCCGATTTAAACTGCTACCAATATGTACAACAACTGCTACTAAATCATACATTCTCTCTGGGTTATAGGCATCATCAGACTGAAACACACAGGAAAAGCTCTACTGGTAAGTTAAAACAATGTTGTTTCCATGTCCTTATTTAAAAGAGAAAAACACTTGGTAAAATCTAGGAAAGTCTTACAAATCCAGATATATATTGGCTAGGAAACACTAACTTTTTATGTAAATAACAGTGGATACAATGAAAACTTTATATGTTAAGAAATTGATACAGTTCCACTGAAGTTAAATTTGTATAATGTCACTTGCACTTTTGACACATGTGATAGAACAAGATGGACTGGTGCATAATCTAAGAACAAATAGTAGATTCAATTTACTCCTATTATTCAAGTAAGTATAAATACTTTACTTACAGTATTAAAAAGGCGTAACTCTAAGGGAAAGACAACTCTGTATGATAACTTGGTAAAACGTTTCAGCTGTTCTGTGTATTTGAAACGTTTCAAATGTAAAGCTAATATCTGTGGCAGTTTTTTCACTCGCATTCTGAAATAGGAATTATTTACACAGTTTTTAATTCTATTTCTTAAAGTAATAATTTAAGATTATTTACTGTTTCTACAAATTAAGAACATAATGATAGGTTCAAAAGAAAAACATTTCCTAACTACTCCCTTTTTTGAATAATTTTTTTGAGCCAATTCTTTCAATTTCAATTTGAAAAAGAGGTTATGTATTTTTGACATCAACATCATTATGTACAATTCTTTTGCTTCATGGTTTTTCTGTCCTGATTTTTATAAATTTTATAATACTACATGCATAAGGAAATCACCCCAGCTCATTACATACCACTGAAAAATTAGTATTTACCTAACAAAAGTACTTAAACCATAAGCTATAAGATGACCTGTTTAAAGCAATATAACTTATCTAGGGTCCCTAGATTAATTACTGTTAATGATTTATCAAATTTGTGATCCTGTTTTTCTTGAGACTTAAGAATTATAAATACTTCTGTTTCCCATTAATGCAACTTGTATTTAAAAGGAAGTGTCTTTTCGTAATCTGAAAAGCTGATTTTAAACCCAATTACAAAACTGACCAATGACAAGGCTGCATTTTGAGAACAATTACAAAACTGACCAATGACAAGGCTGCATTTTGAGCACAATTACAAAACTGACCAATGACAAGGCTGCATTTTGAGACTGGTCTCCAAACTCAGCTTTATAACTTTGAACACTGGGACATACCTCACTGTATACAGTATAGATTATAACTACCTTTTTTGAGCTTCCTGTTTACTACAACACACCTCACAGTAGTATTTGTGTTCAGCACATAGTGTTTCTGTACAACTGAAACCCCGCAGACAATGTGTTATAGATGTGTTCTGTTCTACATCTACTGATAAATCCAGAAAGTCTTCATCTTTACTGCTCACCTGTAAGTGCAAGAAAATACTCACTTCAGGACTGGATAAAAATAGTATAAAACATGTTTTGTGAGAAATATTTTGCTAAAGAATTTCCAACAGGTGCTTTTATATACTGTATTAGTTGCTAACATCAACCACTTTACAATGAAAATCAACCATGTTTTACTGTCTTCAGCTAAATGTCAGTAAGTCTTTTTTATGTCTCTAAACTTGCAATTGACAGAACGATCCCTGTTTTTATGACTCAGAACTATAGTCTGGCCTTACCTGTACATTGCTAGCCAAAAATGGTTCAAAACACCCAATTTTGCATTAGGTTTGTAAATTTCATAGCATCAAAACAAATTTCTTTATTTTGGTTAGGGCTTTAATTTCATAACTTTTAGTATTGATTTGAGACAAAATAAAAACAAGAGGGCCAAGATGGCCCTAGGTCGCTCACCTGAGAAACACATCATAACAGTGTAAACATGTTTCCCAGATGACGCAACTTTGAACTTGGCCTAGGTTTCATCAAGGTAATCATTCTTACTAAATTTATGAATATCCAGTGTAAAATGCAGCCCCTATTTCTTACACAAGGTTTTTCTTTAATTTGACCGGGTGACCTAGTTTTTAACCCTAGATGACCCATATTCAAATTCAACCTTGATTTCATCCAAACAAATATTCTGATCAAATTTCATGAAGATTCAGTGTAAAATGCAGCCCCTACTGCATACACAAGGTTTTTCTTTGATTTGACCTAGTGACCTAGTTTTTGACCCAAGATGACCCATATTCGAACTTGACCTAGATTTTATCAAGGCAATCATTCTGACCAAAATTCAGGAAGATCAGTTGAAAAATACAGCCTCTATGGCATACACAAAGTTTTTCTTTGATTTGTGACCTAGCTTTTGACCACAGATGACCCATATTTGAAATCCTCATGGATTTCACCAAGGCAATCATTCTGACTACATTTTATGAATATCCAGTGTAATATGCAGCCCCTATTGCCTACACAAGGTTTTTCTTTAATTTGAATGGGTGAACTAGTTTTTGGGCCCAGATGACCCATATTCAAACTTGACCTAGATTTCATCCAGACAGACATTCTGATCAAATTTCATGAAGATTCGGTGTAAAATGCAGTCCCTATTGCATACACAAGCTTTTTGTTTGATACTACATAGTGACCTAGTTTTTGACCCAAGATGACCCATATTCGAACTTGACCTAGATTTCATCAAGGCAATCATTCTGACCAAAATTCATGAAGATCAATTGAAAAATACAGCCTCTATCACATACACAAGGTTTTTCTTTGCTTTGACCTGCATGTAGTGACCTAGTTTTTGACCCCAGATGACCCATTTTCGAAATTGGCCTAGATTTTATCAAGGTTATCATTCTGACTAAAGTTCATGAAGATCAATTGAAAAATACAGCCTCTATTGCATACACAAGGTTTTTCTTTGATTTGACCTAGTGACCTAGTTTTTGACCCCAGATGACCCATTTTCGAACTTGGCCTAGATTTCATCCAGGTTATCATTCTTACAAAATTTTATGAAGATCAGTTGAAAAATACAGCCTGTATCGCATACACAAGCTAATTGTTGACAGACGACAGACAGACGCCAGGTGAGCTAATAACAAGTATATCCCCAATTTCAGAAAGAATTTCTTATTACCCTGTAACTGCCTCAATATAATGTTGGATAAAATTATAAACTGTCTTTTTAGCCTAATGGTAGAGCATCTCCTTCTAGCGCCAGATGCTGTGTTTGCTCCCTAGCAACATTATAACAAAGATGTAAAAACTGTTAACAGTAGATCCCTTGCCTGACTCTAAACATTAAAACAAAAAGTAGCTTCTCTTCTCTCAACCTCCCATAGCAATGGATACCATCAGGAATGAGGTGTCAAGAAAAATTCATAAAAGTTGAATAATTATCAACCTAAAATAAATTAGTGTGAACCAGTTTTTGACAACATATACTTACAGTTTCACAATTGAGGCACCTGGTTTCATTGGTAAATGTTCCCTGGAATAATTCCTCTACCCATGTCGGCTCTGGCTTGGTCTGTGAATTGTTTTCACCTGTCTTATTCTTACCACCTTGTTTTTCAGCTGGAAAATTGTTTGTAAAAATTGATACTGGTATGTATAGTTGAAATGTACACATATAAATGTTTGAAATTCAATATACCAAATGTTTGAGAGAAGATATAGCAACAGACTGTGAGTCTTGACGCTCTCTAGTTCTGGGCCAGACATTAGGCAATATTCATGACATTTATGGTCCAATTGAATGGTGATGTGGAAGTGTACTAAGTTACAACATCTTTCACTCAATTAGTATTCTAAACACAAAGATTTTTTGAATTCATATGTTTATATACATATAAATGACCATACCCTAAGGTGACAAGATTTTTAAATTTTCCACCACATGTTTAGATATGGAAAAGTGATTACCACCAAAAGGTGGTCATCTTTTTTTGACAAAATCACAATAACTAGAATAAATTGTACAAAGTCACAAAAGGATCGGTAGTGTGATATATTTTAAAATCAGGCAAGCAGTTTCTGACATATAGGGAAAAGTGACCACATTTCCTGGTGACCATGATTTTTGAAGAATCAGATTAATCTGAATCTTAATAAAGGATCACCCACAGTAAAATTTCTGTGATATTATATCAAAATCAAACCGCGGAGTTTAGGAGATGATGTTATCTAAAGATTTTTCTATTCTTAGCTCCTAGCAACAAACAACAAAGTGGAACTGTTTTAACAACTTTGGAAGAGTACTATCCAAGAAACATTCCTGTAAAGTTTCATTAACTTCCAATAAATGGTTTGATAGGAGAAATAATTTGAAAACAAAATGTTTGAACAAATAACGGAAAACAAGTGATCAAAACTGTGTGACAACAGCTAACCCCAAGCACTTTAAGCTCAGGGGATACACAAACTTTTACAAACTAGAAATGTGTCCATGGGATACAGATGCCCCCACTACATGACAAAGGACACCTGCACATGCTGACCAACATTCCTGTTAACTTTGGTGACTCTAGGTCAAATACTTTTGGAGCTATGCATGACACAACATTAAAATGACCCATTTTTAACTAAGTCAGGGGCCATAACTCCTACAAGACTGAATGAATCGGGACGCAAAACCCCAGGTGCACAACTGCACATGCTGACCAACATTCCTGTAAACTTTGGTGACTCTAGGTCAAATACTTTTGGAGCTATGCATGACACAACATTAAAATGACCCATTTTTAACTAAGTCAGGGGCCATAACTCCTACAAGACTGAATGAATCGGGACGCAAAACCCCAGGTGCACAACTGCATATGCTGACCAACATTCCTGTAAACTTTGGTGACTTTTGGTCAAATACTTTTGGAGCTACACGTGACACAACATTAAAATCACCAATTTTTAACTAAGTCAGGGGCCATAACTCCTACACGACTGAATTAATCCGGACGCGAAACCCCAGATGCACAACTGCACATGCTGACCAACATTCCTGTAAATACTGGTGACTCTAGGTCAAATACTTTTGGAGCTATACGCGACACATTAAAATGACCATTTTTTTACTAAGTCAGGGGCCATAACTCCTAAATGACTGAATGAATCCAGATGCGAAACCCCAGGTGCACAACTACACATGCTGACCAACATTCCTGTAAAGTTTTGTGCCTCTACGTCAAATACTTTTGGAGCTAGGCGCGACACAACATTCTCGGAAGGACGGACAGAAGGACAGATGGACAGACAAGGGCAAATCTTTATGCCCCCCCCCCTCCAAAGTGGGGGCATAAAAATCTTGAAACAATCAAGTGACAATACCTTACTAAAATCATTTAATATGATATGATTTTAACAGACAAGCAGAAAACTGGAACACAAATACCTTACAAGTTACATGTAAAACAGGAAATATCAAATGACTATGATTATTGAGAATTTCAGAAGCATTCTACAAGGATACACTACTCAAGGAAAGGAGAATCAGACATTTAATGCCAAATCTTGATATAATCATTTAATACGGTAAATGTCAAAGCTATGTTATAACACAATAATAAAACTGTAACAGGAAACGACAGGTCAATATAGAACTATTATTCAGGCCAGACAACCCATGTTATTGTTTTGTATTGCCAGTTCTATTTCTAATCAATTATTCATTGATGACCTATCACCACTTACATAAGCAAATACAATTTTTACTCTGATAAAACAACAGATCAATTACTATCAACATGGAAATGCTCCCAGAATTTTAACCTTTGCACTAAATTAGTGCCACTAATTGAAACTGCATGCTTCTAGATTAACATCATTACAGTAAATTTGGTAACGGTTCTCTTTAGCTCTTAACTGTATTTGAATTTAGAAAGAATTTCAAAGTGACCCAGTCAAATTTAGGAATTCTTACTATGATATCTTTTAGCCACTTAAATATGCAGCAAAATCTCAAAAGCTATAAAAATTTGATATACCATTTGGCTGTACTTTAACAACAAAGGTTGTCTATTGACAGCATGATGAACAATTCGAGACCCTTCCAAATAATACTCCCTTAAAAACAAATGCTAAAAGGTGCAATAGTTTGTAAACTTAAGTCAAAGATATAGAGCTTGGCTGTACAATAGTTCCTGAGAAACCTACTTCTATGCAAAACTGTCACAAAAATTTGTAAGTGGAAAAGGGGCATAACTTTGCCAAAATGTAAGCCATAGTTATGAAACCTGTCAAGTGAGGTTACTTCATGGTGCTAAAGATGTGTGTAGAGTTTGAAAACATCTGGTCAAAATTTCTATGTTAGAAGGGGCATAATTTTTACAAACTGAAAGAGTTATGCAACTTGTCTTGTGGGGTAATCTTAAGATATGATATGTGACAGTGTGAAGAGCTGGTCTTGTAGTTTCTTAGAAACCTGCTTACATGCAAAACTTAAACCAAAACCTTTAAGTTAAAAACAGGCATAATTTTGAGAAAATAATGGTTACAGTTAAGTAAAACTTATCTGGTGATGTCATAAAATGATGCTGAAGATGTGTGACCTAATAGAATTTTTTTTGAGAGACTTGCAAAGACTTAAACCCAAAAGCAGTTAGGGGCAAGTTATTCAAAGTTAGCGACTTTAACCACTCAACCATAGATGTCCCAAGCCTAGTATCAGGGTAGGTCAATCCAAAACAGTTGTGACAAGAGAACTTTTCATCAAGGTTTGAAGAAAACACTACTGTGAAAACCTTGCCATATTTACAGTTATTTACAGTAGATCAATTATTCAACGAAGATCAGTCCATACATTATATAATTACATCTATTATTTATTACCTTGCAGCAGCTCCGCTACTCTGTTTAACAGATAATTCAAGAATTCATGTGCATCTTGTTGCATATAATTGTCGAATAACTCTGAAATGAAAAGAAATAATTGTTGCATAATTGCTATACTGTTCACGGTATGGCAACGTGATTACAGTTTATCTACCTATGGAATGAATTCTTCAGTCTGGAGTTTCTCAGTAAACACAGGGACTGAAAATTATGGCTTGTCGGTAGAACTGAGATAAATGTACATTTAATCAATTTTTTTAAGTATATAGCTGTCAGTCTTAACCAACCATAGTTTTTCACATGAAAAACATGTACAGAGAAATCATACATTGAAAATAACAGTTTGAGCCGTGCCATGAGAAAACCAACATAGTGGGTATGCGACCAGCATGGATCCAGACCAGCCTGCGCATCCGCCCAGTCTGGTCAGGCTCCATGCTGTTCACTTTTAAAGCCTATTGGAATTGGAGAAACTATTAGCGAACAGCATGGATCCTGACCAGACTGCGCGGATGCGCAGGCTGGTCTGGATCCATGCTGGTCGCATACCCACTATGTTGGTTTTCCCATGGCACGGCTCAACTTATTTTGTTGTATCAGGGTTCTCCATATCCCCGGCTCCTCCTCATTTTGAGACAGGTTTGAGATAGAAGGACTTCTTAATTTTCTCAAGATATATCTCTATCAATTATCAAAATATTTGCTGCTGAGTACAGCACTTTATTTTAACTTCTAAAGCTGATATGTTTCCTGTGTTCAGTAAAAGTTTAAAAAAGTTTCATTATGCACAAAAAAGAAACATAAAAATATGCTTACTTGAAATCAAAGAAATGATAAATTGTAATTCATGTAAATGTTGTTAAAAAGTTTGTAAATAATACATCAAAATCAAGATGATTTTACTATTCACTTACCACATTCTTTTCGTAAGCGTGTAATGAACCTTTTCGGTGCTAATGTACCAACTTTCTTCTTTTGAGTAGCTATGTTATAAAAAAGATCTGCAAGGCAGGAGAGGAGAGTCTCTTTCTTTTGATTCTTTTGCTGGTGTTTATACTGCAGCACTTTGTCTCGAAATGGACGGCAGAAATACAGAGCTTGCAGAACAGAATTACAATAGCAGGTATTGCCAAACTGAAAATAAAAGGAATATATTCCTAGTGAAAACATATGTCAGCAACCACTACAATAGCTGTAGTTATTGTTATCAAAAATCCCAAACATACAGTAACTTTTAATACATATCTTATTTGCATAGAAAAGCCCAAATTACGATAAATGAAACTGAAAATTAGGTCCAAAGGATTGACATTTTTCAGAAAACAGCTCCTCAGTATCTCAATAAATAATAAGGGCTTAGAGCGAAACTAGTCTATCTGCTTCTATTTCTATATACAGATAGACCAGTTTTGCTTTAAGCCCTGGAATTTTAATGCAGTATAAAATAATGATCTGACATCTGTCCATGATGTACAAGTGTACAATATTATGCTAATTTTATATCTTTTTTTGTACAATGTTACTTTGCAAAATGACTGGGTTTGAATTTGCATGTCAGAAAATCTACAACTGCTAACTGCTTTTAAACAACCATGGTCCTGGCACTGAAAATTTCTGAGATGATCTTGAGTGTCTCCAACCTAAGTGGCATTTAATGGTTCTCACCAGGAGAGGGCTTTGTGTATATGGGTGCTTTACACTTTAAAGTGGTCACAGTCCTTACATTTCAATTTTGCCAATCATTCAGTCCTTAGATTCCAATTTTTGAATGAGACATTTTGGGTGAGAAATGTGCACGTTTCACCAAAGAGCATTTTCACTGAAACACTGCTGGTCAACAGTTTCAAGATGGGTTTCGATCCAGTTCTTTCATCCTGAGTAGGTGGCATCAAGAGTAAATTTTAGGAAAGGCTTATAACTGTAGGCCAATGGAAATTCAGTTTAACTTAACTATGATTAGCCAGAAAAGAAATGAGAATTAAACATACTGTGAGGTTATTATCAATCAATAGCAGCTGCATTTGTCATAATTTGAAGCAAGAAATGGGGAATTAGGGTTGAAAATTATTTCATTTTATGTATTTTAGACTTTGACTGGTGTAAAATTATTTACTATGCATAATACAAAACATTTTCTATTTATTCCAGTCCTTCCAAAGGGTAGATTCACCGAAGTTTCAAGTTCAAATTTAAGCTCACATACTCGCAAAATATAAGTATATTTTGAAAAGTGAACATACATAGTGGAAAATGCGAGTCACTTTTGCCCAGTGCAAAAACTCAAAAGGAAATGACAAGTTTTCACTGCTGGGTAAAACCGCTGATTAAAACCAGGGGTGGTTTTAACCGTCCAACATTGCCATTATACTACGCCATCCTCTAAATAGCATAGTTTTTAGTACAGACCATCTTCACATGAAGGATGTTCGACTAAAAGTTTGAAGCAAATTGTATGGTGTGCGAGGAACTCTACATGGAAGGTGTCTTCTAAAAAACAAGTGAATGAAGTATTGCCATGCAAAACAAAGTCCCCTACTGGAAGGCAATTAATTTTCTCTACTGCAATATAACATAACCATGCAATATCTGCAAACGATGTTTAAACAATATTGTACTATATATACAATATATTATATTATATACAATACACAAAAATTGGATTAAAATTTGAATGAACAAAAATCAACAGTAACTGTTGTTGATTGCTTAAAACAATTTATCAATATAAAAAGAATTTAATTTCAACTTTGATAACATTTCATTTTGAAACTGAAGAGAAAATATGAGAAATCATATCAAAAGTAAGAAATTCTGAAGAAATTAACATTTTTTTTAAATTGGGTCTATAATTTTATGACACATGAGCTTATATTAAAATATTTTATAGACTGGACATGAAAAGATCAATGCTGACTTTTGACCTTCAAGTGTGACCTTGACCTTAGCGCTAATGGTCTGGGTACTGCACATGACACATTGTCTCACTAAGTACCAGTAATATTAAAATCCCAAAATGGATGACAGTAATGGACCAGAAAGGAAAAACACACTATTGACCTTTGACCTCCAAGTGTGACCTTGACCTTGCAGGGTTCAACAAATTCTTTGCAAGCAACCAAAAATATTCACTTGCCTTGCTATAATTTGTACTCGTCCTGCAATTCACACAAGAAAACAACATTTTACAAACATCGTCTTCTTTAAAGTCCATTAAAAAAAGGCACTCATCGGAATTTTGTTCTTGACTATCGAGCATCCAGCTGATGTGATCTTACTGGGGTACCATAATGGAATAAAGCTGATTTTAGAGTAACTTTCGTATTAGATATTTTTGCTACCCGGCATCTTCACAGCTCCATTTTACATGAATTTATTATATTTTTTTCCAATTATTCATATTTTTGTTGCTTTAACACTGACTTAAACAAGAGCTGCCTGTAACACAGCGTGCTAGACTTTTCTCAGTGCTTGACTCTGAATTAGGGCTTTGCCAGTTTAAAAAAATCCAAGTAAAAAAGGGACATAACTCTGTCAAAATTCAAACCAGAGTAATGGGGATTGTTTCTCCTGGTATAGACTTTGATAATAACTGTTTCAAGTTTCACGTCAAAAGCTTTGAAAGTAACAGAGATATTTGACTTTATCAAAAACTTTAACTAATAAATATTCTAAGTTAAAAAGGAGCATTACTCTGTCAAAATTCAAACAGAGTTATGAGAATTGTGTCTCCTGGTGTAGACTTTAATAGTAAATAACTATTTTGAGTTTCAAGTCAAAAGCTTTAATAGTACCAGAGATATTTGACTTTATCAAAAACTTTAACCAGAAAATTACAAGTTAAAAAGGGACATAACTCAGTCAAAATTCAAACCAGAGTTATGGGAATTGTTCCTTCTGGTGTAGACTTTGATGGTAAACAAGTATTTTAAGTTTCAAGTCAAAACCTTTAATAGTAACAGAGATATTTGACTTTATCAAATATTTAACAAAAAATTCTAAGTTAACAAGAGGGTCATGATGACCCTGGATCGCTCACCTGAGTAATATGAGCTACATGTTTCAAATGTCAAACTGATGATTAAATATCAAGAAAGTCAGTAGGTCACATTCATGGTCAATGAAATTCAGTTTTACGATTTGTGTGCAAAACTGTGTATGTCATCAAAATTTCAAGGACGTAACTTAAAAAACAAGAAAGTAGGTCAGTAGGTCAAGGTCACAGTCAAGTGACATCATATCACTTGCGGTCATCAGGTAATTATAATTAAACAGTTTTGGAAATTGGATCAGATGATTTTTTAAGTATTTTTCCTATATAACTCACATAATAACTAAGTGACCCCAGGGCGGGGCCTCTTTTAATCCCAGGGATATAATTTGAACAATTTTGGTAGAGGACTACTAGACAATGCATCATACCAAATATCAAAAGCCTAGGTCTTATGGTTTCAGGCAAGATGATTTTTAAAGCTTTTTCCTATATAAGTCTATATAAAACTTGGGACCCCCAGAGCAGGGCCTCTTTTCACCCAAGGGGTACAATTTGAAAAATTTTGGTTGAGGACCATAAGACAATGCTACAAACCAAATATCAAAGGTCTAAGTGTTGTGGTTTTAGACAAGAAGATTTTTAAACTTTTTTTTCCTATATAAGTCTATGTAAAACTTGGGACCCCGGGGCGGGGCCATATTTGACCCTAGGGGGATAATTTGAACAATCTTGGTAGAGGACCACTAGATGATGGTACATACCAAATATTAAAGCCCTTGTACAAGATTTTCAAAGTTTTCCCTATATAAGTCTATATAAACCATGTGACCCCCGGGGCGGGGCCAAATTTGACCCTAGGGGGATAATTTGAACAATCTTGGTAGAGGACCACTAGATGATGCTACACACCAGCTATCAAAGCCATAGGCCCTGTGGTTTTGGACAAGAAGATTTCTGAACTTTTTCCTTTCGGTTGCCATGGCAACCAGAGTTCTGCATGAAATTCAATTCTTTGAACAATTTTGAAAGGGGGCCACCCAAGGATCATTCCTGTGAAGTTTGGTGTAATTCTGTCCAGTGGTTTTCAAGAAGAAGATTTTTTTAGAAATTGTTGATGAACGATGCACTACGCATGACGCACATCAAGCGGTCACAATAGCTCAACTTGTCACTTCGTGACAGGTGAGCTAAAAAGGGGCATTATTCTGTCAAAATTCAAATCAGAGTTATGGGGATTGTTTCTCCTGGTGTAGACTTTGATAGTAAATAAGTATTTTTAAAATTCAAATCTATAGCTTTGATAGTAACAGATATTTAATTTTATCAAAAACTTTAACCAATGGCGGCGCCGACGCAAGTGCAATAGCTCTACTTTTTCTTCGAAAAGTCAAGCTAAAAATGTCTCAATTAATATTGTATATGAAAACATTTTAAGGCAAATTGCTGAAAGGACAAGCCATGATTCCCTCAGAATCAGATAATCAAAAATACTTAAACTTTCAATTAACTTGAACAGAAAAACAAAATTATCATCATTACACACAGATGTTGATCAAGAACATCACTCTCACTGGTGAATTCCATAAGGTCATCTCTGAAGACTTTCCACATGTAATTATTGCTTTGAGGCGAAAATACACAATTAGCAGTTGACCCTTTGTATTAAGTTGTTTATTACATGTGACAAAGCTTGAAATATAGGGTGAAGTGGTCATAGCTCTGACACACAAACAGGGCAAATTTAGGAAGGTCTGAGTGACTTCTTAGCTCAAATTGCCCATGTGCACTACTGCAGCACTTAACCTGCTAGATAATAATCAAGAATAAATGATATTGTTTGCGACTATGACTGGTGCTGTTTATTGCTATCCTATCACTTATTTACAAAAAAAGAACACTGTTCCATCTCAGTGTTTGCATACACAAATTTGGCTAGCATGTAGAAATGCTAACTGCATTTTTAATTGTCCTCTATCACTTAGCTAGCTAAATAATTTCAGTCTCAGAGATGTTAAACTTTATATGCTGTTATGGATCTCTGAGCTGAAACAAATCCTGAATTGAAACCTAACCAGGAATCATACCAGAAGACTTGAGAAGTCTTTCACACTATAATTTCATCAAATGAAATGCAATGGACTCACCTTTTACTTTGAAATATTTCTAATCCATTTTCATTTTGATCCAACATAAAATAATCCACGCAACATAATCTGAGCACAAGTTATACACACAAGTTTCAAATGAGTACTGTACTTTTGTCTGCCATTGCAGATGTGACCTGATCAGGACTTGCATTTAGCACTTGATTTTACCCAGAATGTAAATACATCAATTGGAAAGAAAGCCAATCCATATATTCACAGATTGTCAAGCAGCACTTACATCAGTTTTTGGTTCAGTTATTCCAACATGCAAGATTGCTCTTACACTAAGTATAAGGGAAATAGCTTCAAAAATTAGAGAGAGAGGTTATGAGCTCATTGCACACTGGATTCCTGGACATATGGGTATCAAGGGGAATGAACTGGCTGACAAAATGGCAAAAGAAGCTGCTATAGATACACAGGTGTTGGAGGAAGAAATTGGTGGGCTTACTGACAAGAATGAGGCAATTAACAACATGAAGGAAAGAGCTAAAGAGAAATGGCAGAGACAGCATGATATGGATTTAGATACTATCAGAATAAGTGACCTCTTTGAAAGAGTAGGAATGAGGAATTGTACATCAGATGTGGACAGACAGACATTCACTGCTTTTAATAGGTTGATCAGTGGTCACTGCAGGCTGAATGCTCACTTGGCTAAATTTGATGAGAAGATATCAGAAGAGTGTGATAACTGTAAATGCAGAGAAGACATTGATCACTACCTGTTCCATTGTAAGCAATATGACTCGCAAAGAAAGATTATGGAGAAAGTTATTGAAGACACTCTCAGATCTGAAAGCAACATAGGCGTCATAGATCAAAGTTTATTGCTAGGGGACCGAGAAGTGAGCAAAAGTGTGCAATCAGTAATAACTACAGCAGTTTTAGACTACATAAGAGACACGGGGAGATTTCAGTAGTTTATTATAGGGTAAATCCGTAGAAAGTCGGACATCGTAAAACCTCGGACAGTTAACAGAAAAACATGTTTATCTAACTAAATCCGCCGTTACAGGTCCAAAAGGCTTATTTTTAGTGTCATATAGCCCCTTGCTTTATCTAATAATACAGCTGCCTCAACTTTACATTGGCACCGTTTACGTATACACATTAGTCAGTGACGTAACACACACATCCTATACCAAATTTCGCGCTATATCACAAGGCGGGTCATTTGAATCCTTGGGTGCAATCAGTGATTGTCATTTTATTCATGCAAAAGCTTCCATATAAATGATCTTATCGAAACCATAATTATTTAAAATGTAATAAAAATGATATTTTGTAAAAAGAAATGGGAAAATAAATGTAAATTTTGAGAAAAACTGAGTGTCCGAAGTTTAACTATCTTTTTTGCATTGTAGTTAAAAGTCGGACGAATAAAAATGCAGCTTTCTAAATAGCAAGATGAATCGCATCGACGTCCGATTTCAATTAGGCTAATTGACAGAACTTGAAACCCTTTCTGACGTTGACGATAGTTATACGTCAGATGTTTCTGACCCCAAATATGGAAAGACAGTTTAATCAGGGCGTTCGGTTGACCCAAGATCCCGGGTTTTGACGCGCGAAAATCGGGAAACACTCGTATTTGATGAGCCCCGTTCGTCGGCTTGTCTCTATGTATCTCTTGTTCGAGTGTTCAGTCCCTTAATTAAAATCCCAATGAATATCAATTCAATATTGTTCGTTTGTTTGTATTTGCGTTTATTTATAGTCGCCACCGGAAACCCATATGGGCGACTCCTCCAGAAGAGTATTAGTCATTTTAGGTTTTTGGAGGATAGTGCAAGATACAGAAAGATGCCCCAGTTCCAGAAGCTTCTCCTGGTTCTTTAACGTGCCAAGTGTAAAGTACTTATACACGGGACCTCGGTTTAAAGTCTCATCCGAAAGACTGTTAGTAATTTTAGTTGGCCAGCCCCGGGAATCGAACCCGCTACCTCGAGATTACAAGTCTCGTGCTCTACCGATTGAGGTAACAGGGCTGGCTAAATATTGTTCGCCGACACAAGCGCAAGTATAGCAGTAGGCGGAGCGTCGTATATTAATTAGCTACTGACAGATGTCAATCACACCACGCACTGAACGACACGTGGTCATTTCGTGGTTTGTATTCAGTACAATAATGCCCAGTCATTATCAAAGGTGTTTATTAATCAATATGTAAAAGTTAATTGCCTTAGATTATCGTGTTTGTACCACTCATTAATTAGCGCTTATTAGCTAAGTTAGTTTATTAGTTATTTTATTAGCGTTAATTATATGTCTTGCCAAGCGTTGAATTCTCCATGTGAGGAAGCCATCCAGCTAGCTTACGAAAAGTCGGTGGTTCCAAAGAAGTATAAAATTATTTTTATAGCTCTTTGGTGGTTCTACCCAGGTGCCCGCTCGTGATGAAATAATGCACGGGGGGTTTCTTGGAGTCTTCCTCCACCAGCAAAGCTAGACAATCCCCATCTGACTTATAACTGTGTCGGCGCGACGTTAAACCAAACGAAATGAAATGAAATATCAATACAAATCTGCAACTTTAATAATCAAAATGATTTACAGACACCCAAATTCTCTTGATTATTTAATTTTTCTTCCAAACTGAAAAAAATATCAAGGAACAAACGAAAGAGGCGTTTCGTGCTTATTAATTTATTGTAAAATAACCTGTTAATAAAAAATCACCAGAGTAGATCGGTCAAGCTATTTGAAATTCAGCAGAATCAATAAATTGGTTAAGCATGTGTACCCGTTTATTTTGTAATCTGATAATAAATAATCCGCATGGAACGGTTTGTTTTAAGATTAATTAACAGACATGAGTTGAAGGAAGTGAAAACATGTGATAACATAGTCGTTATTATATAAATGGTATGTCGAAACATATCTCAAGATCATTTTGTGCCGGTTCGATACTTCGTTATTTATTTGGTGTTACTCGGTTATTAGGTTCGAACAAAGAGCTATAAAATAAATATTTCATACTTCTTTGGTTCGAATGAAAATGTTAACAATCGGGAGAATTCTGGTATCTATGAACAATTTAGATTCAAGTTTTGGTTTAATATTGGTTGAATCTTATTTGATTGTTTATTTGCAAAAAAATTTAAGACGTAAATGACACACAACATCTGGAAAAAGAAGGTATTTACCCCTAGAAAACACCTAACAGGATTGTCAAGGGGTACGGATCCGTACTTCTAGAATCAGAATCTAGAGGTACGGATCCGTACCCCTAGACAATTACATATAAAGTCAAATTATTTCATGATAACCGTGCGCTTACAGTTGTTCATTTAAAAAAAAAATCGTGTTATGTCCGAGTTTTGACAACTAAAAAATACATGTCCGAGTTTCTACTACAGCATGTCCGAGTTTCAGCTACACTGTCCGAGTCATGCCGTTTCACCCGAAGGTACATTTTCTTCGTATTTTTCGGAATGCTTCAGACATTAGCGTGCAATTGGATACGAAATGGGAAACTAATGCTGTTATAAGTAAAGGGAAGTAATCCAAAGGAAGCTATCGCCATTTAGTAAAGTATAGCAATCTGTCAAGTTTGTTCATTCGAATTTTGTCCGAGTTTCTACGGATTTACCCTACATGATCCACACCACGCAATTGTTTTCAATGAACTATGAGTACAAGTGATTTAAGTACAGAAGAGTACCGTACAATGACGGAAATTAGTCAATTCAGCACAGGAAGTTAATAGGCAGCAGTATAATGCCAATGATGAAACAACAACAACTTCATTTTGAAAACAAATAGGCGGTAAAGAATCGTTATTTAGTGACCTTTTCTGTGAACTTAAACCAAGGTGTTTTTCATGAACTTTGTTGAAAATGGTTATGTTGAGCGCAAATAACCAATCTGCGCTATTTACCAAACGCGCAGCGCATATAACAAATATTTGTACGTTGGTTATATGCGCAACGATTTACCAATCGTTGCGCAGGATAAATTTAACCTGCGCGATTTATCAAATGTGCAGCGCAAATAACAAATCAAGGGCTGAGCGCGAAACTATTGTATCTTGTTCTTTATTCATATACAGTTACAATAGTTTCGCGCTCAGCCCACGAAATGTAACTTTATATATCAGAAATTTGCATTTCGTGTTTGATAAATCATGCAGTTGGTCAATTTATTAATAAATATAGATGTCAAATGCTGAATATCTTGGTTCTTAAATTATGTGTCATAAATTTGTTTCTACATCAGTAAATTCACGGCAGTCGGTCACCAGGTTTCAATACCTCCGATCTTATACGAGATGCAATAAAACCCAAACATGCGTGAAGGTGTGATTTCCTCCGGCTTGCACAGGTCGTCCTCTGGTATGTTTTAGGCTATTTTTATAATTTTGTACTTCACCCGAGTACACACTTAGCAAAATGTCGTTTTTATTATAGATCTATTGAAATATCTTGAAATTTCACAATAATTTTCTTTTTACCAACGGGAGCATATCTCTCAACAGATCTAAGATAAAAGATGAAATAAAAAAGTCACAGAATTAAAAGAAAACTAGAAAATGCTTTTGTAAAAAAGCGCATGTCTCCCCCAATGCAAAGTCCTATAGGCAAGAAGTCAATAGGGGTCAGGAGCGAAAGTCAAAGAGACACTGATGGTTGGCTGCAATAGGGAACATCTACTTGGCATGTCCAGTCATCCCGCTAAATTTCAACACTCTTGGCCTAGTGGTTCTCAAGTCACTGTTCAGGCTCCTGTGACCTTGACCTTTGATCAAGTGATCTCAAAATAAATAGGGGTCATCTACTCTGCATGTCCAATCATCCTATTAAGTTTCAACATTGTAGGTAAAGTGGTTCTCAAGTTAATTCCAAAAAATGATTTTACATGTTCAGGCCCCTGTGGCCTTGACCTTTAACTGAGTGACCCTAAAATCGTTAGGGGTCATCTACTCTGCATGACCAATCATCCTATGAAGTTTCATCATTCTGGGTCAAGTGGTTCTCAAGTCACTGACCGGAAATGGTTTTCAATGTTCAGGCCCCTGTGACCTTGACCTTTCACAGAGTGACCCCAAAATCGTTAGGGGTCATCTGCTCTGCATGACCAATCATCCTATTAAGTTTCAACATTCTGGGTCAAGTGGTTCTCAAGTTACTGACCAGAAATGGTTTTCAATGTTCAGGCCCCTGTGACCTTGACCTTTAATGGTGTGACCCCAAAATCGATAAGGGTCATCTACTTTGCATGTACAATCATCCTATGAAGTTTCAACATTCTGGGTCAAGTGGTTCTCTAGTTATTGATCGGAAATGGTTTTCCATGTTCAGGCCCCTGTGACCTTGACCTTTGACGGAGTTACCCCAAAATCAATAGGGGTCATCTACTCTTCATGATCAATCATCCTATGAAGTTTCAACATTCTGGGTCAAGTGGTTCTCTAGTTATAGATCGGAAATGGTTTTCAATGTTCAGGCCCCTGTGACCTTGACCTTTGACAGAGTGACCCCAAAATCAATAGGGGTCATCTACTTTCATGGCCAATCATCCTATGAAGTTTCAACATTCTGGGTCAAGTGGTTCTCTAGTTATTGATCGGAAATGGTTTTCAATGTTCAGGCCCCTGTGACCTTGACCTTTGACGGAGGCACCCCAAAAACAATAGGGATCGTCTACTCCAGCAGCCCTACAACCCTATGAAGTTTGAAGGTTCTAGGTCAAATGGTTCTCCATTATTGCTCAGAAATGAAGTGTGACGGACGGACGGACAGGGCAAAAACAATATGTCTCCTGGGGGAGACATAATTCTTACAGATCTTATCTATATTATTATTATTACTTTATAGTACAAAATCGATTGAATAAAGAGTAGACCAAAATTTTCATCAAAACGTAAATGAAATTTTATATTTTGTAGCTGCACAAGATATGTGTTCGGTGCCCTGTGCTAAATGAAAATCTGGAAATTACTCTGATAACTTGAATATCTTTTAGAAATCATATTAACTTTTACTTAGATTTACGATTACAGACTAAAACTATAGCTTTTTTACAAATCTAAATGGATCTATAATGTTACACCTGTAACTTGCTTGGGAGGTCGGTCCTGCGCTAATAGCAAAGTTTGAAATTACACTGTATTTCAAATATATTTCATTCATAAAACATACTATTTATGTAACTTTCAAATGAATACTGTAAAAAAAATGATTAGAAAAAGAGTGATTTCTGTCATAACGAGAACGAAATATTACATTTTTTATCTGCGCAAGATGTGTGTCTGCGCTAATAATAAATCTGGAAATTACTCTGATAACTTGAATATCTTTTATAAATCATATCAACTTTTACTTTGATTTACAATTACAGACTAAAACTATAATTTTTCTAAATGGATCTATAATGTTACACCTGTAACTTGCTTGGGAGGTCGGTCCTGCGCTAATAGCAAAGTTTGAAATTACACTATATTTCAAATATATTTCATTCATAAAACATACTATTTATGTAACTTTCAAATAAATACTGTAAAAAATGAATAGAAAAAGAGTGATTTCTGTCATAACGAGAACGAAATATTACATTTTTTATCTGCGCAAGATGTGTGTCTGCGCTAATAATAAATTTGGAAATTACTCTGATAACTTGAATATCTTTTATAAATCATATTAACTTTTACTTTGATTTACGATTACAGACTAAAACTAGATTTTTTACAAATCTAAATGGATCTATAATGTTACACCTGTAACTTGCGTGGGAGGTCGGTCCTGCGCTAATAGCAAAGTTTGAAAATACACTATATTTCAAATATATTTCATTATAAAACATACTATTTATGTAACTTTCAAATGAATACTGTAAAAAATGAATAGAAAAAGAGTGATTTCTGTCATAACGAGAACGAAATATTACATTTTTTATCTGCTCAAGATGTGTGTCTGCACTAATAATAAATCTGGAAATTATTCTGATAACTTGAATATCTTTTATAAATCATATCAACTTTTACTTTGATTTACAATTACAGACTAAAACCATAATTTTTCTAAATGGATCTATAATGTTACACCTGTAACTTGCTTGGGAGGTCGGTCCTGCGCTAATAGCAAAGTTTGAAATTACACTATATTTCAAATATATTTCATTCATAAAACATACTATTTATGTAACTTTCAAATGAATACTGTAAAAAATGAATAGAAAAAGAGTGACTTCTGTCATAACGAGAACGAAATATTACATTTTTATCTGCGCAAGATGTGTGTCTGCGCTAATAATAAATCTGAAAATTACTCTGATAACTTAAATATCTTTTAGAAATCATATTAACTTTTACTTTGATTTACGATTACAGACTAAAACTAGATTTTTTACAAATCTAAATGGATCTATAATGTTACACCTGTAACTTGCGTGGGAGGTCGGTCCTGCGCTAATAGCAAAGTTTGAAATTACACTGTATTTCAAATATATTTCATTCATAAAACACACTATTTATGTAACTTTCAAATGAGTACTGTAAAAATGAATAGAAAAAAAGTGATTTCTGTTATAACGAGAACGAAATTTTACATTTGTTATCTGCGCAGATGTATGTCTATGTATGTTTATGTACGACGGGCGGTTATACGTCGGGCGTAATAATATCATGAAGGCGCATCCCGAGTGATCTTTTTTTGTACGACGTATGAACGCCCGAGTGTATAAAGAGTGTTAAAACATGGTTTTGCTATAAATTATTTTGATTCCAATACTAGTATGCCCTTAATCTAAAACAATAGATAAATATACAAGCGCTTTTTCTTTGTCGCAACAAAACCTTTGATGTCAACGCACGTTAACGTGACGTCATTCTATCGTGAGAGTGTTTTAACAGAGGCAGGCATATTAGAATGAAACATATAAAGTGACAAAAGTTTGCACAAGTAACACACCCTGATATAGTACAGTTGATTTCCATGTTTACTTTAGCAACCCCACACTGATTTTTGAAATATATTGAATAAAAAAGAGAATGGCACCATTGAAAAGGGCTTCAAAAGAGCTTTTCAGAACAGTTTAAATTATTAAGATAGCTTCAGTATAACAAAAGCTACAAAATTTTGAAGTTGTGAAAAATCACTCTGACTTTGGAACATTTTCTCTATATATAACATAGGTTATATCATGGAACTCTTCGCGGAACTTTTTTTAATAAAAATGGTGCCATTTCTTTGAAACTTAATATATTTCTTTGAAATTTACCACTCTTGTGTAATTTTTCCTGGAGAATCTGTTTTTTTGCTTATTTTTGCTGTATCTCAACTACCTACAAAGTTATCAGACAAACACAACATCCAATTTGAATTCATTTTTAATTTTCATTTTCTTCCGCATGCTCAGTATCACAGTAACAGTTATAAATACAAAGTTTTCATAGACAAAAAGACAAAAGCAAACATTTGATGTAATTCTGACAATTAATCAATATTCAGAATAATATATATTATATATGCATTTACAGCATTTCAGTTCATTATTCTAATTCAATGTACTATGTTTCTCAACTGAATATCTGGATTCATGTTAACTTAAATAATAAATAAATAAATATATCTAATTCAGTGTACTATGTTTCTCAATTAAGTACCTGGATTCATGTTAACTTAAAATTTAAATAATAAATAAATAAATAAATTTTTACAATATAGTACAATTTACAAAGTCCATCCAGATTTAAGAACCACCTGTTGAAAACATCTCTCAGTCTCAAGGACTGCTGGTAATGACGACTCAAAAGAACTCTTGTTTATATATTTCATACAGTTTAGAAATGTCATGATGTTGTGGGAAGAACCACTGTCTACCAGAGTTGCAACACTCTGGAGGCAAGTCAGTTTTCAGCACAAATTGTTTCTCAACTTCTTGGACATCTTCCCTGGATGGCCACATGAATGTGCCAGCTTTACGGCATGGAGACATAAATCTAATTGTGGCTTTGTTGCAGCAAATCGAAGACACTACACAGCCTGGATACCACATATCCTGATAAGCCACAGCGACATAGTCATTAACTTTGAACTGAACATTTTTTGGTAACAGATTAGATAAGGGGTTCTGCTCATTGCTGTAGTCTTCTTCTTCTTCTTCAATGTTTTCAATACGCCTTCGCTTTGAGGGGGGCTTACTCTGAAAAATATCATTAAGAATGGCTTGGGAAACTTCTTCTTCTTCAGAACGGTGTTTTTTGCGTAATTCTTTTCCACTTTTGCGTGCACTTTTCATTATCACATCTCTCCTCTCTTTTTCCATGTCACGCAACCACTTAATAACTCTTTGTCCATTTCGCTTGAGCAACTGCACCGAAGAGTGATGGTGCATAGACGCGTTTGGTCTGCGCTTCTGGCTACTATCAAGATCACCAAAATGGTGTTCACAGCCAAGGTTAGTAACTTGTGCGTAACACGTTTTTGCGAAGTCCTTTTGAGCTGGGGCAGTACTGTATATACCTCCTTCGAGAAAGTCGAGAAATAAATTACTTGTTTACTATTACTGCTTGAAAATATTAAACTTAATTACATCAGACTTAAGCATTCCAGTATTGCATTTAGAAGCAACTTTCATCTGGATTGTAATGAGATGCATTATCAGTTGTACAGGTTACTGAATAAATTCAACAAAACAGGAATATTTCTTTGCTATCTGGCCATTTGGACGTACGGGCTACAATAGAAAAATGTAAAAGTGATCTTTTCTAAACTTTATTCTATTTACTATCCGTCACAATTATCAAATGTATTGCTTAATACTTAGAAAGGTTAAGGAAATAAACACTATTTTCTAATACTGACGATTTATCATCAAAGCAAGATAATATATACATTTTCATAGATCGCCTGTCCATATAGTTTGCGCTTTATATGATCATCCTTTTTATAATCTGTAAATTTATTATAATTTTATCATATAGTCAGACCTGATGTAATACTATATGTTATGCAAATGTCAGTTCTATATTTTTGATGTATTATGTACAAAGCTAATAAAAGATATGTTCTGTTCTCTTCTGTTTATCAAGAGTTTATAGCCAACAAATGTTTATTGTAGTATTACGTCACCAATTAAAAAAAAAAAAAAAAAAAACATTGAAAATTAATTTATCCCTTGATGTGAAATATAACACTGACTGATTGAATCACAAGTTCACGATTAATCAACTATATGCGCAAAGGAAATGCCATATTTTTTCTTTCCATAATTTTAACTGTTTAACCACGTGTAGGCCGACCAACTCAATGAGTAGCAACGGCGGAATCAATCGTGTCCAGCATGATAAGGGTCAAACTAGCTATAAGCGCAGGACTGACATCCTGCGCAGGTTACAGATGTAACGTTATATTCGAGTGTAGGACAAAATCCCCTGCGGACAAAACCCCCTTTGCTCATATTTGCATAGGCTGACAAAACACCCTTCATGGTTTTTACAAGGAGGACAAAACCCCCTTCGCACTTTTTTCAAGGAGGACAAAACCCCCTTCGCGGTTTTTACAGGGAGGACAAAAACCACTTCAACCTAGAATGTAAAGGGCAAATTATATAATAATATAAAACTGTAATAATTGTATATAATAGATTAAGTACATCAATTATCCACATCATAATATATCTTCAAGACATCTTTTTCTATAAATAAAATGATAAATCTTAAAGTGTATTATGATGTTTTCCCTTTTGAATCCTTATAAAAAGCAAAGGAGGTTTTGTCCTCCTTGTAAAAAATGTGAAGGGGGTTTTGTCCTCCTTGTAAAATTCATCGAAGGGGGTTTTGTCCTCCTTCTAAAAAACATGAAGGGGGTTTTGTCCGGGTATGCAAAAATGAGCGAAGGGGGTTTTGTCCGCAGGGGATTTTGTCCGGATCCCGTTATATTCTGCTTTGCAGAAACTATAATTTTAGTTTGGACTCGTAAAGCAAAGTTAAAGCTATCGGAGTAATATCCGGATTTTCCATTAGCGCAGGACACATATATCTTGCGCAGAGAAAAAAAGTAATATTTCGTACTATTCATGACAGAAATCACTCCTTTTTCATTTTATTTTCTACCACTAAAACAGTTTGTTTCTTCTTTTTTTTCTTAGAAAAAAGTACATAAATAGAATGCTTTAGAAATAAAATTATATATTTGAAGTTTCGGCATCATTTCAGGATTTGCTATTAGCGCAGGACCGATATCTCGCGCCGGTTACAGATGTAACAAGATATTCATTTTGGCAAAAGCTAGACTTTCAGCCCGTAAAACATTGATAAAATTTACATGGTTTATGAAAGATATTCAAGTAAACAGAGTAATTTCCAGATTTTTTATTACAGCAGGACACACATTTTGCGCAGCTACAAAATGTAAACTTTGGTGCACGTTTTGATGGAATTTACTCGTTATTCTATTTATTTTGCATTATAAAAGCATGAAAAAAAAAATATCAATTATAATTGTAAGAAATGACATATATTTGGTATATTGTTGACATTTCAGGAACTGCGATTAGTGCAGGACCGTCATCCCGCGAATTATGTAGAAGTAACTTTATATTCTAGCTACAATTTTAGTCTGTAATTATAATAACAAAATTAAAGTTGACATAGCGTATGAAATTATCAGAGTAATGTTAAAACTTTCTATTAGCGCAGGACATACGTCTTGCACAGATAAAACATATAATTTTTCGTTCTCGTTATGACGGAATATCTATTTCTACTACATTTTTAAAAGGTACATAAATGATACGTTTTATAAATTAAATATATTTAAATTCAGCATTTGCTATTAGCGCAGAACTGACATCCCGCGCGGGTTACAGAATTAAAATTACATTTGTCTTTGCAAAAGCTACAACTTTAGTCTGTAACCATAAAACAAAGTTAAATTTAGCATGGTTTATGAAAGATATTCAAGTAATCAGGATCATTTCCAGATTTTTTATTAGTGCAGGGCCGACATCCCGCACAAGATACAGATGTAACAAAATATTAATTTGGCAAAAGCTACAATTACAGCCTGTAATCACAACAAGAGGATCATGATGACCCTGGATCGCTCACCAGAGTAATATGTTTCAAATGTCAAACTGATGATTTTTAGAAATTTTTTGGAAAATTTTCCGATGTACAATCAAGTAACCACTGGGGCGGGGCCAATTTTACCCCGGGGGTTATGATTTGAACAAAGTTTGTAGAAGTCGACTAGGCAATGTTACATATCGAATATCTAAGATCTAGGCCTTCTGGTTTATTTTTAGCAAATTTATGAAGATTTCCCTATGTACAATAAAGTAACCCCTGGGGCTGGGTCAATTTGGCCCTGAGGGGGTCAATATTTGAACAAATTTTGTAGAGGTCCACTAAGCAATGCTACATGTTGAATATCTAAGCTCTAGGCCTTCTGGTTTATTTTTAGAAAATATTGAAGATTTTTCTATGTACAATCGAGTAACCCCATGGGGCGGGGCCAATTTGACCCCGGGGTCATGATTTGAAGAAATTCTGTAGAGGTCTACTAGGCAATATTGCATGTCAAATATCTAAGACCTAGGCCTTCTGGTTTATTTTTAGAAATTTTTTGAAGATTTTCCTATGTACAATCAAGTGACCCCTGGGGCGGGGTCAATTTTGACCCTGGGGTCATGATTTGAACAAATGTTGTAGAGGTCCATAATGCAATGCTACATGTGAAATATCTAAGCTCTAGGCCTTCTGGTTTATTTTAAGAAAATTTTTGAAGATTTTCATATGTAAAATCAAGCGACCCCTGGGGCGGGGTCAATTTTGACCCCGGGGGTCATGATTTGAACAACTTTAGTAGAGGTCCACTAGGCAATGCTACATGTCAAATATCTAAGCTCTAGAGCTTCTGCTTTTTGAGAAGAAGATTTTTTAAGGTTTTCCTATGTAAAATCAAGTGACCCCTGGGACGGGGTCAATTTTGACCCCGGGGTCTGATTTGAATAAATTTTGTAGAGGTCCACTAGGCAATGCTACACGTGAAATATCTAAGACCTAGGCCTTCTGCTTTATTTTTAGAAATTTTTTGAAGATTTTCCTATGTAAAATCAAGTGACCCCTGGGGCGGGGTCAATTTTGACCCTGGGGTCATGATTTGAACAACTTTAGTAGAGGTCCATTAGGCAATGCTACATGTCAAATATCTAAGGTCTAGGGCTTCTGGTTTTCAAGAAGAAGATTTTTTAAGATTTTTCTATGTAAAATCAAGTGACCCCTGGGGCGGGGTCATTTTTGACCCCGGGGTCATGATTTTAACAAACTTGGTAGAGGTCCACTAGGCAATGCTTCACACCAAATATCTAAGCTCTAGGGCTTCTGGTTTTTGAGAAGAAGATTTTTAAAGTTTTTCCTTTCGGTTGCCATGGCAACCAGAGTTCTGCATGGAATTCAATTCTTTGAACAATTTTTAGAGAAGACCATCCAAGGAACATCCCTGTGAAGTTTCATCAAAATTGGCCTGTTGGTTTAGGAGGAGATGTTGTTTAAAGGAAAGTGTGGACGGACGGACGGACGACGGACGGACGCCGGACGGTGAGCGATCACAATAGCTCACCCTGAGCACTCTGTGCTCTGGTGAGCTAAAAACTGAAACTGAAACTGCTTTATTTGATTAAACGCCTAATTTTACACATAGTATATTCACTGGCATTGTACATTAAATTTTACCAGATTTATATAGCGCCTAAGGCGCTTTACATAGTTCAAATGCAGCCACACAGGGCGCATAATTCATCCTCTACTAGTACAGACACAGAGCGATCTGACCAGAGGGACAGAGTGAGACAAAGCCCCCACGACAGAGAGATCAGAAATCAGATACAGGCTTATCCGGCTAACTTAGCCTAGCTCGTTTCGAATAGACAGCCTGGTTCTTTAACGCGCCCAGTGTATAGCACTGATACACGCAAGGATTGCCTGGGTTCCTGACCAGTACACCTCTAGTTGGGTGGGAAACACTGAAAAGCGTTTCTGAAAATTCCCGAGTAGCTGCCAGGGATCGAACCCCGACCTCAGGATTGGAAGGCCAGTGTGCAAACCACTGAGCTATCCGTCCACCATAAAAACAATGATAAAGTTAGCATCGTTTATGAAAGATATCCAAGTTATCAGGATTATTTCCAGATTTTTTATTAGCGCAGGGCAAATACATCTTGCGCAGATAACAAATGTAATATTTCGTTCTCGTTATGATGGAAATCACGCTTCTTTCTATTTTTTTCTAGTCCGAAAACATTTTTTATGAAGTTACATAAATAGTATCTTTTAGAATTGAAATATGTTTGAAATATCGGCGTCAGTTCAGAATTTGCTATAAGCCCAGGAACAACATCCCGCGCAGGCTACGGATGAAACATTATATTCAGATTTTCAAAAGCTACATTTTTAGACTGTAATCGAAAAACGAATTAAAAGTTAAAATGGTTTATAAAAGATATTCAAGTTATTGGAGTAATTTTCAGAGTTCTATTAATGCAGGACACACATCTTGCGCACCTATAAAATGTAAAATTTCGTTCACATTTTGACGAAACTTATTAGTTATTCTATCTGTCTCACTATAAAACATTAAAAAATGATATAAGTATAAAAGATCTGTAAGAATCGTCTTTTAATTCTGTTTATTTTTGTTTTATTTTTAATCTTGGCCCTGTCAAGAGATATGCTCACGTTGGTAAAAAAGAATTGCGCTTTTTCAATATGATGAAAAAAAGCGATATGGTGAATTGTGGTAAGAGTGTGGCAATTCAGTCTTTTATGTAAGTCTCCTTTATGTTATATATCCGGTATAAAATGACTGCGTGTGATCGAATGAAGTAAAAATACTTTAGTTATAAAAAGAATAGAGAGGACGATGTGGCTATCCGAAGGAAATCACACCTTCACGCATGTTTGAGTTTTATTGCATATTGTATCATACTGCAGATATTGAAACCTGGTGACCGACTCCCATTAATTTACTAATGTTGAAATAAATTGATGACACATTTTTAAAACCGAGATTTGCAATATCAGTCTGTAATTGTTAAACAATGTAAAAGTTAGCATGGTTTATGGCAGTTATTCATATTATCAGAGTAATTTCCAGATATCAATACGATCTGTAAGAAATGACCAATATATATTTGAAATATCGGTGTTATTTCAGGATTTGATATTAGCGCTGGATCGACATCCCCCACAGGCTACGGCATTTAAAAGTTAAAAAAAAAAATTAAAAAAACTTGTGTTATTAAATATACTTTGGATATTTTGTATCATTTTAAAGTTTTTTAACACCTATGACAAATGACTCTTAATACCGTCGTTAACAGAAATTTTTAGTCCATAAACTACCAGGGACGTGAGCATCTCATTGAAATTACCGCATAAATACGCTCATTTACTTTAAAAAAAAAATGTTTTTCTTGTTCTTTACAAATTAAGCACAGTCAGTTCACACCTTTATGCGTGCCTGATCATCGTCAGTTTTAAAATTAAACAGTTTTATGTAGGCCTACAAGTCTAACCCTCTAATGATATTCAATTTTATCGGGAGATATCATCCATATGTTAAAAGCGCAGACTCATTTACCAAACACGCAAGACAGTTACCCTGCGCATATAAGAAATATATAAGGTTGCCCGATTTACAAATCGTTGCGCAGATAACAAATTGGTTATTTGCGCTGCGCGATTTACCAAATGCGCAGATTGGCTATATGCGCGTAACAGTTATATGTATTATTCAATTGCTTTCATAAATATGCACAATTTTGATCTTGATTTTCAAAAATAACCTAGTGCTCTGAACTTTGCATGACATCATCAGTTTTTCACGAGAGACTGTGCGAGATGTTGCGGTTCGACTCTGGTTAGTTGACCAAATAGATTTTCACCATAACTTAATGTACGCGACCGTCAGAAAATAAAAATAGCCTCAGTTAATTTATGGTAGCCAGAGCTATCACTTTGATTCGCAAGTTTGTCAGTGCTACATTCATGACTGCAACTATGGAATATAAATATATTTATCACTAACTTACATTAACAAGTCCAAAATAGTGTTCATTCGCTGGCAGTTGTACAGATCCTATTTCTTTCTCCAACTGGGTGGGGTTATTACCCTAAAAATAAATCAAAACAAAAGTACATGTCGATATTGATACTTTGCACTGGCATAAAGCTTCAACATTATCATTAAAATAGAAAACTAAAACTGAATGTCATTGCTTATTACAACTCAAATATTTTTAACCTTAACTTTAACAGAGATGTCATAAAGAAATTTCTTATAATTACCATTTTGTAACAAAATTTCCAACTGTTTGCAAAATTATTCATCCACTGGCGGCCATTACAGACTGGTTTGTAAACTGAGCCTTGTAGCAAAAATGGCGTAAAGGTCATACTAAAAAGCGAAAAGAGACAAAAACTAAAGGAACTGTCTAGGGTTACGGATCCGTACCTCTAGAATCTGATTCTAGAGATACGGATCCGTACCTCTAGACATGCCTGTTAAGGGTTTCTAGGGTACGGACCTCCGTTTTGCCAGATATTAAGGCTTTTTTACATTTCAAATTTTGTTGAAAATGAAATAACAAATCTACATCTATGGAGATGCTACCAACAATCAATTTCTGATCATAACTAGGAGGTCGGGGCAGTTGTTAAAAGCATGTTGCTATGTTACATGATACATGATATTCATGTTGTTAAAAGAGTAAGAGCAGTAATATATACAGCTTGTTAAAAATAAAAACAGGTCTGTTCCATTCCAAAGGTTTACCCCAACTTTGGAGTCATATGACAAAACTACGACACTTACCGGCAAAGTAAACATGGTTTGATAAACTAAAAAAAAGTCACCCTCGAGAAATTTAACGATTTTTTTCTGCTTTGCCAAATATCCAAATAAATGACAAATTTATATTTTCAACGGCAGTCTCCCATTGTAATTTCTTGTCGCCATTGGAGTTTGCTCTCTAAATTTGAAGTATTGCGGGAAAATTCTCGTGAATTTTATCGGGAGCGACTCAAAACTCATTTCGTTCACAATTCCCTACAAGTGAATGCATGATTGAAATGAATTTTTGTGTTTAAAAAACATGTTATTTAGATCTAGAAAAAATGTAAATTGACTCACTTTTAACCTATCAAAGTTGTAAACACTCCAAAATTCTTCCAAGTCTTCAATAGCTCTATCCAATCCTCAATGAATCAGTTGTAAACAACATTGTAAGCTCTTTCACACATCGATGAAATTCAGGCATCAATCGCACCATGCCCTTGAAACGATGACTTGTTCAATTTAACATCATTTCCAAACGCATGGTTCAAAGATAACCTGTATTTTAGCATCCTTAATGAAGTATTTACAGTCCGCCACATATCCAATTTCTTTCACAATGAACACAGTATTCACCCTATCGAGTCCCGGTTGTGTATGCTTCTTTTTCTTTGAAAGAAACTTATGACGTATGAGATAAATGACGTAGTATGCTGGCACTATGCAGATTTATATGAGGCGCACAAGGAAAATTTACATAGGTGTACAATCAGCCGATAGAAGATAGAAATCTTGACGTGTGTCATGCTATAATCATATTTTACTTTTTGAAATTTATAGATCTATTTAAACAATGATTAATTCTTTATCATTTCGTCAACCTATCTGTTTTATTTTTTTTTTATAATGTTGCTGTTTATATGGAAGCATCTCCTTTTTTAAAAGCGAAATCGGATCGTGAACCCATTCTCTGTTTTTATTAAACTATTATTATTATCTTTATTATGCCAGATTTACATTTGACTTAAATAACTGGTAAAAAGTCCAGAGAGCAGTCATAGAAAGTAAAATATTGTTATACATAACCGCCGATTCAATTTTAAAAAAATATCCCCGAACTATCATTTATCAACTTTTATTGTCCATCAGAGCTACGATGTCCAGAAACAGATTTAAACATTTACAAACTATTTTCAAATCATTCATGAATAATTAACGCTAATGCGAGCTGAAACTTGTTTTCTTTCCGTTAAAGTTTTGCTTTAGTCTTACATTACTCCAGTCAGGGTTTTTTAACAAAGGTTTGATATTTTCTTTTTGTTTCTAATCATTATTTTTATATATCCTATATTCCTGTTGAATTTGCAGTCTGGAGTATGCTTTTAAATTCCACAAAGGTATGAGCGCAATCGTCGCAAGTGTTACGTAACTTCAGATTTTTTTTCTGGATTTAACGAGCACAGAATAATTATTGTCTCTGGCACAAAGTCTTGTTAATAAGGTCCACGGAGACAGATTGATAATTCTTTTCTTTTCGGTCGGTGCTCACACGTGTAACATTTGGCACGTGACGAGGCGCGCGATCGAAGAAAATATGATAGAATGATCAAAATGATAAGCAAAAAGTGTAACATAGGCGTAGGAGCAGCGGGACCTGAAGGACACCCGGTGTACAGCATGTATTTTGCCCCCCCCCCGGTCGTTTCCCGCACTTTTAATTAAAACAAGAGTTTTTTTCCTAGAATTAACAGAAAAAGCCCATTTGAGAGAGCATTTATATAAGAATTTAGACTAAATTCAGGGGTGTAAAAAAAATTTCACACCAATCGCCCTGCAGGACTTATAGCCAGTAATATCTACTCGCCCTTAGTGAACAGCCACTCGCCCTAATAATTGACACTTTTAATACTGTCACTTTTATGAAAGGAGTATTATGTACAATAGTATTATTTCCCGAAAAATATTTATTTTGAAAGTGTCTAAAAAATTTGGACACATTAACCATCGTCCATCCACCCGTGTTGAAAGAGATGAAAAAAAAAACGTTAAAGATTATCGGTAATTATTCAGTTGATAAACTAAGTAATTGACCTTGTTTTCATGATCAATTTACACCCCCTCAAAGAGCTAAAAGAAGTGTGTCAGTATCTTGACATCTGAAGTGGAGATCAAAGCGGTATTTTTGCTCGAGATTGTCATGGCATTACGTCATGTTTTTTCGCGCCATGTGACACATCACTGTCTGATCGTACCGCATCGGTTCTTAAAGGTAGTCAATCACATTAATTTTGAGGAACATTTTCTGACATTTTTCAGTATTTATATATTCTGTTAGAGATTTATTTAAGGAACGAAAAGACCCATTACATAAAGTTAGATACCTATTGGAAATTTATGATTTATTACTTCTTAAGAAATTTTGTAATTATCTCCCTTTAATACAAAAGTGTTTAAAACGTGGAATATTTCTTTTAATTTCAATATAATTTCTAGTTTTACATTTGCATTTGATATATATTGGAATATACAACTATCTGAAACAAAAGGCAAGTTTTGAAACAAAGTGTAGCTTTGGAATTGATTTATTTTAAATCTATCTGGTTGCGCAACCAAGATAGACAAAGGGAGGTAATAATAATTTTATAAACTTGCATTTCTAATGAATTTGGCAAGATATGTTCTTGTCAATGCAAATCTTTTACAACTCTAATACAGTAGTGCTTATATTCATAACATTCCTTAGGCAATGTATGTTGGTTGGGCAACCAGGATAGAAAAATCATAGTTTAAAAATTCTTCCAGTGAAAATCTGATGTGTATTAAGAACTTGATAAACACAAATAAGTGTAAATTATCAGTTGGTAAAGTTTTTAAAAAATCTGAAAGTTGACCAAAATCTGATTAACCACCTTTAAAATTGCTGAGAAATAGAAATCAATAAAAAGTTTCTTCTTTAATTTGTTATCAAAAGCGAATGTGATATCCCGTATAAAAGGTAAATGTCTCAAACGATAGTTACTATAGCGGATATCCTACCTTGGGGCCTATTGCCCTCAAGGAATTTACATTATTGTTTGACAAAAAAAAACTTTTAAATTGTTGGTAAAAAATACATGTACAAAGATTCATTTAAAACTTAATAAAAACCGCAATGACATCACATTGCTTTATTTTAAAATCGCATTTCTATTTACGTTCACGAGGTCACGTAACCTATTCTGCCGCACTAACAGAAATCTGTTTGCCAAAAATCGTTTTGCTCTATGTATTGTAATTGCTGCCGCTTTTTCATTATTTAAGGTTTTTTTATTCTGTTTTTTTGTTCTTTCTGGTCAAAAGTCTGAATTTTATGCCCAGAGTATTCATCATTTATTTACTTTTCGAAAGAAATAAGTAACTAAGATCGCGCTGTTTGAATTTTTACAAATGATTATATGAAAATTCGACCGTTTTTATAGAATTTTGCCTACATTTCTGTCGATATCTTATTAAAATCATTATAGAATTCAAATAGTATTATTTCTCAAGAGGTGTTGAAAACTTGAAGTGAAAATGTTAAAAAATGAATGCACTACGCACGGTTTTTGTGTACGTGTCGATGTAAATTAGATATTTAATACGACAGGTCGTACGTGCTTGTGGAATGGAAAATTACCGGCATGACGTTTTGATATCTTTACGATTCGCGGGTAAATTCCAGTCAATCCAGGTAGCGACTGAACCATCTCAAAGTTTGTTGAGGTTTTGGAGTTGTAATTTCTGAATTTTGGCCCGATCGGTCGAGTATACAGCGAGGTCCACTCGTCCTACTCAGACTTTAACTCGCCAATGCGAGCGGGCGAGTGGAATTTTACACCCTGTCAGTAAAACGTTAAATTGTTACCTTTGAAAAAGAGGCCATTGTCCGTTCTACATTTTTATCCACAGTGGTGACTAAAGGAGTTTACATGCAACATAAATATGGAGTCTTAAAGAAAAAATTTGTTTACGTTATTACTTTTCTGTATGTTTTCCGTCACTGGTCCAATATAAAAATTTGGCCTTTCAGTGGAACATTACATAAACTGATATTTCTTTATAAATTAGATCTGGGTCCTAAATATAACTAAAAAATACAGAAATGTTAACAAAATTATTTAGGAAAACCCAATATTTCTATTTCTAAACGGTCAAGATAGTTTTTGTAACTATGAACGTATTTCAACGCAAATATTTCGAGTAGTAGACATCTAACCATTTATGTTTAAAACATTTTTTTCCTTGTCCTGTCCGTTCAGGTTAATGTGACGTGATTGAAAGGGAATATCCTGACGGACTGCGAAGTTTAGTTTCCACTTTTATTAATTAAACCCATAAAAATACTTCCGGGAGGTAATATCTATCTAGGTCACATCCACAGAAGTCAAGTTATATTATAATTTTCCGTCTAACAACAGAAAACATAATATAAGAAGAATATCCATGTGTTTATTAAAATATCGAGACGCTCGCACGCACATTTGTTTTTAGAATGCCATTGATTTTTTGTGTTTGTTTCTTTCTATTTTCTTATTTATTTATTTATTTATTCATGTTGAGGTGGCCTGACATGAATTCCCCAAGAATTAGCATAATACGATAACAAACACAGTATTTTCAAATATTAACTCGGGCGTTTTAATTTTGAGTTGACCCCTAGTTTGTTGCGCTACGGACGCCGCCATATTGGAAAGTCGACGTAACGTCATATAGCATAACGGCCTACGGGGAAAAAGAAAAATCCAAGATTATATCTTTAAAATACACTTTATTGAAAAAATGAAAAAAAGGTCTAGAGATATTGATGTATGGTATATAAATATGTTTTTTGGACGATTTTATCGATACTGATAATTCAGAAACGAGGTAAACGTAATAGGTGGAACAGACTTTAGTACATATTCGAGTCTAGGCCAGATATGAAGCACTGAAGGTTCACACTGTCCCTGATGTTATAAGGTAGGGCGTTCCAGTATCTGATTGTGCGGGGGGAAAAGGAGTTCATATGATAATGTGTTCTTGAAGATGGAACGATAAAGTTTAAATTTCTAGAGGTTGTCAGGTGGTTATGATCTACAGAGACGAGGTTGTGTGATATTTTATACAACATTATTAAAGATATGCATGTATTCTTCTAATGTCTGCCATGTAAGAGTTTCAGGCATTGATGTTACGCTGCTTTGGTGTGAGTAGTCATTCATAACATATCTGGCTGCTGCTCGTTGTACCTTTTCTATCTCATATGTTAAGTTGTTTTTTTTGTCATGGATGCCATATGGTGTTACAGTATTCTAATTGTGGGCGAACGTATGTTTTGTAGGCAGTTTCTTTGATATTACGGTTATTACATTGTACATTTCTTTTTATAGGGTGTTACTAGCTTTTGAAGATGTAATTTCAATATGTTTTTTCCAACTAAAGTCATCACTAATAGTAATCCCAAGATATTTAGCATTTTCTGTGGTTTTTAGTTCTTGATTATGTAATTTATACGGAAAGATAATTTTTTTTTCTTTCTTTTTTAGAGATTCTTATGATTTCGCATTTATCAGGATTAAATTCCATACACCATTTACGTTCCCATTCTTCTAATTTTGTCAAATCATCTTGAAGTTTGTAGGAGTCTACTAGTGAGTCGACAAAAAAGACTTCGTCGATCAGTATTCACATTAAACTTGAATCTAAATGGTTTACCGATGCTGCAGTTTGCAGCCTTGAACATGTCTCGCACTAGTTATCCTGTAAACTCAAGTTTTAACCTTTATATCACCAAAGTTATTTTTAGTTTCTTCCAGTCTAAATTTTTATCACTATATTCTTTCTCTTTTTGATTTTGACGCACAAAACGTCTACGTTCCCACAAGGGGTTTGACGTCAACGGCAGATAGATAGATAGATACCAACGTTCTCCCGATTGGTTACATTTTCTTTCGAAACGTAACTAACCGAGCAACACCAAATAAGTCACGAGGATTCGAACTGGCAGAATAAAAGATTAAAGATTAAACAATATAATGTTAAATTATGTTGTGAAAAACACCCGCTATCTTTTAATAATAATTAACCCTTAGTGTATTTATGTTTTCCACACATTTGGTAGCCGTTACGAGATACAAGGGACGTTTTCACAAACAGTTAATTTTACTTACTGTCGGTTGATTTTTAATTAAACAATCAGTTCCGTGCCGATTATCATTATGTCTTGTTCTGTTCTGTTAAATAACAAAATAAATAGGTACTTATTATTAAGCCCAATTTATTTTTTCTTCTGAATTTCAATTATAATTCATTCAAGGATTAGAATCACTCATAATCTGTTGTCAACAGTTTATTTTACAATAAACTAATCTGCACGGAATAGTGTATTCATTTGGAGTTCCTCGGTTATTTAGGTTTTGAAAGAAAAGGTAAGCAATCGGGTGAACGCTGGTATATGTAAACCTTTTAGATCCAAGTTTCAAGTGAACACTGGTTAAGTCTTATTTGTTATTTCATTTTCAACAAAATTTTAGATGTAAATATCCCTAAACCTCTAGAAAAAGGAGGTTCGTATCCATAGAAAAACCCCAACAGGCTGGTCTGGAGGTACGTATCCGTACCCCTAGACACTTCCAAAAATAAAATAGTGAAAAAATGCCAGACATAAAATTTACTTTATAAATACAAATCAAATTGATATTTCTGTACCTGCATAATCAAGCGGACCAATGCTGGCTACGATTCTTTGGGATTAACAGTCTAAGGTATGGAAAATTTTCACAGTTCCACATTGCAATGTAAATGGTTGTACAGTGTACATTTTAAAGAGAGAGAGAGAGAGAGAGAGAGAGAGAGAGAGAGAGAGAGAGAGATGCTACCTTCCTTATATGCCAAAGGTCCATCCAAGACCTATCAAAAAAGTAGGATAAGTTCCATTTAATTCTGCGAGACATAATTAAAACAATACAGCATAATCTAAGACCCACTAAGTTGTATCCGAAAGTTTTCAAGAAATAAAAGCCTTCTAGAATATACAGTGTTGAGAACAGTGTAAATAGTTTTAAATAATGTTAATGAAAAAATACAATTGAAACACTGCATAATGCAGTGCTTAACTTAAGTATGGTATTAAGAAGCTGTAAACTAGAAATGATAATATAAAATGGGATAACCTATAACTAAAGTGCCCCACGATTGTTTTTGGACATTTTATATTCTAGGGTAGAACACAAGTGTGTACTTATACAGCCTTGCTATATGAGCTAGCTAGCTATTTAGATACGTGGTAGTGTCCGCCTTAGGTGTGAGAGTTTGATTCCCGGTAAGGACTGAAGTATTTTCAGTCTATTATATTGCCACCCAACATAAAAAAAAACTCACTAGTAGACTAGAAGATATAAAAAGACACCTCTGAACGTCAAATCAAATCAAATCAAATCTTTACTGTAATTTAGGCCTCCGGCCCATACACCATCAATCATATACCTATGTATATATATATATATATAATGTATGTATATATATATATATAATTATACAAATATAAATATTTACATACAACAACTCTTATACGGTATAATCAAGTAAATATTAACTTTTTGTATTATTCATGTCAGAAAAAAGCATTTGATTTGAGAAATAGGTTTGTATATAATTTCTAACATTTTTTTTAGAAATTTTTTATACATGCCTGTCCATGTATCTTACCGAAACGAAATAAAGAAAAGACATGGATAGAATAAATTAATATTTGTACTTTTGTTACTGTGCCCAACTATCAGCCTTGTCAAGGCAAGACCAATATCTTGGCTATAATGAAAGTAATGTTGTTGTTTTTTTATAGAATAAAACTTATACAAAATATAGACACAACATTTAAGGCATATGTAAAAGCATACAACACACAATTCAAACTGTCTCTATCACAGACAAACGTAACTTTAAAGCATTACATATATAAACTGCAACACTTTTAATAATATTTTCATTTTTTTGAAGCCAACAAAATATTAAATTTATGAACATTTGGATTTTCATAGAATTTTTTCGGTTATGTATTTTTCTCTAAGTGTTTTATATAAAGGACATACTAATATAAAATGACATTCATTTTCAACAACATTTTTGCAAGGAAAACAAAGTCTCCTGTCTCTGTCTATACCAAAGTAACGACCTTTCTAAATTATAAGTGGGTGTGAAGATACTCTCAAAGCACTGAAAGCATATCTATATTTCTTAATATCTAACATATCAGGATAAGGTTCATACAAAAAGTTGTTTTAAAATGCCTATAAGAAACCAACTTGGCATTATTATTACATTCTCCTGACCATTTTTGTAAATATTGATCTTTTAATCGCTGCACATAATTGTCATACTGACATAAGAATAATTCAGGTTTCTGACAATTCTGATTTTCCCAAATATACCCAAATCCATTTCTGTATAAATTTAATCTTACTTTTGTTACCCAATTTTGGTAACCAATACTATCGTAATAAAATAACATCTGATAACATTTCTTAACATATTTATAATCTGGCATATTTATTACCCTGAGCCAATACTTAATACGTCCAACAGAGGTTCAAAGTCCTGGAATTCCGAGGACGAACTCTAAAATGGAGGGGGTATATTTAGAGTATAGTCCAACTCGCGACGTTATGACCACTTTCATTTCATTTGTCTAATAAATAAATATTACGTCCAAATCAGTCACGCGTTATCATCGGTGATTCCCAACCGAACTTGAAAGCTCAAGAATATAAAACAAAATGCATTTGCGCCAATATAATTAGAATTTGTTTGACACATTGTGCTTCTCAGTAAGTTCTATCTGACACTGATACTAAATCAAATGCGCCTACAATAACATAATAATGTTTTACATAACGTCATCTATCATATAAAACACTGTAGGGTATCCACGTGACCAGAATGTAAGGTACGGAGCTCGATTTGTAAACAAAACGGCTCACTTAGAGACGAACGCCTTCCTCTTTTAACTTGTGAAAATCCATCGAGTATTAAGAAAATAAACGACAAAAATGTTACCTGAATCGAGCCAGGTTTTATTCGATTTTACTCGCAACCTTAGCTAATAAGTCACGTGGGTTTGCCACCGTGTTGAAAGACAAACACTCGATGCTGATAAGAAGCCAGATTAATTTGATACTTAAAAACTAATAACACCATAACATCTTTTGATAAAGCTTTGTATAATCTTACTAATAAAAACTGGAAGTTTTCCATTGCCAGGTATTATCAATATTAACTTGAAATGATAATCTTTATGTATTTCCGGTATTGTAATATCTAGATTGTTGGTTTCGACTGTAGTTCTTAATTCAGCAATTATGGGAGGGGAAATCTTAGTTTCTTTCCAATGTAATTTTGATATGCTTTATCAAATTTCTTGCTAAAATCCACATGCAGATATGTTTACCCGATTTTGGAACATCAAAAATTAAGGCAGGAACATCTAAAGTTAAGGGAGTCAGTGGCGCAGTAGTTAGTAGGTCGGACTACAACGCTCCTGATCCGCGTTCAATTCCTGGTCGCGGCTCAATTTGCGATTCAGTGCTGGGAGATTTACTTAATTTGGAACTGTTTCTGCAGTATGAGCCTAGATCTGATGCTGGGGATATAAGTCAAATTTCACACATACCGTGAATAAAATTTGACACATACCGTGGGGTTGACTGGAAATAAGTTGTTCCGTTCATTTCAGTTGAGGACTTTCGTCGACTAACATTTTAAAACATGTACTATTAATCTATTAATGTTTTATTACGACTGGGTTATACAGATACGTGCAATGCTGTGAATATTTAGCAACATTTTTACTAACACTTTATGACAAATTTTCAAAAGTTCGCAATTGTTTTCAACGTTCTTTGCTGTACAAAGATATGTGCACTTTTATTCACAGACGCACTAAAATATAAATCGGCGATTATATTGCTATACTGGCAATATAACCAAAACGTAAGACGCCTATATTTTGAGGATGTATCCAACTAAGGGCAACTGCATTTTACTGTCAATGTACTGTATTTATTTATTCTATTTTTGTGGGTTTAACGTCGCACCGACACAATTATAGATCATATGGCGACTTTCCAGCTTTGATGGTGGAGAAAGACCCCAGGTGCCCCTCCGTCCATTATTTCATCACGTGCGGGCACCTGGGTAGAACCACCGACCTTCCGTAATCCAGCAGGATGGCTTCCTCACATGCAAAATTCAACGCCCCGAGTGAGGCTCGAACCCACATCGATGAGGGGCAAGTGATTTGAAATAAGCGACCTTAACCACTCGGCCACGGCGGCCCCTCAATGTACTATAGTACCACATGTACTTTAAACATACACTTTGTTTATTGGGTTTGTAATTTGATAAAAGTAGTAGCTTTGTTACAGTAAATAAAATACATGACAGTTTGGTATGCATTCGTCGAGCCGCGTTGAGATGACGTATTATCGTTTGTTCCTGATACCTCTGTATCCAAATCAAACATGGTACGGGTGTCTCTAGTAGGAAAATGAAGTTACCTTGATAAAACTGAAGAAAAAATGCAATGATACTCGACTGCGTTAAAGTATCTATGCTAAAACAAATTATCAGTAAATTTTAAATAAGGAAAATACCAAAATACCACGAAACAAGATATATGAGCATGAAAGTTTAGCAAACATAGTACCTTCGTCTAAGATAATACGAAACAAACAACACTTTATTTGCTACCCTGGATATAAAAAGACCCTGTCTATTACATTTTTTTGCATCTTCAATGTGTTCCGTGAGATTATTTAGGCTACAAAATAAAGATACGTTAACGAAAAATGAATAATAAGGTTACTGCACACAACCGACTAACCTTGCTGACCGTAACATATGGTGTTAGCCGTAAAATAAGGTAAAGGAGCGAGATTCATCATGTAGGCGTAAAAGGCAGAGCATTCCAAAGCTTAAAAAAACTTTATAGGCCATTTTTGCTTACGTACGTCACTGTCATCATGTAAGATGTATGCATTTTAGTTTTCGGCAATGAAGAACATACCGCACCTACAGTCACCAAACAGTGTAAAGTGTTTTATGTATGCACGGAAATACATCGTCCCATATTTGATTTTTACAACGCATTTAACCAAAACGTGAAACTATTATCCTACCATAAAATCTACGGTATTGTGCTTTGAGGATTATTTAGAAGTAAATCGCACTAACACTTCTTGCACAACATAGCTATATTCTGAACTGATTTAATAGAACAAAATGGCAAATTGTGCTTGGAATTGCGTCATAGATAAACGAGAATTGGAAAAAGAAAACTAGCGCTTAAATCATGGATAAATCAGCTTTACTGAACTCAGTGTTGTTATATTTTCTGGTCCTTTTGGACCATGGAGTACCCTCAATTATACTGTAATAGAATTCCGCTTAAGCCGGTTTTAGTGGACGTGAGGAGTGTTGCATATTTCATTACCTCTCATGACCAGACTCAATCAAATCGAGTCTGATTTTTAATTTTGCTTGGTTGCAATCTGTGCTTCCAAAGGATCTTCTAACAGATTTTATTTAAATATTATGGATATAATACTTTCTTTCGCATTCATTTTCATTTTAGTCTTTTAATTTGGTACGTTGGAGTTCGGTAGAACTTTTTACAGCAGCTTCGTAATTCTCCGAAATAACACCATGTACCCACAAACATCTGTTCCATATTCATTCCAGAACGGCGGATTCCCGTTCCAAATAAATTTCAAATCTATTTGTCTTAAGTGCACGTTTTAAATATATAAATATTGAGAGTAATATGGAATATTGTCAGGTACAGTGAGACTTGAATGAAAGTATTCCAGTTAGTGGTTAAAATGTTAGGTAATAAGTGGGAACATAGAAAAAAGGCAAAAATATACATTTGTATATTTATATTCCTACGACAGATCTCTGTTTATTCGGTTGTCATCATTGAAGTATACTCTGTAAGTGAATCATTCCATAGGCGACTAAAACTTATATTTGCACATTGTTTCTACATTTTTATGTGATCAATTTGTTTCAGCGAGTGAGTTGACAATTGTTATTTTCTGAATATTATAAGAAGATCGAAAGCCATACTGGTACTGGCTAAGCATGTCATTATTATCATAATGTGCCAGAATGTTTGAAACAAATTTTGGAGGCAGTGCATGTGGCAGAGACTGGACTGTAGCTACTTTCTTTGGACTTTAGACCTTTCTTTCTATTGGAACGACGACTGCACTTTTCCATTGTAAGGGAACTATACCTGTTTCAGGGTAAAGATAACTAATTTCATTGATGATTTATGATATCTCATGGTGCAGATGATTATGAAAGTATTTTTGGCGATATTTCATTAAGACCACAAGCTTTGTTGGATGATAGCCCTAATAGTAGTTTGTCAACACCGTCGACAGGTATTGAAGTCTCAGGCATCTTAGGAGTTATGTGGGACAAGCAATTTTCTTACACATCTGTTTTAAGCTGGGCAGTTGAGGTTTGGAAAATACAAACAAAATGTGGACTAATGTGCGGAGACTGCCAGAGAGCTAAGGCGATTTAGTTCCTCCTTGAACACAATCCAAGCTAAATATAAGACAGAGTTTGAGGGTTTTATCCAACACTCCGATAAGTCCCGCTTGAAGCTGACCAATTTCAATTCATCATTTACTTAACCTTTCGGCGTGGAAGGGTCAGCCTATTTCAATATTGATTTCAAGGAAGACTAAATCATAATCTGAGGTGCCTAGGTTTGGGAGGGTTTAAGTGCTTTGGACTAATGATGGACGGGACTTTATTCTATGTAGGAAGTCCTCATACAGTTCTTTGCGCTTGTATTTGGACTTCAGGGAGAGAGATGACCAATCTATATCTGGGAGATTGAGATCACTTAATAATTGTACCACGAGATATGACAGTTTGTTTTGATATCTGGTTGCCTATGACAGGTGAATTTCCTGTAAATGGCAGTGCGAACTCAACCAACTTGTGTGTTCAGTCTATAATCCCAGAATACTGGTAGTGTCAGAAGACTATCTGGGGAAATTTCAAGTGTTCTGACCTCAGGTTTAAGCCAGTTTCCGTACCACATATATCGGGTTAGACCTGTTTACTAACTTACTTAATGCATATTTGTCTTGGATTTTGATTTTTAGTGATCTAAAATTGATATTGTAGCCGGGTAATATTTTCCAGATCATATGGCATGTTGTTTATGTCTCTCTCATTGCTGCTTTCTGATGTTTTTATCTCTTTGGGTATATATATTGGTCTTGTGGGTACTTTGATTATACTTATTGGTCTTGCGAGTACTTTGATTTTATTTGTGGTCATGTGATTACCAGAGTGTATGACGTCGTTCTCCCAGGTAGTTTGAGTAAAGGAACTGTTGTGTAGAACTGTGGTTGACGAATGTTTTATTTCTGCCACTTCTTTATCTGCTTGCCTTGTAAATTTACCATAGCTTTAAGAGTATCAGCATCACGTGTGGCAGATGTGTGGAGAGAAACTGTGCAGACCAGAGTCACTGTGTGTATAAAGGGTTAAGATCCCCTAGATCTTGCCTGGAATGTATACACCACCTTAACAGACATCTGAAGAAATATATACCATATGAACTGATAAATGAAGTGTTGTTATACTTGTATAGATTTGTGAGTGTTTGATAATGACAAAAGGACAGAACCACAATAATATCAATAACAATTGTTCTTTCATTTGTGTTATATTTAACACGCTTTGGGACTTAGACTTTTTCTTTTACATTAGGTTTGGAAGATGCTCTTGGCGGAGAATAGCTTCAGGTGTTTCCCCGTACTTGGATTCAGTGTTGTTTTATTTTCTGGTCCTTTGGGATTATGGAGTCCATTCATTAGATGAGCAATAGAGTTCCTCCTAAACTGGTGCTAGGGGGCGTGAGAGGTGTTGCACGTTTTATAACCTCTCATGAACAAACTCAATCAAACCGAGTCTGCTATTATTCTTTTTTGGTTGCATTCTATGTTTCCAAAGGATGTTTTTACAGATTTTTTAACTGACCTCGCCCGAGTACATTGACTTTTGACAGACTAGAGTGTTAAATCAGATTATGTATGTATGTTGGCATACTGCCTACTTGAAAGATTCAAGCTTGGGTAGGAGAACAATTTCGGAGGAGAGATTGTTCCATATAATAAGTGTTCTTGAAAAAAGAAAGAGCTAATGCAAATAGAAAGTGGATTTTTTTTTTAAAAAACATTATTAATTTTGCATCAGATCATCCAAAGATCTTAAACTAACAGAAGTTTTCAAAATATTTCAAAATTATAGTCCCGCCAAAATTCTTGATTGGAATCTTTTCGCGCTTTAAAAGTACCGCTTTATAACCAGTCATTTCGTATTTCAGTGCGCATGTCTCTCTCTCTTTCTTTTTCCGGTCGGCCAAGGCAAGGTGTGCGATACAAAAATTTCCTCCTTCCTGACCTCACTTAACATAGATAGACTAAACTGTTATACATTTCTTAACAGACTCTTCATTTAACTTTCGAAAAAGCAATTAATACAAATTTTACTTTGAAACGATGTCCCGTATATTGAAATTTAGTTGAATGGTTGGCATACCACATGAAATTATCTCCCTTGCTTAGATGTGTTGTTACTTTTCGCGATATAAGCACATGGATTGTGCTTGTACATGGTTGTTGAGCTACTTGTTCTTGCCGTATTCACACACAAGACAGTTCTTTGATGATTCATCATTTCATATATTTTAAACTAGCTTTTTTTTAGCAGGAGAGGAAGGGGTCTTGTGATATGAGGAAAAAATAGCCCAATATTTGGGCAAGGAAGTGTCTTGTGGTACGGATCCGTACCTCTAGAATCTGATTCTAGGAGTACGGATCTGTACCTCTAGACAATCCTGATAGGGGTTTTCTAGGGGTACGGACCTCCTTTTTCTAGAGATTTAGGATTATGTATATCTTAAATTTTGTTGAAAATGAAATAACAAATAAAACTTAACCAGTCTTCACTTAAAACTTGGATATAATTGGTTTACATATACCAGCGTTCACTCGATTGTTTAGCTTCTTTTTCAAAACCTAAATAACCAAGAAACTCCAAATGAATACACTGTTCCGTGCCGATTAGTTTGTTGTCAAATAAACTGTTGATAACAGCTAGATTAATGAATGAATCTATCCCTTAAATGAATTCTATTTGAAATTCACAAAAAAAAAGAAAGAAAAAAAGACATGATAATATGCATCTATTTATTTTGTTATTTAACAAGGTATAATGATAATCGGCACGGAGCTAGATACAAGATACAAATTTTTATTTATAGTCTGGTTGCAAACATAATAACATTAGCTATGAATAGCTATTAGCCGACTTAAGCTGATTGTTTAATAATCAATTAAGCCACATTAACTTGTAGGGACCCTTGTATAGTAAGCAGCTTTTCTGGGATTTTATCTAAAATCAGGGTTAGTGCCCATTATACATTGGTATCTATGGTATGTATGACTTCAGATTCTAGTGTTTCCTGCAGACTCTAAAAGGGGCATGGTGCTTCCCTTGAAAAAAGGCACTTTTAATGCGCAGTTTGGCACTGAAAGGGCATTCGTCCAAGTACGCTTGCTGGCATCATTTTACAGACACCATTTTACATACTATTTTCACATTGCATTTGAGAATCTTTCATATCTCAGATATGGGGTAGATATTTTGTATTATTCCTTAGATAATGTTTACCATACTTTCAAACATTCTTATTTTTTTACCAACATGAATTGCTTGCTTGCATTTTCAGAGACAGATATCAGGTGATAATTTAATAAGCAACAAGTTTTATTGAACAACTATCAATGCGCAACTTTATTTTGTCAATCATTACATACCATTTCACCATTGAATTACGTTAAGAGCATAGGCATTTCGTCAAATCTACATGTAATCAATGACTGTGTACCTGTATCGCTGATTAAATCCATTGTTCTTCGTTGTCAGTAAGATTTAGAAGACAAATCTACATGGAAAGTTACATTTTTCTATTGTTTTGGGCATACGAAAACGAAAGTAGAATGCTACGTAAAAAGTACATGCTGTGAAATTTGCTAGATTAGATCGTCTGCCACTATTTTTATCAAGTTTCTGCGATACATACACTAGTTTGAATCAATGATTGACTATGAATCTGTTTTTTTTTTTCTATCTAATCATACAGTATTAAGTAAAATAAACATACATGTGAATACCTATGGTTCATTGCGAATAATAACTCAAACTTTCGGCTTGCTTGAATGCGGCCGTGCACCTTCAACTTAAATTTCGGCCTTATAAAATCATTTTGACAAATTATTTACTAAAACAAAACTAGGGCCTTGCATTTTTAGTTTATTCATTTAAATCTCGATCAGGTTTTATAACTTAATCGCTAGGTTATCGGTTATTTTCATACCGATGTACGTTTTCAAATTTTCAAGATCAGCGCGTCATGAATGTGTTTTGGAAAGTACTACTTCGTATTAACAAGACATTTGTCGATTTTAATGAATTTGGTATCATTCTGAAGCTTAAATGTTTATCTTATATTATTTTTATAAATGATACCCGTGAAGGAATAAAATATATCTTGTAGATAAAATCGATGTAAAACATTTTGAGTCTGGTCATTTTTCATTGGTTGGTCAGCGATCGGCAAAGGGCAAACATTCAACATTTTATTTTTAAAGGCCTAATGAGCACATCAAAAATGTGCGACAATCAATCTACATTTTAATTGATTACAACCTTTTAAAATAATTATCCTTTAATCATGTGTTAACTGACCATTTTCAATCATCTCTTCCGTAAAAAGGCTAAATGTAGCTTCTCCGCCGACGTGCTAAAAACAAAAATTTTCATCTACTGTTTCCAATTAAAGAATCATAAAACAATAATTGATTGCATAATCCTGTCAGTTCTTAATCGGGGTCATTCACGGTTGATGCACCCACGTGTCGACCTGTTGATCAAAGCCGCTAATTGATGGTACAATACACGGAACATGCCCCGCGGACATTAGCTATCCAGGCTGGTTTTGAAAGGGCACTTTTCAAGATAAATACAAAAGCCTGATAAAATAGAAGGGCACATGGCGCAAACAGGCAGCTTGAAGGGCACCTTGGCGGCACTTCAAACGGGGCATGGCGCTGCGCCATGTTAAAAAGGCCTGCAGGAAACACTAGATACATATCAACTATATGATTTTATCTTCCTATTATTCAGAATGTGTTGCGTTATTTTCACATGTACTTCGAATTCTACTAGAAATCTTTAATAAAAATTTGTGTGGTTCTAACTTCTAGCAGGATCTTCACATTTTAAATTTAGCCTGTGGTGAACAATGTACTACAAGCAAATGAGGTCCCATTTCTTCAGTTTCATTACCCATAGATGGGCCTTAAAAATCAGATTTTTGTGCAAAGATTTGTCAACTTCAACCCTAAAATTAGCACTTTAATGATTAGCTTTACATCCTGATTTTTTAATCTAGACTCAAGGTTAAGGTCACTGGCATCAGATTTTGTAATAGTGATAGGATTCTTCCTCTTTTTGAAAAAAAAAAATATATATACTGCTCATGTTTTATGATAACGTAACCAAATATTCTGTTTGTACATGTTCTTTTTCCATTTCAGAAATAAGGCAAAATGACCAACACAAAAGGTTATCGCCGTGGTACAAGGTACATGTTTTCCCGTAAATTCAGGAAGCATGGACCCATCCCACTCTCTACATACATGAAAGTTTACAAGCGTGGGGATATTGTTGATGTTAAGGTATGTAAAATTTATTTTAAAAATCATTTAACACAGAATATGTGAGTGTAAAGTTCCTGCTTTTGAGGTTGAACTGAACAATTAGTTCCAGATCTTTTCCTTTCAAATGTCAGATGAGAAGTTTATGTTAGTGTTTGGCTGGTGAACATTACAGTTTACCCAGTATTGAATACCAACAGGTAATCTAAGACAGTTAATCCTTAAAGGTAAAAAGATCAAGTAAGCAAGTTCAGAGATACAAAATAGTTTGAATCTGTTGTTTATCTACTCCATATCTTGTATATTACAGGGCAATGGAGCTGTACAGAAGGGTATGCCATTCAAGGTTTACCACGGTAAAACTGGTAGAGTGTTCAATGTCACACAGCATGCTGTAGGTGTTATTGTCAACAAACAAGTGGGGTACGCAATCTGTTGTTCTCAAAATATTGTTCCCATCAATTTCAATTTACTGTGAACATTCAGATGTGAAACTTTTGTATTGTCAAATTCATAACCCGAATATGTCAGTTAGAGATTTCAAAGCATGTTTCATTTATAATACACATGTCTAGGGAAATTTCTAAACATTCTTCAGCATTCCACTGGCATCAGAACAGAAAGAAAATGCCTCTGTACATATGTTTTACCCTACCCCTAGGTATTCTATAAGAACAATGATCATGAACGGGAAAATATACTAACCCGTTTCAATCGTAAATTTCTCATATTAAACAAGCAGTTCAGTGAATGGGTACCTAGTGTATTGAACAAGCGATAATTTATCTTCCATCGTGCACCAGTCACATCTCAATATTCCATATTGCTGAGATTATCAACATATTTTAAGCTTTCGTCAACGTTACAGAAAGAACTTGCTTGACCTTCTGTAATGAACATCCGGTCTACAGGTCACGGTGGTGTGCACATGTTTGGCGAAATGTAAACAAGCAAAAACAGAATAAAAAAAAATCACATTTTTACAATAAAACTCGAAATGATGAATTGATCTTGTATATGATCTTTAATTTGGAATCGTACATTGGTCTGCATCTGTTCTGTTTATTTTATTCAGTTTGCACATTTACGCTGCATTTTCACATTTTAGCGAACACGTGTAGTAAAATGACGATTGACATACATTTTCACATTAATGATTAGCCAATCAGAATGGTTTTGTAATCTAGAACGGAACTTCACAAGGGAAGTTCATGCAAGTTTTTTTTGTAATGTTGAAATAACTATAAACTACGCGTTGTTTTTCTAAGATAAGATGTATTTAAGAAAAATGTGACCGAAACACAATGGAAGATAAATTACCACTTGTTTAATATCCATAGTACACATTTACTGAACTGCATGTCTTAGGTATGAAATGCGCGATTGCAACAAGTTAGTATATTTTCCCATTCATGACCATGGTTCTTATAGAATACATAGGGGTAGGGTATAACATGTATAGAGGCATTTTCTTTCTGTTCTGGTGCCAGTGCAGCATTCCCCCATTTTTAGCTCATCTGATTTTTTGAAAAAAAATGATGAGTTATTGTCATCACTTGTATGGTTGTCGGCGTCTGCGTCGGCGTTGCCTGGTTAAGTTTTATGTTTAGGTCAGCTTTTCTCCTAAACTATCAAAGCTATTGCTTTGAAACTTGGAATACTTGTTCACCATCATAAGCAGACCCTGTATAGCAAGAAACATAACTCCATCTTGCTTTTTGCAAGATTATGGCCCCTTTTGTACTTAGAAAATCAGTTTTCTTGGTTAAGTGTTATGTTTAGGTCAGCTTTTATCCTAAACTATCAAAGCTATTGCTTTAAAACTTGCAACAGTTTTTCACCATCATAAGTTGACCCTGTACAGCAAGAAACATAACTCCATCCTGCTGTTTGCAAGATTTAAAGCCCCTTTGTGGACTTAGAAAATATCAGATTTCTTGGTTAAGTTTTATGTTTAGGTCAACTTTTTCTCTTAAACTATCAAAGCTATTGCTTTGAAACTTGCAACACTTGTTCACCATCATACGCTGACCCTGTACAGCAAGAACATAACTCCATCCTGCTTTTTTGCAATAATTATTGCCCCTTTTGGACTTAAAAAATCATTTTCTTGGTTGAGTATTATGTTTAAGTCAACTATTCTCATAAACTATCAAAGCTATTGCTTTAAAACTTGCAACAGTTTTTCACCATCATAAGTGGACACTGTACATCAAGAAACATAACTCTATCCTGCTTTTTGCAAGAATGATGGCCCTTTTTAGACTTAGAAAATCATGGGTAGGACAGTATTTCTATTACACAAAAAAAATCAGATGAGCGTCAGCACCCGCAAGGCGGTGCTCTTTTTTCAGGTGTCTGCAGCATTTATTTCCTAGCTCACTTTAAGCTAATCTTGACATCTTGATAAAAATCTAGAAGCAAAATTGGAGAAAAGCCTGCCTAAAGCTTTGAATCATCTGTTACAACATGGTTGGCTATAAAACCTTGAATTCTTATCAGGCACTTTAGCTTCTCATTTCATTGAATGAGGTATTTCCAGCAGTAGACAACTAGTTCCACTTTACAGGGCCTATTACCAGAATGGGCATTAAAGAAATAAAGGAATTTAAATTTTTGGCAAAGATAACTGAAATAATAAGTTGAAAATTTAAAATGTTTAGAATCTGTGATTGCTGAAACAACTTATGATGACCCAGATTTCAGTTATCTTTAAGTAACATACTTTTGTTATGATTGGAGAACTTAAAACTAATACCCCTGACTAATAAATTAATACCAAGCATATGGTGGTAAAATTACTTACCAGTTGTCACTGATCTTCATAAAGTTTAAATAAATCTCTGGTTGCAGTAAGTGTACTGGATGTGGGTTAGTGGTTTCGGCTTTGTCGCTAAATATGTTGTGTAGAATCAGTAGAATGTTTAGGAAGAAAGTGTAATCAATGTTACTGTTGTAATTTTGAAACAACAACTGTAAGAAAGAATAGAACTTAGGAAGGAAACTACCAGTATTAAATAAACCAGGTATTTCAATGATCTCCCCAACACAGAACTTCCCATGACATTGAATAGCCACTTAGGACTGTTTAAAACTGTATTTGACTTTTGTGTTTATATTTACCAACTGCTAATCGCAAGCGTTCTGTTTTAGAAACCGCATCATCCCAAAGAGAATTAATCTCAGGATTGAGCATGTAAAACACTCCAACTGTCGTCTGGACTTCCTTAGACGTGTCAAGGAGAACTCACAAAAACAGAAGGAAGCTAAGACGTCTGGCACATGGGTTAACCTGAAAAGACAGGTATAATTAAGCTTTAACAGTTATCATGCTGGACACAATTGATTCTGCTTTTGTGACCAGTGTAGATCATGCTCAGCCTGCATATCTGTGCAGTCTGATCATGATCTGTACGCCTTTTAACAGTTAATGTTACAGTCCAAATTGAAAAAAGGACAAGTTTATTACAGAAATTTAGCAGCATAGGGGGTAATAGTTAAAATATTGTGCAAAGTTGTTTTATGTGTTGATAACCAGTTTGCTTAACAGGACTGTTGTTGAAATACAGAGATGCACATGAAAAAAAAAGCAAACTTAGTACTTCAGTTTATTGTTTAATTTAAAGTTCATGTAAAGACTTCATCTTTCTCATTATTTACCCTTGATCAGTAGTATAATTCAAACGTTTCCAATCTGTTTCAGCCTGCAGGTAGACGTTCCGCCCATTTTGTGAAGACCAAGTTTAACAAACCAGAAATACTGCAACCAATTCCATATGAATTTATTGCATAAATTGTTAAAATGTACTTGGCAGAATAAGAAAAAAAAACAAGAAAAAACTTGCATTTGTTGTTATTATATGTTTTTATCACCACACACCACTAAGAACCAAGAGCTTTTGATGGCTGTATAGAAGAATTTGGAAATTCCTAATTTTACCAGAATTGTTCGAGCCAGTCAGGAATGGTAGGTGTAGCTCTTTATGGCTCCCTGTGTATATTTAAAAAAAGCTCTTACAAGGAAGATACTTTGTTTGGCTGCAAATTAAAAAAAAATGTACTGAGATAAGCACTAAAATGTACCTTGTCATCTGTTAAACTACCTCTGTTGAAGCTGACTTTTCACCAAATTGGCAATGGCACAAGTAATTCCATATGTAAGTTTGAGTCTGAAGCTACTGGCTAAACATAGAAAAGGTTTAACCTTCACTGCAAGCTATTGTCTGTATCTATGTCTTCTTCCCCCACCATCCACTGGGGGAGACATATTGTTTTTGCCCTGTCTGTCCATCACACTTCAATAACTGGAGAACCATTTGACCTAGAACCTTCAGACTTAATAGGGTGGCAGGGCTTATGGAGTAGACGAGGGTCTTTCCATGAAAGGTCAAGGTCACAGGTGCCTGAACATTGAAAACCATTTCCGATCAATAACTTCAGAATCACTTGACCTAGAATGTTGAAACTTAATAGGATGATTAGTCATGCATAGTAGATGACTCCTATTGATTTTGGGGTCTCTCTGTTAAAGGTCGAGGTCACAGTGGACAGAACATGGAAATTCATTTCCAGTCAATAACTTGAGAACCGTTTCACCTAGAACCTTCAGACTTCAAAGGGTGGCAGTGTTTATGGAGTAGATGACCCCTATTGTTTTGGTGGTCACTCCAGCAAAGGCCAAAGGGGCCTGCACATGGAAAACAATTTCCAATCAATAACTTGAGAACCACTTAACCCAGAATGTTGAAGCTGTTAAAGGATGATTGGACATGCAGAGTGGATTACCCTTATTGATTTTGAGGTCGCTGTCAAAGGACAAGGTCACAGTGGACAGAACATGGAAATTTATTTCCAGTCAATAACTTGAGAAACATTTGACCTAGAACCTTCAGAGGGTGACAGGGCTTAAAGAGTAGATGACTCCTATTGTTTTGTGGTCACTCCATCAAAGGTCAAGGTCACAGGGGCCTGAACATGGAAAACAATTTCTGATCAATATCTTGAGAACCACTTTACCCAGAATGTTGAAACTTCATAGGATGAACTGATATTGGGGTCACTTAATCAAAAAAGGTCGAGGCAACAGGGGCCTGAACATGGAAAACCGTTTCCAATTCATAACTTGAGAACCTCCAGGCCCCAAATGTTGAAACTGATTGGGATGATTGGACATGGCAAGTAGATGATCCCTGTTGCAGCCAACCATAAGTGACTCTTTGACTTTCACTTCTGTCTATTGACTTCTTGTCTATACGACCATGCATTGGAGGAGACATGCGCTTTTTTACAAAAGCATCTTCTAGTTTCATTAAAAAGGCACGTTTGAAAAATAGGTATAATGTAATTGCTCCTGTCAATCGGTTAAAGTTGGAAACTGGACGTCTGAGCCTTCAGCAGTCAAAATTCACTGGGGGATTTATACTGTTTGAATCAGTTTACTAGTATCAAATGTCATGGTCACAAGAACGTTGTGACTATTCTGGTCAATATCTCGCTATTGTCTCTTGGATCAAAGTTCAAGGTCTCTGTGACGCGTGACTGATAAGTTCATCAAAAACTGGAGACTGATCAGCATGAATCTTCCTGTTATGATTGCCTGTGACCATTATATGACTCCTACAGTTAAAGTGATAAGGGACTGAAACTGATTTACGGCTGTAATTGGAAAATGTATTAGCATAGAATTGTCCACACACAATGTTTGGTTCAAAAGGGCACAGTGACCAGACTGAAAACGGCTGAACTGGAGCAATCAAATGCCTCAAGTCAGTAATGGAGCCTTATTGCGTTGAGGTCAGTAGGTCGTAATGACATTGAAACTGAAAACTTTCTGATAGCCTGCATGAAAAGAAAATTGCCTGTAGTCGGTTTTGGGGTCAAGGGTCAATGACATTGGAAAATGCTTTGGTCTGGTTTCCTGTCATCGGTGTATTGTGTTAGGGTGAGGTAAAGGTCAATGAGGCTGATCGTCATGAGAAAGTTCTTGTAGCTACAGCAGAAATTTGGTAAAATCAGAAGATGGATTCTGTTGTCTATAGGGAGTAGAGAAAATATCTATTTGCAAAACTTTACAATATACGCGTGAAGCATAATAATTTAAAAGAAAACAATTCCTACATACATTATCAACTTATTCATGAACAATTTCTGTAGAAGTGCAGTCCCCCACCTCCTTTGATGCATTCAGTAACTGTACAAGGAACAGAAATTATTTGGTTACTGTGCACTGGACGTTTGACGTACTGACCTCGAATCAATAATTATGGGTCAAAAGTGACCTCTGTATCAAATGTGATCCAAGACCAAAGCATTCTCTAGTTATTTGGCAAAAAAAGGTTCTACTGTTCTGGGTCAATGTGACCTTTACCTACTGACCTCAGAATCAGTAGGGGTCATCTGCTGGTCATTATCAACTTCCCTATTAAGTTTCGTGATCCTAGGCCCAAGCGTTTTCAAATGATCGTCCGGAAATGGTTTAACAATGTGACCTCGACCTTCGACCTACTGACTGGTTATTTGCTGGTCATGATCAACCCCCCTATCAAGTGTCGTGATCCTAGGCCCAAGCGTTCTCGAGTTATCTGGAAATCGTAGACCTGTTCTGGATCAATGTGACCTTGACCTACTGCCCTCAAAATCAGTAGGGGTCATCTGCTGGTCGTGATCAACCTCCCTATCAACTTTCATGATCCTAGGCACAAGCATTCTTGAGTTATCTGGGAATCGTAGACCTGTTCTAAATCAATGTGACCTTGACCTACTGCCCTCAGAATCAATAGGGGTCATCTGCTGGTCATGTTCAACCTCCCTATTAAGTTTCGTGATCCTAGGCACATTCTATGTTATCGTCCGGAAACCGTTTAACTGTTCCATGTTATAACACACTAAATAGTTGTTGTTCTTTATTCTATATAAAATTGACCTATTTCCAATGACCGCAGCACACATCAGGATCCATTTTAAATGTCTGTAACTTACATTTTCTTGAAGAATATTGTCAGTGCTAACTAAAAATCAAAAGAAAAGTGGGGGTCATGTTTGATGCAAGAAAAATGATTTTCAGTCAAACACAAACTGCATAATCAGCTAAAAAATGAGACCCCAAATTATACTGGTGGTGTATGATCTACATTTCCATGAAAAATTTTGTCATGTTGTTATTTCATTATGAAAATGCTACCTACACTTCAAGCATAGATCTGTCATGTGATTTTAGCAAAAAAAAAAATGCAAAGAAAATAAGGAAAATAGCTCTGCAGAGCAAAAAAACTGAGGACTATTTGTATCCGCCATTATGCGACTACCATTTTTTTTCGCGCCATTTTTCTATTTAGTGTCTGTATGCCTATAAAGGTCACTGTGACCTTGACTTTTGACCTACTGATTTAAAAATCAATAGGGGTCATTTGCTGGTCATGATCAACCTTCCTATCATGTTTCATGATCCTAGGCCCAAGCGTTCTCGAGTTATCGTCAGGGAACCGTTTAACTGTTCCAGGTCAGTGTGGCCTTGACCTGTGACCTACTGATCTCAATATCAGTAGGGGTCATCTGATGGTTATGAGCAACCTTCCAATCAATTCGTGATCCTAGGCCCAAGCGTTCCTGAGTTCTCGTCCGGAAACCGTTTAACCGTTCCGGGTCAATGTGACCTTTACCTTTGCCCTACTGATTGGGTCACCTGCTGGTTATGACCAACCTCCCTGTCAAAGTTCATGATCATAGGCCCAAGCGTTCTCGAGATATCATCCGGAAACCGATTGGTCTACATTCCGACCGACATCTGCAAAACAGTGTACCCCTCCTTCTTCGAAGGGGGCATCGGCTACAGAATGAAGATTCCTGCGAAGTTTCCTTGCAGTAGAGTTATTATTTGACAGTGCCAGAGCGAAATGAAAATTTAGCGTCTGTTGAAAACGGGCCCGTGTTATGGGCCAGACGGTTATAGATGACCTAAATTCAATACCTGTCGCATTGATAATTATAAAATAGGTATATATTTTAAATAGGTTACATTTTCAGACTAATGTACGAGCGTTTCCTCTTTGATCACCTTGGCCTTGCAATGGTGCTACGCAATTAACAAGGATATGGATGCAATTAACGAAGGATACGGAATAACCTGATAGACTACAAAATTATAGGACAGATTTTAGAAAAGATGCCCTACTGCATTCTTCGAGATTAGAAGTTAGTATTATTGAGAGATATACCAGTCTGTTGTTACATTATCTGTTACACACTACGTTAAAACTGGTAGAAAAGGGCGACTTTAAGGAACACTTTCTGCTGAGGTTTGTACCGTGACGCAGAAACTGCACTTGCAGGTCTTCATAATAACTGAGGAAAACTAAGAGTAGCATGTTCATAAAATTTGTTGAAAATACCTTTGTTGTTAGCAAAGGAGTTCAGAAATTAGCTACATAAACGATTCTTCCCGCGGCCCTCCCTCTCCTTCTTACTCCCCCACACGTGTACACACAGTATAATGAGTATTTATCGTTTCATCACACCTGATTCTAGTTGCACGTGTATTTCTTTCAACAATTGACAGTACCCAATTACTTTCGAAACGGGTTTTGTAGTACAAGCATTAGATTAATTAACAAAGTGCATGTAAAATTGATCAGCCACTTTTTTTGTTGATTTGAAATTATATTGAACTAGGCAATAAACAGAAATATATTTGGGCTATGTTCAAGCATTATAAAAAAAAATGAGTTAAGTTGTTGGATGTTTGAGCAGAATTTCATGAAAAAATAAACAACAAAAAAAAACAACAACAAACAAACAGCTAACACAGCGTTAGATCGAATCTAGTAGGTATTGCAAAGCCTTTAGTGCGTTTATAGAGCTCTGTCCATTGACCCCGCTGTGGATTGCGGCCCTTGTCCCCGTCTTATTTTAGGAGTGTCACTTAGGCCCTGTTATCATCCCTAAAGTAACCTCCCACCTTTGCGGGTTTGTTTGTTTGTCCGCCATCTTGGGTGTTCTATGCCGACTCTTTGAAGAGGATGCGCCGGATTTCGCAGACGACAGTGTTACTGCGATAAACATTTTTGTACATTGGCTGCAGATGTAAAGTGATTGGTTACACCAAGTGAAAAAAGACGATCTCTTTTCCTCTGGTCCATCGCTTTTCCTCTACCCGACCACTTCAGACTACTCGAAAGTCTATTTTAGCTAATTAGGAGACGAACGGACAAATAAACAGTAACTATATAATACATATACACCACTGAATGTTCAACTATAGCTTACTAAAAAGTCTGCCGGAACATAAATGTTGTTTATGCTCATCTCGAACGGAAAAAAAGTCCCGGCGCTTATGATAAAACCAAATATGCGCTTCTATTACTTCGCAAAACTACATTCCCCAACTTTTGAAAAGATTACTGTTAATGTAGAAAACAAATAAAGTTGTAGACACTGTCGTTACTTCAAATGTATGACGATCAAGTCGCCTTGGTTGTGCTGACCACCAAAGTTTCCATCCACTTGTGTTTGAGGAGCGGTTGATTCGGGCCGTGATCATGGATATATTGTTCGTAAACCTTACCTACATGTAAGAAAATGTTATTAAACTTTAGAAAAGATTAATTGTTTGGATAGTCGAGGAGATGAAATGCTGTCGTTATAGGTTGATATTCCAGTGAGTATAAGCATCATTTTACATTCGAAACTTCAACAGTTTCATCTGAATCGAGTATACATCAGAATCACATCAAACTTTGTCCGTACAGCGTCTTTCATCTGCTTATAATAGATGAGTTCCAATGGATGTCACGAGCACTCAGGCCGTCAAAGGATATTCACTAACTTTGGTCTGTTGTATGGGATTTGATTTGGACATGGGATTTTTTTTTAAATATTAGGTGAGAAATTGTGGCCTCTGATGCATTGTTGGGTCTAAATTTTGATGAGTACAGACACAATTTGAACACGTTATAAAATATCAGGACAGACGACCGACCGCAACCTCTCTGATTCCTTTGACTAACTTAAGGCGTACCAAGACTACTAAAATCTATACCTGAGGAAGGGAGTGAAGAAGGGAGAGAACGGTGGAAACCTCCTGTATGCGGGGGTACGGGGGACCTCCTCTGAACATTTTATGAAATATCGATTTCAAATGATGCACTGTGGTCGTGTTTGATGGATATAATGAGCTCATACAGCACCTGATGATCCGCACAAAAAAGCACATGTACTTGCCGTATGCACAATGATTCATTGTTAATGGACACAATACGATCACGGATTTATGAAATAAAGATAAGTAAATACATGCTAATTACTAGTATCAAAGCTTAAAATACTTGTCGATTAACTGTGTTGGATTATGGATGGAATTCACACTACAAAAAGATGTACGATAAAGAAGGGTTTTTTAAAGACGCCTTTATGACGTCCTTTAAAGATGTGAGAACACCTTTCAAAAACAAGCAAAAGAGACTTGAAAAGGACGTCATAGAAAAACACCGTAATAACAAACAAGAAATATCTTTAAAAATGATGGTCGGCGAATTGTAATAAGGATAGAAGTTTATGAATTTTTCATCTAACATTCATCTTTCATCTAACATTTTTCAAATTGCAAAACTAAACACCGCACTTTAACAATTTAAATGGTTCTCTTTTAATTTTTCGCAAAGGTTTCGTAGGGTTGCAATTTTGTTTCATTTATCCTTAGACGAATAATTACAGCAGTAGTTTGATGAATATTCATGGAGCGGTTCATGAGAAGAGGTCATTAAACGTGTTTATATTTTTAGCTAAATTGGTCCCTATCCCCATTTGTAACAAAATAGCAGGAGACCTTACGATATTGTTACACACAGAGTTTGATAAAAATCCATTACATTTTAGTGGTTAATGCGAAGAAAGGCATATCTACTTTTAGCTATAGTGGTCCCTAATAGGGCCCAAGTTCTTATATAAATAAATTTGGAAGAGGACCTTATAATCATGCTCCAGACCAAGTATGACAAAGATCCACCAAGCTGTTCATGAGACGCTGTATAAAGGCATTTCTAGTTTTAGCTCTAGCAGCCCCTAAAAGGGGTCAAATGTCCCAGCTGAACAAAGTTGGCTGCGGGCCTAATAAAGATGCTACAAATCAAGTTTGATTAGAATACATGAGAAAAAATCAATTAAAGGATTTTTTTTATTTATTATTTTTATTTATTTCTAAAATAGGCCAACTGATCCCGCTTTAACAAAATTTAATGCATATTCGCTATTCATGAATCTTTGGACAATGACGCCACACCTATAACAAAGTGAAGGTCAAGCAAAACTTACACTTGTAATTATTTCAATATTTCTGTTTCATAAGCAAAGTTTGACCGTAGTCATATCACATAGATAAACTGTATGCAGCATACCTTCATTTCAGTGTAATGAGATTCAGTCATTATATAGCATAATTATATATAATAAAACAGATTTCAACTGAGTTCAATATTTGCATACCATACTAAAGAAAAAAATTCGTATATAATAAATCAGTTAAATAATTTATAACAAATATATCAAAGCAAACAAGTACTCATTTTAATATGCAATCTGAATAAGTCAAAAAAGCAAGAAACCTTTCATATACAGACAACAATTGTAACAAGGAAAATCTTTTAAAAAGCACTTCTCTACATAAAAGACTCTTATCACACCCTTATTCATGTGATACGCAGACCGTATTCAGCTCTTTCTTTAATTTGATATATGTTGGTATTTGAACAGGTTTTTATCATATTTATTAAACTTACTTATCATTTTGAGATAATCAATATTCTTGCTAAATATACTGAGCCAAAGTTTGATTTAAAACTGTGAACAGCATCATTTAGGATAAACGCTTTGTCTACATTTCACTCAGCGTAGCACAATCAACAGAGTGAAAGAAATTGCCACTCTCGTCCAATCAGGCAGAGTGTTGCATAAATCTTCCGTTCTGATAAATTATCTATAATGCGTTATCAAGTAGTTTGACTTGCAAATTGAAGTCACATGGCATAGGTAACGAAAACAAATTTAGACGGCGTTCGCCGAAAAAGAGGTCTTTTGTTTGATGGGATGTGTCCATAAACTATGTCACCAGTATGATTGATGTCAGTTATTAATCCCCTGCTTGAGGAGATAACAGGAATGTCCTCCGTCCGCAAATCCGGATCCTGCCATTACTCAAAAAGTATTCATAAAACTTGGTATGTTTATAGAGGATAATTTGTAGATAATACACGTATATGACTTATGCTTGTAGGTTAAAGGTCAATGTCACTAGTGAAGGTCAAGTATAAAAATGGTTTCAGCTCCATAACTTTTATAAGCATTGGTGGGATTATATTAGTGCTGCACAGAAATGTTTCACCTGATGAGACAATGTCAACACATGAACTATGCTTGTCGGTTAAAGGTCACTGTTTTTTAAGGTCAAATAAAGAATTTTTTGTCCCATAACTTTTTATCACTACACAGAAATATTTCCCATGATCGGACTATTTGTAGCGCACATGGCCCGTGATTTGTCGGTCAAAGGTCAAGGTCACTATTGAAGGTCGGGTTAAAATGTGTTTGTTTCTGCTCCATTTTGTGTGAATTGATAGATTATCTTTATACTGCACACAATTTTTTTTAATGTTTCCCATGATGAGACAATGTGTTGTGTACATGATCTATGCTTGTAGGTCAAGGTCACTATTGAAATTTCTTAGTTCCTAAATACCTTGAAGCATTTTTAGTCTTAACACTGTTGCCAACAACCGCAAGGGATAAGCACTTAACAAAGTTTTATACCGGTAGGGGACTTCTGTTTTGCCGCTGCAATACTCGGTCATTTGTTAACATGATTACCTTTTGATGGAACTGCTAGATCTGGTCGATTCTACCCCCATTTACAAATGAAATAATAATAATTAATTCATACAATTAAAAGGATAATCTTTCCTGAAAAAAAAAACAACAACAAACAAACAAAAAACAATAGTACGAAGTTGTGCTACAGGGATCTCTGCAGGTAAAACATTATGTTTGATCGTATTACAGTAGGCCTACATGCAAATAAAATTTATTTCTTAGAATACTACTTTGGTAGATGTAGGTATTCGTTTAATTTAGTCGGCTTACATCACAAGGGTGCTTTCTAAATATATCTGATTGTTGCCTGTTGACCAATTTGTCCTATGTAAATAGTTACTTATAGAATGACTGATGGGCCTACTTGAATTCTAGAAAACATTGCCCTTTGTTTTTCTTTCCTTCTGTTTTTTTTCTCTGAGTAGTTGTATATTATCAAGACAAACGGCAGGTTTAATGCCTCCATTGTACACTTAAATGAGTTCAATAAAAAAAAAAAGTGCCCGAGCAAAATACTTTACCCGAACATGCAAGCTTATATTTATGACGTAAATGATACAATAATAACACCTAGAATTTCGATACACGGTAGATCGGTTCTGATTGTTTTAATAAATGCTGACACTTCTCATTTAAGTTACTCATAAAAATATTGTGATGATTTCTTTCGGCCCAACACTTCTTTTCCTCAGAAGAAGTGAAAAAAAAATATGACTAATATTCTAACATAGATCTAATTAGACTTACAAAGTCTGTTTTTTGAGATCAAGTAATTTTAAATAGAAATAACTCCTTCTTCATAATCATATTGATATTTTTTAAGAAAACCGGCGCATCTCAACAGAGTCAGAGATAAGAGAAAACAAGAAATATCTTTAAAAATGATGGTCGGCGAATTGTAATAAGGAAAGAAATTTTATGAATTTTTCATCTAACATTCATCTATCATCTGACATTTTTCAAATTGCAAAACTAAACACCGCACTTTAACAATTTAAACGGTTCTCTTTTAATTTTTCGCAAAGGTTTCGTAGGGTTGCAATTTTGTTTCGTTTATCCTTCGACGAATAATTACAGCAGTAGTTTGATGAAGATTCATGAAGCGGTTCATGAGAAGAGGTCATTAAACGCGTTTATATTTTTAGCTAAATTAGTCCCTATCCCCATTTGTAACAAAATAGCAGGAGACCTTACGATATTGTTACACATCGAGTTTGATAAAAATCCATTACATTTTAGTGGTTAATGCGAAGAAAGGCATATCTACTTTTAGCTATAGTGGTCCCTTATAGGGCCCAAGTTCCTATATAAATAAATTTGGAAGAGGACCTTATAATGATGCTCCAGACCAAGTATGACAAAGATCCACCAAGCTGTTCATGAGACGCTGTATAAAGGCATTGCTAGTTTTAGCTCTAGCAGCCCCTAAAAGGGGTTAAATGTCCCAGCTGAACAAAGTTGGCTGCGGGCCTAATGAAGATGCTATATTTTTTATTTATTATCTTTATTTATTTCTAAAATAGGCCAAATGATCCTGCTTTAAAGGTGGTCAATCACATTTAAACAACATTTAATGCCATTTTTTACTTTTTATATATTCTGGTAGAGATTTATTTAAGGAACAAAAAGACCCATTACATAGAGTTAGATTCCTATTAGAAATGAATGTTTTATTATTTTTTATAAAAATTTGTAATTACTCCCCTTTAATATAAAAGTATTTAAAAAGCTGAGTAATTCATTTTATTTCGATACAATTTCTAGTTTTACGTTTGCATTTGATAGACATACCAATTATTTAACAATCTGAACCAAACGGCAAGCTTTAAATCTGTGTGTAGCTTCTGAATTCATTTATTTCCAATCTATCTTGGTTGCGCAACCAAGATAGGCAAAGGGAGATAATAATAATTTTTCAAACTTGCGTTTCTATCGAATTCCAACTAAATACATAATTGTTAACGAAAATATTTTACAAATATATTACAATATATCTAATATTAATACCTTTCCTTAAGCAAAGTATGCTTATCAAATTTATACTTATGATAAAATAACTCTATCTTGGTTGGGCAACCAGGATAGGAAAATCAAATTTTAAAAATACCTCCAGTGATAATCTAACTTGTATTAAGTGTTTAGTGAACATAAATGAGTGTAAATGATCAGATGTTAAAGTTACAAGCAAATCCCTTACATGGTCAAAGTCTGATTATCCACCTTTAACAAATGCATATTCGCTATTCATGAATCTTTGGACAATGACGTCACACTTATAAAAAGTGAAGGTCAAGCAAAACATACAATTGTAATTATTTCAATATTTCTGTATCATAAGCAAAGTTTGACCGTAGTCATATCACATTGATAAACTGTATGCAGCGTACCTTCATTTCAGTGTAATGAGATTCAGTCATTATATAGCATATATATAATAAAACAGATTTCAACTGAGTTCAATATTTGCATAATATACTAAAGAAAAATATTCATATATAATAAATCAGTTAAATACTTTATAACAAATATATCAAAGCAAACAAGTATTCATTTTAATATGCAATCTGAATAAGTCACAAAAGCAAGAAACCTTTTCATATACAGACGACAATCGTAACAAGGAAAATGTTTTAAAAAGCACTTCTCTACATAAAAGACTCTTATCACACCCTTATTCATGTGATACGCAGACCGTATTCAGCTTTCTTTAATTTGATATATCTTGGTATTTGAACCGGTTTTTATCATATTTATTAAACTTACTTATCATTTTGAGATATATCAATATTCTTGCTAAATATACTGAGCCAAAGTTAGCTTTAAAACTGTGAACAGCGTCGTTTAGGATAAACGCTTTGTCTACATTTCACTCAGCGTAGCACAATCAACAGAGTGAAAGAAATTGACACTCTCGTCCAATCAGGCAGAGTGTTGCATAAATCTTCCATTTTGAAAAATTATCTTTAATGCGTTATCAAGTAGTTTGATTAGCAAACTGAAGTCACGTGGCATAGGTAACGAAAACGAATTAAGACGGCATCGCCGAAAAAATCAGAAAGTGCTGTTTGATTGTTTTAAGCAGCTAGTCTAAACATAAGTGAATACAAGGTTAATACCAAATATTTTATCAATATTTTTTATACAGTTGTTAAAATCAGACTTGTGAATCGGCAAAAAATATATGCACGCGCGTAATATGCGTGTGGTCCTTTTTAAAAGATATCCAATAGCTAAATTATTTTACTGAAATATTTTTTATTTACTCCAAATGTAGAAAATCCTGGTCAAATATAAATGATTTTACAAAACATATGAATTGATTGTGTATGTTGAGCTACATTCATAATTAAATGTCACGCAGTAGGCCTAATTAAAAAAAAACTTCCAAGTGTTTATATTTAATAGGGCATACACATTTATACTAGGCCTATGTTCAGCCATACATGTATCCATTGAGTACTATTTTAACCTAATGCAAAGTATTATTAATACATTTAAACGTGCTAATTTTATGTTTACAAAAACTGCATTTAGGATTTGTTCATGCTTTCAAATTTAGAATCCATTTAAAAAAAGTTACATTTTACGAGCCAAAGCACGTCTACAATTTAGCGAACAAATGCCAGTCTACACATTCCATTGCAATTTTCGGTAATTTGATTGGCCCAAATTTAGAATCTCCTATGACGTCATGCATATTAATTAATCAAAATGGAGTCGCACAACAAAAAATTCTCATGAAATATGCCAAGAAGGAAAAATGGGGAAATTCCCCTACCGGAAGGCTGGGAAGAGGGTCGGGACTTTGATGGAAAAGTGTTTTATATAAACCATACCACTCAACAAACCACATGGATTGATCCAAGAGACAGGTAAACCAAAAAATTCGAGATAGGAATGTCGGTCACGGCAAGAAAACAGTGCCGAACTCGGCATTTTAGTGAATTTTGTTTCTTTCTTCTGCGATTTTTTCAGTATTTTCACGTTATAAAGTGTAAACGTACATAGGGATTACTGCTGCAATGAATTCATTTTGCATATTTGCATAGTTTTATCAGAAAACTCGAAGGAATGCGAACAATTTTGTCACGGTCGTTCAGTGTTCAAGGGAAGTAACTGCCATCTGCCTTGCCAAAAAAGAGTATTTGTGGAAATTGTTCTGGAAAGAATTCAAACTGCAACTGAATAACATCCTAGATGAAAAATAAAATAAGATGACAGAAGTTGATCCAGACCTGGGTTCTTGTGTCAGTTTTTACAAGGACAATTTGGTATCACTACATGCCTACAGACTGAGACCTGTGCAAATTAAGTGTTCAGTTGGGCTAATTTATTATACGCTGGTCACATGAGTGGCAAGTAAAAATCCATTTAAAATCCAAAATTGCAAGTATGAGCTTAATTGTGTGTGAAGATAATAAATCAAATGTATTTTCTAGTATTCTTGAGCTTCTTCTATTCATGCTTACGAAAATATGCGGCATTTTTGGAGTATTTACTCTTCTGTCAGGGGTCACACTGGGAATTTTTTTCTCTGAGCCACTGCTTTTTCCGAAGATAAAATTATGAGGCCAACAACGGCGAAGCGCATAGCATTGACGTTTTTGTAGGACTACATTATATGTACCAAAGTACTACTCAAGAAATTAATGTAGTTAATTATAACATATTTCTTAGTAACCCTTTAAAAAGCTATTTAGAAATCAATTTGTGTTAATTTCTAAAATAATCATTTTTATAAACATCTGCAATGTAATAAAAAAATTCTGAAAACCACATTTAAAATAAAGATGTCAAAAAAAGAAAAAAAATGGTTTAAAAAAAACTGTCTTATTTTGCACATTGCCTGTAAGTGGCTGGGGTTCGATGCCTTCGCAAGTTTTATTCTCGAAAAATACTTCAAAATAAGAGCTCCTTTTGCAACAGTTGTCATATTTTCTTAAATGTAGACTTTTTATTGGCTTTTTATTAAGATTGCACTAAAATATCTCGTCAGAAATGACAGTAATATCCGAAAATCACAGTCGCGAAAACGGGTGACAAATTCGAAAAACGTAAGTTGGAATTAAATATTTGATAAAATACCTATGTTTTATTGCTTTTCTATCATCATAACTATTCAATATTTACAATTTCTGCTTGTCTAAAGCATTTTTATTTGTTTTTGCCCAAACTAACCCTCGGCAATCATAGAAAATTTGTCTAACGGCCGACTGCTCATAAAATCGCATCAAGTGCACAAAATGATGATTATAAATATAATTATCCAGTTTGTTATTCAATAATCTAATTATCGCCAATTAACTGCCTGATCAAATAAAAAAAATTCAAATTGGCTCCCTCCCTTTCAATAACGGATGTTGTGTCTACACAGATTATCGATTTTTCACACCTTTTGGTTCGTAAAACAGGCAATATTCGTAGTTTTGCAGACAGATATAGCTTCGGGCCATTTTCGCCAATCAGAAATTTTCGGAGCCACATTTAATTTTTTGTCGCAAATGGCTCAAGTGGCGATCGACAGCGTGACCCCTGTCTGTGTATGACAATTGCAGGAGCTGCAAGTAAACAGAACAAGTTTCTCATTTTTTTATGTTAAAACACCAATTAAGGTAACATAATATTTCTTATGGTATGTTTACTGCCTGGTATTGTCTACATAATTCCAAATGTTTATTGAGGGCAAGGTCATATCATGAAAACGTACGATTTGCTTGTACGATCAAGGCACATTGGAATGCACTGGAAATTCCCAGGAAGCCAAAAAATGCCAACCCATTTGCTAGCGGCAAAATGGTGTAAGCCACAACAGGGACAAACTAGCTATTTTCATTTAGGGGCCCAGACTGTCAAAAATAAATGTTTAAGTTAACATTAGGTATATGGGCATTTTCTCCAACAATTTAGGGGCCCAGTCCAAAATCTAGGGGCCATGGGCTACTGGGCCCCTGCTAATTTATATCCCTGCACAAAAATGAAACTAATTGGTCCCTGTAGGAATATGACATACACTTTATTGTGTCCCTGTAACTTCAGTATTACCTCAAAATGGTTAAAAACTGCATGCCAGCAGATCGGCAAGACAGAGCTTTGCCACTATCATAGTCTATGTACAAAAGTTAAAAAGTAAAAGCCATCTATATAGAGGTGTGATATCTGTTAGTGTTGCCGTGAAGGCTTCAGGTGTGGACACCGGACAGGCCTACTGCATTGTGCAGGAGGTTTTTCCACAAAGTGATGATGACAGGAAAGAACTCCAGTTTGTGACTGGTATCTGTCTGAAGCACAGTTCATGGCCTCTGGAGTCCATAGCCTATGGGAAGGGTAGATGTCAACAAGATAAGCTTTGGCTATTGTAGAGCATGTTACATATACATAGATCTGGATATGTTACGTTAGTGCTGCAGAGTAATCCAGATCAAGTTTTTAGGTATCGACAGAGCGAGCTGCCCTACCACTCGGTCTATGAGACAGTCATGTGTCTGATTATAAATCATGCTGATCAGAAAGGGCATACTTCACATTTTACAACATAACTTAATTATTAAGTTGTCACAGAGCAGATTGTGATTTGTAGGCACAACCACGATTTAAGATCTGTGCAATGTAAAAAGAAATCTACAATGCTTTTGCAGTACCTGTTGTGTTTGTGTGCTGCAACTATCAATAAAGGTTATAACTGAAAACAAGATACTAGTAATCTACAAGATGCAGTATTTAATTAAATAATAGGAAAAAAAACTAAAAAACAGGGTGAATTATACCATGTCTTGGGATGATACCCAAACTTCGCATTGTTTTTTTTCCTTATGTATTCATTTTACCAGGTAAATTTAGGTAAGCATATATGCTTACAAACTTTTTACAAAGCCTTGAAAGGAGACAAAAAAAATGTAAATTGATATCAGAAATTTATTTGTTGTAAATTAGCAGGTAAAAACATATTTACTAGTCTAACCTTATAGGCTCATTACTTATAAATACAAGTGAATACATGATTGTATTGAAGGAAGGAAGACAAGTCCTTGTAAATGCATTTACGATTAGACTTGGAGGGAATAATTGTAACCTGTCTTAATATGTTAAAACTATGGAATATTTGTGTTTTATTTGTTACAGATACACAAAACCACAGACATTCTCAGATTGTGTAGGTGATGAGTTACCATATGGTTGGGAAGAGGTGTATGACCCTCAGATTGGTGTCTACTATGTAGATCATACTAACCGTAAGTAGACATGTGTTTTTGTGTCCTACATCTTAAGTAAATTGTAGTATGGACAGGATAACATTTAAGTGCTGATTAACATTGAAAAATCAGGTATGAACTTCAAGAAGAGATATTATTAAAAAGAAAGATGTTGAGGTATTCTATTCAGATACAGTTTAAGTGGTCATACTCATAGCTGTTTTCTTGTCCAGTAAACATGCATATATCATCCACATAGAGTAACAGGTCTGTCTGGTATTACCATAAAATCCAATATTTTTTTCTGCCAAAGCTATCTTGAGTTCAAACATATAAACCTGTTCATTTCATTGGATAGCAATTAATAAAGTTAATGCACCAGAAAATGGTTAATCAGTTTATGCAGAAAATACGTATTTTGTATTTCATAATGTTTTTTTTTTTGGCACATAATTCCAATCCATGGACTTGTTTTAATTTCAAATCTACAACAGAGACAAATCAGTTAGAAGACCCCCGTCAACAATGGAGGAAAGAGCAGGAGGTGATGCTGAAAGATTATCTTGTAACAGCCAAGGATGATCTTGAGGTAAGCTGAACTCATGTGAGTTCAGTTGATTTTGTCTGTTTAGTTTTGTATGAACACCCTTGTGTATAATGTACGGTTTTGTACCCTAGGACCACCCCGAATCATGGGTGCGTACTGTACACAGGTATGGATAATTGATGACCACTATTTATAATAATTATCTTTGAGGCACAAAGTCAAAGGTCACAGTGAGCTTGAGACTGAAAATGATTTCCACATAATAACTAATTGAAAGCAGTCAGCAACTTCATGGGTTGATTGCCAGTGCTCAGTAGATGACCTCTACTGTTTTACGGGGTGGTAGAAAACAGGCCAGAGCCTCTGACCTGAAGACTGAAAACGCTTTGAGCTCAATACCATAGATACTTGTGTATAATGCACAGTTTTTGTACCCTAGGACCGCCCTGAATCGTGGGTGTGTACTATACACAGGTATGGACGATTTTCCAGCTTCAGAACAAGTTTGTTTACAATTTTCACCATTTCGGTAAAGGGAAACTACTCTCTGCGCTAACTGTCTAGGCAAAAAACTATGATTGCCATTACATTCCGTATAAGATAATAGTAGCTTATTTTTCCTTAAACAAAATTAATTTTATATAAATTTAATAGTATTTTGAGAAAGAAATATCAAAAATTGTAAATATTATAATACTAATAAAGAGTTGACTATTATCTTTAATCGAGATCAAACTGTGAACAAGAAAACTGACACAAGCGTCACACTTATTGTCAATAATTACTTGCTATTAATAATACGATCTATAAAGTTTAACAGATCGTAACAAAGGATGCTCACACCTTTTGTCAGTGGTTTGAATTGAGAAGTTATGTCATTTTGAAAGATGCCATTCCAAGATATTGAAAGCAAATGCTTACTATTTATTCATAAAAATACTTAAATTTTTAAAAGGAAACAACAATTATAATGCTATGTTATTTGGTTTTATTTTCAAGAAAACAAAAAATGATAGTACAGCAAGACTACCTGAAAATTGACCAAAAATGTTTTTTCCCCAGAATTTATAGTTGGCTGCGATATAATGTTTTATTGTCCAAGTTGACATATTGTTGAGATTTATGATTCAGCAGCATTAAAAACTGATTGTATTTCATGTAGGCAAAGAAGGAAATATACACTGTAAAAGAACAGCGTCTTCAGCTTGCCCAGGATGAGTACCAATATCTACATGATACTTTAACTGGCTGGAAATCTTCAAGAACTAGCTGTAAGTGAAAGTGTCTTTTTCTCAAGATTTTGAATACTTCAGATTGGTAGTATTTGTAAATAAGAGGTAAAAGAGGCAGTAATTATGTGAGTTCTGTGCCATATTTATTTGTGAAAAAACTCCCTAGTCTGTAAAAGTGTGAGAACATACACTGTCTGCTGTCTTACAAAGTAAAAATTGACTGAGAAATAAGGAGTAATAGTGGAGTTAAGTTGTACTTAAATTAATGTTATGTTCCTGAATAGTATTATTTTCTAATGTAATTATTAGCTCACAAGTCACAAAGTGACAAGGTGAGCTTTTGTGATCGTGCGGCGTTCATGCGTCCGTAAACTTTTGCTTCTGACCACTCTAGAGGTCACATTTTTCATGGGATCTTTATGAAAGTTGGTCAGAATGTTCATCTTGATGATATCTAGGTCAAGGGCGAAACTGGGTCACATGCGGTCCAAAACTAGGTCAGTAGGTCTAAAAATAGAAAAACCTTGTGACTCAGATCCATTGAAAAATATTGCCTCTAAAAACCTTTTGACCTTTCTAGAGCCTAGAGGCCATATTTGTCAATGGATCTTCATGAATAGTAGAGCTAAAAAACTTGGCCGGATATAGGCAGTATATGCTGTACTGGATAAAGTCACATGATGAAACAGTCTATCATACTTTAATTCTCCTCTCTTTTAGTGGAAGTAATAGTCATTTACTTGCATCTGTTGAATACATGTAGAACTGTTGAAATTCAGGAAAAGTGTAATTTTACTGACATCAGTGTATTAAGGAGATATATTTGGACACAGCCAAAAGTTAAACCTGCTAATAACAAATAAAACTTATTTGCTACAGTGAACTCCAATTCGAGTGTTGGGAGTACAAAGTATGATCCTGATCTGCTGAAGGCTGATGTGAACTTGGCTCGTAAACGTGTTGACAGACTCCGACATGAGCTTGCTCAGATACATGCCGAGATGCAGTACAAACAGAAAGGTCTTGATACCCTGGCTATGTAAGTTGTTAAATTATTGTGTTTGGTCAAGATTTAGTAATCATTTACCTGCTAACAAGTGAGAATGATGGAAACTAGATTATTATACTCTACAAAATGAAGTTTGTGGGGTATATAGAAGTAAGTTTGTTGGTCGGTCCGTCCGTCCGTTGGTTTTCATGTTTTCCAGACAATAATTCATGAAAGGCTTGACAAATTTAACTAATTTTTGGTATATAAGTGTAACATCATAAAAGACAGGTCAGAATGTACTTTGAGATCAGGAGGTCAAAGGTCAAGGTCACAAGGACCTGTAACAGTTGAACAGTTTCCTGATGATAACTTGAGAATGCTTGGGTCTAGGATCATAAATTTTGGTATACTATACAGGTGTAACATCATAAAATACAGGTCAAGTTTGACTTTGAGGTCAAAGGTCAATGCCACAATGACCTGGCACAGTTAAACGGTCTCCGGATAACGACTAGAGTACCCTTGCGCCTAGGATAATAAATTTTGGTACACAGGTCGTGACAGGTGTAACATCATAAAATACAGGTCAAGTTCGACTTTGAAGTCAGTAGGTCAAGGGTCAATGTAACAATGACCTGGAATACTGAAAATGTTTCCGGATGAGAACCCTTGGGCCTAGGATCACGAAAGTTGATAAGGAGGTTGGTCATGACCAGCAGATGACCCCTATTGATTTTGAGGTCAAGGTCGCAAAGACCCGGAACAGATAAACCATTTTCGGACGATAACTTGAGAACGCTTGGGCCTAGGATCACGAAGCTTAATAGGGTGGTTGATCATGACCAGCAGATTACCCCTGTTGATTTTGAGGTTTGACATTGGCTTACTTCTGTGACAAGGCGGTATTGTGGAGGTATAATTCTTCACTCCTGTGACAGCTCTGGTCTTTTCTTGTTTAAAGATGTGAGAGGCTGTTCTTAATCTTTGTTGAAACTGCACGGATGTGAATTTTGTCCATACTGATATGTTTCTCTGTCTTGCAAGAAACTGAAGTCAAAATATATATTTTGATTTACTTTAATAGTAGTGAAATGTATAAGCATTCAGTATACCGAAAGTTTTAATGTCATATATATTTGAAGTAATTAATTAATGATTTTGCATTAATCATGGATAAAGTTATGTGTTGATAACTTATGATAAGGATTGTAGATATATGTTACAACTATTTGAGGACTGGTGTTAATACTTCAAATCATAATGTTTTAGGGTTGACCAGAAGTTGTCCGGCCAAGGTGCAGGGTACAGCATTGATGAAGCCCGGGAAATTATGGATGAAATGAGAACCATTCAAACTAGTCTTCATTCTGGAGAAAGAGAAAGGCTTGAACTTATGAAGGTATACCTTGATATCTACATACCAGTTAGGGTCTGTTTCCATGACAGTCTGCTCAAGCTACTTGCTTGTGAGAAAAAGTAAATATTGTTTACTATGTAGAGGTAAAATGTTTGCACAGCAGTGTAATCTAATGATGATAATGTGTTATTTTCAGTTGTTTTCTCTAGTTTTGTTAGTTTCTTCATTACCTTTTGCATATTAAAGCTGAAGAAGATGATCTTTTTGGGAAATGATCTCAGTCGTAAAGATTTAAGGAAAATAGAGTTCAGTGATTTCTTGATAAAGACTTGATTTTGTTACTTTTAAAAGAACGTAGTATAAGATAAAAATGAATTTATTTCAGGCTTTGGCAAGACTGAAGGAAGATTTCCTAAGAACTAAGATTGGAGGCTCTTCCCCAGATGTGTCAACCCTGTCACTTTCACTTGAAAAATCTACAACTGCTTCTCAAACAGATCTCCGTGGAGAGGTATGCTTTTTTCTGTAAAAACATTCTCTACAGTGTTGAACCATAGAGTAGGATTTCATAATATCATGGTAATTTCAAATCAAGTTTTGTATTATCTGAAAAAATTTGAAATAGAGTGACACACTCTGTGTTTGCCTGGAACGATATTATATGTATGCTAACACCAAAATAAAACAAGAAATTGTTGACGGACTGGCGACAGACAAAGGGTGATCACAAAAGCTCACCTTGTCACTATGTGACAGGTGAGCTAATTATTACAAATCCAAAATTTAATAAAGGGTACAGTTTCTGGTCAGACTTCTGAGAGTTAGATTTGAAGAATCTTATATGAGTGTCTTTTCATATTGAATAAAGTAATAAAATGCAATGTCATGGTTCGCTTAGCCTTAAAAAGGACTGGAATTCTGGATGTTGTCTAAAAGTCCCTAATTTGCATTAAAGGCCCTAAAAATCCCCAATTCTATCAATCTTTGGCCCTAAATTTCTTTAAAATGGCCCTAAATTGAGTAGCCACACCTGCAGATTGCCTCGTATCCATCAAGTTTTAGTATTTCTTTCTATTTTAAGAACAGTAACATATCAGCGATAAAATCCAAAGACATCCAATTATTGAATGATGGGCATATTTGTTTGCGAAAGCAACATGTGAACGGCGTACGCTGGTCTCGTGTTCAGCGAGGGGCTGAGCATCTGATTGGTAGCCTGGTATGCGCACGTACCTGGGGTATGTTGCTAGCAGCCTGTTTTTCCGAGATAGGCTTAGCGGCAGCAGTGGCGGAAAGTTGAGGTCAAATGAGTTCATTGGTAATTTTATGACATAAAATCGTGCATAAAACTATAATATATCAGGAGGAAGGGATCTTTCAAGAGCACGGCAACTATAAGGCTAGAAAAGTGTATTTATTAGTCGTAAACTAAATATTTAGCCGAGCTGAAGCAGTATTCAAGTGAAATAATCTGTAGTAATTTGTATGGGATATTGATGCTGTTGCAGTTTTGGTGCAAAGGTACATCTGTTTGGGGAAATAAGTGTATGCAGTTTGTTAGCCGCTGTGTCTCAACCAACTCGGCCCTTCATTAATGGCATCAAATTGTCACAGATTTTGCATCGCTGTTTTAAGAAATACTAAAAAAAACTTTGTTGAATAGACTTGCATCATGGACAAGTGTGTATATAATCCAAACTGGTCATCATCTTACAGCTGGGTGATAAAAGCAGAAGATAAGTACAAGGCGTACTGTAAATGTTGCAGAAAGTTGATTGATTTAGGGAAAATGAGGGAAGATGCTTTAAAATTGCATGAAAAAAGCAAAAAACATAAATTGCATCAGCGATCAGATTCTGTGCGTCTCCTGATCGAAAGATTTTCAATCCCGCCCCCACTACCTTCAAAGAATAAGCAGCCAGTCTGGAGTTCTTCATCCAATGACAGTGTAACAGATTTTGCTACAAAAAATGATGTTTTGTAAGCGAAGGCTCTATGGACACTTAAAACTGTGGTCAGTCTTAACTCATACAAGTCAAACGAGTCGATCGGAAATCTCAGAGCTATGTTTCCAGCCCTAAATATTGCTATAATATCCCTAAAAAGTCCCCGAATATTTAAATGAGAAGTCTGTATGAATCATGAATGCTCTACTGATCATTTTTACCTTTTTTTGCAACAAGTTTAATAAGTTCATTTTGGAAAGACACAAATATGATACATTCATTTTATCATATGTTGGCCTTTTCTGCTAAAATATCAAAATTTCTTCTTTGTTTTACCTGTTACAGAAAAAGTGAGTTTGACAAATATCTTCTGTTCTTAAAATGACATTAGCATCAAAAGTTTATTACACAAGTGAAATACCAAAAGTATGAATATATTATAGCTTTATTTCACTCCAATGACATCAAACATATAATAAAATGTTATGTTTTAAGGTTGTATACATTAAAATTTTGTTCTTTCAATAAAGTTTGGTTTGACAAGCAGCCGGTACCTGGCAGAGATCACACGTCTTCGTCTCCAGTATGATGAAGCCAAGCACCGGCTCTCTCAGCTTAAACACATGCTTGCTGATCTTGAGGATGATATGGTTCCTGGCCAGAACGAGTCGGACAAAGACAGGTATATATTCAAATCATTTGAGAAAGAGTATATCACTCACTATTTCTTTTAATCTTTTCAAATTCACAGGAGCTGAAGCATCTAAATTTTCAAATGACTCTTTGAAATTAATATTAAATAGAGTGTAAAGTTATACTTCTGGGTAAAAATTTTGTCATAGATATATCATGATGCAAATTTAATTTTTCCTCCTATTTCATCAAAAGACTTTCATAATGATGTGTGTAACATAATACATGGTAGAGGGAAAGTGCATTCAGGCCTCCTAGTGAAACCTTTAAAACCTTTAAAAACCTTTAATTTCAGAGCAAACCTTTAAAACCTTTAAATCTTCTGAAAAAACCTTTAAAACAGCCAAATAGCCTGTAATTTTCACTCAGAACCTATATTTTTGTTCAGACTGCTTGCCGTGCCAGTTTAAAAGAAGTAATGGTTATACTGCTGTATTTCTTCCCCCCTTTTAAGTGTTGTTATTAGGATACTGCTTGTGTATCTTTCATCTTGAGCTTTTCAGAATGCTGTTGTGTTCACCAGACCACATACATGTAGATGTTTGCAGTAGTGTTTACCAGACCATGGGTGTTCTATGTATTCAGCATAAGGTACCATGGAGCTGAATGCTTGAAATGGTCTGGTGACATGATGTTTACACTATGGTAACAGTGGACAAGGTCTGGTGAAGGTACAGCATTCAGAGCAAAGTTGATGTAGACACTACAATGTATAAAACAGGAACCATATACAAAAATAGGTGATATAAATGTGCAGTGAAAGTAGTTATACCCATTAAGCTAGGTATGTATATCAATCATAATGTATAGTTCAAACAGTATGAGATAATATCAAACATGCCTATTTCTGATATATGTGGTTTTAGAGTGTGGGTTTCCATATATAAATTAACTTTTTTTTAGTAAATACCTATATATATTATGTGTTTTCAACGAGAATTCCGACAAAAATAGCCTTTATTTACTCTTTGTTTTTAGCTCACCTGAGCACGAAGTGCTCAAAGGTGAGCTTTAGTGATCACCCTGTGTCCGGCGTCCGTCGTCGTCCGTCCGTCCGTCCGTCCGTCGTCAACAATTTGACTGTTAACACTCTAGAGGTCACATTTTTGACCCAATCTTAATGAAACTTGGTCAGAATGTTACCCTCAATAAAATCTTGGACAAGTTCGATATTGGGTCATCTGGGATCAAAAACTAGGTCATCAGGTCAAATCAAAGGAAAAGCTTGTTAACACTCTAGAGGTCACATTTTTGGCCCAATCTTAATGAAACTTGGTCAGAATGTTACCCTCAATAAAATCTTGGACGAGTTCGATATTGGGTCATCTGGGGTCAAAAACTAGGTCATCAGGTCAAATCAAAGGAAAAGCTTGTTAACACTCTAGAGGTCACAATTTTGGCCCAATCTTAATGAAACTTGGTCAGGATGTTACCCTCAATAAAATCTTGGACAAGTTCGATATTGGGTCATCTGGGGTCAAAAACTAGGTCACCAGGTCAAATCAAAGAAAAAGCTTGTTAACACTCTAGAGGTCACATTTTTGGCCCAATCTTAATGAAACTTGGTCAGAATGTTACCCTTAATAAAATCTTGGACGAGTTCGATATTTGGTTATCTGGGTTCATAAACTAGGTCACCAGGTCAAATCAAAGGAAAAGCTTGTTACGCTGTAGAAGCCGCATTTATGACTGGATCTTCATGAAACTTGGTCAGATTGTTAATATTGATGATCTCAAGGTCCAGTTTGAATCTGGGTCATGTAGGATAAAAAACTAGGTCACCAAGCCAAATCAAATGAAAAGCTAGTTTACACTGTAGAGGCCATATTTATGACCATACCTTAATGAAACTTGGTCAAAATGTTAATCTTGATGATCTATAGCTCAAGTTCAAATCTGGGTTAGGTGGGGTCAAAAACTAGGTCACCAGGTCATATCAAAGGAAAAGCTTGTTAACACTCTAGAGGCCACATTTATGACTATATCTTCATGAAACTTGGTCAGAATGTTAAACTTGATGATTTTTAGGGCAGTTTTGAATCTGGGTCATGTCGGGTCAAAAACTAGGTCACCAGGTCAAATCAAAGGAAAAGCTAATTAACACTGTAGAGGCCACATTTATGACCATATCTTAATGAAACTTGGTCAGAATGTTAATCTTGATGATCTTTAGGTCAAGTTTAAATCTGGGTCAGATGGAGTCAAAAACTAGGTCACTATGTCATATCAAATGAAAAGCTTGTTAACACTTTAGAGGCCACATTTATGACTATATCTTCATGAAACTTAGTCAGAATGTTAAACTTGATGGTCTTTAGGTCAAGTTCGAATCTGGGTCATGTCGGGTCAAAAACTAGGTCACGGGGGTCAAATAAAAGGAATAGCTAGTTAACACTTTAGAGGCCACATTTATGACCATATCTTAATGAAACTTGGTCAGAATGTTAATCATGATGATCTATAGGTCAAGTTTAAATCTGGGTCAGGTGTGTTAAAAAACTAGGTCACTAGGTCAAATCAAAGGAAAAGCTTGTTAAGACTCTAGAGGCCAGATTTATGACTGTATCTTCATGAAACTTAATCAGAATGTTAATCTTGATGATATTTAGGTCAAGTTTGAATCTGGGTGATGTGGGGGCAAAAACTAGGTCACCGGGTCAAATCAAAGGAAAAGCTAGTTAACACTTTAGAGGCTACATTTATGACCATATCTTAATGAAACTTGGTCAGAATGTTGATCTTGATGATCTTTAGGTCAATAGGTCAGGTGAGCGATACAGGGCCTTCATGGCCCTCTTGTTTAATATTTTACACTAAAAGGCCTTTAAAAAACCTATATTTTTGTTCAGGCCTGCTAGGAGGCCTGTGCATTCTATAATTTGTTTTAGGAAATATACTTGAATGTAATATGATTTGGAACCTGGTAGGATTTTCCAGTGTTTGATTCTTTGTATGAATTTTCCTTGATATTACTTTTAAGTACATGTGTTTAATTAGCTTTATATGATAATAACTTAGTTTATGTTTATACAAATTTCAGGCTTCTTCTTGTACAAGAGAAGGAACAGCTGTTACGAGAGTTACGTAGCATTGACCCAAAAGGTCGGTCCCCCGAGGAGATAGAGAATGTCAATTTACGCATACAACAACTAGGAATAGACCTCAATCATGCCAAAGAAATCTCTAATAAACAAATTGCAGAAAGGTAATTGTTTTTTCGTAGTCACTAAAATAAATATTGTTCACTTTTCATGGTATTCATTTAATGTTTTGTTCTGTCGGTTAAATATTTGATTTTGGGGCCTCAGTGACTGAATGGTTAAGAATGGACTTGAATTATTTCTCCTCCCCACTGTTGGTTCGAAACCTTGCTAGGTATGTAGTATTCTTCATGTTAGAAAGACATCAAGCATGCTTATGGAAGGTCGGAGGTTTTACCCAGGTTTTGCCCATGCCTGAAGGGGAACCTGTTGTCTTCCTGCACCATCAGAAACTGAAAAAGTCGCTATATGACCTAAATAATGTTGGTGTGACTATAATTAAAGTTTACCTGTTGCAGAAAAAGTGAGAAACTCAACAGAACAATAAAAAATATTCCATACACAGTGTAATAAGTTTTTTATCTTAAAAATGACATAAAAAAGGAGTTAAATAAGTGTTAATGTATTTTTTTGTATTTAACATAAAAATTAACATCAAAGAAAAACAGTATTATGAATAAACAAAATATTCAGACAGGTCACACTTTTAAGAGACGATCAATAAATGGAACATTGTTTTGTTTACAGGTTGAAACATCAAGAAAGAAAAACTGAAATATTGAAAGATTTAGCCGAAACCACCAAGAAAACTACCATGTTAGAATCACAGCTAAAAAGGTAAGTTGTGTGAAAAAAATGGAAGTATATATTATAGAATATTGTTTTGTTGATAATTATACCCCAACAAAACAAAGTTTGGGGGCTATATAGGAGTGAGCTTGTCGGTCGGTCTGTCAATCAGTCTGTTGGTCCGTTGGTTTTCATGGTTTCCGGATGATAACTCATGAAAGGCTTGACCGATTTAAATAATTTTTGGTACACAGGTGTAACATCAGAAAATACAGGTCAAGTTCGACTTTGGGGTCAGTAGGTCAAAGGTCAAGGTCACAGTTACCCTGAACAGAGAAACGGTTTCCGGATGATAACTTGAGAACGCTTGGGCCTAGGGTCATAAATTTTGGTACACAGGTGTAACATCATGAAATACAGGTCAAGTTTGACTTTGAGATCGGTAGGTCAAAGGTCAAGGACACAGTGACTCTGAACAGTTAAATGGTTTCTGGGTGATAACTTAAGAACGTTTGGGTCTAGGATCATAATTTTTTGTACACAAGTGTAACATAATAAAATACAGGTCAGTTTTGACTTTGAACTTAGTAGGTCAAAGGTCAAGGTCACCATGACACGAGATAGTTAAACAGTTTCTGGATGATCACTTGAGAATGCTTGGGCCTAGGATCACAAAACTTAATAGGGAGGTTGGTCATGACCAGCAGATGATCCCTATTTCTTTTCAGTTCCAAAGGTCAAAGGTCAGAGTGACCCGGAACATTTAAACCTTTTCCGGACAATAACTTGAGAACGCTTGGACCGAGGATTATGAAACTTAACGGGTAGGTTGATCATGACCAGCAGATGACCTGTATTGATTTTGAGGTCAGTAGGTCAAAGGTCAAGCAAGTTCAGTTTTGACATTGGCTTAAGTCTGTGACAAGGCCATATTGTGGGGGTATAATTCGTCACTCCTGTGACAACTCTAGTTTGAATTTATTATGCTTTGAATGTAGAAGTTTTTTTTGTTTCAGTTAAAACTTCTAGAAATTAATCACTTGAATTTATTCAAGTTTCCATATCCAATTTATCTGTGTTAACTGTGTAATTAACAATACGTATTTTGTAATACTACAAAACTACCAGCATCTATGATGTAAATTCATTCTTATTCATTTTTTTTCCAGTATGTCGATGAGCACATTGTCTATATCTTCGGGCTCTAGTCTTGGCAGTTTAGGCTCACTAGGGTCTCTATCAGAAAGCAGCAGAGGTTCTCTATCTTCTCTTAGTTTAACAGACTTGTATGGAGCACCTAGTTCCAGCAGTACTAATCTTCAAGAGCTACATCGAAGGGTAGAAAAACTGTTACAGGGACATAGCTCTAGTATATCTCCGATACACGAGAACCCTGTTGTGTCGGTAGCACCAGACATTATGGCTGCTGCCACCGGAGGATATTTACAAAGTGTGCTAGGCCATAGTAATCAGGACCTCACTTCCGGTTTAACTTCTAATGTGCCAAGTGCAAGTGTTAGTGTGAATATACCATCATCGTTAGTGACTGCATCGCCTCATTCTTCATTAACATCGTTATCACCTCCCGTTTCACCGTATGACATTAGTCCATTTCCGACATACGAAGCCGGTCCGCCGCCAACATACACTCAGCACATGAACATTAATGTGCCAAATATTTCAAAACCTCCACCCCCTTATGTCCCCCAGGGACGCATGGCCCCAACCCCTCCATTTAGCAGCAGTGTAAATAATGCAAACATTACTCCCTTTGTACCTCAAGTCAACAGCAACCAATCAAAAGTGGCATTAGAGGCTTCGTTTATGCCCACTCACTCAAAATCAGACTCCTCCAGCATAGGTGGCCAAATGAGCTTTAACACCAATAGTGGCTATTCTGTTGTGCATTCTCATGGATTAGAAACTAGTGTAAACTCTGACCAAGTGTTAAATAGCAATATTTCAAAACGGATTCAGTATCCTGAAAATTTGGACGTTGCATCGAACCCACCGCTTAGTCCGATCAGTGAAAGTAGTTCTGGTGTGGGCAATAATTTATCAGGAGGGAATACTCGCAGTGTTTCAGCAGCTGTTAGTGATGAATCTGTTGCTGGGGATAGCGGAGTGTTTGAAGCTGTGGTGAAGAGGTAAGCAGAGTTGAATTGTTTGTATAAACTTGATAGTTTGTTATCAAATTTCATGCGATTGCGGTATTTAAAAGATTTTTTTGTTCTTTATTATGTCAGACCTCTAACTGACTAAAGTCAAAGCTGTGGTCCTCCGAGATCAGTTTATCTTTAAATTTTGTTTGCGTTAAAAAGTTTTTTCATCTTGATTGTCATCTTGCTCAATAAAAGATATTTTTGTACGAGTCAGACTTGGGATGTTGATTCCCAATCAGCTAAAGGCAAGGTTGGCAAAAACCCGGGTTTTAAGCATATTGCCCAGCCTAGTGGGTAATACTGGGAAAACCCGGGTTTTACTGGGCAATATAATTTTAAGTTCAAACTTCAATATATATTTCAACATAAGTTGACTAACAGCCCATATAGTGATAGCAGTGACACCTGCATGCCTAGTCCTTTAATATCTGTAAAAATCTATTGAATAAACATTATTATGATGATGATTGAGCAATTATTGAGCAAGATTAGGGGATTAAAGCTAGAAGTGTGAACAACTTAAATCTAGTCATTTTGCTCATGAAAATCAGTTTAGACCTAATTGTCATTTCTATCATATAACCATAAAACCTAAGGACCCTGTGTGGAATTGTTCTAATGTTACTGTAGATGATTAAAAAAAGATTGCAAAATGTAAAGACTACACTAGCCAAAATTGAGAGTATGAAAGGTCATAGACTGAAATTTTTTACGGCGTTAGCCAATTGAAAGGGTGTTTTCAAATTTTGGTATTATTCCGACAAAACTCAGAAACGGAATTGGGATCGAAAAAACTTAAAAACTTGTGTTCAGTTACAGAATGCTTCGTGATAAAGAACTAGACTGGTAGACTATCATATATGTTAAGCAAAATCTAGTTGTTACCTAGCTACCGGTAGATCTAACTAGAAATGTTGAAAGGTGTTTACTTAACTTTCACATAAAAAATATTTTGTTGTGTAAAAAACCATAATTTTGTTAATGAAACTGTTTTGACAGCTATCTATCACTTCACCAATGGTTTAATTCAAAGTAAGTAAAGCTTAATGTAAGAATTAGCTTACATTTTATAAGATAGAAACTCAATTGTTTTGTTAAAAAAGAAATGGAAAAACTTATAATTGCCCAGTATTGCCCACTTCATTCATTTTTAGGAGTATTGCCCAACCCGGGAAAACCCTGGTTTTCTCGCGCGGGTTTACCCACCTTGGGCGGGTAGTCGCCAACCCTGGCTGAAGGACCTTGTATTTAACCCTAAAAAAGAAGGTTTGGAATAGAATTATAATGGGAAATTCTATTTTCACATGTTGGAATTTTAGACAAACCTTTAAAATTTTGACCCTGATGCTGTGAGATGCATCTGTGAAGAATTTCAAGGATATTGTTAGTAAAGCTTCTTACCTGAAAACTGTAAGTTACTTTAAAGAAAATGTAACATGAAATCATTACGTATTAAGTATTGGTGGGGGAGCAATTTTTCATTGATTTTGTTTCTGCATTGATGCAAACAAACACAATTTCCCATTTGTTCTGTTGTCTGAAATTGAAATCCACTCAAATTCAATAAACCACGAAATTTGTTCCCATAATTACAATTACATGTATTTCACAGTATTAGAAATCGATTGTCACACAGGTACATTATTGATGGATTATCATATGTTACTTCATTTTTGAAATATTCAATTAAATAAAACATATTAAATTAAGACTCCTGCATTTGATAACCAGATATACTGGTGGAGTCCTGTTCTTTATGTTCTATGATTCATTTATCAATGGTTGTGTTGAACACATGAATTTTATATATTTTCTAAGTGACCCAAGGTTGATTTTAAATTGAAAAGTAAACTTGACAGCATAGGCTTAGTTACAATGTATTTTTCAGAGATCATATGTTGGATGAGGTGCTGGAGATGGGAATGGAGAGTGCTCAAATACAAATCAAACTTAAGTATGTTCTTCTATGCTTAAAGGCACATGTCATCAGATATTCAAAATTACTGGTAAACTGTAATTTCCACAATGTGTGTGCATTTGCAGATGTATTGCAAGACCAGAGCAGATCAGTTAGTGCTTGGCAGTATTTGTAAAAACCTATAGAAAAACTGCTGTTTTTACCAAACGAGCTGTTAACAATCGATGTAAAATAATCTAATAGAAATAATTTAGCTGTATATCACACTGAATAATGTATACCTTGAAAAAAAAGAACATTCAATGACCTATGAATTATGCAAATAGACATGGATATATCATTATTTTAAAATGTACAAGTGCCCTTAACTACAGACATTTTTTTCTACAGTTTATAGGTCGAATTTTCGGAGAAAAAGTAGAGCTATTGCTCACATCCCGGCGTCACTGTAGCCGTCGCTGTTGGTTGAAGTTTTTGATAAAGTCAAAAATATCAAAGCTATTGAATAGTTATTTACTGTCAAAGTCTGCATCAGGAGAAACAGTCCTCATAACTCTGATTGAAAATTGACAGAGTTTTGCCCCATTTTAACTTAGAATTTTTTGGTTAGTTTTTGATAAGTCAAATAAATCTCTTTGTTACTATCAAAGCTTTTGACTTGAAACTTTAAGTAGTTATATACTATCAAAGTCTACACCAGGAGAAACAATCCCCATAATTCTGGTTTGAATTTTGACAGAGTTATGCCCCTTTTTATCTTTGAATTTTTTGGTTAAAGTTTTATAAAGTTTTTACTGGCAAAGCTCTAATTCAGAGTCAAGCACTGAGAAAAGTCGAGCGTGCTGTCTTACGGACAGCTCTTGTTATCTATTTACGTATAACTATTACAGAGAATCTTCTCAGTTATGTCACACAAGAGAATAAACTTCATTCATTTACTTCAAATGAAGGAATGGAGAAATATTTTTGTCATTTTGCCAAACTTTAACATCATGTTATGATATGCTGTTCAGGAAATAACTTGTTCCTCTTGATTCCTCCAGATATGAGACATTAGAGAGTCTACTTAATGTTGGAATAGAACAGGCACGAAATCTTGCAGCATTACAGTTCCCTGAATCATCCAAAGTGTAAGTTATTGTTGTTTCAACTTGCTTGAGTATTGTTAAAATTGAGAAATATACCAAATAAACTATGAAAAAAAAGTCAGCTGATTACCAACAAAATAAAACTGAACCTATAGCTAGGTCCTTGTTTAACAAGCAAGGTGCTTTGTAGCATTAATGTTAATATGGAGTTAAGGTGATATTTTTAGTAAAAAATTATTCAGAAGATAAATTACCTCATACTTAAGTATGTGTTGGTTTTAGTTATACATGTAGTTTAATACTTAGGTTATGAGAGTATTTTTCTCTTTTATTCAACAGATGTATAAAGGCAGCATTACTTCCCAACCCTGATATGTCTTGGGTGACAGAACCCTCTTCCGATCTAAAGAACCCAAAGTTTAGTGAACTCTTCCGTATCAGCATTCCACAACGTATTTTATTTACCAAGACCCTCCAAGTGAACATCTGGTGTCTTCAAGACAATCGACCAGATGAATGTTTTGTAAGTAAATATTTTTATCAGTTTACTTGGATGTCTTTCCCTTATTTATAGATGTTTAAGTTGGAAATGAGTGCAAAAGTTTCTTATATATGATTTCACTTGTCAGCTCATCCTCATTTAATAATGACACTCCACAGAAACATCTGCATATTTGACAAACCAGTACTTCAATACAGTTTCATAGAAGAAACAACGGAAGAAGTGAAATAACTTAAAATAACTTTAAGTTAAAATTTATTACTTCTGATCACTGCGTATAAGTATTTCTCTGTAGTGTGTCCTCTACCTATGGCTGAGTGATCTGGTTCTTGCAGAGATCTAGTCACAACTTGTGGTATTTTGAGAACATTTTAGTGAAAATTTATTTGTTTTAAAAATTGTCAAGTTGAAATTTGGTATCTCAAATTTAAAGGGATCATGCGTGTTTTACTTCTAGATAACTGAATTTGACTTAAAATGATATTTTGTGCACAAATTTCCGGGACGGGACTTGAAAATGACCTTTTGAATTTTTAGATAAATGAGTTTGAGATGTTGAGTTTTAACTGTATATAAAAAGAACTAACAAGAATAGGCGACCTCGAAAGTCATAAAGCAGTTATGAGTGGTTTGTCACGAAAAGCAAAACATGATTGTAGTACACATGGAAAAATGATTATTCCTGAATTTCATTAAAAAACAACTCATGTCATATACAGGCATTTACGGTGTAGAAAATAGAGTTATGTGCTTTTCCTGACTTCAGTCTTGAGTTTCTTATCATTACGTTTCAGGGTTGTGCTTCAGTAAGTCTAGCAGACTTTGATCCAAAGGATGTGATATCTATTAGATGGTACAATGTTCTTAGCTTTAAATTTATGCAACCTGACACGAACTCCATACAATCTAACACCAGTGTGCCTAGTAAAAAATCTTCATCTAGTAGTGCAGATACTATGGGAGAAAATGTTACCATCACCTACAGTCAAACAGAAACAGTGCGGCAGACAGAGACCACTCAGTTTGTAAGTACCCATTTTTCTTCAGTAACAGAAAGTTCTGTCTATGAAAGTAGAAGGAAATTTATATTAAAGGGACAGGGAAGTAGCCCAGTTGATACAAACAAACAAGTAAATTGTTATTAAATTGTCTTCTAGTCGAGATAAGAGTTTTAATAAGGTTTTATGTATTGAAAAGAAGTTCTTTTGTCACACAATCATTGCTTCCTTTGTAAATAAGGACTTTGTAGCTAGATTGTTGCTGTGTTGTGTTTCTTCAGGACAGTAATGCATGGAAGAAAAATTTGAACTGAATATATCATATTCCTATCAATTTTTCATGAGACAAAGATTATATGACCTGTATGTTTCAGAAGGAGTCTTCAGTTAGCAGTGACAAGGTTACTAGACTGTTGGAAGCATCATCAGCAAGACTACGAGACCGTGAGAAAGAAAGGTTAGTTCAGCTTTCGTTCAAATTAAAAATTGCTGGGTCATAGTTTGTGCTCCATGTCTATATTTAAGCATATATTTTGCTGGATGAAAGTCAAACTTTGAAATAATAATTAGAATTTATTTCTGCTGTCATGTAATAAAGCACTAATAAATAGCTTGCAGTAAGTTTTCGTCATGTATATAACAATTTCAAGCCAAAATTTTTATTTACAACATTCATATTCCATGACTGCATTATTTCAATTTTTGGTAGAGTTCATGGTAGCTGCATAAAGCTGAAAATGTTACTAGCTTGACTATTCGAAGAATAGGGGAGCTATCATACTCGCCCCGGCGTCGGCGTGAGCGTTAGTATGAGCGTGTGCGTCACACAAATGTTAAAGTTTGCGTACCACCCCAAATATTTTCAAAGTCCATTAAGATATTGCTTTCATATTTTGCATACTTGTTTACCATCATGATCTCAGTCTGTAAAAAGGAGGAGGCAACTCTATCAAGCATTTTGACTAAAGTATGGCCCCTTTTCGACTTAGAATAAATGTTAAAGTTTGCGTACCAACCCAAATATTTTCAAAGTCCATTGAGATATTGCTTTCATATTTTGCATACTTGTTTACCATCATGACCCCAGTCTGCAAAAAGGAGGAGGCAACTCTATCAAGCATTTTGACTGAATTATGGCCCGATTTCGACTTAGAATAAATGTTAAAGTTTGCGTACTACCCCAAATATTTGCAAAGTCCATTGAGATATGCTTTCATATTTTGCATACTTGTTTACAATCATGACCCCAGACTGTAAAAAGAAGGAGGCAACTCTATCAAGCATTTTGACTGAATTATGGCCCCTTTTCGACTTAGAATATGCTTATTGTAATGTTAAAGTTTTACTCATTGCTTATATTATACTATCAAGCACTGAGAATAGTCGAGCGCGCTGTCCACTGACAGCTCTTGTTTTTCTGTTACAGTCATTACAGAGTGCACCCTGTAGTCTCCTCATTGAAGGAAGAAAGTAGTGACGAGTCGACCATCATCTCTTCCCAGACTTCCACGCTAACAAGGAACCAAGGTCCAGATGAGATGAGTGATCATGCTGACGATACACTCAAACTTGGCAATGAATTCGGTATGGGAGATCCTGATGAGGATGAAATAGAAGATGATGATGACATGGTAAACACTTTCAGATATAAATGAATGCAGAGCTTGATAAATTCTTTGAAAGCAACTTGTCCAGCTGGACAAGCTGCCAAGAATTTTCACTCGTCCTGCAATAATTTGTACTCATCCTGCAATTCACAAAGAAAACAGCCAGCGTCTATTTTAAAGTCTGTTAAAAACAGCACTTACTGGAATCTTGTTCTTGACTATTGAGCGTCCAGATAATGCGATCATAATGTGGTACCTTAAAGGAATTGAGCAATTTTAAGGGAAGTGATCATCAAATCAACTATGTATTGAATTTGTTATATTTATGGTAAAAATTCGCACTCATCCTGCAGGACAAGTACTACATCAAGTTTCACTTAGCCGAGCTAATTTCTACTCGTATTTATGAGCGGCTGCGGATTTGTTTAGGGAACTGATTCTAGAATTACAAGTCTGATTTATTTTTGTTTACTTTTTATCTGTAATATACAAAATATTGTTATTAAAGTAATGTTTAGGATATATGAAGTAAGTTGAAATGTGAAAAGTCTTCATATTTTACCAAGATAACGCACTCTTCCCTGTTAGAATTTTTAGTCATTCTAATAAATCCAATCATCATACATGTGTGTCATGTGACAGTATCTATTCTGATAAATTTCTTTGTACAATGAAATATGAGATATTCTAGTAAATTCATGAAATTGGTAGCACAGGGTAAAGCTCTTCTGACTGTTGTGCATCCTTATTGTTCCAGGATTATACAGGTTTGAATATGGTTGAAGATGTTATACGAGGGTTTGAGAAGACATTGGAGGGTATCTGTTCAAGTGAGGGCTCCACAGATCAGGATGATCCCTTACGTACAGAGACCTGTGACAAGGAGACAAACACTCTTAATGTACGGCAGCAAGTTGCAGAATCAAGTAGAAAGTCACAGGGTTCTGAAGGTCGTAACAGTGGTATACGAAGGTCACAAACATTTTCACCTGCTTGTGGACCTGGGGCTCACTATATATGCAAGGTACTTTTACTTGTACTGCTATAAATAAATGTGATGTAGATTTCCATTTGTTGTCTTTTGCTGTCATATAGGAAGATTTCTGTCGTTTTTTTTTTTTGCTAATTCAAGCTGTCATTTTGTTTCTTTGAAAAGAGAAATACTTTGTGATTACTCCAAATTTATTTTATACCATGCGGATATAAAATACAGGAAGTATTTTGGTTAAATAATAAATTGATTTCTGTTCTGTTCTGTTCAAAACTGTTCTATTTTCCAGCTGAACAGAAGTGATAGTGACAGTTCCATGCCACTGTATAAACGAGGACCTTTCCAGAGGAATTCTCTACAAAGGAGAAGTCTTAGATGGAAAAGAGTAAGTAGTTCTCTCATTTTAAGTATCATTGTTTGTTTGAGTAACAGAGAAAAATGGCATTTTAGTTAGAAAAAATATGTATATGAAGTTATAAATCTGGAAAATTCCATTGCTATACTTTGGGTCCTGTATATAATCAATGGTTGCTAGTCTAGTTTGAATTGGCTATGTAGTGTAGATTAATAGTGAGGTTAAGTTTCAACTGGTGTATTGTTAGTTCCTCTTCAGAAAGTAACTTGCCATGCAATAAAATATTTCTTGCTGATCTTACAGACCCCAAGCAGTGTTGGGTTAAGAGGGGGTAAGGTTGTGACTCGAACATCATTGGATATGGAGCTGGATCTCCAGGCATCACAGACACGATTGTTACATCTGAATGACGAGAATTCACGACTGAGAGAACTTACAAAGAAAATAGAAGAGGCCAGAGCTAGAGGTATATAGTCCTAATTATCTCTGCTGTCCTTGCTTTTGTTTTTCAAACTCCCTAACTATTCAAGCAAACATTTTGGCTACAAGGCACATATTTTTATGACAGTTTAACATGAAAAATTATTGGGTTTTTTTTTTTTTTGAGGGAGTGGGGGGGGGAGGAGGTAAATTTCAGTTCCAAATAGGGCTTTCTAGTTTCAATCATTTATTTTATTAGAGCTTTAAGGGATACATAAAACATACTGTTAAAAAATATATAAAGGAACAAGTTTTAGAAATATTGAGAGGACTTCATCTTTACAAAAAGAATAAAAACAGTTGCTCTGTAATATGTTCTTTATTACAAAGCTGGAATTTTCAAATTTGATAGGCATAGGAAGCAGATTCAGTCTGCAGACAGTGAATAGAGACAGTGCTCAGTAGGTTTTTGTTGAGAATGTTTAAAGTGTCCACACTTATATTTTTGCATGTTTTATAGGGGAGACAGAGCTGCCTGCCTGGCTATCAGATGATGAACACTTTCAGAGTCTGCTTAGTGAAGCAGATAAAATGGTATGTAATACATAGTGCATTGAAAAACAATGTAGGCAATATGTTTCATAAATAATTATGCTAGTAACTAAAAAATGAACTATGTTTTCTCTTTAGAGAAAACTAATGAGATTGAAAGTATACAGCAGCACCTGTTGAATGGAATTTGTTTATACGGTTTGAATTGATTAGTAATTGGCAGTTTCGATAATGAGGCATCTTGTTACAAAAATTGGTGAAAGGAGATATGAAGAAATTTGAAGGTTGTGGCAATTTGTTTTTCGTAATTTAACTATTGAAGATCGCTAGTTATCTGACAGTTAACTTGAGAATATGAGGTACAGGTTTATTTTAACTGTTTTAATGATTTATATCTTTTAAAGAATTACTTTGTGTTAAATTTTTGAAGAAAAAAAGATAGATTCATTAACAAATATTGAGAAATTGTACCCCACAAGTAAAAATGAAGTATATTGTGAATACTTTCATAACCATACATATTTTCTCAGACATGGAAATTATTTCAAGAACATATACTGGAAGTAAGCAAAGCACGTATACATATTCAGCATGGAAAATGGGTTGTACCTATTTTGTACCCTTTGTGAAATGTCTGAATTCCTGCATAGTTAATCAGCAAGCAGATTTATTAATTGATACTTCATACTATATCTTACTAAGAAACAACAACAGTATTAAAATACCATATTATTCATGTATATTTAATGTTATAACACGTCTGTTTGTTTGTCTAGCTATCATGTATCTTTAATACTATCTTAGCTCCATTTGTCTATCAGTTAAACAAACAAGGAAGTCAAGCATTGTAAATTCTAAAATAAATAATGGTTGATGTGCGGACCTGTGGGGAAACATTATCATGTCAAATTGCCGCATGACATCCGTCCCATTCATAACTACTATTCCAAGTGAAGTTCTTCATTATGTTTGTAATAATATTTCTGTGAGCATATTAGAATGAAAATAAACAAGAGCTTGTTGAAGTTTATTGTCTAATATACCACATTTCTTAGTTCAGATACTTTAATATCAATTCCTATGCATCTCAGCTCTGAACCTTTGTAAAACAGATGATAAACCTCACAAAGGCCTTGGTTATTTGATAAATAAATCCTTAACTTATAATACTGATGCTATACTTTTCCTGCAGAACCTTTTGGTTTTTTATAGCATCTTAAAACAAGCTTGTAAATATAATTTTGGGAGTTGTGGAAATGGGTGAAAAAAGTCATAATTTCTTGACAATTTTTTGAGGAATTGCTGAATTGTTAGAACTAATCAGTATTATAAGACAATTATATGGGATTGTAATTGCATTCTTTGATATAGTAATACCTTGATAACTCACTGAGGTGGAGTTCCATCAGGTTATAGCATCTTGTCGCATCTTGTCGGATGCTGTTATAGGGTTGTTGTAACGCTGTTATTGGGCAGATGTTAATATCACTGACAAATTTATGAAAGAAACTTCTTCCATATGTCTTGTGTAGAGTGAGATTTGGTTACCTGACCATTGATTTATAACTAGAATATTGTAAAAATGAAGTTCATTCTCATAACTTCGATATCTTAACTTCACAACTCTTAATTTTTGTATTCAAAAATTTATTTATAAAAGGTTGCTTTGCTGTCTTTTTATGTTATATTTTTACAACAATTAATAAAGCAAGTAATGAAAAGTTTATGTAAATTTTCACACTTTAAAAACAAAAGTTTTCAGATAACTGTCCTTTTCAAGAAACAGGACTTTGTGTTGTCTGTCCAGCAGTTTGTCGGTCTGTGTGTGCATCCGGCAGGTGTGCTCATGCAGCTTTTGTCAGGATATCTTAACTAACTTAGGAGTTTTTGCACTTTAATTGCTTTAAAATTCTTAAATTCCACCATAAACCAAGTAGCCAATTAATAAACTTTCATGACTTAAATTATGCAAGGATGAAACATGCAGGGGACACCAGTTCACTGAATTTGCTTGTTTGCCACAAGGTTGCATCTGAAGATGAACAGGGAATGAGTGATGTTGATACTTGATACATAGAGAAATAAACAAGTATCCACAGTTTCTTGAAAAGTGACAGGAATCAGAAATATGAAATAGTGGGCATCTACATAGACTTATTTCTCATAGCCTGATACATAATTGGAATAAAAAAATCAACAACTTACAGGGACAAAATTGAAAAAACAAACCTTTATTTAGAAGCATTACTTAGATTGTACTAGTACTAACTTGTATGCTGTATGTAACTGTTAATTTAAACTTAATGTTTGATTCATATATTTCATCAGAAAAATCCATTTCCTATTGATTCATTAACTGGTATGGTATAGATTTTATACACATACACATGACTAAAGTCAAGGTGATGCAGTATTCCAGAATTTGTGTAATATATGAAACAAACAGAACTTGTATCATATGCCATGATTTTATATTGCAGTTATATCTGTTTTATGTGAAATGTTTTTAAATGAAATTGTTAATAAGCATGATAATTTGAATGCACTGAGCAACCAGCTATGAATTTTCCATTTTGTAGCATGATTTGAAGCATGCTTCATTTTTTCTCAGATGTCTTTTGTAGTATTACAGTATTGCAATAAATGAGCCGTGCCATGAGAAAATCAACATAGTGGGTTTGCGACCAGCATGGATCCAGATCAGCCTGCGCATCCGCGCAGTCTGGTCAGGCTCCATGCTGTTCGCTTTTAAAGCCTATTGGAATTGGAGAAACTGTTAGCGAACAGCATGGAGCTTGACCAGACTGCGCGGATGCGCAGGCTGGTCTGGATCCATGCTGGTCGCAAAGCCACTATGTTGGTTTTCTCATGACACGGCTCAAATGGTGTTTTCTGTTGATATGGTAAATATTTTACTACTGTTAGATAAAGAGTTGAATAGCTGTTACGTATAATGTACATTTTGCAGAATACTGCAATTTCATGTGACTACTGCTCAGTTCTTTTAGATTTATCTAATACATGTCCTCTGTAAATAATTGCTGATGTGTCACTCAGGGTGATAATAATTTTAAAGTAATCAATATATTGTTAAACATTGAAGTATATTAACCACATGAATTGCCCTGATTCTTAACAGCTGATAATATTCAAAATGAGGTTTAGAAATTAAATTATGATTGGCGTGCACATCATTCTTGTTGAAATTACTCTCCCTCTGAAGTCAGCTTCAACACAGAAAAAGGATGTGTCAAAACTTTGGAGTTTCCTTCCTAAAATTCTTCAGCCCACACCCAAACAGACTAATGTGATTAAATACCTAAGTTTCTTTTTAAAAAAAAATGTGCTTAAAATATTGTTTGGTACTAAATGTGTTTTTTTGTTAGGGAAATGAATCTTCTTCAAAAATTGTAAGCATATGAAATTTTTATTTTTCATGTTATTTTAGCGTCAACGGGAGGAAATGGGCCAAATGACAAAGCAAGAAAGACGGGCTGAACAGTTGATGAAGAGAGTTACACGAGACGTACACCGGTTAAAACGTAACCATCCCAACGCACTCACTACTTCATTTAGGTAAAAAAAATTTCCCTGTTGTTGATGAAAAAGCTAGCGTGTTTCTTAAAGATTTCACATTTGAAAGTAAAAACATTTACTGTAGGATCTTTATAAACAGAAAATAAATTTGTCAGTTTGTATATATACTAGGTTTAAATTGCCACACATTCATAAATGTATAACACTGTATGAATATTTAGTTATATAGAAGAACTGGAAGGCTTTTCAGCATGGAATTTTTTAGATACAGTCTATTTTTGTTCGCTTGAACTAGGATAATTCAAACACCACCCTTCCTTTAAACGTATTGTCGGATCATGGCAAACTCTCTAGATACCAGTAATGTATATTGCTTTAAGGCTCGAAGTGCTGATAACTCAGACAAGTTTTTCCAGTCCCGCAAAATTCCAGCGAATGAAGTTTGTGTGTATGTATTTGGATTGTGACTACAACTGTATATAACAGCTGAGTTACAGACAATTTACTTTAAATGTTTTAAGTATTTGTTGGTGTTAAGAGGAAGATTATTACATATATATATAGACATAATCATATAATGATTTGTCACATCATAAAAAAGTTGTTAACTGCATTGACATAAAGAAGCAGGTCAGCACTGACATGACAAATTACATAATGTGAAGATTTTCTAAGAATATTTGAAGAAGCGTCTGAAGTATCTCAGTTCTGAAAATGTGTATACATTTGTACTTACATTACATGGGAAGAAACTACATCTAATAAAGGGGAAACTGATTTCACTGCAAGAAACACAAAAAGGTTTTTAGAGACATTTCTGCTGAAAGGAAATATGAGCCGTGCCATGAGAAAACCAACATAGTGGGTATGCGACCAGCATGGATCAAGACCAGCCTGCGCATCCGCGCAGTCTGGTCAGGCTCCATGCTGTTCGCTTTTAAACTATTAGCGAACAGCATGGAGTCTGACCAGACTGCGCAGATGCGCAGGCTGGTCTGGATCGATGCTGGTTGCATACCAACTATGTTGGTTTTCCCATGGCATGGCTCATATGTTCTTACAACCATGCTTTACACATGATATGTTTGAAATTTTACATGAGTTTTACAGGTATTTTAAAATAATTTCAAATCCCCATTGTAATATGAAGTTGGCTCCAGTTTAGTGATACTGGTTAGACTGACTACTTTTGCTTGCGAAATGGTTGTAAGGGGATAGAAGTTACTTAACCTTTAGCCTGCTGGTGGCAAGTGATTCTGCCTTTGCAACCAGTGCAGACCAAGATCAGCCTGCATGGGTCTGCACTAGTTGCTATTCAGTCAGTAAATTTTTAGTGAACACGTCTTTGAATAGGAAGTAATACTGCCGATACTGAATGACTGACCAGTCCATTTTAGAAATTTAGCAGGGTAAAGGTTAAAAACATTTTCTTAGGGAAATTATTTGCTAATATTGTGCAAGGTTTCTTTCATTCCAAATCTTTATGTCAGTATATCCCAAGTCTATACGATTCATAATGGTCATATATCATCCTGTCCTTTAAATATGTAAAGGATGCTAATGTCATGCTGTAATTTTACAGAAATTATCAAGATCCAGTGGTAAATCTTGTTTATCTACTTTGAAATTGAACATTTTGTGTGGTGTTCATGAGTGCTGAAAATTGTATATAATATGTCTAATAGCTTGATGTCCTGAAAGAAAACTTTGTACATGGCTTTAGCTGTCCTTTGCATGATAAACAAGGCATGGAAGTTTTCAGATGAAAAATAACTATTCATCTTTGATCGTTTGTTTTAGACATTTCAAATCAGTTACACAATTAGTCTTGCATTTGTAACGTGTACCAAGTATGAGGATTTTCATGAGTGGATGAAATTGACTGATGACCAGAAAAACTTCACTCTCTGTGTCTTACATTTTGTCAGGACTGCCAGTTGTATGATGCAGTTTGATATATATGGTGTGTGATGAAATATTGCTGTTTACTGAAGTCTCCCTTTCAGTTTATAGCCTTGTTGTTGATTTTCTGTTGCAGAACATTGCCAGATATATTCAGATCATATTTTCCACTGCTTATTTCTTTACTTGCAGTTGTAGTATAAACCCTGAATTTTACTATATATTAACTCTTATCTACCACACTGATCATGGCTTTATCAGAGTGGGTGGTTCCAGCACCTCTTAAGCTATTGATTTAAGCAGAATGAGTGGATAATTTTTTTACCAGGTTAAATAAACTCATGTTTTCAGAAAAAGATTCTTTTGTGCTCCAGTGTCACCCATGGCTTTAATTGTATAAATGCACTTATATATGGTAGAAATAACAATTTCAAAACTGAAATGTTACATTTCATCAATATTTATCCAGTCGTTCTGCATAAATTCCACCACTGTAACTACATAGGAGCCACCTGCTGTAATAAAACTGTGGCAAGTGTGCTACTAGTTGTTGTAAGCTATTCAATTCTATTAATTTAGTTGCGATAGGATCCAACTGTTGATGAAAAGAGCTTTTTGTTTTTTACATATGGCCAACATTTTTAACGAGCATACATCTATAACAGATTTTACTTGGACTCTTACACTCAAAGAGTATGATTAGCTGATATAAGTTTTTTTTACTAATACTTGATTTGAAGGCCCATGAGTTGCAGATGAAATGTAAATTCTGTCTTGCAAGCTGAAATCTACCAGTTTTTGATGGAAATTTTTACACGTGCCGAGTGTCACATTTTTTCCTCTACTGTCTGAAGTTTGTTTAGTGACTTGGCTTTAACAAAATATAATAATAAAAAAACTTTAAACTCCAATATAATGCTTCCTTTGTAATTTATTTTGCAGGGAGAAACTGGCATACATTACTACAGTCAACATGCAGGTCCCTGTGATACCTTCAGATGGCGGCCAATCTGAGGACAATAAAGTCCAGGAACTCCTTAAAGATGGCAGAGTGGGACATGAGGTGTGAGAGTAGTCAGGGGAGACCATCACTATATCTCATAACATGTTCAGGGGACACTACTCTTACTGAACTCCATACAGGAGAGTCAACTCACCATATGGCAAAGACTGTCTTCAATTAAATGCCTAAGAACCTCAGTAAGCTGAAGTTTGGAGCTATCAGTGGAAATCTCTTTTGAAGACAAACATGGCAGAAATATAGTATTATCAGCAAAGTAAAAAAAAAGTGGACTGGCCATGTGTATGGCAGTATCAGAAGAAATTGTACCAAAAAAAAACAACAGTTCAACAAAACATGCATATACTGTTTTGTAGAAGGTACACATGTATGGAGAACTTGTGTCAGTGTGAGCACAGGAAAAACAGTGACATGTTATAGTGAATTCAGTATCTATAACATACACCTGTCCAAATGCTCAGTTCTCGATAAAGTTCTTAAAAATATTTTGAAGTTAGAAAACTGTTGCATAGAAAATCTACTCCAGATTGTTCTTTTGTTGCTCGGAGGCCAGAGGATACAAAGCAGAGTTTGGAACCACTTGTGTAACTAGAGCCTCTGATTGGTTGGTTCTGGACTGGTGTGACAGTCAATGATATCACCCTGGAACAGATACAAGATACACATATTTTTTAGTTTATAGCCAAATTATTATATCAGTACAAATTTAAACTTAAAAGTGAACCTAGACATTATCCAGTTTGTCACTCAAAAAAGAGATGTTTATGGTAATGCAGTGGCATACAGTCCCGATGGCTACTACAAATCAATTATTTTAACTACTTTGATGTAAAGCAACAGAAACTATATATCACTATTAAAAGGTCTAAGATTTTTTACAAATCAAAATATCTCATTTTGTCTCAACTTTCAATGTAAGTTACTAAAATATAATATTTAGCCATACTGATAAGCACATACACAGATATACTTGCTTCATCAAACTTATAGTATTATTAGCAACTAAAATCATAGCTTCATACTACAAACACGTAAATAGGACATGATACCAGATCTAAAGTATTAAGGGCATTTAGTGCTCTATGATGTCCTAGACACACACCTGCTGAAAACACATCTGGTTTCGACTGACTGCCAATATATTTCAATTCAGTTTGGTCAAATGTATTGAAATGTATACTGTAGGCTTACTTATTTTAGCGGTGTATACTAATAACAACGCTTTTAGCCCTATCAAACGTGCGCTAATTCATGTCCGCGCATTAATTTGTTCAAGCATTTTCATGTACATTTTCATTGGATGATGTTTTCTTCGAACTTTTGCAAATAAATACTCTCGAGAGTTTGCACTAGTTACACTGCTTGCTAATATTTTAAGGTTCGTATGATATTCCTGTTTATTGTTCATATTATTATTTAAATATATGGTCATGCAAAATAAAATATTTAAGCTTGTAGTTTGTGTTTTTTCTCATTTGATCAAGTTGTTATCGATTTTCGTATCACCTTCGGGCATGTCCGTTGTTGCAGTCGCTCGTTTAAGGAAAGGTGTGAACGTTTGTATTAAGACAAAATGCATGTTGGACAAAGGGGATTCAATGATTAAAATGTGTGACAATCTCGTTTTATTTCAGCAATTATAACTAGTATACAGAATATAAAACACGCAGATTGTTATAATTAAATACAAGAAGACAATACAGTTACGTAGGCAATATTACACTTTATAAACTGTACGTAAACATAAAGCTACATCACAGAAAACTGTTGAAAGTATCATTGAAAAAATACAAGTATCATCACGGCACACTATCTTAAAGTCATTCTTGGTACATGTTTTAAAGTTTTTAGCCGACGGATTTTTTCGATTGCGTCCATTAGACCTGTAAGGCGCCACCCTGTCATGACTGATTCTTTTTTTCCCATTTCTGTGTGCATCAACCAGCCAGGCAGCATGGACAGGTTTTATTCTACTGATTTTTTTACTCAAATATTTACTAGTAGTAGCTAGTATTCACAATATATTCACTGACCAATTACCGCATTTTCGAAAGATTTACGGTATAACACTAATAAGTAAATAATTTAAAATAAATCGTACTTTCTTTAGCCCGCTAACAGTGAAAAATGTTGATTTCATAATCAGTATGATGTATAATAACAGCAGAAACACATTACATAAAAATTGCCGACGGTTTGGTTTATTTCTGAAAATCTTCGTGAATCTCCGTAAACCTCCGAGAGCCTCATCTCGGACAGCACTAAAATTAGAAATTAGCGGTCTCGCGAGAGCGCTAATTCACGTCCACGCATTAATTAGATATTTCACCAAAAATTGCGTTTGCGCTAAATTTTTGCCGCGCTAATAAATGTACGCCTACAGTACACATTTTCTTTCATTTAAAAATCAAGTGATCACTGTTCATGGTAGTAGTACAAAATACGGATATATAAACCCCACTATATACAGCTCTGAATTACATAGTATCCAGCAGTTACGATATTTCATAATGATCTCTTTAATTTATGCATACCTTAAAAGATAACCATTTTCACTTGTAGATAACTTTATTTCTGTGAAGTTACAAATGCTGAGTAACTGGAAACTTTTTAAGGAAAAATTAGTCAGGACATCTAAAGGCACCAAGTGTAAATATTGTAAAGTTATCAATATTTATGGAGAACTTAGATTCCATGGTCTAGTTAATCCACAACATTTAATCCCAGTGAACAAAATGAATTTTAAATTCAATTTATGTTCCAAAAATTTCCGAGAAATAGCCGTTTCAACCAAAACTACAAAATTTTGTGTCCTTGAAATAGTATGATTTGACTGTATGGAAATGTTCCAGCATTTTAGTCCTAAATCATTCCTGGACTACACATTTACCAAACATTTATAAAATTGTAAGTAAGTACATAAGGGTGATCTCATCAGATGGAAATGGTAAGAAAACTTTCAGTAGCACAAAAAATCTTTGTGTTTTACAAAATACATGCAATAGTCAGTCACATACATGGTCATATTTTTATAGTTTATCAAAATATGTCGCTAACCTGAAACAAATATCAAACACTAAACACAGTAGCATTTTAATTAATGCATCATATGTTTCACCAAATGTTATTCAAGGTAGTTAAGTTTTCAGATTATTTATTACTAACATTTGAGGGTAATATTTCAGTTAGTTTAGTTTTAGTTTAGATCTGCAAAAATAAAAATTGCTGTTTAAAAAAGTACTCCACATTTTAGGCCAGTATATGTATATGATTTTGTTTTGTTAAATGTAGCTTGGACTAGAAGATTTAAAACGCACAGAATTATTTACCTGTAACATGGTAAAAAATATCCTTTGAAAAGAACATTGTTTTACTTTTTTTCAAAACAAAAAAAAAAGTTTTTGAGCATGATATGCACACTGTATGGGTTTAGTTTTAATCTACAAATTTGCACAATAGTATATGTGCAAAGGTAAACGTTTTCCTGTTTTGCACAGCCTACAATGTTTAATACAAAACATGTTTAATTGTACTGACTTCGGTGGATTAGGTAAAATAATTATGGTAATTTGTGTTTGGTTCCCATTGTAAAGTGGTTAGTGCCACCTGTCGTGTTCCTCCTTTATGTGGGAAAGATATCATTTGACCAAAATTGTGTCAGCATAACTCAAAACCAACAAAAACAAAATTACAATATTTATTACAACAGTTATAAGATATGTTTTCTACCTTTGAGGGTTTTTTTTACATTTAGAAGGAGAAATAGAAAAGAAAAATAATCAGATTTACATTGAAGTCTATATTTTTTCAGATGTAAAACTAGTTTTGCTTCAACCTAGATAAGGCAGATTGCTATCATTAAATAAAAGTAGAGAGCAGAGTACATTTAATCAACTTTACTGTGATTTTAGATACAATGTATATATTGTAATGACATATACCAGCAGTTTATATGTTTTATCAGTAATAAAGAAGTTGCAGTTTTATATGTGTATGGGTTTGTGTAAGATTTCCTTCTTTATTTCAATAAATGTCTGAAGTTTCAGAATACGAGAGAGTGCAAGCTTTTCTCATAATCTCAGAATATGTTTTCTTTTAAATAACTGTACCGTAGAGTCCAAACTTAAGTACCGGAGAGTTCAAACTTAAGTACCGGAGAGTTCAAACTTAAGTACCGGAGAGTCCAAACTTAATGTTTAAAATGTGTAGGTTTACATGGCGCAAGCTATCAGATTCAAGTCTGCAGACAATTTTAGTAGGGTTGGCTTTTTTCTGTTACATCACATATAAACACATCATTTTTAATGTAATGCCAAGTAATGAATAATGCCACAGTTTTAGCCTTAAGATAATGCTAATTTAATGCCATTGTTACTAATGGTATGCTTAGTATTACTGCTGCATTACTTTAGAGAAAAAGACAAGTGTTTTTATATTAAGAAAACCTCTGTATACACCCTAAGTAGTTGAAATGTATAATGTCATTACAAGGATTTTGTTGAAAGGATAAACCTTTAAGTGATGTTGGATCTTAAACTAAAGTAAGTTACAGTTACCCAGTGTTGGTACATGTGATGCCATATTTGACATAATATAGTTAATGATGCTATGAAATAAGGAAGTTGAAATAATGCTAATGCATACCATTGTATGCTATTTTCTAATTTAATGCATTACTTTGGAAAACTGATAATGCTAATTTATGCATCATTTTGGAAAAAAAAGTAATGCTAATACTAATTTATGCATTGTTTTGGGAAAAACTGCTAATATTAATTTAATACATTACTTTGGGGAAAAGAGTAATACTAATTTAATGCCAAAGACCAACAATTTAATGCATTACTTTTATGTGTAATTGACCCCATTTCTTAATTTGTGCAGACATTTGTTGTTCTGTAAAGGGATTTACTACATGTACACATACACATGTAAAATGGCCACCACTAAAGCATATTCTACAAAGATTTCACATGGTATGGTTAGTCTTATGTCAGATGAAAAATGTAGTTTTTATAGTTCATTGCCAGTGATATTTGTTGAAGGGTTTGCTTTATTCACACTGGGGATGTGATGTGAATAATTTCTTTGCGGTGCATATATGTTTACACAATCTAGACCAAATCATGTGTACAATTCCTTTGTCATTGTTATTTTGGAGTGTTAAAGATATTATAATATATTTTACTATAAAGCTGGAAGTTTTACATTGTGATATTCATATTGTACGGCCAGTTGACCTGGTTTTCATGTTTTTATCACAGTTCTGTGCTTTTTATACAAAATTATGTGTCCTTCACATATTGCATAACATCAATTTTTAGTGACTCACTTGTGTATGTCATTTTAAAAAATACCAATGACGAAAACTTGTAAACCTTTTCATTATCGTAATTATTACAGTTTTGTTTTGATCTTTAATGGCTGTCTAAATTCAGGACTTTGCCAATTAAGACTATGCATGATTTTTATCTAGGTGTTTTGAAATTGTACAGAAAGTATCAAAAATTGCTGTTACATGATATGTGAATCAAAGATTAGAGACATGATCATTTTAATGTGTATATTTGATCTTGTATACTTGCAGTAAACCCAGCCAGTATGATTGGGACAGGTTTCTCTAATAATGGTTACTTTTTCTTACAAGTTAAGGTCAATTTCAACTCCTATAAGCCATATAGTTTTGAAAAACAACATTACCCCTTCATTGTGAACCAGTCTAGAAGAAAGATATTTATTTTTGTATGCAAAAACAACACTTTCAGAATTTCTTTGTGCAAGGACTTATCAGATATAATTGACATGGCACAAACCATTTGGTAAAAATTTGGAAAATTCAAGAAATAATTACATTGAAATCAAGGGGGAGTGGGCATCTTTGGTCTTCACTATATGAGTTGTGAGCATCACAGCTGATTTTGTTACAATAATTATTTGATTTTGTTATGGATATATATTTTGTTGTTGGGTTCTAGTTGTGCTATTATTTATTTATGCTTTTTTTGCAATGATGGTAGTTTAGTAGATACAAGGCTACGCAGAACCTTTTAAGATATCAGTCTCTTGCTTGTTGATTGGCTGCCTGTAATAAATACAAGGAATCTGATTGGCTACTTCACTGCCATACTTGGTTTCTGGCATTTTTACTGGTTATTTTTCTGTTTGAATTTGTAAAACTTGATTGGCTGCCTTTTTGACTTACTTGAAATCAGTTTCATGTATTTTGATTGGTTAATGTCAGGTCAGTTTATGAAATCTGATTGGCAGACTTTTTGACAGTCTTGAAAATCATTTGTTCTCACGTTAGAAAACTTTATACTTGTTCCATATGGCTATTTTTACAATATAACCCAATATGTGCACCATATAACATTTTTAATCTATTAAAGTAATATTTAGCTAGAGACTGGTATTTTAGATATGATTTTATTGTCTTGTAGTCTTTCTGCTTCATCTAGTTTTGTTTGAATTTTGACTACATATTTCTTAACTTATATATGAAAGAATTGAAACATTGCTTTATATATGTAATCTTACAATCGGAAACCTATGGTACTGGAAAGCATGGTAATGTTTCATAATGGTTACTTTCCAGAGTAGATATTTAACTTTACAAAGATATTACATGCCTGCTTGTGTAAGACAGGGTTCTACTAGCCTGTGGTACAGTGCAGAATGAGAAACTGAAGGTTTGCAGTGTATCTTGTCCTTACTGTTCCAGGTGTGGGGAAAATGCTGTTATTTACAGGCAGACGCGTGAGATCTTCTTTTTAGCTCACCTGAGCAATGCTCAGGTGAGTTTTTCTGATCGCTCGATGTCCGGCGTCCGGCGTCCGTCGTCTGTCGTCCGTCGTCTGTCAACATTTAGCTTGTGTATGCGATAGAGGCTGTATTTTTCAATTAATCTTCATGAATATTGGTCAGAATGATAACCTTGATGAAATCTAGGCCGAGTTCGAAAATGGGTCATCTCGGGTCAAAAACTAGGTCACTAGGTCAAATCAAAGAAAAACCTTGTGTATGCGATAGAGGCTGTATTTTTCATTTAATCTTCATGAATTTTGGTCAGAATGATAACTTTGATGAAATCTAGGCCGAGTTCGAAAATGGGTCATCTCGGGTCAAAAACTAGGTCACTAGGTCAAATCAAAGAAAAACCTTGTGTATGCGATAGAGGCGGTATTTTTCAATTAATCTTCATGAATATTGGTCAAAATGATAACCTTGATGAAATCTAAGCCGAGTTGGAAAATGGGTCATCTCGGGTCAAAAACTAGGTCACTAGGTCAAATCAAAGAAAAACCTTGTGTATGCGATAGAGGCTGTATTTTTCAATTCTTCTTCATGAATATTGGTCAGAATGATAACCTTGATGAAATCTAGGCCGAGTTTGAAAATGGGTCATCTCGGGTCAAAAACTAGGTCACTAGGTCAAATCAAAGAAAAACCTTGTGTATGCGATAGAGGCTGTATTTTTCAATTGATCTTCATGAATTTTGGTCAGAATGATTGCCTTGATGAAATCTAGGCCGAGTTCGAAAATGGGTCATCTCGGGTCAAAAACTAGGTCACTAGGTCAAATCAAAGAAAAACCTTGTGTATGCGATAGAGGCGGTATTTTTCAATTGATCTTCATGAATTTTGGTCAGAATGATTACCTTGATGAAATTTAGACCAAGTTCGAAAATAGGTCAGCTGGGGTCAAAAACTAGGTCACTAGGTCATATCACGTAAAAACCTTGTGTATGCGATAGAGGCTGTATTTTTCAATTGATCTTCATGAATTTTGGTCAGAATGATTACCTTGATGAAATTTAGACCAAGTTCAAAATAGGTCATCTGGGGTCAAAAACTAGGTCACTAGGTCAAATCAAAGAAAAACCTTGTGTATGCAGTAGAGGCTGTATTTTTCAACTGATCTTCATGAAATTTAGCCAGAATGATTACCTTGATAAAATCTAGGCCGTGTTCGAAAATGGGTCATCTCGGGTCAAAAACTAGGTCACTAGGTCAAATCGAAGAAAAACATTGTGTATGCAATAGAGGATGTATTTTTCAATTGATCTGTATGAAATTTGGTCAGAATGATTGTCTTGATGAAATCTAGGTCGATTTTGAATATGGGTTATCTGAGGTCAAAAACTAGGTCACTAGGTCAAATTAAAGAAAAATCTTGTGTATGCGATAGAGACTGTTTTTTTCAATTGATTTTTATGAAATTTGGTCAGGTTGATTGCCTTAATGAAATCTAGGTTGAATTTTGAATATGGGTCATCTGAGGTCAAAAACTAGGTCACTTGGTCAAATCAAAGAAAAAACTTCTGTATGTGATAGAGGCTGTATTTTTCAGTTGATCTTCATGAATTTTGGTCAGAATGATTGCCTTGATAAAATCTAGGTCGAGTTTGAACATGGGTCATCTAGGGTCAAAAACTAGGTCATATCTAAGAAAATGCTTGTTTTATCGCAAGAGACTAATTTTTTGGTCCAATCTTAATGAAAATTGGTCAGAATATTTGTTTCCTTGAAATCACTAGGTTAAACATGTTTTACACTGTTATGGAGTGTTTCTTAGGTGAGCGACCTAGGGCCATCTTGGCCCTCTTGTTTTTTGCCTATCAGGTTAAAAATAGATCAGTAAGGAAATCGGTTTGGGTATTTCCTGGATGACTAGTAGGATAATGTCACTTAAATTCATACCATTTTAGAAAAGGAAAGACAGTAATATCTATCCCTGGCAAGAATTAATAAGCTTATAATATATACCTGTTGGAGAGATTCAGTTAAATTATGCTCTGACAATTTTTTTTTATGGTACATCAGCAACTTTAGAAGCTGTTATTCATTTTAACAGATAGAAGACAAAGATATAGACTAAGTTTAATATATTTCTTCAAGAAGAATGCATGTACCTGATACTTCTTACCAATAGGCGACCAAGTAAATCTAAAATTTGAGAACTGGGAAATGCTACTTCATTTTGAGTCTATGTTTGGTGGAACTTTCTTTCTATCAAAATTTTTTAACAAAAAGTATGAATTTAGTGATGTTTATATTTGCAGTTGCTGCAAAAACTCTAATAATTTGTTTAGACAGTGTAATTATGTAATATAACAGTTGTATACTCTCATACCATCTGTTAATATACATTCATTTTTGCATATCATAGGAAGTCTATTGTGATGACAGTGTTTTTGTACAGAGTTATGAGTGATTTCTTTATTGTTCATGGAGAAGGTTTTTGTTATTGATAATGATGTGCATCTATGCAGCAGTTTTAAGTGGGTCTACAAGATTTGTCGAAAAGAAAACTTTGACTCAGATATATCTGTTACAGTGTCAGTATTGAGGGAGAAATGTTCCATGATCAGTGTCGGGTAAATGAGGTTTCATATTTTGTTACTGTATGGAGAGATAGGTTGTTATGCATGTTCAGATCAAGATTTTTTCTATAATTTGATAAAACCTAAGGGTATTATTATTAAATTCTGCAAATTGTAAAGGGTCATATACATGTACTTGAATTTTTTTGCTGGATTGGTTTGAAAAATTTGGACCTCATACAAGTTTTTGTGATGAAAGTCTAGAGAAAACACAATTTCTATGACACTTTTGCAAATAGAGTTGTATGTAGAGACAGATATTAGAAGACAAACAAAGCTGCTGTTAAAATGATAATGAACTGATCCATTTTAAAAAGAGAAAAAGAAACATCTTTTCTAAAATGGTGAATCACTTTATCATTAACCACAGTTTGATCAGCTAGATTCCTTGATATCTCTTTCAATATAAAAAGTACTTATCAAAGTATCTTGTTAAATTTGGATTTATTGTTAAGAGGCAATTTTGATTGGTAAATTTCAGCAGATTTTGACACCAGAATGTTTAAAGAAATCGATTTTAACTTTAAGTGAGAATGGTTTGTTATAAAACTTGTATCTTAGCAAGAAAGCAATATTTCCGTGAAAGCAATTTGTAAAATTATTTGAAATTGTTCTTTTGCCAGATTGTTGCAATGAGAAATTATATTTTTTACCAAAAGTCAACATTATTAAGGATATTTAAACAAAAACAAAAAAAAAAACAACAAAAAAAGAAACAAAAAAAAAACCCAAAAGATCCTACTACTGCCTCAGCATGTAGTTTATATCTGGTTCTTGCAGAATCATGAAAAGTGGTGTTACAGACTAGGTTGATGAAACATAAATGGTTACCTTTGAAACATCATTGTCACAGTGTTAGGTCGAATATATCAGGGGTTTTTATGTTACTTTTTTTAATTATTGAATAGTATTCTAAAAACCCTTGTATTTTTTTTTTCATTGTTGTATCTTACTGGACATTTGAAACGAAAGGTTCTTTTTAGAAAAGAAATGGCACCGTGTATTAGACAGTATGTAATTCCTGGCAATCTAGATAGACAATGCTTATATTTTAGAAACATAGTGATAACCATTAAGTTTAAATAGTTGTCCCATGTTGGCAATAGGGAATTCCTATGTGATAACATTTTCTAATACAATTCTTGCATTCTTGGACCAGAAGCTAATTCAAGCGCACGTCTTTTCCTAACAATCACAAATGGCGGAAATTGCGTGTGGAGAGTATGTTAGCAAATCATTTATTGATTGTTATTACATGTCTTCTTTCTTAAAATTTGTGAAGGTCAGTAATGTTATCTTTGTACAATTGTTTCATTTGTATGAATAATAGTGATACGGTAGTGCCATAGTACCGGTATATAAATCTTCTTTCTTCCAAAAAATATACTCTTTTTGAAAGGGGTGCCTTTTAGTACTTGATTTTATTTCAGTCAATGGCAGTTTTTGATTAAAACAATGAATGTGGTTAAAGATATTTTTCTTGAATTCTTTAAGTAAAGCTGATATATATATATAAAGGTGGATGACGTAAAGCAAATTTGAATGTTGCTGTTAAAAATAGCTTGTTTTTTTATGCCCCCAAAGGGAGGCATATAGTTTTTGAACCGTCTGTCCGTCTGTCAGTCTGTTGGTCTGTCAGTCTGTCCGCAATTTTCGTGTCCGGTCCATATCTTTGTCATCGATGGATGGATTTTCAAATAACTTGGCATGAATGTGTTCCACAGTAAGACGACGTGTCGCGCGCAAGACCCAGGTCCGTAGCTCAAAGGTCAAGGTCACACTTAGACATTAAAGGAGAGTGCATTGATGGGCGTGTCCGGTCCATATCTTTGTCATCGATGGATGGATTTTCAAATAACTTGGCATGAATGTGTACCACAGTAAGACGACGTGTCGCGCGCAAGACCCAGGTCCGTAGCTCAAAGGTCAAGGTCACACTTAGACATTAAAGGATAGTGCATTGATGGGCGTGTCCGGTCCATATCTTTGTCATCGATGGATGGATTTTCAAATAACTTGGCATGAATGTGTACCACAGTAAGACGACGTGTCGCGCGCAAGACCCAGGTCCGTAGCTCAAAGGTCAAGGTCACACTTAGACATTAAAGGATAGTGCATTGATGGGCGTGTCCGGTCCATATCTTTGTCATCGATGGATGGATTTTCAAATAACTTGGCATGAATGTGTACCACAGTAAGACGACGTGTCGCACGCAAGACCCAGGTCCGTAGCTCAAAGGTCAAGGTCACACTTAGACGTTAAAGGTCATTTTTCATGATAGTGCATTGATGGGCGTGTCCGGTCCATATCTTTGTCATTCATGCATGGATTTTAAAATAACTACGCATGAATGTGTGGCACAGTAAGACGACGTGTCGCGCGCAAGACCCAGCTCCGTAGGTCAAAGGTCCTAAACTCTAACATCGGCCATAATTACTCATTCAAAGTGCCATCGGGGGCATATGTCATCCTATGGAGACAGCTCTTGTTTGTATCAAAAAATGTCTTTTAAATTGTTTCCTTGTCATTTTTAGCTCACCTGTCACAAAGTGACAAGGTGAGCTTTTGTGATCCCGCAGTGTCCGTCGTCCGTGCGTCCGTCCGTAAACTTTTTGCTTGTGACCACTCTAGAGGTCACATTTTTCATGGGATCTTTATGAAAATTGGTCAGAATGTTCATCTTGATGATATCTAGGTCAAGTTCGAAACTGGGTCACGTGCGGTCAAAAACTAGGTCAGTAGGTCTAAAAATAGAAAAACATTGTGACCACTCTAGAGGTCACATTTTTCATGGGATCTTCATGAAAGTTGGTCAGAATGTTCATCTTGATGATATCTAGGTCAAGTTCGAAACTGGGTCACGTGCGGTCAAAAACTAGGTCAGTAGGTCTAAAAATAGAAAAACCTTGTGACCACTCTAGAGGTCACATTTTTCATGGGATCTTTATGAAAGTTGGTCAGAATGTTTATCTTGATGATATCTAGGTCAAGTTCGAAACTGGGTCACGTGCCTTCAAAAACTAGGTCAGTAGGTCTAAAAATAGAAAAACCTTGTGACCTCTCTAGAGGCCATATATTTCAAAAGATCTTCATGAAAATTGGTCAGAACGTTCACCTTGATGATATCTAGGCCAAGTTCAAAACTGGGTCATGTGCCGTCAAAAACTAGGTCAGTAGGTCAAATAATAGAAAAACCTTGTGACCTCTCTAAAGGCCATATTTTTCATGGGATCTGTATGAAAGTTGGTCTGAATGTTCATCTTGATGATATCTAGGTCAAGTTCGAAACTGGGTCACGTGCTGTCAAAAACTAGGTCAGTAGGTCTAAAAATAGAAAAACCTTGTGACCTCTCTAGAGGCCATATATTTCATGACATCTTCATGAAAATTGGTCAGAACGTTCACCTTGTTGATATCTAGGTCAAGTTCGAAAGTGGGTCACGTGCCGTCAAAAACTAGGTCAGTAGGTCAAATAATAGAAAAACCATGTGACCACTCTAGAGGCCATATTTTTCATGGGATCTGTATGAAAGTTAATCTGAATGTTCATCTTGATGATATCTAGATCAAGTTCGAAAGTGGGTCACGTGCCGTCAAAAACTAGGTCAGTAGGTCAGATAATAGAAAAACCTTGTGACCTCTCTAAAGGCCATATTTTTCATTGGATCTGTATGAAAATTGGTCTGAATGTTCATCTTGATAATATCTAGGTCAAGTTCGAAACAGGGTCATGTGTGGCCAAAAACTAGGTCAGTAGGTCTAAAACTAGAAAAACCTTGTGACCTCTCTAGAGGCCATACTTATGAATGGATCTCCATAAAAATTGGTCAGAATGTTCACCTTGATGTTATCTAGTTCAAGTTTGAAACTGGGTCACGTGCCATAAAAACTAGGTCAGTAGGTCAAATAATAATAAAACCTTGTGACCTCTCTAGAGGCCATACTTTAAATGGGATCTGTATGAAAGTTGGTCTGAATGTTCATCTTGATGATATCTAGCAAGTCAAGTTTGAAACTGAATCAACTGCGGTCAAAAACTAGGTCAGTAGGTCTAAAATTATTAAAATCTTTTGACCTCTCTAGAGGCCATATTTTTCAATGGATCATCATGAAAATTGATCTGAATGTTCACCTTGATGATATCTAGGTCAGTTTCGAAACTGGGTCATGTGCGGTCAAAAACTAGGCCAGTAGGTATAAAAATAGAAAAACCTTGTGACCTCTCTAGAGGCCATATTTTTAATGAGATCTTCATGAAAATTAGTGAGAATGTTCACCTTGATGATATCTAGGTAAAGTTCAAAACAGGGTCACGTACCTTCGAAAACTAGGTCAATAGGTGAAATAATAGAAAAACCTAGAGACCATATTTTTCAATGGATCTTCATGAAAATTGGTCAGAATTATTATCTTGATAGTATCTAGGTCAAGCTCAAAACTGGGTCACATGAGCTCAAAAACTAGGTCACTATGTCAAATAATAGAAAAAACGATGTCATACTCAAAACTGGGTCATGTGGGAAGAGGTGAGCGATTCAGGACCATCATGGTCCTCTTGTTTGTTGGTGTGTGGGGGGGGGGGCGTGTCTAAGAAGACAGTCTAAGAAGCAAGTTGTTTTTAAGGTGTACATGTCTTACTAGTATTTGGATTTCTGTCAATGTAATGTGACATTCTTATATATTAAAGAAATTGTTTGAAATGGTTTTAGGTTTTAGTCAACTGTTAATTTTTGTACCAGTATGATTTTAAGGACCTGTACTTCTCCACTGGAATACTTGAAACATCAGTACATGATTTGTTATGTTTTTGGACACTTTTCTTTTGTAAGAGACAAATTGATTGGCTTATTTTTTCTTATATTTGAATAGAATCATCTGAAGTAGCTTACTTTTAAAGGAAATTGGTACATTTATACTTAAACATTATTTTGTGAATGCATCTTGATACTATAAAACTCAATGCAAGAAGATGTTACAAAAGGGGCCTTCTTTCTACTTGGAAAAACTACAGACATGGAAAAATCTCTGACCTGATTGATCAATGCCAACTCGTTAAGATAATTTGGGTTATCAGTAGTGTAATGTTTTACTCTTTGAGGATTTAATTTCCACATTATTGAACATAAATGAACGTAATATTTACATTTTGTATCGGACTTGCGTAAATGACTTATATTTAATTACATTATGTAGAAGAAGTATATATTTAGATCAGCTGTCTTTTTTAAACATACCTGTCCTAGAAAAGGGCAATTGTTGTGTTGCTTGTGTACTTTCAAGCAAGTGAGAGATTTTGCCATGATGTTTTGCACATTGTTAATTTGTGTGAAAAAGGATTCTTATATATGCAAATATTTTGTGTTGACGTATGGATTGAATGACCCTAGATGGGAATTGTTGTAATAAATATAAAATGTATACATTTCTATTTTGCATAAAAATTAAAAAAAAGAAAATATTGTAAACCAGATTTTATCATCTTTACACAACAAAAACAACGATTTGGCTTTCTCATACCACTGTAAAAAAATTTAGGGAGGCTATATCAGTGTACCCCCACTCCCACTGGGGGAGACCTGTCCATCTGTCACACTTCATGTCTGATCAATTGGAAAACCATTTCTGATAAATAACTTTTGAACCACTTGACCCGGAATGTTGAAACTTCATAGGGTAATTGGACATGCATGCAGAGTAGATGACCCCTATTGTTTCTTGTGGCCACTTGAACAATGGTCAAGGTCACAGGGACCAGAACACGGAAAAAAAGAAAAATATTTAACCCAGAACCTGCAAACTTCATAGGATGATAGGATTTACTGCTATTGTTTTGGGGATTACTCTATCAAAATCTGTCAAGGTCACAGGGGCCAGTATATGGAAAATCAGTTTCAATTCATAACTTGAGAACCACTTGACCCAGAATGTTGAAACTTCATGGAATGATTCAACATGCTGAGTAGATTGTCCCTATTGTATTTCAGTCATTAATCCAACGGTCATTGTCTCTTGACTTTCGCTCCTGTCCCCTATTCACTTCTTGCCTATTAATACTATGCTTTGAGAGACACATTGTGCTTTTCTACAATAACTGCAGAATGCTTGGTCTCACTTTGGACAGACTTTACAGTATAACTCTCAGTGTTGTTTTGTGGATATGTAGGCCAGGGTCACAATGACCAAGACTGAAAACATTTTGACCTACAGTTTTTGAACTGCATAGGGTGGTTGTCTATGGTCAGTGAATGAATCACCTCTAGTGTTTTGAGGTCAGTAGGTCAGGTCAAAGATCAAGGTCACATTATACTCGAGACTGAAAATAAGAGATTTAAAGTCAAACTGCCGAGGGCGATTGTCTTTTCTCATTAGATGAACCCTCTTGTTTTGGGGTCCGTAGGTCAAAGATCAATGTCCCAAGACCTCAAAACTGTTTCTGTTCAATATAGGTTGCTTTGACCTACAATCAAATGGCACAGGATGATTGCCTGTGGTTAATAGATGAGCCCATTATTTTAGGAGTCAGTAGGTCAAAGATCAAGGTCACAGTGACTTCGAAACGGAAAATTGCTTCTGCTCTATACCTTAAGAATACTTTGACTTACAACCGTCAAACTTCATAGGATGATTGTCTATGATAAGTAAATGTACCTTTATGATTTGAAGGTCGCTAGGTCAAAGACCAAGGTCATGGTGACCTCGAGAATGAAACAGTTTGAGAACTCTTGGGCCTACTAACTTTAAGCTTTATAGTATGGTTGTCTGTAGTCAGGAGATTAACACTATTGTTTTAGGTTCAGTATACGAGAGATGTTCGGAAAGTTTCGGGACAAGTGCCATGACATTCTTATTATGTTTTTTTTTTGCCCTGTCCGTCACACTTTCATTTCCGGTCTATAGCTGGAGAACCGTTTGACGTAGAACCTTTAAACTTCATAGTGTGGCAGAGCTTATGGAGTAGACGACCCCTATTGTTTTGAGGATCACTCCATCAAAAGTCAAGGTCACAGGGGCCTGAACATGGAAAACCATTTCTGATCAATAACTTGAGAAACACTTGACCCAGAATGTTGAAACTTCATAAGGTGAATGGACATACAAAGAAGATGACCCCTATTGATGTTGGGGTCACTCTGTTAAAAGGTCAAGATCACAGGGGCCTGAACATGGAAAACCATTTCCGATCAATAACTTGAGAACCACTTGACCCAGAATGTTGAAACTTCATAAGATGATTGGGCATGCAGAGTAGATGACCCATATTGATTTTGGGGTCACTCCATCAAAGGTCAAGGTCACAGTGGCCAGAACATGTTAGTCCATTTCTGGTCAGTAACTTGAGAACCATTTGACCTTTCAAACTTCATAGGGTGATTGGACTTACAGAGTAGATGACACCTATTGTATTTAGGGTCACTCCATCAAAGGTCAAGAAAAGGAATTTATATAAGCTATTATCTTGTTCTCCAATCCATGTATTTGACCTGTAAACTTTTGTTGTACATGTTGTGTGTATGTTGATTCAAAATAAATATTGTTTAAACTAAAGGTCAAGGTCACAGGGACCATCTGCCTGTATTTACACTTAATTTTTGTTCAATAACTGGATAATCATTTGACATAGAACCTTCAAACTTCATAGGGTGATAGGGCTTACAGAGTAGATGACCGCTATTAGTTTTGATGTTACTAGATCAAACGTTAAGGTCACAGGGCCCTGAACATGGAAAACAATTTCTGGTCAGTATCTCGAGAACCATTTGGCCCAGAATGTTGAAACTTCATAGGATGATTGGACAAGTAGAGTAGATGACCCCTAACGGTTCGTTCTTGATGGTGGAGCTTGTCGACAAATTCTATCTTCACCATGACATCGCAACATCCCATACTTCTGTCGTAACCAAGACAACACTAGCTGGGCTAGATGTTAAAACTAAACCACATCCCCCGTACTCTCTAGACCTAGCATCATTATGACGTTTGGCTTTTTCCCACCATCAAGGACGAATTGAGAGGCTCACGTTTCGACGACGTCGAAGACCTACCAATGGTTGTTCGGGAGTGTATTTGGAGAATACCAACAGAAAACTTCAACAGCTGCTTTAAATCTTTGGTTCACAGACACGAGAAGTGTGTGAAGTACTCTAGGGGAAAATTTTGAGAAAATCTGACATGTGTATTGTGTCCGACATTACGGCATAGACTTTCTGCAATTATTTACACATTTAGTTGCCCCGCTCACGTTTACCTAACGTTGCTATGGTAATAATAATTAGCGTGTTATTTTTAATTTTGTAAATTTGCTTCTGAGAATGAGTAAAAGGTAAATGGAGCTATGTTTGTTTAAAGAATTGTGTAAAGTATTTAAAAATAAGAATGTAACGGTACTTGTCCCGAAACTTTCCAAACACCCCTCGTATCAAAGTTTTTACATGTTAGCCCACTAAATATGACATTGTGGTCCTATAGCACAAAATATGGAACGCCGATTTATATGAAGAGTCCTTCTAGAAACAGCAAACGATGAGTTATTTATGGTGCGGCGTTTGTTTCTTATAGTAATGCTGTAAGTTGCAATGGTGGATGGGTATTGTGCTTGTTGTTTTAATCATAAAAAAGTGGTAGACCAATTTTGGTCAAAACTGCTTCTGATATCACATTCACTACATGAGTATTAGATAGTAAAAGAAATGGAACAGGAGCTGTTGTTTCACATTTATTTACAAGTAAACACGTATTGCACAAGAAAGTTACTCCACCAAAGTCATTTTAAGAGTATCTCTTATATAACGCACTGTCATTCTGATGGCAACATACGTAGTGCAGCCCGACCAGAAACCTGAAACATATTCATCGGTCATTTGCAAGTAAAATAAACAGAAAATTACTGCGGATATCAGATAGGGTGTAAATGTTCATACAAATATACAACTTGTACTCGTCAAAATAAAGAAATCTTACATTTAATTCGGAGCATGCTCTTACAACCATCATTTTCTAGCTCAAGGGCTTGATTGACTGGATTAATAAATTTTTGTAAATATCCCATTCAAGGCATTCTTGCTTCAAAAATAAGTTAAAGGGAAAGGCAACGTTGTTCTCATGTTAATTTCGTAAGCAAACATTTAAAGAAGTGAAAGAATTTTCAAAATCGGAATAAAAATGAGAAAGTTATGAGCATTTAAATATTTGGAAAATTGAGGCCCATTTTGTTTTCATGGCAAAAAAAACCAAAATGGCGCTTCTTTAAATTTTGAAACATTTTGAACTGTATTTATTATTTCAGTAAAAAATTTATTACTTTTTCCAGTAAATAAAAAAAATTATCATGTTTTACACCTACACTAAAAAAGTATGAAAATTATTATTTAAAAAGGTCATTTGCTAAATAAAGTTTCAGCAGTGTGTAAATGACGTATAACACACTAAAATGGCGCCTCCATGACACCTTTCCTTAAATTTCAAACTGCCATACTTTTTCAATAGGGGTCCGTTTTTAAAAATTCTTTTGGGTTTAAAAAAAAGGGCTTGAAATGGCTTTTCAATTTTAAAATTAATTATTTTCACCCTTTCCCTCCCCTTAAAAAATATATAAATTTTTTTCCTTAACATTTAACCCCATCATATTACATACATGTAAAAAGAAAAAAACACGTAAACAACATGTACGCCAAAAAACGTACCCAAAAAGCACCAAACACACCACGGTCCAAAAGTTTTTCCCTTGGGCCCGGGAAAAAAAAAAACCCTCCAATCACTGCCCCACCAGAAAAACACCATCCATCACTTTACCATTCTTTTGCTCTTAATCACATTTTTCCACAGGAACTGCCAAAAACATAATTTACAGTTTTGACATTTTAAAATTTTTATTGCAGTACTTCAAGTTTCCTAAAAACCGGATCATGTGCACATGAGTAAGTTGACCGATTATTTTGTTTTTAAATGTCCTCAGTTTTTGTTTCGGGGTTTACTTTCCAAAAACCTTAGCTATCTTTATGGGTTCTTACCCCTCGCTAATTACTCAAAAAACCCCCACACCACCGATTAAATTTTTAATTTTCCCACCGTAATTTTCTCTCACCCGGCTCTTAAAGTCGGTGTATTAAAAAAGTCGAATTAGCTATGTACAATTATTATTAAAAAACCGATTTATATTTCTACATTTGTTGTGAAGGCAGTTTTTGGTTTCCAAACCCCATTACACGTAGACAGTAAGAAATTTATATCGTCGAGTAAGATCTCAGGCATAAATAATCATTTTCTGGCTTCACGTTAATTACCGGGATTTTAAATTTTTTTTAAAAACGGGATGTCCCAAAATTTTAGAAAGCAGTTTTTATAAAAAATTTTTGATTTAGGGTAGTCGAAAAAGCACCCCCCTGGGTGGACGGGGGAACTTTTCCACGGGCTCACGGGGGCCCAAAAACCACTTAAAAGTCCCCAATTCTTTAAATAAATCACCAGTAGTATATCAACTTAACCCGGGAAAGTCCGGGTTACTAGCCGTTTATTGTCGAGCCCATAAACCCCCGCACCACTGATTAGCTCAAAATCCTACACTAAAGTTATAGATCGTCAGTAGGTGTGTTAACCATAATATATCAGAGCTAGGGACATCGAGGGTATTTTTCTCTGCACATATCGTTGAGGCCGGTAGGCCGAGACAGATATGTGAAGAGAAAAATAACGAGATGTACCCCTAGCTCTGATATATCCTGGTAACACACGAGCACTACATATTATAACTGTTTTATCGCATAGTTTATCATTAAAAATTTATATATCATTTTCATTTAAAATTTGTTTATTATTATTTTTACTATTTTGATTCCCTTTCTGCGCCTCGCTGACTGAAACACTAAAACTTCTGTTTAAGAAAATGTGTTCCCCAGATAAAAGTACCCAACAAATTTCTGCATTGGTTTTAAATCGTTGCATTTCATTGGCCAGACATATTGTAAAACTTGTTGTTTTGTTTGTAAAAAAAAAAATCAAAGAAAAAGAAACATTTGAGAAATCTCAGAATTTCATATATTTCATGTATTTCTGAATTTGGCAATAACTATCAAGTTTTTGAAATATTCTAGTTTATTTATTCTTTTACTTTATAAATGTATGTGTTTGTGACAATTCTCTCTCTGTGAACTGTAAATTGGAGCTAAAATCATCTTTTCTTTGAAAGGAAAAAATTATACTCCCTTGATAGGGCCTCAATAGAGAAAAAGTGTTCCGATATATATTGGAACAGTTTTACTGTGCTGATATATATTGGAACACTTTTTTTCTTATGAAACTCCATAGAGATCTCCGTGTTGATATATATCGCAACAGTTTTGTAAGATATCAGCACAGTTTTGTAGTAATAATGTGTGTTACTATGTATAACATGCTGCAAAGATCAAAGGAAAATTGCCGCACTATGCGATAATTACACGTATGAAATCTCAGTATTTTTAATAAGAAACGTCATAATATCTACTTTGCAGACTTTAGGATAGTTACCTATATCAATCCTTTTCAAATTCCTTTCGAAATATGTTCCTTTATTTAACACATATTCATATTGTAGCCATATTTAGTTGCTTCAATGTTCATCTGGGATGAAATAATCAGATAATATTTTTTCTTTATCATTGAATTATATCTTACTTTAAAGAAGCTAGCTCATGAGTTCACATATATCTTCATGTTTAAAAAAGCACCCGCATACAATTTCCATATAATAGTGTATTACCATTGTATGCGGAAAAGGAACATGATGCCATTTTTTGTAGTTTTGTAGCCGATACAATAACAATATTAAATAAATTACTTAAAACACATTATACATAATAAGTATAAGTACATGTACCATACATGTTTATCGACACAACTGCCGTGTCTATAACCCGAACTTATTTTGTTCCTGCTGAACATTTCAACACCACTCCAAAGACAGGGCTCTTAAACAAGAGGACACTTACAAAGTCTATGGTTTTGTAGTATTTTAATGAACTCTAAAAACGCACCAAAAAAGGACTGTCATGAAAATAATTCAAACGTGATATCAAAATGTTTCGCAATTTGATTCATGTTGTATTTCTGATAGGGTTGCTTTAATCCCCGGTCAAAGTTGAAAATATTTTATCAAATGGTACACAAGTATCACAAAGATAAATACAATGCTTAAGGTGTAGGCAAACACGCTGTAATTTGACTCAACAAGACTCGAGCTGGTGTGACTCGTTTGAGATCTTCCGTATTTTGTGACGAAAAAGAAAGTCCGAGTTTTATATATTATTATATATATGGCACTACATGAGTAATGATGACTGGATTTATTTATTTATATATTTGGGTTTTACGGCGCACCAACACAGTATAGGTTACATGGCGCCAAACAGGACTACAAATTTTGGTTTCACATCTCATTTACATCAAAATAAAAACATGAGGTATGGGATCAACATTTGCATACCTGCTGGAATCACAGAGTTACAGCAAAACCAAGTGTCAATACCCTATTAGTCGCCTCTTACGATCATGCAAGGGTAAGGCAGTGGTTCCAATTCTTTTCATACACAGATCGTCCCAGAACCACATGGGGCAATGTTGGTGATTTGCAGATAAAGGAGTATTGCACGTGAAAGTCAATTCGTTTTAGCCATTTAAAGTGCATTTCTCATTTAACAAGCAGCCATTCAGGAAGAGCAGCTGAGACAATGAGCATGTCTTATCGATATATATACACTTTTAACTTTAATTTATATACAATGTAATTTGACCTAAACCCAAATTCCAAATTTTGTATAGAATCTACAAACGAATAAACTTTGTTACAAGGCAGACAAGTCATGACAAATACACGTCTTCTTTATCCCGCCAGACCATACATCGGGGAATAAAAAACCCTCAATATCCTTTTAAATTCAATTTATGCGTTTAAAAATAGTAAATAAAAATCGTAGTATGAATACAATAATATAATGACATTTACTCGATTTTGTTGAATTACGTAATACTATAGTTATTACTATTATTATTTTCTAACATATTTTTCAAAATCTGTGAGGAATTCTAAAAATTTACTATTAGTAATATGAAAGACATTGCCAGGATATCGAGGGGCATGATATATTCAACTAAGAAATGAAATATTTATGCGAATCGTGTTTAATTTGCCGATCCTATTTTGTCGTTCATTTCACATGAACTCCGAAAAAAAATAATTCGATTCTTACATTTACATTATAATTATGTCCTTTCCATTTGTAAACAAGGTAATGTAATACATTGCACACATTTTGTTGCATTTAACATTGAAATAAGTGTCCCGGCCGTTCTGTACACATGACGGAACAACTGCGACGTCATCTAAAGAACGTTTTCGACGTCGTCAAAAACAGCGGCCCATTATCACTAAACAGCCTCTTCGTGACGTTGGCGCTTGTCCTTTTTATTGTTGATAAATTTCAGTTGAAATATTTGAAATTTATTTTAAATTAGAAGCAGAGTACCCCTATAATAATCTGCTGTATGGTGATCTTGGTATTTTACCACTTTCAAGACGTATTAAAGGTAGAGTGTTAACTTTTTGGAGCAAGATAATAAACTCCAAGGAAGATAAATTTGTAATATTTTGTTCAGAACTTGTCTCTCACTGTCTCAGAGGCAAAACAAGAAATTTAACTGGTTATGTTATGTAAGGAATAGTTTGGATTCTCTTGGTATATTTAATTATTGGTTAGATCAGAAAATTCATTCTCAGAACTCCTTCAAAAATGTTGTTAACACCAGAATTAAGGATCAGTTTATATAGAATTGGAAGTTTTCTGTTAATAACTCAAGCAAATGTTTAAATTATAGAATGTATAAACACAAATTTGTATGTGAAAAACATTTCAAGTCTTTACATTTTGACTTTGTAAATTTAGATGCATGAATCATCTGTTGCCAATAGAAAAAGGTAGATTTGATAACATTGCAAGAGAACAAAGAACTTGTTATCTGTGTAACAGTAACATATTAGGAGATGAATTCCACTATCTTTTTAATTGCAAATACTTCATTGTTTATTGAAAGAAATATGTAGATGAATACTACTATAAATATCCAAATGCTCTCAAATTTTCGAACCTTAGGAACAGCGACAATAAGAACTGGCTGTCTTCTGTAAGAAACTTATGTCGTTTTTTTTTAGATAAATTGTTAGTTCTCATCCTCCACAGTATCAGTTTTGTCATGTTTTACATGCCATTCTGATTTTGTTACTATGACTTGTTATTGTTATAATTGTTGTCAGATGCCCTTATATGGGCCGTGACTTGATTAATAAACTGTAAACTGTTTTCCTGTTCATCAATACGAACGTCAGAATTCTCCATGGAAAAGGATATAGATATATAAAGGATACACTGTTTTATGTAAAAAAAATCTAAATGAAAAAAGTACGTGTGGCAGCGGAAAAAAACTTGAAACATTCCTTTAAAACTGTCATGAAGTAGGAGTACGACCCTTAAAGATGGAATTACGGGTTATTTGCATACTTTACAGGACTTAAAGTCAAACACATACAACGGACCAACATATGTAGCTGACGAGGTGGCTGCTTGTTTCCCTGACAGCAGAGATAAAATAAAGATTATTGACATTGCATGTGGAACTGGTTTTGTTGGAGAAAAGGTAAAGCTGCTACCTAATCATTTGCTGATATATTACACACTATATACTTAGTGCAAGGGTCTGTTGTGTAGGAGAATGTGTGTGTGTGTGTGTGTGTGTGTGTGTGTGTGTGTGTGTGTGTGTGTGTGTGTGTGTGTGTGTGTGTGTGTGTGTGTGTGTGTGTGTGTGTGTGTGTGTGTGTGTGTGTGTGTGTGTGTGTGTGTGTGTGTGTGTGTGTGTGTGTGTGTGTGTGTGTGTGTGTGTGTGTGTGTGTGTGTGTGTGTGTGTGTGTGTGTGTGTGTGTGTGTGTGTGTGTGTTCAGGTTTAACGTCTTTTTCAACAATGTGTAGGAAAATAACAAAGCATGACCGCATATATTATTTATTGAAATATTGTCGTATTCCACATTAATGATGACCAAAATGAATGAACAGACAAAATTTCCCTTGTTCAATTTTATAATTTATCTATTATAATTGTTTCGTAACTAAATAGTCTTTAAATATTAAAAGGGACTTGTCCGCTTTATGTTTACATCAAACTCCTGCTATAACAAACAAATTTTTCTCGTCTAAAAAGTTTGTCATAACCGGAGTTTATTGTATTTCTAATGAAATATCATACATAACAAATAAGTAGTCTTTAAATTAGGTTTTGTCTACCATGTCCATATTGAGCGTAGATGGATAGGGAGGACTTAACATTTTCCAGTGTCTCCGCCTTTAATAAAACGTGACATATCTGTCCAAATATGTTTATAGTTTAGTGACGTCCTATGCAGGGTGTTAGGCTGACAATCTTTTTTCTAACAGTGATCAAAAATTAATCAAATCTTTGTTTTGAATTCATGCAAACAACTGTTTAAAACAACCCTTTCAAAACTAGCAAAACCGTATCGACAAAATCTTCATTTCAGCTCGCAGTTTATGGCTTTACAAATATTGATGGCCTTGACCCTTCTGCTGGAATGCTGTCACAATGCAAGGACAAAGGCCTCTACAAAAATGTGTACAAAGAATTCTGTGGTGATTAGACCCTACCAATTACTGATGGTACGTTTCTCCCTTTCCTATCTGCTATACCTTCTAAGTTACATTCCACTTGACTAAATATTTCTCCAGGTCACTCAAATAGTTTATCCTTTGAGCCTTTATAGCCGTAGAGTTTTGATAAACCTCTTGGCCTTATCACAGTTAAAAAAACGTTTTCAGTTGGAGTTAGAAAATTTATTATCTCTTCATAAGACATCACAGATTATTTCACCAATATGCATAACTTAATGACGGTATAGATGTTTCATTTATGTTTCATTACAGATGTATACGACTGTTTAGTTGTGTCTGGGGGGATGGGCGAGGGACAGATACCCTGTTCTGGTATACACGAGATGATACGTATTGTAAAACCAGGTAATTGTAGCCATGCAAAAACAGACACAGTAATTTCTTATTGAAAGCATGTTTTCCTAATGACAACTCTTTGTAAAAAAATAATCAAACTGTTATTTGTTACTAGCAAAGTATATTCGAATTGCAAGATGGAAGTTTTTTAAGCGATGACACTGAGTCTGTACTGAGCGGAATGACTAACTGAGGAATAAAATATAACACTTTCTTCTTTCATCGTTTCATAATTACACAGATTGATTAACTAAACAATTTGATATCAATATATTTTGGGTTTTGAATGTATAGCAAATAATATACTTATGCTACTTTACAAAAACATCAACAAAAAACGTAATGAAAAAAACCGTTTCATGAGAATAAGTAATAGTGTTGGTATGTTACAAACGTACATTCTCAGCTAGTGCACATATACACAAGGCATTGAGTTTCCAGATAGACAGACAGACGGGTTTAGTTTTTGATTTTAACAATAATTGTTACATGCATTCTTTGGGTATAACTGCACACAACATAATATGTATGTATTTATATATTGTCTTTTGAATACAAATTATAATATAGCCAAAACAGTTGATAGTTAATGGTACTTTGTGATACCTGGCTGCTATCTAACAATAGTCATCTGGAAGTTTCTGTGGAACGAACCAATGTTTCTCTTGCTTGTAGCTTAACAATAATAGTATATTTTTGCAGATTATGTTATGACCTTAACCACTCGGCCACGAAGCCCCCCCCCCCCCCCCCCCCCCCCCCCCCCCCCCCCCCCCCCCCCCCCCCCCCCCCCCACCCCCCAAAAAAGGAAAAAAAGAATTGCGTTTGTTTCAAATCTTGTATATCTTATAGCGTAAGAAATTTTATAGAGGTGCTAATGGAATATTTTGATATTGTCAGTTAAATGGGATTAAATTTATGATTAGTTATTAACCCTTACCCTGCTATATTTCTAAAATGGACTCGTCCATCATCATTTTGAGCAGTTCCACTTATTATTCAACTTAAAAGAAGGGATGTTTACTGAAAATTTACTGACTGCATGAATAGCGAACAGTGCAGACCATAAAAGCCTGCACATCTTGCACCATGATCAGCCTGCACGGGTGTGCAGGCTGATCTTGGTCTGCACTGGTCGCAAAGGCAGAATCACTTGCCGCCAGCAGGCTAAAGCTTAACTATAATAATGTGACATTTTTCAGACGGTTAGTGTAGTGAGAAAAGTGGGGGGATGCATGGACTGACAGGGGTGGGTGGGTCAAAAAACTTTGAGCATCTTTGGTTCATACATGAAGCAATGACGAACAGCTGTTTTCGTTTGGTTAGGTATTTATCCGTTTTAAGTTCGTATTTATCCAGCACTGTTTCCTATATCAGTCAGTAATTATCCGCAAATCAAAAACCACCTCATAATCAATACAGTTTTCATTTTTAAGCTATAACAAGAGCTGTCCGTAAGACAGCCAAGCTCGACTATTCGAAATATTGTCACAGAAGCAGGAAATTATTACCCAAAATGTTAAATATCAAAAGAGTTTAAGTTCGAAAGGGGACATAATTTGACCAAAATTACATATCAAGTTATGGGACTTGATGCTATCAACTAGTTTTATAACCCCGAAGAAAAATGTTAGGTTTAAATTCAATTTTCTGCATTAGTTTTGGAGATAGTAACTTGCATGTAAACTTTAACCAGAATTTTCTAAGTCCCAAAAGGGGGCATAATTTGTTCAAATACATGTTAAGAGTTATGGAACTTGACCTAGTGAGGCTGGTAATTGACCTAGAAAAGGAATAAATAAGATTCAAAGCTATATGCCTTTTGGTAATTAGCTGTATGTACTTGCACGCAAAACTTTAACCAGAATTTTCTAAGTCCAAAGGGGGCATAATTTGCCCAAAATACATTTTCAGAGTTTATGGGACTTGATTCTTATCAACTAGTTTTATAACCCGAAGACACATTTTGAAGTTTCATTTAATATCTATATTAGTTTTGGAGATAGTAACTTGCATGTAAAACTTTAACCAGGATTTTATAAGTCCAAAAGGGGGCATTAATTTGCCCAAAATACATGTCAGAGTTATGGGACTTGTCCCCGTGAGGTAGGTAATTGATCTAGAAAAAGAAAAAATAAGTTTCAAATCTATATGCCTTTTAGTAATTGCTGTATGTACTTGCACGCAAAACTTTAACCAGAATTTTCTAAGTCCAAAAGGGGGCATAATTTGGCCAAAATGAAGGTCAGAGTTATGGGACTTGGTGCTATCAACTAGTTTTATAACCCCGAAGACACATGTAAAGTTTCAATTCAATATCTGCATTAGTTTTGGAGATAGCAACTTGCATGTAAAACTTTAACCAGGATTTTCTAAGTCCAAAAGGGGGCATAATTTGCTCAAAATACATGTCAGAGTTATGGGACTTGACCCAGTGAGGTAGGTAATTGATCTAGAAAAAGAAAAAATAAGTTTCAAATCTATATGCCTTTTAGTAATAGCTGTATGTACTTGCACGCAAAACTTTAACCAGAATTTTCTAAGTCCAAAAGGGGGCATAATTTGGCCAAAATGAAGGTCAGAGTTATGGGACTTGGTGCTATCAAATAGTTTTATAACCCCAAAGACACATGTGAAGTTTCAATTCAATATCTGCATTAGTTTTGGAGATAGTAACTTGCATGTAAAACTTTAACCAAAATTTTCTAAGTCCAAAAGGGGGCATAATTTGCTCAAAATACATGTTAGAGTTATGGAACTTGACCCAGTGAGGTTGGTAATTGTCCTAGAAAAAGAATAAATAAGTTTCAAAGCTATATGCCTTTAAATGATAGCTGTATGTACTTGCATGCAAAAACTTAACCAAGGTGTGACGCCGACGCCGACGCCGACGCCGACGCCAGGGTGAGTAGAATAGCTAGACTATTCTTCGAATAGTCGAGCTAAAAATGAATTTAAAACTTTGATACTGTTACACATTGTCATAGAGATGTTTACTGAACTAATACAGTTGATAAGTAAGGTATTACTGCATTTTCTGTTACGAAAATGGTTGGTAACAAAAAAAAATGTTCATTTTGAAGACTTTTTGGGTACATTTAATGAATTCCAGCGACATAAAGTGATTTGTCGAACAAAATATTTAGTAACCAATACATGATATTATGGCTATTAAAAGTTTTACGCTTGCATTGCACACAAACGTAAAAACATGTAAAAAGACTAGAAAACTACATACGTGGTCTTTCCGTCAGCCATGTTGGCACTGAGTCACTGAGTCAGGGTCGTTGAACAGAGTCAAGAGTATCCGGGTACATAGTGTGCTAAAGGCATTTTTTCAAGAAGGGATAAAACTCACATCAGTCTCCACATGGCGACAGAGCAAAGGCCTCGCTTGAATCAGCAGGGCTGAAGGATTAAATGTAAGCGACCTTAGAAATCTCAGCAGCGGAAACACCACCACTTTCATAAACAGTTTATTATGGAACGCCGGGACTGTCTGATGTGATCAACTGTAGTTTTATTATGTTAACATACAGTATTGACTTGTTTGAAGCTGTGTTGTCTTGTTAATTTACTGTACTGTCTTATCTACTGAACATACTATCTTGTCAAACGGACATGCCATTATGTTTACATACAGTAATAACTTATTGAAAGCTGTGTTATTTTGTCTATTTGCTATAATGACATGTTCTTTGACAAGATACTATGGTCAGTAGACAGGACAGTATAGCAAACGGACTTTAAACAAGTTAATACTGTATGTAAACATAATGGCATGTCTGTTTGACAGGATAATATGGTCAGTAGACAAGACAGTACAGCAAATGGACAAAACGCAACTAGACAAGACAGTATAGCGAACTGATTCGCTTTTGTGCACTTTTGGCAGACCGTAAAATTGACTTTCTTTGACTTCAAAAGTTTTTAGATACTGATATTCTTTTTGACGTAAACAGTTAATGTGTTTGTCTAACAGTTTATTGTAATTGATATGATTACTTTTTGCGCCAGATCCAGACCCCAAGGTCACACTTGTGGTCAAATGTTAACAGGGTCTGTTTTGTGTCCGGTCCATGGCTTGTGACGTTGCATGGTAACTCTGTTACAAATTCTTGTCTTATTTTTGTAGACTTACAAATTTTTATAGAATTACTTCCCTTAAATTTATTGTGACTATAAATAACTATTTGGTAACTTTTTTATTAATGGCCATAGAGAAAACTGAGACCACTTTTCTGTGGTACAACATGGATGATATCCTAAATGTTTTATAGGTGTATCTTGACATGTCTAGCTGTATCTGGTAAGAGTTTTTTGTGGCCGAGAAACATTTTTGTTGGTCTTAAAATTTCTTTTGAATTACTTCCCTTTGTTTTTGTGTGTGGATGATCGTTTCTGATAACTTTTGACTGTCACTGTCCTGAGGGATGTCCATAAGACAGCACGCTCCACTATTTGGCGATTTGATAGTAAAATGAATTTATGTCTCAATAAGAGAACTCTACTTTAAAAGGAAGATACACAAAGATATAAAAAGACCCTACTACTCAGAGGGGTTAAAGGTCAAGTATAAAAGGGGTACTGATGATAATGGTAAAGATATATTTTGAGTTTAAAGTCATTATCAACTAGAGATGCTTTTGAGAAAAGCGCATGTCTCCCACAACTGCCCCTATGAAAAATGTTAGTTTCTCTAGATGTTTTAGACGAGTGGATCAAATTAGATGGTCTGGATGAGTGGATCCAATCAAAAGTGCCTGGGCGGATTTGGCTAGTTATCGGACTTGGGTAAGGTATTATGGCCAAACACATTTTGTTCAAGTTTGGTGATGATCGGATGAGAAATGTTCGACTTAGAGAGTGGACAAGAGTAAACAGAAGGATTTTTTCGGTAATTCAAGGGCCGTAACTCTAAAATGCCTGGACAGATTTGGCTAGTTATCAAACTTGGCCGAGGTCTCATGGTCAAACACATTTTGTTTAAGTTTGGTGAAGATCGGACGAGAAATGTTCGACTTAGAGTGCGGACAAGAGTAAAAAGGCCGATTTTCGATAATTCAAGGGCCGTAACTCCAAAATGCCTGAACCGATTTGGCTAGTTATCGAATTTGGCCGAGGTCTCATGGTCAAACACATTTTGTTCAAGTTTGGTGAAGATCGGATGAGAAATGTTTGATTAAGAGTGCGGACATGAGTAAAAAGGTCAATTTTTCGATAATTCAAGGGCCGTAACTCCAAAATGCCTAGACCAATTTGGCTGGTTATCGAACTTGGCCGAGGTCTCATGGTCAAACACATTTTGTTCAAGTTTGGTGAAGATCGGATGAGAAATGTTCGACTTAGAGTGCGGACAAGAGTAAAAAGGCCGATTTTCGATAATTCAAGGGCCGTGACTCCAAAATGCCTGGACCGATTTGGCTAGTTATCAAACTTGGCCGAGGTCTTATGGTCAAACACATTTTGTTCAAGTTTGGTGAAGATCAAATGAGAAATGTTTGATTAAGAGTGCGGACACGAGTTAAAAGGCCAATTTTTCGATAATTCAAGGGCCGTAACTCCAAAATGCCTGGACCGATTTGGCTAGTTATCGAACTTGGCCGAGGTCTCATGGTCAAACACACTTTATTTAAGTTTGGTGAAGATTGGGTGAGAAATATTTGAATTAGAGTGCGGACAAGAGTAAAAAGACCGATTTTTGGTAATTCAAGGGCCATAACTCTAAGACGCCTGGACCGATTTGGCTAGTTATCAAACTTGGCCGAGGTCTTATGGTCAAACACATTTTGTTCAAGTTTGGTGAAAATCGGATGAGAAATGTTCGACTTAGAGCGCGGAGAAGCTTTGTGACAGACAGACACACAGACAGACTGGAGTAAATTAAAATGTCTCCCACACCACTGTGTGGTGGGAGACATAAATATAGTACCGAAGTTATTTCTAAAGAAGAGGGTCATGATGACCCTGGATCGCTCACCTGAGTAATATGAGCTACATGTTTCAAATGTTAAAATATTAAGAAAGTCAGTAGGTCACATTAATGGTCATACGATCGGTGTGCAAAACTGTACATGTCATCCAAATTTCAAGGCTGTATCTTAAAAAAAAACAAGAAAGTAGGTCAGCAGGTCAAGGTCACAGTCAAGTGAAAACATATTACTTAGGGTCATCAGGTAATTATTATTAAACAGTCTTGGAAATAGGATCAGAAATTTTTTTAAGTATTTTTCTATACAACTCATATAATAATTAAGTGACCCTGGGGCGGGTCCTCTTTTAACCCATCGGGCATAATTTGAACAATTATGGTAGAGGACTACCAGGCAATGCATCATACCAAATATCAAAAGCCTAGGTTGTGCGGTTTCAGACATGAAGATTTTTATAGTTTTTTCCTATATAACCTATATAAAACATGGGACTCCCAGGGCAGGGCCTCTTTTCACCCCAGGGGTACAATTGAAAAATTTTGGTTGAGGACCATAAGACAATGCAACAAACCAAATATCAAAAGTCTAAGTCTTGTGGTTTCAGACAAGAAGATTTTTAAACTTTTTTCCCTATATGTCTATGTAAAACTTGGGACCCCCAGGGCGGGGCCATATTTGACCCTAGGGGGATAATTTGAACAATCTTGGTAGAGGACCACTAGATGATGCTACATACCAAATATCAAAGCCCTAGGCCATGTAGTTTTGTACAAGAAGATTTTCAAAGTTTTCCCTATACAAGTCTATATAAACTATGTGACCCCAGGGGCGGGGCCATATTTGTCCCTAGGGGGATAATTTGTACAATCTTGGTAGAGGACCACTAGATGATGCTACACACCAGATATCAAAGCACTAGGCCCTGTGGTTTTGGACAAGAAGATTTCTAAAGTTTTTCCTTTCGGTTGCAATGGCAACCAGAGTTCTGCATGGAATTCAATTTTTTGAACAATTTTGAAAGTGGGGCACCCAAGGATCATTTCTGTGAAGTTTGGTGTAATTCTGCCCAGTGGTTTTCAAGGAGATTTTTTTAGAAAATGTTGACAGACACACTACACACGATGGACATTGACCAGTCACAAAAGCTCACCATGAGCCTTTGGCTCAAGCAAGCTTAAAATGAAGGCTAAAAATGAAGTTTATCAAAACAAGAAGGCCAAGATGGCCCTAGGTCGCTCACCTAAGAAACACTCCATAACAGTGTAAAACATGTTTGACCTAGTGATTTCATGGAAACAAATATTCTGACCAATTTTCATTAAGATTGGACCAAAAAATTGGTCTCTTACGATAAAACAAGCATTTTCTTAGATATGACCTAGTTTTTGACCCTAGATGACCCATGTTCAAACTCGACCTAGATTTTATCAAGGCAATCATTCTGACCAAAATTCATGAAGATCAACTGAAAAATACAGCTTCTATCACATACAGAAGTTTTTTCTTTGATTTGACCAAGTGACCTAGTTTTTGACCTCAGATGACCCATATTCAAATTCGACATAGATTTCATTAAGGCAATCAACCTGACCAAATTTCATAAATATCAACTGAAAAAAAACAGTCTCTATCGCATACACAAGATTTTTCTTTAATTTGACCTAGTGACCTAGTTTTTGACCTCAGATTACCCATATTCAAAACCGACCTAGTTTTCATCAAGGCAATCACTCTGACCAAATTTCATGAAGATCAATTGAAAAATACATCCTCTATTGCATACACAATGTTTTTCTTCGATTTGACCTAGTGACCTAGTTTTTGACCCCAGATGACCCATTTTCAAAATCAGCCTAGATTTTATCAAGGTAATCATTCTGGCTAAATTTCATGAAGATCAGTTGAAAAATACAGCCTCTATTGCATACACAAGGTTTTTCTTTGATTTGACCTAGTGACCTAGTTTTTGACCCCAGATGACCGGTTTTCCAACTTGGTCTAAATTTCATCAAGGCAATCATTCTGACCAAAATTCATGAAGATCAATTGAAAAATACAGCCTCTATCGCATACACAAGGTTTTTACGTGATATGACCTAGTGACCTAGTTTTTGACCCCAGATGACCCATTTTCGAACTAGGCCTAGATTTCATCAAGTTTATCATTCTGACCAAAATTCATGAAGATCAATTGAAAAATACAGCCTCTATCGCATACACAAGGTTTTTCTTTGATTTGACCTAGTGACCTAGTTTTTGACCCGAGATGACCCATTTTCAAACTTGGCCTAGATTTCATCAAGGCAATCATTCTGACCAAAATTCATGAAGATCAATTGAAAAATACAGCCTCTATCGCATACACAAGGTTTTTCTTTGATTTGACCTAGTGACCTAGTTTTTGACCCGAGATGACCCATTTTCGAACTCGGCCTAGATTTCATCAAGGTTATCATTCTGACCAATATTCATGAAGAAGAATTGAAAAATACAGCCTCTATCGCATACACAAGGTTTTTCTTTGATTTGACCTAGTGACCTAGTTTTTGACCCGAGATGGCCCATTTTCGAACTCGGCTTAGATTTCATCAAGGTTATCATTCTGACCAATATTCATGAAGATTAATTGAAAAATACCACCTCTATCGCATACACAAGGTTTTTCTTTGATTTGACCTAGTGACCTAGTTTTTGACCCGAGATGACCCATTTTCGAACTCGGCCTAGATTTCATCAAAGTTATCATTCTGACCAATATTCATGAAGATTAAATAAAAAAATACAGCCTCTATCGCATACACAAGGTTTTTCTTTGATTTGACCTAGTGACCTAGTTTTTGACCCGAGATGACCATTTTCGAACTCGGCCTAGATTTCATCAAGGTTATCATTCTGACCAATATTCATGAAGATTAATTGAAAAATACAGCCTCTATCGCATACACAAGCTAAATGTTGACAGACGACGGACGACAGACGACGGACGCCGGACGCCGGACATCGAGCGATCAGAAAAACTCACCTGAGCATTGCTCAGGTGAGCTAAAAATTAGTATGAAAAGGGCTTAATTTGGTCAAGGATACAAATCAGAGTTATAGGGTTGCTACCACACATGCATTATGCCTGTCTTATCGAACTTTCTTTTGAACTAGAATGTGTCTGTATGACACAGGGTGTGCCCCCCACTGGTACATCTGTCACAAATAAGGGGCAATAATTCAAATGTTTGCAGTCTTAATGGGGTATAGCCTCAACAAACATTTTATGCAACGGATTCATTATTCTAGGCCCTCTACTTTTTGAGCTATGAGCATCACAAACAAAAAATCCACTATTCTGGCAATTTCAAGGGCCATTACTCTGTAATAAGAGCTAAAATTCTCAAGAAGAATGCCAAGTGTGCAAGGTCACATCACAATAAAGACTCCAGCAAGGTTTCATGAATTTACATCTAATACTTTTTGAGCTAGGCACATAATTAGGTGAAAAAATGCATTTTTTTACTATTTCAGTGTGCAAGTTTATATCATGATAAAGCCTTATGCATGTTTTCAACCATTCATATTAAATACTTTTTGAGCTAGGTGCCTCACAAGGTGAAAATGTACATTTTTGGCTATTTCAGGGGCCATAACTCTAAAAATAGGGGAGCGGTCCCAAATGAAAAATAGGAGGTGCGCAAGTTCCTATCTTAAGACTCATGCAAGGTTTCATGAATCTATATTAAATACTTTTTGAGCTAGGCGTGTCACAAGGTGAAAATGAGCATTTTTGACTATTTCAGGGGCCATAACTCTAGAAATTGGGTGCGGAGCCAGATAAAAAACAGGAGGTGCGCAAGTTCATATCATGATTAAGACTCCTGCAAGGTTTCATGAATCTATATCAAATACTTTTTGAGTTAGGCATGTCACAAGTTGAAAATGTGCATTTTTGACTATTTCAGGGGCCATAACTCTGAAAATAGGGGTGGAGCCAGATGAAAAATAGGAGGTGCACAAGTTCATATCATGATTAAGACTCACGCAAGGTTTCATGAATCTATATCATATACTTTTTGAGCTAGGTGTGTCACAAGGTAAAAATGTGCATTTTTGACTATTTCAGGGGCCATAACTCAGAAAATAGGGTGCAGGGCCAGACGAAAAATAGGAGGTGTGCAAGTTCATATCATGATTAAGACTCATGCAAGGTTTCATCAATTTATATCAAATACTTTTCGAGCTAGGCGCGTCACGAACTTCGGACGGACGGATGCACGGACAAGACCAAATCTATATGCCCCCACCATTCAAGGGGGTGAGGGGGGCACAAAAACAAGAAAACAAAATTTTTGCCTTGGGGAAATGTGTTTCATTCAATATAACGTATCTTACACTGTATCTGGGTGTTTATTTCTGGTACAAAATCTAAGGCCTGTTTCGGTCCACTGGTGACTAATTCAGATATTGACTGTTGAAAACATTGTTCCATCAAATAAAACTGGAGGTCGTGGGTTCGATCCCCGGCCGCGTCATACCAAAGATGTAACAAGAGCTGTCACAGGAGACAGCGTGCTCGACTATTTCGATTCTGGATAGTGAAACTGGGCACATCTGAGGAAACTAGAGCTGTCACTGGAGTGTTTAATGACTCCAATTGTGGATGAAGATATTGCGCAATAGCCTGAGTGTATGTAAAAAATATCAACTTAATGTAATAAGAGAGGTAAATATAAAATGTATGAAAACACTATATAAGTATATCCTAAGCAAAAAGGGCATAATTCATTAAATATTGGTGCCAGAGTTATGCAGCTTGTGTCATATAGGGTGGGTGATGATGTTGAACAACTATTTTAAGTTTGAATCAAATCCATTCAGTAATAACAGAGACAGAGTGAAAGTGCATCAAAACTTTAACCTAAAATTCTAAGTAAAAAGGGGGAATAATTAATGAAAAATTGGTGCCAGAGTTATGCACCTTGTGTCATATGGTGTGGGTGATGATGTTGAACAACTATTTTAAGTCTGAATCAAATCCATTCAGTAATAACAGAGACAGAGTGAAAGTGCATTAAAACTTTAACCTAAAATTCTAAGTACAAGGGAAATAATTCATGAAAAATTGGTGCCAGAGTTATGCACCTTGTGTCATATGATAAGGGTAATGATGTTGAACAATTGTTTAAGTTTGAATCAGATCCATTCAGTAATAACAGAAATAGAGTGAAAGTGCATAAAACTTTAACCTGAAATTCTAAGTAAGAAGGGGGAATAATTAATGCAAAATTGGTGCCAGAGTTATGCACCTTGTGTCATATGGTGTGGGTAATGATGTTGAACAACTATTTTAAGTTTGAATCAAATCCATTCAGTAATAACAGAGGTAGAGTGGAAGTGCATAAAACTTTAACCTGAAATTCTAAGTAAAAAGGGGAAATAATTCACGAAAAAATGGTGCCAGAGTTATGCACCTTGTGTCATATGATGTGGGTGATGATGTTGAACAACTAGTTTAAGTTTGAATCAAATCCATTCAGTAATAACAGAGATAGAGTGAAAGTGCATCAAATCTTTAACCTGAAAATCTAAGTGAAAAGGGGTGACAATTCATGAAATATTGGTGCCAGAGTTATGGCCCTTATGTCAGACGATGTGGATGATGATGAGGAATAAGTATTTCAAGTTTGAATCAAATCCCTCAAGTAATTACAGAGATAATTTGAAAAAAGACAGTGTAAAAAAAACTTTAACCAAGGTGGGGACGCAGACGCCGGGGCGAGTAGGATAGCTCTCCTTATACTTCGTATAGTAAAGCTAAAAAATGGAACTAGTAGCTTCCTCGCTTGGTGCTCAGCATTAAGAGGATAGTGCTAGGACTGGTCAGCCCGGTGTCAGTATAATGTGACTGGGTGGGGTATCATGCCACATGTCTACGGCATGATATTCAAGTGAGGCAGCACTATGAAGCTGGGCATTGTGCTCACTGCTACAAGTAGACACTGTCGTTTATATGACTGAAAAATGTTGAAAAAGACATTAAACTCGAACACACACATCAAACAAGAGGGTCATGATGACCCTTGATCGCTCACCTGAGTAATATGAGCTACATGTTTCAAATGTCAAATTGATGATAAAATATTAAGGAAGACAGTAGGTCACATTCATGGTCAATGAAATCCAGTTTTACGATTTGTGTGTGTGCAAAACTGTGTATGTCATCAAAATTTCAAGACTGATTCTTAAACAAAAACTGTCCGTAAGACAGCCAAGCTCGACTATTCGAAATATTGTCACAGAAGCAGGAAATTATTACCCAAAATGTTAAATATCAAAAGAATTTTAAGTTCGAAAGGGGACATAATTTGACCAAAATACATGTCAGAGTTATGGGATTTGATTCTATCAACTAGTTTTATAACCCAAAGACACAAGTGAAGTTTCAATTCAATATCTGCATTAGTTTTGGAGATAGTAACTTGCATTTAAACTTTAACCAGGATTTTCTAAGTCCAAAAGGGGGCAAAATTTGCCCAAAATACATGTCAGAGTTATGGGACTCGACCCAGTGAGGTAGGTATTTGATCTAGAAAAAGATAAAATAAGTTTCAAGTCTATATGCCTTTTAGTAATAGATGTATGTACTTGCACGCAAAACTTTAACCAGAATTTTCTAAGTACAAAAGGGGGCATAATTTGGCCAAAATGAAGGTCAAAGTTATGGGACTTGATGCTATCAACTAGTTTTATAACCCCAAAGACACAGGTGAAGTTTCAATTCAATATCTGCATTAGTTTTGGAGATACATGTAGTAACTTGCATGTAAAACTTTAACCAGAATTTTCTAAGTCCAAAAGGGGGCATAATTTGCTCAAAATACATGTTAGAGTTATGGAACTTGACCCAGTGAGGTTGGTAATTGACCTAGAAAAAGAATAAATAAGTTTCAAAAACTTAACCATGGTGTGACGCCGACGCCGATGCCTGGGTGAGTAGAATAGCTAGACTATTCTTCGAACAGTCATGCTAAAAACAAGAAAGTAGGTCAGTAGGTCAAGGTCACAGTCAAGTGACATATTACTTGGGGTCATCAGGTAATTATAATTAAACAGTCTTGGAAATAGGATCAGATGATTTTTTAAAGTATTTTCCCTATATAACTTGCATAATAACTAAGTGAACCCAGGGTGGGGCCTCTTAACCCCAGGGACATAATTTGAACAATTTTGGTAGAGAACTTCTAGACAATGCATCATACTAAATATCAAAAGCCTAGGTCACATGGTTTCAGACAAGATTTTTAAAGCTTTTTCCTATAGAAGTCTATATAAATCTTGGGACCCCCAGGGCAAGGCCTCTTTTCACCCAACGGGTACAATTTGAACAGTTTTGGTTATCAAAGCCCTAGGCCCTGTGGTTTTTGACAAGAAGATTTTTAAAGTTTTTCCATTCGGTTGTAATGGCAACCAGAGTTCTGCATGGAATTCAATTCTTTGAACAATTTTGAAAGGGGGCCATCCAAGGATCATTCCTGTGAAGTTTGGTGTAATTCTGCCCAGTGGTTTTCAAGAAGATTTTTTTAGAAATTGTTTACGCACGATTGACTACGCACGACGGACATCAAATGGTCACATTAGCTCACCTTGTCACTTTGTGACAGGTGAGCTCAAAACAAGAGCACCACCTTGCGGGTGCCGACGCTCAACTGATTTTTTTGTATAATAGAAAAATTGTCCTACCCATGATTTTCTAAGTCCAAAAAGGGCCATAATTCTTGCAAAAAGCAGGATGGAGTTATGTTTCTTGATGTACTGAGTCAGCTTATGATGGTGAACAACTGTTGCAAGTTTCAAAGCAATACCTTTGATAGTTTAGGAGAAAATTTACCTAAACATAAAACTTAACCAATAAATCTGATATTTTCTATGTTCAAAAGGGGCCATAATTCTTGCAAAAAGCAGGATGGAGTTATGTTTCTTGCTGTACAGGGTCTGCTTATGATGGTGAACAACTGTTGCAAGTTTCAAAGCAATACCTTTGATAGTTTAGGAGAAAAGTTTACTGCTTATTCTTTGAATAGTCGAGTTAAAACGTTCAGTAGACGGAGCATATTGTACAGTATGAATGCCCAGAGCATACATGTGAGAGGTTTTTTGGTCTCTTGTGGGAAAATTATGCAATAACCAATCCAAAATGATCAAAACGGTTGGTCCAGTTTGTTTCTTTAGATAACTGTTTCAACAAAATGATATAAATACACTGGAACAATGAGTTAAACTTTATTATTTGACATTATCAATCAAAACACAATCATATCATTCACATTTTAGTGTACCTACTGTCATTTTTAAACATTTTAATATCTAACCTTATAGATTTTTACTAGTAAGTATAACTATCTTTCTTTCACAGTCATCTAAACTTTGATGTCACATTCAATGAGTTTTCACTACCACCTTTGACCATTACTTGAATGTTACTGTATAGAAGACATAGTAACAATGCTCTGGGTTCGTGTTACTGTGTGGTAGACTCAAATTTTTTTTCGATTTAACGTTGCACTGACACAGGATAGGTCATATGGCGACTTTCCAACTTTAATGGTGGAGGAAGACCTTCCATAAGCCAGCTGGATGGCTTCCTCACATGAAGAATTCAACGCCCTGAGTGAGGCTCGAATCCACATCGATGAGGGGCAAGTGATTTGAAGTCAGCGACCTTATAACCACTCGGCCACGGAGGCATCCGGTAGACTCAATAGTTATTTAAGTATTAATTTCCTTGTCAGCATTACTGTGTGGTAGACTCAGTAGCAATGTTCTGGGTTAGCGTTATTACATGGTAGATTTTCCTGATGGTAGCCTCAGCTCTTTAAATTCCAGCCAGGTAAGATAAAGCGATTTCATCTGATCAGAAAACTGTATCCTACTACTTAGTTGATAATCAGTTACTCCCTGTGAAGCAGATCCAAGTTAACTTCTTAGCTAAGATGCAACTGAAATAATGCAAAAATATTAATCAGTAAGAGAAACAACAACTCTTAGCTCGACAGTGAATAATACATATGTATTGGGCACTAGAGCTATCACTGGAATAAGCAATGCAACACCCCAAAATACTTTTTACCTGAAGAAACACATTTCAAATGTAAATTTCTATACCAACAAGAAGATTTCAAACTGGAGCTATCACTAAAGGAATTCTAAACACTCAGACACAGCTGAAATCATTACATTTGACCATCAAATGAGACCTTCACCTAGTAACCTGGATTATGGCTCAAGCCTTTGCCGGTCATCTGGATGATGCTAACATTTGATGCTACTTTTATGAAGTTTATTCTAGTGGTCTGAAAATACTGTTTGGACACAAGTTTAAGATATATGATTTTTTTTGAGTTCTGTGACCTTGACCTTGGAACTAGTTAACTTTTGTTGTGTGCTCTGCAAGACATCTTGATGAGGCAAGTAACTGATGCTACTTCTATGAAAATCTTCCCAACAGTTTAGAAGATATGGAGCAGACATGAAGTTAAGCTACTTGACCTTTTACCTTAAACTGTGACCTTAATCTTTGACATAGTGAAATGGGTTATGCACTCTGCACCATGTCTTGATGAGGTAAAAAACTGAAGTAAGTTTTGTGAAAATCTTTCAAGCAGTTAGGAAGATATGGAGCTAACATGAATTACAGACGGAGGGCCATGGAAAACTATTTTGCATTAGGGTGTAGTGGGGAAATGTGGGAATGTGTGGGGGATGGGGGGATTAGTATGATGGGATCCCAAAAACAGTTTCTAGACCTAGCTAAAGGAATAAAGAAGAAAATTATTTGCTTCTGGGTGAATGGAGGGTTGGAAGTGGGTAGGTGGCAGATTGTTCGAGGATTTGTTTGTTTGTTTTGGGTTTAAGGCCGTTTTTCAACATTATATAATGTACCTGTGGGCATTTAACCTAACCAGTGTTCCTGGATTCTGTACCAGTACAAACCTATTCTCTGCAAGTAACTACCAACTTCCCTATATGAATCAGATGTGAAGGACAAATGATCTCAGACGCCATGTTTTTATCAACTTGTCACAAAACAAGGGCCTTGCCCGAGGACCAAACTGACAAACCCTGTGATTCATAGATCTGCACTTTCCCTACTGAGCTAAGCGGGTGGGCTGATTTTCTGAGGTGCAGACACATCTATACCTGCATTTCCATATATAAAACCATTTAGCTTCACAGCAGAAACTAGCAAACTTTATTTATTTTATTTAAGATAGTGTGTTTTATTAGTTTGTTTTGGGTTTAACACCATTTTCAACAGTATTTCAGTTATATAATGGCAGGCAGTTAATTTAAACCTAGATTCTGTACCAGTATAAACCTTTTCTCCGCAAGTAACTGCCAACTTCCCCACATATATCAAAGGTGGAGGATGAATTCAGCTTTCATTCCTCCTTTGTGAAGAGTAATAAATGAGACATAAGCTTGCTTAGAGTTGTTCACAGTCTAAACATGAAGCTGAATCCACATGAATAACTTTAGCTCTTGGGACAGTTTTGTCAGTGAGGTAAAACAGGTAATTTTCTGCTTAACTCACCTGCATCAATGGATACTTTGTCCTTCAGTTGGATTGATATGATGTGCTGAATCGTTGTATTATATTGGCTCATAATCATCTGCACATAGATCTCTTGTACAGACCTGTTATTAAATACTATAAAATTACAAGTTTTCACAAAAGATATACCATCTCTATTTTACCAACTGTTTTACATGTTTTAAAGTATGTTATTTCATGTTCAGCTTTGTAATATTTCCTGTACTTCTACCTTCATTCTCAAAAAGAATAACAAAACACAGCTTCTTGATTAACACCTAAAATTTGACATTAATATGCATGAAGATGGGCTGCATACACCTTAAAACTATTAAATAGGAATTAGCAATTACAAGAAGTTATTTTTTACAATCTGATTGTGCTGTCAGCTGATCTCTCGGTGTATCACATGGAATTCAACATCTTTTGTGTCAAATTGTGATCTTCATTTTCACTGTTGGGTCTCTTTACAAATGCACAAATGCGAGTATGTTATTTCATCTTTATGAAATTTGACACATGTCAGAGTTACAAATAGTGCTAGATTTGTTGAAACAAGTGCTTCAAACAGGAATTATTCAGAATAACACATGCTTTTTTTGAAGTATTTCTGTGTAGTTAGCGACTATATATACTAAAGCTTGTTTGAAAGCTTATTTGAGCCACGCCATGAGAAAACCAAAATAGAGCATGGATCCAGCCTGCACATCCACACAGTCTGGTCAGAATCTATGCTGTTTGCTTTCAAAGCCTATTGCAATTAGAGAAACCATTAGTGAACAAGGCAGTCTGAAAGACAGCTAAATCACCCGCCACTGCTATGGATAGTGAAAGGGTAAACCTTTGATTTTAGCTGTGACCTTGACCTTGAACTGACATGGCTGACTCATGAATTCTGCACAACGTCTTGATGAAGTGATCATTTGACCCAAGTTTCATGAAAATCCTTCAAGGGGTTTAGGAGATACAGAGCTGAAACCTTTGACCTTCAGTTGTGACCTTGACCTTGAGTTGACATGGCTGACTCATGAGTTCTTGATGAGGTGATCATTTGACCCAAGTTTGATGAAAATCCTTCAAGGGGTTTAGGAGATACAGAGTGGACACAAAATGGAAGGCTCAAACCTGTGACCTTGACCTTGAGCTGGCATGGTTGACTCATAATTTCTGCACATCGTTTTGATGAGGTAATCATTTTACCCAAGTTTTATAAAATTCCTTCAAGGGGTTTAGGAGATATAGAGCGGACACAAAATGGAAGGCTCAAACCTTTGACCCAAAGTTGTGATCTTGACCTTGAGCCGGCATGACTGACTCATGGGTTCTGCACATCGTCTAGATGCGGTGATCATTTGACCCAAGTTTGATAAAATTCCTTCAAGGGGTTTAGGAGATATAGAGTGGACACAAAATGGAAGGCTCAAACCTTTGACCTTGAGTTGTGACCTTGACCTTGAGCCAACAAGGCTGACTCATGGGTTCTGTACATTATCTTGATGAGGTGATCATTTGACCCAAGTTTCATGAAAATCCCTCAAGGAGTTAAGAAGATATAGAGCGGACACAAAATGGAAGGCTCAAAACCTTTGACCCTAAGTAGTGACCTTGACCTTGAGCCGGCATGGCTGACTCATGGGTTCTGCACATCGTCTTGATGAGGTGATAATTTGACCCAAGTTCTATAAGATTCCTTCAAGGGGTTTAGGAGATATAGAGCGGACACAAAATGGCAGGCTCAAACCTTTGACCTTGAGTTATGACTTTGACCTTGAACCGACAAGGCTGACTCATGGGTTCTGCACATCGTCTTGATGAGGTGATCATTTGACCCAAGTTTCATGAAAATCCTTTAAGGGGTTTAGGAGATATGGACCGGACACGATTTTGTTACGGACGGAAGGACAGAGGGACGCAGACCATTCCTATAATCCCTCCGCCACGGCGGGGGATTAACAACATTGATCCTGACCAGACTGTGTGGATGCACAGGCTGGTCTGGATCCATGCTGGTGGCAAATGCACTATGATGGTTTTCTTATGGTGTGGCTCATGTATATAATTAACCCTTAACATGCTAGACAGGAGTGATTCTGCCTTTGCAACCAGTGTAGATCTTGCTCAGTCTGCACATCTGTGCAGTCTGATCAAGATCTGCTCTGTTTGCCAATCAGTCAGTATCTTTTCTGCAAGCACCCCTTAGAACAGTTAATAGTTCTGTCTAAATTGAAAGACGGACAAGTTCATTATACAAATTTAGCGGGATAAGGGTCAGAAAGATGTTTAAGATATACAGATTCGGAGAAAATTCTCATATACATTAAACTCACTTGAAGAATGAAGATACTCCTACATATGGAATGTCTGGGCTTTTACAGATCTACTTCCTGGCTCATATTCTGTCCGCACCACCCACAACCATGGGGATTTTCAGAAGCTGTAATTTTCATCAGATTCTGATCAGGTAATGGATTTGGTTGTAAGTTTAACAAAATTAATGATCATTAACACTTGTGTGTGTGTTCATCAACTGCTTAATACACAGAGAATATTAGGTTATTCTTAACAAGTTTATCCACCTCTTCTCCGAAAGGTTTATCCACCCGAGGCTTGCCGAGGGGGATAAACCTTTTGGAGACAAGGTGGATAAACTTAAGAAAGACAGTAACCTAATATTCTATTTTATCCTGCAGCCAATAAAATCTGTGTATAACATATATTTTTCTTATAATTTTTTTTTCTATACAAAGATAATCCAGATGTTCACGCACTTGTAAATTCCTACGCCCTTGACTGCTTGATCCAGTTACACATGATTCTTACAATAAAACATCCATTTCGTACCTCATACTTTGCCTTCTGAAGTTCTGTGTATTATAAATCATCGGTGCTCCCAGGGCATTCATGTACAAAACAAGCAGAATGGTTTTGACTCGGATAAGATACAGCCAAAAACCACACTCGAGATGAATTCTAAAGTAAACACTGGGAAAGAAAACACCAAGGTCCCTATTGGGGCTCAAACCCCGAACCTAGTGATCTGTAGGTGGACACTTTAACCATGTCGCTAAAGGATTAACACAACAGCAAGGCTGTTGGAAGTGGCTTATAAACCTACTATCACTACAATTCAAATGCCCGCAGTCTATGTCTTAAATTTACTCTGTTTCCGTACAAGACAATGTGAGATAAATGTAATTCCTTCCACCATGAATGATTTAGATCCAATAATTACAATAAACGACTGCTTAAAGTTGGTTATTTGTGTAAATTTTTAACTAAACAAGAGTTGTCAATAAGACAGCCAAGCTTGACTATTCGAAATACTGTCCCAGAAGCAGGAAAATATTACCCAAAATGTTAAATATCAAAAGGGTTTTAAGTTCAAAAGGGGACATAATTTGACCAAAATGCATATCAGAGTTATGGGACTTGATGCTATCAACTAGTTTTATAACCCTGAAGGCACAGTTGAAGTTTCAATTCAGTATCTGCATTAGTTTTGGAGATAGTAACTTGCATGTAAAACTTCAACCAGAATTTTTTAAGTCCAAAAGGGGGCATAATTTGCCAAAAATACATGTCAGAGTTATGGGAATTGGCCCAGTGAGGTTGGTAATTGATCTAGACAATGAAACTAGAAATGTGTCCATGAGACACAGATGCCCCCACTACATGACAAAGGACACAGATCAACTTTGGGAAAACAGTATGTCGCTATCAAAAAATAAAAAAGTGCAAAAAATAACCATATATAATGTACATATAAACATATATGCTTTCTTGAGATTTTTAGATACCTGTCCATCACCGCATTTTTATGTTGCTGTGGTCTGAGAAGTATGCAGACAGGCATGAAGTTCTTGGCTGCTGTATACCATTTTTGGAGCTACGCACAACAAAACATTAAAATGACAATTTTTCCTAGGTCAGGGGCCATAACTCTTACAATACTGAATGAATCCGGACGTGAAACCCCAGATGCACAACTGCACATGCTGACCAACATTCCTGTAAACTTTGGTGACTCTAGGTCAAATACTTTTGGAGCTACGTGCCACACAACATTAAAATAACCAATTTTTAACAAAGTCAGGGGCCATAACTCCTACACGACTGAATGAATCCGGACACGAAACCCCAGGTGCACAACTGCACATGCTGACCAACATTCCTGTAAACTTTGGTGACTCTAGGTCAAATACTTTTGGAGCCAAGCACGACACAAAATTAAAATGACCAATTTTTTACTAAGTCAGGGGCCATAACTCCTACACGACTGAATGAATCCGGATGCAAAAGATGCACAACTACAAATGCTGACCAACATTCCTGTAAAGTTTTGTGACTCTACGTCAAATACTTTTGGAGCTAGGCGTGACACAACAGTGAAATGACCAATTTTTACAATTTATTTATTTGGGTTTTAGGGAGCACCAACACGGTATAGGTTATATGGTGCCAAACAGGACTACAAATTCTGGTTTCACATCCAATTTACATCGAAATAAAAACATGAGGTATGGAATCAAAATTTGCATACGAGCTGGAATCACAGAGTTACAGCAAAACCAAGTGTTAAGACCCTATTAGTCGCCTCTTATGATCATGCAAGGGTAAGGCAGTGGTTCCAATTCTTTTCATACATAGATCATCCCAGAACCACATGGGGCCAATTTTTACAAAGTCACGACTGAATGAATCTGGACGCGAAACCCCAGGTGCACAACTACACAATGTCATGCTGACCAACATTCCTGTATTTAAAGTTTTGTGACTCTACGTCAAATACTTTTGAGCTCAACATTCTCGGAAGGACGGACAAGGGCAAATCTATATGCTCCCCCCACCCCCACAAAGTGGGGGCATAAATATAAATTTCAAATCTATATGCCTTTAAGTAATAGCTGTATGTACTTGCACCCAAAACTTTAACCAGGATTTTCTTAGTCCAAAGGGGGCATAATTTGGCTAAAATGCATATCAGAGTTATGGGACTTGATGCTATCAACTAGTTTTATAACCCCAAAGACACGTGTGAAGTTTCAATTCAATATCTGCATTAGTTTTGGAGATAGTAACTTGCATGTAAAACTTTAACCAGAATTTTGTAAGTCCAAAAGGGGGCATAATTTGCCAAAAATACATGTCAGAGTTATGGGACTTGACCCAATGAGGTTGAAAATTGATCTAGAAAAAGTAAAAATAAGTTTCAAATCTATATGCCTTTTGGTAATAGCTGTATGTACTTGTACGCAAAACTTTAACCAGGATTTTCTAAGTCCAAAAGGGGACATAATTTGCCCAAAATACATGTCAGAGTTATGGGACTTGACCCAGTGAGGTTGGTAATTAATCTAGAAAAAGAAAAAATAAGTTTTAAATCTATATGCCATTTAGTAATAGCTGTATGTACTTGCACGCAAAACTTTAACCAGAATTTTCTAAGTCCAAAAGGGGGCATAATTTGACCAAAATCCATGTCAGAGTTATGGGACTTGGTGCTATCAACTAGTTTTATAACCCCGAAAACACATGTGAAGATTCAATGCAATACCTGCATTAGTTTTGGAGATAGTAACTTACATGTAAAACTTTAACCAGAATTTTCTAAGTCCGAAAGGGGGCATAATTTGCTCAAAATCCATGTCAGAGTCATGGAACTTGACCCAGTGAGGTTGGTAATTGACCTAGAAAAAGAAAAAATAAGTTTTCAAGCTATATGCCTTTAAATGAAAGCTGTATGTACTTGCATGCAAAAACTTAACCAAGGTGTGACGCCGACGCCGACGCCAGGGTGAGTAGAAAAGCTAGACTATTCTTTGAATAGGCTAGACTATTCTTTGAATAGTCGAGCTAATAAGTGAACGCCAAAATATCTACACAAAGTCAAGGTGGATTCACCCAGAAAAACTGTCACCGTACCATTCCGTATTGAGGTTTACTGGGATAGAGACAACCAATTTTTTTTTTTACCGTGGCTGTCCTCATAAAATGATAAAATGTTTGAGCTTGGAACTCCCGGCCCCGTTTACACTACCTATAGCACATATGGCAGGCAGATATTGGCCTGATAAATGCATAGTGGTAGGATAAATGTTGAAATTCTACTTTAGGTATTTTTAAAATTTGATTTGCCTATCCAAGCAACCAGGATAGTTATTTTAGCATGTGCATGAATTCAGTAAAGATACTTCACATGAATATGAGAACTTCTGTATTATGTTTGTCAAATATTTACATTAATTTAACAAATATATATCTAGCCAAGGTTCATGACAAATTCAGTTTGTAACATTCTTATTACCTCCCTTTACTTATCTTTGCTGCACAATCAGAATATATTGGAAATAAATGAATTCCAAAGCTATATACTGTTTTAAAACTTGCCTGTTGGTTAAGATTGTTGAAATATATCAACATCTATCAAACAAAAATGTAAACTTTCATTAAATGTAATAAAACATAAATTTCTAATAAGGATCAAACACTATGATATGAATATTGGTCCGAGGTTTCTTGTTACCCCGCCTAACTTGCAAATGAACTGTTTTACTGACACTGTGAGGTTCTGGTTGTGTTTTACTGACACTGTGAGGTTCTAGTTGTGTTAGCTACGCTCAAACTCTTACATTTTGATACTGTGCTTAACATTTACCCTGCTAAATTTCTAAAATGAACTGGTTCATCATTCAGTTTGGGCAGTACCAAATCTTATTCAAAGGGGTGTTCATTGAAAATTTACTGACTGAATAGTGAACAGTGCAGACCATGATCCGTACAAGCTGTTCTTGGTGTGCACTGGTCACAAAGGCAAAATCACTTGCCAACAGTAATCTAAAGGTAACTTAAGAGATTAACAACATGCCAGGGAATACTGTAGTTATTCCTATAAAAAGCTAAATATCGGTTGTCATCTACCTCTAATATTAAACAATGGTGGAATCAGGTAAAATACATGTTTGAATCATTGATAAGAACACAGAGCTCTGAACCTGATGAAAACACTTAATTTGATAAAATGTCCTGGACCCCTGGTCTACTAATTATTTCATAATTAGTTTATACTAATTTGTTTTAGCTCGATTGTGATAAAAACTTCAAGCTTATTGGAACCGCTCTCGAGTCCGCTTCCTGGAAAAACCAGTACTAGTGTCATATGAGAAGTCATGGTTGTGACTCCAGTGAGGCTCGAACCCATGACCCCTGGATTGGGTGGCCGACACCTTATCCATTAGAACACCACTTCCCTAATATTATTTCATAATTATGTTTCCCACCACACAGTAGCTGAACTATTGATAAGGGGGATATTTTTTGTTAAAGGGGGATATTGTCCTCTCCAAAAATTTATCACAGGGGCTGGAGGGATTTTGTCCAACTTGTTATTTTCACAATGGGGATTTTGTCCACCTTGATAATTTCACAGGGGATTTTCTCCAGGTAGATCAGAAATAGCAAGGGGGATTTTGTCCAGGAGGGATTTTGTCCGTTTCCCGTGGGAGACATACTGATTCTGTCACAAATTTTGTTCTCATTCGATCTTCACCAAACTTGAACAAAATGTGTTTGACCATAAGACATCGGCCAAGTTTGATAGGAACCACTGGTCTGAACCATCCAGACAAACTAGACATTAAAGATAGGTACCTCTCATCAAAACCATCCAGAACTCTAATACATAACTGATCAGAACCATTCATCCAAACCACCCACACCACTTTGAATCATTAAAGGATAAGGCGGTTGTGGGAGACATGCATTTTTCTCAAAAGCAGCGCTAGTGGGTCTTAATATCTTTTACAGTGAAAGGGCAACACACTGGATTTTTGGTCTATACCATATCAAAAGTATAGTGCAAAGGCAGTCTTAAGTGCAATACAACAGTGAATCTGCTACAGAGAAGACAACAAATTTATCTTATTTCCATATTGCCAATTTAGCTTGCTGCATGAGCCTTTTTGCCAAGAAAAATTTCCTACTTGTTCGTGTAACAGTTCTACAGTAAAATAAGGTGACAGCCATGTGTCTAAGTCGGACGATTGATTTAGCCAAACCCTGTCTTAGTTCTGTAACACAATACTCACTTTAAATTAGAGGTATACATCTGATTGATCGATTCATAGATGTCTTCCACACAAGGCCAGGTGATTTTATGCTTACAGCCATTGGAATACAACTACTCCCATCCTGAAATTGTTAATAAAAAGAAAAGAAAAAGCTGCCAAAAAGAATGGAAGAAACATGGCCTAAGATATTCGAATCTAGTAGATATCAAGTTATCAAGAGATACTGTCAAAAGTTTTATATTTAAATAGAGAAAATATCAAATTGGCAAACAGAGACACTGTTAGGAACTGGCTATTAAATAAAGGAACAAAAGTTTAAATAATTTCTACTGTGATACTGGCTTACTTCAAAGAAAATTCATTTAGTTATTAAACAGATGCTATTAACTGTCACAATTTTAACCATTTCACTGATCTAAACTATTTGACCTAGGTGTCGGTATAAAGAATTATATTCAAGAGGAGAGTATAACAAAACTTAACCCTTGGTCAAAAGTATTTTTATAATTATGAAAGTGCATGTGAACTTGTTCTGCATGAGCAGCTACACCAACCCCTTATCATGTCCAATAAACTTACAAGTGCTTACTTTATAACATGTCTTAAAAGAAATTAGATTGAATACAAAAAAAAATTGAAAAAATATTAGACAGTACTTGGTAAAAATTCAGATGGCTTACTAAACTATTGTCATATTTTGCCTATTCTGGTAATGAAAAATACATTTTGGAAAGTCTTTGAAAAAGAAGTTCTGTCCAGTCTTATTGCAAACAAGTTAAACAGATATCAGCAATTGCTGGCATTTTAAGACCTAGTACAGAGACAAATCTTGAAAATCCTTGATTCCACCTCTCTCAACACAGGAACAACAGTCGTCTAGCAAACCGCTGGCCCGGAAAATGTAGATCTGTTACCCCAAACGACCCCATTTTGCGGATATATTGTCACCAGAATCCTTCAATGGTACCATTAGTAGTCTTGATTGGCAGTCAAAAGGATCAAAGAATTTAACACAAAGACCTTCAAATACGGAAAAGAAACAAAATGCTGAAAATAGAAGGCGAAAAGAACCTGACAATTTCCGATTCCCATCTCTCTCAACACTGGAGAAACCTTCATCTAAACACTGCCGGCCCAGAATTGTAGACTAGTATCTCCAACACGACTCCACGCTGCGGATATATTGTCACCGGGATCCTAAATGGCATCGATAGCTGTGTGGATCAACAGTAAGGGGATCTGTCAGGCCTCGACATCAGTAAAAAAACTTAGGAAAAAAAACTTGGCCACAGCCGGAAAACAGCACCAATGGAAACCTATCGTATTAGAACTTTATTTACCAAAGTTAACAATAATAATTTACTGCTATATCTAAAAGACCATAACAAAATTTAATGCAGCAAAAATTATAATTGAAAGACATGTTAAAAATTTCCAAGGTGTAGCAAACTCATGACTATCTTAAATCTACTGGCACTACATCATGCATTGCTATCATTTCAGCTTCCTATTTTTTAACCTTCACCTGACCAAAGACTGCAAAGATGACTACGTAAACGAAAACTTAGCAAAAATGAAAGCTAGCCAAGCTTCATCTGATACAAAACCAATATATACTGAATAAAAAAAGCTAACCAGCTATTTTGCCAGTATTTTGAAAAATTAACGTTTGAAAGATAAATCCTAAAGTTGATACTGGCTACATGTAATTCATTTCAAAATGTACTTTTCCAAGCTTTAACTTGTATCTCAATAAAAAAGATCTTACTTTGCTGATTATGCGAGTGACTTGAAATCAGCTCAACAGAATAACCAAACTTTCACTGCACTGCAGAAAAAATCGGCTACTGTACAACCATTCTATACTATATGAAATACAAGGTTTTTGCCACTGATTTACTTGAATAATACTAAATCCTGTTTACCTTTGAGTGACATTCTACTGAAAGCAAAAAATGAAAACTTACTCAAGTTTTGTGCATTTTCCACTGTAACTTGAGAACTCTATTAGAAATTAAACCCACTTAAAAATACCTTGCCACTTTGTGATACAAAAATTAAATCAACATTAACCTTGCAACTGTGTTTTACAAATTAAATAAACTCAAAAGTTCTTACCACTTTACAAAACAAAAAATTACTAATATGCCATGCCACTGACTCTTTAACAGAATAACCTAACTCTGCCACTGCTTTACAAAATCGTTAGTTCTACAGTCTGGTCATTGTGTTTTAAAAACAATTTACTTTAAACATTTTGATTTTGATATTCACTCGCACAATTTTACAATATAATTCATTCAACATTCATTCACTGCACTTTCTTTCACTGCATTATACAATGTAATTCTTTGACAGTCATTTAATGCACAAAAGCATTACATTGCACAACATTATTCTAGTAACTATTTTCATTTAACATTCACTTCATGATAAATATTTTTTTTTCAAAAGATTTCTGTTTTAACAAACATTCTAAAGCTAATCTTTTCCTTTATTGTTACCTACCATCCCTATTTCTTGAAATTTACTCCAAAATACACAATATTCCTAATACAATTTAAACAGTTGGAATTGTTGATAAAACAGATTTCATTAATAGAACTAAACAGCATTCAATTAAGTTTATCAGCTTAAGATTTTCTCTGAACTGGCTACAGTTACAGAGTTGAGCAATAATGATATGGTACTCTTCGGACTGTCAAGTTTGACAGTGGCTATAAAACAGTACAGTGGGCAGTACAGTCCAGGAGATAAGTAAACCTCACTGAAGTATCTCCTCAGCAGTCAGAATGATAAGCAACACAATCATACAGCTCAAACACACATAAATAATGAATAAAAAATGTCTGTAGGAAGACCACAACCAAACATATTTGTACTTAGCCTTCAACTCTAAATAATATCTTACTACTTAAGTATCAAGATTGTCTTTGAAATGGAAAACTAGAAACTCAGTTGCCAAAATGCTGCCATTCCTAAACATATGTGCAGGCAGTATGTGGAGAAAAATCCTTGGAGCAGAGTGTATAGCACATGATGAATTTTGAACAGAACAAAAGCTTATTGTATATATTATATCTGAAGACACAGTACAAGAAATTTTCAAGTTTTGATACAATTATACACATTGTGAAAATGATTACAGGCCCAAGGATTTTAAGTAAATTTGGCATTTAGGCTACAGGTTGATGCACTACCTTAAAGTAAACAAAGACTTCAATCTTTTCTGTTACAATGAAATGATGACTTGGTATCTACAAGACTAAAATTATATTTTTCCAAAACACTTGTTACTAAATAGAAATGCAAATGAAAATGTTCTTCTATTGTTATGCTTCTACAACTAAACAGTAATTTAGTGTATTGACTAACTGACTCTAAATTGAAATTTTACTTTGTTTAGTAACATATAATTATTTCAATTTCTTTTTACAATTCCAGCTTAGAAAACCAAAAATAAATTCCTTGCTGATTGGCCCTTGATATTACATGAAGTATCAAATCTAAACACAAGTTGAGCAAAATATTTTTCTCCCATTTACCACTGTTTATCTATCCTCATGGCAACAGTAATGGCAAGCTGTCTTGTTGGAATTCCTCCTCAATAGCTGTACCGGAATCCTTCCAAATAGTTGTACAGGACTGGTTGCTCTTCTCCCACAACACCTAGTTGGGACAGATGGCTTGGTGGAATTCCTCCTCAACAGTTGGTTGGGACCTTTAGAAGCTGTTCTGACAGCCTACTCGGCCATAAGTACAGGACATTAGATGGCTTGGTGGAATTTGTCCAAAACAGCTGCTGGGACAGCTGGCCAGGAAATTCCTCGCAAACAGCTGGCTTGGAAGACTTCTTCACCAATAGCAGGTTGGGGCAGGTGGCTTGGTGAAATTCTTCCTGCAAAAGCTGGATGGATGGGACAGCTGGCTTGGTAGAATTCCTCCCTTTGAAGCTGTCATGACAGCTAATTTGGAAAGAAGTACTGGACATTGTCAGGTGGTTTGGTGGAATTCCTCCCGCAATAGCTGGATGGCACAGCTGGCTTGGTAGAATTCCTCCTTTTGAAGCTGTCATGACAGCTAATTTGTAAAGAAGTATAGGACAAGCTGTTTTGACAGCTAATTTGGACAGAAATATAGGACTTTATTGGACAGTAAAGGACAGGTGTATGGAGGTTTGCTGGCTTGTTGAATATCGTCCTTGGCAGCTGAGAGAGAGCTGGCTTGGTTGAATTCTACACGGCAGCAGTTTTGGCCACAACCAACTGGTCTGAGTTTCCACTCTTAGAAGAATTGGACAGCTACTTGTGGGAGAAGTATCAGACAGCTACTGTGGTTGAATATCCACCCTGGCAGCAGAACTGGACAATTGCTTTTGAGCAAAAAGCCATGAGGATAGAAAAAGCAAGTAAGTAGAAAAGAGACGTTGACATTTATTCTATGTAAAATAGACTTGATTCCATCCCTCAGTTCTTTCAACAACTTAAATCAATGAGTCAGTTAGTAATACCTAATTTAAAAGAGAATGTTCAGATTTCCTTGATGGTAGTAGAATTATTCTAAACAAATAACTAATAATCAAAAATAAAACCTATGAACTCTGAAATTGTTGACCACTGTATTTTCAAAATATTTTAGAAGTGAATCTAGCCATTAACCCAATGCCTAATTTCTGTACCAATAAATACTGTTGAAATACTCTGCCGACAGTAGTAGTTTTAAGGTTAAGCTCCCTTTATCAACCTTTAGAACAGGTCTCTCATCTTTTATTTAAATGTATAAGTAAAGCCATTTGAGTATAGGTGTAATGTTAAGAAAAAAACAATGTGTTCATTATTTATCTTGCAATGCAGATATTTATATCATATAGCTTCAGAAAGAAGTGGATGGCTGATGATCTTCCTACATTCTACCATATCATCCCTATTCACTGAAATTTTGTCCAAAAATATTGTGATGGCAAATGTTACTTTGTCCTTAAAATGTGTCGATATGGCAGTTTTCATACAAAACCAGTAGCCAGAATTGAACCTTTGCCTTATTCTACCATATCCCTAACAGCTTTAAGAAATTAACAAATATGCAAGAAGTAGTTTAGTTTAAATTTTAACCAGAAGCCAGTTTTTCTTTGGCTTTTATCACCAGTACCAGAGTCCTAGCAATGAAATTCAGTGTTCTCCCTGGGATTCTGTGATGTATGATTATCTTAATTTTGGACAAATTTTAGATGAATCCCATTGTTTATAATATTGCTGTCAGAAATATAAACTTACAGTAACCTTCAATTTTGAATTAGCGCCTAATATACCCTCAAAGACATTCAATAATTCCAAAAAAAACACTATTGATTAGTGAGTTACAATTGTATGTCTTGAACGAATGTTCAGGTAGAACACTGAAATCAGATACAAATAAAAAATTGGCAAAAAAAAATGTCCTACAAATGCAAAGAAAAATATATGACCAGCAACCCTCAGATTTTGATGCGTGGATTTTCACTAAACCAAGTAAATGGCCTGGCTACAACTGGTGCATATATTTTATGATATGGTAGTACCTATTACCTTGTTATTTTGAGGGCTGACTTAAACACTATTGTACAGTTCTCTTTCACACTAACAGTGGCAGAAAAACACCTTATTATACCTTATCATCCCTATCCACTGAAATATAGTCCAAAAATACAACCCTTAAGATGCAGTGATATGGTAGTTTCCAGAAACCTGTAGCCAGTATGTCTTTGTCTTATCCTACCACATCCCTATCAGATTATTCTTAAATTTAGAAAGTCGTAGCTTTTCAGTCTTAACTGTAGTCAGTTATATTACCTGGCCTCCACTTGATTCTGCTTAAACCGGCCTGGCTATCTATAAGAGTTGACAAAATAAATGATAAGGTAGTATCTTAAACTGTATTTAAGTTTGGAGCATAAAGCATATTGGCAGACACCTTTCCTAAAACACTACTATGGTTATTGCATTTAATCTAGAACATTATCAATGCCTGCATTTAATTAACATGATATGCTTTATCCAACCTAACCAGCTCTAACTTAATAATGTGGTGATATGATATAACAAAAATAGTCAACATTGTTACAGTGACTTAATTTTGACCTTCTCTAAAGCAATGGCTGGCCCCTTCCTCCTAACAGTGTCTGACACTTCAAAAATATGAATTTACTTGCTAAAAGCATTAGTGGCTGTAACCTTTTTTATTTTTTTTCCCTATAATGTGGTTAATGATGAACTAGTATAATATAAAAATAACATCCAGTATTGAACCCAATGGCTGTGAACAAGAAGAAGAAGAAGAAGAACCCAATGGTTGAAAATAAATGTACTTTGTGAAATAACAGTTATATATGAGCATGAAACTCAACCTGCATTATACTATAATAGCAGTTCAGTAGCCAAACATTTCTGCAATAATAATTGAGTTAATACTTATAAAATGTAGCCAGTACCCAATGACAAAGTTCTTAACAATAAATGGTAACCATGAAGATACTTATAAAATGTAGCCAGTACCTATTAAAGTTTGTAACAATAAAGGGTAACCATTTAGTTAATTCTTATAAAATTAATTCTAATAAAATGTAGCCAGTACCTAATGACAAAGTTCATAACAATAAAGGGTAACCATTAATACTTAAAGAATGTAGCCAGTACCTATTAACAAAGTTCGTAACAATAAAGGGTAACCATTAAGTTAATACTTATAAAATGTTGCCAGTACCTAATGACAAAGTTCATAACAATAAAGGATAAGCTTAATTGGTGATATTCCTACATCTCTTTTGTCTGCCTTAATCAGTCATAAAAACATTTAACAATGAATAGCCAGTACCTTTTGAAAAAGAGCAGCCATGAATTTATCAAATGATTCATTATAAAAATACCTGAACAATGATTAATCACCTTGAAAAACAGAGCCATTAATTCTAGCTAAAATATAATGAAAAAAATTTCTATTTTGGACAATAATATAATTCCAGTATTTTACAATGAAAGAGGAGCCAGTTTATTTATCTCTTTGCCTTATTCTGTCATTATAATTACAAATAACAAGTAACCAGAACACTGAATGGCATTTTTGATAATTAAATATATGCATTTTATGGAACTTTCCATTTTGTCTGTTCTACATTAAATAAAAGAAAGTAAGATTACTTTCATGATGATCTTAAATGAAATGAATGGCGGATGATGACCTTGTGGCTAAGTGTGTAACACTTCCCTAAGGACTACTGGTTAGAGTCCAGTGACTAGTATACCTCCAGATTGCAGATAATGGATTGCTTAACACTGCATACTGAAACACTGCTTGTTCACTTAATTTAAACAAGAGCACCGCCTTGCGGGTGCTGACGCTCATCTGATTTTTTTTTGTGTAATAGAAATATTGTCCTACCCATGATTTTCTAAGTCTAAAAAGGGCCATCATTCTTGCAAAAAGCAGGATAGAGTTATGTTTCTTGATGTACAGTGTCCACTTATGATGGTGAAAAACTGTTGCAAGTTTTAAAGCAATAGCTTTGATAGTTTATGAGAAAAGTTGACTTAAACATAATACTCAACCAAGAAAATGATTTTCTAAGTCCAAAAGGGGCAATAATTATTGCAAAAAGCAAGATGGAGTTATGTTGCTTGCTGTACAGGGTCAGCTTATGATGGTGAACAAGTGATGCAAGTTTCAAAGCAATAGCTTTGATAGTTTAAGAGAAAAAGTTGACCTAAACATAAAACTTAACCAAGAAATCTGATATTTTCTAAGTCCAAAAGGGGCCATAAATCTTGCAAAAAGCAGGACGGAGTTATGTTTCTTGCTGTACAGGGTCAACTTATGATGGTGAACAAGTGTTGCAAGTTTTAAAGCAATAGCTTTGATAGTTTAGAATAAAAGCTGACCTAAACATAAAACTTAACCAAGAAAACTGATTTTCTAAGTCCAAAAGGGGGAATAAATCCTGCAAAAAGCAAGATGGAGTTATGTTTCTTGATGTACAGGGTCAGCTTATGATGGTGAACAAGTATTCCAAGTTTCAAAGCAATAGCTTTGATAGTTTAGGAGAAAAGTTGACCTAAACATAAAACTTAACCAAGAAATCTGATATTTTCTAAGTACAAAAGGGGCCATAAATCTTGCAAAAAGCAAGATGGAGTTATGTTTCTTCTTATACAGGGTCAGCTTATGATGGTGAACAAGTATTCCAAGTTTCAAAGCAATAGCTTTGATAGTTTAGGAGAAAAGCTGACCTAAACATAAAACTTAACCAGGCAACGCCGACGCAGACGCCGACGCCGACGCCGACGCCGACAACCGCTCAAGTGATGACAATAACTCATCATTTTTTTTCAAAAAATCAGATGAGCTAATAATTATGAGAAACTAGACAAATCTTCCCTACCAATTTAGGCATACTTATTTCTCCAACACTTCAACTTGAAATTTCTACTGAGAAAGCAGCAAACATGCAAAGTGCAGTGCAAGGAAGGGTGGTGTACAGTGCAAGGGAGGAATACATGCCACCTTCTCAACTGAATGTTGCTTGTCAAAGATTAGAGAAATAAATGACTGCAAAAATGTTTTTAAAGCATTTATGAAAGAAAATCACAATATTAAAAGTTTGTAGATTCAGCAAAGCAAGCTTGGATTCAGTACTTGGTGAAAGATAATAATGACCTTTCTGGAGTTACCAAGATCGAATTCACCACGATTATATTCTCAGGACCTAACCAGATCATATCTGGACATTCAGTAACATAGTGCCAGTCACAACATATAGCACATTAATTTGGACTTTAGAACATCCTTCTTTAACTCTTAGAGATCTGTTCTGGAGTTATATTGTCTATAAATTCAAGGGACATAACTCTGAAGTAACTTCTCTAAATTGGCTTTTTCATGAATCCTGACCTACATTTTGTGGAAATCAAAGAAAAAAAAAAAAAAAATGTATTTAGTGCACACACAATTTTCTGAATATTCAGTAATTCAAGGACAGTAACTCTGAAAATCCTTGCATTTCATAGGGAATCCTATCGTGTGTTGCCATAGCAAAGATAAATAAACGTATCCTTTTACTGACTCCTATTCACATTCAATTTTAACAAAATCACATGTCATTCAGTACAATAATAGCTGAAAGTGACAAACTTCATTCAAAGTCCCATATAAAACCTTCACTAAAATTTCTATGTGAGAATAAGGCAGGACTTTGTCAAAAATTTCCAAACAGCTATACATTTGCTCAAGATTTTGCTGGAAGATGACTCAAAGTTCCTTAAGGCTGCTTCAAATTCTACACTATTAAGTGTAATACCAGTAATAACAAATTCATAGGGTGCCTACAGATAAACTGGCAGGAAGTAAAGAATGGCATAACAAAGGCATTGTTTTTAAATTTTAGTGGTTGCCACTCAAGCTGAGAAAAAAAGTATCAAATTGTTTTTGAGAATCTATATTGTAAACATAAAAAAAATCAAGCCAAAGTCATGATATTCTCAAAAAAAAAACTTACCTGTCCAGATGCAGAGCTTCCGCCTTGACACACCTTGTCCCTTTCTTAGAAAAACACACATGCTGACTTTACACTGTAGAGCAATTGCTACATGGGAATTACAATTCAACAGTAACCATAGTGAAGATTGTAGAATATTTCCTCAGTGTCATCAAGTTCCTACAAGATACATCAAACAAGAAGAATCATTTAACCTCAGATACAATGAAAGAATTTAATATCAGTAATATTATCTAATTTCTCAGTCCAACAACAAATACACATCCTAACCATAAACTTTAGCCTGCTGGCGGGAAGTGATAGTGCATCTGTGCAGACTGATCAAGATTTGCACTGTTTGCTATTCAGTCAGTAAATTTTCAGTGAATATCCCTTTGATAAACAAGAGGGCCATGATGGCCCTGTATCGCTCACCTGAGTACCATTGCTCTTAATGATAAGATCAAGTTTTGATATAGATCACATAGCATACACATTAAATATCATCAGGATAAATATTTTCTTGTAACAGTCCTTTTTGACCTATTGGTTACTTACTCATCAGGGCCAATCTCCATACCAAGTTTAAGGGTCCTAGGCTCAAATGCTGCTTTTTTGTACTACCATGACTATTTATTACCCTGGAGGACTTAAATAACATTTGAAACCAATCTCATTTGAAGCTGCTAACGTATATTCATTTACATAAAAAAATAAAGGGAAGTAATTTGTCATAAATTCATTCAATATGTATTTAAACTGATAGTCCAAGTCCATGTGATGGCATAAATGAAATTTCAGATCAGCATCTTCATTATCAGCATCTTCATTAGTTACAGAGATATACCCATTTTAATTTGAAACAAAGGGAGGTAATTTGACATAAAACCAGTCCATAGTTATCTGCAGAATATTTATCTAAACTAGAAATGTGTCCATGGGTCACACATGCCCCCACTACATGACAAAGGACACAGATCAACCTTGGGAAAACAATATGCGTGACAAAACATTAAAATGACAGTTTTTTCCTTGGTCAGGGGCCATAACTCCTACAATACTGAATTAATCTGGACGCAAAACCCCAGGTGCACAACTGCACATGCTGACCAACATTCCTGTAAACTTTGGTGATTCTAGGTCAAATACTTTTTGAGCTACGCGCCACACAACATTAAAATGACCAATTTTTAACTAAGTTAGGGGCCATAACTCCTACATGACTGAATGAATCCGGACGCGAAACCCCAGGTGCACAACTGCACATGCTGACCAACATTCCTGTAAACGTTGGTGACTCTAGGTCAAGTACTTTTTGAGCTACGCGCGACACAACATTAAAATGACCAATTTTTTACTAAGTCAGGGGCAAAAACTCCTACATAACTGAATGAATCCAGACGCAAAACTCCAGGTGCATAACTACACATGCTGACTAACATTCCTGTAAACTTTGGTGACTCTACGTCAAATACTGTTGGAGCTAGACACGACACAACACTAAAATGACCAATTTTTACAAAGTCAGGGGCCATAACTCCCACAGGACTGAATGAATCCGGACACGAGACCCCAGGTGCACAACTACACATGCTGACCAACATTCCTGTAAAGTTTTGTGACTCTATGTCAAAAGCTTTTGGAGCTAGGAACGACAACATTCTCGGAAGGACAAGCCAAAAATAGCAAATTTTGGACCTTTAAGGGGCCATAACTTTTGAACCCATGATGGAATCTGGCCAGTTTATGAAAGGAACCGAGATATTATGCCAATACAAGTTGTGTGCAAGTTTGATTAAAGTTGATTGCAAAATGTGGTCTCTATATCGTGTTCACAAGCCAAAAATAATAAATTTTAGCCCTTTAAAGAGCCACAACTCTAGAAACCATGATGGGATCTGGCCAGTTTTCGAAAGGAACCGAGATATTATGCCAATACAAGTTGTGTGCAAGTTTGATTTAAAATGATTGCAAACTGGTCTCTATAGTGTTCACAAGAAATTGTGAACTGACGACGGACAGATGACGGACGAAGGGCGATCACAAAAGCTCACGTGACAGGTGAGCTAAATATGGTGTTGCCGAAATTGAATGATGGACAAATCCGTTTTAGAAATTTGTTGAATTCAGGTAATTTAAAGAAGATATACTTACTAATTAAAGATTCTGAAGATCCATGCAGTAGTGGTCTAGTAGAGTGAAGGCAGAATACATACACAACACTTCACACCATTTTACATCACCTTGGGAACAAAGTGTCTGGATCTCTACACAAGGACAGTCATTATTTCAGTATCCATGCATGGAAATAATGAAAGTCTCTGCTCTTAAGCCTGAAATTAAATAAGCCAAAACAGGAAAAAAAAATGCAAATTTTTTTTATGTTAAGAAAGTTTGCTTAAATAAGGAAAGAATTCAATATTGCAGAAGTGAGCTACATGAAAACAATTCTGACAGACTGGCCTGTCCTGGAAGAGGAAGGCAAACATTCATAGAAATCTGAAAGAGAGAAAATCCTGCCCGTTCCTGGCAGGCCTTGAACCTGAAAGAAAAACAAAACCTGCCCAATGTATGTTCCGTCCAAGTAAAACATGCATTAGAAGACAGAGGCAGGGTATGGACCTGAAATAAATAAGAAATCCTCACAATCCCTGATTTCTGTCTCACTCAACGAAGGAACAACTGTCATCTAGCAACCTGCCGGCATAGAATTGCAGATCAGTCACCCCCACACGCTTGTATCTTGCGGACATGTAGGCACCGGGTCCTCGATAGTCACGATAGCAGTCTTGATCAACAGTTAAGGGATCTGCAAGGCCTTGAAACCTGAAAGAAATATTCTGCCACCTTTATATGTTCAGCTGTCCTAGGCAGACTTTGGACCTGGAAAAGAAGAAATCCTGCCCACCTCAAAGGTTGTCCTAGGCAGGTCCTGAAGCTGAAAGAAAATCCTGCCGACCATATGTATGGACGGGACATACAGTCAGTTGTCATTGGCAGGCTGTGTACCTGAAAGAAATGAAAATCCTCACAATCCCTGATTCCCATCTCTCAAAACACAGGAATAACCTTCATCTAAACACTGCTGGCACAGAATTGTAGAACAAGTTACTCCACGTCACAATCTTGCGGACATATTGGCACCAGATTGTCCTCGATGGTCACGCTAGCATGTCTTGATCAACAGTAAAGGGATCTGTCAGGCCTTGGCAGCTGTATCTAAAAACAATACTGCCAATCTTTTGAAGCAGCATCTTCTCCTCAGCAGTCTGGAAGATTGGCAGAAAAATAAAACAAAACGAAAAAGGCTCACTCCTACCATCTTAAAAAAGTAAAAAAAGAAGTCCTTACCCTAACGATAATTAAATGCAACATCAAGTTTAAAATCATTTAAACCGAAACTTACACTAAAATTGCTTAAAACCTCTTGACTGAATTTACGAAAACTAAGTGGGTCACAATGGTGCTAGATTGCCTGACCATGCTTCACATCTAAAAGGTTATATAACTAGAGTGTAACCAAAGTTTTTCTGTGATCTAGTTTTTGACCTCAAATGGTTTAGTTTCCAACTGAACCTTCCACTTTATATAATACCTGGCGACTTAAAACACAAGATGACCCGGTTTAACTTAAATTTAATTCAATACCAAAAATGACCAAGTTTCTATTTTGACCTTTAGACTGGTAGAAAATATCTCTAGAATTGCGTTAACATGGGATTTCTATTCAGTATCATTTTTTAGTTTTTTTTTTATGTTTTTTTACTCAGGATAACCAAGCTTGTATATCAACTTCATTTCTGACAGCTTTCTGCAAGATAGGTAGAAGATGTCTCCTCTATAGTGCTAACATGGTTTTTTTTACAATGTGACTTATTGGCCTAGTTTATGGCTGGTAACAAAGTAAATACATTGTACTCTGTATCTGCTTCTTTAAAAAAAATATTTTGATTTGGTTTCCTATTAATAGGATAGGAAAACAAGATGACATTACACTATTAAGACATTACTCAAGAGCTAATGACTCAGGAGTTAGTGGATCAGTCGTGCCAATTATTGTCTTGCAACAATTTGTTCTCAGTATTATGTTCTATAAGACTGTTCAAGGGCCATAACTGGTTTTATAAAAAATAATGTTGCCAAAAATCTTATCACAAACATTCTAGGATATGTAATATGTAACCTTGGTGAGTTTTTAAATAATTTTGTCTACTACTGAACTTGAACAAGATACCTTCTATTATCTAATTACAAATATCTTAAAATTTTGATTGGCTTTACAAAAAGTTTCCCATAGAACTAAATGTTGAAGAAAGTTAAGATCAACTTTTGCATCCATTCATCTCATTCGCCATACCACTTAACTTTCCATATCATATCAACTTTAGACCTTGCCAATTTATCTTGCAAAATTATTCCTTAAACAGACATTGCAAATGCCAATGAATTTAAAAACATAATTCATTTCAGTAAATTTGATTCATAAAGGAAACTTTTTAACACAAAATGCCAAAGTTTTATAATGGTATATTTCATTTTGTTTGCCAGAAATACAACTTTAATATTGCATAATGTCACAAAAGACATTTGACCTATTACCCATTAAAGCCTTGATACAGCAACTTATTATTTTCTTGGCCTAACTGGGTCACCTAGTCAGTATTAATGAACCCTGTTTAAATCAAATGCACCATTAACCAAAAATCATTGAATCAACTAAGTTCATGCCTTGCTTGCCTTTAAACAGCAGTCACAGAGAATAGTACAAATACTAAGAAATAGCAAGCAACACTTCACTCAGGGGAACCTTGTCAAACAAAGCTAGAGATACTAAGAGTGTAGAAGTCACACTATATACCCTTCAAATTAATTTATATTTTCTATAATACTCTTCTTAATAGATTTAAATTTTTAAATTTTTATTTATTCAAGTGCCATTACTCTAGAAAACTGGTCCTGACTTGCAAATTATCAGAAATGACATAGAAATATCTGATATGCACGAGATCAATGAACAAGAAATGTCCCTAAGACATTAATGCTCTACTATTTGAATCAGGAATATTACCCTTATTTTTAAGCTACCTATAGAGTCGAATGCAGAACTTTAACCAGGATTTACTTAGTCCAAGGGGGGAGGGGGAGGTATAATTTGGCTAAAATAAATGTCAGTGTTATGGTACTTGATGCTATCATCTATTTTTATAACCCTATATAGTCACTTGAAAGTTTCAATATTAAATAATTAAAAATAATGCTCTCTTACAATATTTATAAAACAACCATTATGATGCAGATTTTAAAAGCTTCATGTTTTGTTTTCTTACATTTACTAAAAAATTGATTCTATCAAACATGGAAAAATCATACAAACTTAATTGTTTTGAATTACTTTCTGTGGTAGGCTTAAACTGTAAGTGTTACTTTAATATCAACTTGATAGGTCCAGTATTTCCAGAATGATTAACTTGTAATCTTCTAGTTTAAACAATTTTGCAATCGGAAGTTGCTAAATATTAAAAGACTGAAAGACTTCGGTCAAGAAGAGAAACAGGTAGATGACTGGTATAGTTATACAGCCTGACTGGTATAGTTATACAGCCTGTAAGAAGGAAAGAAAGCTAGCTTGCTGTATACAACCATACAATGTAGCAGCTTTGGCTAGTTTGATGGATGAAATATACAACCTGGTAGCACATAAGAAAGTTAGTTAGATGTAATGTATAGACCATAATGAAATATACTACCAATAGGACCCTATAGGATAGATAAGCTTATAGGAATATATAGGGTAGACTAAAAAGCAAAGACTGTTAAATGCTCCCTAGAAGTAACATGGACTGGCTGGCAGTATGCAGCATCTCTCTTGGTAGCAGCTTTGGCTAGCTTGATGGACGTGGTATATACAACCTGGCAGTACATGTGAGAGCTAGATGGTATAATATTGGTCCTAATGGCAGTTATAAGAAAGAAATATATACCATATTAGCATCATGGAGGGACACCATGTGATAAACTAGCTACAGTTAGGCAGATATGATAGTAAGCAGGAAGAAATATATACCCTAGTAGCATCATGGGGGAACACCATGGGATAGCTAGCTAGAGTTAGGTGAATATGATAGTTAGCAGGAAGAAATATATACCCTAGTAGCATCACAGGGGAACACCATGGGATAGCTAGCTAGAGTAAGGTGGAAATCATGGTAATATAGGATAGAAGAAGAAGTTAGATGGGAAAGTTAGCTAAATACAGATACAAGCACAGCGAACAAGCTGCATAGATAGAAAAGCAACAGTGTAGAATAAGGAAACTAGATCTTATCTTTCAGTCTTTAAATACAGAGCTTTTTTCAAAATAGTACAATCAATAATCCATGTGATCAATAGTTATTTCAATTCAAATTCAACAAAATATATATGGAAAACTACTTACAGTAACCAGTGCTCAAGTTTATGCTATGTGGGCATGAGAGGTATAGCAGTTCATTACCTCTCAAAACTTCTCATTCGTACCAACTATGCCAGTAGGCTTCCACAGGGTGTTCTTATACATTTTTTTCCAATTTTTCAGCATATGCATTTTAAAGACTTAAAATTGATGCTGATATCTAATGCACATGAAAACCTGCCTATCTGACCTTTGCTCTCACTACATGACCTTGATACTGAACCAACATGACTGAAAGATAGTCTTGCAGGTCATTTCACTTTAGTAAACCATGTGCCAACTTCTTGAAAAAATTTCTAATAGGTAACAAGAAAAAAACAACAGCACACATAATAAAATGGTGCCTATGTGGCCTTTGATCTCACCATACCACCTGTAGTGACCTTGAATTGATAGGACTTAAAAGGATTCCCCAATCATTATGACAAAAACTTATGAGCAAAGCCAATCCTAGAATTTTATTAAAAGTCATACTTTTATTTTTAGCTCTAAATTTACAAGCACAAATTAGTGAAATGTTGGTCTCTATTTCATAGTACAAATTAAACCACATTGATGAATACTGCCAAAGTCAGCAGACTAAGATGTAACATTTTAGGGAAGTGAAGACCTGAACATTTGCTTTGCTTAAGTCAGTGCTGGACTCAGCTATAATTTTGCTTAATGCATTTTAATTTTTAAAAATGTTAAGATTTTAATTTTTCATAGATTTTCAAACAAACACTTTCACTGCAAAGACAGAAATGCTCTATTAAAAGTTTTCCATATTAAAAATCCTTCCCTTGTTGCTGACAGGTCTTACAAATATATGCTTTGAATTTCATAAAAATAAAACTCATGAAAGAAAGGTATAATTGTATCAATTTAATTTATTTACCTGTTAAATTATCAAAAAGTTGTTCTAAAGAAAAGTCTTCATGACCTACAAATTTAAGAATCATGCAATGTCTGAAATAAATACCATTCAAAATAAAGTAAGTTCTTAAAGTAAGCGTTAACAAAAATATGCCTTTTCCCCTTATTATCCCCTTTGCATAAAACTTTAAGAAATCTGTATACATCCTAAAATTTAAACTATTACTTCCTGAATATCTAGTAACAAACAAGTATAAAGTATAAGGTAGATAGGACAGATTTTTTTCTAACTTGTATGAAAACTATCTTGAATAAATATTGGATACATTTGTATGTGGTAATAGGGTTGATAGGCCAATGGTAAACTGTGAGACTGATCTCTAAATCCTGAAATACAGTAGTTCAATATTAGTCAGTAGCCAATATTTCTTAACCCAATCCTGTGATGTATGTTCCAAACAGCAAGCTATTATAACCAGCTGCAAGTATTTTTGAAAGATGATCAACACAAGAATGTTTGACTCAACTCAGAAGAAATGTGACTTTTTAAAATTGTGTTTATCAGCTGAAAAATTACCTGTAATACAGTTCACATCTTGACCTAGAAAATGAAGGTGTCTTTAAATGCAGATACATGAACCAGCAGCCATTCCACCTATTTCCCTTGTCAATGACTTTTTTCAGTGTTTTTGAAAGATTGGTGGTATTTTGGTCAAAAGTGTATTGATTTTCTAGTAATCATCTAATACTGATAACAAAAAATACATTATCTAACATACATATGTTTCTTTACAATTTCCCCATACCAGCTATAAAAGAAGTTGAAAGATTTCAAATGCCTCCAAAATGAATATTGTCCCTAAATGCAATTTAAACCTGAACCAGAAGCACTCCCGCCTCTACTGACGTAATTTATGTAAAGAAATTTGACAAAAAGTATTTAATACTCTAATATCACTAGAGCCCTTTCATGCTATTTGAAGAATCCAGTTCCTTTTAAATGATATTCTTTTAACTTGAAGCCAAAAATAAATTATTCTGACACTTTGGTTTATTCATAAACCTTTAACCAGTACCTCTTTGCCAGTTTATCTTGGGTAATTATTGACCAGAAACTGTTTTTTACTTTTAAGTACCAGTGACCAGACTCCAGTAGCCTTAAATACAAACTGTATAAACATATAAACTTGCTATACACTAAGTTTGGTGACATTGTATGCTGTTTTAGTAATGGTGACCTTGACCTATTTTGCCTGGAGACCCCCAGTCTTAAGCCTCTTCTCCTCGAAAGCTTTCTATCAAATTTCATTGCAATATCTAATTCATAATTCAAACTTGCTACTCACCATGTTTGGTGACAACTAAATTATTGACCTGAATCCTCATTTGATGCGGTTAACCTAGCCCTACTGTTTTAACCAAATTCAATTCGCATTAAACTGTATACAGTGACCCCAACTGCCTCAATACAATCCCAAGCTAGGGCTAAACAAAAGTTCAATGAATAAATATCAATTTGGACTACAACCCAGACTGACCATGCTTGTCAGCCCACATTACCTTACTAGCACCCCAAACTTGGTAACCAGGGTTTTCAAAATTGAACCATGTGATAATGATTCATTGAAATCCCTTGAAAACTTAAGTTATTTCTGAATGAACAGTCTGGAGGAAAAGTCCCATTGTCTGTGACCTAATCTGAGGGATAGAACTGACTCTCAACATACCTTCTCATTATGCTTAACTTTTGATAAAAGTTTCATTGGAATCCACTGAATAGTTTAAAAGTTTAAATTTTGCTAAGACACAAAATAAGTAAATAAGTATTACAGTCCTTTAAATGCGTAATATTGGTGACCTTGACATTTGATGTACTGACTTCAGACTGACTGTTTTCCATAACATAACATCATGCTGAACATTTCATTTAAATTACACTAGATGTTTTGGAGAAACTAACAGTGTGATTATATGAGAACGTAAAAATAGTCGAAATTTGATGGTACATTATACTAAATTTGACTTGGAAATTTACGAGGAAGTGGCAAGCATAGTGCAAGGTGCATGCTGGGATGCTGAACAATGCTGGAGAACAGTGCAAGGGCATGATGCAAAGGGAAGGAAGAACATAAATTCCCAGGTCAAAACTGTAGTATAATGAACTTAGAAAATTGTGGAACCATCATAAAAAGATAATGTAACAGCAGATGTATATTATGCAAAAAGCCTGCCACCAATTTTACCAAATTGTTGAATTTTTTACAAAATATTATTTTTATTTAAGCTAAACAGAACAAGAGCAATTTAATTAGGCTTAAATGTGCTATAACGTGTAACCAATTTGCAAAATCTAATTATTTAGATTTAGTACAGAAAGATAAATGCCAAAACAATAACTTTTCGAGAATACTGGTTGCAGAGAGCCAATCAATCTGTTTCAAATTATGACAATGGCTTTTTAGATTTGGAACCCCAAAATCTGTTCCCAGTTAAGACAATGCTGTTCAAAGGAAATTAACTTGTTAAGAGCCCTACTATGCAAGTAAATGATTGCAATAGTGATATTGGTTGGCTCAGAGCCTGACACACATTTCCCAATTAACTTAGCAAATATAGCGTAAACCAACTTGATTGAGTGGACATTGGTTAAGACCTGACATGGGTTTCCCTATTAATGTTTAAAGGATACTGATTCACATCTATTGTAAACCAAATTGTCTAATGAGAGAATAGTGGTTGAAACCTGACATGGTTTTCCCAATTAACTTTTAGGGGATACTGGTATTGTAAACCAAGTTGACTATTGAGAGGATACTGGTTTAGACCTAATATGTTTTCCCAATTAACTTTTAGAGGATACTTGTTCAAATATAGTGTAAACCAACTTGAATATTGAGAGGACATTGGTCAAGAACTAACATGGTTTTCCCCTATTAACTTTTAAAGCATACTGGTTCACATCTATTGTAAACCAAGTTGACTGACAGAATAGTGGTTGAGACCTGACATGGTTTTCCCAATTAACTTTTAGAGGATACTGGTTCAAATCCATTGTAAACCAAGTTGAATATTGAGAGAATACTGGTTTAGACCTGATGTGGTTTTCCCAATTGCGTTTTGGAGGATACTAATTCAGATCTAGTGCAAATCAAAATAATGTCTAAATCTGTTAAGATATTTGTTCACAACATTCACATGTTTTTCCAAAATTAATATTTCTGAGTACACTGGTTCAGATCTATTGCTAATCAAGACAACGACTATTGAGAGTACCCTGGTTTAAAGCACTGGTATGTTTTTCCCAATTAATTTATTGTGAGGATACTGGTTCATTTCTCTGGCAAATTAAAATTTTGCAATTTGCTTTCCAGATAACCCATTTCATATTTTTGAATGACCTGACCCAAACAATTAAAAACTTACTTACCAACAAACTTGAGCATATAATCAGCATAATTATACATGTGCTATATAAAATAATTGAGTTATGGCCCTTTTAATGGTTACCACATCCAAATACACAAATATTAATAGTAAACCAAACTGTTTCATCTATTAAATTTCTTGACGATCTTCAAAATATATAGCCTACATAAACTACTGCTTGCACATTGAAATATTAAAACAGCAAAACCATACAAATCAATTATTTCCCCTTTTGTAAGTGACAAATGGAATGATGGTCCATGGTGCAAGACCTTGAACCATCAACTGAATTTTAGGATATGTACAGTTTCATTTCCCCTTTGTGTGATGGCAAGTTTAATGTACTAAACAGAACTCAATTACACTGAATATATTGACAGATGGCAATGAGAAGAAATGCAATATGCAAGAAACATAACTCTGAATTGATTATTTACAAGTTTATCTTCTCCTCATATTTCTTATTGAATTCATACAATTATCTGATATAAGTACTGGTATCTAGGATGAAACTAGTATTTTCAAGCCGGAAGGGCACAATATTTGTTGAGACAAAAATATTACACCAATTTAAAAAAAAAAAGACTGCCCCTTGCATGTCAAAGTTACAGCTCAGAAAAGATCTAACATGACCTTTGACCTCTTTATTAATGAAACCTTGAACTTTGAGATAGAAACCTGCATCTTACTCCAAACACTTTCACTTTGGCGAATAGTTATGGCCTTGACAAGACCTTACATGAACTTTAACCCCTAAATGTGACCTTGACCTTCAAGAAATAAAATGCAGACTGATCCATGCATGTCAATGTTGCAGTTTGGACATGCTGTATTCCCTTTGATACCCTAACTGTGACCATAACCTTTGAGTTAGGAGCCTGCAGCTTGTGCTCTATAGGCAAATAAATCTGTCAAATAATAAAAAAAAAAATACTGCTCATGCACATGAAATTAGACAGACATAAGACCTAGCTAGCAAATAACCATGGATTTTACAGAAAACTGATTCAAGCCTAACACAATATGACCACTGCTTTATCAGAAAAAATTACTTATCACCAAATCACTCTGAAGAAAATCTAGAAAAAACAATCTGAACAACAAATACAAGTCTAAAAAGCAAAACTCTAATTAAACATTCTTTTTTAAATTTATTTACCTTCCTTCCTTGCTTTGTGTTCACTTTTTTGTCCTTTACCAACTGTCTGCTGAATGAACATGCACTCTCAACAAGCATGATTTGCATTGGTTAACTGTAGAAAAAAGGTATACAGTAGTAAATAAACTTCCAATATGTTCTATATAAAATTAGCAATTTTCTGAGAGCTGTAACAGTCATAGCCAGGCCCATTTAAAACAAGAGCTGTCACAGGAGACAGCACACTCGACTATTTTGATGCTTCATTTAAAAGGGGGCATAGTTCATGAAAAATTGGTGTCAAAGTTTTGCACCTTGCGTCATATGAAGAGGGTGATGATGTGGAACAACAATTTTAAATTTGAATCAAATCTGTAGAGTGATAACTGGGAGAGGGTGAAAGTGCACTAAAACTTTGACCTGAAATTCTAAATAAAAAGGGGAGATAAATTATGAAATATTGGTGCAAGTGCTATGGCCCTTATGCCAGATGATGTGGGTGATGATGAGGAATAACTATTTAAAGTTTTAAAGCAAATCCATCCAGTAATTAGAGAGATAAGGTGAAAAAAGAGAGTGTAAAAAAAACTTTAACCAAGGTAGCGACGTGGAAAGACGCTGACACTGACACCAGGGTGAGTAGGATAGCTCTCCTTATACTTTGTATAGTTGAGCTATAGATGGAGGATTCTTTCTTTCCTCCATTATCCAACTGCTGCTTGATTACCTATTTAGTTCTACTGTACAAATACAGGAGCTGTCAATTTTGTACAAGCTCATTTTTTAAATATCTCTAGAAAACTTGCATACAGCTAGATTCTGTCCAAACTAATCTACATGTACTCACTTTTAAGAATGAAAATGTCTTGGCTTTCACTGGGGTTGTTCTGGTTCCCATTCTGACAGCTGTTAAAGTTCAGCACTGTGAGAGTCAACTGGAATGATGGCAGACATCAGAACAAACTTGGGTTATGAAGGCGTAGACTCATCAGCCTGAAATAAATTGTTTATTGTTCTTGACATTGCTTAGATCTACTACTAGAGATTAATCCATGACACAAATAATCCTACCTTGCATTTATGTATACACCTATTGTCCATTTTCACAGTAAATACTAAAGAAAAAAAAGAATCTGAATTTATTTTATTACACTCAAAACATTTTCTTATGTCATACAATATGCATGTATTTGACAACTTCTTTTTTTTGCATTGATATATGTTCTTCCAGTAATAAGCAAGTTATAATGGGGATTATCAAATATCTATCAATGACTTGATTTGTAGAATTATCTGCAGCACCAAGTTCATGGAACTTAAGAAAATCTAAAACAAGAGCACATGCATGTAAGACAGCCAATGCACAACTATTCGATTGTTGTCCCAGAAGCAGGAATATTACCCTTAAAGTTGAGATATCTAGACTTTTAAACCAATATTTGCATTATAGTTCTGGAGATAGTAAGTTGCATTTAAAACTTTAAATACGATTTTCTAAGCACAAAAGTGGGCATAATTTGGCTAAAATGCATGTCAGACTTACAGGACTTGATGCTATCACCTAGTTTTATAACCCTAAAGACACATGTGAAATTTCAATTCAATGTCTGCATCAGTTTTGGAGACAGTTAAATTTTCAGGACTTTTCAGAGGTATATGTGACTTGACCCAGTATGGTTGGAAATTGACCTCGAAAAAGTTAAAAAAAAAAGTTTCAGAGCTTTATATGCTATTATTGTTAATAGCTAAATATACTTGCACGCAAAACTTAACCAGTAGTTTTAAAGGGAGCATAATTTGGTCAAAATGCAGGTCAGAGTTATGGGACTTGATGCTATCACCTAGTTTTATAACCCAGAAGCCACATGTGAAGTTTCAATTCAATATCAGCATTAGTTTTGGAGAAAGTAACTTGCATGTAAAACTTTAACCAGGACTTTTTAAGTCCAAAAGGGGGCATAATTTGGCCAAATAACATGTCAGTTTTATGAGACCATGACCTTATATACGGAGGTTGGTAATTGACATAGAAAAAGAAAAAATAAGTAAAACAAGCAAACTCAATGAATTGGTATCCCCAGCCGAAAAGGTTTGTGGTGGAGGAATGGCAAAAAAATATACCCGACAAAAAGTTAAGGATGTTACTAAGAAGCAAATAATTTCATTAGTCAAAATCATTTTAACAGAAAATGAATGCTTTTTTTTTGGGGGGGGGGGGGGGGGGGGGGGGGGGGCAGGGGGGGTGACCGGGTGAGGGTACAAAACTTCACATGTTGATTATAAATATTGATGGGAAATTAACAAGAGCACCGCCTTGCGGGTGCTGATGCTCATCTGATTTTTTTGTATAATAGAAATATTGTCCTACCCATGGTTTTCTAAGTTCAAAATGGGCCATAATTCTTGCAAAAAGCAGGAAGGAGTTATGTTGCTTGCTGTACAGAGTTAGCTTATGATGGTAAACAACTGTTGCAAGTTTCAAATCAATAGCTTTGATAGTTTAGGAGAAAAGTTTACCTTAACATAAAACTTAACCAAGAAATCTGATATTTTCTAAGTCCAAAAGGGGCCATAATTCTTGCAAAAAGCAGGATGGAGTTATGTTTCTTATTGTACAGGGTCAGCTTATGATGGTGAACAAGCGTTGCAAGTTTCAAAGCAATAGCACTGAAAGTTTAGGAGAAAAGTTGACCTAAACATAAAACTTAACCAAGAAATCTGAAACATAAAACTTATCCAAGAAATCTGATTTTCTAAGTCCAAAAGGTGCCATAATTCTTGCATAAAGCAGGATGGAGTTATGTTTCTTATTGTACAGGGTCAGCTTATGATGGTGAACAAGCGTTGCAAGTTTCAAAGCAATAGCACTGAAAGTTTAGGAGAAAAGTTGACCTAAACATAAAACTTAACCAAGAAATCTGAAACATAAAACTTATCCAAGAAATCTGATTTTCTAAGTCCAAAAGGTGCCATAATTCTTGCATAAAGCAGGATGGAGTTATGTTTCTTATTGTACAGGGTCAGCTTATGGTGGTGAACAAGTGCTGCAAGTTTCAAAGCAATAGCATTGAAAGTTTAGGAGAAAAGTTGACCTAAACATAAAACTTAACCAAGAAATCTGATTTTCTAAGTCCAAAAGGGGCCATAATTCTTGCAAAAAGCAGGCTGGAGTTATGTTTCTTGCTGTACTGGGTCAGCTATTGATGGTGAACAAGTGTTGCAAGATTCAAAGCAATACCTTTGATAGTTTAGGAGAAAAGTTGACCTCAACATAAAACTTAACCAGGCAACGCCAACGCCAATCAAGTGATGACAATAACGCATCATTTTTTCACAAAAAATCAGATGAGCAAAATGAAAAAAAAAATTGGGGGGGGGGGGGGGGCGGGGGGGATGCATTTTCGGGGTGGTGGGCATGACTGAGTGGAGAGTGAGGTGGGGGAATGGTACAACTTTGCATGTTGATAAAATATTCATGATATTCATGGAAGATTTGAAATAAAAAATAAAAAGGATTTTTTTTTTGGGGGGGGGGGGGGGGGGTGACCAAGGCAAGGTGGTGACCAGGTGTGGGTACACAACTTCTCATGTTTATAATAAACTATTAATGTTCATGGAAAAGAATGAAAGAATTTTAATGAAATTCTACCAATTGGTTGGTTTGTTATGTACAAATCTGTGGATTTTTTAACAATTAAAGGGCAATAACTCTAAGGGAAACTGAATCAAATAATAAAATTGATGGGCATCACTGCAGTATGCTGGTTCATGTTTATTTCAAGTTTTATGAAATTCTATCTGACTGTTACTGAGAAATGGCTGCAGACGGACATTTTTGGGCATTTTTCATTAAATCAAGGGCAATAACTCTAAGGGAAATTGACCAACCCCCAAAAATACTTGACAGGCACCATCGCAGTATGTTGGTTCATCTTTATTTCAAATTTCATGAAATTCTACCAACTAGTTACTGAGAAATGGCTGCGGACAGACATTTTTGGGCATTTTTCAGTAAATCAAGGGCAATAACTCTAAGGGAAATTGACCAATCCCCAAAAAAACTTGACAGGCATCATTGCAGTATGTTGGTTCATGTTTATTTCAAGTTTCATGAAATTCTACCTGCTAGTTACTGAGAAATGACTGCGGACGGATGCACGCACGCACTGACGGACAATGCCATTTCAATACCCCTCTCCTGATTTCATCGGCGGGGGATAAAAAGTACAAAAATATGCCTTTAAATGATAGCCATATGTACTTGCATGCAGTTAACCAAGGTGAGACACTGACACCTATGCCAGGGGGAGTAGAATAAACTAAGACTCTTATTTGAACAGTTAAGCTTAGACAAGAGCTGTCCCAAAGAGTCAGCGCGCTCAACTTTTCTCAGTGCTTGACTCAAAATTAGAGCTTTGCCAGTAAAAACTTTAAACAAACATTCTAAGTTAAAAAGTGGCATAACTCTGAAAACTTTCAAACAAAGTTATGGGGATTGTTTCTCCAAGTGTACACTGTTGATAGTTAATAACTATTTTAAGTTTCAAGTCAATAGCTTTGATAGTAACAGAGATATTTGACTTTATCAGTAATTTTAACCAAAAAAATCTGAGTCGAAAAGGAGCATAACTCCATCAAAATTCAAATCAGAGTTATGGCGAATGTTTCTCCTGGTGTACAATTTGATAGTAGGTAACTTTAATTCTAAGTTTCAAGTCAATAGCTTTGATATTACCAGAGATATTTGACCTTATCAAAAACTTCAACCGAAAATTCCAAGTTAAAAGGGCATAACTATGTCAAAATTCAAATCAAAGTTATAGGGATTGTTTCTCCTGGTGTAGACTTTGATAGTAAATAACTATTTCAAGTTTCAAGTCAATAACTTTGATTATTGTAACAGAGATATTGACTTAATCAAAAACTTTAACCAAAAATTCTACTTTATCACGATTGCCTCAGTCGACCCAGCTGTAAATGGGTACCAGCAAATTGCTGGGGGTGAGGTATAATTGGTTTTAACTGTTCTTAATATAGGGTCACAGAAAAGCTCTATAGAGCTTATGTCAATTGTTGCACCAAGCAACGGTAAATAAAACTTACTTTTACCTCTACCTCTACTTTTTCTATGAAAAGTCAAGCTAAAAATGCTCTAAATTACCTGAAAAAAAGTTATGGCCCTGACAACATCTTATATCAGGTCTAGTATATTCCCCGATTGGTGCATCATGCACTGATCGGTGTATCATGCACCAATTGGTGTATTCAGCAATACACCAATCAGTGTATCAACACGTAGGATGCTACTTTAAAACAAAATATTTCGAGAACCGGAAAAAAACGCATTCCGATACCTTCACGTTGTTGATGACATCGGCCATTTTCTGTCGCCACAACATTTTTTTGGACAGACTGCTGCATTTCTTGCGGTTTTTACATTGAATGCACTGTCACATAATTATAATTCATTGACAGGTAAGCAAACACCATTTAAATACCCCAACAAATGTGATTTTTTATCCAAATTTCCTTCAATAACCCTTGCCTTATACAATCGTAGCCATGTTGGATTCGGATCTACGCATAACGCTGCACACTTTTCCCAGCATCCCATAATTTGATTGACATGCGTATTACCTTAAATATGTATGGTGTACCTCACAGTACCTGTAACGACGTAATAAAATATGAAATAAATTTTCAGTCAGTTTTGAAACCTCGTAATATTCAAAGTTAATTTAACAGTTGTATTATCAATAAGAAGTGATATCAAAGTTAGTAACATGTTGGTTTATTAATGATATAAGCCATTTTGTTATATTAATCAAGAGTGGATCAAGGAGTTTGGTTAATAATTATCTAAAGCTTTAATTTCTTTTAATTTCGATATTATCTCTCCTCTGTGATGATTAGCATGGATTTAGTGACATCAGACATGACTATTATTATTATTGTGTCATTTTCTGTCTTGCTTTCCATAGTATTCAGTCTGTTAAAATTTGTATTATCACAATGGTATGAGTGCATTTATTATTTCATTTTGTAGGTTACACACCACTTGCTTAGATAACTTTAAAAAGAAAATCATTATTTGCGGTAATTTTATATTTTGGTTAATATCATATTTTGGACACCATACTTTAGTCTAATTTTCTGACAGATGCTGATTTTTTTAGCGTTCAGGCGCCGAATCAAAGGGAAATCACTCAAAATCAACATTGCGGAACACATGCTGCAGTGGCATTGAGAAATCTTTAACAAAAATGCTTTTTAACACTAGAAATTGTTGTGTTCGACAATAAATAATATGTAAGTAGTACATGTAAATGTGTTTTATCATTACGTTACCTAATATATTTAAAAAATAATGAAATAATTTGAAAACTTCATCTCGAAGGGCTGTTCTTTAGTTTTTCCCATGATGCGGAAATATAAAATACATGTGAAATAATGGTCAGTTCATAAATTTTCTGAGCCGATACACTTATCGGTGTATTGTTGAATACACCAATTGGTGCATTAATACACCAATCGGTGCATGATGCACCAATCTGGCAATATACTAGACCTGTATATTACTTTTGACTCCTAAATCGAGGGTTCAACGCAATAAGGGCGTATCTACATATAATAATCATATGTAGATACGCCCTTATTGCGTTGAACCCTCGAAATGTGACCTTGACTTTCAACAAGTATTTATGTGAAATAATATGAAGACTGCTCCATGCATGTCAATGTTACAGTTTGGACATGCTGTATTCCCTTTGATCCCAGAAATATATGACCATATCCTTCGAATTAGGAGACTGGAGCGTATGCTCTCTGCCAAATATAAAAACGATTGCTCATGCATGTCATTTTTTTTCTTCCTTCTTTCCTGTAAATTATAAATTCACTAGTACACTATAACGTGAACAAACACTATGCAATTGCACTGGGCATATGCTATCCGGGTATTACGAAGTGCTGAAACATTTACAGAATACGGATTTTACGGAAATAAGAAGCAACTAAATTCACAAGTACACCGAGGACCCCTTTCATTTACATAAAGGTACTGAGACACTAGACAAATGTTTTACCACTTGCTAACCGATGAGTTACAATGCACACATATGCTAGCATATAAATTTTAGGCGCAGCTAATTCAGTTCAGGAGTACCAAACGCACGGAAGATAAGCAGAATAAGGAAAATGGACTAGTATCTGCAAGCTGGACGACAATATTGTCCTTGGCTACAAAACACACACACAAAAAGTGTGCTCCAAATGAGCTGACAGTCAGTTACAAAATTCAGACCTCAAAATCTGAGATTTATACAAATCAAACACTCTTAATAATCATGATTATAGGCTATCTACAAAATCACGAGTATATCAATTGACCCTAGCTGGTCAAAAGCTGTAAATACGGGAAAACAAAAGAAAACAAAGGAACTAATTTCGTATACTAACCACTGCTCAATTACAGTATGGTAAATGGGCCAAGGTTCAACAAGGATAATATTATCCAATGAGAACAAATGCATGAAAAGCCACCTGTGATTAATTAAAATTTATTTTATAGGAAAAATTCAAGATGACGCAGCTATTTCCACTCGGTCACGCCAACTCTTTTTGATAAAAGTAAAGCCTAAAAGTTCGCCATTGTCGGTTAGAACACCTTTAAAATTATTTCATCACACTTTGCGAACTGCCTTGGGTCAGGTCACTCCAGCACAACTAAAGTTTATAGAACTTTTTAAAACTTGGCTAAAATATTCTCTCCCAAAACCACGTCCGCCGCCATCAACCTTCACGAAACTGGTTCAAGCCTAGTACACACCCTATTACCTGATGTCCACCACGCCGAGGGATGCGGCTGCCACAGAGGTAGGAAATCAATAACGGTGAATAGTGGTGTTAGTTTTTTGAGCTGTATTTTTTCATTTCGACTTTCCATGAAGATATTCTGGTACAGGCATATGTGTAAATGCCTAAACATATTATATGATTAATCCTGGTCGCCAACTTTGCGAAATTAATAAGTATTCAGCTATTTAAATTGGACGTTTATTAAAATTGATACGAAAATCATATTCAACAGCTCAATTCGAAGTGTTTACAAAATAATTTTATCGGGTTTACCTCACACGTCAAACGATCAATCATCTGGGGATAGTCCTGGCAAGTTTCAAGTCTGTCCGTACGTCTACACCGACGTTATGACCCTCCATAGGGACCCGGGTACAGTCACGTATGATAAACTTTACCGCAGAGGGCATTTTTAAATGATGCCCATCCCACCGAGGAGTCAAAATATAGGATATCGTTTACGACAGAGGGAAATTTTGTGTAAAAATGTCTATTTTGGGTGTTTGTTTTGCTTTTGAGTCCTATGAGGTCATGGAATTATTTGCAGTATGCATTGTTTATACTTGTGTTTAATAATGGGCGATTTTCAATGGCGAACACCGCTGAAACATGGTGGTAATCAGTCTAGATTGAACTTCAATCTATCTTCGACGTTGTTTTGCTACTATAAGTCTTCGTTTCGTAAACTCAATTTTGTTTCAATTTCTTTTATCATGAAATATACAGAAATAATGATATCTCAAGTCCTGATGGTATCGGTACTTGCATTCTTGCTCGATTCAGTGTTGAATTTACGGTTTATATTAAATGATAAATCGTCTTGCAATCAGTATATATATGCATACAATCTGATACTGTACAATGAATAGAGTTGTTTTGCCACTGAAAGTCTTCGTTTTGTAAAATCATTTTTGTTTCTTTTTTATCCTAATATACAGACATTTGCTGCCAGCAATGAAATCCTAAGTCCCGGTACTTGCGTTTTTGCTGGATTCAGTGTTAATTGAATATAGGTTAATATTAAATATCAAATTATTTTGCATTATCAAGCTTTCATACTCTACATAAAAGATCCGTTAGGCTATAAAATTTAAATATATTTGTCAGTGACATAAGTCAAGTGATCGGTTCTAAATAAAGCTGTTATTCATTAATCGTTTAAAGAAATGTTCTAAACAATTTATTTTGTATTCAGTTTCAGAACCAAAGATGAAGGCATACAGGTGCTATTACTGTAACAATGATCACTGGAGTGATTGACCATTTAGTTAATTGTCATGTCAAGAGAGATCTATCAAAATGCAATGGAAATAACTAAACCATCTGTTATTACCGAGTTACTATCTGAAATGAAGATTTCATTCTGATCGATCTCTCTTGAAAACTTTAAAGATGTATTCAGTTTTGATATTTTGCCCTGTAACTTCGATACATTACCACACGCTGGTCACTAGAAATGAATATTTCACCTTCATTTGGAATCACGTCGGTATATGTTTTCTGTCCTATATCCAGCATTCCAAATGTTTTCGTCGTATTCCAGTTCCATGTACTTAAATGGTCAATCACTCTAGCGTAAGTTGCAAATCAGTGTCTTTGCTTTTTTTAAACAATTCTCATGCATTTCAAATATATATGCTTAAATATACTACTCGACAAACTGTGTTTAACTATATGATCTGATGTGTATTTAAATGAAAGCTGTATATAACAAATGCCAAACGATTTAATATCTAATATTAACCGTAACTTCAACACTGAATCCTGCAAGAACGCACGTATCAGGACTTAAGATATCATTATTTCTGTATATTTCATCATAAAAGAAATTGAAACAAAAATGAATTTACAAAATGAACGTTTACAGTCAGCAGCAGAACCAATCTATACATGTAGCAGATAGTATGCAGTGTCGGAGATAGAAATACAATCTAGACTGATTACAGCGGTGTTTGCCATTGAAAATCGCCCATTATAAAACATAAGTATATAAACAATGCATACTGCAAATGATTCCATGACCTCCCAAGACTTAAAAGCGAAACAAACAGCCAAAAAAGACGTTTGTACACCAAATTTCCCTCTGCCGTAAACGGTATCCTATATTTTGACTCCTCGGTGGGATGGGCATCATTTAAAAATGCCCTCTGCGGTAAAGTTTATCATACGTGACTGTACCCGGGTCCCTTTGGAGGGTCATAACGTCGGTGTAGACATACGGACAGACTTGAAACTTGCCAGGATTATCCCCAGATGATTGATCGTTTGACGTGAGAGGTAAATTCGATCAAAATATTTTGTAAACACTTCGAATTGGGCCGTTGAATATGATTTTCGCATCAATTTTAATAAACGTCCAATTTAAACAGCTGAATACTTCTTTATTTCGCAAAGTTGGCCACCAGGAATAATTATATAATATGTTAAGGCATTTACACGTATGCTTGCACCAGAATATTTTCATGGAAAGTCGAAATGAAAAAATACAGCTAAAAAAACTAACACCACTATTCATCGTTATTGATTTCTGACCTCTGTGGCAGCCGCATCCCTCGGCGTGGTGGACATCAGGTAATAGGGTGTGTAGTACATCATCAGAAAAAAATTCTTCCCGCCAAATCACTCTCGAGAAAATCTAGAAAAGTGACGCATATTTAAAAAAAAACACAATCTGAACATCAAATAAAAGTCTAACAAGCGAAACTGTAATTAAACATTTCTTTTTTAATATATTTACCTTTCTTCCTAACTTTGTGTCCTTCCTCGCTGCTTCGCTTTGCGTCCTTCCTCGTGCTTCACTGACTGCCTACTAAATGAACACGAGTTCACTCCCAACATATGTCACGTGATTCGCAAATTGATTAGCTTTAGGATAAACTACACTTTCACTAGCCGTTACCTGCTACACTAGGATAACAATTGGACCGAACAGTGATACATGTATGTCATATGGAATACGATTTATTTTCTCGAACACTGTTATTTTTTTCTGCACCACAACTCAGATTTTTGCTATGACTAGTTTTGAAAGAGTATTACTACATTGTCCGATATGGAATTCTATGGCTAAAAATCAAACCTAGGTTAAAGAAAATGGAACAAAAATTCTCAACTGGTATTAAGAAGCGCGACATAGCTTACAACTGGATTTTAAATTCTTATATGAACGGACTTCACCCAGTTACTGACCATTTATCGACCGCGGGTCTTGGCATAAAATATATTATTGCAGTCGCGAAGAGCTACAACAAACAGAACTTTTCTGCTCGTCAAAAGAACGCTCTCATATACATATGGGTGAAATGATGGAACTCAAGCGGCAGATATAATGATGGAACAAACGATTATGATTAATAAACAAACGGGACATGAATTATTGAACAAACTGGTTATAAAGAAGGAACAGGTGTGGAATACGTATGTTTCCAGACATGATGTCATTTATTAACATAATAGAACTCACGGCCCCACGGTTCATTTTATTAGGTCGTGAGTTCGATTCATGGGTGAGGAGTTTGTACACTGTGATGTTTTGATAAAAGACAATTGTTTCTGAAACCATTCGTCCTCTACGTCTGACTCATGTAGAAAAGTTGACGGTTACTTGTGGAGAACAGGTTGATACTGGTATAGAATCTAGGAACACTGACAGGATACGTTGGATCAAAAGATATACATGTATAATGATAAAAAAGACAGGTGTATTAAACGAAAGAAACAGACGGGTTACATATATTATATATTTTATTACACCGGATTTATATGGCTTCCTTTTCATGCATGATAAACACGTTCAAAGGTGCTTTATATAGCGCAAAGACAGCCACTCGGGGTGCCGAATTCATCCTCTACTAGTACAAACACAGAGCGATCTGACCAGAGGGGCAGAATGAGACAAAGCCCACAGAATCGAAAGAGAGAGACAATTCCTTTTAGATACAGGCCTGTCCGGCTGGTTCTTAACGTGCCCGGTGTGAAGCACCGATACACGCAAAGTCGTCCTTCCTGGAAGAACCTGTACTGACCTCTTAGTTAGGTGGGAGACGCTTAAGAGCATCTCAGAAATTTCCAGTTTCTGTACCGGGATTCGAACCCCGGACCTTTCGAATCCCGGGTCTCTGAATTGACAGTCAAGCGTGTTACCACTTCACCATCTGGCGATAATGACTGAACAGACGTTGAGAGAGAGAGATAGGGTAATTTGGGTTTCTAATTTTGTATTTACACTGAGTGTAGACACACGGATCATATTGTAACTCACGTAGCAGATAATAGTATGTTGATGATTTTAAAGGCGATTTTCTCTACACATGCAGATCAGGTGTGTCGAACGCAATAGCCGCTAATCCTTCTATTGTAGAAGCACACCACGGAGTGAACGAGTGCCGTAGGGAATATTATCAAACTTGTTTCGAATACCTTTAAAAAGAACTACATGTATATTCCTGTCAATCACATAATAAAATTACAATAAAATCTAATAATGCGGTCATTTTTTTTTACCACACCGATCTTTTCTAAATACATTGAAGACCATTTATGAGGAAATAATGCCATAGATATTTCATTTTTACAAAAATACGGTAACTCACTAATTTGGTGTAAGATTCCGTTACGTATATGCATGGTTCGTTGGATATCATAGTTTCCAAATAATGAAATTCGATTTTACAGAAAGTTCACACAGTGAAACTTCGATTTCCATGAGTTTTTAAAGTATGTACAATTTTGGCATTGTGCTTTCAATAATTAAAAGACATGTACAAATTTCAAATTTAAGTGTCAAGTAATGTATATTCCTGTACGGATCATCAAAAGTCCTTCACAAAGGAAAAACATGGGGGCACTGTGGCCGAGTGATTAAAGTCACTGACTTAGAGTCACTTTCCACTCACAGATGTGGGTTTGAGCCTCATTTAGGATGTTGAATTCTCCATGTGATGAAGCCATCCAGTTGGTTTACGGAACCAATGTGCCCGCCCGTGATGAAATAATGCACGGAGGGGCACCTGTCTCCCTCCACCATCAAAGCTGGAAAGTCGCCTTATGACCAATAATTGTGTCGGTATATACGACGTTAAACCCAACAAAACAAAACAAGCAAAGGAAAAACATGGTGCGGCTTCCTGTGTCAAGGGGAGTTTGTCCGGATCCCGCCTCAAGGCAACGTGACTACTGGAGTCTGTCAATCTTTGATTATTTTTTTCAGACAATGTAAACATTTATAACTTATTATTTACATTTTTTAAGAAACAAAAAATACGAAGAAAAATGAAACATGTGAATCTGGTCATTTAATTATATATGATGGAAAATACAACTGAATATGAAAATTACAGTAAACAATTAAACAGTATTCTATCAATATAAATGACCGAAAGTGATAAGAAAAGGCGCACCTCATTTTTAGCATCAAAAGTATCATAATATTGCAATATTCAATAAAATTTTATAAAATTGCTTGCGATAACAATTACATTAAAACCTTAAATCATTTCGTCGCATAAAACATTCAAGTAACTAAGATCGCAATGGCCATAGCTTTCGCAGAAGCGGTGGTTCCAGAAACGTGGATTAATATGGCCAAGTGAGTGTATTTCCGCGGTCATCGGTTAGTTTTCTGAAGGGTTTATCTTATTTTTGTCACTTTTGGCTGGAAACAAGTGACTCACTGAGACAGGAGCCCACTTATGTACTCTTCCAGCCACAAACACTTGTTTTGTGCTATTCCTTGCCAATAATGTAAACACTTCTGTACAATTTGATGAGAGACTTCTGATTTTGTAGAATTTTGATAAAAATGGTGACCAAATATGGCTGCAGCGCAGTGGGCGGTGGCTACAACGGAAAGTTATGGTTTTTCGGATTCTTTTAACATCAGTTAGAACTGGGCTTTAACCTTAAATAAACTGCACTTTTTTCCCGGGATTTAATTTGGTTACGATCGTTACAATATTCTGACGAGTGTAACACAACGTTTAGGAAATGTTTTAATATGTTAATAATTTACTCAAACCTTTTGATCACGATACTGCATGGTCAACTGGTTACGCGGCATTATGAATATGATGGTATTTGGGTTCATCAAATTTTTGTTTTGCGATAATGCAATATATAGGTCTATCATTCAAAGATACATTCACTGAGAGTAAAAAATCGCTTGCAGTCATTGATTTACTTCAGAGAAAATGATGAAATGATGGCTTAAAAGTAGCATTTGATGAATCAAATGTTGAACGTGGATATTTTTTTTTTGCACTTAGATCTAACATTCTATTCTGTTTTTAGTATTTTTATTCTTAAGTAAAATGTGTGCATGCCCTTCTTACTGTACTAAGTGTACAAAGAAGGATATCTTCTACAACATTAGAAACTGAGTTTGACAAGGCCTCTTTTCTCGGAAACTATGCTGCAATTCATAGAACATATCGTTCTTTGTGAAGTGTTTTGTTATGCTAGAGGATACAATGTGTTCCAGGGTTTGACACAAGGTACTGGTAAGAGAGATCGGGCGATAGTTGGCTGGGTCTGACCTAGAGCCTTTCTTAAAGATGGGAGCAACATTTGCCATTTTCCATATATCTGGCAGAGTGCTGGACTGCAGGGATTTTGGAAGAGTTTTGTAAGTATTGGGGATCTCTCGACTAATATTCTTAAGTACGACCGGTCTTTTTTGGTCGGGCCCTGCAGTTTTATGAACAAGTTAATACTGTATGTTAACATCATAAAACTACAGTTGATCACACCAGACAGTCCCGGCGTTCCATAATATATACAAACTCAGTTGTACTGATATTGTTCTTGTCATTATTTGTTGAAATTTTGGCCAAGTTCGTTCGTAATTCCTTGAAATTTGGCTATCAGACCGCTGGTAAAAGTTCTTTTGCAAAGGTAATTGTATCGATAACGGTAACAAGAAACGTATTTAGTGAAGATATATTTAAAATTTAATTATCTCACTTATCATATAGATATAAGGATTTTACCAAGACATATTTTTATGCCCCCGAAGGTGGGCATATTAATATCGCACTGTCTGTGCGTCCGTGTAAATTCTTGACCGGGCTGTAACTCTGTCACCCATGAAGGGATTTTGAAATAACTTGGCATAAATGTTCACCATAGTGAGACGACGTGTCGTGCGCAAGACCCAGACCACTAGCTCCAAGGTCAAGGTCACACTTAGAAGTCAAAGGTGTTTCTTGTCTAGTCCAAAACCTTGCTATTTTTCAATGTATTTGAAAATAATATGACACAAATGTTAACCATATTGAGAAGGTGTGTCACGCTTATGACCCAGATCTTTCGGGTCAAGGTCAAAGTTACGAAATAATGTGTGTTTTAGCGCAGATATTGGGCACGCTTCGGGGCATTTGTCACCAATAGTGACAGTTCTTGTTTAATAAAATTAAAAGACTGAAGTTAAACTAATTGCAAACCTTCAACCCGTTTACCTAAATACACCACTTAAACTCGGCTCCTTACATCTTCGAAATACACCACTTAAACTCGGCTCCTTACATCTTCGAAATACACCACTTAAACTCGGCTCCTTACATCTTCGAAATACACCACTTAAACTCGGCTCCTTACATCTTCGAAAAGGTACAGCAGACGTAATAGTAGTAAGATCAAATGCATTAATTAAAAGTAATTTGACTGGGAACGCCACTCTCCCTCTCTCTACCATACCACAATCTCCCCATACAGACAGCAAGGAACACTGCACAGACAATATTGACACAGATAACTCTTCAGAAAAGAAAACCAAACAGTAATCTTTTTTTATAATGTTTCTTGGAAAAGTCGCACGTGTGAAGAAGGGGTTTTATACATTTGATTTTACCATGCAATATATATACGGTCTCAGACGGCATTATAAACAAAATGGTAAATGAGATGTACATAAAAAGAGTAGATATGAGAAAAAAAGCGAAACAGTGCTTTTGATAAGAAACTGTATCGTTCAACAAGAACAGCTTTTAATGTCCACAATAAATCAATAAAAAGCGTATTTATATGTATCAAAGTGTAGATTTTGCATCAAATGTTAACTTCGGTTGGTCCAAATGTATTTCAAAAATCTTAAAACTCTAAAGCTTACCCTTTTTTACTGAGGACATGCTTTTTTCTTTTCAATGGATTGAACATAGCTGAATGATGGAATTTTATTAAAATTCAAGTTTGAATGTTCAAAGCGGTGTCATAATGCAGATCTCGGTGAGACCTCTGTAACGATAATGTTTATGCATAGTTCCATTTTTTATCGAAAGGTTAATTATAACTTGTGGATTTAGGCGCCTTACAGGTATTTGACTCGTGAAATTAAGACAGTAATACTGTGGAATTGCTCCAGATTTTACCAAAGACGTTCGAGACTACGCCAAAAATTTCTCAAATCACTAGATAATTTGTGAACACTTTCTTGGTGCTCTTGGTACGCACCTGTCAATTACACTTGTGCAAAGTTTTGACCAGGGCCTCTCTCAAACGGTCTGCCTCGGTATATCGAAAGGAACTGTTTGAAGTTAGCTTTTTTGGGTGTTTGAGCATACTGTCCTACGAATAACTTAAAGCGCTGAGAGGCGCCTCATTTTTTTTTCTGCGGAACGCCAAATCACTTCACGATAGTAAAATACAATTCACGAAACTTGTAATGCACCACTCGGTAATTGAGACTTATCTCCTATAAAACCAGTAGCACATTTATGAATTTTCTGATAAAGATAGGAAAGTATGTTAGTAATAGCATTTTGAAATTTCACCAAAATCAAGTAATACCGTAACCTAATTTTAAAGTCAGAAATATACTTATATATGCCTAGAATTTACAAAGAACAGAAAAAAATATTACAGACAGCCAAATGACGTCTATATTCTGCCATAATAGAGTGAGAATGGGTAGAATCGTAATATCATTGCATTTCTCAATTTGTTGAAATGTCAATGCTAGTCAGAATATATTTTTCAAACGGTGTGAGAATTTCAAGAATGCATATCAATGGGATGGGGTTAAGGAAGGGGTAAAGGTAAGATTTATTTAACGTCGCATATAATCAACAGACAACATGAGCTTTTAAACTCTCGTGCGACGAATTAAGCATACAGTAATACCGTGTTCAGACTACGTTTTTAATCCTACATTAACTTGGGTTTATTTTTTAAACTCGTTTGCGTCCACACTATATGTGGTGTAAAACGTGAATTTTGTAAAGGTCAAGTGGTTTCTGTAATGTAGCATTAAAACTACCTCGGGAGGTGGTTTTAATACTACATTAAAAAGTAATGCTACATTATTTTACAAATGTGAACGCAAATGTGGGTTATAACTGGTTTTACAATCCCAAATCCACAGATCTTACCTTTTGGAGGAAGAATACCATGTGTTTCTCTTTTGTATCAAACAATTGATGCTGTGGCTGGCAAAAGTAATTGGACTGTTGTTGAAACAAAAACATTAAATTGCGATATGGAGTCATGCTGACGCTCAAAATGGACAATAGATGGAATGAACAGAAATTCTTAGATGAACACAGAAATTTAAATATTGATGACCCCTTCTTGTTTCTGTTAGCCTCAATTCTTTGTAACCTTTTTTGCTTATTGCAAGATATTTGTTAACTTCCAACATTACATGTATATATTTAAACCACATTTCTTTGCCAAGTGTGGACGCAAACTAGATTATATTTTGATGGGTTTTGAATGTCAAATACCAATTATAGCCAATTAGTGCCTAATAAAAATAAAACCATTCTGCTAGTGTGAACACGGTATTAGAGAAACTTACCTGGGCTTATTTTACCTCCTGGTACAACCCTTTAAATACCAAGTGTCACGTACCATTATTCACATCTTTGGTATGATAGGATCCCCTCGTTCAAAACGTTACTCTACCATTTTAAGCTATTAGGGGCAATGTAGAAGTTGTGTACAGTGTATGGAAAGAGCACTCTAACTGAAAATGTGCTAGTGAACATTGCACTATTTTCGACAAATAAATACTTTATAGGTGTCAGATGGGGATATAATTATATCTAAAAACAAAATTCTGAGTTCAGCTGAGTTTTACGACAGTTTGGTATAATTAAGGAGCGATACATAATAATTGAGACAGATTCTAATACAAATGTCAGCTTTAACGCCATTCTCGACGTTTTCTACAATAACCAAACATTGATCTAAAAATGCAAAGATCGAGCTTTTGTTATGGTTAGGCATGACAATATCAAATGACTTGCATGATGCTAATTTCCAAATATTTAATTCTAAAGGCAAATTAATTAATGCTAAATGCTACATACGCACGTTTTATGTCTTGCTAAATGCCAAATGCTAAATGTGAACTTGATTTCAGAACGATTGCCAATCATTAATGGCCTATTGTTAATCATCAAATGTTTTAACGTGTCAGTTAATGATCTGTTTCTTTTTAACTTTTAATTCTATGAAAATGTATACTAGTGGGTATTTTTACCAGTATGATCTGAATCAATAAAACGTTCTGCCGGTCATGGGAATATAGGGTCAAAGTTGTTTACAAAAATGTTTTAACAGAGTTAAGGTTGTGCAACGAAGGCCAATAGCAACTATTTAAACGATGCATTCCTCCACTTATACATTCAGTCCTTCATAAGCACTTTGCATTTAATAATCATTTTTCCGTTTGACAATTACTTTACCGGTTTGGCAGTAAATATTTGGCAAATAGCTTCATGCATTAACTATTCCGTATTTAGCATCTTCCGTATGAAAGTACGACTTAGGACAGTCTTTAAACTAGCCTCAAAAGCGTTTGGTTACTCAGATTTTTCTGTCTGGGCAAGTTTGCATGGAGATATTAAAGATGATTTATTATAATGAAACGTGTGTTTCATCAGTATTTAGCCATTGAATGCATCTAAAGTATATAGCTGATAATTTTTTATTGAAATTAAACATTTCGGTTTAGCAAATTCTGTTATAAACTGATTTATCACGTATTTTCGCGGTTCTGTAAAATGGCTTCTAACAGAAAAGTGTCTGTAAAATGGAATATTCCACAAAATATGAAAGACAGACACAGTTATAGACCTGTTCAGACAGTGCCAGTCCATAATGACTCAGTATCAGAAAAATATCTTTACTCTGAAAATTTTGAAGACCTTTCAGAACAGCAAACATACTCCGATACATTTGTGAGTGATTCATACTCTGATACATTTGTGAATGGTTCTTCACATACAGGAAATGGCTCTGACAAAAGCTCGGCTACAGATATCAAAACAATTATATCTTTGAGAACATCTGTAGATGCATCTGAGGTACAGGATGCATCTTACCTTGAAACTGCTAAAACTGAGATGTTGGAAACTGTCATAGAGGTGGACTCTGATGCTTCATGCTCAGAAGGAATGTCAGAGACCCATAAAACTGGCAATGAACTGGATACAATTAAAGAGTTATCTCGGGAGTTTCTAGATACACATACATCTGATTCACATATATATTCTGATACATTTGAGTCTAGTGAGCGAACTAAGGCAGAGTCACAATATGATGAGACAGAAGGACATAGTTATAGATCTGAGCAGTCAAAGAACTCTGACTCATATTCCACCAGGACATACACTGATTATTCAGAAGAAGATGAAAGCCTTCTTGATAGATCTTACATTGCTCCAGACTATGATGGGAAGTCGTAAGTAACAGCTGTTTTAAAAAAGGAGTGTCTACAAATAGGATCTGTACCCCTAGACTCTGATTCTAGAACACTGATTTTTTTTAATTTTGGGGTAATTTTGGTAGGGTCCATTAGGTGGGGAAAGAGGGACATAACAACTATATTGGAGAAACAACCACGTCGTAATGAAATTATGAATTTTCAGTATTTTTCATAAATAGGTCAAGGCTATCCGCACGACGGTTGTGCTGATAAATTTCTTCATCCACGAAACCATCATGCTGATTATTTTCATTATTCACATTGCAGTCATACCGATTATTTTTGTTATTCACATGACAGTCATGCCGATTATTTTCGTTATTCACAATCATGATGATCATGTCTGAAAGTCATGCCAATTATTTTTGTTATACATGGGGCTAAACGTACTGTATACATATTATGTAAAATTCAGTTAAGATTTTCTGAAGTAATTTGCTTGCTCATCAGATCCTCATAGTACTGATTATTTTACAGTTTAGCATGTACCTCTTTGCATGCGATTACGATGCCTATAATAATCATGTTGAATAACTTATGTGCAGTTTATGGGTCACACATTAAACCGGAATCCACCTAAAAACCGGAATACACCGAAATACACTTTGCATAACCGGAATACACCTGTATTTTTTAATTTAAAGGTATTTTTGAAGTGTTTTTGATATAATTCAATCATATTTATCATAAATAATTAACATACCAAAGGAAAATAAAATACGTTCACGCAAAATGATTTTATACGAGATTGAAATTCGGCGACTGCGCTGGAAATTTCCATAACCGAAATACACCCGTATTTTATTAATAAATGGTATTTTGTAGTGTTTTTTTTTTTTTTCAGAAATCATTCGTGTTTAATATAAATAATAAGTTTACAAAAGGAAAATAAAATACTTAACACAAAACGATTTATACGAGATTGAAATTTGGCGACCGCTCAGGAAATTACCATAACCGAAATACACCCGTATTTCTTCAACAAATGGTATTTTTGAAGTGGTTTATGACTGAATTCAAACATATTTATCATAAATAATTAATTTTCGAAAGGATATTAAAATGCTTTTGCGCATTACGTCTTGTACACGATTGAAAATCGGCGTGCGCACTGAAAATTTGCGCATTCGTGGATGAATTTCCATGTCCTAAAATTCTGTAATATACACCCGTATTTCTTAAATCAATCGTATTTTTAGGGTTAATGACAGAATTAAATCATATCTAAAATGAAAAATTAATTTACAAAAGCAAATTAACACGCGCAAAACGTTTTTATACGAGGTTGAAAATTTGTTGAGCGCACGGGAAATTTGCGCATTCTTTGATGAACCACAATCGCCATAATTTTGTTAGCTTTCAACTTAGGTAGGTAAATTTCAAGTTTCAATTGTTTAGTTCAAATTATTTCAAAATATCTTTTTATATTCTAATATGATATTCCTTTATGACATATTTCAGGAAACAGAGGAATTATTTTACCGCCATGAATGAAGAAATAATGATACTTGTATAAATTCTGAGTTGTTAAAATCATCGTTTTTTTCCTCTCTCTTTCAGACCACTCTTTATTTACTGAGCTTTAATAATAACCAATTTTCTTGAAATATACTTTCAAATCGTAAGTACCTTATAATTGTTAATAACAACAGGCATGTTATTCGAGTGTCACCTGTCAATCAACAAGTTGAGCATGTTGAGTGGACACTGATTGCTATAGTATCAATCAAAATATTTAAAGAAAGTTAAAGATGTTTTTACGGCTTTTCGTTGTCAAAATAATCTGCCGTCGAGTAAATATGCTTCATTCAATAATATGATATATTCACCATAGACAAAAATATTTGGTGACAGTTATGTTACACGCCTGGAAAATCATACCAAGGGCAATATGCATTAATATATAAATGTGCCTTCTATGGTGTATCTGGAATGTCAACTCGTAAAAAATTTAGGCCAATGTATGATTAAATCTACAATTCATCGCTGTTTTAGTAAAACATTGAATAAGTGTTGATACATTTAAGTATATATGTATATGGCTATATAAGCTTTTCGTGTGCAAAAATAAAAAATATACTGAATGTTCCTGTTTTTCTTCAATTTTTCAATTTGCAATCATATCGACAATTAAATGAAATTAAATAAAAGCTTATCATATTTATCTGCACTTCCCTCGTTAGACATTATTTGTCACATGTCACTTGTGTGTGCTTTCAAATATACTGATTAATTGATTATCAATAGGTGTGATAATCCAATCAAACTCTATCGGGACTAATCAGAGACACGTGTTTGTTACGCTGCATACATTTAAAGGATGTTAATTGTGCTATGGCAATGAACGCAGTAAACGTTTGTATATTTATATATTAAACATGATATAATTCTTTTGAAAACTGATTTTTCAAAATATATTTTCTTCTTAAACATGTTAAATTATCAGATTAATTCTGAGGAAATAATTCAATTAGTTCCAATAATAAACATATGGTCGGTCCTTTCCGATCAGCGCGGTTTATGCGCTGACATGTGTTTTGTGTATAATTCATTTAAAAATCGAATATTGATATTGTTTTCTCAATTTCTTTTCTTTTTTATTTGTTATACGAAATCTGAAGAAATAATTAAATAATTTCCAATAATAAACACGTGACATGCCCCTTCCGATCATGTTATGCCCTTTCCGATCAGCGCGGTTTATGCCACTCGTATTTTGTCTATAATTCATTTTAAAATCGAAAATTGCTATTTTATAATTCCTAATTTATTTTCTGTGTTATTTGTTAAATGAAATATGAAGAAACAATTAATAATTTCAAATAATAAACATATGACAGGCCCTTTCCGATCAGCGCGGTTATGTCATGACCCGTATTTTGTCTATAATTCATTTATAAATTGAATATCGATATTTTTTTTATCATAAATTATTTTCTTTGTTTCATTTTTTAAATAAAATGTGAAGAAACTATTAAATAATTTCCAATAATCAACATTCCGGTATCTAGTCACAGCGACGTAAGCGTGCAACATTTCCGTAAGCTCGCCGAATTTCAATCTCGTATAAAATCATTTTGCGTTAATTAAAGTATTTTATTTTCCTTTTGTAAACTTATTTTATATTATACTCAAATGTTTTCTGCATTAGCCCCTACAAAAATACCATTTATTATTGAAATACGGGTATATTTCGGTTATGGAAATTTCCGGCGCGGAAGCCGAACTTCAATCTCGTATAAAATTATTTTGCGTGAACGTATTTTATTTTCCTTTCATATATTAATTATTTATGATAAATATGATTGAATTATATCAAAAACACTTCAAAAATACCTTTAAATTAAAAAACACAGGTGTATTCCGGTTATGCAAAGTGTATTCCGGTGTATTCCGGTTTTTAGGTGGATTCCGGTTTAATGTGTGACCGCAGTTTATTGAATTAAAAAGTAAGAAACATGACATTAAGGAATTTAGGTTGATAATTAACTAATTAAGGTATGCAGGTATAAGTTTTCTGCGCAGTCTTGATTTCTTCTGCAATTAATGAATGAATTATTTAGTTTAACTAATAAAAAATGGTTTGTAATATTATCATTTTTTGTGGTGTTGTTTTAATACATGTATCTGATTAATGTCTATTGATTTAATATAATATCTTAAACAGTAAACATGAAGCTAATAGTCTTTTTACTACACATATGATATAACTTATGCCAAAACTAGAAACGCTAATGAAACACCTGTCATGTGGATAATGATACTAATTGGCACCACCCCGCCATTATATAACTGAAATACTGTTGAAAAATGACGTTTAAAACCCAAAACAAACAAAATTGGCAGTACCGTCGTATGAATAAGAAAAATAATAGGCATGACCGTCATGCCCACTGCCTATAGACACTTTTGAAAAAGAAATCTACTTAAAATCACATCATCTTGTGTAATAGAAGGTATAGTTTACATAAATATGTAGATCTGCGAGTTTTTGTGGGAATATGTATAAAAGATTGAGGGAATTTTTGTTAAAAATGGGGAAATGGAACATTTTTGGAGAGGGAAATGGGGCCAAAATCACATAAATTAGCTACCTGTATGTATTAGCTACCGGTATGTACTATAGTATCTGATAGAAGGATGTCTGTAGTACTCTGTACTCCTGGACAATCTTTTATAGTATTGTCTAGAGATGCGGATCTGAACCTCCAGAATCAGATTCTAATTTCTAGCAGTAAGGTTCCATACCCATCGATACATCATTTTAAAAAAGTGTATTGCTTTAAAGAACACACAGATCATCATACAATTGAGATTATTCTGAATATAATTTTGAAATATTTGTGTTCATTTGTTGAGTACTTTTACACAAGTAAATGATATTTAGCTTGGCTGTATAAAGTAGAATTCTGTGCCCTTTCAGGTGAATACTTTCAACTTCACACATGTCTTCCACATCTGTATATGACCTCACCACAGGATAAGCAATATAACTCTAGCTTACATTTATCAAAATTATGTCCCTTTTTGACTAAGAAGTTGTGGTGAATGTTTTGCAATAGCATGTAAGCAGTTTTCTGAACTTTTCTGCTACACCAAATGCGTTCAAACTCCTCACACGTTTTATTATCATGAGATGTCTCACATAGCAGGTTTCATATCTATACATTTTGGGAAATGCCCTTTTTCCAATTTTTAGCTCGACTATACGAAGTATAAGGAGAGCTATCCTATTCGCCCCAGCGTCGGCGTCGGCGTCTTTCCGCATCCCCACCTTGGTTAAAGTTTTGGTGCGCTTTCTCTTTTTTCAACTTATCTCTGTAATTACTTGATGGATTTGATTCAAACTTGAAATACTTATTCCTCATCATCACCCACATCATCTGACATAAGGGCCATAACTCTGGCACCAATATTTCATGAATTATCCCCCTTTTCACTTAGATTTTCAGGTTAAAGTTTTGATGCACTTTCACTTTATCTCTGTTATTACTGAATGGATTTGATTCAAACTTAAAATAGTTGTTCAACATCATCACCCACATCATATGACACAAGGTGCATAACTCTGGCACCATTTTTTCATGAATTATTCCCCCTTTTTACTTAGAATTTCAGGTTAAAGTTTTGGTGCACTTTCACTCTACCTCTGTTATTACTGAATGGATTTGATTCAAACTTAAAATAGTTGTTCAGCATCATCACCCACATCATATGACATAAGGTGCATAACTCTGGCTCCATTTTTTCATGAATTATTCCCCCTTTTTACTTAGAATTTCAGGTTAAAGTTTTGGTGCACTTTCACTCTACCTCTGTAATTACTGAATGGATTTGATTCAAACTTAAAATAGTTGTTCAGCATCATCACCCACATCATATGACACAAGGTGCATAACTCTGGCACCATTTTTTCCTGAATTATTCCCCCTTTTTACTTAGAATTTCAGGTTAAAGTTTTGGTGCACTTTCACTCTACCTCTGTTATTACTGAATGGATTTGATTCAAACTTAAAATAGTTGTTCAACATCATTACCCTTATCATATGATGCAAGATGCATAACTCTGGCACAATTTTTCATGAATTATTCCCCTTTTTACTTAGAATTTCAGGTTAAAGTTTTGGTGCACTTTCACTCTATCTCTGTTATTACTGAATGGATCTGATTCAAACTTTAAACAATTGTTCAACATCATTACCCTTATCATATGATGCAAGGTGCATAACTCTGGCACCAATCTTTTATTAATTATTCCCCCTTTTTACTTAGAATTTTAGGTTAAAGTTTTGATGCACTTTCACTCTGTCTTTGTTATAACTGAATGGATTTGATTCAAACTTAAAACATTTGTTCAACATCATCACCCACACTATATGACACAAGCTGCATAACTCTGGCACCAATATTTAATGAATTATGCCCCTTTTTGCTTAGGATATACTTATATAGTGTTTTGATACATTTTATCTTTACCTCTCTTATTACTTTAAGTTGATATTTTTGACATAGACTCAGGCTATTGTGCAATATCTTCATCCACAATTGGAGTCATTAAACACTCCAGTGATAGCTCTAGTTTCCTCAGATATGCCCAGTTTCACTATCCAGCATCGAAATAGTCGAGCATGCTGTCTCCTGTGACAGCTCTTGTTTCAAAATTTTGTAAAACTTTTATGTAAGCTTGTTCCATGTAAAATAATTAGTTGACAATGCCATCATTAGACAGCTCTTTTAATTTGTTGTTTTGATAACAAATTTGTTTAAAATGATTTGACAGAAAACTCTGTTGTTGAGCTGAGAATCCTGTAAGCCCGTTATCTTGTAAAACATTTGTAAACAAATTTACTCTTATTTTGAATTTGACAGTAAAATAAATGAGTTTATAGGGGTATTTACCTTTGAACTTGGAATCTGGCTTTTGTGAATTAGATTTACATTAAATTTTCTTTATGATAGTTTGACAGATGATGAAGATGATATTGCTGGTACCACATATGATGATGATTACAGTTATACATTTGAACCAACTGAACCTTCAACATACATTCATCATGATCCAGAACAAGTAAGCATTTCAGTGCACACTGTATGGTTTAGTATGTATTCTACACATGTATTACAGTATTCACTGAACAAACAAATTACAGGGAATAGTTACAAGATTTAAAAGTTGAACCTGACTGTCACACTTTTTTACTTTACTATTCTTCAGCTTCATTTGCACCTTGTGTACTAAACTTGTCTTACAGTTTCTTTTCATTTTAAATGAAACTTGTTTATAAATCATCAAGTGGACATATGCACAATTCTAGCAGGTTTTACGCTTGATAATTTTTTCAGGAGTTTGTCTTTTTTTGAGTGGGGTGGGGGGAAGAGACTTTTTAACCTGCCATAACAACCATCTGCAGTCACTTGCCTTAAGCAGCGGGTCAGCTTACTTCCTAAATTGACATTTTATTCTAATTTCAGATAGTCTTAAGAAGTCACCTGCAAGACCGTGTCACAACTTTGACTGTCTGTGTAATACAGGTTTGACTGTAGCTCTCAGTCTCACCTGTCTTCATTTTTGCACAAATTTGTCAGGTCCTGTTGCACTAATGTCCAACCTTTTGTAAGCTTATTTGAGCCGTGCCATGAGAAAACCAACATAGTGGGTATGCGACCAGCATGGATCCAGACCAGCCTGCGCATCCGCGCAGTCTGGTCAGGCTCCATGCTGTTCGCTTTTAAAGCCTATTGGAATTGGAGAAACTGTTAGCGAACAGCATGGATCCTGACCAGACTGCGCGGATGCGCAGGCTGGTCTGGATCCATGCTGGTCGCATACCCACTATGTTGGTTTTCCCATGGCACGGCTCATTTATAGTCGCTGCTGGAAATCAAAATGTGAGACTCCTCCAGAAGACTGTTACTTATTTTACTTGAAGGGTAGTGCAGGATACAGAAAACACCCCAATGTCTGAAGCTTCCTTGGTTCTCTAACAGGCCAGGTGTGAGGCACGTTTACATGGGACTCTTATCCCAATGTTAGAAATTTTAGTTGGAGAGTAGGAGCTTGAATCCATGACCCCTGCTTTTTGTAGTCAGGCATTGTTAATACTGGACTCTAACAGATGTGAAAGGAGGCTGCTAAAACGATGTCATCCTAGATATTTGTGTGCTCTGAGATTTACATTTTACAAGATTTGCTTAAACAAAGTCTGGCAGTAACAGTTAAATAAAATATAATGTGAGAGAAGTTACAATGTTATTCTAGGGATTAATCCTGTTTCAGGCAAGGATCGAGGCAGAGCAGATCAACAAAGCAGAACAAGTAAAAAAAGATTTTGTGAAAGCCATGGTGACAAAACTGAAGTCAAAACCAGAAAAGAAATTTGCACAGCTAGAGACAATATCTTCACAAATGGAAGATGGTACTTAGATTTATGTCCTTGGATGGTATAATTAGGATTATGACATTATGTCAAGGTTGTTCAATGAAAACCATATGATGCAGTATTTTGTCCAAATTTTAAAGCTGCTTGCCCACAGATGTGGTGATTTTTTTTTTCAGCATGTTCATTTCCACAAAGTTTGGCATTGAATATATATATAACATTGTGTGAAATGATAAAGTGAGAGAAAATAATTGCTTGAAATTAGTAAAAAAGCAAAAAGAATGTTGATTTTCTCCATTATATCAAAAGTATTAATACGGTTTTTTCCCTTCTGTTTTATTATAAACGTTTTAGAGAAAATAATTTGCCTAGAAAGTTTGAGTTAGTCACTTTAAGCATCATTTTGAATACAATCTTATATTACTTCAACAGAATCATTTTAGAAAAGAAATGCAGATATTACCCGATATTTGTTATCTAATACCATATAGTAAACACATTTATAAATGGTCAGTTGTCATTGTCTCTGTGAGAAAGTATCGGTCCTGATTAGTACATACACCTAAAATATCATGACATCCTTGAATGTGACTCAAATCATGGGTGGTAAATGCGCAATCCAATTCCCGCTGGGAATACGCTTAAAATGGGATGCGCAACGTCCGGTGCTGGTGTTGCGCGTAAAAAAAGACGAAATTGAGGTATGTGAAGTTATGATTTTGCTTAGTATGAGACTAGAATGAATTTTCTTGAAAAAAGCAAAATGCTATTCGACACAGATATGATAATACATCATATGTGTAAAATATCTGGTTTGTAAGTTATGATTCGGCTCTATTATCACAAAAACTCAGGGGGCAAGAAGCGTGAAAAAAGTATGAAATCAACAAAGATGGACGTTTCTGACCTCATATGCCTAATCTGAGGACATTTGATGCTTTTTATGATAACTCAACTGTTATAAAGTAACGAATATCAAAATTATTTGCTTCAAATCCTGCTTACGGGGACATATTTGACAAAAAAATAATCGGGAATGGGGTGCGCACTGGGAATGGAGTTGCTCGCATACATCATAATGTATATAATGTATACACGCAACTCCATTCCCAGGGCGCAACCCCATTCCCGATTATTTTTTTGCCAATCTTTCCCCCCAAAACAACATTTCATTCAAGTGTACAAAATATTCATGACTGTTTTACACGTGTTTGATCATTAGAAGCGTCACATTTCCAGAAAGAAGGCACAAGAGTTAGAAAATTGGTATTTTTCATGATTTCATGCTTTTTTGACAGTTCGAGCCAGCAGAGTTTTCGTGATAACAGAGCTGATTCTTAAATTAATAAGTTGGTATTTCACACATATGATCTTTATTCATTTTTGTGTCGAATAGCATTTTGCTTTTTTCGAAAACACTCGTAAATGTGTCATTATTTACAAAAACAAAAACCCACCTACCTCGATTTTGTATATATTGATGCGCAACACCAGCACCGGAAGTCGCGCAACCCATTTTTAGCGTATTCCCAGTGGGAATTGGATTGCGCGTTTACCACCCGTGCAAATGTTCAATTCAACTGTCAGCAGTAGAATTTTTGTTTACATCACCTGAGCACAAGTGAGCTTTGAGGATCGTTGGATGTCCATAATCCACAGTTGAAAGAACATCATCTCCTTAACCACTAAGCAGATTTGAAGAAAACTTCACAGGAATGTTCCTTGGTTGGTCCCCTTTTAGCTCTCTTCAAATCTAGATCATTCATGTAGAATTCTAGTTACCATAGGAATCAAAAGAAAAACCTCAGAAACTGCTGATCCAATTTCAAAATACTTTCATAGAAATATGCCTTTGGTGACCTTCTACTAAACTCAGTAAATCATTTTGATTCTTTAAAAAAAAGCATGATGACAGGGGACATTTCCTATATGGCTGTATGGAAAACTATGAAAGTCTTTTCTCTGTAACTACTGGCCTGATTTCAAAATAATTCCACAGAAATGTTCCTAAAGTGACCCTATTCCAAATTCCTCTATATAATTCTTTTTCGTTTAAAACATGGCCAGAATGGTGCGGGGCTAGTTTTCCCTATACCTTTGAAAATCTTCTCCGGAACTCCTGTCTTGATTTGAAAATAATTTGACAGCAACTGTGACTCTTCTAAATTCCTGCAAATTATTTTTTATGTTGAAATACATGGCTGCCATGGGGTGGGGCTAGTTTTCCTAATAGGCTCTGTAAGGAAAACTGAAAATCTCCTTTTAAACCGCTGGCCCAGTTTCAAAAAAATTTGACAGCAATGCTCCTTGAGTGACCCTTTACCAAATTCCTCCATTAGCCATTTTATTAAAAAAGAAAAAGAAAAGAAAAAAACATGGCTGCCTAAGGGCTGGGCTATTTTCTATATATGGCTGTATAGAAAACTTAAAACGTCTTCTCCTTGCTGGTTCAGTTTGAAAATAATTTCACAATAATGTTCCTTGGGTGACCCTCTGCCAAATTCCTGCAAACAAGCTGTTTCATTGTAAAACATAGCCACCATGGGTGGAGCTATATGGACAACTTTAAAAGTTATCTGCTCTCAAGCCACTTGCCCAATTGATAGCAATGTTTCTTTGGTGACTTTCTAAATTTTTTCAAGCCATATTGATTTCTTAAAAGATGTGGGTGGAACTAGTGTTCTGTATATGGCTGTATAGAGAAAAAATCTCCGCAGAAATTGCTGACCCAAATTCAAAATAATTTCACACAGTTTTCCTTGGGTGACCCTATACCAAATTCTTTGTTACCTTTGCATCGTGTACTCAACAACTCTTACAGTTTCTATCCATTCCAAATGAAACTTTGGATACCTTTTCTACATCAAGTGGACATATGCGGATTTCTTTGACTTCCATGTCAGACTATTTTTAGCTCATCTGATTTTGGGGGGGAAAATGATAGTTATTGTCATCACTTGATCGGCGTCAACTTTGGCATTGCCTGGTTAAGTTTTATGTTTAGGTCAGCTTTTCTCCTAGACTATCAAAGCTATTGCTTTAAAACTTGCAACACTTGTTCACCATCATTAGCTGACTATGTACAGCAAGAAACATAATTCCATCCTGCTTTTTGCAAGAATTATAGCCCCTTTTGGACTTAAAAAATATGAGATTTCTTGGTTAAGTTTTGCGTTTTGGTCAACTTTTCTCCTTAACAGTCAAAGCTATTGCCTTAAAACTTGGAGCAAGGCAGTGCTCTTGTTCATCAAGTTATGCCCCTTTTATGACTTTACAGTATTACAGCTACATTCGTACCTTTGTAACTCAACTTCCCAGGTACAAATGAAACTTGGTATATATCATTAACATAAATCGATTTCTAAATATTGTCTACAGTTTAATGTTCATTTAATATTTCTGGAGTTAAACCAGTTTTGGACTTTACTATTTTATCAGACATTTTGTGAGGCACATGTCATACAATATTGAAATCATTCTTGTTTTCTTTGTCACAATGTTCCCTACAACTAAAGTATTTATCATGTTTTGATTTTTTCAGCTGAGGAGGATGACTATTTAAAGCACTATTGTAAGAAGAAGATAAAACTGTTGAAAAAGAAAAGATATACAAACAAAGGTAAATGAAACAAAAATAAAATATATAAACGTGTAGCAGTAAATTATTTTTTTTTTTGTCAGATAGCTGTCCTTTTCTGTGGTAAAAAATGTTAATTTATTCAATAGTGTTCACATGTTACATGCAATTTGTTGTTGAGTACAGAAAAAAATGGAAGTTCTTTTGATAGCATTATTCGAAAAAAAAAAAAAGGCAAAAAGAGATTATTTTGTCTATCACATTTTAAATCCTTAAAGGTCAGGACAAAATGATTCATGGTTTTGGAACAAACACCTCAAAGATTTCATTTTCAAGAAAAAATAATAAAATTTGCCTGCTCACATGTACAGAAATAAAAATGTTAACTTTTATTTTGATTGTGTGACCAATCGGTTATGGCAACATGTTCTGTTGATATGTTTTAGACACTAATTAAAACTGACCTCAGCCTGTTAAAAACTTGATGCTACTGGCATTGGGGCTATTTCTATTAACTTACATCAGATTTTGAAGCAATGACACGACTTGGAAGTCAGGACACCATAATTAAGGCTTCTTTCTATTCATAAACATATTGGATAGATGTTCTATAATTTTACAGAAATGAGCACTTCAGGTAATTTTGTCTCTTAAGAAATAAAAGAATATATAAACCTGGAAAAATGAAGGCAATAGACAATGTAAAGACATTTAATGGCCGAATGGTTAGAGAAGTTGACTTTGAATCACTATGGAATAAAAAAAAGACTTTCAAACATTCCAGTCTGCAAACATAAACGGAACTCTGTTTGGATGTATCTTGAAAAATGTGTAATGAAAATATCCATTGATGTGTATATTCAAGAAAATGTGCGTTCTAAAAACATGAAGCTTTGCAGGATTACTGTTGTGCACTTGAAGATTTAATTGACATTGGATTAAAGTCAGTAGGGGCATAATGAATTTAGTCATTTTTAAAATGTATATTTTTGGTGATAGAATACAAGGGTTGATCCAGAAGTAATGTTGCTGTGGTTATGATGCAATTATTAATTTTTGTATTATCATGAAAATTGGTTGAAGATGTACATTTAATCAAGTAAATATTATTGTACAGGGTTGTTGCATTTTAAATATATGTAGATACAAAATATAACACCAGTGCCAATTAGCCACACCTGAATGTAATTTTTGTTTCCTATACAGAAAACAAGAAACAAATGAAATCATCAACCTCAAAATAACACACAAAATCATTAGTCCAAATAATTAGATGTGAAAAAGTTGTCATTTTACTTTCAACATTTAATATTCTGACATTTTACATTTTTACTATCGAAGCCTTTTTCGACGTCTAAAAGTTAAGTATGAAAGGAGTGTAGCATAAATTCAATTTCTAAAACATTATAAAGTCGGTAAACTTTGTACCTAGATAAATAAAAATACCTTTGCTTCAGTTCTGCAAGTTTAAAATAATTTACAATCCATTATTATTCTCGGAAGTGTTGCTTAATTTATTTGACATTGAATGTTTACATTTGCCGTGCCACCATCTTCTTTCGAAATTGAAAGTACAAATTAAATTTGATCGGCAGTAGACGAAAAATTATTTCCCGCCAAATATTTTCATTGTAATTTTGGTTTATTATCACCGTAAATGTGAATTTTCGATTTGTATCCTTACAAATTTTAAATGTCTCTTCTGAAAATAGGATTATAGAGATTTGTAGTTTCTCTGGATGGGTTAGAGAAAAGGTAACTTTCGTTCAAAATAATTCTGATATGCAAATCATGTTTACATCTTGAACACCCTTGGTTATTACCGTGCCACTAATCAAAATTTTCAACGGACTGGATACTGGATTAATTAATCGGATAATTGATAACAAATAAGGTAAAATATAACTTTTAATTGCTGCTATAAAGCACATTTATGATTATTCTTCACACCCAATGTGAAAGTTTCAGTCATTTTTGCCAGAAAGTCTTTAAAAACCTTCAGATCAAAATTCAAATCTGAAGCGATTTTTGTGCTATACGTTATTTCAGTTCAACATGAAGACCTGACATAACATGGAAAACAAAAAATGTAAAATATAAATTTAAATGAACTTCTGAAGTGAAATGAGTTATTTCAGGTCTTGTATTTAGGACTAACAAAATCATATGATATAATGACGTGAATTAACATCTATGTTATCTGCTGATAAAATGACACTTGTTTGTATGGTTCCAGTGTCATGAATTTTGGATCAACCCTCGTATTTATTGTAAGAGAATAGTTCCAAAATTTTCCAAAGAACTATCGGTCTGTTTAGAGTTATAAATAGAGACGTGAAATTAATAAAGCCTGTTTTTATATATCATTGATTAATGATTAGATACACATGACACAACCCAGTCTTGACATTGTATATATAGGTTGATTCATTTGGTTTGATGTTTCAAGAATTTCTCAAATTACCATCATTTGTCAGGACTGGCTTACTGTTTGTTTATCTTCACATGTATTTCACCATGCACAAATGTCTAGGATCTGTTTCAGTGACCCCATGAAACAATATGTATGCAAAAATGTCACTCTTATAAACTTTATAATAATCATGTTACTGTATTTAAAATGTTAAGTGGTAAAAAGATCTTTCTTTACCTTTATATAGAATCACGTTTCTAGAAGGAAGACACGGCCACACATCAAAATTGCCAAGCCATTTGACCATTCTTACTTTGCAGCAATAAATAGAGTGTTTTCAGTTCTTTGAATAGAATATTTGAAATTGATTCTGGTTGATGACATCTGTCTTTCTCTTAACTTTCTTCTGTTGTGCCTTCAAACATAAACAGTGCTTGCAGATTAACACTGATGATCAAGTTTAGCTTGACTTTTCGAAGAATAGCCTAGCTATTCTACTCATCCTGGCATCGGCGTCCGCGTCACACCTTGGTTAAAATTTTGCATGTAAGAACATATGGCTATCATTTAAAGGCATATAGCTTTTTTTTTTTTTTTTTTTTTTCTAGGTCAATTACCAACCTCACTGGGTCAAGTCCCATAACCCTGACATGTATTTTGGCCAAATTATGCCCCCTTTTGGACTTATACCATGTTCACACTAGCAGACCGGTTTTATTTTTATCAGGCAGTAATTGGCTATAATTGGTATTTGACATTTAAAACCCATCAAAATATAATCTAGTTTGCATCCACACTAGGCAAAGAAATGTGGTTTAAATATATACATGCAATGTTGGAAGTAAACAAATATTTTGCAATAAGCAAAAGGAGGCTAACAGAAACAAGAAGGAGTCATCAATGTTTAAACGTCTGTGTTCATCTAAGAATTTCTTTTCATTCCATCTATAGTCCATTTTGAGCATCAGCATGACTCCATATCGCAATTTAATGTTTTTGTTTCATCAACACTTCAATTACTTTTGCCAGCCATAGCATCAGTTGTTTGATACAAAAGAGAAATACATGGTATTCTTCCACCAAAAGGTAAGATCTGGGGATTTGGGATTGTAAAACCAGTTATAACTCACATTTGGGTTCACACTTGTAAAATAATGTAGTTTTACTTTTTATACGCCCGTTTGAAAAACGGGACGTATTATGGGAACGCCCCTGGCGGGCGGGCGGGCGGGCGGCGTCCACAGACTTTGTCCGGAGCATATCTTCTACATGCATGAAGGGATTTTGATGAAACTTGGCACAGTTGTTCACCATCATGAGACGGAGTGTCATGCGCAAAAACCAGGTCCCTAGGTCTAAGGTCAAGGTCACACTTAGAGGTCAAAGGTCAAATTCAAGAATGACGTTGTCCGGAGCATATCTTCTTCATGCATGGAGGGATTTTGATATAACTTGGCACAAATGTTCACCACCACAAGGCGGAGTGTCATGCGCAAGAACCAGGTCCCTAGGTCTAAGGTCAAGGTCACACTTAGAGGTCAAAGGATACAAGAATGAAAACCTTGTCCGGAGCATTTTTTTTTCATGCATAGAGGGATTTTGATATAACTTTGCACAAATGTTCACCACCACGAGGCAGAGTGTCATGCGCAAGAACCAGGTCCCTAGGTCAAAGGTCAAGGTCACACTTAGAGGTCAAAGGATACAAGAATGAAAACCTTGTCCGGAGCATTTCTTTCTCATGCATAGAGGGATTTTGATATAACTTTGCACAAATGTTCACCACCACCAGGCGGAGTGTCATGCGCAAGAACCAGGTCCCTAGGTCAAAGGTCAAGGTCACACTTAGAGGTCAAATGATACAAGAATGAAAACTTTGTCCGGAGCATTTCTTCTGCATGCATAGAGGGATTTTGATATAACTTTGCACAAATGTTCACCACCACGAGGCGGAGTGTCATGTGCAAGAACCAGGTCCCTAGGTCAAAGGTCAAGGTCACACTTAGAGGCCAAAGGTCAGATACAAGAATGACTTTGTCCGAAGCATTTCTTCTTCATGCATGGAGAGATTTTGATGTAACTTGGCACAATTATACACCATCATGAGGTGAAGTGTCATGCGCAGTTCCTTTCTTTAGAATTACTTCCCTTCGTTGTTACTATAAATAGCTTATATTGTAACTTTTTCATTACTAGTCGTAGGGAAAAATCGAGACCACTTTTCTGTAGTACAACATGCATTCTACATACATTTTTTTTTTTTTTTTTGTAAGATTATCTTCCCTTAGTTGTTACTATAAATAACTTATATTGTAACTTTTTTATAATTAACCGTAGGGAAAAAACAAGACCACTTTTCTGTGGTACAACATAGATGTTACTTTCAAATTTTAGGTGTATTTTAAGGTATCTCTACCTGGTAAGGAGTTTTTTTGTGGACTTAGAAAAACAAATGACTTACAATGATTACTAAACAACCACAAAATTAAAATTCCATTTGCAAATACAGGTGCTAGAGTAAAGAAATTTGCTGTGACGGGCGTATATTGTGACAATCTGGCACTCTTGTTAATATAGTATTAAAACCACCTCCCGAGGTAGTTTTAATGCTATATTACAGAACCCACTTGACCTTTACATAATTCACGTTTTACACCACATATAGTGTGGACACAAACAAGTTTAAAAAATAAACCCAAGTTAATATAAGATTAAAAACGTAGTCTGAACGCAGTGAAAGAAAGTCCTGGTTAGTTTTGCATGCAAGTTACTATCTCCAGAACTAATGCAGGTAATGAATTGAAACTTCACATGTATCTTTGGGGTCATAAAACTAGGTGATAGCGTCAAGAGCCATAACTCTGACATGCATTTTGGCCAAATTATGCCCCCTTTTGGACTAAGAAAATTCTGGTTAAAGTTTTTCGTGCAAGTACATATGGCTATCATTGAAAGGCAAATAGCTCTGTAACTTATTTTTCTTTTCTAGGTCAATTACCAACCTCACTGGGTCAAGTCCAATAACTCTGACTTAAATTTTGGCCAGAGTATGCCCCCTTTTGGACTTAGAAAATCCTGGTTAAAGTTTTGCATGCAAGTACATATAGCTATTACTTAAAGACATATAGATTTGAATTTTCTTTTTCTAGATAAATTACCAACCTCACTGAGTCAAGTCCCATAACTCTGACATGTGTTTTGGGCAAATTATGTACCCTTTTGGACTTAGAAATTTCTGGTTAAAGTTTTGCATCTGCAAAACAAATGCATTTATTAAATTAAAACTTCACATGTGTCTTCGGATTATAAAACTATTTGATTGCATCCAGTCTCTTTTTACTCTGACACGTATTTTGGGCAAATTATGCCCCCTTTTGGACTCAGAAAACTTCTAGTTAAAGTTTTGGTTGAAAGTCTATTGATATTTTAACATTAGATTAATATTCCTGCTTCTGTGACAGCGATTTGAATAGTCAAGCACTGGCTGTCTAACGGACAACTCTTGTTATTTAAGAATGAAGTCTGAATATTATACTAAGGCCTGTATGGAATATCTGGCATTATTAGTCCCCTACTGGTTTAAAACCAGTTTCGGGGACTATAGGAATGTGCTTTTCCGTCATTCCGTCCGTCTGTCCGCAATTTCGTGTCCAGTCCATAACTCAGTCATCCATGAAGGGATTTTAATATTACTTGGCACAAATGTTCCCTATGATGATACGACATGTCGTGTGCAAAACCCGGACCCCTAGCTCAAAGGTCAAGGTCACAATTGGAGGTCAAATATCAACAGGGGATTTTAGTATTACTTGGCACAAATGTTCCCCATGATGAGGTGACGTGTCATGCGCAAATCCCGGACCCCTAGCTCAAAGGTCAAGGTCACAGTTGGAGGTCAAAGGTCAACAGGGCTTTTTTCCTGTCCAGTCCATAACTCTCCCATCCATGAAGGGATTTTAATATTACTTGGCACAAATGTACCTCATAATAAGACAATGTGTCATGCACAACTTTCAGTCCCCTAGCTCAAAGGTCAAGGTCACACTTAGCAGTCAAATGTTAACATAGCATGAACAGGGCCTGTTTCGTGTCCGGTCCATAACTCTGACATTCATTAAGGGATTTTAATATCACTTGGCACAAGTGTTCCCCATGATGAGACGACGTGTCTTACGCAAATCCCGGACCCCTAACTCAAAGGTCAAGGTCACAATTGGGGGTCAAAGGTCAACAGAGTTTTTTCCTGTCCCATCCATAACTCTGCCATCCATGAAGGGATTTTAATATTACTTGGCACAAATGTTCCCAATGATGAGACAACATGTGATGCGCAAAGCCCTTAGCTCAAAGGTCAAGGTCACAATTGGAGGACAAAGGTCAATAAGGTTTTTTTCCTGTCCAATCCAGAACTCTGTCATCCATCAAGGGATTACAATATTACTTGGCATAAATGTTCCCCATGATGAGACGACGTGTCGTGCGCAACACCCAGTACCCTCGCTTAAAGGTTAAGGTCACACTTTGAGATCAAAGGTCAAGAGAATTTTTTCCTGTCTGGTCTATAACTTTGTCATGCAATACAGATTTAGATATCAGTTGGCACAAATATTCCCCTGGATGAGACAACATGTCATGCGCAAAACCCAGGCCCAAGGTCTAATGTCAAGGTCAAACTTAGAGACCAAAGGTCAGACACAAGAATGACTTTGTCTGGAGCATTTCTTCTTCATGCATGGAGGGATTGTGATGTAACTTGGCACAAATGTTCACCAACATAAGACGGATTGTCATGCGCAAGAACCAGGTCCCTAGGTCTAAGGTCAAGGTCATATTTAGAGGTCAAAGGTCAAATTCAAGAATGAATTTGTACGGAGCATTTCTTCTTCATGCATGGAGAGGTTTTGATGTAACTTTTTTATTACTGACGGTAGAGAAAAATCGAGACCACTTTTCTGTGGTACAACATGCATGTTACATCCAATTTTTAGGTGTATTTTGACCTATCTCTACCTGGTAAGGAGTTTCTTGTGGACTTATATTATATAGGTTTTTTTTTTTTTTTTTAAGGATTAATTTCCCTTTGTTGTTACTATAAATAACTTATATGATAACTTTTTTATAATCAGCCAAAACAATTTAATATGAAAACAACTGTGGGTTTTTGTATATGCACATTTTAATCCAATTGTGTTGTTATAACATATTGTATATATAGTACAATATTGTTTATACATCATTGACAGATATCAGTTCATTATGTTATACTGCAGTAGAGAAAATTAGGTGCCTTCCAGTAGGGGACTTTGTATTGCATGGCAATACTTCATTCACTTGTTTCCACTTGAGAAGTGTCCTTTATTTATGCAATTGTTGCATACATGTTTGATTCCAGACAATAGATTTAGGAGTGAAATAGTATTAAGAAATATCAGTAGAATACTCCATGATTTACAATAGCAAAGCATACAAGTCTTTTAGGTATATTTTTATTACATGAGAACTATAAATAGTAACAAATTTATGTAGGAAAATCTCATGTTATCGTATTGCTTGATGTATTATCACATTATCGTAAATTGGCCTCAAGGCCATTGTCGATAATAGCCCTGACGTAAGGGCAGGAAATTTACATCTACAAACAGGGATGATGCCTCGACATTTCACAGAGGCAAAACAGTGATTTCTTCAGTTTTGAATTAACTAATCAGAAAAATAATGTTGTGTATTTTCTGTAAAAGTTTTCTGTCAAAAACTTTAAGCAACAAAGTAAAGGCATTTTCCTACAGATGTTTTAAAAAAATGGAAATAAAAACTTGAATACTCTAAATTATTATCCTGTAAAGGCTAAAAATTATTATCTCAATAGATGCTTGTACTTGTGAAAATGGCACACTAAACTTTTCTTACTCTAATAAACAGGTAAATACATGAGAGTCTGTGTACGTTCTTGAAAACCTAAACTAAAGAAAGGCCAGCCATGATGAAATGAAAGTCGCTGAAACAGGGCAGTCACAAAAACTTTGACCATATATTTCATAAGTGATAATTGTTGAATGGTGTTAATTTATATGTTAGCAGATTCAGAGAGTGATGATGAAGTGTCAGAGGAAACTGTTACACCAACAAGCACACATGGTAGACTATTATCAGACTATGGACTGCCAGACTCTGTGCTGGAGAGGGCAAAGATAACCAATATATTGTCAGCTATGAGAAGAGTGAGTTTGCTGTTCACATTTAAGTCTCATGGTGCATTTAATTTAATATTAAAAGAGCTTAAGCCCTCATATGATTTTCATAATCCCATTTCTTTCAAAGAATGTTGTAAGAACTTCTGAAAGACCTATGGAGTGCTTGTGCAGTGGGTGTGGTGATGGTCACTCTTTGACATCCTGAGATCAGACAGTCCAGAGGTAGCAGTTGCACCTCTTTATACATTCATTGGAAATGTCAAGCTAAAAGTAATTGATCTACAAGTATTAATTAAAGGGAAACAACAAGAAGAAGAGTTTTAGATATCCTGGTTGATTATCAAAACGGGTTTTGAATTTTATGCAAAGATTATTTGCAACTTAGTGTTGCTTTATATTGAAAAGCTTGAAATACAGTTAAACAATTTCTTGTTGGTGGTTATTATGCCCCCTCTGAAGAAGAGTGGGTGTGTTGATTTGCTCAAGTAAGCCTGTCTGCTGGTAAAAACTTTGGTTTCCAATCAATGACCAAAGAATACTCTGACCTCTTAAAATAAATTCTGATCAGTTTCTTGAGAAAGCTTATGTCCACAGTTGCTAACTGTGTGTAGATGACTCCTATTGCATTTTTGCATCAGTCAAATTGACTTCTAGATTGAACAGTTTCCAGTCAGTAGCTGGAGTATGCTGTTACCATCTGTAGTCAAACTCCTTACATTGATTGTTTAAGTCTTATTAATCCCCCGCCGTGGCGGAGGGATTATAGGAATGGTCTGCGTCCGTCCTTCCGTCCGTCTTTCCGTCCGTCCTTCCATCCGTAACAAAATCGTGTCCGGTCCATATCTCCTAAACCCCTTGAAGGATTTTCATGAAACTTGGGTCAAATGATCACCTCATCAAGACGATGTGCAGAGCCCATGAGTCAGCCTTGTCGGTTCAAGGTCAAGGACACAACTCAACGTCAAAGGTTTGAGCCTGCCATTTTGTGTCCGCTCTATATCTCCTAAACCCATTGAAGGAATTTTATAAAACTTGGGTCAAATGATCACCTCATCAAGACGATGTGCAGAACCCATGAGTCAGCCATGACGGCTCAAGGTCAAGGTCACAACTCAAGGTCAAAGGTTTGAGCCTTCCATTTTGTGTCCTCTCTATATCTCTTAAACCCCTTGAAGGAATTTTATAAAACTTGGCTCAAATGATCACCTCATCAAGATGATGTGCAGAACCCATGAGTCATTCATGCCGGCTCAAGGTCAAGGTCACAACTTAGGGTCAAAGGTTTGAACCTTCCATTTTGTGTCCCCTCTATATCTCCTAAACCCCTTGAAGGATTTTCATTAAACTTGGGTCAAACGATCACCTCATCAAGGCGATGTGCAGAATTTATGAGTCAGCCATGTAGGCTCAAGGTCAAGGTCACAACTGAAGGTCAAAGGTTTGAGCCTTCCATTTCGTGTCCGCTCTATATCTCCTAAACCCCTTGAAGGAATTTTATAAAACTTGGGTCAAATGATTACCTCATCAGAACGATGTGCAGAAATTATGAGTCAACCATGCCAGCTCAAGGTCAAGGTCACAACTAAGGGTCGAAGGTTTGAGCCTTCCATTTGGTGTCCACTCTGTATCTCCTTAACCCCTTGAAGGATTTTCATCAAACTTGGGTCAAATGATCACCTCATCAAGAACTCATGAGTCAGCCATGTCAACTCAAGGTCAAGGTCACAACTGAAGGTCAAAGGTTTCAGCTCTGTATCTCTTAAACCCCTTGAAGGATTTTCATGAAACTTTGGTCAAATGATCACCTCATCAAGACATTGTGCAGAATTCATGAGTCACCCATGTCAGTTCAAGGTCAAGATCACAGCTCAAATCAAAGGTTTTACCCTTTCACTATCCATAGCAGTGGCGGGGGATTTAGCTGTCTTTCAGACTGCCTTGTTTCTTTTGGGATCAGTAGATTACATGTCAAGGTCACAGAGACCTTGAGACAAAAAATAAAATATGATCATCAGCTGGAAAATGTATACACCTAAGGCCATCAAACTTTAACCTTATTGTCATGTTCAGTAAAGAACCATCAAATTATCAGGTTTGTAGGTCAAAGGCCGAGGTCACAGTGACCTTGAGATTCAAAATGATTCAAGATCAATAGCTGTAGAATGCTTGGCCATCAAACTGTATCATGAGTGTCATTAGGTCATGGTCAAAGTATGCTTTTGACTAAAAATTAGACACCAGTTACCTCTGGCAGGCCACCCGCCTGCTTAGCTCAGTAGGAAGAGCATTGGTCTACAGATCGCTGGGTCGCGAGTTCGATCCCCAGGCGGGGCAAATGTTCTCCGTGAGGATTTGATAAAAAAACATTGTGTCTGACATCATTCGTCCTCCACCTCTGGTAATGCATGTGGGGAAGTTGGCAGTTACTTGCGGAGAACAGGTTAGTACTGGTACAGAATCCAGGAACACTGGTTAGGTTAACTGCCCGCCGTTACATGACTGAAATACTGTTGAAAAACGGCTTAAACCCAAAACAAACAAACCTCTGCCAGGCCATCATTTGGGGCATCATTATTGTTCTTTGCTATTTGAGCAGATTCTTCTAACAAATTGTACTCCAGAAGTATGAGTCATTTCTTCTTTCAAGTGAATCAAGTCTGTAATATACCTTCTTGCTGGATAAACTTTTACTCTCTGTAATACATTGATGGCTACCAATAAAGTGACCAGTAATTATTCCAGTCTGTGAGGCAGTATGCTTTGGGTCTAGAATGGAATTTTAGAGAAATATTTGTGATGCTTATAAGCTGTCACCTGCAGTGAGAATCTTGTTAATGAAGGCAGTAACTTTTCCAGAATTAATATGAAATTAAATGATTGATATTTTACAGGCTGCCAAAGTAGATATTCATGATCCTCGTAAATGTGGAGAATGTAGGTATGTATAAATGTTCTGTACAAACGTTAGAAGTTATTTTAATGGCTGTAAAGATACTGTATATTATTACATACTCATTTCTATTCCTCGTTAAGTTACAATGGTACTGCAAACATCAATATTTTCCCATACACAGAAGCCTGAATTTCATAATGGGTGCATGACGTAATTTAATGTATGCCGTTGTATGTCTTGTTTAGTATTTTCAATCTTATTCAGGCTATTGAACATACTCATAATAATTACATTACATTTATATGTGTTGATACATATGTAATAAAAAGGTTATTAGCTTTGTATCGGGAAATATGCACTTGTTCTTCAGCAGAAGAATATTGTGCTCCTAGTCGGGCAGTATTTCCGCTGCAGAACACGTGCATATTTCCTGATACAAAGCTGATAACCTATAAATAATGCAACAGATTATCAAGATAGTTTAAAGAGTGTTTTTCTTTCTTGACAACTTTCTGGGTAAAATGTTAGTTTACAGTAAAGAAAAATGCAAGTGAATTTTTATTTTATGTATGAATAGAATGTAGGCAAATATGTAAGAAGCTGTTTGATTCACTTGTTCCATAAGAAGATTTTTAGCTTTCCTATTCCTGAACCAATGGTTCAGGGTGAGCTATTGCGATGGGACTGTGTCCGTTGTCTGTCGTTGTTTGTGTTGTCTGGCGTTAGATGTTCACCTTTAAAAGACTTCTTCTAATGAATCACTAAATGGATCATCACCAAACTTGGTCCGTAGCATCCTCATTAGTTCTCCTATATTTGTTCAAATTGCTATGCTTGACTGAAACCTTTAAATAACTTATCATGAACTCCTTCATGGATCATCACCATACTTAGTCTTTAGCATCGTTCTAAGGTACTCGCTCGAAATTGTTCCAATGCTCCCATTTGACTGATTTGAGAGGCTGCTAGGGTTGAAATTAGAAAAAGTTTCAAACAACTTATGAACAGCTGAATGTATCGTCACCAAACTTTGTCTGTAGTATCCTTTAAGGTCCTCTCTAATTTTTTTTCAAAAGTTCTGGTTTATTAACTTTAGAGGCCACTATAGAACTAAAAATAGAAAGGAACCACTAGATAGGTTTTTACCAATCTTGGTCTGCAGCATTCTTGTAAGGTCCTCTCTTAGTTTGGTTCCCACTTAATTGATTTATGGGGCCACCAGAAGTAACAATAGAAAATATTTAAATTACTTCTTCACCTGAACTTCCTCATGGATGGTCACCAAACTTGGTCTGTTTTGTAAGGACCTCCCTCAAATTTCAATGTTCACTTGAATATACAAGGCTGCAAGCTAAACGAAAAAACTTATACTAAACACAGTTGTTACATATTATTCAGTAAGTCAAATATATTCTAGTCTAAAGCATTTCAGGAGCGACTTAGAGCACTTGACTCTTGTTTCTGATTTTCTATATTCAATGTCAACTTAAATTTGATGTCAGCAGTGAATTACTGTCTGCTGAATTATGGTATCATTCAGTCACAATCATCATCATCATCATCATCATCATCAGTCAGTCTCATCATTACTGTTGTCATCATTAGTAGTTAGCCTTATCAGTAGAAAATATCCTGCTATATTAGTGTAATCATTTTTGTGAACTCAGTCTTAGAGACTTTGTTGTAGTTTATATTCATTGTTTCTGCTATCTTAGAGAACAAAATTGAGCAGATGAAGAGATGCACAGAGACAGTTTGTCACGCTCATGCAAAGAGGTTTAAAAATAAACTGATGGATGCTAAAGTTGAGGAACACATGTTAAAGATGGTAATACTTTATTTATACACACCTTTTGGAAGAAATAGGATTATTATGTGAAGGCATGTGTTTCTGTCTGTCCGTCATATTCCTTGCGCAGATCATAACTTGAGCATTCAAGATATTGATTTTAAACTTGGTATATAAGGAGTTGGTTATTAGAAGCCATGCACCATCCTTTCATTAACCTACTACCAAAAGAAACATTTAATGCGCATTTTCTTTTGCCAGCTTTCCTATCACTGCTACCACACAGAGAACCCCTTTTCCCGACCAATTGAGTTAACTGAGCTGTTTTTTACTTGTAATATTATTATGTTAAGTTACATTCACTCTGTTAACTTGGTCATTATGTACCATACTGGTTAAATTAGACAGAAAATCTTGTCACTGCATTATAATAATGAAATGAGATACAGTAAAACACGCTCGCTCGAGTCGCAAGGGATGAGCAAATGCTCGAGTTATCCATGTTTCGAGCGTCCAAACATTGACCATCATACTAAAGTAAACTAAGTGTCATCTGGCCGTTTGCAGTAAACGGTGAGCTTATAATAACAAACTTGTGACATTTGCAAAAACAACGTATGACAAACGTTATCTATTGATAGTGTCTCAATAAGTATTTGTTGAAAATATAAAAGACACACTAAGACTTTTTATTTCAACAGTGCATATCATAATTACTAGTCTCAATTTATGAAAAGCATATTATTTCCTTCATTTGCAAGCAAACAACTGCTGATTAAAATACTAAGATCTCATAACTATCTTCTCGATCCCGCAGAAAAGATGCTTTAAGTAATCAGTAATTGATCGATATTTAATCAATAAAACTTTTCTTTAAGCTTTTATTAATAATTAATCTCATCATAAGATCCAATATACCGACAAACAAACATTTAAGATAGTCTGGGAATAGACTACGCAATTCTCACGGTGTGTGAAAATGTTTAATTAACCGATACAATCTGACCACCGAAGGTGTGAAACATTTTGACACCTCTGCTCGAGTTAGCCAGAAGCAACAAAGAGTAAATTAATACACAGGGACCAGGTGTCATGCTCGAGCGATCGAGTTATCGATGCTCGACCCAGCCATGGTAATATCACATAGAAAATAGAAGGAAATTGGCCGGGACCACATGAATTGCTCGAGCGAGCCCGGGTGCTCGAGTCATCGATGCTCGAGCGAGCGGTGTTTCACTGTATGTAGCTTTGGTGTGAAAAGAAAGCGTGTTTTGTGCCAAATAATATTAAAATTTGTCATCAGAATATTTTAAGGGGTTTGTGGGAGACTCCGTGATGACCTACCTAGCACTACCTAGGGGTTAATACATTAGGCTAGAAAAATGAATATTTAGATTCTCATCTGATTTTTGGAGAGAAAAAAAAATGGAATGGTTAGCACTTTTTATATTGGAAATAAAGGTCAAAACCTACTCAAAATTCGACAGATTAGTGTATGTTGTTGTGTCTTTCAAGTGCCTACATATTTATAACCTAAAAAAGTAAATGTTAACTTTATTTTAATGTGATAGTAAACATTTTTTACTGATAGCCCAATGTATCCTGTACAAAATACATGAAAAATAAATGTTCATCTGTTAGTCCTGAAAAAGACTAGACAAGTTTTTTCAAGAGTACGAGCAAATCTGTAGAATAAATTGTCATTCTTTGCCACAGTACACATGCTTAAAGCTATGCCAGTGGAAGCGATAATGGTGCAGTTGATCTTTCACATTAAACCTACTAAAATGATAGTGTGTTTGACTCTTGGAAATATCAAATGTTTTTCAAATGTAGGGTTAACGCACGTTTTTTTGTGTAACAACATCTGCAGAATCCCAAGGGATTGGTTGGTGCACGAGCCCGTAAGGCGAGTGCACCAACATAGCCCGAGGGATTCTGCAGATGTTGTTTCATGAAACAAACGTGCGTTATCGCTATTTTTGCAAAAAAACACAACTTAAGTGCTGGAAATATCGAAAAAACAAGACTATCCAGCTGACATTAGCCGATCGAAGTCGGCCGTTTCAGGTTGTTATGGACACATGTTTTATTTATGCATTTCCAGGGCATACAGAAACAGTGCGTATTTTATACATGTCGAACGGACATTCTTTTTGTGGTAATTTCTTTAATATTAAATATATGTAAAATAAGCATGACTTCCCCTTTTTCCGATATATCGGTAGGAACTTTAGCTTTAGAGGCTCGGAATTATGAGAAAAGGGCATAACCCTACATGGCATCCTGTCTTTACACAATTTGCAGGTGAGGTGCCGACAGAACACAATTCTGCTTGGCTTAAATTAATAGTCTGCCCCTACGCTTTTTAAATGTAAATATTATCGTTTAATAGAAACTGGTATCAATACCTATATTCTTCATGTCGTTAAGAATGAAATCTCTAGGCCTATAACTAGAAAATTTTGCTTTGCACCCCACCCCATCGCGATCAAAGTTTGATAAACACAAAAATTTGAATTTTTCCAACATCGATATAATCAACTTAGATTGGATTTATAAACTCAAACATGGTTGGTGAGATCTACAAATAAATTGAAAAATATATAATAAATACCTTCTGTTCATCAAATGTTCATTAACTGTGGAAAAATCCTTCAAACTTTACGCTTCGTCATGTTTATGCTTTACATTACACACCATCACTGTATCAGTAGTCTGCATAGATGTGTAATGTAGACACAAACATTTTTTAAAAGTTTTAGTGTAAGATTTAAAGTTAGCATGTCAACTTTCTCGACTCAAATTAACTTGGAAAACGAAATTGTATTTTTGTAAATTGTTGTTTGCCTATCATTTTCAGGGATTAAATCGCGGCGTGTAAACTTACTTTGAGTCTAATACGCGTAATAATACAATAATAAGGAACGTCAATTCAGTCGCGTATCAAGAGAGGTAGCGCTTATTACAAGTTAAAGTAAAGTTAGGTTGAAAAATGATATTTTTAATAAATATGCAGATGAAAAGATTTCATAAATCTCGGACCTTTCGACTTCGGCCAAAATTGATTCATGATCCATAATTTGCTTACGTTGGACCCACAACAGCATATTCAAAACGTTCACCAACAGCGCGTGCTCACGAGAATCTCCTTGTTTGTACACGTTTTTTCCCTGTTTGTGCATGCACAAAATCGGCAAAAAACAAAGGTTTTATGCAAGAATAAAATACCAATGCAGACATTACATATTTAATCCTGTAATGTAACATCCCAAATCTATGAAAAAATAGGATGGCCTTAATCTGTAGTGCTGTCTATTTTGACTGTGAAAAGAGCTTGTCAGCCTTTCTTACAAATGTAATTATCAGTGTTACACACAGTTGAAACTGAAGCTCAGCCAGCAAGTATTTAATTCAGATTGATAAAAATTGATTATAATCAAATTAATGTTAGAAAATATACATTGAATTTACCTTTTTCTTTGAAATCGAAAGTGGGTTATCACCAGAATATCTGCTTGCGTTGTCAAACTGCCAATTTTTCATGAACATTTCTTCTGATTTTGATTATTTATCTTAATTAGAGGTAATTTCATGGTAAACGTTGATATTAAATTTTCTATTGCCTTGCTGTTTTTCAAAAGCAAAACTTTCTGGCTAGAAATGTGTATAACAGTGTTTGAATTAAATCTAAGTTTCTACAGGCCATTTGTTTCAGATTCTTCTTGTTTGTTGTCTTCAGTTGTCTTTATTAATTTTTGCTTTGAAATATGACTGTCTTGCATAATAAGAGGTGTTCAAAAATGATCACCATGGTCACCATTCAGAATTTTCTTCCTGTGGCAGATTTCCCAAGGAAAAAACAGAGTTACACAATTAACATAGGTTAATATATGGCTGATGTGTACAAGACTGTGTTCTGTATTTTTTTGCCCCCGAAGGGAGGCATATTAGTTTTCAACTGTCCATCCCTTCGTTCGTCACAACGTTAACTTTTTGCATGAAGGCACTTTACTCGCGAACCACTGCACCCAGGACCTTCAGACTTCACATGCTGATAGTACTTATTGAGTACATAACCTCTACTGACTTTGGGGTCACCAGGTCAAAGGTCAAGGTCACAGGGGCAAATCTGAACTTGTTTGTTAATTCGTTCGTCACAATGTTCATTCGTCACAACGTTAACTTTTTGCATGAAGGCACTTTACTCGCGAACCGCTGCATCCAGGACCTTTAAACTTCACTTGCTGATAGTACTTATTGAGTACATGACCCCTACTGACTTTGGGGTCACCAAGTCAAAGGTCAAGGTCACAGGGGCCAATGTTAACTTTTTGCATGAAGGCACTTTACTCGCGAACCACTGCACCCGGGACCTTCAAACTTCACATGCTGATAGTACTTATTGAGTACACGACCCCTACTGAGTTTGGGGTCAAAGATCAAGGTCACAGGGGCCAATATTAATTTTTTGCATGAAGGCACTTTACTCGCGAACCACTGCGACCAGGACCTCCAAACTTCATATGCTGATAGTACTTATTGAGTACACAACCCCTATTGATTTTGGGGTCACCAGGTCAAAGGTCAAGGCGCTACGGGGGTATTTGTCACCTTTAGTGACAGCTCTTGTTCTATCTATATTACTAAAGTTGATCATATCTTTAATGTTGTTGGAGTGAAATAAAGCCACTACATAAATTTGGTACAACACTAAATTAGTTTAATAAAGCTTTGACATTGATATCTTTTTAAGCAAAGGAGGCTTGACCTTGACTTTGTCTGTTATAGGTAAACAAAGAAGAAATGTTAATGTTTTAACAAGATAAGCAAACATGATAAGAAGAATATTATATTTGTGTCTTTCCACATTGAATTTATTAAATTCCTTGAATAAAATTGATAAAACAACCGGCAGAGCATCGCATTGTATTATTTTATTCAGCTTGTTTAATGAATTCTGCATGAAAAGACTTGTGTAATATCCTCCATATACGAGAATATATGTTATGATTAATATTTTTCAGAACTCAATATCAATGATAGCAGAGCTTGCCAGAGAGCTACCCAGGGCATCAGAGAAACCAGAGAAAATATTTGACCAGTTGTTTGAACCTTTACTTGGAAAGAATGTCATGAGATGATAAAAATTCTTGCTAGAAAAACTCTGTAACAAAGTGATATTCAGGACAACGCATTCCTAGAACACTCTATTGTGACTTATTTTAGCTAGTCAGATTAGTTTGAAAGGCCGTCATATAGATATGACGTTATAGTTGAATCTGTTAGCCGGAAATAAAAGTTTTACATCTGATAAAGACCAAGTGAAATTGTCAGCTTCATTGGTACTTTAGATTTAAAATATCCAAATAGTCAGCAGCAAAGTAGCACAGTACAAGAATGAATCAAGAGGTAGCAAGTTTTATTCCTAGTGATGATTTACATTGGACACTGAGGTAATTTGACCTCAGCATCTTAGTCATATAGAGCTGCTGAAAATAAGTCAGTATTTGTACAAAATCCAGGAACGCTGACTAGGTTAACTGATTGCTACTGCTAAACTGAAATATAGTTGAAGAACAGCATTAACCTAAACAAATAGAATCATTAATTCAGCTTTTGATAATCTTGTGGCAAGGTGAATCTAAGATGGGTAAAGTACTGGGTAGGTCTGTTGCTGCAACATTAGAGGACAGTTGCTTAAACTGAATAGGTAAAAAAAAACAAAGAGAAAGAAAGAGATCATTCTAAGACGACTTATAAACCTGATGGCATGATGAACTGTATTCGCCCTTGGTGAGAATAATGGTTAAGTTTTGTGTGATGTTCATATATTTTTGCCTTCAAGGACAAAGGGGAAATGGCAAAAGTCATTGTATGATAGTAGTAGTAATTAAGAATTATTTAAAATTTACCAGACAAAATGTCCCAAACAAATTCTGTGATACTGTATATTTTCTGTGATATTTTCAGTTATGTATTGTTCTATATAATACTGTCCTTAAACATGCTTCATACATTGAAAGATGATGGTCAGTACTGTCTGGATTTAAATTGATGGTTGCCATTTGAAATAAATTGTTACGTTTAAATGTATACTTTGTTTTCTTGCTTTGTTGTATGTTATATATAGCTGAATGGATGTTTTTCAGACTTGATCATAAGCTCTCCTCTAATGATTTCACTTAACTGCACTTTGGAATTGCCACAGTTTAACTAGAAAAAAGCTTTTGAAGGATTTTCTCTGAACTGCTTGATGGATATCTCAAAACTTGGTCAAAAGCATTCTTGTTTGTGCTTTTCGCAAAAAAATTCAAACAGTTCTTTTTGACTGCACCTAAGGGTTGCAGGAGCTAAAAATAGGAACCTTTGAACATTTTTTTTTTTATTATATATATAGAGTGGTGGAACCTATGCTTGCGGTATTTTGTACATATATTATCTTTTTAAGAAGCAAGAAAAAAATATTATTTCGATTTGCCTATACAAAAAACATAAAATTATCCTCCTTTTATCGAAACATATTGTCGATGTTTTCATGTGACTTAGTCGTCTCGTGAGCAATCGACACGGCATACGTGAAAAGGTGAAAATTCGCCCTGAAGGGAACCTATGCTGGCGGTATATTATATCTATCAAACTAAGGGCGAAAAAAATTCGGCAGGCTAAAAATGAACAAACAAGCATATATGCGAATATAATATTTAGAACATTACTCCTTTATTATGTGAAGAACAAAAAAAAATGAGGATAAAATTTTGTATGTGCCTATATGTGTATATTTCCCTTACAAAAATGGAGTCACTATTAGAACAAAGCTTAAAAATGTATAATAATGTTATATAAAAACAGGATGTTCAAGTATTAATGATTCAAACAACGACAGTGATTAACTCACTAATGTTCCCTACACTTCTTTTGTGTGTAGGAAAATTGCTCCTCTCTACATCTCAGAAGGAGCCATTTGGACTTTGTCAAAATACTAAGATCAACATCGATCTTTTCATGGTTCGACAGGCACTCCAGGCACTCGCAGTGTAGCCAGGTGTCGTATGCATCACATAAATGTATCTTATATCTGAATGTAATGCATGATTTCTAAAAAACTAACTTTAGCTGGGTGATTTTTACATAGTTGTCTGAGATTTATGCAACAGATACAAATTGCGTAAAATGTATCGGCTGCTGTATACGTCACATGAGCGGCACGCGTGGCTATCGCTACGTTTGTTGTAAAGGCATTTCACCACTGGTCAGTGTTGAACGTAGCATGATGAAATATTTTTATCTGTGCTTCTGCAGAGAGCGTATTTATCAAAATACCGCGAGCATAGGAATACCGCGGGCATAGGTTCCACCACTCTATGGTATTGCTTACAGGCTTTCAAGTAGCAAAATAAGTTCCTACTTTTTAGCTCTCATGAGCCATAGGCTCATGATGAGCTTTTGTGACTGCTCAGTGTCCGTCCATCAACAGTATCTAAAAAAAAATCTTCTTCAAACCCACTAGGCAGATTTACATCAAACTTCACAGGAATGATCCTTTGGTGGCCCCCTTACAAAATTGTTCAAAGACACAGAACTCTGGTTGCCATGGCCAAAACCACAAAGTGTAGAGCCTCGATCTTTGGTATGTACGTCACCTAATGGTCCTCTATGAAGATTGTTCAAATTATGCCCCTGGTTTGAAAACAGGCCCCGCCCCAGGGGTCCCAAGTTTTACATAGACTTATATAGGAAAAAACTTTAAAAATCTTCTTGTCTGAAACCACAAGACCTAGGCCTTCGATATTTGGTTTGTAGCATTGCCTTGTGATCCTCTACCAAGACTGTTCAAATTATTACCCTGGGGTGAGGAGGCCCTGCCTCAGGGGTCCCAAGTTTTACATAGACTTATAGATGAAAAAAAGTTTTAAAATCTTGTCCGCAATTTCTAGGCCTAGGCATTTGGTATGTAGTGTTGTGTAGTGGACCTCTAACAGTATTGTTCAAATTATGCCCCTTGGGTGAAAAGATGCCCCGCTTTGGGGGTCACTTGTTATATGAGTTATATAGGAAAAAATACTTCAAAAATTATCAGGTCATATTTCCTAGACTGTTTAATTATAATTACCCCAAGTGATAAGGGGTCAACTAACTGTGACCTTAACCTACTGACCTACTTTCTTGTTTTGAGCTCACCTGAGCACAAAGTGCTGGGGGGTGAGCTCACTGTCCGGCATCTGTCATCCATCCACACTTTCCTTTAGACAACATCTCTTAAACCATCATGCCAATTTTTATGAAACGGGGATTTTCCTTGAATGGTCTTCTTTAAAAATGGTTCAAAGAATTGAATTCCATACAGAACTCCATGCCATGGCAACCGAAACGAAAAACTTAAAAACATTTCTTGTCCAAAACTGCAGGTCCTAGGGCTTTGATATTTGGTTTGTAGCATCATCTAGTAGTCCTCTACTGAGATTTTCAAATTATCCTCTTAGAGTCAAATGTGGCTCTGCCCTGGGAGTCATATTGTATACATAGATTTGTATAGGGAAAACTTTGAAAATCTTCTTGTCCAAAACCCCAGGTCTTAGGGCTTTGATATTTATGTAGCATCATCTAGTGGTCCTCTACCAAGATTGTTCAAATTACCCCCCTAGGTTCAAATATGGTCCCACCCTGGTGGTCACATGGTTTATATAGACTTCTAAGGGAAAAACTTTGAAAATCTTCTAGACCTAAACCACAGGACCAAGGGCTTTTATATTTTGTATATAACATCATATAGTGGTCCTCTACCATTATTGTTCAAATTATTCCCCTAGGGTCAAATATGGCCCCGCCCAGGGGGTCACATGGTTTATATAGCCTTATATAGGAAATATTTTTGTAAAATCTTTTTGTCTGAAACCACAAGACCTAGGTCTTTGATATCTGTTATGTAGCATTGCCTTGTGGTCCTCTACCAAGATTGCTCAAATTAATACCCTGGGGTGAAAAGAGGCCCTGACTTTGGGGTCCCTAGTTTTACATAGACTTATATAGGAAACAATTTAAAAAATATTCTTGTCTGAAACTGCAAGGCCTAGGCTTTTGATTTTTGGTATGTTGCACTGCCTAGTGGTCCTCTACCAAGGTTATTCAAAATATGTCCTTGAGTGGAAAAGAGGCCCCATCCAGAGGGTCCCAAGTTTTACATAGACTTATATAGGAAAAAACTTTTAAAATCTTCTTGCCTGAAACTGCAAGACCTTGACTTTTGATATTTGGTGTGTTGCATTGCCTAGTGGTCTACTACCAAATTTTTTCAAATTATGCCCTTGAGGTGAAAAGAGGCCCTGCCCTGGTGGTCCCAAGTTTTACATAGACTTATATAGGAAAAGACTTTAAGTTTAAAAATCTTCTTGCCTGAAACTACAAGGCAGAGGATTTTGATATTTGGTGTGTTGCATTGCCTAGTGGTCCTCTATAAAAATTGTTCAAATTATGCCTCTGGCGTGAAAAGAGGCCCTGACTTGGGGGCCGCAAGTTTAACATAGACTTATGTATGAAAAATCTTTAAAAATCTTCTTGTCTGAAAGTTCAAGGCTGCAGCCTTTGATATTTTGTATGTAGCATTCCCTGGTGGATTTCTAAAAATATTGTTCAAATTATGCCCCTTGGGTGAAAAGAGTCCCCTCCCTGGGGGTCACTTGTTATATGAGTTATATAGGAAAAAATACTTTAAAAAAATATTAGATATTTCCTCGACTGTTTTATTATAATTACCTGATTACCCCAAGTGATTAGGGGTCACCTGACTGTGGCCTTGACCTACTGCCCTACTTTACTGTTTTTCAAGATACAGTTTTGAAATTTGGATGACATGTACAGTTTTGCACAACGGTCTTAAAACTGACTTTCAGTGAACATGAATGACCTGCTTTCTTAATATTTTCATATTAGTTTGACGTTTGAAACATGTGGCTTATATTGCTCAGGTGAGCGATCCAGGGTCATCATGACCCTCTTGTTATAAGCGTATGAAACTGTTTTCTGGGATCACCTGCAGCAGCAGATGTCATTCACAAAAGTTGTTTGCTCTCTTACTTGAGGAGTTCTTACCCAATGTTCACCAAACTTCATCACACACAATGACTATGGGCATAATATCTTGGTCAAGTTTTATAATCAGCTACATCCTCCAATTCTCTTTAGTCACTCAGTTCAAGGTCAATGTCACTTTTGGAGGTCCAAAGGTCAAATAACTTAACTTTGTGTCCACTCCATATATATCCATTCCAAACTGCTTGGAAGACTTTCATAAAACTAGTATTATTTGTTTATAGCATTAGAGTTTACAGCCCAGGTCACCTGATTCAAGGTCACGGTCATACTTTGAGGACAAATGTCAAATAGCTTAACTTTGAGTGCACTTCATATCTTCCTAACAACTTGGAAGATTTTCAAAGAGCTAGCATCATAAAGTGACTTCATCAAGAGGGTATGCAGAGCATGCAACCCAGGTCACTGTATCCAAGGTCAATGTCAAACAAGAGGTAAAAGATCAAACAGTTTAAATTAATATCAGCTCTACATTTTCGTAACTATTTGAAGGATTTCCATAAAGCTAGTATCAAATGTGTACCTGCAGATCGTATTAACAAATCAAACATCATATAGCTCAAATCTGTGTCCATTTCATATTTTCTAAACCACTGGAATGAACTGCATAAAATTATTATCAACTATATACACCTCATCCGGACGATAGTACAGGGCAAAGACCAGGTCACTAGGATCAGTGAGTAAGTTGGGTTTTAGTTTTACGGCGAATCGACACAAAATGGTCATATATCGCCGAAGGTACAAGATCAAGGTCACAAGGTTAGACTTAGAGGTCAAAGGTATGATCATGATATTCTACTTCCCGTCAATCAAGGTGGCGTCTGGTGTATTCAGACATTGTTGTAGTTACTGAAACAACTGCTGTATTCAGGCATTGTTGTACCTGATCTTGAAAATACAGCCGGCGAACTTTTCGTTCAGGTGGTCACAGATCAGGCGGGCACCGGACGGCTTTCCTGCAAGGACATGACTGGCGAGCAGTTTTAAAATCCGACAGGGGCCGGGCAGGGACCGGGCGGCGTCCATGTGGAACATACAGGAAACCGGACGGACATCTTTCAAGTCTTACGGCGCTCCGCCGGTAACCGAGCTGTGACAGGGGCTTCCGCAGCAGTCGGCATTATGCGAGCTGTCCGGAGTCTCCAGATTGCATAAGAAGAAAAGTTTCAGATTCCGTGTTGGAACAAATGCCGTCTTCTCTGTCGTTTAGATGAGAAATTAAGCTAGATGTTCCTATGTAAATTTTATTTAATGAATTGGGGACGAAATTGGGCGCCGGCGGAAAGAATTCACTCCGTACGCCAAAAATCAACGACGCCAGTCGCTCTGACAGATACGTAAACGATATTTTTTTACTTTGGGCGGTGCCTGTTTAAGTTCCTACAGATGCCCGGTCCGTCACCGAGCGATTTTGAAGGTAAATTTTGGAACAAAAATCGTACTATCACACCGCACCCTTCCCCCAACCCCGATTTTAAGCACGATCCGTTTAGTAGCCGGACGATGTTCTGATGATGTGTGAAGGCCAACCGTCCGGCCGCCGCTGAACTTTTAACTTTTCTCTGTATTTTTCCCGGGAGCCATCCGATGAGCTAGAACTAATTAACCATGTCACCGTCCGATTTCACCTGCCGCTGGACGGGCGCCGGAAGATTTTGCCTGATTATTGTTCAAACACTCGCAGCAGCCCGTAACTGAGGCCACTGTATGGACAAGATAACATGAAATGTTCTGACATAAGACAGCTACAGCATTCCAGTGTGAAGTTAAATTGTTCATTTTCTTGTCAAAATTATCCATGTAACTGTGTATTTGGGTAAAATAAAAGCTTCATATGCACTCTTGTTTCGATTACATATCGTTCTAAACTTATTTTGATAAAAAATATACGTAGACATAGAAGTTTTGAAAAGTTGTAGTGTTTGGGGAATACCGCTAAGACCATTAGGTTTTGTAAATATACGTTACTCTCAAACAAGCACAAATCGTTGAAATTCTTTGAACATACTCTTAGAAAAAATAACACAAGAATGAATTAGGCTACATGGCCAGAGGGATCGTTAGCAAACCGTCCCAACCAATCGTTTACTACCCAACCAACAAGTAAATATACATGTCAGAATCTATACTGTCAAAATAATACACAACCCGTTCATTGAATTTTTAATAATATCTTAATGAAACATATTTGTAATTTTAGTATAAAACATTTCTGAAAAAGGCAAAGTCATGTATGCTGCGAGCGGGATACCCAACCCTACTCCGTCGTCGGGGGTGGTGGTGTATTTAATGAAGGGGGTCCAAGGCTCAAGACCAGCGTCTCCTTCCCGCCTATATGACATCTAGATCTACACCCAGTTTTGAAGCAAAATACAAAGTTTCGGTAATTTCGAAAACATGAATAACCATGTAGCAAAATTTTTCCTGAAATATATATCGATTTGTTCATAAGACCTAAAAAAATTCTTTGTTTCCGGTAACATGCTCAAAAAAATTAGGGTAGGTAGGTCCCAAAAACAATTTTTTTTGGAATATTTTTTTATTAAGGGAGACTTTTCGGAATTTATTTTGTGTCAATAAGTGACAAATAAGGGGGATATGCTTTTAAAGCATCAGTAAGTTGATTTCTAACATCAGTGGCAATGTTTAAAGCATAAAAAGTGAAGTTTTGTAACTTTTTGCTAAACAGTTGAAAAAAAAAATTCTCCAAGGCCATAAAAACATTTAGGTCGGGCCAAAAATTTAGGATAGGTCGGGATACCGGAAACAAACATTTTTTTACGTCTAACAACCACACTTATTTTATATGATGAAGGGAAAATAGAGTCCATAATATGTTTTATAATTGCTACACTTTCTTTTACGCACGTGTCAACTTGTAAATAAATATTGTGAGTCATGTGAAATGGTATGATATAATAATTAATTATTGACAATGTTTTGATTCGAAAATATTTAAATATTTTCGGAAATTTCACATCTGATATTAAAACCTCGAATGACAACTTTTACTTCCAGCGAAAAAAATCGTGCATTTTTGCCGCCAAATCATAAACCCGATTATTGCCTTATATGGAAATTCTGAGTTTTTCCACATAATTATAATGGAAGGATTATGTGTTTATATTCTTTCAACACTCGTAAATTGCGTGCAAAAGTTGTAGTCACCTACGTGTATCTGTTACGCGAATCAAGTTTGGTCTACGTGTCTACTTTCTATGAACATCCGCACTATCCCACTTCTTCTTGCACTATTTTTTTTTTTTTTTTTTTTTTTTTGCTGTTAAATTTGGTTTAGCACCAGGGACTAAACGATATAAGGACACATGCTCTACAATGCAAAATTCTATTTACATCATATCTCCCATACATTATCATTATAACTAGTCTGTTCAATCACATCCCGGGCATTAACGATTAACCGCTCGTCTGTTCAATTACATCCTGGGCAAATATTTTTACTGTTAACCGCTAGTCAGTTCAATCACAGCCCTGGCAAATAATTTTGACTACTAAACGACATGTAAACGCACTGTATTTGTTAATCGTTCGCTTCTTTGAGAACAGGCACTAGTATCAATTAAGAAAATTAAAATCATTTTAACATTATTATAATAAGACCTGTGTAGGGAGGGAAAAAACAAATTGAAATAAATTGCAAGCTTTTTTTTTATTTCGTTTCAAAAGATCATGTTTTAGTACGAAAGGGTGATAATAGATTTGCCTGTACATGAACAACTTTCTCTGAAATAGTGATTCATATGTACCCAAATTTTACTGACAATGTCGTGAACTCGATTTTTAAAAACATAGTGACATTGCAGTCCCATGAATTCGACAATGGAGAATGTTGTATTATTTTTTCAGACACTTCGTAGAAATAACGTTTTAAAACGGACCATAACAGCCAAGAAAAGCACGAGTTTATCACAGAAACTTCTTCTCTTCACTAGAAAACAGGATCTGGCGCCTAAAATATCAAATTTTTCATTGGTTCTCCAACTCCAACCTCTTCCCAGTCCCTACCTTTGTGCACTGTGTTTTCGCCCCCCCCCCCCCCCCCCCCCCCCCTCCAACTTTGAGAACGCTCCTACTCCTGTATAAACCAAATTTACAGTTTGACACTGTTTCCGCCAGCAGAAGAGTTTTGTTTCATTTTTTATTTGATTGCTCTTTTCGGGTGCAACAAAATGCAGGCAGACGAAGACCGGTGGTCAAACGCTGGTCGGTACCCAGGCTCAAACATGTTATCTCTGTCATTTTTGAAAACTAACAACATCTTGTATGATTTGCAACATGACTTTCGTAACTCATAAACTCCTTAACTAACAAAGCAAATCAGCCTCTTGGTTTTCTGAGTAGAAATTTATAAATTAACTATTCTGAAGTGAAACAACATGCATATAAAGCTATAGTAAGACCAACTAGAGCTCGTTTAATAATGTGCTTTAGGGTAGTCCACGATTTCCGGGAAAATGCTGCATGGACATGGTAACATATACATTCAGATGCACTGGCACGGTACCCAGGCTCAAACATGTTATCTCTGTCATTTTTGAAAACTAACAACATCTTGTATGATTTGCAACATGACTTTCGTAACTCATAAACTCCTTAACTAACAAAGCAAATCAGCCTCTTGGTTTTCTGAGTAGAAATTTATAAATTAACTATTCTGAAGTGAAACAACATGCATATAAAGCTATAGTAAGACCAACTAGAGCTCGTTTAATAATGTGCTTTAGGGTAGTCCACGATTTCCGGGAAAATGCTGCATGGACATGGTAACATATACATTCAGATGCACTGGCACATCCAAAAATTCCTACAAATATTCATTTTTCCTAGAACAGTGGGTCAGTGGAACATGTTGCCCGCTGGACATCGCACAAAGCATCAACAGGTGACTCACTCAAAGCGATTGTCACTGTGCCTGTTCTAATATCTGCCCTCAGTTTAAAAAAAAAGAAACCAGTGTACAAAATTTTGATATTTAAATGTCGATATTGGAAAGTTTTATTGTTTAGGACATGTGCACATTTGATACGTAAAACACCATAACATTTTAGTCAGCGCCTACACATAATTTTCAAAGTTATGAAGGAATGAAGAAGAATAAAGCCAATGGAATATTTTTGTAACTCTGAGGTTTTGAATTTAATATTTTTATGTCTGTTCTTTTATAAATGTTATCAACAGGCGAATCATTGCCCAGATACTAGTTACAGATACATCGGCCCGCACTACGGTTGGAGTATAATCCTTGCGTAGCAGGTGACGTCTAGTGAATTCAGTGTGTTGCGAGAAAAGTGTTAGTCACGTGACATTGGTGAACTCGTGTTCATCATCTTGTGTGTAGTTGTTCGATGACGAAGAAGGGACAAAGAGAATTGCTCGAGAAGGAGAGGTAAATAAATGAAAAATGGCTGTGTTATTAAGGAAAACTTCAAGTTTTTAAATTAAATTTTACTCTAAATAATGAGACCTTGGGTAGACCGATTTTACATTTTGATATTTTACGTTGTCTTCGGAGGCGGATATCGACAAGTCAAAAAATATTAACGATATTCAACTCTCTAGTACAATTATTTGGACTAGGAAAATTTCATCTAGAGCTCTAGCTTACTTTGCATTTTTAGCTCCATTATTCGGAGAATAGGGGGGCTACTACACGCCCCGGCGTCGGCGTCGGCGTGACCCTTCTTGGTTAAAGTTTTTCGGCAACCTTTGTTTTTCTGTCATATACAAACAATGTATGTGTAGGGGCTGAGCCCATTATACCCAAGGTCAAGGTCACCAAGCTGTTATACTTTGGCTATTTTTAAGGTTAAAGTTTTTCGGCAACCTTTGTTTTTCTGTCGTATCTTTGTTACTATTGCTTATATCTTACTGTAACTTCGCATAAACATTGTCCAGTATACAAACAAAGTATGTGTAGGGGCTGGGCCCATTATACCCAAGGTCAAGGTCACTAAGGTCTTATACTTCGGTTATTTTTAAGGTTAAAGTTTTTCGGCAACCTTTGTTTTTCTGTCATATCTTTGTTACTTTTGCTTATATCATACTGTAAGTTCACATAAACATTGTCCAGCATACAAACAAAGTATGTGCAGGGGCTGGGCCCATTATACCCAAGGTCAAGGTCACCAAGGAGTTACTGGAATTATTTTCATGTTAAATTTTTACGGAAGCTTCGTTTAAAGACACATCTTTGGTACTTTTAAAGATAAGGGTAATGACTTGAAATTAAAAGTATTTGTTAATAATCATCTGCATGTGTGGCTACATACCCCATAACTCTAATTGTGTTTTTGACAGAATTATGCCCCTTTTGTACTTAAACATTTTTTGCAATCTTCTTTTTCTGGATATTACTTTAATGCAATATAAGATAAAGACTTGAAACTTAAAATGCATCTTAAATATTTATCGTCATCATCAGCATGTGTGGTAACAATCCCCGTAACTCTGATTTGTATTTTTGACTGAATTATGTCCCTTTTATACTTAAATTTTTTACAAACTTCTTTTTCTGGACATAACTTTGGTACTATATAAGATAATAACTTGAAACTCAAAATATATCTTTATCATCATCATTTGCATGTGTTGTAACAATCCTAATGACTCAAATTTGTGTATAATTGATGGAATTATGCCCCTTGATGTATCTTCCTTTTAAAGTAGAGGTCTCTTATTCAGACATATATTAATTACTGTCAAATCCCCAAATTGCGGAGCGCGCTGTCTTATGGACAGCTCTTGTTTACAAAATTATGTTGCTTGACTCAGCAATTTTTTGTTAGGTTTTGGTATCTCAGTACCTGCTTATGGGAATGCATTGAATGACTGAAACTTTACAAACTTGTCCGCTGTGATGACCTGACATGCTTTACACAAATTCCATGACTCAATTTCGCAATTTTACAATTTTATGCTCTATTCTTGACTTGACAGTTTTGGATTAGATAGATCTATCTTTTTATGAAAGCTAGTACATGTATCTACCTACTAATTGGAACGGATTGAACTTGACTACTATGATGATCTGACATGCTTTTCTTAGTTTGGTCCATTTTGCATTTTTGCAAAATTATGCCCTTTTTTAGACCTATCGATTTTAGGTTGAGTTTTTATAAATAAAGTGGCATCTCAGATCCATATATAGAAATGATTTAAAACTTCACACACTTGTCTGTAAAACTATGATGATTTGACTTGCACTGCATAGGTTCCATAACCATTTAGCAATTTTACAGAATTATGCCCAGTTTTGGACTTGGCAATTTTTGGACTATGTTTATGTATGTAAGCTGATATCTCTGTACCAGGGCTCCGGAAATTTTGATAACTCAATCGGTCCGAAACGAAAATCCTGACATCGGCGCTACCCCACCCACCGCATTCCCAATATTACATATTTTGTAAAACGTGATAGGGTAAAGAAATAAGCATGTCATGCATTAAAACTGAGTTACCAGTCACCGCGCGTTACCATACAATGAAGACAGTTATTCAGTGTTATGTGTGATCGTTGCTTTGTTTAAATTTCAATGTTTTTCCGAGATAATACGAGGCATTGACACCGTGTGCGTAACTAGTCTAAAAGCCAACGCACGTGACTTCGATACCGTATACACGGCAGATACTTTGTGATGTTTCCTATTCTATAAAATACAATGCGTCAAAGTGAGTTACACGACACATATTCTCTGCTAAACAGCCTCAGTATTTAAAGAATACTCTGCCGCGGACCGAATGTGTACGTTATTTGAACGCTGGGATCGAATTTCGGCATGTATAGTACCAAAACGTCACGCGGGTTGGCCACGGATATTTCATTTCACTTACGTTGTACTTCTATAAGCAACTACATTTTATAAAGTTATATGTTCTCTTCTGATGTAAACAAAATTTCATTTTGAAACGCTTTTTAAAAGACTGATTTAATAAACAGTGCCACTCCGGTTTTCTTTATCATTCGTGGTTGCCAGTCCATTTTTTCTTTTTTGTACAGTCGGGTTGCAAAGACGATTTTCTGCATTTGTTTCAACTGGAGCCCCAACAAATGAATCATGTAATTTTTTCAAATCAAGTAATTATAAAAATTATTTTTATCGGTTTTCCGTGTGATGTCTCAGTAACTCAAAGACCTATAATGTACAATTATAGCTCTTTGATTAAATGCAGCGACCATTTGATTGTTACCGTGATCAAACATAGCCTTTTGAAATAAACCATCCGTCGGATTCTAAATGAAAGAAGTGGATCCCCGTCGAAATGATTTGGATCCAGTCAGAAACGTTAGGAAACCAATCAAACATGTTTAATACACCGCAGTCGGCTGTCTGCAAACATTAAAGGATGAGCTGCGCGAGCACTGATTGCGTCACGCGCTAATTACGGACCAGTTATCAAAGTGACAATCAGACCGATTGACACGTTTATTGATTATCTGAAGGTGCGACCAACAATTTCCTACTTGGCAGGTGATCGTGTATTGAGATATCAGACCGAAATTTATACTTTTCTCCATTTTTACGGGACCGATTTTTTTCGTTTTTTCACTTCACGAATCGGTCTGAAAAGTCAAAAATCGGTCCAAAACCGAGAAACCGGCAAATTTCCGAAGCCCTGCTCTGTACATTATAACCGTTTTGTGTCGATTTGCTGTAAAACCCAGCTCGCTCACTCACTCTAACCGCAATGATGGGACTGGATTGAAACTTCACACACATGTTAACTGTGATATTCTGACGTGCTTTACATAAGTTCCACAATTCTACTCTGCATTTTTACAAAGTTATGCCTGTTTCTACTTGGCAGTTTTTGGTTACCTTTTTAGCTCCACTATTTGGAGAATAAGGGTGGTAATCTACTTGATCGCCCTGGTGCAGGCATGAGCTTTCTTGGTTACCTTTGTTTTTCTTTGTTACTATTGCTTTAAATATATCTTGCTGTATATAACTTCACATTAACATTGTTCAGCATGCAAACAAAGTATGTGCAGGGGCTGGGCCCATTTTACCCAAGGTCAAGGTCACCAATGTATTACACCGGTTATATTTAAGGTTAAAGCTTTTTTGGCAACCTTTGCTTTTCTGGCATATCTTTGTTACTATTGCTTACATCTTATTGTAACTTCACATGAACATTGTCCAGCACACAAACGAAGAATGTGCAGGGGCTGGGCCTATTATACCCAAGGTCAAGGTCACAAAGATGTTATACTTCGGTTATTTATAACAGTTATAAGGTTAAAGTTTTTCGGCAACCTTTGTTTTTCTGTCGCATCTTTTTTACTACTGCTTATATCTTACTGTAACTTCACATAAACATTGTCCAACATACAATGTTTGGAACTTCACACACTTGTCCGCTATGATGATCTGACATGCACTGCTCTGGTTTCATTACTCTGTTGTGCATTTTTACAAAATTATGCCCCTTGTTCAACTTTCTTTTTATGTAAGTTGGTATTCCAGTACCCACTTACAGAAATGGATTAAAATATATTATTTTATCCATGAGGATGATCTGACATGCATTGCACAGATTTCATAACTCTATTTTGCATGTTTAGTTTACAAATAATATGCCTCTGTTTCAACTTAGCTAAGTTTTCATATGTAAATTGGTATCTCGATCGTATAGATTGAAACTTTACACACATGTCCACGGTGATGATCTGACATGCATAACACAGATTCAATAACTCTACTTTGCATTTTTAACAAAATTACGCCCCTTGTTCCACGTAGCAATATTAGTTCAGTTTTTGTATAATAAACTGCATCTCAGTACCCTCTACCGAGAATGGATTGAAGTTTCACACACTCAATGTCCACTATGATGATCTGACATGCACTGCACAGATTCCATAACTCTTGACTTTGCGTTTCAAAATTAAGCCACTTTTTGGACTTGGCATTATTTTAGGTTAAGTTTTCATGTGTAAAATGCTTTCTGAATAGCAACAACAAATGGGAATGGAATGAAACTTCACACACATGTCCACTGCGATGATCAGACATTTATTGTACAGTTTCCATATTTCTGTTTACACGTTTACACAATTATGCCCATTTTTGTGACTGTTGTATTAATTTGATTCACTTTCTTTAGTGACAAGACGGTTAAACAGTGTTAAATAAGTTCTTACCATTTCCTTCCCCTTTATCAATATTTAGCTTATATTAATATGAACTTGTTGGATGTTTGAAGCAACCTGTCTGAAATATTTTTCCATTACAGCTTCTTTTTGTTGTGGGCCTACTATGTAAATGCATGGCTCTGGGGCTGTGTTTTTGGTGCTCTGTGCTTCCGAGAAATCTACCCTTACCTGTTATCTAGGATAGACAGATTGTTAAGGCAGTGACTGAAAAAACCACATACTCCCTATTTAAAATCAAAAATGAACTTCTGTCTTCTAAAACTTAAATATGAAATGATTTTACATTCCTGAAATTGAACCAGTATGCTTGAAAATGTTCAGGAAAGTTTGTCTGGTTCTAAACCAGTGTCATCTGAAAGTTATGTATGAAAAACATTATACATTCTAAACCAGTATCATCTAAAATGTGCAGAAAATTTGAACCAATGTTCTCTAAAATGTTCAGAAAAGTTTGCTCAACTCTTGACCAGTATCCTCTGAAAGTTACATGGGAAAACAGTTTTATATTTTGAACCATCAGCATCTAAAATTTGCTGTTAATTTAGACCAGTATTTTAAGAAATGTTTCAGAAAACTTGTTTGGCTCTAAACCAGAATCCTCTTAGAACTTGGCAGCTCCATTAGCTTCTCAATAGTTATTGCCCTGATTTGCAATAGCTATGAACGGCCAGTATCATCTTAAAAGCAGTTGATTTGTATTAATTGGGACCAGTATCATCTAAAATTGAGAGTAGTTTGTTTGGATGTACAATTAGAATCATATAAACAGTCATTGTCCTAATTGGGAAAATATATTTAGACTGTCTGTAAAAATCAGGTTCTTAATTTGACTGATTAGTTGTGTAAGGCCATAGATAGACTGAAATTATACAGCACTTATAAAGTTCTTATCCTTTAAAAGCCATTGTATTAACAGGGAATACATTTTTGGGCTTTGTATAAAAATTTCCTAAGTTGGGAACAGATGCTCAACACCAGTATATTCCAAAAAAAGCAATTGTTTTGGGATTTATATTTTTGCCTTACATCTAAGTATATTTGGGTTACACTTGTGTAAGATACACTTTGCAGACAAGAGCTGAAAAGATTGAATGCCCCTGTTGCTTTTTGCATGTGTAGTGCGTCGTCTGTCGTGTGTCCATCAACAATTTCTAAAAAAAATCTTCTTGAAACCCACTGGGCAGAATTATACTAAACTTCACAGGAATGATCTTTGGGTGGCCCCCCTTTCAAAATTGTTCAAAAGAATTAAATTCTAAGCAGAACTCTGGTTACCACAGCAACTGAAAGGAAAAACTTAAAAAATCTTTTTGTTGAAAACCACAGTTCATAGGGCTTTTATATTTGGTATGTAGCATCATCTAGTAGTCCTCTACCAAGATTATTCAAATTATCCCACTGGGGTCAAATATGGCCCCGCCCTGGGGGTCACATGGTTTACATAGACTTCTATGGGCAAAAATATGAAAATCTTCTTGTCCAAAACCACAGGTCCTAGGGCTTTGATATTTGGTGTGTAGCATCATCTAGTGGTCCTCTACCAAGATTGTTCAAATATTCCCCTAGGGTCAAATATGGTCCTGCCCTTGGGTTTACATAGACTTACATAGGGAAAAACTTGGAAAATCTTCTTGTCAAAAACCACAGGGTCTATGGCTTTGATATTTGGTCTGTGACATCATCTAGTGGTCCTCTAGCAAGATTATTCAAATTATGCCCTTGGGGTGAAAAGGGGCCCTTCCCCAGGGGTCCCAAATAAACATAGACTTGTATAGGAAAAAACTTGAAAAATCTTCTTGTCTGAAACCACAAGACCTAGACCTTTGATATTTGGTATGTACTATTGCCCTATGGTCCTCTACCAAGATTGTACAAATTATTACTCTAGGGTGAAAAGTGGCCCCACCCCAGGGATCCCAAGTTTTACATAGACTTGTATAGGAATTTTCTAAAAAATCTTGTCTGAAAGTTCATGGCCAATGCCTTTGATACTTGGTATGTAGCATTGCCTAGTGGTTCTCTAACAAGAATCTTCAAATTACGCCCCTAAGGTGAAAAGAGGCCCTGACCTGGGGATCACTTGTTATATGAGTTATATAGGAAAAAATACTTTAAAAATTTTCTGATCATATTTCCTAGACTGTTTTATTATAATTACCTGATGACCCCATGGAATTAGGGGTCACTTGACTTTGACCTTGACCTACTGACCTACTTTTTGGTTTTTGTTTTTAAGATAGAACCGTCAGATTTTGATGACAAGTACAGTTTTGCACATCAATCCTAAAACTGACTTTCAGTGACCATGAATGTGACCTACTGACCTACTTTCTTAATATTTTAACATCACTTTGATATTTGAAACATGTAGCTCATATTACTCAGGTGAGTGGACCAGGGTCATTATGACCTTCTTGTTCATGAAACTTGTACAAAGAAAAAGTGCATTTAAGTATAAGAATATCATTTGTTTAGTGTTTCATCAAAAATGTAGAAATTGGCCATGGCTTCAATTAGCATACTCTGTAGTACTTTTGAAGTAAAAAGTGGGCAATGAAGGCCGGCTCTCTTTGAAAATGCTGTTGCTTTTAAAAAAAGAATTGCCCAACATTTTATTCCTCTACACTTTCAGGGACAGTGGTTGAAAGGAGTGGACTCAATCACGTTAACTAACTTAACTTGTCTCCTTTGGTAAGACTATTAATTTCATTATTTCAGAAATCAGTTGTTGGATTTCTGCAAAGAAGAAAATACACTGTAACACAAACAGACTATAAAAAAGGATTGGCTAAAATAGAAAATAGTGGAATAGTGAATTTGAAGAGGTCCGATGACAATATGAGAATAGGTAATGTAGGTAAATCTTGTATCATTTAACAAGGATTTGGTTATTTATCCCTTATCATGCTAGACACGATTGTTTCTGACTTTGCGACCAGTGTAGATCATGATCAGCCTGCACATTAGTGCAGTCTGATCAAGATCTTCACTGTTTGCCATTCAGTCAGTATCGTTTTGGCAAGCACCTCTTTTAACAGCGAATGGTACCATCCAAATCGAAAGATAGACAAGTTTGTTATAGAAATACATCAGGGTAAACATTGCTGTATAATACTTACTTTATAGTTTGACTGGAATTTGCACTCTAGCTATTTTCAGTTAATTTAATGTTGAAATCTTAACGCATAAATGTAACCAAGCAAAATAATAGCAGATACACAAACTGTTGAATTCTAACAATGTAAAAATAACGTTGTTATGAATCTTGATCCTGTCACTTTATTACTGATTAATATATACAAGTTCATAATTTTCAGTTATTTGTTTTATTACTTATTTATACTGCAATTTCAACACAGGATTAAAACCATAATTTGAACACAGGACTAAAACCATCTTTCAATAGATATTGAAATTATTCCAGAAGATAATGATGAAGGAAAATCAACAGAGGCAGGTGAGACCAATGATGGTGCAGAAAGTAGAAATATCACTGGATTAATCGTGAGACCAGTATCATGGTCATTAAGACCAGTAACTCGACATCTGTTAGGCAGTTGCTGAGGCACACCTTGGAGAAACGAGTCCTGAACTTGCCAGATTCGTCAGAAAAAGGCAGATTTCCGGAACTGCAAAGAATGTACCGAGTCTTGAACCAGAACTTGTGAGTATTTAGTTATACATTTGAATTAATCTATATATAATAGCGATTTATTTTGTCTAGTTTCTTCATTTTACTCTTTTGACACTGACATTACATAATATCTATAAGGCACTGTATTGAAAATAGGATAAACACTAAACTGAACTCTGATGTGTTCCTAAGATAACTGTACTTTGGATTGATTAATTGAAATGCACTGAAATATAGTATGCAAACTGTAATTGTGTAATGCAGTAAGGGTATTATTAAGACTTAAAATTAAGATATGTTATTTCAGTAATTTCCATTTCTCACTGAAAGAAGCAGCAGTATCTTTAGCACAGCTGAGCCAAAGGCTAAATGTGAACTTTTGTGCCTGCTTGATGTCTGTCGTGCATCATCCATCCATCCAAAATATCTACGGACAGCTCTTGTTTGTATTGACATCTGCTGTGAAAACTTGTTTAATTTCACTAGAAAAAGACTGCCATTGTTATATTTAAAAACAAACCAAGAGTGGTGGGGGCATATAGATTTGGTCGTGTCTGTCCGTCCATACGAGGTTAACCAGATGGGACTGTTTTGTCTAGCATCAATACCCCTTACTAGAATGACTTGATACTAATGCAGATGTAACCTGTGGCCATTCCTCATCTTCATACATCACCTGACCTCAGTTTGACCATGGACTTAGGTTGCTTTGTATCAACAAGGATGCCACCGGGGGCATCAAGTGTTAATTGAACGCAGCTTCTTGTTTGAAATTTTGATTCAACCACGATTGGTTTATCATAATAAGTGGCAAACATTTTTGCATTTGAACACCCAGTTTTTAGAATGGTTTCCAAGGGTATACCTTGTAATTTTGCCTTGGATGTGGCAGCAGACCTCACACTGTGTGGTGAGAATGCTTTATCTACCCCTGCTTTTAGCATTATTAGTTTTACCCATATAGTGCTTCTGGATACTGCCTTGGCCCTTGTGGGGCTTAATTGTACTTATTAACAACTTTGAGTCTGTTCTCAAATCTTAATCCTGTCTAAATATTCCTCTAGCACTTGTACAATACATAATTGTTTATTTTTTGTGTAAGCTTGTAGAATGATATTCTCAACATGATAACCTGGTCTGGTTTGTTTTAAAAGATGTTTTGGATAAATCACCAGCCTGTCTTTACTAAGACTAATATCTTCTATTTCTAACAAATGTAAATTTTGACCCCTCTGTGCAGTAAGCAGTAAAAACAGCATGCATAACTTATATGATAGTTGTAACAAATTGACATGTTTTACAGTTGCTAAATATTTAAGAACTAAATTAACATCCCATGTTGTCTGATATTTCGGAAAAGCAGATCTTTGCAAGAATACACCTTTCATAAAACGCTCTTCAGAGGCAGTGATGTCAATGTTACTACAAACTTTAAGAAATACACTCACGGCTGATCTAGCTACGCCCATTGTTCTATGATTCATTTCTGTCTCAAATAACAATCCAAGAAATTTTAAAACATTGTTGACACTGGGTTGAAAGGGGTTAATGGAAGTTCCACAGAATTGTATCCACAGGGTAATGTATGTGTTGTATTGTTTTTTTGGTGCTTTCCCTCCATGATTGTAAAATGACACTTCGTGCTGATTCTGGTACTCCTTTACTTCTGAGGGCTCGCCTGATAATGGAAAAACTCCCAATTTCAGAGTTTTCAGTGGATGTTGCTGGTCTGGCTTGTTGGGGAGATAAAGACTGCACAGTGGCTTTGGTAACAGATAACAATCGCTGCAAATCAGATGCAGAAGGCATGGCCACCAGCTTTGAGTTTCCATATTGGAGCGACAAGAACCACTTGTGTCTTGTCCTCTGTTACTTTTTGGAGAATCCGTACAATCAGACTAAAAGGGGGAAAAATAAAGAAAGTCATTATTCCAATGTAAGGAAAGGCCTGTCTTTTTATCAAACTTTGTTAATTTAAATATAGTACTCATGTTTGTATATACAATTTGTGGAAATAAATACAGTTTAAACCAAGGAAAAAGCATCAACAGCAAAGGCCTTTGGATCTGGATTCCTGGACACATATTGTTCAAGTTTATAGTTCACCCTTTATGCAAACAAGTCCACAGACAAATTCAGTTTTTAGCTCACCTGACGTCTGTCGTCTGTCAACATTTAGCTTGTGTATGCAATAGAGGCTGTATTTTTCAACTGATCTTCATGAAATTTGGTCTGAATGATTACCTTGATGAAATCTAGGCCGAGTTCGAAAATGGGTCATCTGGGGTCAGAAACTAGGTCACTAGGTCAAATCAAAGAAAAACCTTGTGTATGCGACAGAGGCTGTATTGTTCAATTAATCTGCATGAATTTTGGTCAGAATGATTACCTTGGTGAAATCTAGGCCGGGTTTGAAAATGGATTATCTGGGGTCAAAAACTAGGTCACTAGGTCAAATCAAAGAAAAACCTTGAATGATTACCTTGATGAAATCTAGGCCAAGTTCGAAAATGGGTCATCTGGGATCAAAAACTAGGTCACTAGGTCAAATCAAAGAAAAACCTTGTGTATGCGATAGAGGCTGTATTTTTCAGTTAATCTTCATGAATTTTGGGTCATCTGGGGTCAAAAAGTAGGTCATTAGGTCAAATCAAAGAAAAACCTTGTGTATGCGATAGAGGCTGTATTTTTCAATTGATCTTCATAAAATTTTGTCAGAATGATTGCATTGATAAAATCTAGGTCAAGTTAGAATATGGGTCATCTGGGCTCAAAAATTAGGTCACCAAGTCAAATCAAAGAAAAACTTTGTGTATGCGATAGAGGCTATATTTTTCAAATAATCTTCCTGAAATTAAGTCAGAATGATTGCCTTAATGAAAACTAGGTCAAGTTAGAATATGGGTCATCTTGGGTCAAAAAGTAGGTCACTAGGTCAAATCAAAGAAAATCCTTGTGTATGTGATAGAGGCTGTATTTTTCAACTGATCTTCATAAAATTTTGTCAGAATGATTGCATTGATAAAATGTAGGTCAGTTTTGAATATGGGTCATCTGGGCTCAAAAATTAGGTCACCAAGTCAAATCAAAGGAAAACTTTGTGTATGCGATAGAGGCTATATTTTTCAAACAATCTTCCTGAAATTAAGTCAGAATGATTGCCTTAATGAAAACTAGGTCAAGTTTGAATATGGGTCATCTTGGGTCAAAAAGTAGGTCACTAGGTCAAATCAAAGAAAATCCTTGTGTATGTGATAGAGGCTGTATTTTTCAATTGATCTTCATGAAATTTGGTCAGAATGATTGCCTTGATAAAATCTATGTTGAATTTGATTATAGGTCATCATTCTGGGATCAAAAATTAGGTCACTAGGTCAAATCAAACAAAACCCTTGTGTATGCGATAGAGGCTGTATTTTTAGCTCGACTATACGAAGTATAAGGAGAGCTATCCTACTCGCCCCGGCGTCGGCATTGGCATCTTTCCGCGTCCCCACCTTTGTTAAAGTTTTGGTGCACTTTCTCTTTTTTCAACTTATCTCTGTAATTACTTGATGGATTTGATTCAAACTTGAAATACTTATTCCTCATCATCATCCACATCATCTGACATAAGGGCCATAACTCTGGCACCAATATTTTATGAATTATCCCCCCTTTTCACTTAGAATTTCAGGTTAAAGTTTTGATGCACTTTCACTCTGTCTCTGTTATTACTGAATGGATTTGATTCAAACTTAAAATAGTTGTTCAACATCATCACCCACATCATATGACACAAGGTGCATAACTCTGGCACCATTTTTTCATGAATTATTCCCCCTTTTTACTTAGAATTTCAGGTTAAAGTTTTGGTGCACTTTCACTCTACCGCTGTCATTACTGAATGGATTAGATTCAAACTTAAAATAGTTGTTCAGCATCATCACCCACATCATATGACACAAGATGCATAACTCTGGCACAATTTTTCATGAATTATTTCCATTTTTACTTAGAATTTCAGGTTAAAGTTTTATGCACTTTAACTCTATCTCTGTTATTACTGAATGGATTTGATTCAAACTTAAAATAGCTGTTCAACATCATCACCCACACCATATGATGCAAGGTGCATAACTCTGGCACCAATTTTTCATGAATTATTTCCCCTTTTTTCTTAGAATTTTAGGTTAAAGTTTTGATGCACTTTCACTCTGTCTCTGTTATTACTGAACGGATTTGATTCAAACTTAAAATAGTTGTTCAACATCATCACCCACACTATATGACACAAGCTGCATAACTCTGGCACCAATATTTAATGAATTATGCCCCTTTTTGCTTAGGATATACTTATATAGTGTTTTGATAGATTTTATCTTTACCCCTCTTATTACTTTAAGTTGATATTTTTGACATAGACTCAGGCTATTGTGCAATATCTTCATCCACAATTGGAGTCATTAAACACTCCAGTGACAGCTCTAGTTTCCTCAGATGTGCCCAGTTTCACTATCCAGCATCGAAATAGTCGAGCGCGCTGTCTCCTGTGACAGCTCTTGTTCAATTAATCTTCATGAAATTTGGTCAGAATGATTGCCTTGATGAAATCTAGGTCAAGTTCGAATATGGGTCATCTGGGTCAAATAGTAGGTCACTAGGTTAAATCAAAGAAAAACTTTGTGTATGCAATAGAGGCTGTATTTTTCGACTGATCTTCATGAAATTTTGTCAGAATGATAGCCTTGATAAAATATAGGCAGAGTTCGAATATGGGTCATCTGGGTTCAAAAACTAGGTCACTAGGTCAAATCAAGGCAAAACCTTGTGTATGCAATAGGGGCTGCATTTTACACTGGATTTTCATAAAATTTGGTCAGAGTAGTTGCGTTGATGAAATCTAGGTCGAGCTTGAATATGGGTCATCTGGGGTCAAAAACTAGGTCACTAGGTCAAATCAAAGAAAAACCTTGTGTATGCGATAGAGGCTGTATTTTTCAATTGATTTTCATGAAATTTGGTCAGAATGATAGCCTTGATAAAATCTAGGTCAAGTTCGAATATGGGTCATCTGGGGTCAAAAACTAGGTCACTAGGTCAAATCAAAGAAAATACTTGTTTATACTCAAGATTTTTTGCTCCAGTTTTAATGATATTTGGTCAGAATATTTTTTTCCATGAAATCACTAGGTCAAACATGTTTACACTGTTATGGTGTGTTTCTCAGGTGAGCGACCAAGGGCCATCTTGGCCCTCTTGTTTTTAAAAGTTTGGTTTCAATGACCATTCTGGGTCCTCATTTTTCAATTGAGACTGTTTGTTTGCTTCAACATTCTTCACCCCCGGTATGTGGGCTGCACTAAGATAAATGTTCCTATCAATGCACCAGTTCCAAATAGCACATGCGACCTCGTCCAGATCACTGTGCCGCCGCCATATTTATTTACATAATATTATGTGCAACTTGTTGTATTATCCATGAATACCCTGACATGCATATTTTTGACATCTTTACAAAAGGACATTATAGTCAACTGACAAGCTTTAAGTTCTAATAAGTTTATATGTAAATTCTGTTCACTAGCTGTCCAATCTCCCCCTGTGCTATTGTTTGTAGTTTCATTATATCCGCCCCATCAAGACCCTGAAGCATCTGAATACAAGATTAATTGTGGACAGCCATGTGACACCGCCTTAGAACTTGTTGGTAAAGAATTTATTCACCCGTCTAAAATTGTTTTACAATGTAATGGGACATTCATGAAACTGTCAAAATTGCTGCAATGTTTCTTTAATTCCTGTTCCCTAACTTTTTCAAGAGGCTTATAATAGAGAGGTGCATGTTCTACCCCAAGTTCCGCTGCAACTAGCTTCCCAATTAACTTTGAGAAAAGACGGATTGTAATTCTTTTTGGTGACAAAATCAATTTACACAAGTCAATGATATTAGCACATCTTGTATCTGTTAACTTCATCCGCATTGAAAGTGAACACAGAATAAAACCTAGAAAAACAGTTTTTTGACATGGAATGAGTACTGACTTTTCTTGTTTTATTGTCAAGTAATGTCACAGTGTCATTAACGCTCTTCAAACAGTTTTTGAAATTTTCTCCCTGCAAACGGCTATCATCTACAAATATTGTGCTTATATGGCATTGACCGCATAAGTGTACAAAAGCTGGTTTTAAAACTTTAGTGAAGACCTGCGGTGAAGTTGCCAGGCCCATTACCAAGCATGTAAACTGAAATTTTTGATTAGTGCCATTAGGATGGTAAAACCGGAAGTATTTTCTATCCTCTTCACAGACGGGGATTGAATAATAAGCGTCAGCAAGATCTACTGATGAGAAGAAAAAGTTCAGCCGCATAGCATTAACAGCTGATTGTAAGGATTCCGTTTTAAAATGAATATTTTGCAAATAATCTTCATTGAATTTTTTAGCTCATTTGTGCTCAAGGTGAGCTATTGTGACAGGTCATTGTCCGGCGTGCGTCGTCTGTCAACATTTGCCTGTGAACACACTAGAGGCCACATTTGTGACCGAATCTTTATGAAACTTGGTCAGAATATTAGTCTTGATGATTTCTAGGTCAAGTTCGAAACTGGGTTATGTGGGATCAAAATTTAGGTCAGTAGGTCAGATCAAAGGAAAAGCTTGTGAACACTAGAGACCACATTTTTGACCCAATCTTTATGAAACTTGGTCAGAATGTTTGTCTTGATGATTTCTAGGCCAAGTTTGAAATTGGGTCATGTGGGGTCTAAAACTAGGTCAGTAGGTCAGATCAAAGGAAAAGCTTGTGAACACTCTTGAGACCACATTTTTAACCCAATCTTTATGAAAGTTAGTCAGAATGTTAGCCTTGATGATCTCTAGATCAAGTTCGAAACTGGATTATGTTGGGTCAAAAACTAGGACAGTAGGTCAGATCAAAAGAAAAAGCTTTTGAACACTCTTAGAGACCACATTTTTAACCCAATCTTTATGAAACTTGGTCAGAATGTTAGTCTTGATGATGTCTAGGTCAAGTTCAAAACTGGGTTATTTGGGATCAAAAACTAGGTCAGTAGGTAAGATCAAAGGAAAAGCTTGTGAACACTAGAGACCACATTTGTGACCAAATCTTTATGAAACTTGGTCAGAATGTTAGCCTTGATGATCACTAGATCAAGTTCGAAACTGGATTATGTTGGGTCAAAAACTAGGACAGTAGATCAGATCAAAAGAAAAGCTTTTGAACACTCCTAGAGACCACATTTTTAACCCAAACTTTATGAAACTTGCTCAGAATGTTAGTCTTGATGATCTCTAGGTCAAGTTCGAAACTGGGTTATTTGGGGTCAAAAACTAGGTCAGTAGGTAAGATCAAAGGAAAAGCTTGTGAACACTCTAGAGACCACGTTTTCGACCCAATCTTTATGAAACTTGGTCAGAATGTTAGTCTTGATAATCTCTAGGTCAAGTTTGAAACTGGGTAATGTTGGATCAAAAACTAGGTCACCTGTTCAAATCAAAGGAAAAGCTTGTGAACACTCTAGAGGCCACAGTTGTGTCCCAATATTTATGAAACTTAGAAAGTTTGGCTTGATGATTTCTAGGTAAAGTTTGAATCTGGGTCATGTGGGATCAAAAACTAGGTCACCTGACCAAATCAAAGGAAAAGCTTGTGGACACTTTAGAGGCCACAGTTGTAATTCAATCTTTATGAAACTGGGTCAGAATGTTTGTCTTAATCATTTCTAGGTCAAGTTTGAATCTGGGTCATGTGGGGTCAAAATCTAGGTCACTAGGCCAGGTCAAAGGAAAATGTTTTCAACACTCTAGAGACCACAACTTAAGTTTGAAACTCATGAGAATTAGTCAGAATGTTTGTTTTGATAATCTGTAGGTCAAGTTCGAGTCTGGTTCATGTGGGGTCAAAAACTAGGTCACCCGGTCAAATCAAGGGAAATCTTGTGAACACTCTAGAGGCCACAGTTGTAACCAAATCTTTATGAAATTTAATCAGAATGTTTGTCTTGATGATCTTTAGGTCAAGTTCAACTCTTGGTCATGTGGGTTAAAAAACTAGGTCGGTAGGCCGGATCAACTCTGGTGAGTGATATATAGGACCATCATGGCCCTCTTGTTGAGGTTTAATATTACTCTAATTCGACCGTCTTTTTTATACGCCTGAAGGGACGTATTATGTTATGACGCTGGTGTCCGTCTGTCCGTCCGTCTGTCCGTTAGCAATTTCGTGTCCGCTCTGTAACTCTTGAACCCCTTGAAGGATTTCAAGGAAACTTTACACAAATGTTCACCACACCAAGACGATATGCAGACCGCATGTTTTGGATGTCTCACTTCAAGGTCAAGGTCACACTTAGGAGTCAAAGGTCATATCAGTTTGTTTCGTGTCCGCTCTGTAACTCTTGAACCACTTGAAGGATTTCAAAGAAACTTGACACAAATGTTCACCACACCAAGACGACGTGCAGAGCGTATGTTCCGGATGACTTGCTTCAAGGTCATGGTCACACTTAGGGGTCAAAAGTCATATCAGTTTGTTTCGTGTCCGCTCTGTAACTCTTGAACTGCTGGAAGGATTTCAAAGAAACTTGGCAGAAATGTTCACCACATTGTAACGATGTGCAGAGCGCATGTTCCGGATGACTCACTTCAAGGTCAAGGTCACACTTAAGGGTCAAAGGTCATATATGACTTTGCTTTGTGTATATTGCTCTGCATTGCAGTGGTCTTGTTTTTATTTGGCAGATCTCTTTTTTGTACTTACAATAATTTTTTTTTTTAATTACTTCCCTTTTATGTTACTATAAATAGCTTATTTTGAAACTTTTTTATTATTGGCCGTAGGGAAAAACCGAGACAACTTTTCTATGGTACAACATGGATGGTACCTCCAATTTTAAGGTGTATTTTTACATACCTATACCTGATAAGGATTTTTTTGTAGGCTTTGATTTTTTTTTTGTGGACTTAGATTTGTTTTTTGAAGTTTTCCTTTTGTTGTTCCAGTCCTTTGGGGCTACAACAGTCAAGTTCTTAAAATTTTGCTACAATCCTATGATGTAAGCCTTCGGGCGTATATTGCCCCGCATGGCGGCGCTCTTGTTGGGTCTTGTGAAAATGTTTGATATAAATTCTGCGGGATTGGAAGAATGAACCTCTTCGATAAATTTTTAGCTCACCTGAGCACAAAGCTGAGCTTTCGTGATCGCCCTGTGTCTGTCGTCTTCCGTCAGTCATCTGTCATCAACAATTTGACTGTTAACACTCTAGAGGTCACAATTTTGGCCCAAACTTAATGAAACTTGGTCAGAATGTTACCCTTAATTAAATCTTGGACGAGTTCGATATTGGGTTATCTTGGGTCAAAAATTAGGTCACCAGGTCAAATCAAAGGAAAAGCTTGTTAACCCTCTAGAGGCCACATTTATGACTTTATCTTCATGAAACTTGGTAAAAATGTTAATCTTGATGATCTCAAGTTCCAGTTTGAACTTGGGTTATGTAGGATCAAATACTAAGGTCACCAGGTCAAATAAAGGAAAAGCTAGTTTACACTGTAGAGGCCACATTTATGACCATATCTTTATGAAACTTGGTCAGATTGTTAATCTTGATAATCTATAGGTCAAGTTAAAAACTGGGTCAGGTGGGTTCAAAATCTAGGTCACTAGGTCAAATCAAAGGAAAAGCTTGTTAACACTCTAGAGGCCACATTTATGACTGTATCTTCATGAAACTTAGTGAGAATGTTGATCTTGGTGATCTTTGGGTCAAGTTCGAATCTGGGTCATGTCGGGTCAAAAACTAGGTCACCGGGTCAAATTAAAGGAAAAGCTATTTAACACTTTAGAGGCCACATTTATGAATATATCTTAACGAAACTTGGTCAGAATGTTAATCTTGATGATCTTTAAGCCAATAGGTCAGGTGAGCGATACAGGGCCTTCATGGCCCTCTTGTTGTAATTCTTCATCAATTTTTGCCAAATCTGAGTCTGAAAATTGTAAAGCTTTTGGCACAATGTATTGTGTAGGGCTTTGATCCAGTTCAACTTTATAACCAGAAACTGTTTCTAAAATCCAACTGTCCCAAGTCATTTTTTCCCATTCCAAAATGTTATTTCTCGTTTTCCCCACATGAAAATTTTCAGGCGTGTTTTTTTATTATATTTGAAAGTTGAAAGTTACAGTTAACGATTGTGATGTGGATGGTATGACTTCCTTTTTGGCTTGTGTGGCAGTTTCTTTGATTGTTGTTGACTCGATCCTGGTTTTCTCTGGTTTTGGAACAGACTTCTTGTTTTTCCCGAGTTTGGCATTGATGAGTATTGGGGTCTGCCGTTTGGAGCAGGAACCTTTTTCCCTAAAAAAGGCTGCGTGGTTGTGATGTTCAACTTTGGCCCCTCCATTTTCTTGATGGTGTCTGCCAAATCGTCCCCAAACAAAAATGAGGCCGAAGGTTTGTTGTCACACACAGATTTGTACCGTTGCTGAATATCCTTCTTAATACACTCTGCCCTTACACTGTTGGTATCCTTTATAGTGAGGTATGTAATCTTTATGGCATCCATAAGATACCTCTGTGTTGCTCCAGGATCTTTCATTGTCATGTGGCTATCTAGTGCACGCAGAAGTGGGATGCTAATAGCCCTTTGATGTAGATAATCGACGCCTTTTGTTTCTTTCCTCAAATTTCGTTACAAGATGTCATTAACCTTAGGGACCTGCAAATTAGGTAAATTCTCTAGCTGTTTGTATGTGCTTCTGAATGTACATTTGGAAATTTACTATCTTATCTGTACTGATGTCTCTACAGCGTGTGTTGTTGAGGCCGGGATAAAAATTTCATGTTTTCCACACTTTGCTTGTTTATTTCATATTTCATTGCATAATACAATGGATAATACAAGTCACTGTTAATAAAGCTACATGTTGGTAATACTGATAGATATACATCACTAGTATTCGCGCTTAGTTGTTCGCTGTTATCGCTTCAAACATTAAAGAAGGTAAAGGATATAAAATGCTGATTGACAAGTGTAAAACATTAAAACCATACAGAGCACAGTATAACAAAAAACTGTCAATTAAAATATCCCAGTCAGTCATATTTAGAATCTAAGTATTACCATTTATACTTGACTGTACACATCTGTGTCAGATATAGTGGAAAGAAATATAATCTTTCCGTAGCACTGTATTCAAGGGAACTGATTAAGAGCTAACATAATAATAGACTGAAAATGCTTGATTCTAACTCTTAAATAAATCAACATCTGTAAAAATCCTATGTCAGTGGTTTATTCTAGTTACATTGTATAGACCAAATGAAATCCTTCTGCTAGTTGTTAATTCAGGAGGGAACACAAGTGCATATATATGCAGAATAAAAGTTATTTTGATTTTAAGAAAGCCATAGGTATGATTGAATTGAAAACATGTGCGGATGTGTCTGATTTCAAATTTTGAATGGATTTTATTGGTAGAGAAGGTTGTACAGGAATCCGAATCAAATCCCTTCTACCGAGCGATTCATCTTGGCTTCTCTGATAAACAAGCAGAGGAATTTCACTGTGAGGAACCCACGTGACGAGAAGGTAAGGTACGGAGCCCAATTTGTAAACATGTCAGAACACTTCAGGTAACGCCTTCCTCTTTGAAAGACAAACTTGGTGCTGGTAAGAAATCAATTTAATTTGATACTTTCTTCAAAACGTGCAATGGTGTATTTCACTGGTAACAAAATGTCGTGTTATGGTACAGAGCATTTCACTTAAAGGTCCATTACTAAAACCCGAACGAGTTTTATATGAAAACCAGAGTTTTTAGCTGAGACTTCCTATTACTGAAAATATGGCCCACTGCATCGGTTCTGACCAAATAGTCATGAATATTTTCAAGAATAACTAACAAATAAACAAAAAATGTTGCCTATGTCAAACCGAAAGTATGCTTTCCGACTGCTTACGAACCCGTCGAGCATCTTCGGACTTTTTCGGAAGAATTCTCTGAAACGAGGCTATAATTTATAAATAGATGCAAAATATATCATATGCCCAAACGATAACCTGATTTTTACAAACTTAAAGCTTAGCACATGGAATTCAACAATTTTGTAACTCACAAAAACTTCATGAAAATCATTCTTATAATACAGGTAATATACAGCTATACTACAAGTTTTCATAAGGACGATTCAGGCCCTTCCCGAATAAAAGTGTTTTTACAACTTCGTCTGTAAACTTTTTCAGTTAATCTCTTTTCAGTATAATTTTAAGAATATAAATGAGTAACTGTCTTACACTGCAGAAACAAAGTATGATTGAAATTTACCTAAATACACTTATTTATGTACACATGGCTACATTAATTTAATAAGATTTTAGACATTAAACACATTGTCTTGGCCTAATATATGTCACTGTCAATTTTAAATTTAAATTTCATATTTTTCATGCAAGTAGTGCATAATTACCATCATGGAAATACAGTTATTTTGTTGTGCGTCTTAAATGGATATTCGTTTGAAACAATTTTAAAATCAGGTGATCCCGAAGAATTTCCGACCGATTACGGAAAAGCAATAAACATGAAAGTAGGACAAAATGACCCCAATGTCAGTCTAAGAAAATACAGAAACAATCATTTGTTTCTCTGTACATGTGTTGATTTCAAGGGAATATTGCACGGCTATCGTAATGTTTAGTACTATATTTCAAAATGTGTAGTCTTTTTTAGCTCATCTGATTTTTTGAAAAAAAATGATGAGTTATTGTCATCACTTGAGCGGTTGTCGGCGTCGGCGTCGGCGTTGTCTGGTTAAGTTTTATGTTTAGGTCAGCTTTTCTCCTAAACTATCAAAGCTATTGCTTTGAAACTTGGAATACTTGTTCACCATCATAAGCTGACCCTGTATAGCAAGAAACAAAACTCCATCTTGCTTTTTGCAAGATTTATGGCCCCTTTTGTACTTAGAAAATATCAGATTTCTTGGTTAAGTTTTATGTTTAGGTCAACTTTTCTCCTAAACTATCAAAGCTATTGCTTTAAAACTTGCAACAGTTTTTCACCATCATAAGTGGACACTGTACATCAAGAAACATAACTCTATCCTGCTTTTTGCAAGAATGATGGCCCTTTTTAGACTTAGAAAATCATGGGTAGGACAATATTTCTATTATACAAAAAAAATCAGATGAGCGTCAGCACCCGCAAGGCGGTGCTCTTGTTTAAGATTTATGTCTGTTCATTTGTCTTTATTTTGCACCTTTAAAAACAGTCTACATAATTTGCAAATTATAACCAGGCTGCAATTTGTTTCTTCTAAGCAGTCCTCCCAATTTTAGACTTGATGAGTGATTTGTTAGGATAACATCAGTGCTATTCGTATTGACTTGCTGAAAACAAATGCGCTATGATCCTGAGCATATTAGCACTTCTTGAAGATGCTCTGGTGTGGAGCAGTTTTTAAACATTTCACTTTCTTTGAAGATTTGTCTAGTTTTTACCTTCTACATGTCATTATTAGTTTTCAAGGCCATGTGACTTGACAAAATATAAGAAGTATTATGGTGGAATGCACCTAATTTGAAGTTACTGAGTTCCGCTTCGACATTTTGTTTAATATAAAATTCAGCATATTCCTCACAGAATGCGTATTTTACTTTTTTATACGCCCGTTTGAAAAACGAGACATATTATGGGAACGCCTCTGGCAGGTGGATGGGTGGGCGGGTGGCGTCCACAGACTTCGTCTGGAGCATATCTTCTTCATGCATGGATGGATTTTGATGAAACTTGGCACAATAATTATTGTTCACCATCATAAGATGGAGTGTTATGCGCAAAAACCAGGTCCCTATGTCTAAGGTCAAGGTCACACTTAGAGGTCAAAGGTCAAACTTAAAGAATGACTGTCTGGAGCATATCCTCTTCATGCATGGAAGGATTTTGATGTAGCTTGGCACAATTGTTCACCATTTTGAGGCTCTAAAGTCAAGGTCACACTTAGAGGTCAAAGGGTACAAGAATGAAAACTTTGTCCGGAGCATTTCTTCTTCATGCATGGAGGGATTTTGATTTAATTTGGCACAAATCTGTGATTCCATTATTAAGGTGGTAAATTGTTGATGCCAACCAGCCATTATATTCCTTGAAATCTGACTTTCTTTGGCAGAGAGACCCTGATAGAGCAGTTAACAGCCTCACATTTTTAGCTTGATTATTCGAAGAATAAGGGAGTAACCTTACTCGGCCCGGCGTCGGCGTTAGCATTAGAGGGAGTGTCACACAAATGTTGAAGTTTGCGTACCACCCCAGATATTTTCAAAGTCCATTGAGATATTGCTTTCATATTTTGCAGAGGAGGCAACTCTATCAAGCATTTTGACTGAATTATGGCCCCTTTTCGATTTAGAATACGCTTATTGTAATGTTAAAATTTTACTCATAGCTTACCAGTATATTATACTACCAAGCACTGAGAAAGCCGATCGTGCTGTCAACTGACAGCTCTTGTTGTGTATACCTAGTTTCATCTGTTCTATAGCAGAGTCACCTATATATAGCTAGCGTCATTTTCATTGTCTCCTGTACTAAATGTTTGTCATTTTGTTGGTGCAAGTCACTGGCCAGAAACATTGAATGGTCCCACCAAGAGTTGGTATGGATAATGCCTACAGCTTGAACAGTACCCAGCATAGCAGTTTACAGTGGCAATTAGGGCACCTAGTAACTCTTTTCTGATTTTTATAATGTCCCCAGAATGTTTCCCCATTAGTTCTTTGAACACTAGACTACACCTAGTCTAGATGTCTTGAATGAACACCTTCCGCTGTCCTTGTCTTTTTTCCCTGGTTTTAGCAGGGAACATTCTGCCACTAAAATTGACCTGGTTACATTGTCGAAACTGAGCTTCTCCGAGGTGAGCAGGGTGTGCCCAACGTTCAATCTTCCACATCAGGTCCAGTAATCGCATAGCGTCTCCTACTCAACCGGTTGATTACACATCCCAGTCAGTGGTAACATACTTGATATATGCTCCTTGTATCCCTGTCTGTTTCCAAATTGTTTTTCCTAGCTGGTAGTCAGACAGTGGTGCACTACGATGAAGAGATACTGTACAGTCTGCATAGCTGTCTGGGCATTTGACATGATGGCCTTTGTTTCTAAGCCAGGCACCGTTCCATCAAATGTTCTGAACCGCTGCAGCAATGATATACTGCTTCTGGTCATTGTTTTACAGGTAATACCAATAGGCTTGGAAGCATTTTGTCTGGTTTTGTTACAACTGGATATTGTGGTTGAATTATACCAGCCATCCATCACTATGTGGATTGAATTTTCTGGACCACTACCTCTTCTCTTTACCTCCTTTTTCATCTGTACTGTTTCAGACATATCACTGTCATTCAGTTCTTTAAAAGCAGAACTCACCTTGTTTGCTGTCTTTTGCATGCCACTTCTTGAGGGCGGAGGAATGTCGAGGTTTGCCACTAGGTATCTACATCTGGTGTTCCCAAGTGAAGTCTTGCAGGCTGGCTGCCATTCGAAGATTTGGTGCAGCTAGCTTCGGAGATGGTGCCTCTTGATACAGCTTCTTCAGTGGTGTCACATAGTTACAATTCATACATTTTAGGGAAAACTTCCGACAAATGCCGACTTTCCTCTCCTCGGCCACTATATTTGTTTCAGGCATCTTTTTGCAAGCAATAAGGCACATGCCTGAACATGATGCTGTATCTTCTTTTTTCAGGGCTGACAAGTTGGTCACTTTTAGTCGTAGCAGCCTGACATTTTCAGTGGTTACCCCTCTATCAGCAGTAGGTCTTGCCACTAGAGAGAATTCTTCTGCAGTCATCCTTGAGACAGTGGGCTTCTGTTCAGTTTCTCCACAGTTTATGTGCTACTGAACTGTAGACTTTTGTTCCATGGGATGTTGGCAGGAGAAAATCTTGTAGACTTTCTATTGCGGTCTCCTTTCATAGTTGTGCAGTTGAAGTGAATTGTATAAAAGTGTTTTTCTGACAATTACCAAAAATTCGATAACTATTTATACTAAACTTGGCATTCGAAGAATGCAGAAAATGCTTGTCAACAACCCCAGAAATACCTGAATTCCAAACAAGTCACACAGAGGTCAAGCTTGTCTCTGCTGAAATGTTGTGTATTGGCCAGTATAAAAGCCCTTCAGATGCTTGACTAGACAGTGGCACTTTGGAACCATAGGTCATAAAATTGTAAATGTTAAATTATAGTTTTTAGAAAAGTAAAAATTTGACAGGTACAGAATTTTTGTTAAAAAGTATTTAGTCAAAGATCCCTTCAAATAGTGAAAAATGTCTTTTTTGAAACTGCTGACTGGAATGCAATTTGAATATATTTTCAGATAGACATTTTAAACTGAACAAAATATTTTTAGCTCAAGATCGCCCTTAGTCCGTCGTCCGTCCTTCTACAATTTCTTTGTGAACACATAGAGATCACATTTTACATTTGATTTAATATCAAACTTGAACTCAAGTTGTATGGGCATAATATCTCGGTTCCTTTCAAAAACTGGTTAGATCCCATCATGAGTTCCAGAGTTATGGCCCCTTAAAGGGCCAAAATATGCTATTGTTAGCTTGTGAACACAATAGATACATTTTGCAATCAAACTTGCACACAACTTGTATTAGCATAGTATCTTGGTTCCTTTTGAAAACTTGCCAGATCCCATCATTGCTTTCAGAGTTATGGCCCTTTAAAGGGCCAAAATTTTCTATTCTTTTGCTTGTGAACACGATAGAGACAACACGTAAAACTTGTAAATCAGTTCACAATCTTGATGATTTGAAGTGGGACAGTTTGTTTTCATTGGCTCAGGACGATTTGCGTGGACATTATCTGAAGTTTAAAAGCAAAAAGTGTAAACACAATATGAGATTAAATTCCTTCAGTCAGAGATCAATTTCTTTTTGGAATAATTTGTCAGAAGAAACAGTTTCTGCAACTAATCTAAATCAGTTTAAATGCCTACTAAATGAAGAGAACTGGAATACTAAGAAATTCAAGAGTAGTTGTTACTAAGTGCAGTATGAGAACATCGATTTAAAAATACTTATTTAGAGAAGAGGATTGTATGATGAGGAACTTGACAAGAGGGGCCATTAAAGCTTAGGCTAATACTACGGCCCTGGATACAGGTAGATTACAGGTAGATTGTAAAATATCTTCAACAGCAATAAATCTTGGATTCCATGATGAATCTTTTAGATTCGATCATAGGTTCAAGAGTTACAGTCCCTGATTGACCCCTAAAAGAGCCAAAACATAGTAATTTTTACCTTGTGAACGCGATAGAAGTGACATTTTATATTTGACTTTAACCACACTTACACACAACTTAAAGTCACAATAAGATCTGGGTTCCTTTTGAAATCTGGCTAGATTCCATCATGGGTTCTAGAGTTACTGCCCTTGAAAGGGGCAGAATTTTCTATTTTGGCCTTTTCAGTCATATAGAGGTTTCATTTATGCTTTGATTTGATACAAACTTGCACAGAATGATTATCTTGATGATCTCTAGGCCTGGATCTAAACAAGGTTGTGTCAGGTCAAATAGTAGGAAAAGCTTGTAAAGGACCTAGAGGCCCAATTTATGACCCTATCTTTATGAAACTTGGTCAGAATGTTTATCTTGATGGTTCCTAGGCCAAGTTTGAAACTTGGTCATATGGGGTCAGAAACTAGGTCACCAAGTCAAATGAAAGGAAAAGCGTGTTCACACTCTTGTTCATTTGATGTGCATGAAACTTGGTCAGAATGTTTGTCTGTATGAAATATCATATGAATTTTTATCTGGGTGGTGTGGGGTCAAAAATTAGGTCACCAAGTCAGATCAAAGAATAAGCTTGTTTACACCCTAGGGGACACATTTTTAGCTCGACTATTCGAAGAATAGTCTAGCTATTCTACTCACCCTGGCGTCGGCGTCGGCGTCACACCTTGGTTAAGTTTTTGCATGCAAGTACATACAGCTATCATTTAACGACATATAGCTTTGAAACTTATTTATTCTTCTTCTAGGTCATTTACCAACCTCACTGGGTCAAGTTCCATAACTCTTAACATGTATTTTGAGCAAATTATGCCCCCTTTTGGACTTAGAAAATTCTGGTTAAAGTTTTACATGCAAGCTACTATCCCCAAAACTAATGCAGATATTGAATTGAAACTTCACATGTGTCTTCGGGGTTATAAATCTAGTTGATAGCACCAAGTCCCATAACTCTGACCTTCATTTTGGTCAAATTATGCCCCCTTTTGGACTTAGAAAATTCTGGTTAAAGTTTTGCGTGCAAGTACATACAGCTATTACTAAAAGGCATATAGATTTGAAACTTATTTTTTCTTTTTCTAGATCAATTACCTACCTCACTGGGTCAAGTCCCATAACTCTGACATGTATTTTGGCCAAATTATGCTCCCTTTTGGACTTAGAAAATTCTGGTTAAAGTTTTGCGTGCAAGTACATACAGCTATTACTAAAAGGCATATAGATTTGAAACTTATTTTTTCTTTTTCTAGATCAATTACCTATCTCACTGGGTCAAGTCCCATAACTCTGACATGTATTTTGGGCAAATTATGCCCCCATTTGAACTTAGAAAATCCTGGTTAAAGTTTTACATGCAAGTTACTATCTCCAAAACTACTACAGATATTGAATTGAAACTTCACATGTGTCTTCGGGGTTATAAAACCAGTTGATAGAATCAAGTCCCATAACTCTGACATGTATTTTTGGCAAATTATGCCCCCTTTTGGACTTAGAAAATCCTGGTTAAAGTTTTGCGTGCAAGTACATGCAGCTATTACCAAAAGGCATATAGCTTTGAAACTTATTTATTCTTTTTCTAGGTCAATTACCAACCTCACTGGGTCAATTTCCATAACTCTTAACATGTATTTTGAGCAAATTATGCCCCATTTTGGACTTAAAAATTCTGGTTAAAGGTTGAAGTTTTACATGCAAGTTACTATCCCCAAAACTAATGCAGAAATTGAATTGAAACTTAACATGTTTCTTCAGGGTTATAAAACTAGTTGATAGCGTCAAGTTCCATAACTCTGATATGCATTTTGGTTAAATTATGTCCCCTTTCGAACTTAAAACTCTTTTGATATTTAACATTTTGGGTAATAATTTCCTGCTTCTGTGACAATATTTCGAATAGTCGAGCTTGGCTGTCTTACGGACAGCTCTTGTTTATTCTATCTTCATAAATTTTGGTCATAATGTTTATCATCAAGTCTTGGACAAGTTCATATCTGGCTCTTGTGGGGTAAAAACTAGGTCAATAGGTCAAATCAGAGTAAACGCTCGTTTTTGGTTAAATCTTCCTGAAAATTGGTCAGAGTGTTTGTTTCTATGTAATCACTTGATAAAACATGTTTACACTGTTTTGGCTTGTTACACTGGTGAGCAACCTAGGGCCATCTTGGCCCTCTTGTTAAGCATCAGAACTGTTTGTTTGTTTGTTTGTTTTGGGTTTAACGCCGTTTTTCAACAGTATTTCAGTCATGTAACGGCGGGCAGTTAACCTAAGCAGTGTTCCTGGATTCTGTACCAGTATAAACCTGTTCTCCGCAAGTAACTGCCAACTTCCCCACATGAATTATTAGAGGTGGAGGACTAATGATTTCAGACACAATGATATTGTGTATTAAAACTAATATATGACATACGAACCTAATGCCCCATTTTGTTAAAATTATGACATATTTTATGATGTATGATCATTCAAAACTTGAACATTAAAGATAAATATACTCGATTTTAACCCTTATCCTGCTAAATTTCTATAATGGACTGGTCCATCATTCATTTTGGGCAATACAATTTATTATTTGAAGGGGTGTTTACTGAAAATTTACTGACTGAATAGCGAACAGAGCAGACCATGATCAGACTGCACGGATGTGCAGGCTTATCTTGGTCTGCACTGGTCGCAAAGGCAGAATCACTTGCCGCCGGCAGGCTAAAGGTTAATTAAAAGTTTTGACACTGTCATTTTCAGTATATTCTACATAAAGGTGTATAACAGTCCGTAGCTCCAGTAAATAATTGTAATATCAAGGATGTATAAATACAATAAAAAAATTCAGATAAAAAGAGTATAATCCATTAATTCTTTCATACTTTGCATGTTTTCGCGTACTGTCCTCGTTAACCATGTGAAGTTTCAACAAAATCACTATAACTGTTCTGTGTGACGTTGACACTTCAACAATCCAGTGTTTAAATAAAAAATGCATTACTAAATACATTGACAACATTATGAGGCTTTACAAAAGTTCAAATTTTCCTATGCATTTTTAGCTGAACTATTCAAAGAATAGTAGAGCTATTGGACTCACCCATGCACCCGTGTCTGCGTCGGCGTCCGCATCCCTATTAGGTTAAGGTTTTCTATGTAAGCTGGTATCTCAGTAACCACTTGTGGGAATGGATTGAAACTTCACACACTTATTTACTGTGATAAACTGACCTACACTGCACAGGTTCAATAACTCTGTTTTGCTTTTTTACAAAATTATGCCCCTTTTTCGACTTAGAAATTGTGGTAAAGGTTTTGTATGTAAGCTAGTATCTCAGTACTCACTAATGGGAATGGATTGAAACTTAACACACATAACTCACATGTTCACTGTCATGATCTGACATGCACTGTGTAGGTCCCATAACTCTACTTTGCATTTTTTTTTTTCAAAATTATGCCCCTTTTTCAACTTGGCAGTTTTTGGTTAAGTTTTTGAATGTAAGCTGGTATTTCAGTATCCACTTATGGGAAGGATTAAAACTTAATGCACTTGTTCACGTTATGAGTTGATAAGCACTGTGAAGGTGCCATAACTTTTTTCCCATTTTTTCAAACTAAGCTCCTTTTTCGACTTTTGTATTCGTTCAGTTGACAAGGCTGTTGAATAGTCCAGCTTTGCTGTCCTCCGACAGCTCTTGTTGAATTAACATTTTCGGTAGGTATACCAGCAAAAAGATCGACAGTATATTGTGATTCGGAGTCATATCAAACATTTGCATTTATTACTATTAGTTTAATCAAGCAGTAGAAATCAATCTGCATTTATGTATAGACAAGTTTTCCACAACTGTCAGCTACACTTCACATAAAAAGTTACAGAAATTTTGAGTTTCAAGATTCGTGTACTTAAAACCAATAGCAGCATTCGCTGAGTTATCTTCCCAAATGATTTTACAGGTGTCGCTACGAGCGAATAGGTCCTATCATGCGGTGTACTCTCGGCTTTTATCATAGTGTTAAACTCTTTCCTTAAAAAAAGTAATTAAAGTATTTAAAAAAAATAATTCCAATCATGAAATTTATCAATATCATCTATTAGGATAGCTGTTTCTAATGCTTTTAGCATCAAATTTACGGCTTTGTAAATTTTCGTCATTTCAAAATGTTGGCTAGTAACATATAACTAAAATTTTTGTTGTAGCATTAATTTAAGCGAGTCACATTTCCGTTTAGTTTATAAGCAAAAGGGGCTAGCTAATGTAGCTAGTTGAAAATGTTGCTAAATTTTAACCCTCAGTGGAAGCTTTGTTTCAAATAGACACATGGTTACAACTGGATACATTAAGCTTGCATAATATTTCCTATCCACTGGCTGCATACTGATTGTTATCATAAAAATGTGCATGTCATGTGTCCTGTTAACACTAGGGGGTTCAAGAATATGTCATTGAAGCAGACTTAACACTTCTGCTCACACTTAGGTGTTAAATACCGGTCAGTCTGATGTTAATGTAATGTGTATAATAAGTTTTCTTAATACTTTTAACAATTTGAAATAATGTCTAATAGGTTTCTTAATTATTTTTATTTTCAAAGCTTTACAAATCTGTGGTCTGTGTTTTAAAATCGTAAGGGCGTTTTTTATTAAATGTAAAGATCTTTATTTTCATTTATGTGGGCAAGTTGCTTTGAATTTTAATTGACTGAAAATTAAAGAGGGAGCACCATAGAATTATGTCAACTTGTCAATAGGGATCATTTATGCCTCTTGGATGATATTTTCATGAAATATATGAGAAACAGCTATAATAATTAATTGGGCTGATGGAAAATTGAAGGGACATCTTATCACAAGGGCATACATTCTGACATTTTACAGTAATTATTATTATAATTTCTATATTATTCAAGACCTCATTGCATTAAGCTGTGTATACAGATCTTCCCGATTAAGTTGTAACTTTAGGAATATATACTCTCTATATTGATTCTTATTTTAAGAATATAGTCTGAATACTTGCACAATGATGAAAGGATTTTCCAAGGAGGGCATTTCAGTATTGAAAATCACAATTAAAAAAAAAACAACAACATAAGAATCATACAGTCCATAAAAAAACTGACACACAGAAAATGTTTAGAACAGTCCTTACAGCTGGTCTCATAGTTTTCAAGGCATAGAATAAAGCTCTTTCCTCAATTGCTCAAGGGATAAACAGCTGAATTTTGATGACATTATCGGATACTTTCCAAATCTACTAATATAGTGACAGCGACTGAATAATGATGTAAATAATGTAAACAAACATTTCTAGGACCTATTCGCATGTAGCGCCATCTATACACGCACCTGTTTAATCAGGGGAATTAACTGACCGATATCGCCCATTACTACTCAAGTAAATCTTCAATATGAAGGGTATAGATATCACCAGTCTACAATTATCTTGTTTACTTCTCTGATGCCCCATCAGAGACATTATCTACTGCATCTATGTAATATTCTGTTGAAATGTAACAAAACTTTTTGCGAAATAATATTGCATGAATTCATTTCGGTCCAGTCCAGCTGTTTTTATTGGTTGAATGTTTATTAATTGACAACTTTTATTGGTTCTTAAGTAGGTCAAAAATTAGCTTAGACAGCATGCAAAAAAGCCACTAGCTATTGGTTTCAGAAAACTACCATATTTCTGCATTTTAAGGGCAGTTTTTGCCAAAGAGTTCATGTGTTTTTGAACCAGATATCAACCGATAGGGATTATATATTGTTTCTGCCACTGTGTTTGTGTATGATAGTGTTAGCCAGCCCGTGAAATAACCATGTTATAGGTATTACCATGCAACAATTGTAGCCAGGATGTTAAATTTACTTGAAAATCCAACTTGAAGCATTTGAGGGCAGCATCATGCAGCTCTCACCATTCGAAGGGAATGTTGAATGAATTATTTTGTAAATTTGTGAAATGAGTTACTTAAAAAAATGATTTAATTTGTAACACACAATAGCAAAGTTTTCAAACATTATATTTCATAGTCATTTGCACTGAAAATGATAGAAAATCTGTAAAAAAAGTTAAGATATTGAAATATGTGTTGAAGTCCTTTTTTTCCCAAATTCAAATAATTTACAATGCCTTTTTGGTGACTCTTAAATGAAGAAAAAGATCCTGATTGGTTATTTCATAAAGCAATGTTGTAGATCCTCTATGAAGGTTAGAATTATTCTTAGTTGTCATGTAATATACATGGCCAAGACATAAATTTTAAACTTGCCAGAATTGTCAGAAATTACTGATTCATATACAAAGTCATTTTACACAATTTGTTCATGTTTTCTGAAGCCATGTTGATTGGTCAAAAATTGAGAACTGTAAGGGGTAGAGTCAATTTTCTGTAAACATATGTAGGTGACATGGGCATTGTTGTAATTTTCTATCTTTCTGTTGATATGTAAAATGCTAAAAATGAAATATCCTGGCATTTATGTTGTTTATAATTTTTCTTTTCTCAAGCATTTATAGTGCAACATTTTATTTAGTGATTATTTCAGGCTTTTCTGGTTGTATTAACTATTTGTTATTTCCAAATACTATGCTGCATATATATATATAACTTTTGCAGAAAACAGAAATTGCCAAAAATTGAGTTTGACTTTTCAAATGGTGACCAAGGTTACATTTTGGATGCTAACTACTCCTTGTTCATATGGGTACCAAAGCATTTTTCACAATATTTGAAGTATAGTTGATAATCCACAGAAGATTATGTTCCAGTATGAGTTATAAAGCAAAGTTGTCATTTTGTAGCTCACATTAGAGTAGGGAGGCAGAAACGTGCACATCCCAATAGTTCAAGTGGTGAGAAAAGGATAATTTTTATTGTGGTCACTATCATGCCTCTCAGAACTGTAAAGCCTGTCTTGCTGGAGGGTTTGACTGTGCTTTTGATGTTGAGTTGCTCATACACGACCACTGACAGTGTTGTATCAAAATGTAGAAAAAACATGTGCCTGTCAAACACACAAACACATTGGTTGAGAGAGTAGGTCGCTCTCTATGGAGCGAAGGCTCCTGGAGCGAATCCTTGCTACTCCCAATGTGGTGCATTTTATGATGATTGCAGTCCACCTGTTGCATGCATTGGTTGAGAGAGCAAGGTCGCTTTCCTAAGAGCAAAGGCTCCTGGGTCGAATCCTTGTTACTCCCTTTGCTATGTCCTTAGCTGGAGATGGGGGAGGGGTAAGGTAAAATTCGGGAATGAATGATGATGCTACGAAATCTATTTTGCTTTGTAAATCTATAATGTACATATTCTACTGTAGGAATAAAATTCCAATGAAGTCAGATAAACCATTTGCAATAACATCAAAGTGTGGTTAGCATCAAGATATAAGATTATAATATAACCATTATCTTTTGAGATTATAAGACAAGGTTATTGACAATATACAGTAGAGTGAGTTTCTTTAGAACTGACACATTGGAAAACATTATCCACACATAGCAGATGTCAATCATATAAGTTTGTAACTAAACAGACAGACAGACAGAGTAATTACTATCATGACAGACAGACAGACAGAGTAATAACTATCATGACCAAATAACTTGGCTTCTTAGAAACATGAGAATTAGGGATAATTCCAGGGGGTTAAGATTTTCCTGGGGTTTGGTCTGAGATTTTTAGGGGCTAATATTTATCATTATAGGAAAACGGCATTGTAAATGAAGGATTTTGGAAAATATATGGAAACGCATAAAAAGGGCCCTTCGGGGATGATTTGTTTTTTGTTTCTGGGCAATAAATACATCTAGCAACTTCGGTAAAAGTAACTTTGGCTTCTGGGATGACATCTATACACCTAATTATTATGGAAGGAACATGCATCTCTTGATCAATTAAGTTTTTTTTGTGTGTGGCTTTCTAAGCCAACTTTTGACCTACTTAAAGAACCAATAAAGTTGTAGATTTATAATTCTTCAACCAGTAAAAACAGCAGAACTGGACAGAAATGAATTCATGCATACTTGTGATTGGCTGAAATTAATATACTGTTTTGCAAAAAGTTTTGTTACATTTCAACAGAATATTACATAGATGCAGTAGATAATATCTCTGATGAGGCATCAGAGAAGCAAACAAGATAATTGTAGACAGGGGGTGTCTATACGCTTCATATTGAAAGTTATCTTGAAAGATAATTAATTTTAAGTACATGAATCTTGAAACTCAAAATTTTTGTAAATTTTTATGTAAAGTGTAGCTGACAGTTGTGGGGAGCTTGGCTATAGACATAAATGCAGATTGATTTCTACTGCTTGATTAAATTAATAGTAATAAATGCAAATGTTTGATATGGTTTTGAATAACAAAATGCTGCCTTTTATCTAGTATACCTACTGAAAATGTCAGATATGCAGCATTAATTTAGTAGGAAATATCCCTAATGACATTTATGGATAAGCACTAAAGATAACTGCAGACAGAATATTAGAGGTTTACCTGAATGATGATTGGTTTTTAGTACATGAATCTCGGGACTCATACTTTTACAGCTGCATTTATTAGTTCCATTATTCAAAAATAGTCTAAGCTCTACAACTCTCCCTAGCATTAACATCGGCGTCATACCTTTGTTAAAAGTTTTGTATGCAAGTACTATAGCTATGATTTTAAGGCATATAACTTTGAAAGTTATTTTTAGCTCATCTGATTTTTTGAAAAAAAATGATGAGTTATTGTCATCACTTGAGCGGTTGTCGGCGTCGGCGTCGGCGTCTGCGTCGGCGTTGCCTGGTTAAGTTTTATGTTTAGGTCACCTTTTCTCCTAAACTATCAAAGCTATTGCTTTGAAACTTGGAATACTTGTTCACCATCATAAGCTGACCCTGTATAGCAAGAAACATAACTCCATCTTGCTTTTTGCAAGATTTATGGCCCCTTTTGTACTTAGAAAATATCAGATTTCTTGGTTAAGTTTTATGTTTAGGTCAACTTTTCTCCTAAACTATCAAAGCTATTGCTTTGAAACTTGGAATACTTGTTCACCATCATAAGCAGACCCTGTACATCAAGAAACATAACTCCATCTTGCTTTTTGCAAGATTTATTGCCCCTTTTGGACTTAGAAAATCAGTATTCTTGGTTAAGTTTTATGTTTAGGTCAGCTTTTATCCTAAACTATCAAAGCTATTGCTTTAAAACTTGCAACACTTGTTCACCATCATAAGTTGACCCTGTACAGCAAGAAACATAACTCCATCCTGCTTTTTGCAAGATTTATGGCCCCTTTTGGACTTAGAAAATATCAGATTTCTTGGTTAAGTTTTATGTTTAGGTCAACTTTTTCTCTTAAACTATCAAAGCTATTGCTTTGAAACTTGCAACACTTGTTGACCATCATAAGTTGACCCTGTACAGCAAGCAACATAACTACATCCTGCTTTTTGCAATAATTATTGCCCTTTTTGGACTTAGAAAATAATTTTCTTGGTTGAGTATTATGTTTAACCCTTTACTCCATACAGATACAATAGTATTGATTATTGATACCCAATACACTCAGTAGCATTATCTGTACACTATCTCCATACAGGTTATTGGAGAAAAATGCAAAATTTATACCTGTGTTACTCAGATGAAAATTAGTCTATGAATACTTGTTTTAACCATTTAGTGTCCAACATAATTTATTTTTAGAATTAAATTTCCTTTCTGATGGTATATTTTTCATAATTTTGTGATAAATATTTTTCACAATAAAAAGCTGCAAACCTAAGACCTTAGAATATTATTATAATTTAGCTGTTTTATGTATGTGACAGATCAACAGAAAAGAAATATTTTTACTGTTACAAATGCACAATTTTATTAATTGAAAGTAAATGAAAGACTAGAAAGGTCTATATTAAGTGATTTTCAAAATAAGCAAACCCATTTAATTAATCATTAAAATCTACACCCCTACCAAACTTACAGAACTTCATAGATCATAAAATTAATTAATTACATAATGTTTTGATAAGAAGCACTGATCAAAGACACTTTCTATAAAATTTGTTGATCCATATCATAAAATAATGATGCAAACAACACCCTAATTGCCTTGTTTTGACAGCTGTGCACAATAAACAGGCTTCCAAGGGGTCCAGGTCAATTATCATAAATTCCATTATGTGGACAAGTGATCTATGGATTTTAATAGTTGTTATGGTAACCACACCTTTTATTACACCAATATTTTGTCTCACTTTTACATAATTTGCCATAGTTGAATGATAGAATGCAAATAATAACTTGTTTTTGGGCCACCTATGTACTTTTCCATCCATCAATAGCTGTCCTAATATATATAAAGTGAGTGTGATTTTCAGAAAATGCCACCTGAATTAAAAGTGATAATTATCAATAATTTACAATTATAACCACAAGTTTTTCTGAAACTGATCTTTTATTAACAGTTTAAACTTCACAAATATGCTTTTGTGGGCTTCATTGCCAATATATTTTATTGGTATTTTGCATTTAAACTATAAGTGTAGTAGAATGCGATAAAAGGAGTATCTATGGAGTAATGCATAGATGCGTTAAAAGGAGTATCTATGGAGTAATGCATAGATGCGTTAAAAGGAGTATCTATGGAGTAAAGGGTTAAGTCAACTTTTCTCATAAACTATCAAAGCTATTGCTTTAAAACTTGCAACAGTTTTTCACCATCATAAGTGGACACTGAACATCAAGAAACATAACTCTAACCTGCTTTTTGCAAGAATGATGGCCCTTTTTAGACTTAGAAAATCATGGGTAGGACAATATTTCTATTACACAAAAAAAATCAGATGAACGTCAGCACCCGCAAGGCGGTGCTCTTGTTACTTTTATGCCCTCAAAGGTAGACCTATAAAAATCGCACTTTCTCTGCATGCATGCATCCAAATTTTTGTCTGGGCTGTAACTATGTCACCCATAAATGGATTTTTATATAACTGAGCATAAATGTTCATCATAATGAGACAAAGTGTCATGCTCAAGACCCAGACCCCTAGAACCAAACCAAGACCCCTAGCTCCAAGGTCACAGAGATCAAAGGTGAACAGGGTCTGTTTTGTTTCCAGTCTAATATAACTTCCATGAAGGGATTTTAAATAACTTTCCTTTATTGTTTAGTGTTGTGAGCACAATTCTTAGACCATTCACAGATGTAACACTATTTTGATTTTGTTTCCCTTTGTCACATAAAAACTTATCCTCCCTTACTTTCTTTCTTTCTTCAGTCAAATTAGCCCATTTGTCTACATCTATTTTGTGGTGCAAGTAAATTTCGTCCAGTTCGTAATTTTCAACACACTCATGATGTCATCTATTAGATTTATAAATTTCAGAATTTCAATGCATTTCCAACCAGTAGCTGATTTCAGAATTTGGTGTCCAAATACACAGTTATTTGTCGACACTCGCATTCGATTTTACCTTTCTTTCCTGATTCTTTTACTCCTCAATATCCATCATACGTTTCTATTTTCTCTTTAATTCAGTCAAGTTTATATTAAAATGTGTCAATGTCTTTCACAAATGATTACCTGTCTTCACCATATATTGCCTCAGTTCATTGTATTTGTTCTTGTTTTGTGTAGCGGAAATGATCCTCAAGGTAATTATTTTATATTTTGCCGAAGAAGTTGCATGCATAGCATATTCTTACTTTCTGGTAGGCAGCGTTAGATTGCTACCTTAAAAGACTTTTCCTCGTCCTAGCCTATAACTAAGTTGTTAATTTCATCCATTTGTAGTTATTCTGCTATATCGTAGAAGAAATAATAGTGTTTTTGCAAAAGAGTTACCTGTGTACAAAAGTTAGTTAAAAGCAAAAGAATGTTTGGAGCTTTTCTTTTATACTGACAATATCTTTGTATATGGTTGGTATGACATGAAAATCACCCAGATTGTATGTTTTATATACACTTTAATGCGTCTTTCATTATTTTTATGCCCCCAGCATCTACTGATGCGGGAGGCATATAGTGATTGTCCTGTCCGTCCGTCCATTCATTCGTCTGTCCATACGATTAACCAAATGGGACCGATCCGTCTAGCATCAATACCCCTTACTAGAATGACTTTATACTAATGCAGATGTAACCTGTGACCATTCCTCATCTTCAGACATCACCTGACCTCAGTTTGACCTTGACCTCATTTTTGACTTGGGTTGCTTTATATGGGCCATCTCTTGGTTAACCAAATGGGACTGTTTTGTCTGGCATCAATACCCCTTACAAGAATGAATTGATACTAATACTGATGCAACCTGTGACCATTCCTCATCTTCAAACATCACCTGACCTCGGTTTGACCTTGACCTCATTTTGGACTTGGGTTGCTTTATATGGGCCATCTCTTGGTTAACCAAATGGGGCCGTTTCGTCTTGCATCAATACTGCTTACAAGAATGAATTGATACTAATACAGATGTTACCTGTGACCATTCCTCATCTTCAGACCTCACCTGACCTCTGTTTGACCTTGACCTCATTTTGGACTTAGGTTGCTTTGTATTGACAAGGATGCCACCAGGGGCATCAAGCATTTATTAAACGCAGCTTCTTGTTTCTTAATGTCAACTATATAAAAGTAAAACAGTCTTTCTGTCCAACTGGCAATTCATCTCGTACTGCAAACGGTCCACCTAATGTTTAAAAGCAATCTAAATCCATAAATTTGTTTCCCAGTGGAGTAGGAATGAAAGTTATTTCATTATTCTCACTGACATTTGTTTATCGTGTTCACTGACATTTTGTTTGTCATTTTCACTGAAGTTTATTCAATGATTTTGTGTACTGTTGAAAGATCTGGCATGAAATGAGATGTAGCATGGCAAGGTGATATATCAGATTCGTTCAGTGGTGTGCCAGGCGCGGTATCCCATAGTGGGTGCATACCAACTTCCATTGATGTCATTGATTTTTTGTGTTGGGAATTTTCTGTCCATGAGCTGATCTCTGATTTTGTTTTGGGTTTGTTCTGGCATTTGCTTACTTTGGTTTTCCATTTATTGTCAACATCGGGCTTATCACTGTGGGACTAATTATCATTGTCATCTACCTCAATTGTTTTGTGTTTGAGATGCTGATATATATTGTGTGTTTTCACATGTGGAATATTGACATTTCCTTATTTTCATCTACCTCTTGAATATATGAAGCCATTGTTTGTATTGGCTCACTGGTAACATTGTTGACTATAGGAATAATATGATTAGGATTTCATGGATCCGCTGATGAAGGTGGATTAACAGGTAAGCGCATACTAGCCCACATCAAATTTTAACTTCCTTTTTCGGGAATGGTGAATGGTGGCCTAAGAAGAATGTTCATCACTTTCAAATTGTAAGTATTTGCCACTGACTGCTGGGTATATGACATTTATTTGTAGATTCAACAACCATGACATGGCGATGAACATGTGCATGGACAAATTAGTATCAGGCTGTGCACAGAGTGGGGCATAGAATTGTATGTCTTGTATGGTTGGTTTAACATCAATTTTGACTTGTTTGACAACATCTTCATGCAACATTGATATCTCGATTTGGTACTGCGAGATTTATCTCCAGTTAGCATGGTTGATACAGAATTGAAGAAACAATCAGCATTTGGCGTACTATGAAAAGCAGTCTTATTTGTCATGTGAACTTTTGTGCTAGGCGCACATGTCAGCAGTCTGATCTTGTTGATGACTTATGAAGTCTGTGTGCAGTGACGTTACAAGTGGCACATTTGTATGAAATATGTTTTCATGTTCAGCAACCTTTATAAGCTTTGGCAGACTATTTTTAGGTTGAGACCTATAATTGCCATATTCCAGAGCTTGCAAAAATATCAGACTAACCATTTTCACTGAAAGACAGATTAAGCCGCTGTAAAGTTTTAGCCCGTTTTTTTTTTTGGGGCTTATCGACAGATATTCTTATTGATATAAACTGTTTTCTGAACATTGTTCTACAGTCGGTTGATATTTTCATACATATGTAAATACAATAATGTTAAAGAATGCATCATTTCATATTAATATTATGTTTTTAAGTCTGTTGATCCATCGAGCATGGCTAAGTTGAAAAGCGAAGGTGTATTCCTTTAAAACACTTCAGAAAAACCCCAGACGTGACCGAAGCGCATGAAAATATGCCGTGAAAAAAATAGTTCAAAACGTATAATAAACATTTCTCTAGTTTAGCCTTAATACATAATGCACTTGTCAGTAATAAAACAGCATATGATCTTATTCATTTTTGTGGGTAGCGGAGCGTGACCACAGATTTACCATACCACAAATTTACAGTCAAAATGCTTATCCGAAACCGAAGAACAAGTAGTTCCATGTCCTCCATAAATTTTACGTAATACTTGTCTGTTTAACATTCAGGAAGCTTCTGAGATTCAACTTTATCAAAAAATGCACTGCTTAAGTACAAACTTGCCGTAATCTATATTTTATAACAAAAACAACGCGTATGAAAACTAGCATGCTTGCTTTGATCACATGACCAAAACAATTCTTCATCACGTGACCAAAATAAACTATAAATAATCTACGAAAATATAGTATAGTAGGTTACTTCAGCACCATCCGCGTACATCTATAATCGGTATTAAAACCAAGTTGCGTCTTTTGTGAACGTTTTAAATTAAAACTTAGTTCCTGCTACAAAAGTTAATCGAAATTTTATTATCATAACAACACCAAAGAGCTTGTTTTGGTCACATGATCAGAAAACATCTAACTAGCACGGCGTGCGTTCTATTTTCGGATAAAATTACACCCAAGCATCCGTTGAACTTTTAGCATAGAAATGGGTTTATGGAAAGATATATTGCATGAAATCAACAGAAGAGGTGTTAGCCTATTTATTTTTCATAGAGAAAGATACGATCATTTCATAATATTTACGTAGATAATTTTTATTTGCACGACTTAGGAAAATAATTGCAGCCGTAACGGAGGGGGGCGAAAAATTCGTACCTGTTTCCCGAAAATACGATCGTATGCACTTTTATTTGATTAAATATTATATTCCAGCTGGTGTTTGTGACTGACATTATTAAAGAGTATAATTAATTTGAAAGAAACATATTTTTAACAAATTCACCTTTTAAATCGCCGGTAGATTTGCGGTGTCTTCGTCCCCAAATATTCACGTTCTGGCGTACGATTTCTTCTCGGATAATTATACAATAGCGGGATTTTGAAAACTGCAATGAAATACTTTGAGATCATTCAAACAAAGTTGGAAAAAATCCAATTTTTAATATTTGAATTTGAACAATAAAATTCGTAAATAGATCCTCTGAAGAATATCAGCAGCTAGACTCGGTTTGATTGAGTCTGTTCAGGAGAGGTAATGAAATGTGCCCCTAGCGCCAGCTTAAGCAGAACTTTATTACACATATGTTGAATGAACTCCATGACCCCAAAGGACCAGAAAATATAACAACACTAAAACATGCATATTGGCATGATTATGAGGCATATTATATTAATCTACAGCTGAAAAATGACTGAATGCAACCCGAAGATCATGATGTATGCTGATACTGGAGATAATAGTAGTTGTTTTGGTTGTTTTAAAATTGAATGAAACATGTAATTTTATTGTAAATATTCTTTTATGATTGTTTTTAGTTTAAGAACTAGTCTGAAGTGTCTTTTATCTATGTAATTTATGTATAATATATTCATAGCCTGCTTTTACCAAGATGAGAGCTCATTTGGAAAAAAAATCACCTGACAATGTCACAGGGGCCTGAACATGGAAAACCCGTTTCTGATCAATAACTTGAGGACCACTTGACCTAGAATGTTGAAACTTCATAGGATGATTGGACATGTAGAGTAGATGACCCCTATTGATTTTTAAATCACTTGATCAAAAGTTAAGGTCATATGAAAACAGTTTCCAACCAATAACTTTAGAATCATTTGAGACAGAACATTCAATCACGATGATAGAAATTACAATGTCGATGGCCCTTTATGTTCTGGGGTCACTTGACTTAAGGGAAAGGTCACAGAGGCATGAAGATGGAAAAACTCTTTCTGGATCACTAACTTGAGAATCACTTGACCCAGAATGTTGAAACTTATAGGATTATTGGACATGCAGAGTAGGTGACACCTGTAGATTTTGGACTCACTCGATCAAAGATCAAGGTCACAAGGGCCTGAACATGGAACACGGTTTACTTGAGAACCATTTTGACCCAGAATTTTGTAATTTCACAGGGTGACTGGACATGCCAAGTAGATGATCTCTATTGCAGCCAAACATTAGTGTCTCTTTGTCTTTCGCTCCTATCCTCTACTGACTTCTTGCCTAGTACGACAATGCATTGGGGGACTAGACATGGGCATCTTCTAATTTGAAATTTATATTGTCCTCATTCGAAGGAGGAGGGGTATATTGTAAATACTGACGTTTGATGATGGATGTTGGTCGGTCTGTAGACAAATCAGTGTCCGGATGATAACTGGAGAACGCTTGGGTCTAGGATCATGAGATCGGGAGATTTGTCATGATCAGCAAATGACCCTTATTGGTTTTAAGTTTAGTAGGTCAAAGGTCAATATCACATTGACAATAGAACTTTTTTGCCAGAAAACTAGATTATGCTTTGGTTTAAGATTACATTTGATACAGAGGTCATTTAAGACTGGTAAATGACCTATGATTATTGATTTAAGATCAATACGTTAATTGTCCAGTACGCAGTGACCAAATAATTTCTGTTCCTTGTTAGTTAAGTCATGCAAGTGTTCTACAAGCTCTTGTTATAACTAGAATCTCCAAATCACACATAATTATCAATTAGTCGATGACCTTTGCTCACATTTACTATTATTCCCATTGTTCCGGTAAAAGCAGGGTGTTTCCCATTGATTTGTTTAAAAAACGCTTATAATTCAAAAAAGGTTTTGAGCAAAATTAACCAAACCTCACAAAATTTTTAATAATCGCACGAGCTTTGCTCATATATTATTTTATCCCCTTTGACACAGTAAAAGCAAAGTTTTACCCCTTGATTTTGGTAAAAGAAAGGTTGAAATTGTTTATTAATCAAAAGTAGTTTAACTAGAATCACCAAACTTAAGCTAACTGTTCATGCCCATTACCAAAAGCTGTCAACCGCTACCCACATCAGTCCTCTCAGTGCTTTGATTTCTAGTTGTATAGGATATAGATCTGCATGCGATTCTTTCTACCTGTCCTGATTGGAATGACTAAAGAGATCACTGTGTAGGAGTAAGCTAAATGATAAACTGCTGTATTTCATTTAAGAAATAGATTTGCTTTCTGAATTACTTCCCTTTAGTCTTATTTTATCCTTATTTTTGTACAGCTTTTATAATGACCAATTCATCTTATATATTATTTAACATTTTATTTTATCGTTTTAATATCTTTGTAAGATTTATGCAAAATTGAGTAAAAATTGTTTAAGATTTCCTTTTTATAAATATAACTGTAGTATATTAACTGCTATAATACTCCACTGTAACTCAACAAGAAAACAAATTCTTTCGTCTGGTTGTTTACATAATAGTAACAAAAAATAAATTAAGACAATCACTGAAAACTCTTTCGAATCAAAATGGCTGGTCCTTAAAAGGGCCTTTTTTATTAGTAATCAAGCTCGCAAGGAACGTAATATGGCATAATAGTATTGTCGCATACCCTTAGCGTTTAAATGCACAAGATCACTCAATGCTGTGGGTATTTAATTGACTGCAACAGAATGAAATCCGACTTCATTTCCTTCATGAACAGTTTGACCAAAACTTTGCGTCCCTGAGCATAAGTGGTAGTTGTTGTCCCATGTAGTGGAGGTTCAATAACACGAACAACCTTAACCTCGGCTGATCGCAAAATACCAATAAGATGCATCAAATCATCTCGTACTCGTTCAGGACTCTTCATGCCAAGATCCAAATCATTTCCACCTAAATGTATGACAACCAAATCTGGGAATTACCACTCTGGAAAATCGCGTCGATCCAAAAGCTATTGACTTGGGCAATCTGTAACCCGCCTTTGCTAACCCACATTGGTGTGTGTTCAGCCAAATCAGAACATCCAGTTAACAATATGCGTGAATTGCGTAAGCGCCTAACAAATGAATCCCCAAAAATCACAATACCAGGCATTGTTAACTGTCTCCAAACATCTACTGCTGTTAAAATAAAAACTTTATTTCGACTTCAGCTTGGGATAGACTACTTATCCACTAATAAAGGTGTAAAGTTATAATCTAGAAATATAAATCCAAACTGGCAAATATCTCATAATAATAATAATACAAGAATAGTAATAGAGACAATATACGGAGGGAATCCTTATCTCAGAATGTTTTAAAAGGGCCGTTTTTGTAGCCAGTCCATTAAGCTACATAATGGTGGCAACAGAAAATCTTGTCGTTCACCACTAGTTCGGACAACAGCCATACGGAAAAAGCACTGACATACGTGTGCATGATCCCCCTGGGTCAACAGCACACCATTCAGTGATCTCAGAATCCTCATGCCATAAGAAATCATGGCCTGAGTATCTAAGAATATTAGAATGGATGAGCTGGCCCGAAGACCAGCTTGAGCTGTTGGCATGGCAGCAGCATGAATGTGCTGTCTTCCGATCACACGGAGGCCACCGCATCGTATTATGGCCCAAGCCCGATCGTCCATTCCATGGATCATAGTGTGGCGGTGAACCTCCTCCATTTTAGGGCAAACCGTCATGGAGTGCCCCTGAACTGCCCTAACTAGGAGAAACAGATGAGTCTGCACCTCCAACCGCCCTTTATGATCTTCTTGCACAATCCGGAACAACTCACTTGGCTGAAGACCAGCTAACGATTTGTTCGAAAGGCACGAAACCCTCCGCATCGGAGATGGCTGTGTGGCTCAGTAACTTCACTATTGCTCGCTCCATGGTTTATCAAAAAGATAATGAATAATTCAACTAAAACATGTCATTTTTAGCTCACATGTCACAAAGTGACAGTGTGAGCTTTTGTGATCACGCAGCGTCCGTCGTCCGTGCGTCCGTGCGTAAACTTTTGCTTGTGACCTCTCTAGAGGTCACATTTTTCATGGGATCTTTATGAAAATTGGTCAGAATGTTCATATTAATGATATCTAGGTCAAGTTCGAAACTGGGTCACGTGCGGTCAAAAACTAGGTCAGTAGGTCTAAAAATAGAAAAACCTTGTGACCTCTCTAGAGGCCATATTTTTCACAAGATCTTCATGAAAATTGGTCAGAATGTTCATCTTGATGATATCTAGGTCAAGTTCGAAACTGGGTCACGTGCCATCAAAAACTAGGTCAGTAGGTCAAATAATAGAAAAACCTGTGACCTCTCTAGAGGCCATATTTTCCATGGGATCTGTATGAAAGTTGGTCTGAATGTTCATCTTGATGATATCTAGGTCAAGTTCGAAACTGGGTCAGCTGCGATCAAAAAATAGGTCATTAGTCTAAAAATAGAAAAACCTTGTGACCTCTCTAGAGGTCATACTTTTGAATGGATCTTCATTAAAATTGGTCAGAATGTTCACCTTGGTAATATCTAGGTCAGATTCGAAACTGGGTCACGTGCCATCAATAACTAGGTCAGTAGGTCAAATAATGAAAAAACCTTGTGACCTCTCTAGAGGCCATATTTTTCATGGATCTGTATGAAGTTGGTCTGAATGTTTATCTTGATGATATCTAGCCAAGTTCGAAACTGGTCAACTGTGGTTAAAAACTAGGTCAGTAGGTCTAAAAATAGAAAAACCTTGTGACCTCTCTAGAAGCCATATTTTTCACAAGATCTTCATGAAAATTGGTCAGAATGTTCACCTTGATGATATCTAGGTCAAGTTCGAAACTGGGTCATGTGCGGTCAAAAACTAGGTCAGTAGGTCAAATAATAGAAAAACCTTGTGACCTCTCTAGAGGCCATATTTTTCATGGGATCTGTATGAAAGTTGGTCTGAATGTTCATCTTGATGATATCTAAATCAGTTTCGAAACGGGGTCAGCTGCGGTCAAAACTAGGTCATTAGGTCTAAAAATAGAAAACCTTGTGACCTCTCTAGAGGCCATACTTTTGAACGGATCTTCATGAAAATTGGTCAGAATGTTCACCTTGGTGATATCTAGGTCAGATTTGAAACTGGTCACGTGCCATCAATAACTAGGTCAGTAGGTCAAATAATGAAAAAACCTTGTGACCTCTCTAGAGGCCATATTTTTCATGGGATCTGTATGAAAGTTGGTCTGAATGTTCATCTTGATGATATCTAGGTCAGATTCAAAACTGGGTCACATGAGCTCAAAAACTAGGTCACTATGTCAAATAATAGAAGAAAAAAAACGATGTCATACTCAGTTCAAAACTGGGTCATGTTGGGACAGGTGAGCGATTCAGGACCATCATGGTCCTCTTGTATACTATGTGGACAGAGTAACTACTGCCAAACAGATCATAACAAAGAAGGTGTAATAAATTTTTTCACACCTTAGAAATCAAATAAGTGAAATAATATGAAAAATCGGGTACCAAATTGACTAAATTAGTCACAAGAATCACTATTTAGTATGTGACTCTAATCCAAAACACATTAACATTAGATTAGAAAAAGAACTGATGAGATTGACTAAAATAAAAAGGCTTAATATACAGTTAAAATGATACCCAGATTTTGAATCATTTCTAAGTCCATTGTTTACATTATCATACTGAACACGGCGGATGAAAGGAGCTCTCTGATTGGCCAAGAGCAATTGTCTCCTATGTCGTGATTGGTAAATTTACTATACGTTTTTCGGCTTAAGCTCAACATACTAAGGTAAATGGCAGACTCGTACCATATAAGTATTATTTGGATTTTCTTTGCTTAATTATGTAAATACTAATAGCTTAAAGAAAGGATAATAATTAAAGGTACAGTCAAGTATGCATCCACTGAAAGACAGGTCCCACACTTTGCCGACAGTCTAATATATCCTTTTCCCTTCCAAAGAATTGATCACAATATGAGCTGGATGTTGGATGCATACCAAGGATGATACAAAGCAAGGTCCCAGATGACCAAAGGCATCCCACACTCAAATAATGGCAACAACACCCCTACTAGCCTAGTATCATCCGCTCAATTAATAATCTATTTTTAGCTCACCTGTCACATAGTGACAAGGTGAGCTTTTGTGATCACCCTTCGTCCGTCGTCTGTCTGTGCGTCCGTCCGTCAACAATTTCTTGTCTGCACGATAGTGGTTTCATTTATGATTTTATTTTAACCAAACTTGCACACAACTTGTATCACCATAAGATCATGGTTCCTTTCTTGAACTGGCCAGATCCCATTATGGATTCCAGAGTTATGGCCTCTGAAAGGGCCAAAATTAGCTATTTTGACCTTGTCTGCATAATAGCAGCTTTATTTATGATTTGATTTTTACCAAACTGGCACACAACTTGTATCACCATAAGATCTTGGTTCCTTTCTTGAACTGGCCAGATTCCTTAATGGGAACCAGAGTTATGGCCCCTGAAAGGGCCAAAATTAGCTATTTTGACCTTGTCTGCACAATAGCAGCTTCATTTATGATTTTATTTTAACCAAACTGGCACACAACTTATATCACCATAAGATCTCGGTTTCTTTCTTGAACTGGCGATATTCCATTATGGGTACCAGAGTGATGGCCCCTGAAAGGGCCAGAATTAGCTTTTTTTACCTTGTCTGCACAATAGCAGCTTCATATATGATTTGAATTTAATCAAACTTGCACAAAACTTGTGTCACCATAAGATCTCGGTTCCTTTCTTGAACCGGCCAGATCCCGTATTGGGTACCAGAGTTATGGCCCTTGAAAGGGCCAAAATTAGCTATTTTGACCTTGTCTGCACAATAGCAGCTTCATTTATGATTTGATTTTAACCAAACTTGCACACAACTTGTATCACCACAAGATCTTGCTTCCTTTCTTCAGCTGGCCAGATTCCATCATGGGTTCCAGAGTTATGGCCCCTTAAAGGTCCAAAATTGGCTATTTTGGCTTTTGCAGCCATATAGAGACTTCATTTATGGTTTTATTTGATAGAAACTTCCAAAATATCTTCAACAACAATAAATCTTGGATTCAACGACAAATCAGATCCAATCGTAGGTTCCAGAGTGATTTTATATCTGATTACCTCCCCTGATTGGAATCAAAATGGATTTATATCAGTAAGTATTTACAGGACTTATTTGAAATTTCATTATTGTTATAAGTTGGACTGAGACAATCAGGGTAGATAACTATGGACTGATTTTATGTCAAATTACCTCCCTTTATTTCAAATTAAAATTGTTATATCTCCATAACTACTGAAGATACTGATCTGAAATTTCATTTATGTCAACAGATTTATTTGGCAGATCCTTCTTTTGTCCACTTACAATATTTCTTTTTTAATTACTTCCCTTTTACGTTACTATAAATAGCTTATTTTTAGTAACTTTTTTAGCTCATCTGATTTTTTGAAAAAAAATGATGAGTTATTGTCATCACTTGAGCGGTTGTCGGCGTCGGCGTCGGCGTCTGCGTCGGCGTCGGCGTCTGCGTCGGCGTTGCCTGGTTAAGTTTTATGTTTAGGTCAGCTTTTCTCCTAAACTATCAAAGCTATTGCTTTGAAACTTGGAATACTTGTTCACCATCATAAGCTGACCCTGTATAGCAAGAAACATAACTCCATCTTGCTTTTTGCAAGATTTATGGCCCCTTTTGTACTTAGAAAATATCAGATTTCTTGGTTAAGTTTTATGTTTAGGTCAACTTTTCTCCTAAACTATCAAAGCTTTTGCTTTGAAACTTGGAATACTTGTTCACCATCATAAGCAGACCCTGTACATCAAGAAACATAACTCCATCTTGCTTTTTGCAAGAATTATTGCCCCTTTTGGACTTAGAAAATCAGTTTTCTTGGTTAAGTTTTATGTTTAGGTCAGCTTTTATCCTAAACTATCAAAGCTATTCCTTTAAAACTTGCAACACCTGTTCACCATCATAAGCTGACCCTGTACAGCAAGCAACATAACTCCATCCTGCTTTTTGCAAGATTTATGGCCCCTTTTGGACTTAGAAAATATCAGATTTCTTGGTTAAGTTTTATGTTTAGGTCAACTTTTTCTCTTAAACTATCAAAGCTATTGCTTTAAAACTTGCAACTCTTGTTCACCATCATAAGCTGACCCTGTACAGCAAGTAATATAACTCCATCCTGCTTTTTGCAATAATTATTGCCCCTTTTGGACTTAGAAAAATCATTTTCTTGGTTGAATATTATGTTTAAGTCAACTTTTCTCAAAAACTATCAAAGCTATTGCTTTAAAACTTGCAACAGTTTTTCACCATCATAAGTGGACACTATACATCAAGAAACATAACTCTATCCTGCTTTTTGCAAGAGTGATGGGCCTTTTTAGACTTAGAAAATCATGGGTAGGACAATATTTCTATTATAAAAAAAAAATCAGATGAGCGTCAGCACCCGCAAGGCGGTGCTCTTGTTATTATTGGCCGTAGGGAAAACACGAGACCAGTTTTTTGTGTTACAACATGGATGGTACCTCCAATTTTTAGGTGTATTTTAACATATCTATACCTTGTAAGATTTTTTTTTCTTTTTGGTTAAATTTCTTCACTTTGTTGTTCCTGTCCTTTGGGCTTAACATATTTTTTCTGAGGACCTTCTTGTCCTCAAGTGCAGTGATAACAGGTGAGCAATATAGGGCCATCATGGCCCTCTTGTTTCAACTGAAAATTACCAAAATGATGGAATTGGTGGTAAATATTCCACAAAATTCATAATAAAAAAGGTGCAGTAACGGAAAAGGAAAAAGAAAATTAACTTTCATTACTACATACAACAAATATTAGCTATTAATTATATGTCTACAAAAAAAGCACTTAACGAAATGAAGAAAATGGCATACCGTTCTGGCATATCCAGACATGGGTAATAATATTTAAAGGACCTATTTGATAAGAAAGTCCTCTCACATTGTGAAAATAAAATATTGATGGAATCGATCAATATACTATAACAAAAACGTAATCAAAGTACCAAGTTTATTTTACCAGATTATTTACATTTTCCAGCCGAACATGGCAAATAAGAGAAGAGCACTGACTGGTTCAGAGCTCTTGTCATCTTTGTCATGATTGGTAGATTAACTATGTGTTTTATAGCCTTAGCTCAACTCGTTTTTACAACTCGATAAGAAAACAGAAAACAGTTAAAAAGATTAAATCAAAACTAATATTTAACATAGCATAAGTAATATACCAAGTAAGGTCAAGTATGCATCTGGCTGAAAGACAGGTCTGTTAATATGCCATAAAGTCCCAAGCATATCGCCCAGACCAATAATTCATAATAAACAAAGGTCCCTGATCCTCTCCATATGAGCTGGATGCCAGATGCTTATGATGGATGGTACAATACATGGTTTCCATAGGTCTGTAGGGGAACCCAAACCAAGTAAAAATGGCAACAAAACCCAACCATGTGGCGTACCTCCCAACCAGAATGCTTGGGGTCACTTGATTTTACATAGGAAAATGTTAAAAAATCTCAAAAACCAGAAGCCCTAGAGCTTAGATATTTGGTGTGAAGCATTGCCTAGTGGACCTCTACCAAGTTTGTTCAAATCATGACCCCGCCCCAGGGGTCACTTGATTTTACATAGGAAAATCTTAAAAAATCTTCTTCTCAAAAAGCATAAGCCCTGGAGCTTAGATATTTGACATGTAGCATTGCTGTGGACCTCTACAAAATTTGTTTAAATCATGACCCCCCCCCCCCCCCCCCCCCCCCCCCCGGGTCAAAATTGATCCCGCCCCAGTGGTCACTTGATTTTACATAGGAAAATCTTAAAAAATCTTCTTCTCAAAAAGCATAAGCCCTGGAGCTTAGATATTTGACATGTAGCATTGCCTAGTGGACCTCTACTAAAGTTATTCAAATCATGACCCCTGGGGGCGGGGTACATAATTATGAAAATCTTCAAAAAATTTCTAAAAATAAACCAGAAGGCTTAGAGCTTAGATATTTCACATGTAGCATTGCCTAGTGGACCTCTACTAAATTTGTTCAAATCTTGACCCCCGCCCCAGGGGTTACTTGATTGTACAAAGGGAAATCTTCATAAATTTTTTAAAAATAATCCAGAAGGCCTAAATCTTAGATATGTGATGTTAATATTGCTTAGTAGACTTCTATAAACTTTGTTTAAATTATGACCCCTGAGGTAAAATTGACCCCGTCCCAGGGGTTTACTTGATTGTACATCAGAAAATCTTTCAAAAAATTTCTAAAAATCATCAGTTTGACATTTGAAACATGTAGCTCATATTACTCAGGTGAGCGATCCAGTTTGCAGCTTTCATGGGTTGGTCAGAAACTGTTGATTGTTCCATGATATACAAGTAAGGGCTGAAGTATTCTAGTTGGAATGTATCGTGTAAGTTGTAAATTACTACGCTATAGTAGTCCATTTGAACTAACTATGGTATTTCGTCATTTAATTTTTAACACATGTTTGGGTTTTGTATTGTGTTGTCATGTGTTTGAACTGTTTTTGAGACTATGATGCTATTTTGTTGTTGGTGTCTGATGTGTATGTGTTCCATTTTGTTTCTTGTTGTGGTTACACACAGACGAAATGAAGGTCATATGACCATGGACTACTATGGTTGACCGTGGTCGACTGCGTTTCGTTAAATGGCACCACGGTTTTTGATAGTCAATAATCAACATGGTCAGCCATGGTTGGGGACCATGGTTGTGGACCACAGTCAACCATGGTTGACCAAGGTCCACGACCATGGTCAAACATTGTGAATATTGACTATACAAAACTGTAGTGCCATTTAACAAAACATGGTCAAATTGTGGTTGACCATGGTCATGACCATGAACTACCATGGTAGTACATATACGCTGGGATCAGTCTTGACAGATACCTGACAGACAACTAGCAAACACAAAAGCTCAAATGCTCATGGTGAGAACCAGTCCTCACATGAGGTTAAAAATGGACAGAAATAGAATCAAGTGTATATCTGACTACTAAAATGTAATTCCTTTTTCATTTATTGATGTATCGACTTGCAATTTTTTTTACATTTTAAAGAAGTATGCAATATGGAGGGAAGCATCTCTCAGATTGTTAATATCTTGTTCGATGATATTATAATTTATAATGGAACATTGTTGGTGGCTAATTTTTGATAAAAGAAACTGACTGTTCCATAAAATCATATTGGAGAAAATTTCAAAATTCTGAGAGACTGTTTCTTCGGAAGTAGTTACTAATTTGTAAATATACCGAAAATTTGAGTATATATGTGAAAAAATCACTTTGTAACGAGAAATCAAAATACACTATTTTGATATATCTTAAAATCAGTATATTTGAAATAATGTTTTGCACTTTACAAATTATAAAGTTTGTTAATCCCCGGCCACAAGTCCGTAATTCTGTCCTTCCGTCCGTCTGTCAGTAACAATTTTGTGTCTGCTCCATATCTCCTAAACCCCTTGAAGGATTTTCATGAAACTTGCAAAAAAATGGTCACCTCATCGATACGATATGCGGAACAGATGAGTCAGCCATGCCAGCTCAAGGTCAAGGTCACAACTCAAGGTCAAAGGTTTGAGCCTTCCATTTTGTGTCCGCTGTATATCTCCTAAACCCCTTGAAGGAATTTTATAAAACTTGGGTCAAACGATCACCTCATCAAGACAATATGCAGAAACCATGAGTCAGCCATGCGGGCTCAAGGTAAAGGTCATAACTCAAGGTCAAAGGTTTTAGCCTTCCATTTTGTGTCTGCTCTATATCTCCTAAACCCCTTAAAGGATTTTCATCAAACTTTGGTCAAATGATCACCTCATCAAGGCGATGTCTAAAACTTATGAGTCAGCTATGTCAGCTGAAGGTCAAGGTCAGAACTCGAGGTCAAAGGTTTTAGTCTTCCATTTCGTGTCTGCTCTATATCTCCTAAACCCCCTTTTAGGAATTTTATAAAACTTTGGTCAAATGCTCACCTTATCAAATTGATGTGCAGAACTTATGAGTCAGTCATGCTGGCTCAAGGTCAAGGTCACAGCTTAGGGTCAAAGGTTTGAGCCTTCCATTTTGTGTCCACTCTGTATCTCCTAAACCCCTTGATGGATTTTCATCAAACTTGGGTCAAATGATCATCTCATCAAGAGCTCATGAGTCAACCATGTCAACTCAAGGTCAAAGGTTTGAGCTTTGTCTCTCCTAAACCCCTTGAAGGATTTTCATGAAACTTGGGTCAAATGGTCAAAGGTTTGAGTCTTCCATTTTGTGTCCGCTCTATATCTCCTAAACCCCTTGAAGGATTTTCATCAAACTTGGGTCAAATAAATGATCACCTCATCAAGACAATGTGCAGAACTCATGAGTCAGCCATGCGGGCTCAAGGTCAAGGTCACAACTCGAGGTCAAAGGTTTTAGCCTTCCATTTTGTGTCTGCTCTGTATCTCCTAAACCCCTTAAAGGATTTTCATCAAACTTAGGTCAAATAATCACCTCATCAAGGCGATGTCTAAAACTTATGAGTCAGCTTTGTCGGCTGAAGGTCAAGGTCAGAACTCAAGGTCAACGGTTTTAGTCTTCCATTTCGTGTCTGCTCTATATCTCCTAAACCCCCTTCAAGGAATTTTATAAAACTTGGGTCAAATGATCACCTTATCAAATTGATGTGCAGAACTTATGAGTCAGCCATGCTGGCTCAAGGTCAATGTCACAGCTTAGGGTCAAAGGTTTGAGCCTTCCATTTTGTGTCCACTCTGTATCTCCTAAACCCCTTGAAGGATTTTCATCAAACTCGGGTTAAACGATCATCTCATCAAGAGCTGATGAGTCAACCATGTCAACTCAAGGTCAAGGTCACAACTCAAGGTCTAAGGTTTGAGCTCTGTATCTCCTAAACCCCTTGAAGGATTTTCATGAAACTTGGGTCAAATGATCACCTCATCAAGACAATGTGCAGAATTCATGAATCAGTCATATCAGTTCAAGTCAAGGTCACAGCTGAAGGTCAAAGGTTTACCTTTTCACTATCCATAACAGTGGCGGGGGATTTAGCTGTCTTTCAGACTGCCTTGTTCAAAATATATCAAAATATTTTACCAACACAGATAAGTAATTAAATGTATAAATATAAATTTGAAATTGACATGACAATTGCAGTCTATATCTATCTTTGCAAGTCTGTCATTTATTTGTCATAAAATTGCCAAGATGACAACAAATTATAGTCAAACTATGAAAGTTTATCCTTGCATCTGTCTATAAATGCAGGAAAACTATTCTATATCTAGGAAAACTTTTGGAGCAAAAATCCAGTCAGGCATCTTTGGTGCATTGTAAAACTTGATAATTGTGAAAATTACTAACATGGTAGTCCATGGTCAATCCAGGTTGAAAAAAGTTGACCACAGTAGACCATGGTCAAACTGTTGATTGTCTTTTCTGACCATGGTCGACCATGGCAGATCTTCTCTCGCCATGGTCGACAATGACCGACCCTGCTCCTGACCATGTTTTCACCATGGTATTTGATGACTGACCGTGTCAACCATCAAAATCTGTGGTGACCATGGTCAACCATGGTCATCATTTCGTCTGTGTACCCAGTGTTGTTTTATGTCTACTGCTATATTGTGTGCTGCTTTTGATGTTTGTGTGATGTCACTGCTTGTTCCTGTGACAAGTAAAATGTATATATATCAGTGCACTAATTAAGATTTAGAATAAATGGCTAAGCGCGAAATAACAATGGTGACAACACAACAGTGCGATGGTAAGGCGCAACAATATGATGGCCAGACATGACAGTATGATGTAGACATTCATGTTCAATTAAGATTGTTAGCTCTGTCAGTTAGAAGTTATACCTTTTTACAGAAAATAAACTAGATAGAAACAGTGTACTGATTTATCCTGGGGGATACATATTGTTTTTGCCCTGTCCGTCCGTCCATCCGTACGTCACACTTCATTTCCGAGCAATAACTGGAGAACCATTTGACCTAGAACCTTCAAACTTCATAGGGTTGTAGGGCTGCTGAAGTAGACGACCCTTATTGTTTTTGGGGTCACTCCGTCAAAGGTCAAGGTCACAGGGGCCTGAACATTGAAAACCATTTCCGATCAATAACTAGAGAACCACTTGACCCAGAATGTTGAAACTTCATAGGATGATTGGCCTTGAAGAGTAGATGACCCCTATTGTTTTTGGGGTCACTCCGTCAAAGGTCAAGGTCACGGGGGCCTGAACATTGAAAACCATTTCCGATCAATAGCTAGAAAACCACTTGACCCAGAATGTTGAAACTTAATAGGATGATTTGTCATGAAAAGTAGATGACCCCTATTGATTTTGGGGTCACTCCATTAAAGGTCAAGGTCACAGGGGCCTGACCATTGAAAACCATTTCCGGTCAGTAACTTGAGAACCACTTTACCCAGAATGTTGAAACTTAATAGGATGATTGGTCATGCAGAGTAGATGACCCCTAACGATTTTGGGGTCACTCTGTGAAAGGTCAAGGTCACAGGGGCCTGAACATTGAAAACCATTTCCGGTCAGTAACTTGAGAACCACTTGACCCAGAATGATGAAACTTCATAGGATGATTGGTCATGCAGAGTAGATGACCCCTAACGATTTTAGGGTCACTCTGTTAAAGGTCAAGGCCACAGGGGCCTGAACATGGAAAACCGTTTCCAATCAATAACTTGAAAACCTCTCGACCCAGAATGTTGAAACTTCATAGGATGATTGTTCATGCAGAGTAAATGACCCCTATTGTTTTTGGGGTCACTCCGTTAAAGGTCACAGGGGCCTGAACATTGATAACCAGTTCCGATCAATAACTTGAGAACCACTTGACCCAGAATGTTGAAACTTCATAGGATGATTGAACATGCAGAGTAGATGACCCCTATTGGGATCAGTCTATTAAAGGTCAAGGTCACAGTGGCCTGTTCATGTAAAATCATTTTATGGAAATAACTTGAGAACCACTTGACCTACAATGTTGAAACTTAATAGGATGATTGGACATGCAGAGTAGATGACCCCTATTTATTTTGAGGTCACTTGATCAAAGGTCAAGGTCACAGGAGCCTGAACAGTGACTTGAGAACCATTAGGCCAAGAGTGTTGAAATTTAGCGGGATGACTGGACATGCCAAGTAGGTAATCCCTGTTGCAGCCAACCATCAGTGTCTCTTTGACTTTCGCTCCTGACCCCTACTGACTTCTTGCCTATAGGACTTTGCATTGGGGGAGACATGCGCTTTTTTACAAAAGCATTTTCTAGTTTATCCAGCGAATTTAAGGAGCACTAGGTTATACTGTTAACACATAGTAAGGTGTAGTGAATGCAGTTAGTACATTTAGTATGGAAAAGAACACATCTGAGTCCTTTTATTAGCTCAACTATGAAGTATAAGGAGACCTATCCTACTTGACCCAGCGTTGACATCTTTCCATGTTCCCACCTTGGTTAATGTTTTTTTTACACTTTCTCTTTTTTCTTATCTCTGTAATTACTTGATGGATTTGATTCAAACTTAAAAACAATAGTAATTCCTCATTATCACCCACATCATGCTAGAATCAATGCCAAAAGGGCTTTAGGGGCCTTCTACAGCATCAGGGGCCTTCCTTGAGCAAAAGTTGGAAAAATTGGATTGTATTTTTATGACTTTTATTCTAACAGAATAGATAAATACAGCAATGGCTTGAAAAAGGAAAGGAACAAACCTGGAAACCCTATCAATATTTACATTTAATCTGCAGCATCCTTGTTTTGGTGCACCCCTTTCGACTATTCAAATGGTTTGGCTTTGCACCTTTTAGGGATCATGAGAGCTAAAAATTATGAACATCTTCACATTAAGTAGTTTATGGATCTTCACCAAACTCTGTTAGAACTGTCCTTGTATGGATCTCTCTCAACATTGTCAGATAATTTTGCTTATCCCTTTTAAAGGCCATCTGGGCTAACAATAGAAAGAAAAAATTCAATTGATTTGTTTTCTTGAACCACTTGCATGAACCTGTCTCATGTTTGTTCAAATGGTGTAGCTTGATCCCTTTCTGGGCAACCAGAGCTGAAATACTAGTAGTAATAGCATTGGAGGAAGACTTCTCATGAACGACTTGATGAATTTTCACCAAACTTGGTCGGTAGCATCCTTGCATTGGCCTCTCAATTTGCTTTTGCTTGACCCCTTTCAGGAGCTGCCTTAAAACTTTAAATAGGAAAAATCTTTTATATGAGCAGCTTGATGGATCTTCACAAAACTTAATCTGTTAGCGTTCTTGGATGTCCCTGCCTCAAATTTTATTTCATGTCCATGGTTCGTAAGTCCATCCATTTGTCTTCCACCAATTTCTTTAAAAAACACCACTGTGCCACTTTCAGTCAAACTCCCCAGGAATTATTATGCCTCCCACCACACAGTGGTGTGGGAGAGATGTTGCCTGCCTGCCTGTCTGTCTGCTATGGCTTTAGATAATCAAAGCACTGAAAATTTGATAAGGCAGTTGAGGTCTTGGTGCATAGTTGACTCGTATACTACTATTCAGATAATTGAGATGATTAGGCGGTTGTGGGAGGTATGCGCTTTTCCTAAAAAGCAGTTCTAGTTTTGGATGATTTCCTTTTGGATTGTTTGGTTTCAAAATATTTTCTGTATGTGTTTGTTGACTTTCTACCAAATTCCGTCTATTAGCAATTTTGTGTTCCCTCTGTAGCTCTTAAACCCCTTGAAGAAAACTTGACACGAATGTTCACCACATCGAGAGAACATGCAAAGCACATGTTCTGGACAGCTCACTTGGAGGTCAAGGTCACACTTTGGGATCAACGGTCATATGTCAGAGTGTGATTCGGTATAGTACTTATTGAGTACACCACCCCTACTGACTTTGGGGTCACCAGGTCAAAGGTCAAGGTCTCAGGGGCCAACGTTAACTTTTTGCATAAAGGCCTTTTACTTGCGAACCACTGCACCCAGGAACTTCAAACTTCACATGCTGATAGTACTTAGGCCAGCATTTTTTAATTTTCTGGTTTACGGGAGCGCTGACCCTATTTTTTGACAAAACAAAATAAAAATAAAAGTCATTTTCAGTACTTTTATTTTCATTTTACCCGCCGACTGTCCGTAATTGCTGCTGCCAAAAATAAAAGTTTAACTGTATGGTAGAGGTTTTTAATCTAGATCAGTAGACGCATGAAAAATGGCAGCCTGCATAAATGTAAATTGTGTGAAATTAAATTGGAAAAATATACAAGTTTACAGACAATAATCTTTGGAATGAGTTGGCAGAGATAACAAGTGTTGTAAAGAAATTGGATCTGAGTAGAAATAACGGCACCTAAAGCTCAACATTAGGAGTATCACCTCCGTAGTATCAAAGCTGTCCAGATGTTGAAAAATCTGGCGTATCACATGTACAAGATTTGTTGTCAGTATATTATAATTGGACAACGATCGAATTCATGTGGGACTGTCAGAAAAATACCACAATTGATAAAAAGGAAAGAAACCAAAGAAATGGCAAAATGGAAAAGCAAAAGTGAGTATCAACTTGCGAAACATATTTTTTTTTACTTTGAAGTCTTGAGGGTTAGAGAAGAAAAACTAACTAATACCATAATTTTCAGTAGTTCTATCTATCTATCTATCTATAAATACTGCATGACACCCTTGCGAGTATTTTATGCAGGTGCGCGTCAGAGCATAAGAGTTTAAAAGCAGGAAATGTACAGGAGAATTAAAGTAATACATAAAGTATTTGTGAGAATTTGAGAAAAAGCTGATAGTGCTAATAAAAAGGCGAAATGTGCAGTAAAAGGATTAAAAACAGCCTGGTCACTCAGAAGTCCTGGCCCAGTTTGGTTACCCCTTGCCTAAACTGGTCCAGGGTAGGCGCTTGAGCAATGTCAGCCGGCAAAGAATTCCAGAGAATGATGGTAGCTGGGTAGAAAGAGAACTAGTAATAATTACAGGGTGTTTGAATTTGCCGGAAAGATTGGGAATGCATGTGTCTAGTGAGCCGGGTAGGAGGTAAAATATAAGATGGCATTGGCACTGCAACCAGTCCATGGACAATCTTGTAAAACATCAGTAGCCTGGCATCATTTCTTCTGTTTGCAAGGGAACGCCACCCGAATTGCTTTAACATGTGTGTGACACTGCTGTAATTTGAATAGTCACTGGTGACCCATCGAGCCGCCCTGCGTTGGACCATCTCGATTTTATGTATGTTGAGCTGTGTATGTGGACTCCACACTGAGCTGCAGTACTCTAGTTGTGGTCTAACAAGGGTTTTGTAGGCAAATTCCCTAATATTTTGCTGTTCGGAGGGAATATTGCGCTTAATGAAGTTAAGTGTTTGACCAGCTGTTGAAGTGACCTGGTTTATGTGTTTGTTCCAGTTTAGATCTGAAGTGATGCTAACACCAAGGTATTTTGCATCACTCGCGGTTTCTAGTGTCTGCCCATGTAGTGTGTAAGTGGATTTGTAAGGGTGTTTAGACTTGGAAATATTAATCACTGTACATTTGAATGGATTGAATTCCATGTCCCATGTGTGTTCCCATTTTTGTAACCTGGTTAAGTCCTCTTGCAGAGTATGTTGTTGTGTAACATTGTTGACTGTGATATAAACAGCAGTATCATCAGCAAATAACCGGACCTGTGAAACAATATTTTCAGGCAGGTCGTTTATGTATAGCAGAAAGAGAAGAGGGCCGAGGACAGAGCCCTGTGGGACACCAGATGTGACCGGGACCTCATCCGACTTATCACCATTGACTAAGACGGACTGACGGCAACCGATGAGAAATGATTTGACCCACTGTAGTGTACAGTCCTGGATTCCATGTTGGTGCAGCTTATATAGTAACTTTAGGTGATTAACCTTATCAAACGCCTTTGAGAAGTCGAGGAGTATTAAGTCTGTTTGGAGACCTTGAATTAAATTCCTGGATAGGTCCTCGACAAGTCCTAACAGTTGAGTTTCGCATGACCATTTTGATCTGAAGCCATGTTGAAGGTGATAAAGTATGTTGTTGACCTGGAAATGTTTAGTGATATTTGATGCGACAATGTGCTCCATAACTTTGCAAAGAACACATGTCAGGGAAATGTGTCTGTAGTTAGCAGGGTTGCTTTTGTCACCTTTCTTAAAGAGAGGAGTGACATTCGCCTTGGACCAGTCGGAAGGGATAGTGCCTGTTTCTAGAGATTTTTGGAAAAGTTTGGTAGCAAGGGGGGCTATTTGTACACTTAGGTTTTTCAGGACTACCGGTTTTAAGTTATCAGGACCGCAAGCTTTGTCACTCTGTAATGTGGACAAAAGCTTTTGGACACCATTTACACTGATGGAAATTTCAGACATTTTGGGGTATTGAGGCTTTGGGGCATTGCTAAACAGGTATTTAGTTTTCATTAAGCATAGCTGACTTAGTTTTAAGGGATTCATTGGAGTGAAGACGGACTGGAATTGGCGGTTGAGAACATTTGCCTTGCCCCTGCTATCTGTGATAAGGTTATCATTTTCCGATAGTGGGGCAATGCCTTGAGTGTCCTGTTTAGCATTTTTGATGGTTGAGAAGAGCTTTTTATGGGAGAAGTTTTGACCTGGTTTGGGGTTATTTGGATCACCTGAGTGTGCTTCTAGGACATATTCTAGGTAGTTTGTGTGGGCCTGTTCGAAACAAAGTGCAATTTCGATGTAAAATGACATATCCCTGCAAATGCTTGACAATGCTAAATGTGATAAAAGATTCAAACTAGTCAAAATAACTGGACCGTCAGATTAACGGTTGTTTAATATTTGTGACAGGCAATCTAATCCAGTGGAGATACTGGCCATAGATAAAAGATTATCTCAATAGTTCCTAGGATCAAGTTCTAGCCAGGTACTATAACTCAAAAGATAATTATGAAACATGAAACTCCGAGCAATATATAATTTGTCATGTTCACTTAATAAAGTATACCGACAAAATCTGTAAGAAGACCCTTTGAAAGTATGTTTGGGACAAACATTCAGACACTATATGCCACATGTGCCTTTGACACTGAGGAACACATAATGACATATCCAATAATAAATGTTTTTTCGGACTCATAACTTATTAATTCCAAGTCCCATCTCAGTGAAGTCTTATAAATCTCCGATATTGTTGTATGAACATCGGCTGATAAGGTTGTTATTTTGTACACATTTTAGCTGAACCAAAATTCAGATTGCTTTAACTTGTCGTACAATATAGGTGGCAATGACAGTCAGCAAAATATAAAACAATATTCAAGCCACTGAAACTTAACCAAAGCAATTTAATTTTAAAGCCAGTGTCACTGAGTGTGCATAATATTTATCAATTCATAATTTTTCATTTCTAGTATGACAATGCCTATCTTTTAAGACTCCCTCTCCAGCCAATCAATATGCATGTATGCAGGATGCAGACCTAAAGTAGTCATTGCATATACCCATTTTAAAGCAGTTTTTATTGAGTCGGCTAAAGGCTGAAAGCCTTTTGACGAGTCCTTGCTATCCAACGATTCTCTAAATGGACCAAATAACACAGTGAAGGGATGTAGTTCCATTAGATTTCTCAAACTTCAAACAGTTCACTGCATGAATGAAGTTAAGTTGTGTCAATTCCCTTTGCTATGACCAACATACGATGTAATCTGTCATATTTATGACTTGTAATTGTGCAATTCTCGAATGTAACTCATTAAGCATAAATGTGCATATTAAGAATTGCGCAGGCTTACAAAGCTTGGGTAACATCCAGCGAAAGACAAAAATAGTTCCAGCAGGGCTCCAGATAAGATGCGTATTAGCGTAAATTACGTATAGAAATAATGCAAATACGCATGTCTAATAATTTCTAAGCGTATAAAAACGTATATAGAATTACAGAAACGCACACAATGCTTTTTTAAAAACAAAATCTGAATCGTCTGGATGCGTTAGGTAACATAGCCGATCAGCCTTAATTCTCCCACATTGAACGTAAACACGCATCGTATGATTTCTATAAACTTTGCGTGGGTTGAATTTTGCAGTCAGTAAACGGATAAATTATCGGAAGAAGAAGCTCTTACTGGTTTGTTTAGTTACTACTGATATTAAAAATGATTTTAATTCTTATTTTTCGAGAAATAAACAAATCGGCGAAACATTAAATTGTATTTTCTTGTAGTTTTTGAAATCGAAAGTAGATCGTCTATGTTTGGCGAAACAAAACAACTTTTTATGAAAAGATTTAAATAAGAGGTAATTTAACCGTAAACTTCAATGTCAGATACTGCCAATTGCTGCTAAATGTCTTCGTATCATCACAATTTGTAAAATATATTGTTCAAACTGGAGAAAAGTGTAATCGTATCCGGATATAATATTTTGGGTAAATATCGAGCTGTGTTATGAAATTTTAAGAAAACAAGAGGGCCATGATGGCCCTATATCGCTCACCTGAGTGAAAGAGAACATATGCAATACTTAATCAGATCTGTGTTATTGCTAATAATAACTGTGCTCAGTGATAATCCAGAGGGTGACTGTTCATAACAAACAGGATATCATTTCTATGGCAAGCAAAATTTTAAACAATGCAGACCTTTTTGACTCAAATATGACAAACTTCATTTATCAATTTATATTTTTTTTATTTATTGACAATTTAACATTTTAAACTTATCAACACATTCACAGATGACACTTAACTTTCAGAGACACATACATGCTTGTTGTAAAATATATTTGTCATAAATACTTATATGTTCATTGTAGTGTATGAAGAGGGCAACCTAATAATATACATGGTTATGGTAAGCATTTGAAGCCTAAACCATTTTCAATATTGTATATAGAGAAAAAATTACAATTATAGTAAATTATAAATTTGCTGCTGTTATTGTCTTCACTACTGAAGCTTTATTTTATACTTGCACAAGGACTATTTAATACAGCCAATTCTATATTTCTAACAGGATATCTAACCTAACATAATCTATAGATTTAGACATAAAAATATCATTAAACTTTACACATTGCAATGCCATGAACAACACATTCACTTTTGTAGTTAGTAACTATAAAAGGTTTAAGTAAGGTACAGTTAACACTGAAACTATGTAGTACTATGTATGTACAAGAGGGAAATGTGAATCATAAGAAAAATTGTGCTGTTGCAAATATTGCAAAATACTTGTTCCAATTTAAAATGAGTACAAAATAAGTTATCTTTTTATTCATATTATCTATAATATTAATACATATAGCTTGATCAGTAATAAATTCATGACTTTTTATAAGCTACCACACAGCTTCATCAGAGCTGCAGCATACGTTTCATTATGACTAGCAGCAATAATTTCATGACATTTGATATCCCACCATACAGCTTCATTATACAGCTTCATCAGAGCTGCACCATACAGCTTATTGTGATTAGCAGCAATAAATTCATGACTTTTCATGAGCTACCATCATATTTAATACAGAACACTCTCAGGGTTCTTGAACACTGCCAAACTCTTCAGCAAAGCATGTGCCAAGATTTAACCTGTTTGCTTAATGTAATATTTGTAGACTGAAGCTTTCAGTTAAAACCAGTGTTGTAAATTGTGTTCACATTTTTTTAACAACTATGCACAAAACTTAAATATGCTATTGAGTAAACTGCAAATGGTATGTCATATTTCAGAAACACTTATAGTCACAATGTTATAGTGTTTCAAATTCCAAACTGGAAGACAACTCTTTTGCAATAATTGCAACAAAAAACACAAATAAACAGTACATTACACAACTTAATTTTAATTTCAGATGCCTCCTACTATTACTTGATTTTTCCACACAATCTTCTGAAAAAATGGCAATGCAAACTGGAAATAAAAGTTTCTATCAAACATTATTTTAACTGCAGCATTAATTCGAAGTAAATAAACTACAGATTACAAAAGTCTACAACATAATGTTATTGTGTGTATGCAACCCATGATTACAATAGGTAACAGTTAACGGCCACGTGCCACACTTTAGCATGCAAAACCACAGGTAATTTATATAGAATTTTATATAAAATAGACTCTATTTTGACAGGCGTCACTGTTCATAGTCAGGATTTTCATGCTTTTTCAGTGACAATTTAAGGTTAAAATGTAGGACTGGAGCAGGTCTTTAAATATTACATCAAAGCTGTTTCACATTTAACACAAATACAACAGCAATAAAAATTCATCTACAACTTAAAAAATGGAAAACTTTGTTAAAATGTTTATAATAAGACCAAAGACACATACTTATATTGCAAATAGAATGTAACAAGTGGCCACCCTGAAACAAAGTTAAACCACTATGAATGCCAACCTCTATATGGAGAGGTTGGCATTCCTCATACCAGGAGGATGAAATTGTTAAGAAGTGATTTTATTCAGTTTTGTGACTAGTTCCAATGATAATGCAAAACCTTTTATGTATAAAAGTAAACAAGTTTGTGATCTGACCAGTATGTTTCTACAGTTCCAACACTGCCACTGCAATTTGCAAATACTAGATCTATTGTTGACCCGTGATCGGTTGTTGGTTCATGCATCATTTGTTGGCAACATAATCTTTCGTTCATAAATTGTTTTAGACTGTCATTTTGTGAAACATCTATATTGAAATCTCCCATGATAACTAACGGTTTATCCGAGTCCAGGTGCTTAAAAAGCTGTTTTTCAATAGTTGAAGCAAGACTAAGAAAAGAAGGACCTGGTGATTTGTACAGAATTACAATTTGCATTTGCATTAGCACATGTTTTACATCTATGACTATCCACTCAAAATTCGTTGTACTATAGCAATGGCATTTAGAAACTGTGACATCATTTTTAACATACAAGGCTAAACCATGAGATGGTCTGATGTTATGTTTTGTTTGGTTTTGGTCATTTCTAATTAGCTGAAACCCATTAATTGAATAGTCTGAATTTTCATCTCTTTGGACTAATCTTGTTTCAGCAACTCCAATCACATGCGCTGACAAGATATTCTGCTCTACAGCTACATCTTCAAAATGTCTGTGCAATGATCTACAATTGTTATGACTATTTTAAAATGTTCATCAGAATTGACTGTGTCAAGTGGGACATAACAGAGTTGAATATTTGCTTCAGAACAAAGTCTTTCCATTTCTACTTCTACACGCTCATCCAAAGATAATGCCTGTTCATTGAAGTTCAAAATATGGAGATTTTTAATAGACCTCACTCTGCTTAAGGCTACATAATGGATATGTGGATTTTTTCTTAGTTTACGTTGTGACAAATCTATAACAACTTGGTCAAGAGTGGTTCCCTGAGCTCTGTGAACAGTTCTACCTGCAGACGGTTGTAATGGAAACTGTATTCTCTGAATTGTATTTTGTCTCAGTGGAAATGTTCGCTCTATGTCAAATATGGGAGTCCAACTGTCATCAATTAAGTGATGATAAAAGCCTCTACTGTGATATTTTTTTCGTCTTTCATTGCCTATTCGTGGGTCATCAAACTTTACCCATATAATACTGGGTCTATTTGTTTCAGCTTGCTTGTACTCTATATCTTTAACTACACAAGAGGCACCATTAGTTAGCCCATCTTCTGTGTCATATTAACAGTCAAGTCGTATAACATGCCAACCACTACTGTCAAAGAGTAGTGCAACCCATCGTACTACAGGCATCTCTTGGTAATCTTTTCAAAATATCATTTTGTCTATCCTGTGATATGTTTGCTCCTACTACTGAGTCATGACAAGAAATTTCAACTTTTTGAGAATTAATGTTATTGATGATTTTGTCATTAAATGCTTGCATAAAGCATTTTCTGCAAATATATGGGGTGCATTCTGTGGGTATGTTACTGAGTTTGGATCAACCTGACATTGTTGGATCTGTTCTTTGTCATGGTCTGTCATTTTATTGTGTCGTAACCTGTTTAACAGCTCTGCAAATTTATTGTCATTCTTTTGTCGCATGATCTCAGTCAACTCAAACATAGAAAAGTGATCTTGCCACAAGTTAGATGCTAAAGCAGATGCATCATGTGTAAGGTCTTGAAATATCCAAGATCCTGCCACTGGCTTTAACTGGTACAAGTCACCTACAGCTATGATGCTTTTTCCACCAAAAGGTATTCTTGTGCCTGTCAGTTCTTGAAGTCTTTGGTCAATAAACTTTAGCATTGAATTGCTAACCATTGATATCTCATCTATAATGACAACTGAAAGGTTTCTATACTTTGACCTAAAGGTGTTGAGCTTGTCACAATTTAAAGTTTGTTCCTTTTGCTTGAATTTTTGAAGAAAAGCTGTTGATATTGTTGAACCATTGATGTTATAAGCTGCTTTACCAGTATACGCACACAACAGTACTCTTTTCTCATCTGCATTTTCACCTTCTCTGAGATTAAAATACCTGTACAAGGTCTGATACAAAGCCTTGATTACAACACTTTTACCAACACCTGCTCCTCCAGTCAAAAAAGCATACAATGGCATCTTTTGTTTTTACCCAATGTATAACATGGTTGAAGAAGTGTCTTTGTTTTGTATTCAAACATCTCAGAAGTTCTCTGTAGTGTTCATCTGGCAACACATTTTCATTTACATCAATAGTAGCAGATGAAGTACAGCTTCCTAGTTCAATACCAATATCATATTCTCTCTGCTCAATAGCTCTATCAGGATTAAAATAAACAAATGTCTCAGATTCAACTGACTCTTCCTCAGCTGTTTCTGCTTCAACTTGTTGTGTTTCTGGCGCTATTTCATCATACGCATCAAAGTCATTTTCTGCAGCTTCCCGTGCCATTTCTAGCTCCTCAACATGGTGTTCATACAGTTTGCACTTGCTGTCAATTTGATGCTTTTTTGCTTCATAATGCTCCTTGTACGTTTCATAATTGGCTATCAAATCTGTCGTTTCATTTCTCCATGACAGAAACAAAAGAAGTTTTTCTCGAAAATGATTATCTTCATCTGATTTGAGATTAAATCGAACATAACGTATGACTTTGTGGTTTTGTCTCTTTCTAATTTTGATACCATTTTTCAGTACCAAGAGAGTTTGGTCATCACTGAATACTTCATGTTCAACCATGTTATCATCGTCATTCACATCTTGGTCAGCAGGAGGAGTATCATCATCATTTGGATAGACAATTTCTAACTGTGATACATAATCAGCAAGGCACCAGTTTTCGAGGCATTTTGGTCTTCTTGAATACCTTTTGATGATATTGTCAGCTACAATATCTGTTGAAGAATCTGGCAACTCGTCCAGTACACTTTTTGTCTTGAGAACCTGTATTCGCTGATTTGGTTGTGAAGTGTTAATAAACACTACATCTCTTGTACTCCTAGTCAAAGACATTTGAAGTACTAAGTAAGCTGTTCTTGGGCACTAACCTCAACACTATTTGAAAATACATTTCCAATGTGTCTAACCTGTCTCTTTATATCAAAATTTCCATTTCTGGCCTCCTTTGCAGCAGCATGTAATAATGTACTCATTCCCCGCTGTGATTTACTAATATAAGATACAATGTACATTGCACAAGCATATGGGTCTAATACAAATTGAATATCAATGTTTGCTTTCCAGGCTCTTAAGACTGTCTAGTTGTATAAGTTTACACGAATATCTTTAGGTGTCCTTTCTAGAAATACTTTAGATGCTTTCAAAGAACTTCGTATGCACTTAATATAGTCTTCCTCTGTCATTTCCAAAAAATCAGTTAAAAACTGTTCATATGACATATCTAATCCATCTTTTTCAGAATTCATTTTCTCTTGTATCTTTTTGTACATTTTCTTGTACTTGTCAACATCTGACTCAAGTGGCTCTAGAACCATTGTCCGATTTAATGGTGGAAGTGGGTAACCAAATCGACAAATTTATCTTCCTTTTTGTGACAGGTCCTTGAATGTTTATGAATTTGTAATTGAATTAAATCTTGTAAATGTACTTCATCTGAACAGCATTTCAAATACTGGTCAACATATGCAGTTATTTCTTCATTGGAACAACTGTTATATTTAGGAGCATCTTCCACCCAAACTATCATATGAATATGTGGAGAACCTCTCTGTTGAAATTCAACTCGATAGAAATAGTCTGTCATACAACCAAGGCAATTGTGAGAACTTTTCAGAACAATTTTTATAAATTGCTGAACCCTATGCTCAAAATATCGAGAACATGTTACAGGGTCTTTTTGAATCAGCTTTATTTTCTGTTCCCATGTCAAATTGTTTATCTGCTCTTCAGAATATTCAGTGCCATCATTAAGATTTGATAACATATTCAATAAATCTGTCCATCTTGTATCTGCAGATGAAAGTGACATGAACCAAGTTGGCAAACCAAGCTGTCGTATCATTGCAAAAATATCTTTTTTCTTTGTTTCTAAATATGACGGAGAATTTCTAAGCTTTTTGAAAATGTAATATCCTTCATCTTTTTGTACCATGTCTTTCATGTAGTCTGAATTTCTAGCCTGAACTGCTGTCAATTTTTTCTTCTCAAAATTACCTCTTCTAACAGCAAGATTAACTTTGTCATTTAGTTGCTTCATTTGAATTTTTTCAATTTAAAAAATATATTTGGTACACTATTGGCTGCTCGTCTATCACTGCTTCTCAGTTCCCATTTAGCAATATCACTATAGCTGACAGGGATTAATCTTTCTGCATTGTCAGTTCTCCTTTGTCCACAAAATATGGTAGGGAAACATAAAAATTCTGAATCTGTATCTTGATATATACTAAGAGGTCGCTGACCTTCTCCTGGAGCAAAGGTAAATGTGTTGTTTCTATTCTCAAGATCTGCATCATCAAGAAGAGTGTCTATGTTTCCTACATTTTCTTGTGGGTTTTCTTCTGCATCTGAATCATAAATGGAATTTTCTAGACTTTCACCTTGAAAAGTAGAAATAAAATTTTTGTCTTTTTTGTAAAACTGTCAGGTGTTGTCGTATCAGATGAAAAAAATTCTTGCACTGTATCTTCACAGTCTTTGTTACATGTGCAGGCCATTCTTCATCTATTAGCACTGTTGAGTTTTTGTAGAAGTCACTATTTCTCTTAAGCCAGTGCAATGCTACTAAAACCCGTAATGGTCGCACATTCTCTGAAAATGCACAGGATTTGTATGACAATTTCTTTTTCAATTTAACAGCTACTGTTATATTTTCATCAAATGGTCTTGGAAGTGCATTCACAACAGGTTGAATATCAACAGGAACATTGACAACATTCCCTTTCACAGAATACTGACGACCTCTTGGCAACTCTCTGACCTGCATGATGGTATACGTAAAGAAATTAATCTTTCTTCCAATGGATACAAATGAAGCTCATTTGGTTTTTCAGGCCAGCTCATACCATTCTTTACAGATAACTTTGGAACTTTTTTGTTCAAAAGACTGGTTTTACAAGTTGTACATATCCATTCTAAACCATCAATAGACAATGTCCCAGTCAAAAACTGTGAATCAATAACACCTTTAACATTGCTAATATTGCAAACACTTTGCTTAAACCAGGTCTGCTTACAGCAAGTGCAGACAAACTGAGGTCCAACCTTTATGCTTTCATGAAATAGTGAGATGCAACTGTCAATGTCTCTTCCTTGCTTCGTTCGTTTAGCAGCAATGTTCTCAGTTTGCCTAAAATCAGGCTTCTTTCGCTTTTCAGCTTTTCTGGTCTTATCTTTAAGTAAGTATCTTTCTTTTGTCCTAGCATGTGAACGAGATATTAGTTATGTTATCCTTTCTCTTTCTAACACATAAGGTTTCATTCGAGCACTTCTTTTTGAGGTTCTTTGAACAGGATTTCCTTACTTCTAAACTCTTCATCAGCTCTTGCTTTTCGTTTTGAAGTTTTTCTGCATTTCTTTTTCTTTACTTTTGAACTCTATGTTGGCTCTAGCTTTCTGTTTTGAACTTTTCTGCATTTCTTTTTCTTTACCTTTGAAATCTATGTTGGCTCTACCTTTTTGTTTTGAACTTTTCTGCATTTCTTTTTCTTTACCTTTGAAATCTATGTTGGCTCTAGCTTTGTGTTTTGAACTTTTCTGCATTTCTTTTTCTTTACTTTTGAACTCTATGTTGGCTCTAGCTTTCTGTTTTGAACTTTTCTGCATTTCTTTTTCTTTACCTTTAAAATCTATGTTGGCTCTAGCTTTTTGTTTTGAACTTTTCTGCATTTCTTTTTCTTTACCTTTGAAATCTATGTTGGCTCTAACTTTTTGTTTTGAACTTTTCTGCATTTCTTTTTCTTTACTTTTGAACTCTATGTTTGCTCTAGCTTTCTGTTTTGAACTTTTCTGCATTTCTTTTTCTTTACCTTTGAAATCTATGTTGGCTCTACCTTTTTGTTTTGAACTTTTCTGCATTTCTTTTTCTTTACCTTTGAAATCTATGTTGGCTCTAGCTTTTTGTTTTGAACTTTTCTGCATTTCTTTTTCTTTACCTTTGAAATCCATGTTGGCTCTAGCTTTTTGTTTTGAACTTTTCTGCATTTCTTTTTCTTTACCTTTGAAGTCGATGTTGGCTCTAGCTTTTTGTTTTGAACTTTTCTGCATTTCTTTTTCTTTACTTTTGAAGTCTATGTTGGCTCTAGCTTTTTGTTTTGAACTTTTCTGCATTTCTTTCTCTTTACTTTTGAAATCTATGTTGGCTCTAGCCTTTTGTTTTGAAACTTTCTGCATTGCTTTTTCCTTTTCTTTAAACTCAGGATTAGTTCGTTTACCTTGTTTAAATTTATTAAAGTACTCTTTTCTATCTTTCTTTTTATGTCTTACAACAATCCAATCTTCTTGTTCCCCCAAGTTCTGCATAAGACTGCTTTTTTGCTTACTCATTTTATGATCTCTTCTTATCTCTTGATCTTCAAAGTATTTTGCTAATAGATCTGAGGCATTACTACTTTCACCACCTGAGACAGCTAACTGCAACGGCAATATTTCATACTGACAAGACAGATCAATGCTCATGCTGCTATACATAGCATACATAAAGGTAACAAGATCATCTAGGCAGTTAAATGACATCAACACACATTTACCATCAGGACTAGACAACCCATCTTTACCATGTGAATGAGAATCAAAAAGCCAGAACAAGTCATCTTTGACAAAAACTGCTGAACAAATTGCTCCAATCATCACCAAAGCATGTTGTACATTTTGAAATGCTGTATGTAAAGACTGGTGTAAAGAAGGTAAAGCAGAACTGCCAAACTGTTCAACAGCAACTCCTGATATAATGTCTGCCTTTTCAACACAAACAAGCCTTGATAGAACATTTACTTTATCTGGAATTTCGTCAAGACTCAACAATCTGTGTCTAAATTTTCCAAGACCTTTCAAGGTGTTTAAAACATGTTTATATATCTGATCACCTGTATTAAGCACATCATCTAATAATTCTCTTGATGAAAAATTAGAATACTTTGCATAAATTAAAGCACACAATGAGTTAATAGTACACTGACTTCCTCTTGAATCAATAGAAAATCTGACATCACCTTGATGGTAGGAACCAAATATTACTGACCTACTACTTTCATTCATAGATTTAACAGGATAAGCATAATACATAGCTTTATTTTTATTCACTGATGCAACATTTTCTACGGTCATAATGACACGATCTTGTAAAATTTTATGCACATTTTCAACTCTATTCAGTGAACAAATTTCAGGCTCAGTACAAGTCTCATTATCAATCTGAATTTCAGGCTCAGTACCAGTCTCATTATCAATCTGAATTTCAGGCTCAGTACAAGTCTCATTATCAATCTGAATTTCAGGCTCATTATCAATCTCAATATCAATCAGAAATTCCAGCTCATTATCAATGCACTCAGATGGTCCTTTATCAAATAAAGGACTAATGGGGCGGGCTCCACCCCCATCTGAGTTAACCAGGCGCCCATTTTCTGCATCATTCCTCTGAATCACTGCCTTCCTTGCCTGTGCTCTTCTCCAGTTCTTCCCTCTAGGCATCTCCTACTAGTATATCACTACAAAATCCACACTTCACTATAAAATCCACACTATATCTACACTATTATTATGTCACACACTATTGATCCACAAGTTTTTCACTCGTCACTATCAATAATACAAATATTTATAGTTTATAGTTTGTTGGAATATAATTCTTGATATAATTCATGTAAACCTAGAAAAAAAGAAAATATGGTATTTAATGGAATCATAACAAAATAAAACTACCGTAGATACCCATGTATAATGCGCTGTTTTTTTACCCCTGGGACCACCCCCGAATCGTGGGTGCGCATAATACACAGGTACAGACAATTTTCCAACTTCAAAACAAGTTTGTTACCGATGTTCGCCATTTTGGTAAAGGGAAACTACTCCCCGCGCTTACTGTCACCGCTAAAATCTAAGATTGCCCTTACGTTCCGTAAAAGATCGAATGGTTTACTTTTCTTTCAAACAAAATTAATTTCATATAAATTTAAAAGTATTTTGATGAAGGAAATGTTAATAAATCACAAAAATTATGATACTAATTAAAGATCGAGAATTATCGTCAACCGAGATCAAACTGTGAACAACATAATTGACACGAGGTGACAGGTTAATTGCCGATAATTACTGGCTATTTGATCGTGACAAAAAGACTATCACACCTTTTGTTATCGGTTTGAATTGAGAAGCTCATGTCATTTTGAAAGATACCATTCTGAAATATTGAATCAGCTGCTATTTATTTATTCAAAATAGTTAATTAAAAAAGGTAAAACAACAAATACAACAATATTTTACTGGTTTTATTTTCGAGAAAACAAAAATCGATAGTACCGCGAGACCGATGCGGCTCTCCGCCGTGGAGATAAAATTTATTACCGGTGTCGATGTAAACTCTACTTTCGTTTTCCATCCATCTCAAAATTGACCAAAAATGTTTTTTTCCCAGGATTTTGAGCTAAAATCGGGGGTGCGCATTATACACGGGTGCGCATTATACATGGGTATCTACGGTAAATATAATTGCAAAAACAAATGATTTTTTTTTTAAATTCTTATATAAGTCTATGTAAAACTTGAGACCCCTAGGGCAGGGCCTCTTTTCACCCCAGGGGCATAATTTGAACAATCTTGGTAGAGGACCACAAGGCAATGCTACGTACCAAATATCAAAGGCCTAGGTCTTGTGATTTCAGACAAGAAGATTTTTAAAGTTTTTTCCTATATAAGTCTATGTAAAACTTGGGACACCCTGGGTGGGGCCTCTTTTCAACTCAGGGGCATAATTTGAATAATCTTGGTAGAGGACCACTAGGCAACGCAACATACCAAATATCAAAAGCCTAGGCCGTGCAGTTTCACACAAGAAGATTTTTAAAATTTCTTCCTATATAAGACTATGTAAAACTTGGGACCCCCGGGGCAGGGCCTCTTTTCACCCCAGGGACATAATTTGAACACTCTTGGTAGAGGACCACAAGGCAATGCTACATACCAAATATCAAAGGCCTAGGTCTTGTGGTTTCAGACAAGAAGATTTTTAAATTTTTTTTCCTATATGTTTATGTAAAATTTAGGACTCCCGGGGCGGGGCCTCTTTTCACCTCAGGGGCATAATTTGAACAAACTTGATAGAGAACCATTAGATGATGTTACATGCCAAATATAGAGGCTCTACGCCTTGCGGTTTTGGACAAGAAAATTTTCAAAGTTTTTCCTTTTGGTTGCCATGGCAACCAGAATTCTGTATGGAATTCAATTCTTTGAACAATTTTTAAAGAAGACCATCCAAGGAACATCCCTGTGAAGTTTCATCAAAATTGGCCTGTTGGTTTAGGAGGAGATGTTGTTTAAAGGAAAGTGTGGAAGGATGCCGGACGGACGCCGGACGGTGAGCGATCACAATACCTCACCCTGAGCACTTTGTGCTCAGGTAATTTCAGGCTCAGCACCAGTCTCATTATCAATCTGAATTTCAGGCTCAGTACCAGTCTCATTATCAATCTGAATTTCAGGCTCAGTACCAGTCTCATTATCAATCTGAATTTCAGGCTCAGTACCAGTCTCATTATCAATCTGAATTTCAGGCTCAGTACAAGTCTCATTATCAATCTGAATTTCAGGCTCATTATCAATCTCAATATCAATCAGAAATTCCAGCTCATTATCAATGCACTCAGATGGTCCTTTATCAAATAAAGGACTAATGGGGCGGGCTCCACCCCATCTGAGTTAACCAGGCGCCCATTTTCTGCATCATTCCTCTGAATCACTGCCTTCCTTGCCTGTGCTCTTCTCCAGTTCTTCCCTCTAGCATCTCCTACTAGTATATCACTACAAAATCCACACTTCACTATAAAATCCACACTATATCTACACTATTATTATGTCACACACTATTGATCCCACAAGTTTTCACTTGTCACTATCAATAATACAAATATTTATAGTTTATAGTTTGTTGGAATATAATTCTTGATATAATTCATGTAAACCTAGAAAAAAAGAAAATATGGTATTTAATGGAATCATAACAAAATAAAACTAAATATAATTGCAAAAACAAATGATTTTTTTTTTAAATTCCTATATAAGTCTATGTAAAACTTGAGACCCTAGGGCAGGGCCTCTTTTCACCCAGGGGCATAATTTGAACAATCTTGGTAGAGGACCACAAGGCAATGCTACGTACCAAATATCAAAGGCCTAGGTCTTGTGATTTCAGACAAGAAGATTTTTAAAGTTTTTTCCTATATAAGTCTATGTAAAACTTGGGACACCTGGGTGGGGCCTCTTTTCAACTCAGGGGCATAATTTGAATAATCTTGGTAGAGGACCACTAGGCAACGCAACATACCAAATATCAAAAGCCTAGGCCGTGCAGTTTCACACAAGAAAATTTTTAAAATTTCTTCCTATATAAGACTATGTAAAACTTGGGACCCCCGGGGCAGGGCCTCTTTTCACCCCAGGGACATAATTTGAACATTCTTGGTAGAGGACCACAAGGCAATGCTACATACCAAATATCAAAGGCCTAGGTCTTGTGGTTTCAGACAAGAAGATTTTTAAATTTTTTTTCCTATATGTCTATGTAAAATTTGGGACCCCGGGGCGGGGCCTCTTTTCACCTCAGGGGCATAATTTGAACAAACTTGATAGAGAACCATTAGATGATGTTACATGCCAAATATAGAGGCTCTACGCCTTGCGGTTTTGGACAAGAAAATTTTCAAAGTTTTTCCTTTTGGTTGCCATGGCAACCAGAATTCTGTATGGAATTCAATTCTTTGAACAATTTTTAAAGAAGACCATCCAAGGAACATCCCTGTGAAGTTTCATCAAAATTGGCCTGTTGGTTTAGGAGGAGATGTTGTTTAAAGGAAAGTGTGGACGGACGGACGGACGGACGGACGGACGGACGGACGCCGGACGGTGAGCGATCACAATACCTCACCCTGAGCACTTTGTGCTCAGGTGAGCTAAAAACTAAAAACAAACTGAAACTGGTAGACTATACTGTCAATACATCAATCATTAGCCGACTCAGGCCATTCAGGCCTTTGATTCATGTTTAAATAATAAATATTATGCAGTGGTCTTACGATATGATAATGTCAACTGTGGTATATGTATATTTAATAATGAGTCTATTTTTACTTCAAAATAGATACATACAAAAACACAGATAGTGCACATCCTTGGTGACTTTGAAAATGGCATTATTCATACAAGCTACACATAAAGAAAACAAAAGTATACTGAGATGATGAGATATAAACCAGTTCAGAATAGGTCTTTTGTGAGTGTGTATGCAATTTAAGCTTGCAAGCTTCGTTTTCTGTGGTTTACAAAAAATAAAAAAATTGTATCCTTTTGGATGTTTTATTTTTATTTATTTGGTCGACTGCTCAAAACTGGGACTTTTATTTTTATTTTTATTTGTCCCCCCGACCCTAATTTTTTGAAAAATCTCCCGTAAACCAGAAAATAAAAAAATGTTGGCCTTATTAAGGTGGGTCGATACCTTATTTGTCAAATATGACATTCCTTCCGATTTTGATGAAACTTGGTCCAACCATAGCGCTATGGTTCCTTTTTATTTTTCCGTCGTCTTGGCAACAGTATGTTATCAGTGATGACGTCACGAACGGCACAACTTAGGGCGCCAAAATGCTCAAAATCCGTCAAATAGGTCTTCTAAAATATCTAATTATGATTTTAAGTAAGCAAAACTTCACAATTTGTTAATTTATTTAATTGTTAAAAGGACCATCGTTTTTATAAGTGGTATCGCACCACATTACAACGGACATTTATAATTTGTTAGAGCAACCCATGTTCCTTCGGATGTAACATTTTGACAAAAAAATCAGCAAATATATGCAAAAATGACATCTTTAAAAAACTGCAGGCCCATTAAAAGTCTGATTTTTAGTACAATTGATCAATTTGCAAATGAAATATCAAATAAAAAAGGGAACTTTACGTTTTGAGTTTTTCACAATATTGTGTTAAAGATAAACTGTCCTTCCGATTTTTGGATGTAAAACGCGACTTTTTATCGTCGTTGCTTACTGTTTTCATCGTTGCGCTTTGGACGCTTGCATTATATCTTACGTCCATTTCAACGGTATTTATGAACCAATAACTTTTTGAAATTATTATGCATGACGCAGTATCAGTTATCGGGGTTTCACGCAAGGACATTTTCCTTCCTTTTTAACAACAATAAGCTACTTAACTGACCGCAATACACGGAATGTAATTTGGACATAACCGAACTAAGAAATATGATCTTTTTATTTTATTTCTGTTCATTTAATATTTCGTTTTTCTCTCTCGTTCCCGTTGAATTTGCAGTAAGCATCCTTAATCGCTGAAAGCATGTCAATCAACACTTCCTGACGTAATAGAATTGCATCACCGATTATGTTCTATATCTCGCACTTGTGTAGAAGTCAATAAAGTCCGTGAAGACCGATTAATACTGCATTTTTCCCGCCCTTCATTCGCATGTGTATTTTGTTCGGCACGTGGCGCGTATGAATACATCAGTAATGGCTGTTTCTTTTATGCACCAAAAACTGAACCGGGAAAAAGATATAGAATGTAGCTAAATGACATCAAGGCAGGTCGAAAAGAAAACATGCGTGAATTTTGTAAAAAAATTTTGCATGTAGATCACTTTCCCCTAATATTAGTCGGATTTTTCCATGCTGCGCAACTACTTAAAACAGGCGTACAGAATCATCGTGCAATTCCACACAAAATCGTATGCTAATGAATACTACCAATTTCATTATCAGATGCCGACGGAATTAACATATCGTCATCATCCATATTAGGACATATCTGCCTCAGGTATCTTAATATCATTATTTGTGAAGCACTAGATTCGGAAACTTTTTTTTCCACAACAAAATGTGTAAGTCTCTTAGAAAACCAACATCATAATATTCTCAACAGTCATTCTCGTTTATAATTATGTGAAGTCACTTATGTTGCATACAATAATATTTACTGCAGTGTTACTCGATGTTTTCTCTGGTAATACGTGGCCTAGCATGTATTTTAATGCATCAATGCAAAGTTAAACTGTAAAAAATCGCGAACATAAATTTCTTTAAAATACCTGCATGTTTATCTAATTTGCAAGGCGAACTTATCTTGTTAGTTTCCAATTATATTTTGCCTCCTCCCCCCCCACGCCCCCACCCACCCCGATTAATGTGAATAAATGACAGACCTATCATAAATAAGCGCATTTTTGTAGTTAAAAGTAGTAATGAAAAAGCCAGCATCGTAAAAAGAATTTTTTTTTAAATTGTATTACCCGCGAAATATTTCACACCTTTTCCTAAATGTAACCAGTCTTAAATTATTTCCATTATAGATTAAACTGTAGGTATACAAAAAGATAACAAGTTGTTACTTTCACGTTAAGCCATGTAAAGGCACTGGCCTCCAGATTATTGCTTGAAGTTTGATCATGTTTTGAACATAAAATCACGATTTTTTTGTTTCTAATCTGTCTTAAAATAACATATCAAGAGAGTAGTTTAAAAACCTTAAGAAATATTGCAATTATTTTTGTTATCTATTTTCTTTCTTTTCTTGCTTTCATACGATCTGGAGGTCAATGCGTTTAAAACAATTTTACTAAAACATGTACTGCGTGAAATCATTATTCTAAAAACGGATGACTTAATTTCCATAAATCATGTCCAAATAAATCACAAGTCTTGTCGACGTCAGGGCATGAAGGCATGATACATGTATATTTTAGTGACTCAACACGATTCTTCCGATACCATATTTCAGCAGAAACTGTATTAGATCAGTATATACATTTGAAATCATACACTGTTAGGAAGATTTTCCTAATGTTTGGTTGAACCCACCTACAGATGTTAACGTCAAAATGGAAACGTAATGAAAATCCGGCTTGAATATGCGTAAACATCGAGTCTTCTTGATAGATACGGAAGCAGACGTTTTTTCTTTGTATTTTGCTGGGAAAACAGCACGTGATGTTCCTTCGGTAATGACCGAATGCTTATGCAAAAAGAAAATTACGTATTAACGTTATATTTTCGCGTCGGAGTAAAATAAAAAAATATGGGTGGCGTTTTTTTTTTTTTTTTTTTTTTTTTTTTTTTTTTTTTTTTTTTCAAAAAGTGCCTTCCGACCCTCCCATACAATTACTGAATTCTGTCCATTCACTTACTTTTATCAACTACATGTACGTATGCGCACGATTCGGTATCAAAGTTTACAATTAATTTACGCTTAGTTATACTTGCTTATTATATGTTTTTCTCGTAGAACGAAGAACAAACACATGTACAAATATCTAATTGCATGTGACGCTTTACGTACATGGCATCTAACGTCAAAACGTTGAGTCATAGTCCAAAAATCGGAAGGACAGTTTGTCTTCAACACAATTTTGTGAAAAAACTGAAAACATAAAGTTCCCTTTTCTATTTGACATTTCATTTGCAAATTGATCAATTGTACTAAAAATCTGACTTTAAATGGGCCTGTAGTTTTTTAAAGATGTCATTTCTGCGTATATTTGCCTATTTTTTGTCAAAATTTTACATCCAAAGGAGCATGAGTTGCTCTATCAAATTATAAATGTCCGTTGTAATATGGTGCAATAACACTTATAAACACGCTTGTTCTTTTATGAATTAGATAAAGATCATATTGTGAAGTTTTGCTTACTTAAAATAATAATTAGATATTTTAGAAGGCATATAAAGGCGGATTTTGGGCATTTTGGCGCCCTAAGATGCGACGTTTGTGATGTAATCACTGATAACATACTGTTGCCAAGACGACGGAGAAGTAAAAAGGAACCATAGCGCTATAGTTGGACCAAGTTTTATCAAAATCGGAAGGAATGTCATATTTGACAAATAAGGTATCGACCCTCCTTAAGTACACAACCCCTACTGAATTTGGGATCACCAGGTCAAAGGTCAAGGTCACAGGGGCCAACGTTAACTTTTTGCATGAAGGCACTTTACTCGCAAACCACTGCATCCAGAACCTTCAAACTTCACATGCTGATAGTATTTATTTGCATGAATGCACTTTACTCGCGAACCACTGCATCCAGGACCTTCAAACTTCACATACTTCACATGCTGATAGTATTTATTTGCATGAAGGCACTTTACTCGCGAACCACTACATCCAGGACCTTCAAACTTCTTATGCTGATAGTATTTATTAAGTACACCATCCCTACTGACTTTGGGGTCACCAGGTCAAAAGTCAAGGTCACAGGGGCCAACGTTAACTTTTTGCATGAAGGCACTTTACTCGCAATCCACTGCACCCAGAACCTTCAAACTTCACGTGCTGATAAGACTTATTGAGTACACCACCCCTACTGCTTTTGGGTCACCAGATCAAAGGTCAAGGTCACTGGTGCCAATGTTAACTTTTTGCATGAAGGCACTTTACTCGCGAACCACTGCACCCAGGACCTTCAAACTTCACATGCTGATAGTACTTATTGAATACACCATTCCTACTGACTTTGGGGTCACCAGGTCAAAGGTCAAGGTCACAGGGGCCAACGTTAACTTTTTGCATGAAGGCACTTTACATGCGAACCACTGCACCCAGGACCGTCAAATTCACATGCTGATAGTACTTTGAGTACACCACCCCTACTGACTTTGGGGTCACCAGATCAAAGGTCAAGGTGCTGCGGGGGCATTTGTCACCATTAGTGACAGCTCTGGTTCTACTTAGCAATTTTTGGTTAAGTTTTATATGTAAACCGGTATCTTACTACCCACAAATGGCAATGGATTGAAACTTCAAAAACTTGTTCACTGTGATGATCTGACATGCAGTACACAGGTTCCATAACTCTACTTTGCATTCTTACAAATTATGCCCCTTTCGACAGCTCTTGTGAAATGTAAGATCTCTCTGTGGAAGTAAGTAAGCTGCCTTTTTTGCATGCTTGATTGATAATTAACCAGAGTGGAACTGGACAGAGTAAGAAGACCTTAATTCTTAACATCACTAGATTTGAAATTTTGAAATAAATTGTTTCTCTTCAAAATGGACAGTGCCAAAAATAGCACATTGTTGGCACTTAAAAAACAGCCTTGCCTTTGTAAAAATGTTCTTGATACTGTGAATTGTTCCTGTAAAATTATGAGGGAAATGCAATTTACAATTATGAGCCGAAGTTATTACCGAGGGGAAAATTGAAGGCTGTAAAAAAAGTGTTTAAATGGTATGTATGAATGTGTTATTATTTGAACATTCCTGTAAACGTGGCAGCCTTACAGTTTAGCTTACTTACCTGCATATATATTGAAATATTATGCCATGTTTGTCTTTGTATCAGGTTGGAAACTTGATGGTTATCAGGAAGACCAGAAAACAATATGTTTCCTAGTGATGACTGTTGTCTCCAAGGTCCTGATTACTGTGCCAGTGAAGATGCCAGAGGCACACTCCACCAAACAAGATACCCTTGTCTATCCTCCACCAGCTGAGAAGGTGGCTTTTTCAGATGCCCTTCAATCACCCTTGAAGAAGAAAGTTAGCATTGAACGTATCCAAGATCATCTCAGTAAACATAATTTTCTTTTAGTGTTCTGTTAAAGCACCTCAATAGATAAGATGCATATTCAGGTAAATCTGCATTCAAAGTTGAGTAATGTTTGATTTTTCAGCCCTGCGGGGCAAAATATATTTAGGCAAAGGCAAATCAACAAGTAAATGCAAGAATTCTTTTTTTGTGTGTGTCTAGCATTGTAGATAAGGTACATAGCCTTGTAAATATGCACTTAAATTTAAAAACAGACTTTGTGGCCTCAACGCGAAACTAGTCTATGTATATATAGAAATAGAAGCAGATAGACTAGTTTCGCGTTTAGGCCACAAACTGTGCTATTTATTTCAGCACCATGTGCCAACATAAGCTTATGTGGAGGCAAATCTACACATATCAGCAAGAGTTCTTTCTTTGTATGAAGTGCCACAAAACCCCTGTAACTGCTGATAATATTTCTGTTTTTCAGCCCTAACTGGCATCTTCCAGGCAGAAAGATAGGGCGAAAATATGGTTTCTGTAGCAATAAAAAATACGATGTACCATTTTTTGGGATCTAAAGTTTCAGATGTATAGAAAGAGCTTGTCGCTTCTTTAAATTTGTGAATACTTTCTCATTACAGAGGGATGTGACAATATATAATAAGCAAAACCCATCATATTGTTGTACTATTTTCCAATAATTTGGAGTATTTCGGTGTGTCCTTTGATAATGTTCAGTAGTTAAAATCATAATTATGCTTCTGAAGTAGTTTTCAAAAAGTTGCTGGCCATTCACTCTTCTTATTTTATTAGGAAAAATGTAACTGTTAAATTGCATAAAAATGAATGGTCCACTCTAAACTTTACACATAATACATTCTTTTTGTCCCAGTGACAGCTCTAAAATATTTACTGCACTGCTTGTATCAACTTTTACAAAATAAATTTAAGGAGGAGGAACCCAAGAATGTTAGTTGTCTGGGTGAAGCCATGTCAGCCAAAGTGGTCACAGTGGAAGATACTTGAGGAAAATGGAGAGTTACCAGTGACTCAAAGTGACGTTAGAGCTGGGGATCATGTGGAAATCACAGTAAACTGATACAACATTATCATGTGACATTTCTGTGGCAATCTACTTTATGGTATTTGTGGCTCTGCCAGTTACTGGTAACAGGATTCTGGCCTATGCAATTTTGTTACAATTTACTGTATAATAAATTGCAGAAGAAAGCAAATTTATAACTGAATTTGTTATTATACAGTGTTGAAGAAGGGTTCACAATCATTTCAACTTACATGGCAAATATAAAATGTTTCTTGAAATTAATTGGCAACATATCTTGACTCAATTTAGATAAATGTCCTTGAAAAAAATCTCACTGAAGTGGATAAAAGGAATCTGTAACTCTATGCCCTTGACTTGATGGAGGTTTGTAGTATAATTACAGTTATATATTTACAGCCATGTGAAGCCCCTATTGAACTGAAGGATACAAGTAGAGGATGTGAGTTGTGAGAATGGGGAGGCCTGGTAGACGGGAACCCATACCACATACCAGTAGAGGTGTTACAGTAAAGGAGAGCCAGTTGACGTAGAGATGGCCACTGCCAATGTGTCAATAACCTTGGTTAGGGCAGACAGATCACATCTGTTTATAAGGAATAAGATTATGACAGTGAAGCTTGTATATCTGCATCCTATGCTGCATGTTTGTGACAATTTCTACCTTTTTAGCTCACCTGTCACAAAGTGACAAGGTGAGCTTTTGTGATCGTGCGGTGTCCGTCGTCCGTCGTCCGTCCTTGCGTCCCTGCGTGCTTGCTTGTGACCACTCTAGAGGTCACATTTTTCATGGGATCTTTATGAAAGTTGGTCAGAATGTTCATCTTGATGGTATCTAGGTCAAGTTCGAAACTGGGTAACGTGCCATCAAAAACTAGGTCAGTAGGTCTAAAAATAGAAAAACCTTGTGACCTCTCTAGAGGCCATATATTTCACAAGATCTTCATGAAAATTGGTCAGAATGTTCACCTTGCTGATATCTAGGTCAAGTTCGAAATTGGGTCACGTGCCATCAAAAACTAGGTCAGTAGGTCTAAAAATAAAAAAACCTTGTGACCTCTCTAGAGGCCATATATTTCACAAGATCTTCATGGAAATTCATCAGAATGTTCACCTTGATGATATCTAGGTCAAGTTTGAAACTGGGTCACATGCCTTCAAAAACTAGGTCAGTAGGTCTAAAAATAGAAAAACCTTGTGACCTCTCTAGAGGCCATATATTTCACAAGATCTTCATGAAAATTGGTCAGAACTTTCACCTTGATGATATCTAGGTCAAGTTTGAAACTGGGTCACGTGCCATCAAAAACTAGGTCAGTAGGTCAAATAATAGAAAAACCTTGTGACCTCTCTTAAGGCCATATTTTTCTTGGGATCTGTATGAAAGTTGGTCTGAATGTTCATCTTGATGATATCTAGGTTAGGTTCGAAACTGGGTCACGTGCAGTCAAAAACTAGGTCAGTAGGTCTAAAAATAGAAAAAAATTGTGACCTCTCTAGAGGCCATATATTTCATGAGATCTTCATGAAAATTGGTCAGAATGTTCACCTTGATGATATCTAGGTCAAGTTTGAAACTGGGTCACGTGCCTTCAAAAACTAGGTCAGTAGGTCAAATAATAGAAAAACCTTGTGACCTCTCTAGAGGCCATATTTTTCATGGGATCTGTATGAAAGTTGGTCTGAATGTTCATCTTGATGATATCTAGGTCAAGTTCAAAACTGGGTCACGTGCCATCAAAAACTAGGTCAGTAGGTCAAATAATAGAAAAACCTTGTGACCTCTCTAAAGGCCATATTTTTCATGGGATCTGTATGAAAATTGGTCTGAATGTTCATCTTGATGATATCTAGGTCAAGTTTGAAACAGGGTCATGTGCAGTCAAAAACTAGGTCAGATGGTCTAAAAATAGAAAAACCTTGTGACCTCTCTAGAGGCCATACTTATGAATGGATCTCCATAAAAATTAGTTAGAATGTTCACCTTGATGATATCTAGGTCAAGTTCAAAACTGGGTCACGTGCCTTAAAAAACTAGGTCACAGAGCTCCAGATAAGCTGCGTATTTGCGTATTTACGCAATTAAAATTGCAGAAAACCCAATTAAATTGATACAGTGTGCGTACTGAAACGCAATTAAAATTCCTAATACCCAATTCGTAAAAAATAGCTTGCGTATCACATTTTCCTTATAACTAGAACAGGTACGAGACTTTAACGCTAGATTTGACTGACTGGTTATACGTTACTGCAGAACAGGTTGCAATTTATCGGAAAAATAACAGGACCATTCAGTTGGCTGATCGGTGTTATTTGGACGCTTTGTAAACAATTTTACGCCGATAAAATGTAAAGAGGTTGCAGGAAAAAACATTGTTGCAGCACAAACAAACAAATAAGTGGGATAATTTGCTGTTCAAAAATGACAGTTATCTGTTTGTGACGATGTAGTGTCACCAATACTGGATGACATCTTTTGGGAGAATGCATATTGCGGTGACCACATCGTTCGGGATATTGTGGATGAACTGATCTCAGACTGCATTAAAAGTGAAAAAGAAAACAACAGTATGAAACATTCATTACAATTTTAAATACATTTTTGTATTAAACATTGAAGGACGCCATTAAAATACTTAGTCAGTCCTGTTTAATGATATACCATGTATACTGTAAGCAAAAAAATACTCAATTGATAGTGCGAGATTGGTAAAATACCCAATTGGTTTTAGCAAATACCCAATTACTTCTGAAAAGGCTGGGTAATGATATTATTTTTACCCAATTCAAATTTCCAATACCCAATTCAGACAAAAAGTGATGGGTAAATACCCTATTGCACCAAAAGCTTATCTGGAGCTCTGGGTCAGTAGGTCAAATAATAAAAAAAACCTTGTGACCTCTCTAGAGGCCATACTTTTCATGGGATCTGTATGAAAGTTGGTCTGAATGTTCATCATGATGATATCTAGGTCAAGTTTGAAACTGGGTCAACTGCAGTCAAAAACTAGGTCAGTAGGTCTAAAATTATTAAAATCTTTTGACCTCTCTAGAGGCCATGTTTTTCAATGGATCTTCATGAAAATTAATCTGAATGTTCACCTGGATGATATCTAGGTCAGTTTCGAAACTGGGTCACGTGCAATCAAAAACTAGGCCAGTAGGTATAAAAATAGAAAAACCTTGTGACCTCTGTAGAGGCAATATTTTTCATGAGATCTTCATGAAAATTAGTGAGAATGTTCACCTTGATGATATCTAGGTAAAGTTCAAAACAGGGTCACGTACCTTCTAAAACTAGGTCAATAGGTCAAATAATAGAAAAACCTTGTGACCTCTCTAGAGACCATATTTTTCAATGGATCTTCATGAAAATTGGTCAGAATTTTTATCTTGATAATATCTAGGTCAAGTTCAAAACTGGGTCACATGAGCTCAAAAACTAGGTCACTATGTCAAACAATAGAAAAAACGACGTCATACTCAAAACTGGGTCATGTGGGAAGAGGTGAGCGATTCAGGACCATCATGGTCCTCTTGTTTATGAATTTTTTTAGCTCACCTGTCACAGTGACAAGGTGAGCTTTTGTGACCGAGCGGCCTCCGTCGTCCGTCTGTCCGTAAACTTTTGCTTGTGACCACTCTAGAGGTCACATTTTTCATGGGATCTTTATGAAAGTTGGTCAGAATGTTCATCTTCATGATATCTTGGTCAGGTTTGAAACTGGGTCACGTGCCTTCAAAAACTAGGTCAGTAGATCAAATTGTAAAAAAACCTTGTGACCTCTCTAGAGGCCATATTTTTTATGGGATCTGTATGAAAGTTGGTCTGAATGTTTACCTTGATGATATCTAGGTCAAGTTTGAAACTGGGTTACATGCTTTCCAAAACTAGGTCAGAAGGTCTAAAAATAGAAAAACCTTGTGACCTCTCTAGAGGCCGCACTTTTGAATGGATCTTCATGAAAGTTCATCAGAATGTTTACCTTGATGATATCTAGGTCAGATTTGAAACTGGGTCACATGCCTTCAAAAACTAGGTCAGTAGGTCAAATAATGAAGAAACCTTGTGACCTCTCTAGAGGCCATATTTTTCATGGGATCTCTATGAAGGTTGGTCTGAATGTCCATCTTGATAATATCTAGGTCAGATTTGAAACTGGGTCATGTGCGGTCTAAAACTAGGTCAGTAGGTCTAAAAATAGAAAAACCTTGTGACCTCTCTAGAGGCCATACTTTTGAATGGATCTTCATGAAAATTAGAATTTTCAACTTGATGATATCTAGGTCAAGTTCAAAACTAGGTCACATGCCTTCAAAAACTAGGTCAGTAGGTAACATAATAAAAAAAAACTTTTGACCTCTCTAGAGGCCAAATTTATCATGGGATCTGTATGAAAGTTGGTCTGAATGTTCATCTTGATGATATCTAGGTCAAGTTTGAAACTGGGTCAACTGTGGTCAAAAACTAGGTCATTAGATCTAAAAATAGAAAAACCTTTTGACCTCTTTAGAGGCCATATTTTTCAATGGATCTTCATGAAAATTCGTCTGAATGTTCACCTTGATGACACCTAGGTAAAATTCGAAACTGGGTCACGTGCTTTCAAAAACTAGGTCATTAGGTCAAATAATAGAAAAACCTTGTGACCTCTCTAGAGGCCATATTTTTCAATGGATCTTCATGAAAATTGGTCAGAATCTTTATCTTGATGATATCTAGGTCAGGTTCAAAACTGGGTCACATGAGCTCAAAAACTATGTCACTATGTCAAATAATAGAAAGAACGACATCATACTCAGTTCAAAACTGGGTCACGTGGGGACAGGTGAACGATTCAGGACCATCTTGGTCCTCTTGTTTTACTGAAAATGTCATTCTGATTTTATAAAGAATGCTTTAGACTCAATCAGAACCAGAGTTCCAGATAAGATTTTAAGTAAAGGGGATTTCATTCCCTACTTTTTTTACAAAGGTATTTTACCCCCTAGTTCTTTCCCCTTTCAAATTTAGTTCTGAAATTCTAAGGGGTATTCACAGATATCTCATTAATTTTAAGGGTAATCGCTTGTTTATATTGTAACTAAAACATTCAATCACAGTAATGAGATTTACCTGAAGATTCAGGAAATATGCACAAGTTCTTAAGCGTGCACAAGTTCTTAAGAAGAATCTTAATTCCGCAGAAGAACGAGTGCATATTTCCCGATGCAAAGATAATAACCTTTATATTACATACGCATCTACACATATAGATATTATATAAATGTCATAAATATGTTCAATAGCCTGGATAGGATTGACAATACTGAACTAAACAGAAAAAAAATAGTGCAACAACACACACTGATTATGTCACGCACTTGATATGAAATTCAGGCGTCAGTGTATGGAAAAATATTGATGTTTCCGGTACCAGTGTAACTAAACGGGGAATAGAAACGAGTATGTAATAACTCTTTAAATTTGGTTTGCATACTATAACTGCATAGTTCTTGGAAATTAAATTGTTCATGGTTAAAACCAAAAAGAATGGGTGTGGAAATGTGAAAGACACTGTTCATACCCTCATTTCATTCATATTTGATGCAAAAGTTACAAAAGAATTTGTGTTAGTTGCTTTAGAAATCATCATTTTTGAACAGTTTCTGGATGATAACTTGAGAACGCTTGGGCCTAGGATCATAAATTTTGGTACACAAGTGTAACATTGTAAAATACAGGTCAAGTTTGACCTACAGATCAGTAGGTCAAAGTCAAGGTCTCAAGGACCCGGAACAGTTGAACTGTTTCAGGATGATAACTTTAGAATGCTTGGGCCTAGGATCATGAAAGTTCATAGGAAGGTTGGTCATGACCAGCAGATGACCCCTATTCATTTTAAGGTCAAAGGTCAAGACCACAGTGACCTGGAACAGTTAAACGGTTTCTGGAGAATAACTTGAGAACGATTGGGTCTAAAATCATAAAAATTGATAGGAAGGTTGGTCTTGACCAGCAGATGACCTCTATTGATTTTGAGGTCAAAGGTCTAGGTCAGAGTAACCCGGAACAGTTAAACTGTTTCCGGATGACACATTTGGGTCTAGGATCACGAAACTTAATTGGGAGGTTGATCATGACCACAGATGACCCCTATTGATTTTGAGAGCTCCAGATAAGCTTTTGGTGCAATTGGGTATTTACTCATCACTTTTTATCTGAATTGGGTATTGGAAATCTGAATTGGGTAAAAATAATATCATTACCCAGCCTTTACAGAAGTAATTGGGTATTTGCTAAAATCAGTTGGGTATTTCACCAATCTCGCACAAATAATTGAGTATCTTTTGCTTACAGTATACATGGTATATCATTAACCAGGATTGACTAACTACATAATAGTACTTTAATGGCACCCTTCAATGTTTAATACAAAAACGTATTTTAAATTGTAATGAAATGCGATTAATTAAAACAGTACTGTCTAAATGCAGTCGGAGGTCAATTCATCCACAATACTGAATGATGTGTTCACCGCAATTGAATATGAGTTCTCCCATAAGATGTCATCCAGTATCAGTGACAATACATCGTCACAAACAGATAACTATCATTATTTAACAGCAAAATATCCAACTTATTTGTTTGTTAGTGCTGCAACAATGTTATTCTGCGACCTCTTTACATTTTATCAGCGTAGAATTGTTTACAAAGCGTCCAGAAAACACCGATCAGCCAATTGAATGGTCCTGTGATTTTTCCGATAAATTGCAACCTGTTCTGCAGTAATGTATAACCAGGCAGTTGTCTAGCAGTTAAAGTCGCGTACCAGTTCTAGTAATAAGGAAAATGCGATATGCAAGCGACTTTTTATCAATTGGGTATTAGGAATTTTAATTGCGTTTCAGTACGCACGCTGTATGAATTCAATTGGATTTTCTGCAATCTTAATTGCGGAAATACGCAAATATGCAGCTTAGCTGGAGCTCTGACATTGACCCAGAACAGTAGATTTTTTTTGCAGGGTTGACAGATTTATATCATTTTTGATACACGGGTGTAACATCATCAAATATAGGACAAGTTCGACTTTGACATTGGCTTACTTCTGTGACAAAGCTGTATTGAGGTGGTATAATTCGTCACTCCTGTGACATTTCTAGTTTTGAATAATTTGGGAGGTCTATGAAAGAGCAAACTTTCATAAAAAAATTTCAGTGATAGGAAACCTGTAGAAATTCTCTTTAATTCATTTGATGTTTTTAATATATATTTTGTTTGTGCTATAAATGTTTAAAAAAAATATGACTTAAAAAATTATGGTATATTGAAAATATGCATTGTTTAAAGCTTAATTTTGTGTCAGCCAGAGAGTTAATCCATGTAGCAAAATTATTTTTACCTAGTTTTACATTTTGCATAGCCTTATTTAGATAAATGTCAAAAATGGATATGTAAATTTCAAATACTTTTAAAGATATGGTATCTGAATACATGTATGTAATGGTCACCATTTTCATGTATATATTTTCTGTCTTTGTTGTTTCATATTGTTGGAAAAGTAGATAATACTTACTAGTACATGTATATTGTTAAACTTGTTGAAATTATGTCTTGCAGGTAAATAGTAATAGACATGTCGTGCTTAATGCCATCTGAATAAATAGTTCTGACCATTTTCAAGCAAGCTATATAACTTGTATATGTTTCTTTACATGCCTCCTAAAGTCACCAGCTGATAGTTTTGATGACAGCACGTCTACAGTTCAATACTAAATTTTGCAGGACTTAAGTCAAAAATTGAGAAAAAACAATTTTGAAGTACATTCTTGTTGTCATGTAATAAAGCACTTATTGAATGACCTGAAGGTCAATAGCCAAAAGTATTAGCCTCCGGACCTCTGGCAATAGTTTTGACTGTTGACTGGCAAGCCATTTGTTAAGTGTAACTTGCATGGCCTTCGAAATAGATTTGTTCTCTCACATTTCAATTTAAGCTTGAATAACTTTTCTGATATATAACTCCATTTTTAGCTCACCTGTCACAAAGTGACAAGGTGAGCTTTTGTGATCGCCCGGTGTCCGTCGTCCGTCCGTGCGTCAGTGCGTGCATCCGTAAACTTTTGCTTGTGACCACTCTAGAGGTCACAAGTTCATGGGATCTTTATGAAAGTTGGTCAGAATGTTTATCTTGATAATATCTAGGTCAAGTTTGAAACTGGGTCACGTGCCATCAAAAACTAGGTCAGTAGGTCTAAAAATAGAAAAACCTTGTGACCTCTCTAGAGGCCATATATTTCACAAGATCTTCATGAAAATTGGTCAGAATGTTTATCTTGATAATATCTAGGTCAAGTTTGAAACTGGGTCACGTGCCGTCAAAAACTAGGTCAGTAGGTCTAAAAATAGAAAAACCTTGTGACCTCCCTAGAGGCCATATATTTCACAAGATCTTCATAAAAATTGGTCAGAATGTTCACCTTGATGATATCTAGGTCAAGTTCGAAACTGGGTCATGTGCTGTCAAAATCTAGGTCAGTAGGTCTAAAAATAGAAAAACCTTGTGACCTCTCTAGAGGCCATATATTTCACAAGATCTTCATGAAATTGGTCAGAATGCGTCTTGATGATATCTAGGTCAGGTTCAAAACTAGGTCACGTGCCGTCAAAAACTAGGTCAGTAGGTCTAAAAATAGAAAAACCTTGTGACCTCTCTAAAGGCCATATTTTTCATGGGATCTGTATGAAAATTGGTCTGAATGTTCATCTTGATGATATCTAGGTCAAGTTCGAAACAGGGTCATGTGCGGTCAAAAACTAGGTCAGTAGGTCTAAAAATAGAAAAACCTTGTGACCTCTCTAGAGGCCATACTTGTGAATGGATCTCCATAAAAATTGGTCAGAATGTTTACCTTGATGATATCTAGGCCAGATTTGAAACTGGGTCACGTGCCTTCAAAAACTAGGTCAGTAGGTCAAATAATAAAAAAACCTTTGACCTCTCTAGAGGCCATACTTTTCATGGGATCTGTATGAAAGTTGGTCTGACTGTTCATCTTGATGATATCTAGATCAAGTTTGAAACTGGGTCAACTGCGTTCAAAAACTAGGTCAGTAGGTCTAAAATTATTAAAATCTTTTGACCTCTCTAGAGGCCATATTTTCCAATGAATCTTCATGAAAATTAATCTGAATGTTCACCTTGATGATATCTAGGTCAGGTTCGAAACTGGGTCACGTGCGGTCAAAAACTAGGCCAGTAGGTATAAAAATGAAAAACCTTGTGACCTCTCTAAAGGCCATATTTTTCATGAGATCTTCATGAAAATTAGTGAGAATGTTCACCTTGATGATATCTAGATAAAGTTCAAAACAGGGTCACGTACCTTCGAAAACTAGGTCAATAGGTCAAATAATAGAAAAACCTTATGACCTCTCTAGAGACCATATTTTTCAATGGATCTTCATGAAAATTGGTCAGAATTTTTATCTTGTTTATCTAAATGAATACACCTTAGCAGCTTCTAATGAGATTGGTTTGAACAATCGTATCATTTGGTACTCAGGTGAGCGACACAGGGCCATGATGGCCCTCTTGTTTAAAGCTTACCAGTTAGTCTATCATTGCATGTTCTCTCAAAGTGTTGTATATACATTGTTTATGTCACATAACACTAGTCGCTGCATAATATTGTTAAGTACTGTACATTTAAGGACATTTCATAGAATATTTTTCTACAGACGGATTTTTAAAAAAATTACACTTGACTACTTTGACATTTACTCTTGTCAGTTTCAACAATCATTAGGTTATGTCACTATGCTTGTTAGCTCACCTGTCATGTAGTGACAGGGTGAGCTTTTGTTATCGCCCTTCGTCTGTCGTCCATCCGTCCGTCCACAATTTTTTGTGAACAGGATAGAGACCACATTTTGCAAGCAATTTTGATCAAACTTGTACAAAACTTGTATTGGCATGATATCTCGGTTCCTTTCAAAAATTGGCCAGATCCCATCATGGGTTCTAGAGTTATTGCCCCTTAAAGGGCCAGCAATTGCTATGGTTTCATTTATGATTTTATTTTAACCAAACTTGTACACAACTTGTATCACCATAAGATCTTGGTTCCTTTCTTGAACTGGCCAGATCCCATTATGGGTTCCAGAGTTATGGCTCCTGAAAGGGTCAAAATTAACTATTTTGACATTGTCAGCTTTATTTATTTGATTTTTACCAAATTTGCACACAACTTGTATCACCATAAGATCTTGGTTCCTTTCATGATCTGGCCAGATTCCGTTATGGGTTCCAGAGTTATGGCCCCTGAAAGGGCCAGAATTAGCTATTTTGACCTTGTCTGCACAATAGCAGCTTCATTTATGATTTGAATTTAATCAAACTTGCACAAAACTTGTGTCACCATAAGATCTGGTTTCCTTTTTTGAACTGGCCAGATCCCATTATGGGTTCTAGAGTTATGACCCCTGTAAAGGCCAAAATTAGCTATTTTGACCTTGTCTTCACAATAGCAGCTTTATTTATGATTTGACTTTAACCAAACTTGCACACAACTTGTATCGCCAGAAGGTCTTGGTTCCTTTCTTGAACTGGCCAGATTCCTTTATGGGTTCCAGAGTTATGGCCCCTGATAGGGCCAGAATTAGCTATTTTGACCTTGTCTGCACAAGAGCAGCTTCATTATTGATTTGAATTTAATCAGACTTGCACAAAACTTGTGTCACCATACGATCTTGGTCCTTTCTTGAACCAGCCAGATCCCATAATTGGTTCCAGAGTTATGGCCCCTGAAAGGGCCAAAATTAGCTATTTTGACATCTGCACAATAGCTGCTTTATTTATAATTTGATTTTAACCAAACTTGCACACCACTTGTATCACCGTAAGATCTCGATTCCTTTTTATACGCCCAAAGGGCTGTATTATGTTATTGCCTCAGTGTCTGTCCGCCTGTCTTTCTGTTGGTTAGCAATTTCCCTTCCGCTCTGTAACTCTTGAACCCCTTGAAGGATTTCAAAGAAACCCAACACAAATGTTCACCTTATCGAAACGACATGCAAAGCGCATGTTTCGGATGGCTCACTTCAAGGTCAAGGTCACACTTAGGGGTCAAAGGTCATGTGACTTTGTTTTGTTTGTATATTGCTCTGCATTTGCATTGCATTGCAGTGCTCTTGTTTTTATTTGGCAGATCTTTCTTTTGTTTACTTACAATATTTTTTAAGCCCCCAGCATCTACTGATGCGGGAGGCATATAGTGATCATCCTGTCCGTCTGTTTGTTCGTTCGTCCATCCGTACGAGGTTAACCAAATTGGACCGTTTCATCTAGCATCAATACCCCTTACTAGAATGACTTGATACTAATGCAGATGTAACCTGTGACCATTCCTTATCTTCAGACATCACCTGACCTCAGTTTGACCTTGACCTTGACCTCATTTTGTACTTAGGTTGCTTTATATGGGCCATCTCTTGGTTAACCAAATGGGACCGTTTCGTCTAGCATCAATAACGCTTACAAGAATGAATGATACTAATACAGATGTAACCTGTGACCATTCCTCATCTTCAAACATCACCTGACCTCAGTTTGACCTTGACCTCATTTTGGACTTGGGTTGCTTTATATGGGCCATCTCTTGGTTAACCAAATGGGACCATTCCGTCTAGCATTAATACCGCTTTAATACCACTTACAAGAATGAAATGATACTAATACAGATGTAACCTGTGACCATTCCTCATCTTCAAACATCACCAGGCCTCAGTTTAACCTTGACCTCGTTTTGGACTTTTGTTGCTTTGTATCGACAAGGATGCCACCAGGGACTTCAAGCGTTTATTGAACGCAGCTCCTTGTTTTTTTAATTACTTCCCTTTTATCTTACTATAAATGCTTATTTAGTAACTTTTTTATTATTGGCTGTAGGGAAAAACTGAGAGCACTTTTCGGTGGTACAACATGGATTGTACTTCCAATTTTTAGGTGTATTTTGACATATCTGTACCTTGTAAGAATTTTTTTTTCTTCATGGTTAAATTTCTTCCCTTTGTTGTTCCTGTCCTTTGGACTTAGATATTTTTTCTGAGGACTTAGATTTATTTTAATTTCTTCCCTTTGTTATTCCTGTCCTTTGGGCTTCATCAGTCAAAATTTTGCACCTATCCTTGTCTGATGTGATCCTCCAAGCATGAAACTACTGGCCTAATTTGAAAATAATTTTATTTGAAGTAACTTTAAGTAAATTTCAACTGTATTTTCTCATAATTCTTTTGATAGATCTTGATTATGATTTTTGACCTTCTTGTCCTTAAGTGCAATGATAACAGGTGAGCGATATAGGGCCATTATGGCCCTATTGTTTTTAAGGTATAGACAGCATAAATGAACAACCAGTTAGAAATAGAAATTGATATTCAATATAATAGGCAAAATATGGATTTAAATTAATGGCTAAAATGCTTAAAATTTTTAAATTTACTGACAGTTTTTTAACTTATTTTTGTACTAAAAATGTAAGAAAACTTGCTCATTCTTTATCACAACTTTTTTTCCAACAGATAACTTTTTTACTATATAAGTAGCTTACATTATTATACAAAACAGAACAAAAACATAAAAATCATGGGTATTCGTGCTTTTTTCTGAGTAAATATTTGGATAAAAAACTCAGATATAGTAATATTTCAACAAATATTTTTCTTTTGCTTATTTCTGATAGACTATATTGTTAAAATTTAATATAATTGTCAATACATATATTTAATATAGATACATTCATAAAGTTTAACTATAGCATGCATTTATCTTGCAAAAATAATAAACAGTATTTTCATTTAAATACAGACACCTTTGTTTTTCATTGCATTTGCCTTACATAGAAAGAGGCTTTTTAGCTCACCTGAGCAATGCTCAGGTGAGTTTTTCTGATCGCTCGATGTCCGACGTCTGTCTGTCTGTCGTCTGTCACCTTAAGCTTGTGTATGCGATAAATGCTGTATTTTTCAACTGATCTTCATGAAATTTGGTCAGAATGATAACATTGATGAAATCTAGGCCGAGTTCGAAAATGGATCATCTGGGGTCAAAAACTAGGTCACTAGGTCAAATCAAAGAAAAACCTTGCGTATGTGATAAAGGCTGTATTTTTCAATTAATCTTCATGAATTTTGGTCAGAATGATTATCTTGATGAATTCTAGGCCGAGTTCGAAAAGGGGTCATCTGGGTCAAAAACTAGGTCTCTAGGTCAAATCAAGGAAAAACGTTATGTATGCGATAGAGGCTGTATTTTTCAATTGAGGTTCATGAATTTTGGTCAGAATGATTACCTTGATGAAATCTAGGTCAGGTTCGAATATGGGTAATCTGGGTTCAAAAAATAGGTCACTAGGTCAAATCAAAGGAAAAGGTTGTATATGCTATAGAGGCTGTATTTTTCAATTGATCTTCCTGAAATTAAGTCAAAATGATAAACTTTATGAAATCTAGGCAGAGTTTGAAAATGGGTCATCTTGGGTCAAAAAGTAGGTCACTAGGTCAAATCAAAGAAAAACCTGTATGCAATAGAGGCTGTATTTTTCAATTGATCTTCATGAAATTTGGTCAGAATGATTGCATTGATGAAATCTAGGTCAGGTTTGAATATGGATCATTTGGGGTTAAAAATTAGGTCACTAGGTCAAATCAAAGAAAAACCTTGTGTTTGCGATAGAGGCTAATTGTTTTCAACTGATCTTCATGAAATTTTGTCAGAATAATAGCCTTGATGAAGTCAAGGTCAAGTCCGAATATGGGGTATGCTAGAATTCCTGTATTGAGATGGGTGAATTTTTTCCCAGTGATAGAATTTCTTCAAACTTTGGATATTGAAGGACAGTCATCTAAGAAACAAAAATATGCAATAAAAGTCATGTCACCAGTATTTAAAAAGAGTTATCTGCCCTTGAAAATGGCAGTTTTAAACAACACACATGCCTAAGAATCTAAGATGTGGTTAAATTTGCAAATTGGATATTTTAACCATCCTGCATGACTATGCTTTATTTGATATAGAAATTTATGCCCGCCAGTATGCAATGGAGATGTAGAAAAGAATATAAAAAAAATATATGTAGTATTTTTGCTGGGATCAATTTCTTGGCAATAAAACTAGCTAACATTAAACCTTCATCAATATATGAGAAGCCGATCAAAAAAATATGTAAGCTTATTAGGCTTGTTTGGATAAAAGTGGAATTCATTAATCCCCTGTCACGAGTGGTGGTAGTACTGGCGCCAGACCAGAAAGAAAATGCCTCTGTACATGTTATACCCTACCCCTAGGTATTCTATAAGAACCATGGTCATGAAGGGGAAAATATACTAACCCGTTTCAATCGCGTATTTCATACCTAAAACACGCAGTTCGGTAAATGTGTACTATGGATATCAAACAAGTGGTAATTTATCTTCCATTGTGTACTGGTCGCATTTCTCCAATACTTCTTATCTTACAAAAACAACGCGTAGTTTATAGTTTTTTCAACGTTGCACAAAAAACTAGCTTGACCTTCCCTGGTAAAGTTCCGTTCTAGATTACAAAACCATTCTGATTGGTTGTTGTGAAAATGTCTGTCAGTCGTCATTTTACTACACGTGTTCGCTAATATGTGAAAATGCAGCATAAATGTGCAAAATGAATAAATAAACAGAACAGATGTAGACCAATGTATGATTTCAAATTAAAAATCATATACAAGATGAATTTCATTCATCATTTCGAGTTTTAGTGTAAAATTGTGATTTTTTTTAAATTCTGTTTTTGTTTGTTTACGTTTCGCCTAACATGTGCACACTGTTGTGACCTCTAGACCGGATGTTCACGCAAGTTTTTTCTGTAACGTTGACGAAAGCATAAAATTTGTTGATAACCTCAGCAATATGGAATATTGCACGTTGGAAGATAAATTATCGCTTGTTCAATGTACTAGGTACCCATTCACCAAACTGCGCGTTTAAGTTGAGAAATGTACGATTGAAACGGGTTAGTATATTTTCCCGTTCATGACCGTGGTTCTTATAGAATACCTAGGGATAGGGTATAACATGTAAGAGGCATTTTCTTTCTGGTCGGCGCCAGTGGGTGGTAGGTTATAGGAATGGTCACCGTCCATCCATCTTTCCGTCTTCTGTCCTTCCGTCTGTCCATAACATTTTGTGTCTGCTCTGTATCTCCTAAACGCCTTGAAGGATTTTCATGAAACTTAGTCAAATGATCACTTCATCAAGATGATGTGCAGAACTCAACCATGTTGGCTCAAGGTCAAAGTTACAATTTAAGGTCAAAGATTAGAGCTCTGTATCTTCAAAACCCCTTGAAGGATTTTCATGAAACTTGGAACAAATGATCACCTCATCAAGACGATGTGCAGCACTCACGAGTCAGCCATGTCGGCTCAAGGTCAAAGTTACAATTTAAGGTTTGAGCTTTGTATCTCCAAAACCGCTTGAAGGATTTTCATTAAATTTACAGACTGTGTGTATGGAAACTGATGAAATTACATTTATTCTCAAAACAGCATCTTGAAATTAATTGGTTTTTTACAATATGCATTAATTAAGGTCAATTGTGAGTTTCAGCCATTTTTCTTGACTTTGATTTTTAAGCATTTTCAGAAAAATCAAAGTCGACAGAAATGACTGAAAGTTACAATAATTATTGACCTTTATTTATGCATACCATAAGTAACTCAACTAATTTCAAGTTGCGATTTTGAATCTAAATACGATTTTAGCAGTTTTTAAACACTTGATCTGTAAATTCATAAGATTGAAAAATCTGTAAATTATAGATAAATTTTACAGATAATCTGTAAATTATAGATTTACAGATAATCTGTAAATTATAAATTTACAGATAATCTGTAAATTATAGATTTACAGATAATCTGTAAATATACCACTTTCCTAGACCTGGTTAAGAGCTTAATTCTTCACATGCCATCTAAGCCAATTTTTAGCTCACCTGTCACAAAGTGACAAGGTGAGCTTTTGTGATCGAGCGGTGTCCACCGTCCAGCCATGCGTCCGTCCATTAACGTTCGCTTTTGACCACTCTAGAGGTCACATTTTTCATGGGATCTTTATGGAAGTTGGTCAGTATGTTCATTTTGATGATATCTAGGTCAGGTTCTAAACTTGGTCACGTGCGGTCAAAAACTAGGTCAGTAGGTCTAAAAATAGAAAAACCTTGTGACCTCTCTAGAGGCCATATTTTTCATGAGATCTTCATGAAAATTGGTGAGAATGTTCACCTTGATGATATCTAGATCAAGTTGGAAACTGGGTCATGTACGGTCAAAAACTAGGTCAGTAGGTCTAAAAATATAAAAACCTTGAGACCTCTCTACAGGCCGTATTTTTCAATCGATCTTCATGAAAATTGGTCAGAATGTTTACCCTAATGCTATCTAGTTTTAAACTGGGTCACATGCTGTCAAAAACTAAGTCAGTAGGTCAAATAATAGAAAAACCTTGTGACCTCTAGAGGCCATATTTTTCAAGTTGGTCTAAATATTCATCTTGATGATATCTAGGTCAAGTTTGAAACTGGGTCATGTTCGGTCCAAAACTAGGTCAGTAGGTCTAAAAATAGAAAAACCTTGTGACTCTCTAGAGGCCATATCTTTCAATGGATCTTCATGAAAATTGGTCAGAATTTTCAACTTGATGATATTTAGGTCAAGTTCAAAACTGGGTCAACTGTGGTCCAAAACTAGATCAGTAGGTCTAAAAATAGAAAAACCTTGTGACCTCTCTAGAGGCCATATCTTTCAATGGATCTTCATGAAAATTGGTCATAATGTTCATCTTGATGATATCTAGGTAAAGTTCGAAACTGAGTCAGGTGCGGTCAAAAACTAGGTCAGTAGGTCTAAAAATGGAAAAACCTTGTGACCTCTCTAGAGGCCATACTTTTCAATGGATCTTCATGAAAATTGGTCAGAATGTTGATTTTCAATGAAACTTAGCCACAATGAACTGGGTTTCGTGTGGACAGGTGAGCGATTCAGGACCAACATGGTCCTCTTGTTCAGATATATTAGCAGACTGAGAGCCAAAATTAGAAAAAAAACCTTTAAATAACTTATAAAAAATCTGTTTCATTTATAATCTGTTTCCTTTATCTTCAGCAAACTTGATCTATATTATCTGTGCATGGACCTCTCTCAACTCTCCAGCTTGACCCCTTTTAGGATCTGCCAGAGCTAAAAACAGAAAATCCTTAAATTGATTACTTGTGAACCATTTTATTCACCAGACCTGGACTGAGGCATCCTTGTACAGACCTCTCAAGTTTGTTAAAAAAGTTTGCCTTGACACCTTTAACAAGCTGCTATGCTGATACTACTCATGCCCCACACATTGGGCCTTCACTAATTCTGGTATACCTATATAGTCATTGAATAGAGTGGCTGTGTTTGGTATACCTATATAGTCATTGAATAGAGTGGCTGTGTTTGGGACATTTTGGTCCTCTAATTTGCCCACGTGCAACATGTCGAGCTGCAGCTGTCAAAAGGACTAGGAGTTGCACATGACACCCTGTCTCATTGAGGCAAACATTTATGCCAAATAAAAAATGATTGCAAAAAGTTACAATATAAGTTATTTATAGTAACAACAAAGGGAAGTAAATCTTTAAAAAAATCTAAGTCCACACAAAAATCCTTACCAGTTAGAGATAGGTCAAAATTGGATGTAACATGCATATTATACTACAGAAAAGTGGTCATTTTTCCCTACGACCAGTATTAAATAAATAAAAAAGTTACGAATATAAGCTATTTATAGTTACAACAAAGGGAAGTAATTCTAGGTTCTTGCACATAACACTCCGTCTCATAATGGTGAACAATTGTGCCAAGTTACATCAAAACCCCTCCATGCATGAAAAAGAAATGCTCCAGACAGTCATTCTTGTATCTGACCTTTAACCTCTAAGTGTGACCTTGACCTTAGACCTATGGTCCTGGTTCTTGCGTACGACAATCTGTCACATGATTGTGAACATTTGTGCCAAGTTAATCAAAATTCCTCCATGCATGAAGAAGAAATGCTCCGGACAGTCATTATTGAATTTAACCTTTGACCTCCAAGTGTGACCTTGACCTTTGAGATAGGAACCTGCGGTTTGCGCATGACACTCCATCTCACTGAGGTTAACATTCATGCCAAATATAAACGAGATTGCTCCATGCATGTCAAAGTTATGGCCTGGACAAACAAATCCAGACGGATGCACATACACCAAACAGTCATTTGGACAACTGTCTTCGCTTTCACAAGCGGGCTTGACAAAAATTAGGGTTGGGACGTCAATAAGTTTTTCCTTTTTTGGATTTTTTTTTATTAAGTGGGACTTTTTCGGAAATTATTTGTGTCAAAAAATGAATACAAATACGGGGGTTATGCCCTTAGAGCACTGTAAGTCTATTTCTAACATCACTGACCATGTTTAAAGCATGTTAAAAAGTTGAAAAAATTCTCCAAGGCCATAAAAACATTAGGGTCGGGCCAAAAATTTAGGGTAGGTTGGCATACCGGAAACAATTTTTTTTTATGCCTAGTGGCTTGATTGATGTTCACCAAACTTGGTCAGAAGCATCGACCTTTCTGAATTTTACATATGAGATCAAAATATCATTCAATCAGCTACATCAGTTTACACTTTTACTTGTGGCAGTACCACTGAAAAACGACTATCTTAGGAAGGGTAAAAAATACTGATGGTTGGGAAATATTGAAAAGGAGATAGTAGGAAAATATTTTCTGACAAGTATTGAAAACAACCAGACAAATATTTTTTTTTTTGTATTTTATTGCATTTCCTTTTTTTTAGTGTACTTTCTTCTATATTTACCAAAGATAGAAATTCACATTGCAGACAAGAAACAATCATTTCACTGTACATTTTTAAAAAACCAGGCAGTCTGAAAGACAGCTAAATCCCCCGCCACTGCTATGGATAGTGAAAGGGTAAAACCTTTGATTTTAGCTGTGACCTTGACCTTGAACTGACATGGCTGACTCATGAATTCTGCACAACGTCTTGATGAGGTGATCATTTGACCAAAGTTTCATGAAAATCCTTCAAGGGGTTTAGGAGATACAGAGCTGAAACCTTTGACCTTCAGTTGTGACCTTGACCTTGAGGTGACATGGCTGACTCATGAGTTCTTGATGAGGTGATCATTTGACCCAAGTTTAATGAAAACCCTTCAAGGGGTTAAGGAGAATCAGAGTGGACACCAAATGGAAGGCTCAAACCTTCGACCCTTAGCTGTGACCTTGACCTTGAGCTGGCATGGCTGACTCATAATTCCTGCACATAGTTCTGATGAGGTAATGAAGTTTTATAAAATTCCTTCAAGAGGTTTAGGAGATATAGAGCGGACACGAAATGGAAGGCTCAAACCTATGACCTTCAGTTGTGACCTTGATCTTGAGCCGACATGGCTGACTCATAAGTTCTGCATATCGCCTTGATGAGGTGATCATTTGACCAAAGTTGATGAAAATCCTTCAAGGGGTTAAGGAGATATAGAGTGGACACAAAATGGAAGGTTCAAACCTTTGACCCTAAGTTGTGACCTTGACCTTGAGCCGGCATGACTGACTCATGGGTTCTGCACATCGTCTTGATGAGGTGATCATTTGACCCAAGTTTTATAAAATTCCTTCAAGGGGTTTAGGAGATATAGAGCGGACACAAAATGGCAGGCTCAAACCTTTGACCTTGAGTTGTGACCTTGACCCGACAAGGCTGACTCATGGGTTCAGCACATCGTCTTGATGAGGTGATCATTTGACCCAAGTTTCATGAAAATCCTTCAAGGGATTTAGGAGATATGGACCGGACACGATTTTGTTACGGACGGAAGAATTGACGGAAGGACAGACGCAGATCATTCCTATAATCCCTCCCCCACGGCGGGGAATTAATAAAATCTAGAGAAACAATGTCTTGACTGGAGAAATATCCAAACTCTGTTTTATCTTCCAGTGAAATTTGACTGTTATAAATACAATGTAGATTTCTATCCCAGCATATAAATCTATCTCAGATTTTATCATTATAATATATTCATAAAAATGTACAAAACAATAAACAAAAACAATGTAAATGGCATTAAAATAAATAAGAACATCCTTTTTAGTAGCAAAATTTTCAGGTAAATCTATTCTGGCTTCATATAGATATTTATATCTTAAAATTCTGTGATTATTTGGTATAATATCTAAATGAATAAATGTTTTGCTTTTTTCAATTCTTCAAACCATTGTAGGCAAACAGTTTTCAATAAATTTACATATTATCTGACCAGATGTGGTGAAAAACAATTGATTTATAGATTAACTATAGTAACAGGACAATAATGACCATACTCGGCAAAACCGAAACTGTCGTTCAACATCATGTGTAGATTACTTCATAACAGAATGAAAGAACACTTGAGATTTTGCTATGGAAGAATACATGTGTCACTCTATAAGGTTGTTCCGCATGTTTGGATCAAATCTGTTTCTACAATGTAAAATTTGTTTATTCCTTACTTTTTTAAAAAAACTCAGAATATAGTACCAGATTTCAACAAATTAAAACTTATATTTAATGAAAACTGCATATATCATGAAGAATTTAAAACTTTATTTTGAATTTCGTGGTGGTCAAGATACCAGTAATTATTTCTAAATTAACCCTCGGTGGTGGTGGTGGTGGGGGTGGGGGGTGTCATAAATTTACAGAAAAATTTCTGGTTCAAGTTTATCAAACATGCAGAAGTACTGTAATTGGATTAAGTTTCAACAAGGCTATGACAGCTATAAATATGTATGTGTTACATAAGAAAGCCCTTGTCTCAAACAAGTATGGATTCTGATTTCTACGTGAGTAGCTGACTGTAAAGAAGAGAAAAAACAAAATTGCAACAAGTACTTTTATCATGATTTCTGTTTTTAAATTTGCTTAAAATATACTGATTCTAAAATATTTGAGAGTATAACAGTAACAAATATAACTGCACAATGTTCACTATATTTTTTTGTAAGTCTGTGCCTCAGGAGTGTCAAATGGTAACAAATTTCCTGGCTCATGTATCAGGTCAACAATGAAAGTCTTTGGTGGGAACTTCGGTGCTCCAGGCTGAAAAAAAAAATAAAATAAAATTATAAACTTGTTATGAGCTTAACAAACTGTTTCACTCTGAAAATGCTGCAATGCATATTGAAATAAGTTGGTACATTTAAATGCTCTAGTTTGACACTTGCAATGTTTGTAATGAAATTTTTACATAGACTGAATTAGCACATCCCTGTTCAAATTGTAAATTACCAGTTCCTTTGAAATCCTTTATTACTATCAATATTTTACATTAAGATAAAAGAAATCTGTCTTTCAAAAAAAAGTGACAAAACAGGCTTCAAAAGTATTTTATTGCATTTTATTGTACTGGTAATTGCTATTTCTAAGAATAAAGATATGCAGAATAATTCAGAACACTCTTTTGAACTGACCATTTTACTTGTATTTCTTTAAGTTTTTTTTTACTTATGGTTAAAAACAATTCATATCAGTCACATGCCCTTTGTTTAAGCAAAGATGGAAGAACTTCCAATGAGATTGAGAAGTGTAAGAATGCACAGATTTAGGGTGTGTTTGCTGCAGGACTTAAGAGCTGTCTGAGACATTGCCATATAGATTAAGTCGTCGTACCAGGTTGTAGGACAGGAATTAAATGAGAATGTCTTGGATGAATTAGCTGAACTTTAACATATACAAGTACATGGAATGTTGTTATTTTGAACCAACAACTAAATGGAATATTATTTACTGAAGTTATTTTTATGAGTACAAACAACTGACATTTTTTAACAAAATTGTTAATATAATGAAATTTTCAATGCAATATGACAACGTAAACGATTAAAATTTCCATTTAAAAGAAATTTCTGACAAATACTCCATTTTACACATACTAAAAATGTAAGTAAAGACATTAAGTGGGTGAAATATTACTGTCCATATGAACAAGGATGAAATCTAGAGTTAGAAAATGGTAGATTAAGAACCATGTCCGTAACAAATCAACTTACGGTAGGGCTAAACGCAAACAAACTATCCTCTAGCTGAAATTGTGCACAAAATATACTACAGCTGTGACAAAACCAAACACATCACTCAACTGTATTTATTAATAATCTTTATTGGTATATATATATATATTTTTTGTGTCACTTCTAACCTTACTTTTTTGAAAAGTTGGGAAAGATAATAAAGTTTGCCAGGTCTTTATTTGGTTTAAAGCATTTTTTGGATGACCAATTGAAATCCACTTCACAATAATGCTTAGAACTTTTAAAACACAAAAATTGTCAGTTTGCATACAGCACACCTTTTCACTATTAAAATATAATTTTGCCAAATAAACTCTCAAGTTCCAGAATGAACCACCCTGTATCTACAAAATACAAAATGTATCTGGTGAACATGTAGAAACATTGTATAGAAGCAGGACAAAATTACACCCTCCACCCCTCTGCTTGAAAGCAGACAAAATCTCCCTTTTGATTTTATTTTGATTAAGATATAAAAACAAATATTATTCTATATCATAACAAATTGCAATACCATACTTATCCATCTTTAAATTAGAATGAATTGAATTTGAAACAAGGCTATTGCCCAGCAATGAAAGTCCCCTACCACATATGGGCATTTTTTACATTTATCCATGGTTTTATATTGAACCTTAATAGAAGGACCTGCATACTCTCTAAATAACCCTCTATCTACCAGCAATGGTTCCATGAAACCTTCTTATATTAAAAGAAACTTGCCCAAAAATTGCTAGGTAAAACTGGCATAATTTTGTAAAAAAGCAAAACAATGTTACGGAACCTGAGCAATGTAATCACAGTGAATAACTATGTGAAGTTACAATCCATTCCCACAAGTGATTACTGAGATAACAGCTTACATATAAAAACTTAACCAAACTGCGATGCCAGCACAAATGCACATAACAGTCCAACAGCTCTACCTATCATTTGAATAGTCAAGCTAAACATTTTACTTCTTTTAAAGTTATTGCTGGATCTGTCTTTAGTGACTGACTGACAAGTGGATAGACAGAAGCCAGCCAAAATGGACAGACAAAATAAAGTGATCTACATATTCTATATATAGCAATCTATCTATCTTCCTAGTTTCATTAAAAAACTTGTAAAGTTATGGCACAATCCACCACTTGTGACTGATTGAAGGACAGACATATGCATGCATGGATAGACAAAATGATGAAATAAAAAAAAACTGTAATGTTCTTCACATTTTTCTATCTATGTAATCTCTTTGTGCTTCTTATGTTATTGCAGAATCCACTTTGGACTATTTGTTTCCATTCGACACAACAACAAAATAAAAGAACAAGCATATTCTTCATATTGCCATCTAGCCATGAACTAAGTTACACAAAAAATATCATGTACTTATAAGGTTACCAAAGGATCTAATTTTGTGAACAGACCCATGGATGGGGGACATATCAGTAGTGCCATCTGTTGAAACACCAGTTGGGGACTATAACAAAGGTCAACAGAGAGGTTTTGTCTACCCTGGTCAAGTTAAGCAGAGAGGATTTTTCCATGTTTAATTGGACCAATTTGGCAACTATATCTTCTATTATTTACATAAAGTCTAGTTTTCAAGTTATATCTACAGTTGAGCAGATAAAAGATAAAGACTTACAGAGTAATCTTCCTCAGGCAGTAAAACCTCATTCCAAGCACGGTTATATTCTCCTCGTACTAATGAACAACTAACTGCTATTTTGTCTGCAAGGGTCTGAAATACAACAAAAACTTCTGTTGAAACACATTATGCAAGAACAGTCCTTTGAATTCATATGCAATATAAAGACAAGAGCAAAACAATAATTCAAGTTTATGAATACATGAAATAATTTTTAATATTATTTTACCTTGTATTTATTAAGATCTTTTTAGGGAACTAAGATTCACACCAGATTTGGTTATATAGATACATATAGCTGAATGGTCCCACTTTAACATAAAACATAAAATTTGTTCTTAAAAAGAGCTTGACTAGTAAAAACTTTAAAACATTAACCAAACATTTCTAAGTTAAAAAGGGGCATAACTGTGTTAAAATTCAAATCAGAGTTATGGACATTGTTTCTCATGATGTAGACTTTGACAGTAAATAACTATTTTAAGTTTCAAGTCAAAAGCTTTGATTGTAACAGAGGTATTTGACTTTATCGAAAACCTTAACCAAAAATTTCAAAGTTAAAAAGGGGCATAACTCTGTCAAAATTTCAATCAGAGTTATGGGGATTGTTTCTCCTGGTGTAGACTTTAATAGTAAATAACTATTTTAAGTTTCAAGTCAAAAGTTTTGACAGTAACAGAGATATTTGACTTTATCAAAAACTTTAAGCAGTGCCGATGCTGGAGTGAGTGCAATAGCTCTACTTTTTCTTTGAAAAGTCGAGCTAAAAATGTTCCACTACTGTAGTTAAAAAACTTACCTTAAACAATAATGCTCTGTGTACATGTATTCCAGCTTTTATTTTACCAAGAGGCACTACATTAGATTTGAGTTCAAATTTTATCTGACTAAGTGGTAATTCCCAGCCAAAATTACTTAGCTGGCCTCTTTCTATAGGCCCACCCATTTTTTCTGCAACAAATCTGAAATAAATTGAAGCAAAAATGAATGTGAAAGACATGAAATTTTCATTGCCTCAGTAAAAGAATATCATTGGACAAATACCTTAGCAGTTCAGAAATAATCTAGCACTGCAATATGCATGTTTAGTTGAGTGGTCACTGTAACACTGCTCAAGGGCAGCAACTTTATTGTTATGGGTTACACAACTTGGCCCAGAAAAAAGAAGTACCGGTATACTGTAAAATCATTTAATTTAGTGGGCATGAAATTTCATGGTTTTGGTCAAAATGGCAATTTCGTGGGGATATGAATTTGTGGATTTCAACTTTTGAACATAAAATGAATGGGAATTTTACTTGTTTGTTGGGATTAAATTTTGTGGATTGATTCAACCACGAAATCCACAAAAATCAGTCCCCCACAAATATAAATGATTTCACAGTATATATCAGCACATCATATCTACGTTTCACAACTTTGAGAACAGAAAGCCCCGAGTGTTACAATTATACAACTTAGCAGGAGGACTGAAAATCAAAGGCCTGAATGGCCTGAGTCGGCTAATGATTGATGTACTGACAGTATAGTCTACCAGTTTCAGTTTGTTTTTAGTTTTTTTCTTAAAATTTCATAACACAGCTTGATATTTACCCAAAATATTATATCCGGATACGATTACACTTTTCTCCAGTTTGAACAATATATTTTACAAATTGTGATGATACGAAGACATTTAGCAGCAATTGGCAGTATCTGACATTGAAGTTTACGGTTAAATTACCTCTTATTTAAATCTTTTCATAAAAAAGTTGTTTCGTTTCGCCAAACATAGACGATCTACTTTCGATTTCAAAAACTACAAGAAAATACAATTTAATGTTTCGCCGATTTGTTTATTTCTCGAAAAATAAGAATTAAAATCATTTTTAATATCAGTAGTAACTAAACAAACCAGTAAGAGCTTCTTCTTCCGATAATTTATCCGTTTACTGACTGCAAAATTCAACCCACGCAAAGTTTATAGAAATCATACGATGCGTGTTTACGTTCAATGTGGGAGAATTAAGGCTGATCGGCTATGTTACCTAACGCATCCAGACGATTCAGATTTTGTTTTTAAAAAAGCATTGTGTGCGTTTCTGTAATTTTATATACGTTTTTATACGCTTAGAAATTATTAGACATGCGTATTTGCATTATTTCTATACGTAATTTACGCTAATACGCATCTTATCTGGAGCCCTGCAGTGGAACTATTTTTTGTCTTTCGCTGGATGTTACCCAAGCTTTGTAAGCCTGCGCAATTCTTAAAATGCACATTTATGCTTAATGAGTTACATTCGAGAATTGCACAATTACAAGTCATAAATATGACAGATTACATCGTATATTGGTCATAGCAAAGGGAATTGACACAACTTAACTTCATTCATGCAGTGAACTGTTTGAAATTTGAGAAATCTAATGGAACTACATCCCTTCACATGTTATTCGGTCCATTTAGAGAATCGTTGGATAGCAAGGACTCGTCAAAAGGCTTTCAGCCTTTAGCCGACTCAAAAATGAAAAACAAAATGTCATTTTAAACCACTCATTAACAGGGGAAACTTTAGTCTGGAACTGAACCCCTAGCTCTGACCATAAAATTCTCCATAGCAAAACATTTGAACTATATTTATAAAGACTTACGCAGCTAAAGCTTTCACTTGCTCTCTAGTAGTAGGAAGAGGCTGTATTTTTTCTACCACTTCATCTATGAACTTAAGGAGTGTGGAATCACATGGTGGCTCATATGGTTTGTTCTCGGCCGCGGAGATTGCCTCTGCCTCACGCTGTAGTTGTGCCTGTAACTCCTCCTCACGCTGTTTCTCTTCTCGTTCTTGCTGTTTCCGAGTTTTCCTATACATTTTAAGAAAATGTCAGTAAATTTGCTACAAATATTGGATTATTTTCTTTCAGAGCTTATGGCAAAAACGTCTGGCTCTAGATTGGCTACACCTCATCGATTTGGCTTGGACTGTTTATTTTTCTTCAAGTTAAGCTGCATTTAACTTCACCTCAAACCTTTTTCTTGAAGTATAAGAATGAAAACTTTAAATTTCAATATGCCATACAATAAATGTAAAGTTGATATTTTAGGTAAAAATGTCACTACGTTAAAGAAGTTTTTTTTTCAAAAAGCAACAACAAAAATAAAACACTGTACTGTTGCTTTTGATTTGGATGCCCAAAGAGACTGAAATTTATGTTTCCCTTATAGACAATAGTACTCTTAGTAAGAAGGCCAAGCAGCACCAAAATTTTAGCTGTTTATGAATTAAAAGCAAATAATCTGCATGTTAATTTTCAAGCTTATGTGTCCATAGATGACAATACAAGGCAAAAATACAATCACATACATTATACAAAAATGGTTACAATAAAATAAAACCAAGGGCATGCTCTTTCACAATTCTATTTCTATTTTTACAACACTCATGCTTTTAACATTTAGAAAACAGCTAGAATGACACGCTTGAACATTTTCAAAACATTGCTAAATACAAAAAAAAACATTAAAGATACAATTTATGATATATTATAACATAATCATTTGTGGATGAGAGCAAGAAAATCTTGAAACACTGTATGAACAATATTAGAAAACTGAATGAAAACAGATTTAGCAAGTACATAAGTACTTTTCCTTCTTTTTTTCAACATCTGAAGCTTTGATAGAAGATGTCTTAATTAAAACCAAATATGATGATGTACTTTTTGTAACAACTGCACTGAAAGCAAGTGGAGAACATACCTAATGCTTAACTAATCCTTCTGTGCTTTTTACAGGCAGAAGAAACACTACTGTATGTGTAAAACATACCAGGTCACCACATTACAACAAAATACAATTCTGAGACAAAATAGTTCTCAAAGAAATACACCAAAAAGTCCAAAAAGTGTTTTTGCACAGTGCATAGTATCTTACTTAGCGGAAGTGGACAGTCGGCTCATCATACCGGCTACCATTTGTTCTCTATTCAACAAAACAAGTTTCAAACATTAGTTTAGGTTTCTTAATTAAGGCCTAGTTGCTCTATCAGCTTGCCAATGACAAAGTACCTCTTCACTTACTGAGAACTAACCAGCACATCTACTGGCTTATTATGACTGTGACAAAGGTTTAAACCTGCAACCTACTACACTGAAAGACCAACACCAAATCTACCACATAACTCCCTCCCTGTATTATTTCTACTTCAAGAGAATATGAAAAAGTGTCTTCAGAAAGTATTCAAGATTTACCATCACCAATCAATTAGTAGACTTACAGATTTTAAGTGTTCATGTATCCATGTTGAAAATACCATAAAAAGTGAACAGAATTTTCTTCCATGTGAATAAGAGGTCCATAGCACAAAGAAATTTTAACCCCAACACCAATAGTAACAATTCTTAACTAAGGCCAAAATAAATTTCCTGACTATAGAAAACAACAATTAAAAGGTCTGTTCTAAATAACAAGGACTTACTGCAACCATTGATACTAAGAAAGGGACCAAACTTTCACCAAATCCCTGTTTATAATTTGTTAAAATCTCACTTGAAAGCTGTTAATGTTGCCACTGAATCTCGCCTTGCAAAGAATCTGCATTTGATAGTATACATTTTAAAATCATCCAAATGTCTATCAGACAAGAAGCTTACAATTCCCAGAGCCAATTGTAGAGAAAGATCAACCAAGTAATCACAGCTGACAAAGATCTTGACAAATAAGGTAACGTAAAATTATGGTAATACAGATATGGTGACATAAATATGGTAAAGTAAACTTTGAAAAAAAACAAAGCATGGTTAGTTATTTTTAAAAAAATGCTAAAATGCAATTAAGCCAAAAACTTGCAAAGCTTCATGCATATTATCAAGTATACACACATAATTGTAATACATGTACGATGCTGTGATTACTTGATATAATAAAATTTGAGTACTACGTTTATTTCACAAAATAAATAATTGGGCGGGGCAGCATTATGCATGAGATACAATATGTAACACAACCTATACATGTATATGTTCACACACTCTGTGCTACTTACGTAGGGGAATGTCTGCAAACACAGGGAAATCAGTTAATGAAACTCTGCTATCATGACACAAGTTATATGACTTTTATATCTTCCCAAAAACTTAAAATCATTAAAAATGTATACGGTGTTTCATAGTTTCATAAAAAAGAAATGTTTAGTATATAAAGACAAGTCTATTTACCAACAAGAGCTGTCAGTTGACAGCGCTCGACTATTCTCAGTGCTTGATAGTATAATATAAGTTATGAGTAAAACTTTAACATTACAATAAGCATATTCTAAGTCAAAAATGGGCCATAATTCAGTCAAAATGCTTGATAGAGTTGCCTCCTCCCTTTTACAGACTGGGGTCATGATGGTAAACAAGTATGCAAAATATGAAAGCAATATCTCAATGGACTTGAAAATATTTGGGGTGGTACGCAAACTTTAACATTTATTCTAAGTCGAAAAGGGGCCATAATTCAGTCAAAATGCTCGATAGACTTGCCTCCTCCTTTTTACAGACTGGGGTCATGATGGTAAAAAAGTATGCAAAATATGAAAGCAATATCTCAATGGAATTTGAAAATATTTGGGGTGGTACGCAAACTTAAACATTTATTCTAAGTCAAAAAGGGGCCATAATTCAGTCAAAATGCTTGATAGAGTTGCCTCCTCCTTTTTTACAGACTGGGGTCATGATGGTAAACAAGAATGCAAAGTATCAAAGCAATATCTCAATGGACTTTGAAAATATTTGGGGTGGTATGCAAACTTTAACATTTATTCTAAGTCAAAAAGGGGCCATAATTCAGTCAAAATGCTTGATAGAGTTGCCTCCTCCTTTTCACAGACTGGGGTCATGATGGTAAACAAGTATGCAAAATATCAAAGCAATATCTCAATGGACTTTGAAAATATTTGGGGTGGTACGCAAACTTAAACATTTGTGTGACGCTCACGCTAACGCCGACGCCGGGGCGAGTAGGATAGCTCCCCTATTCTTCGAATAGTCGAGCTACAAATTACAGTAAGAAGTGTGATTAAGAATATTACATACAAGGTAAGTGAATAACATAAGATAACTATAGAATCTGATGTTGAATTAAAATCATTTAGACAAAATCTAAGTTCATTTTTTTGCAAAATTGATGGAAAAAATTACTTCTTGGGAATGACATCACTGCAAAGATTATTCAATAGTGATTTAAGTTATTAATGTAGACAGGACTGTACATGAAGTAAGATAGAAAATTGGTCAAATTTCAAACTTCCTGCCTGGTTTTTTTATGTATGAAAATTATTTATACATGTACTAACTTAATCCAGCAAATAGATCCTTGAAACAATTGATCACAAATAATTTTACTCCACAACAAATTAAGCAAAAACCAATTAACTGCTGACAGCGGTAAGCAAAATTTGACCAGTAAATGTTAGGATTGTTACTTGTACTGGGAGAATTCTGTAAAATGAAATGTGTCAAGAGTGAATTAGATCTTTGTAGCAACCTACTTCGAAACCCTGGGTGATTTCTTATGTTCGAAATCGTTCTTCCGTATAATACTGCGAAAAATAAAGCATTTCTTAAACACACAGACCATAAAAAGCGATACACTTACCAGACTATTATATATTTTCAGGAAAATTTCCAACAATTTTAAAGAAATAGATAAAGCGAAGAACTAACTCCAGAAATATACTTTTTACTTCAAAACTAACATGTTTCGTCCATTGGACTTCATCAGAGTATAATGAAGTTTGTAGAATCTATAAAGTAAAAGCAACACAATACTTATGCCAAGTTTCAACTTCATATGCTGTCTGGGACTCTGTATTCAAAATTTACTAATGTAATTTGATAAAAAGCTCCTTAATTGCTGGAAATTTTTCTATATTCAATATATAATGGTCATGTATAACATTAAATATGAGAGCTGAAATAAATCTGTGTTCCAGAATTCTAAACTGATATGCATGTTCTAACCCTCTTCAGCCTTGTTTCTTTACCACTGTGAATCTGTGATGTTAAAGCACTGTTAAAGGGAATGAACTCTTACAAGGCTGAAGATCTCTAATGAAAACAAAAAATGAAAATAAAAAGTTTTTATTATACACAACACAGTTATTAGAGAGAAGTTGCAACTTCATACTTGTAAGAGTACACCTATATGTAAGATTCTGCTCTTTATTTCAATACATTTTTAAGGTGTTAAAACTCAATTTGTACAAAATTTAGTGGTATTTTTCTTCTGTAGACTGCAAATAGACAGGAAATACAAAAGTTTTCATAGCAGTTGCAGGAATCTGTTTCCTCCCGACAAAATTTCCAATTAGTATTTGAGAAGATGCATATCAATTCAGACAGAACATGACATCATGTTACATCACACTCTTGTCACTCAGGTACTTACGATCTGCCCTCACTTCTTCATATAAAAAATGGATAAGCTCAATGAATATATCACATAAATCTAATCCGTACTGCGTAAAAGACACATTGTTTTTATTCATCGCTTGTTCTCTAAATTGCTTTCAAATTGGAAAAACCTAATAAAATTTAGTGGTTAAAAAATCAGGTGAAAGTGATATAAATTTTCATTGACTGCAAACAGCAGTTCGTGCGTTTGATGTTTACTTATAACAATGTTATAGTACAATCACGCAAGTCAAAATGTGAATTATACTCATGAAAATGAAATGTCAGGGATAAAATCCCCTTATGCGATATCAAAATGTATTTGAGCTTAATTGTTACTGAAATATTGTGCGACATTAATTTTTAAGTAGAATGAGTTGAGGTAAGATATAGACAGTTACAGTGAAATATTGTAATATTAGTGTGGTGCAAAGTTGTGCTCTTAATAGTTCAACACACAATACTGGGAAGAGAAAGATGAAAATTTGATACTGAAATTACAGGACAGATGATGAACAAATGTAGAATGTCTTTAAACTAGCAAAATACTTGATCAAAAATATAACATTGTCCCTGGTTATATCATAATAAGGGCTTTTCTCTAATAACAGGAAAATAAAAAACAATATTTTATTACTGAACTGCTTGTAAGTGTAAAAATAACATTTAGAAATACAGAGTTTAATTACTTTTTAATTTGTGAACAGAAACAAGAGACAGACAATACTGACCATGTTTCTTCCATTATGATGTTTAAGAATACAATGTACTTGCAACCTGTGTTACTTTACTTAGCATTGTCTGCTACCCAAAAGCCTTTTAACAGTAATTACTTCACTAGCTTGCAGCAACACCTGGCATACCTACAACTCTCAAATTGTTTTCATTATGCACTGTATAAATATACTATAGATAGTCTTAAGACTTTGGGTAGCTGACAATATTATTTACTTAAAGTCTGATTATCAGATCTCAAGATGGACAATACGGTACTTACGTTTTAGAATCACGCCCTGTTCTTGACGATTTTCCAGTAACACTGGTTTTTGATGCCTCTTGTTTAGCATCAAGTTCTGCTTGAGACTGTGCCTGTGATATAGTTGGACTGAAGGAGAGAAACAAATAAAATGTAGATCTATGTATGTGTAAAATAAAATCTATAAAACAATGAAATGGATATTGTATCAACAGTCAAGTCCTGGAAGTATTATACAGAGAAGTCAAAAGTAACTGAGTAGGTTACTGCAATAGTACATGTACAGTTAATGTAAACTTACTTAATACATTCCTGTATTTCAAATTACAAGAGAAGTGTTCTGAGAAAGAAAATGTCTATTTAAACACACATATTACAGGTGGCGGACAAGAAACTTCGCATCTAAACCAACTGTTATCTCATTAAAATAAAAATAAAAAAAGATAAATGCCCAAGTCGGGAACTAAATCTATAAAATACATTGCTATGACATCTTCTACTTACTCTGGTTTAGCATTGACAATGATAATGGGCCTCTTATCATTCATTTCCTGTTTGGCATACTCCACAACAGTGAGGAATTTGGTACCCGGTCTAAGTTGTCCCACATCATAGAAACCATTCTCAATGAAGTTTGTAGAACCTGGTTAAAGTATAGGTAAAATTGTTAAAAGGAGGTAATTCAAATTTAAGTGCACAATACTTGTTATATTTTATATTGAAATTACATATTTTTATACAGACTATTAAAATGCAACAGTACCATGCTAATATGCAACAACTGCACATATATCTAACAATACAAACCACCTCTTAAATTCATGATATAAGTGAGTGTCATGATTTACATTAAACAAAATTTAGCAGCAGATTTAAAAAATGGAGGTTACTTTGTTTAAATATAATATGTCAAATGTATGTAGCGGAGAAAATCATGATAATATGTAAAATATACTATGTTAAAATCTAATATTAAGCCACACAGAATGTAACATACATAACATACAAGATGTAAAAGTAACGTAAGATATAAGCGACTTACTGAGACATCCAGTGAGGGCATATTTTGCTGAGAGATTACTGTCTAACAGTTTCTGTAGAGCAGCTTCAGCAAATGGACTTTTCCTTGTGCTTGAAGTCTGTATCTCTTGTAACAATTCCATACCACTGAAACAGGAAAACAACTTCGTAAAAATATATTATTACAGAAAAACAATCTCAACAATATAATAAACAGTATATTTTCTGCCTCTCTTCTGAAATTATATTTGATGTAAAAATAACTTTGATCTAACTAGTGTATTCTTCATTTCTTTTTTTTTGTGGTCAAATTTTTAATTTCAAACTGAATTAAAAACCTTCTTGATGGCAATTACTGAAAAAGTATACATCTCAGCAAACTGTTGTGGTATTCCTTGTAATATGACAATCCTTTGAGTGGTTTAGAAAACACCGAGTGGGTACAAAATTTTGCTATTTGACATTAGACCTCCATGAGTGGTCTTGACCTTCATTTGTGTAATTATTGTAGTATTACAACTGTGAACTCATTTGTGTAGTGATTTGAAAATCCATTGGTTTTAGAAATATGACTTTAGGAAGGAATTACAGATGGACAAGTGGACCAACTGACAGACATGTGTGACTCATATTTAGCCCCAAGATATGGCAATCAACAAGTTTATAACTCTTATAATAACTCTGAAGTATTACCCCAGTTTACATATTTCTGTAGCTGTGGGTTCATCAACAGCACATACAGTGATGGCCCAGGCTGCGTTCCTTCTCACTTCATCATTACCAGATCTCAGTAGAGCAACCAGAGGTGTGAGACCATCTGATAGTCGAAACTGAAATTGTCAAAGTCATTTTGAAATAGTAAGTAATTTACCTTGGGACACCATGAGAATTTTTTAACAATCTGAGCGAACATTGTGCAATAAACATTGCCTTAAATATATCTCATAGATTTATTCTTTCCTCTTTTTTTATTAGAATCATGTTAAATGGTTGTCTTGTATTGTGTTTAGTTTAATCAAAATGTTACTTTGATATGTGATGATTACAGTTAATCAAACTTTATATTCATGACATTGTCACAAGGATTTTAAAGGCATTACGTTAAGCATACAAAGTAGGCATACTGTGCAGAGATATTTAACTGAACACTTACATTTTCTCTTGATTCAGCATCACAGACAAAGGCTGCCACTGCCAGGGCTGTTTTACTCTGAACTGTTGTATTTCTGAAATCAAAAATATGAGCTATCAGTCAGTCTTTAAAAAGTGTATTTTGAGAGGGTTTTTTGTTTTGTTATTCAAACTGTTTCATTTTGTCTATTCAAAATGAGGTGAAATGATTTAAAATGTACTGGAAAAAACTCCTAATCTAACTTCTTTTTACAAGGTTGTTGTCGTTTAATCCATGTTATTTCATTTATGCAAGGTAAAATAAAAAAATTCTCCTAACTCACCTTGAGTTCAATGGTTCTATCAAAGCTCTGACAACTCCCTTGTTTTGTGCATCAACTCTGAGAACTTCTATCTGTGCAAGATTTGTTAGAACACATGCTGAATTGGCCACCGCTTCCTCTCTAGTATCTACCAGACAGTTTATTAGTGGTTCTATACCATTCAAATTCTGGATCTCTCTAAAAATACATAATTATTTCAATAATTTCATACAGATATGTTGAAGCACATGCTCAAGGTTTGTTAACTTCTGTATTTTTGCTATTTTCAATCACCATAATGAGCCGTGCCATGAGAAAACCAACATAGTGGGTTTACGACCAGCATGGATCCAGACCAGCCTGCGCATCTGCGCAGTCTGGTCAGGATCCATGCTGTTCGCTTTCAACGCCTACTGGAATTAGAAAAACTGTTAGTGAACAGCATGGATCCTGACCAGACTGCGCGGACGCGCAGGCTGGTCTGGATCCATGCTGGTCGCAAACCCACTATGTTGGTTTTCTCATGGCACGGCTCATATAATCAAATGCCCTGATGAAAATCAAGCTAAAAGTACTGTGATTATTTTATCAAATTACTTTTGTAATTTTAGAAGTTTAAAGACCTAAAATGTTTACGTAAAAGCAACTTTTTACCTCTGACAACTTAAAAGAAACCACTTCTTATTGAAACTGCAAATGATTGCAACAGTATAAGAACAACATGCAATATAATTAGGGATGGCAACGAATATTTGAATATTTGTTCATAACACGAATATTCGAATACCGATTCACTATTCGAATATTCGAAAAAAAAAAATAAAGTCATGAATAATAAAAGTCAAATGAAAGAACAAAATATGTTCGTTTATCTTATTTGCCCAAATCTGTTTTCATTACAAATTTGCGCGAAAATAACTTCTGTCATTGTCAGACATGTCATTTTGTATATTAGCGTGCCGAGATTGTACATCGCCATGGTGATGACACTGTATCCCGTATTTAATATCGCTAATTGCCTACCTTTAGAAAATTTTAATAGTCACAAACTGATGTAAATCCATTACAACTCGCCTTGTTTTCGGTAGGTGCGAACCGTGTGCAATTAAAATTGATCAGGCATCACTTGAAATAAACACTTGGATTTCAATCAAAGTCGATAATTGATGTGTTTGAGTAAAAGAAAAATGCAGAAAAGTATAGAAATCAAGTTAAACAGGACGCATATATTCCTTTTTTATGTAAGTCGGATTATCTGACTGAAATTACGAATATTAAATGCATTTCGTATGGTTAACTTTTTTATAAAAAATCATTACTCAATTTTCAAAGATAGACGTAAAGTTAAGCAAAAAATTTCTTTTTCTGTATTTTACCTCCAATTAGACTCCCCTACCCCGCAGTGAATATCTACTCTCAAAATGCCAGCAGTGTTTCCTGCCGTTTTGAGGTATTTCAGGCGACCATCCAATAAAAATTCGGTTACGTGTAATATGCGTTGAAAGACCTCACTTACGCAGGGGCTTTATCCCTATAAGGAATAAATAATATGTCTATGAAGGCAAATAACGAATACTTTTATCTCTGCAAAAGATGTAACAAGCGTATAGAATGATTTGTCAGTTTTAATTCGTCAATGTTTGAATCTATACCGGAGTATAACGAAAGTAGAATTAATGCAGATCGCTGATTGGGTAGGTAACACTATTTTGAGTTGAATTTTAGATCGTTGATGCCCGAATATCTAATATTCGTTCGAAGCTGACCGAATATTGATACAAAATGGTATTCGTGCATCCTAAATTATATGAACTTATGGACTAATTATGTGACTTATCAGGACTGGTATTTCGACAGCGATGCTTCCAAATATCACTAAGTAAAGCAAGATGTTTGTCATGAAAAGGACGCTATAAAATCCTGATATAATGATAATAATGAGCTGGAACAATGGAGCTGTATAAATAACTTACTGGCAGTTGTTACTGTTGGCTGTTGTAAGGTTCGCCAGTGCCAGCGTCGCTGCCTCCTTCACTTCACTGTTCTCTGAACTAACCATCTTAATGAGAGGTGCAAGACCATCTGTAATATTTGTAGATACTGTCTTACAGTAAGATCATCTATTTTCAAACCACTTCTCAACTCAAGTTGAATGACACAGCACATAAAAGAATATTTTAATTCTCTTACAGTACAATGAAAAGTAGTTATAGTTTTGTATCTATAGACACAAGCAGATTCTTCAACCCAACTGGATGGCTTTCTTATATCCTGCACAGACTGGTATTGAGGTTAAAACGTTTGTCTTTGGTCAATTTCAAGATTTAGCTCAAAATGAACCAATCAGATGGTCTTGAGACTGGTCTCCACACTCAGTTTCATAACCTTAGGCCCTGGTCTAACAGTGCTGAAGGTCAAATACCATAAAATAAAGTAACCTTTAGTATTTTCCCCCATGAACTTATTGTATTACATCAGTTCCTGAATTCATTTTTTATCTTTAAGATTAAAACCCTTACCCCACTCTCTGATGGAGTCTCTGCTGGAGAGGTTTTCAGCCATGATGGCCAGTGCCTGTGCAGCTGAGGTTTGAACCTCAGTGGACTCGTGACTCAGTAAGTGAATCAACATTTTCTCTGTCTCTTGCTCATGTAGAATTTTCCTGTTCTCAGCTGTAAAATATACAGGATAGTTGCAAGGGTTCTATCTCAACACTCCTCATTTTGCCTAATGGTTTAGGTTCAGATGTAATATAAACTTTTTGACATATTTTTTAACAGCACTAGATGGAATTTTGTAGAGAGAGCATCGCAAATTCCTTTTGTTTTGTTTTTTGTTGCTGCACGATTATCAAAACCATTTCAGTTCAATAAAAGACATCAGTGAACAAGAAAATGCGGTAGTTTATTTGATAACAAAACATACTACATAATTATTAAAGAAGATATTTCATTGAAAATGCTGAACCAAAAAAAAAAAAAAAAGAAATAATCATTGGTGTATGATGTAAATTTAGAAAAAAAATTACCACTTCTAGCAGATCTAGCGATAGCTTTGGCTGCACACATCTTCACATCTGGGAGTGTGGGGATAATAGCCTCCCCTGGTGGAGGTTCCGAGCTATCAGCAGACTCTTGTTTCTTTGCTGAAACAACACACATGATTGTTTTATAAATCTTGAGATATACATTATGATGTGGATTTTCCAAGTTTAAGTCTTACTGGAACATGTGGCTAGTATAAAAGGGTAAATATCATAATAACTTCAGACCAATATTTAAACAAATTCCTCCACGCCTTTATCAAGATTAAATGTGCAAGTCTCTAAGACTGAACATTTAGAAAACAATTAAGTCATGCAAATAAATGAATGCAATTATACTGACAAACAATACATATTGAAGTAAGCAATTTATCTCCAACACTTTGATGAATTGCAAAGAGAAAAGAAAAATTCGAGATAGGAATAGAACTGTGCCATTGTAAACTGGAAAATAAACTGTTGTCTAATCTTTTTCTTCTCCTTCAAAACTATTTCATTTACTTAATACAATTATATGAACATATTGTTTAAAAATACAAAAGAATAGACTACGTAACAGGTAGAGAATATGTAAACAGTAACTCATTTGTTAACTCAACACTTCTTTAGGTTGAAGAAATAGATTGAAACAAAATAGAACAGAACAGAACAGAATGAAACATGTTCACAACAAATTACGAATTAACAGTGTGCTACCAAAGTTTTCCAATTATTCAGGTTTATATGCAGGAAATGCACATTGTGTATTATATTTTACCTGATGAACCATGACTACATTTTTGACTTGCTGCTACGATGAACAAAAAAATCAGATTTTTATGAAGGCTAAAAGGATGTCTATGTTAACTGACATCACATTGGCCTACTTTCATGCCTATGAGTTACAAATAAGTAAAATCAAAATATTTCATTTCAAGAAATCATAAAAACACCAGTGACATAAATAAAATCCAAAAGTGATCTAATAAAAACTTTTTCAAGTAAGGTTTCATTTTTTTACATTCTAATTTCTATCTTTAACAACTCACTTACAAAATGGCAAGAGAAACTTATTTTTCATTCAGCAACAAAGATACTTAACCCCTTCTTCTTGCTGATTTTTTTCCTCCTTTACCTGAAGACAACAGCAAAGCCTTTAACTTGTCAAGACCATGTAAGTAGTTATAACCAGTACATATTTTGTCATCAGTGAAATCTAATATCTAACATATTTGATCACATCAACTGATGGTTTGTGGCTTTTTCTGTGACTTGAAAATATTTTGTTATACTCAATTAACATTTTAAAACTGTCTGTGTAATATGAATTTAAATGATTTCTCATATATCTTTTAGCAAATCTATCATATTTAACATCACATATTTCTGTCTAATTCAGATCTAATTGTTTTACTTGGTCACTGTGACATTTGCCAGCAATAGTTATTTATAAAGTCCTGTGCCAGCAATGGTAACTCAAACAGTCCTTTGCCAGCAATGGTTACTCATAGAGTCCTGTGCCAACAAAAGTTACACATAGAGTTCTGTGCCAGCAGTGGTTACTCAGAGTTCTTTGCCAGCAATGGTAACTCATAGGGTCATGTGCCAGCAATAGTTACTCATATAGTCCTGTGCCAACAAAGGTTACACATAGAGTTCTGTGTCAGCAATGGTTATTCATAGTCATTTGCAAGCAATGGTTCCTTATAGAGTCCTGTGCAAGCAATGGTTACTCATACAGTCAAGTGTAAGCAATGGTTACTCATAAAGTCCTGAGCCAGCAATAATTACTCATACAGTCTTTTGCCAGCAATGGTTATTCAAAAAGTCATGTGCCAGCAATGGTTACTCATAAAGTCATGTACAAGCAATGGTTTACTCATAAAGTGCTGAGCCAGCAATGTTTACTCATAGTCTTGTGCCAGCAATGGTTACTCAAACAGTCCTGTGCAAGCAATGGTTGCTTATAGAGTCCTGTGGCAGCAATGGTATTTCAAACAGTCCTGTGCAAGCAAGGTGACGGAAACAGTCCTGTGCAAGCAATGGTTACTTAGAGAGTCCTGTGCCAGCAATGGTTACTCAAACAGTCCTGTGCCAGCAATGGTTATTCACAAAGTTATGTGCCAGCAATGGTTACTCATAAAGTCCTGTGCAAGCAATGGTTACTCATAAAGTCCTGAGCCAGCAATGGTTACTCAAACAGTCCTGGCCAGCAATGGTTATTCAAAATGTCCTGTGCCAGCAATGGTTGCTTATACAGTCCTGCAAGCAATGGTTACTCCTAAAGTCCTGTGCCAGCAACGGTTGCTTATATAGTCCTGTGCCAACAATGGTTACTCATAAAGTCATGCGCTAGCAATTGTTACTCATACAGTCCTGTGCCAGCGATGGTTACTCATACAGTCCTGTGCCAGCAATAGTTATTCAAACAGTCATGTGCAAGCAATGGATACTCATAAAGTCATGTGCCAGTAATGGTTACTTATTAAGTCCTGAGCAAGCAATGGTTACTCATACAGTCCTGTGCCAGCAACGGTCATTCAAAAAGTCATGTGCAAGCAACGGTCATTCAAAAAGTCCTGTGCCAGCAATGGTTATTCACAAAGTTATGTGCAAGCAATGGTTACTCATAAAGTCCTGTGCAAGCAATGGTTACTCAGTCCTGAGCCGGCAATGGTTACTCAAACAGTCCTGGCCAGCAATGGTTATTCAAAATGTCCTGTGCCAGTATTGTTGTTTATACAGTCATATGCAAGCAATGGTTACTCCTAAAGTCCTGTGCCAGCAATGGTTGCTTATATAGTCCTGTGCCAACAATGGTTTCCCATAAAGTCATGCGCCAGCAATTGTTACTCATACAGTCCTGTGCCAGCAATTGTTACTCATAAAGTCCTGTGCCAGCAATGGTTGCTTATACAGTCCTGTGCCAGCAATTGTTACTCATATAGTCCTGTGCCAGCAGTTGTTACTCATAAAGTCTTGTGCCAGCAATTGTTACTCATACAGTCCTGTGCCAGCAATTGTTACTCATACAGTCCTGTGCCAGCAATGGTTACTCCTAAAGTCCTGTGCCAGCAATGGTTGCTTATATAGTCCTGTGCCAACAATGGTTACTCATACAGTCCTGTGCCAGCAATTGTTACTCATACAGTCCTGTGTCAGCAGTTGTTACTCATACAGTCCTGTGCCAGCAATGGTTGCTTATATAGTCCTGTGCCAACAATGGTTACTCATACAGTCCTGTGCCAGCAATGGTTACTCATACAGTCCTGTGCCAGCAATTGTTACTCATACAGTCCTGTGGCAGCAATGGTTACTCATACAGTCCTGTGCCAGCAATGGTTATTCATACAGTCCTGTGCCAGCAATTGTTACTCCTAAAGTCCTGTGCTAGCAATGGTTGCTTATATAGTCCTGTGCCAACAATGGTTACTCATACAGTCCTGTGCCAACAATGGTTACTCATACAGTCCTGTGCCAGCAATTGTTACTCATACAGTCCTGTGCCAGCAATGGTTACTCATACAGTCCTGTGCCAGCAATGGTTACTCATACAGTCCTGTGCCAGCAATGGTTATTCAAACAGTCATGTGCAAGCAATGGATACTCAAAAAGTCATGTGCCAGTAATGGTTACTCATTAAAGTCCTTAGCCAGCAATAGTTACTCATAAAGTCATGTGCCAGCAATGGTTACTCATACAGTCCTGTCCTGTGCAAGCAATGGTTACTGATAAAGTCCTGTGCCAGCAATGGTTGCTTATAAAGTCATGTGCCTGCAATGGTTACTCATACAGTCCTGTGCCAGCAATGGTTACTCCTAAAGTCCTGTGCCAGCAATAGTTGCTTATACAGTCCTGTGCCAGCAATGGTGACTCAAACAGTCCTGTGCCAGCAATGGTTACTCATACAGTCCTGCGCCAGTAATGGTTACTCATAGTTCTGTGCCAGCAATGGCGTCTCAAACAGTCCTGTGCCAGCAATGGTTACTCATAGAGTGTCTGCCAACAATGATTACATGTAGAGTCCTGTGCCAGCGATGGTTATTCATAGAGTCCTGTGCCAGCAATTGTTATTCATAGAGTCCTGTGCCAGCAATTGTTACTCAAAGAGTCCTTGGCCAGCAATGTTACAGTACTTATAGTCATGTGACATCAAGGAACTACTGCCAAACAGTTTGTTCAAAGACACTGACATGTCAAAGTTCTGGTCACCTTCTTTCATACAACATACAATGATTGAAATAAACAGTGGCCATTCTTTTCAATGCTTTCAACTGTATTTCTTAGAAAATGATGTCCTTGAAAACAGCTTTTTTCTACATAACTAAGAAATATGACAACAAATGTACAATGTAGTATTACCAGAGGGGTTCTGATAATATTCAGCTGCAAAAATAAATGTCTAATCAGAAGAACATGCAAAAAAATATAAAACCTATCTTTCTATGATTGTTATTGTCATATCTCTTATCTCATTTTCTACATGAAATATTCATTGCTCTGCAGATGCCTAAGCAATAACTGGGGGAAAAACTAGTATCTCATATAAATGAAAAAAAGATCCCTCTTAAATACATACTTTAAAAGTAATTGATATAGCATTTATAGCAAATATAAAACACCACAACTTTCAAATGACAATGTATAAGTTGAGATATTTTCCTTCAGAAGATGACAAATACCTGAATAACAACACAATATTATATCAATTTTTTTTTCAAAAGAGAACATGTTATTAGTAAGCAGTTTCCAGTCATTTCAGAATTTTATAGTATCTTAGTGAAGTGTCTATAATTTAATTACAGGATACTTACATTCCTTTGCACTCTTTTTTGCCTGCCTAGATCCTTTCCCGCCTTTATCTGGTGCTCCTTTCCCTCCTTTGGCCTCCTCTTCTGTGGGTACCTGGTCTGTGATCACAGCAACAAGTCTCTTCAAACCTCCTGTCTCTTTGATTAACTAAAAATTATAAAATAATCAGTTCTGAGTAAGTCATGGCATTGACTTTTCAATTTTATATCTAAATTTCCCCAAAATTAAAATTAGGTAAATAAAGAAATAACCTAACAATAAATCACTTTCTGTGGATTATACATTTTAAAGACAATTTAAATGAAATTCCATATATATGTGGGATTTAATTTGTAAATGACACAAACATGGAATCCATTTCAACAGTGAAGAAATATTAATTTCGCTGTAGTCCTTACTTGCAAAATGTAGCACATATCAAGCACAAATTATTTTCTCAGAAACAGTAACTTACCTCTAAACTTTCCAAGTCCTCTAAGAGGTTAGAGAGTACCATGACAGCCATTACATGCAGATCATTCCATTCTGGATGTGCTACAAAGTCTATCAACTTCGATATAGCCTCTAATTCACGAAGGGCTGATCTATTCTCACCTGAAGACAATATTTCATGTTAAAAGAGTGAAAACTTTTGTGCTTACTTTATTTGATATAAACTAGGAGATCATGTTGTCTATCAATATACACCTTTTAGTTGGTTTGCTCATTTAACAACAGGATGCTTTTATGTACATCTTACCAACTGGTGCAGGGCTTGCAACATTAAAAATGGAAAATTAAGACAGTGTTTATTTTTTTTCAACATACTGCCAATTTTTAGTTAGTGCATAATAGTCTTAGAGGAACATATCTCCCCACAGTCTTTAAATCCTGAAATGCGCAATGTAAAGAAACTCACCATCTTGTGATGCCCTTTCTAAAGCGAGCAGAGCCAGTTTTTGTATGGCAGCATACTCAGACTTCAGACATTCTAACATCGGATTTAAACCATCTACATCTCTAATAGCAGTCCTTGTCTGATAATCCTGAAAAACAAAACACAACAGGTTTACTGACATAAAACTTTGAAATAAAGGTACAGAGCTTAATCAATTTTTATGATTTTAAATAAGGTTTTAAAGTAGTGTATTTGAACAAAGCATAGGAAATTAATGTCAGAAAATATATGTGAGATCATAACATTTAAATGATGCACAACAAAAAATTTCCAGTTCGTTTTATTGTTTGTGGCGTAACGTCATGTTTTCTTCGTTAAATAGCTTATTTTGAATCAAGAAATACAATAAATTGAAAGGAAAATAACTTTAAAAGCATTTTATCTCTTTTTTCTATTTTACATAAACAATATATAGTCTATATACAAATCACTGGACACACATACATAAACAGCAAGGCAACTTGGAATTTTAAGAAACCGGATTATCTTTCCATTGTGATGCATACAAGCTTGTAATATAAATTCATCCAAATGTAATACGTAGAAGAATCTTACCATCAGTAACAAGGCAAGTGCCTCAATTCCATTTTTCTGTACATCAGGATCATGTGACAACAAACATCTGACCAATGGCTCAACACCTCCGTTATCATAGATTGTCGCTTTAGAGCTGAATTCTGTGGCCATGTTAGACATGGCAAGGGCAGAGAACTCATGGCATACTGAATCCTCTATAATAAAGATTGTAATACGAGTTATAAAACATTACTTACTTCTTCTTACCAATTTAGTTAGTAGTTCTCTAAATTTAGTGTTTATATAGGTTGTCTTTTCTAGAATTTTTATAACATTAATCACCTCTCTATAGAAAAATTCTAAGAAAGCCTAGCCTGTATTAGTTGCTTACTTGAAAATGAAATGGCAGACTAAATTTGTTTTTTGTTTGTTTTGGGTTTAGCACTGTTTTTCAATAGTTGTTCAGTTAAGCAAAGAACTAACAAGAAACGCGGCAATGCCACGAAACCAGGTTTTCAACACTTTTCATAAGAATAAACAAGAGTGCCTGAATGTCACAATATACACCCGTCACAGCAAATTTCTTTACTCTAGCACCTGTATTTGCAGATGAAATTTTAATTTTGTGGTTGTTTAGTAATCATTGTAATTCTTTGTTTTTCTAAGTCCACAAAAAAACTCCTTACCAGGTAGAGATACCTTAAAATACACCTAAAATTAGAAAGTAACAACTATGTTGTACCACAGAAAAGTGGTCTTGGTTTTTCCCTACAGTCAATTATAAAAAAAGTTACAATATAAGTTATTTATAGTAACAACTAAGGGAAGTTAATCTTTAAAAAAAAAAAAAAAAAAAAAAATACAAAAAAAAAAAAATTGTAAGTCCACACAGAAATCCTTACCAGGTAGAGATTGGTCAAAATAAACCTCAAAATTGGATGTAACATGCATGTTGTACTACAGAAAAGTGGTCTCGATTTTTCCCTACGTCTAGTAATGAAAAAGTTACAATATAAGCTATTTATAGTAACAACAAAGGGAAGTAATTCTAAAGAAGGGAACTGCGCAAGACACTTCGTCTCATGATGGTGTATAATTGTGCCAAGTTACATCAAAATCCCTCTATGCATGAAGAAGATATGCTCCGGACAAAGTTTTCATTCTTGTATCCTTTGACCTCTAAGTGTGACCTTGACCTTAGACCTAGGGACCTGGTTCTTGTGCATGACACTCCGTCTCATGATGGTGAACAATTGTGCCAACTTTCATCAAAATCCCTCCATGCATGTAGAAGATATGCTAACCCTAACCCTAACCTAACCCTAACCCTATTTTTAGTAACAATGACCTTGACCTTGATCCCAGAAACCCCAAAATCAATCCCAAGCTACAACTTTATATAAGTTTTCTATACACCAAGTTTCATCATGATAGCTTATTCCTAAGTTGAGTTATTGACCGGAAAACCTTTTTCTATTTTAAGTAACAGTGACCTTGACCTTGACCCCAGAAACCCCAAAATCAATCCCAGCCTTTGTCTTGATATAAGCTACATACATACCAAGTTTTATTCAAATATGTTAACCGAAACAAAAGTTATTGACCGGAAACACCAGTTTGACGCCGCTGCCGCCCGCCCGCCCGACCGACATCTACCCCAATCTAATTACTCAGGTTTTCGTTGAAAACCTGGTTAAAAATACACAGAATGGCAACTGGGGATAATCCCGTGTCATCTCGTGTTAGAGCGTTATCTTATTTCAAAGCGTTTGCCGACTTGATCAATCGTGATCAAATCAACAGACGCTTACTGAAGTATAAAATTTGCAGTACGCCCGGCGCGTAATAAACCGAATCGAGTCCTTTTTTCAAATGAAAACTGTTGATTTCTTAGACTTCCAATCATAAATTCATTCCTTCCCCGTGTAGAAAATACTAATAACATTAAAAAAGCACCATTATCATTATAAACAATCGATCCGAAAGTAACCTTATTTAAAAGCATTTGCCGACTTGATGAATCGTGATCAACAGACGCTTACAACGAGATCTCATTCAGTTGTCACGGGATGTTGACAAGATTTGCTCTATATGCCTTTCAAGTTGCCGATCTATTTATTTTTATAGCTCTTTGAGTTAAGTGATGACAAGCATTTAATCTAACCTGTGTTCCTGGATTCTATACCAGTACTAACTTGTTCACTACAAGTAACTGCCAACTACACAATATAAATCACAGCAGGAGACAGAATATTTATCTTATCAATGCATCATGGAGAACATGCTCTTTGACAAGGGATTGAATGCAGAACTCTGATCCCTTTGTTCATCTGATTTGTTTTATCTTAAGCTCTCTAGACAAGATAGGAAAGTAGACATAATGAAATTAAATTTACCTTCCGGTGCCAGCAGGTTCACTAGTGCCGGGATTGTGGCTTCTTGCTTCCTTAAGTACTTCCTTACATCAGCTAAAATGGGCAAAAAAACCTGGTAACAAAAACTGATCAATAGCTAAAAGTGTTTCATATAAACTTTTCTCTAAATATATTGTGTTCCTAAACATAAGACAAATTCAGTGGACCTTGTAGGTCACACTTGTTATATACTTTGTCTTAGCATCAAGTAAAGAAATATTGTTGGAAAATCAAATTTATCAAAGTCAAATATCCCCCTCAGCATGAAGATAAAAATAAAACATGAAATGTCACTTGCTTTTTGGTTCAGGTTTATCCAGCTACCAAAGTTAAAGTGTATTTCCAGGCCTTTTTTTCATCAATTTGGGAATGCCACCGACACCGGGGGAATTGGGAAAATGCTCTCGGAAATTGTCCTAATTGGGACAATTTGCAAATTACCAAAAATCTACGTAAATGTGTTTTTGTGTGAAATATTAATGAACTGCATTTCAGTAATTGTTCAACAGTATTATAATTTACCTAAATATATATACAAATTAGCAAAACTATCTTAAAACAGCAAAAACCCTAAAAGGTATAATCATTTGGGAATTTTAAATTCAACTTTGGGAAAAAAACATACTTTTTTGAATTGGGATTACCTCCTTTTACCGGAGGTAGATTTACAGGAGAAAAAAGCCCTGATTTCTGACAATCATATCATCTTTATTTGATTCCGAATCACACCCAAAGGATGTTCATGTGCTACACAAAATAGTCCCATTCATGAACAATGCGGATGAATTTTCAATGAACAAGCAGTTCTTATTCAACCTGTATACACTTGCACTGACCATTTAGATTATATAAGATCTATCAATGATAAGGTATTCCAGTCCATGGTTACATCACAAGCTGGGTCAGGCAGAGTTCATCTTAGATATGAGGCACAATAAATTTGTATTTGTTTCTCATTCATGTATATGTATATAGACTAGCATTTAAACAGAAATTAAATCTACCAAAAACCCGCAACCATCAGACATTTCAAGGCTTTGATTATAACTGTACTAAGTGGCTACTGAGAATTTTACAGTTTGAGAAATCTAAAACACTTACGATGAGCTGTCATGACACCTACTGCCATACAAGCATTTCTGCGTACAATTTTGTCCTCACTCTGCATAAGAGCTAAAAGGTGTTCAACAGCATTCAGGTCCAATAACTGCTTCTTGTTTTCATCACCTAAAAGTTTTAATTATTATATAAATTCATAAACCAATGTGCATTAACAATAATGTCTAAAAGTTATAAAGTAATCTGAAACATCAATATTTTGCCTTATATACACCTATAAATAGTAACAAATCTGCATAGGAAAAGATCCCGTAACCCAGGCAAAATAACTGGAAGCTGGTATTGTAACTATAGTTACTGGCCCGCCATGGATGAGTGACATAATTTTTACATCATTTTTACCCTGTGTTAGTGTGATAAAAAAAATTGTTACGTTGATATTTGATATGATAAACTGATTCAAGTAATCACTGTATTTAAGTATTATAATAAACAACTTATCAGATGGCACTGATGTTCCTTACATGGTTATAAGCACACCTAAACCTATATTGGTATTCTGGCTAAAAAAGTTAAGTCATACAAATAACTTCATTTAATAAGTGTATAATACTTATGTCCAACTTTCATATTGGGTGTGTGACCTCATTAATTTTGTGATGTCAGTTTCATATAATTATGTGTCATCACAATTAGAAGTTCTTCAATGACAACATTTTCAACAGAACAGATTTTTATCATTTGTAAAATTAGGGTAGATGCATATTTGATAAAAAAATTATAAAAAAAATTGTGATTTATACGAAGATATATGCACTTGTTCTTTCGCGGAATAAAATTTTGTTCTTAGAGTAGCACAATTTTTCTGCTGCAGAACTTGTGCATATTTCTTGATACAAATTTATAACCTATATAATTATAATAAAGATGATGGTAACATATGATCATTATCATTATAATTATCATTATTATTATAAACTCTTTAGTTTACAAAGATAACTTATTACCATAGAACAAAAATACAATGAAAATATAAAAACCATGAGGCTTTCAAACACAACAAATAAAATAAATAAAGGTTACATACATTTGTCAACAAATTTGTAGATAGCTTCACATGCTTTAGACTGGACATCTTCTTCTGGACTACTCAACATCAGCACCACTGTACCTGCCTGTCTGCTCTCCACCAATAATGTGTCAAACTAAAAATCAATTAGTATATCAAACTTAATCAAAGACCACATCTTAAAATTGTAGGAAGTCACATAAAAATGGAATGAATTATTCAATATGCACCACACAAGTTATATTATAATACAACTTCATAATGATACAATCAAATTTACAATGGGCTCCGCCTCTTGATTTCCTGAAGGATCAACAGATTCTATCCAACCCTAGCAACACTTTCTTAAAATGTACAACAGAAAAAAGATTTATGGCAATATTTTCAAAATAAAACAAAAATATAAATTATAAAGCCAGTTTTAAAGTTTTGACAGGTTATGTTAACCTTTAGCCTGCTGGTGGCAAGTAATTTTGCCTTTGCGAACATTGCAGACCAAGATCAGCCTGCATGGATGGTTTGCAGTGCTCGCTATTCAGTCTGTAAATTTTCAGTGAACACCCCTTTGAATAATAAATGGTACTGCCCAAATTGAATGATGGACCAGTCCATTTTAAAATATAGCAGGGTAAAGGCTAGTGAATGACTAATAACAGCTAACAGCCAATAAAATATATAAAACAGTTCATAATTCTGCAGCAGCAAACATACCACATCATCTGGAGGTGGCTTTTCATCCTTCTTTACCTTCTTCCCCATTTCAGTTTATCAGTAAAACAGTCTGAAATCCAAAATCAAAATTTGTGCTAATTATTATGCTTGTTCTGATCCTTCAAATAAGAATCAGTGGTATTAAACTAAAACAATTTAGTTAAAGCCACACTTAACACTTTAAATAAAATATGATATAAGCACTTGCCCGAAATATATTGCAGCATTTTGTTTTTATATTAAAGTAAAGAAAATATTGACAAAAATGTTATGGGACCACTATGCTATTTCCGCACGTTCAACAATGGACAGATCCAAATGTTTACATAAAACAGACTGTCCAATCGAGACCATTAAATATGATTGACCTAGTTTACACAATAGACCACGTGCGTTTCGTTTTTGATACCGCTAGTGAGCACTTGACCTTGGTATGAATAGAATAACAACTGAGTGAGGAGTTAGATGCAATTTATTGACAAAAACTGGAACTGTCCATGGACCAAGCAACTGAATACAAATTAACTTCAACTGTATTTTTTCAACAGTATTTCAGTTATGTAACAGTAACCTAACCATTGTTCCTGGATTCTGAGCCAGTAATTTACCTGTTCTCTGCAAGTAACTGTCAAATTCTCCACATGTATCAGTGGTGGAGGACTATATGGCATCAGGCACAATGCCTTTTATCAAATTGTAACAGAGAACATATGTCTCACCGGGGACCATATGATCCTTGGATCTGCAGTCTCCCTATTGAGCTAAATGGTCGGTCTCTGTGTCACTCTGATCAGGGCAACGAAATGATACATGTGCAGCTTAATAACTAATCTCATAAACACTTGAAAGACTTTGCTAATTAAGCTTATTAGAGCCCAGTATTTCTGCTTAATAGCTCTAAAACATCAAATTAGAATTATACACAAAGTCATAGGTGCTTATTTGGTGTATGCCCATGTAAGACTCTGCTTATTTAACCTTGAAACAAACATGCATGCAGCATGGTCTACAGCTAAATTCACTGACAAAGAATCAATAAAGATTATGACTAGACGTTGTTTAGCTGTTTAGACTGAATAGAAACTAAGCATAATCTGGGACAGATCAATGGCTAAAATATTATGGGAAAACCCATCAGGTGCTAAGTTAAAAAGAACTAAGAATGAAGATTTGAAGGTTACAGTTGCCTACCACTCAGTGCAGAAAGCCAAACTGGGGCTGACAATATGGTATTTTTCTTTGAAAGACAGAGTTTGCATGGTAAAGAGTGTAAGATTGCAGTATCTTGAGTATGTTAATGTTCCTTTGAGTATGAGAAAGTATTAAATCAATCAGCTGCATCAAGGCTAGTCTAACCAATAAGATGTTTGGGACAGTGTGATAACGTTTGACTGTCGCTGTCCCGTCATGTCCAAACTTATTCTGCATATTTCTGTTAGGAAATCCCCAATAAAATCCATTGGGAAAGTTTTTGACTACATGTACAATGTATTTGTAATGATTACATCTCTGATAATGAATTTATACCGACATTAAAGGATAAAATTGCCTTGCTGTCATTTTTTAAATGTATATTTTGTGTATTGTTTCTACAATTTAGTGTCATTGGCAGTCCACTGTGTCGGGTAGATATCTCTTTGCATCTGTTCACAACTGAAGTCTCTTATTTAAATTTATGAGTTATATTCAACTCATCTGAAGTTTCCGCATGAATATTAATGTTTAACTTCTTTGAGCAAGTATGTCTGACCATTATTTTATTACTTTTTTGGATTTTAAATATGTTTTCATTTTTCAAACAGTAAAATGCAGATACAGGTAAGGCTTAGAGGGATGACAATATAAATTATTAGATCAAAAATAAGTCATCCCGATAAGCCAAATGAGTGTAGTGCCTGTGTACGGTCTGGTCCGGTCTACCCATCAATTATAAGTAAGACTACATCAAGGCTATACTTTATTTTTCAGATATTATAACAGCAGTTTGGATACAGGAAAGATATTCAAGTGATTACCATTTAAATTCTGCACAGGATTTTGGTGAATTAAAGTCACTGAAAAAGTGCAGACTCCAATGGCAAAACAAGTCCATAATTTGATGATAGTGAGGTTAATTTGAACTTAAATAAGACACAAATGCATTCAGTTGCAATGTGACGCAAAGTAAATGATAATAATTACGTGACACTTTATTACTTTTTTGGATTTTATTTTTCATTCTTCATTTTTCAAACAGTAAAATGCAGATATGTGTAAGGCTTAGTGGAATGACAATATAAATTATTAGATCAAAAATAAGTCATCCCCATAAGCCAAATGAGCTTGTATAGTGCCTGTGTACGGTCTGGTCCGGTCTACCCATCAATTCTATACTTTATTTTTCAGATATTATAACAAAGTTTGGATACAGGAGAGTTATTCAAGTGATTACCATTTAAATTCTGCACAGGGTTTTGGTGAATAAAAGTCGCTGAAAAAGTGCAGTCTCCAAAGGCAAAACAGGTCCATAATTTGACGATAGTGAGGTTATTTGAACTTAAAAATAAGACACAAATGCATTCAATTGCAATGTGACGCAAAGTAAATGATCATAAGTGACACCCTATGTTTTGTAATAAGAAAGGAAAATAGTTTAAATAACTACCTAACTACCTGTCCTAAATTAGCAAAAATTCGGGAAAAACTGTCAGTCAAATTGCAACCAATTTCCCGTTGTGACAGACAACATGTGTATGTTGCTATATGACGTCATAGAAATCTGTGTTCAAGCTTAATAAACTCCCGTCCGTACCGTACCTTTTCCATATACGGACTATCTATCTATCTTCCATAACCGTCCAACCCCTTGCGGGGACGTAGACGTTTTGCGCGTCAAAATCATAAAGAGAAAGAATATAGTGATAAAAACTTATTTAGAGTGGAAGAAACTAAAAAAAAATAACTTTGGTGAAATAAAAGGTTAAAACTTGAGTTAGCAGGATAACTAGGGCGAGACATGTTCAAGGCTGCAAACTGCGGCACTGAACTGCTCTAGGGTAGGGAGGTGGGCGACACGAGGGGGAAGTTGGTTCCAATGGTACACCGTTCTCGGAAAATAAGAAAACTTGTAATAGTCAGTGGTTGCAGTAATTAACCTATAACTTAGGGAATGGCCATAGCGGACACATCGGGTCATTGGGGTAAGGTAATCTACGATTGGGATAGCAACCAGATCATGATGAATCTTATAGAAGAGTGATAACCTAGAATCTATACGCCTTAAATCCAGTCGACGAATGTTTAGGGAGTGTAGCATATCTGTTACACTAGAAGTAAGGCCGTAATCAGTCTTGATCCAACGGGCGGCTCTCCTTCGGACGCTTTCAATTTGGTCTATCTGGGTTTGGGTGTGGGGCGACCATACCTTGGAGGCATATTCAAGCTGAGGTCGGACTAGAGTCTGGTAAGCAATGGTCTCAATGGGTTGGGATTTGACCTTAATGTTTCTTCGTAAGAACCCTAGGGGGTTTGGTTAGCTTTTTTGGTTGACCTATTTATGTGATTGTCCCATGATAGGTCATTTGAGATATCCACGCCTAGGTATTTAGTGGGCTGACCGATTCAAGTTGGACTCCATGTAGGTAATACTGGGTAGGGATAGGATGTTTCCTTCTAGTGGCGTGGATCACTTGACACTTGGAGGGGTTGAACTCCATATCCCACTCCAACTCCCACTTTTCTAGAAGTTTTAGGTCATTTTGGAGAGTGACAGATTGGTCTGCAGATGACAATGTTAGATATATTGCCGTGTCATCTGCAAACAGATGGACTTTGGAACTGATGTTTTGTGGGAGGTCATTTATGTAAGCTAGGAAGAGCAGGGGACCAAGTACAGACCCCTGCGGGACATCTGATGATACTGGGATGGCATCAGAGGTATTGCCATTTAGGACTACTGATTGGATCCTATTATCTAAGAAGCCTTTGACCCATCTTAGTGTGTTACCTCTGACTCCATATTCATGCATTTTTAGTAGGACTTTCTCATGGCTAACCTTGTCGAAAGCCTTACTAGAATCTAGAAGTATAAGATCTACTTGTTTCTTATTGTAGACTGAGGTGACCAGATCATTTACTAACATAACTAACTGAGTAACGCATGACCATGCTGTAGGTCATACAGAATACCATGGTTGGTGAAGTGCTTAACAATTGATGAGGAAACAATGTGTTCAAGAACTTTGCATAGCATACAACAGGCTAAAAACTAAAGCTAAAAAAAAAAGAACAAGGATTGCACACACAGAAATAAAAAAATATATATAACATTCTAACACGATCCGATTCATTTCCCTATTAAACAAAGAAGGCAGAAAACAGTGAATTATTATACAACAAATCACTGTTCTGATGTCACTATCATTACGTCATGGCGTCAAAGGGCATAGCGGCGCGCTGGAAAAGAAACCGATTGAAAACGGGCAAATATTTAATGAATGTCATCAAGGATGTACTTGAAAATCCTTGGTAACGTGTTAGAATCGAAATAATATAGATTTACCTCATTTAGTGATTTGCTCTTGAATAAATCATTGCTTGTCGTTCAGATGCGTATCATTATATCACTCGGGCTTCGCCCTCGTGATATAATTCCTTCGCATCTGCATGAACTCTAAACAATGATTTATTCAACGACAAATCACTGTATGAGATATATCATTTCTTAATTTAAAAGCACTGGTATCATATAAATACATGCCATGCGACGACAAAGCAAGCAAGCACAACAGAAACTAAACAAACAAAAACACAAGGAAAGCAGCTAAATCAGAAACTATAAACATATGACATATTTACATTTGCGGACAAGTCTGACAAATTCTTTGTAATTACCAATGGTTTTAATATAATCTGGCAAATTGTTCCACAACCTGACGGCCTCAAACTTAAATGATTTTTGCCATACCTGACAGTCTTCACCCTTGGTACTTTTAATGTATTTACATACCTGCAATTGTAAGAAGAGTCTTTAACATTTATTGGAGATCTTAAACTTTCTGGTGACTTGTTATGAAATAATTTAAATGTTTCAGTAGCAATTGTTTTGAGCCTACCTAAATGAAGTGATTTCATATGAACTTTGTTTAATAATTGGTCGTATGAGGAAGAATAATCCATTAAAAACAATCCTAAGTTGTTTCCCTTTTTTCTGTATCACTTTTGCAACAGAAGTGCCAAAGTAATGAAAATAATTAAAGTTGGACTTAATAAATGCTTTAAAAATACTAATCTAGTATCAAAATTTAAGAATTTGCTAAATCTTTGCAAGACATTTAGTTCTTTTGATTTCTTTTGACATAAATTAGTAACCTGAATTACCTCAAAATTTAAAGAGGTAATCAAGATTAATTCTTAAAAATTTAACTTCATCTTCACATAAAAAATTATGATGTCATTAAAATGTATTGTCAATTTGAAAAGATTTTATTACCTTATTTGATTTGCTTCCTACGCAAATAGACTGAAATTTTCTGGATGTGTTTACATCTCGTTAATGTCGACCCATGTTTTTTTTTTTACTTTTCGTTTCTAAAGTATCTTTGAAAGTGTTATAGATCTACTTGACTGAAGGACAAGGACATCTGCTGTTAAAGATGTTAAAGATAAGAGGTCCTAGAATTGATCCTTGGGGCACTCCTTTAATGGTTTCTAACCAGTCGCTTTTAACATTATAAATTGTAACTTTTTGGCATCTATTTGTCAGGTAACTATCTATTAATTTACATGCATTATTTGTAAGACCGTATGCTCTTAGCTATGGGGCAGATAGTCAAAAGCCTTAGACAGAGATCCATTAGCACCGCACCCACATACTAGTATTTGTTCTCATATAGAGCTTCTTTCCAGTCTTTAACCAGCCACAGAAGAGTGGCCTGGCAGCCAAAAGATGTTCGAAATTCTACTGCCAGCGGCTTACGCCCAAAGAAAACCTTAATACAAAATTTATTTATATGTTTTGGTGCTCTCAAAATGCTGTATTTTTCATCCAAACGATGAACTCGAGTCAAGATTTCATCACCCTAGGTCAACGTCGCGAACTGTATGAGGAACATATGCAATTAGTTTCAGCAGCTAAGGCATTATGTATCATCAAAAAGAAGGTATCATGTGTGTGAAATCGTAATTTTGTTTATTGTTCATGTGTAAGAAAATGGACTCGATTCCATGTTACTACTGTGATTCACAACGTTCCAAAAGGCTTGAGGATGCAATAAAGCATATGAATACATTGCTGGTATGTATGTACAAAAAGAACATATGATATTTTCAGGATGGCAGCGGCATACATCCAAAGAAGGCCTCATTACAAAATTCGAACATGCTTTGGTGCTTAGATGCTGCCGTGTTCTGCACTGTTATGATGACTTGGGCCATTGAGGTCCTCGTCGGAGTCTTTATGAGATACACTGTAAAGTAAATTTTAGTAATTTGCGCATTTTGTGCCGGCTAAGAACAGTAAAATCTATCAGGAGTCATTATCTTGGATATTTTTACTTGTCAGAATATAAGCTGGAATCCTTGTTACTGCTGTTAAGGTCCTTAATGATGCATTATACCATGTCGGTATTCTGCATGCTTATATATTTGTTCAATAAATACTACAAATTACATTTTTGACGATTTTTTAATGTTTGCCGACTGCATACGTTCAAAGAATAAATGCCTAAATACGAAAACTCAACATGTATTCTGCATCAAAACGATGTTTTCGATCAAAGAACCTTAGGTCATCGTCGAGAACTGTTTGAGCAACTAACGCATTACTAGTATGTACTAACGAAACACGATCTAGACAGTGTGAAATCGAAATTTTGGTATAAAATATGAACAAAATTGGCACGAAAAAATGACTACTTATCTTTCCTTATGTCACAAATACAAGACTATGTTAGGGATTCAGCTGGCGAGGATACCTTATCGTCCAAAGTGCTGGAAAACTGATACTACAGTAGTACCACGATGAACGTCATTGAAACTGTGCCGAAAGGAAAACAAATGCGAAGCTAGTAATACAGTTCATATCTTGTCTTATGTTACAAATACGCAACTGAGTTAGATTCAACTGGCGAGAATACCTTCGATTTACACTTTTAAGTAACTTTGAAATATGGTGAGGTTTCGGACATTTAACCTGTTAAACCCTCTACTGTCGGTTTAGCGACTGACTATTGTATTTAAAGTACCGCCACACTGTGTTCCTTTAAAAATGTCTTCACCCCTGTGTAGACATCACATGTCTATGCCAATACACAGTTTCAAGGGTTTGCTTTAAAAGGACCGTTCCTTTAGTATCACTGTTTTGTTGGGGTTTTTTTTCTCCCCAAACAAGCCATATTTTATTTAGAACTATCAGATATTTTTGACACTACTGTAAAATAGAGAAACACAGTCTATGTGAAGCCAAACAGAGCCAAACCAACTCCACATAATTTTCTTTGTAAATGTTTGGACTAGCAAAGACCATTTTCCCAGCCTCCGTTAGCGGTCACCTTAGTTAATCAGCCACTTGCCTTAAGCAGCCAGAAAGCAAACTTCCGAAATGAGTTTTTGTATAGTATCAACTTGGCCATCTGCCTTAAGCAGCCAGATTGTCGCTCCCTTGACTGACTGCAAAATATAGGTTTGAAGGTATGACTGTATTTACAACAGACATCACCGTTAAAGCTAAGACTTGCAAGTACATCTAAAAGCTCTCTCAGATTGGCCTTTTCTCCTTTCTTTACTGTTATTTCTGTGAAGAATCATTGTTAAACAAAATGTTGGGAAGGGACTCAGCATATGCTATCCCCACCACCTAAGTTAAGTTGGGGACAAACCCCAGCTCCTATGCCTATGAGTCACAACACTAGGGATGGGGCTAGAAAAAACACATGTTTATAAGTAAAATCAACGTTTTAGAACCAGCGAGAAGTAGTAGAGCTCCAGTCTTGCAGTTTCTTTCGGAAAATTGATAACACCAAAACATACAATCAGTCAATTAATATCAATTAGTGCTAACTAAAACATGTATGTTTAATGCAGAGATATTGGGTATGTTTTCTAAAAAAAAGCGTAAATTATCACCGGCGTCCCAGTCTGTAGAGCAGTAACAAAAGTTATAGCAATTCCAGTTTTTGCACTTGCTGCTACAACTACCAACAACATAAAGAACAGTATTTTTGCTACGACTGCTAAATAACTGCTCGAATTTCCCCTATTAAACAAAGAAGATTGAAACTGTAGCGTTCTCATGCAACAAAACTGTTTGTATGTCCTAATTTGTATCAAGTCATAGCGTCACATGGCAAATATTTGGTGGAAGTCGTCAGGATGTGGATAATTATCCTTGATATTGTGTTTGGTGATTTTATCAACCTAGTCGTCCAGACGTGGCGTTTCTTTCACTGTGAAGAAACTATTCAGCTTGCCGATGGAAGGTATGTGGCCCTCCACATATGCATGTCCTTCCCACCAGGAAAATCAACTGAAAATCATCATTATACATATTCATCTAATTGTAATTCAGACATCACATAAATAATCAATTACAGCACGACCACCTAGAAAAGGAACTGAAATTGGTCCCTTAATAGAAATGGTCTCTTTATACAACATAGTTTGTTCAAGAATCTTAAAAGGTGGTCTTAAAATGCAAGTGGTCTCTCAAGCAAGTTTGCTTATAGTCCCATTTCAGACTAGTGCAGTTTATAACCCAACATCAGCTTTGCATTTCTTGGCATTTTATATCATTTTGGCAACTGTTCAGGGCCGATAGCATCGCCTAAATGGTGAATTCCTTCAGAAACATACTGTTCATACTGTTGTAGAGGCCACATATGAATCAACTCCATATAAACATAAGACGTTTCTGACGGCCCTTTTCTTCTGTGTTCTCCTAAACATTTCCGTATACTTGATGCACCATTCACATACGTTTTACTCATATAAACTCATAGTCATCATAATGTCACAACGTCAATGATAGCGAATGGCCTTAAATTTTATGGAAAGACCCACCCAATGTTTGTTCAAACGCGATTTAAATGTATACCCTTGTTCAACTTCGCAAGTGAAAGAAAAGTTATTTTTCTGTCTGCAAATGTAGTCTCTGTTGCAAGTCATTTTCACTGACATGCACAGTCAAGTGCCTGAGTCTCAGTGAAGAAATGAATAATGTCACCTGTGATAGCTGAGGTAAGAGACTAATAATAATCACTTACCTCGTCGGCGTGGTACTTGTCAAGAATTGTGGAAGTTTCGCAAATACGCACATAAAGCAACTCTTTTTTTTTTTAATTTACAAATAAAAAGGTAGAAGGCATATTATGCTACTTGCTACATAACATGTATCTGTGGTAGCTTTGTTCTTCGCAGATCAGGGGCGTATGGACGATTTAAGCATTGGGGCGGCGAAGGGGGTGGGTTTGGGAAGGAGTATTCAGGCCCAGGTCCAGGAATATTTGACTTGGGGGTGGGGTGGCGTGAGGGGGGGGGGGGGGGGGGGCACCAGTCTAGAACGAAGACATTTCTGCCGAGGCTCGTAGCGCCGAGAGCGGGTAGGTACGGGAGGGGAGCTTTTGTCCATGTTAATAGTTTCAGGGTCTTCCCACTGGCGCTTTTTTGCAATACAGGTATGAAATGTTGGCTTCTGGTGCATTTACTGGCGAGGGTACTGCCCTCAATTTATTGACGGGTCAGGGGGTTTTCCCCCTGAAATTTTTTGAAGTACAGGCATGTAATGGCGGCCTCTGATGCATTTTTAGGTCTAAATATAGTTACTCCCTCTTGATGGTTGGGGAGGGGGTCAGGGGGCTCTCCCCCTGGAAATTTTTTAAATATATGTGTGAAATGGTGGCCTCTGGTACGTTTCTGAGTCTAAATTTTGAGAAAATATTATTCCTTTGCAAAAATAGTAGGGTGCATCTTTGATGAGTTTAGGTCACTTCTCATCCAACTGGGGTTGGGGGGGGGGGGGGGGGGGGGGGGGGGCACGGGCGCCCTCGACCCGGGCCTGGTATTACCCTCGCATCAACGGGATCCGGGGTGGCACCGGATAAAAATTCATAAAGCTAGAGTAAATGGTGCAATCTGGCGACTCCTTGGGCTGAACATACTCGTTTTCACACCTATTTACAGTTTACTGCGTTTAAACACTGTAATGGTTGTACGATGTTAGATACGGACATGTCTTGCCAGGGTAGAACCAGTAATGTCTAAGTAGGGGATAAAGCACAAGACCCTGATTAAAGGCGTAATCCAATCCTTATGGCATTTTAGTCATTAAATGACATTATAAAGGTAACAGATTGGACGTCTGGTACAGTTAGGGATTCTTGTAAATTTAAATCATTATATGAACAATTCTTGGAAAATCTCACAAATTTCAACTTGGATCAGGTAGTAAAAGAACCGACAAGAGAAAACAATGTTCTTGATTTATTCTTGACAATTCAACCTTCTCAAGTTCATTCCACCAAAATATTACCTAGTCTTGGATCGTCAGTTCATAATACTGTCTTTCATGAAATGAACATCAAAATTGGCAGACCTCGGCAAGTAAAACGTGAAATCAAACAATTTAAAAAAGCCAACTGGGATTCATTCAAGTCTGATCTCAATGAATACTTTAATAATGTTTTTGTTAAACTCTCATCTAATGACCCAAACATATTGTGGGGAAAATTTAAAAATAATATCAATGAATTATCGAGTAAATATATACCAACTAAAATGACTAAACCCAGAAGTGATCTTCCCTGAGTGACAAAAAAGATCATTAAAATGATACATAAAAGAGATAAATTACATACTAAATGTAAAAACGCTAAAGGAAAAGAACGTTACAGCAAAATGAGACAGCAACTTGCTATTCTTAAAGCCACCATCCAAAGAGAAATACGCAAATCTTATTGGGAATATTTAGAATCGGTAATCTTTTCTAATGACTCAGAATCTGGTAAAAACAAAAAATTCTATTCTTTTGTAAAACATAAAAAAAACAGACAATCATGGTGTAGCACCTTTAAAATCTGAAGGTAAAACTTATACCAAACCATATGATAAAGCAACAATTCTTAACAAACTATTTGAATCTGTTTTCCCAAAACCTAAACCAGTCAGTCTTAAACCTCTTTGAAAGTGACAAACTTCAACAAGTTAATAAAATGTCTAACATTGATATAACTGTAGAAGGTGTTTTGAAAATGCTCAAGGATCTAAATCCAAACAAGGCGTCTGGTCCGGATCAGCTGTCGCCAAGATTACTTAAAGAACTTTCTCTCGAAACAGCTCCTTTTCTCACTAAAGTCTTCCAGAACTCACTGAGAACTGGTATAGTTCCAGAGGACTGGAAAACTGCTATTGTTGCATCTGTATACAAAAAGGGTCCTAAATATAAAGCCAGCAACTATCGACCAATTTCTTTGACTTGCATAGCTTCCAAACTAATGGAGCATATCATGGTCTCAAACATCATGCGCCATCTCGACAATAACAATCTTCTCACACCTTTCCAACATGGCTTCCGTTCTAAACATAGCTGTGAGACTCAACTTTTATCCTTCACACAGGAAATTTTTGACAATCTCCAATCTGGAAAGCAAACAGATCTCATTGTAATGGATTTCTCGAAAGCTTTTGATAAAGTCGATCATCAACTTCTTCTCTATAAACTTATGAAACTTGGTGTCAACAAAACATCTTTATCCTGGATTCAGTCTTTCCTTAGTAATCGTTCTCAGTCTGTAGTAGTTGAAGGCTCACACTCTGATTCTTTACCAGTTCTTTCAGGGGTTCCCCAAGGTTCAGTGTTGGGGTCCTTGGCTCTTCCTTTGTTTCATCAATGACCTTCCCGACTCTGTTAAAAGTAGAATACGCTTATTTGCTGATGACACCATCATATACCTCACTATCGACTCATTAGTAGACTCCCATAAACTTCAAGATGATTTGACAAAATTAGAAGATGGGAACGTAAGTGATCTATGGAATTTAATCCTGGTAAATGTGAAATCATAAGAATCTCTAAAAAAAGAAAAAATATCATCTTTCCATATAAATTACATAATCAAGAACTAAAAACCACAGAAAATGCTAAATATCTTGGGATTACTATTAGTGATGACTTTAGTTGGAAGAAACCTATTGAATTTACATCTTCAAAAGCTAGTAACACCCTCAGATTTATAAAAAGAAATGTACAATGTAATAACCGTGATATCAAAGAAACTGCCTAAAAACATACGTTCGCCCACAACTAGAATACTGTAACACCATATGGCATCAATGGCAGAAAAACTTATGAAATAGAAAAGGTACAAAGAGCTGCAGCCAGATAATGACTACTCATACCAAAGCAGCGTAACATCAATGCTTGAAACTCTTAAATGGCAGACACTAGAACAAAGAAGAATACATGCATCTTTAATTATATTGTATAAAATATCACACAACCTCGTCTCTGTAGATCATAACCACCTGACAACCTCTAGAAATTTAAACTTTATCATTCCATCTTCAAGAACACAATATCATATGAACTCCTTTTTCCCCGCACAATCAGATACTGGAACGCCTTACCTGATAACATCAAGGACAGTGTGAACCTTTGAACAGTGCTTCACATCTGACTAGATTCGTATATGTTATAATGTCATCATCCTGTTTTTATTTTTAACAAGCTGTATATATTACTGCTCTCACTCTTTTAACAACATGAATATCATGTATCATGTAACATAGCAACACGCTTTTAACAACTGCCCCGACCTCCCAGTTATGATCAGAGATTGATTGTTGGGAGTATCTCCGTAGATGTAGATGTAGATTTCCATTTTTATGTAGAAGCTACCTTTTTCGGCAGAATTTGTTCGGCAGTAAGCAATTAAATACGATTAACTTTCATTAATTAATGTATCGCCTATATTCTGAGTCTGTGGGGCGTGAAAATACAGCGACCTTGGTCGTTGCGGTTTATCGATTTTGCACAATCACACTGGCCATAGCTTTATCAGATCAAGTGGTTCCAACGTTGTTTGAGCGGTGAATTTTACGCCGATCAGATGGAGAAATATGGCTGATACTACAAATTTCCGGAATTATAAGTATGATTTAAAGAAATTTCTACCCGTTAAATAACGAATCAAATGAAAACAATGGGTGCACCTGGAGCGCAAATGTGTCTATATTTTAGCACATGTGTCTATTTAGCTGAGATTTGTGCCGTTTATTCAAACACTTCTGTACAATCCGGCGGGGGAAGGAAATTTTTGACAGTTTTTGACAATATCGTCTCATATATAGTGTTTTATCGGGAGCAAGTAACTGTTAAAACACTTTTTATGTAAAGGGCTACCTCTTAAAACAAAGCGTGTGTATTTTTATAGAATTATTCAGGGTTGTTTCTGAACAATCGGCCGAAAACCTAATGCAACGCCGTTTCGAGTGGGTCGCTATGCAACGCAATCAAGTGGATACCGTTCTGTGTCTTACTTGCGAAGTCTTATCCGTCTTAAAAACAGTCATTTTTTTCAAAGCCTAACAATGAATAAATTAATTTGGAGAGTTTTATATCATCATAACGATCCCGCCGTTTCTAATATATTGTACGTTTATAGTTTTATGCTCGCTTAACAATTAACATATTTTTGCGGACATTGTCAAAAAACATCAACACATAAACATAAACATAAAGAAAGGATGAACATCGAACAATATCATTAAGTAAATAATAGTAATAGTAAAAAACAAGAACCAGCTCACGGATATCTATCTGCTCCACGAATGGTACTGAACTGCATACTAAAAGTGGGTTGGCTCTTTAAATCAGTATAGTTACAGTTGGTTACTTTTATTCCCTAAAAACCAATACATTGCGATTTCATTACTGATTTGTTGTGCATTTAAAAGCTGTTCATACAAAATAAATAAAGTTTGGTCCATGATAAAAGTACTGATCAGTTGTTTGTATATATTTTCATTCATATTCCTGGTGGAACGTTCATTTATTTTCAGAGAGATAAATCACAGAGACCGTTAAAATTGGCCAGGGAAAAGGCAAGATTTTATTTGTCCTCCATAAAACAGAAACGATGTAATAAAACTCTATGGTCGCCGTTTAAAAATGAAAATACAAATGAAATACAGACACCAATGAAAAAAAGTTTTGTTGGAGACAGTTAAATAGTACAACTGTAACACGTCTCTCTTAGTATTGCTAGTCCGTTTATTTTCTTTCATTGGTGTCTGTATTTCATTTGTACATTTATACATTGATACCACACCCATTTAAATCCGTTCACTTTAGCTGTGTCTATCGTTCGCTAAACATTGCCTACTCGTGTATACTAATACAAAAATGTCGGAAGAAGGTGAGCGTACGCCGTTGAAATACAGTCCTATATTAAGAATCGTTGTATTCTTGGCGTAGGGTGTAAAGACATTTTTGATGAAATATGTTCTGTTTATGGGCATAATAAAATATCTTTTTCGACAGTTATTCGTTTATTTAAGAAATTCAAATGTGGATTAGTTTCAACAGATATACACCACATGGCCGTCGGCCGAAAACAGCAACGTCTGCCAAGATGGTTGCTAGAGTGAAAGAAATAGTTGTTTACTGATGCAAGATACACCGCTAGGCAAATAGCTAGTATGGTTGGCATCTCATAAGAGCAGCTCATACAATTCTGAAACGTAATTTGAAAATGAGAAAGATCTGTGCTAGATGGATTCCCGTCTGTTGACAGATAAGCAGAAAAAGGCACGCGTGCAATGCGCAAACTTGTTGCTTAAACAGTTTCCAAATTACAATGCACGATCTTTCGCAAATGTCGTCACTGGTGACGAGATATGGGTTCACCTTTTTGAGCCCAAACTAAAGATTCGGAACAAAATATGGGCAACAAAGTCTGGCAAAAGACCATACATTACAAAGCGGACCACGAGTGTCAAGAAGGTAATGTATGCCATATTCTTCACAACAGGTTGCTGTACCTAAAGACAAATCCGTAAATTCGAAGTTTAACAAGACTAAAGATCATACAACGATTCTTAATATAGGACCGTATTTCAACGGCGTACGCTGACCTTCTTCCAACCATTTTTGTATTAGTATACATGAGTAGGCAATGTTTAGCGAGCGATAGACACAGTTAAAGTGAACGGAGTTTAATGGGTATGGTATCAATGTATAAATGTACAAATGAAATACAGACAGCAATGAAAGAAAATAAACGGACTAGAATATTCGCCTGACCTTGCCCCGTGTGACTTCTTTTTGTTCCCAAGGCTTCTGGCCGAAACTTTGTGCAGCGCAAACACCTCGGTTCTGCAATATTCCAGTGTCTTCATAGCATACCTAGAAAATACTACAAAAAAGGTTTCAAGGATTGGATTAGAAGACTGAAAATTTGCAAATCAGTTGGAGGTGAATACTTCGAGGGGACCAAATAAAATTTTCATTGAAATCTATCAAGGATACATTTTTATGTGCTCAGATGCATTCATATTTGAACAATCCTCATAAAGAGTCAACCCGCTTTTGGCATGCTGTTCAGTACCATTCGTGGAGGAGATAAATGTCCTTGAACTGGTTCTTGTTTTTACGAACTATTACTATTATTTACTTAATGATATTGTTCGATGTTCATCCTTGCTTTATGTTTATGTTTATGTGTTGATGTTTTTTGACAATGTCCGCAAAAATATGTTAATTGTTAAGCGAGCATAAAACTATAAACGTACAATATATTAGAACGGCGGGATCGTTATGATGATATAAAACTCTCCAAATTAATTTATTCATTGTTAGGCTTTAATGATTGTTTTAAAGACGGATAAGACTTCGCAAGTAAGACACAGAACGGTATCCACTTGATTGCGTTGCATAGCGACCCACTCGAAACGGCGTTGCATTAGGTTTTCGGCCGATTGTTCAGAAACAACCCTGAATAATTCTATGAATATACACACGCTTTGTTTTAAGAGGTAGCCCTTTACATAAAAAGTGTTTTAACAGTTACTTGCTCCCGATAAACACTATATTTGAGGCGATATTGTCAAAAACTGTAAAAAATTTTCTTCCCCCGCCGGATTGTACAGAAGTGTTTGAATAAACGGCACAAATCTCAGCTAAATAGACACATGTGCTAAAATATAGACACATTTGCGCTCCAGGTGCACCCATCGTTTTCATTTGATTCGTTATTTAACGGGTAGAAATTCCTTTAAATCATACTTACAATACCGGAAATGTGTAGTATCGGCCATATTTCTCCACCTGATCGGCGTAAAATTCACCGCTCAAACAACGTTGGAACCACTTGATCTGATAAAGCTATGGCCAGTGTGACAATACCCTGTAACCAAGGTCCAGCAAGGTGTCAGCGATATGACAAGATTCTGTGTACATATCAGTCGCCGATGCACTTCATGATAAATTGACAATTGGCAAGGGAGGACCGCAGTTTTATTCTCAATTATATTTTCTAGCCTTTTAAAAAATTACGAGTTCGGCATTTCGCCGCTCCTCGAAATATTGGGCGCCGCCCCTGCCGCCCCAGCTCCTACGCCCTTCAGATAATAATTAATGACGGTTGTTTTTGAGCAGACGATCACGTGTATGTGGTGGCGTAACATACCAACGTCGGGATTCTACAGTAGAGGCTAGAAGCAGACTGGTGTAGGTCGTCAATGTAACATTTTTAGCGTCACAGTCGAGACATCAATTGCTGTTCACCTATAAAGGTAAAGGTAAGCTTTATTTAACGTCGCACGTAACCATGGTAACACAAGCTACAAAGCTATCGATGCTCAACGTGCAGGCTCTGTAATTAACTCCCCTTACATAAAGCACGCCATTTGCAAAGAGACGCGCACATTGCCTTGATAATACTAAAGTATTCCAGCGTTTATATTAATTAACCGAACCTGTTTTCAAAAAGGTAAAGGTAAATTTTATTCACAGTCGCTTTGTGAAACAATGAACATAAGCTCTGTTGAGGTTTTGATTGACCCTATTTTAAGAACAGTTAAAACCAGTTATCAGGCCTGAGACTTCCCCTGGCGGCCCTGGATTTAGACAGACACCTGGGGTTCAGCACACCGCCCAGCCGCCCCTGCCAACCTTCAGCCAATATATTTTCGCCTTTTAAAACAAACTGAGCACATGTCTCGATCATACAACAACTTTTGTTACAATTTCAGCATATTTTAAAAACTCCCATATTTTACCAATGCTTAGAAAAACTAAAGACAACTTACTCCGATCACAGGGTTCGAATTTAAGCTCGCATACTCGCAAAATGCGAGTGCAAATTTCAAACTGCGAGGTGAGATTTCAGACACCAGCATTTTCTTGCGAGTGAAAATTTTTGGCCAGATAATGTGCATTTCTAACGGTCGTCTCCATCTTACACTGTTCTTTCTTTAACAACTCGCAGTCATTGCAGCGCATTGTCATTTGCAGAACGAATTTCGGAGCACTCTTTCATCTTTCGTCGTAAACAGAAGTTTACACTCGATACATGTCCCGTGCGCATGTCTTTTCAACTGCTGACAAGTTCATGCGCCAATTTTGATGACGTTTACCGCATCCCGTGGTTTTTTTGGTAATCTATAATAAGTTACTATTTATATAGCGCAAATTGGATTGGCTGGACTCGCCACGTGGATGTTTGTGTTGATGTTCTAATAAAGTGACAAGTCAGCAAGTTAAAAAAAATACCACTTGCGAAAAAATGCAAGTAGAAAATCTGGCTAAATTCGAACCCTGGATCATTTCAACACATATTGCTTGGCCAAGGAATACGAGAATAGATTCAAGCTTGATGTTGTGCACAGAAATTTACCAGCAGAGCCAGGACAGAGACAATATCATCAGTGGTAATAATAAAATACTCCTATAAATATCAACAGAGGGTAAAGGCGCTGGTTTAGAATAGATCTAGATCTACTCTGTTTTTTGTCAGGGCGCAGGTTCGCTCCCCGCTATGGACAATCTTTTTTTTCTTTTTTAATGATTTTTTTTTTTATCTTGAGATTATATAGTTAAAAGGTATATGAAAATATTACATTTAAAAAAATTTTTTTTTTTAATTCGCTCAAAGCGGGGAGCGTACCGGCGCCCTGACAAAAACAGAGTATTCTAAACCAGCGCCTTTACCCTCTCGGCAACCGTGGCAGTTGATATTTATAGCGGGTATTCTTATAACCACTGAGGATATCGTCTGTGTCCCGGCTCTGTTGGTAAATTTCTGTACACAACATCGAGCTTGGATCTATTCTCGTATTCCTTGGACAAGCAATTTTCTTAGATAACGAATTGCAATTCAAAAGGAATTCAAAAGGTAATCAAGTAAGATTTATGGTTCTTTTACAACTGACATTTCATTCACATGCCCAATGATAGTTTTTGTTTTAGAGCAAAGCATCTATTATCGACCCTTTTAGCTGTAATATAATGTGCTTCGTAAATTTGTCATCCGATTTTCTGCCAAATAGTACCATTTGAAAGAACGTTTTTCATTGGTCATCTTCAGTACTTCCAGTAACTGTTTAAGAAAATATATCCAATGAAAAGCTTTGCTATATTTTATACAATAACTGTAGCATATATCGACCCTTGTATCTTTTATCGACCCCCAATTATTTTTAAAAAAAAAATGTCAAGCTAAAGAACTTTATTTTGCGACAAACAGATAAAAATTCATAACAATACAATTCAGAATACACACAGATAATATTTCATTCTTATACCATTTGGAATCTTGCATGAAACCTTTGTTTTTAACCAATTTTGGACATGCACATACAAGGAGATTCTCATGAGCACGCGCTGATGGTAAACGTTTTGGATATGCTGTTGCGGGTCAAACGTTTTTTAAGCAAGTTATGGGTCCTGAATCAGTTTTGGCCGAAGTCGAAAGGTCTGAGATCTATAATATCTTTTCATCCGCCTTATTTTTAATTTATTTGTAGATCTCATGAACTATGCTGTTTGGGTTTAATCTAATCTGAGTTGCTAATATTGATGTTGGTAAATTCAAATTCTTGTGTTTTCAAACTTTGATCGAGACGGGGCAGGGTGGAAAGCAAAATTTTTTAAGTTGATTTAAAAAAGTAAAAAAGGCGTAGATATTTCATTAAGGGTATACTTATGAAGGTTGTGTGTAGCGATTTCCATCATACAGTAATGTTAACATTTAATAAGTGCAAGGGACCGAATGAACCACACAGCACCTCTCGGTACCTGTATGTTGTGTATTAGGATGCTGTAGTGCTGAGTAAAGCTAGAGTTTTCATTATAGATCTATACCGAATATAGGCCTATCGATGAACGCGGGACTCGCGCTTAGTTTCCATAACTAATGTTATGGTCACATTAGGGAAATGTCACTTTCTCTTGTTGGCCTCAGTCATTGTTTGAATAGTTACAGAGTTATAATTCAGCCAGACTGTGGCACAGATGAATGTACACATGGACAGATAGATGTATTGAGACCATTACCACATCTCCTCTGTCTGTTGGTGAGGGGGAATAACAAGGCACATAGTGGTTTTTTGTTGTTTTTTTTGCACATTTCTGCCAGGCATTTGCATCATAGGTGGCAAAAGTTAAAAACACATTAAGGATTGGACAAATTTGCTAGAAATTGTCAGAAATGGAGACATGCAATTTATAGAGAGCATCTTCTCTAAGGTCATTGAAGTTTCTGTATTAGTTCAGTGGGAACAGAAGCTTTATTCACTAGTGAGTCTAAATTAGAGATGCATGGGCATATGGTGGACATTCATCAGTATCCAAATATAGTTGCAACTAATTGTACATAATGACCAATTAACTTGGCAGGATCTTCTGAAAACAGCCCAGCAAAATAGCCATAACCCCTTAATTGATTTAAATTGATATGCAAAATGGTTACTGCATTTGACTGCAACAGGCCACTGGACCATCGTCATTCCTTTAATTGGCTGCCCAGGGTGTGCTTTTATGGTAATTATTGTAAATTGATACATGAAATAAAAATTATTTTGACTTTTGCCATATTGCTGAAGACCATTGTTCCCCTTGGGGAGGCAAGAAAGCCGTGAAAATGAATGACTCATAGTTACATAGACATATTTTGTTTCCAAACTAATATCATCGGCATTATCAGTTTACACTTTCTGCCCTCCCAGTTGTCCTATTCTGAGTGATACTCATTTCTTTGACCAATTGCATGATAAATTACTGTGAATACACTTTTGGCATTTCATTAGAACATGTCAGATAGTGTTCCACAAACTCTGGCTGCTTTCTCCCCATCAGACACTGTATTGTTAAGAGCACTATGGGAAAGGCGCTGAAATGTATGCATAATTTAGTAGCCCAGTAGTATTTCTATTTCCTTTGCATTTTCTTCATAAGAAGTATCAAAATTTTTGAATTTCAGGTTGACATTAATTTTGATCAGTAAATAAAACAAATGTTTCTGATAACTCATGATGATTGTGGCCCACACTAAGGCCTGGTTGAATGAAATGTTTCTTTTTCCAATTTTATCACATACATGTATTAAATACCGGCCTTTGCAAGTGTTCTGGACCCTCTTCCACAAGTAACCTTCCAATTGTTGGATTTAACAATTAAACAGTTGTTGCCTTTAAAGGTTCAGTAATTATAAGGTTTATCAACCTGGGAAACAGTATATTCAGAAAACTGAAAAAACAAGTTAAATATATATTAATGAAGTAATGGATTCTAGAGAATGCAATGAAACTGTTCTTCCTACAGGATTAGACTGATATGCATGATTATAAAGATTTTCAGATCAACTGTCAAAGATTTCAGAGTCTGTGTTGATAACATCACATTCCTGGGATGCACATTTGCAGTTTAGTTAAAATTTTACAGATTTGTGAGAGTGTTTACTACACATTTGTCTCCCTTACATTGCTTGCTTAATATTGAATAATTATGTATATCTTGGTAATTATGTAGCAAACAAATATATGTTGACATTTCTGTAGACCATACATATTTTTAGCTCGACTTTTCGAAGAATAGGGGAGCTATCCTACTCGCCCCGGCGTCGACGTTAGCGTGATTGTCACACAAATGTTAAAGTTTGCGTATCACCCCAAATATTTTCAAAGTCCATTGAGATATTGATTTCATATTTTGCGTACTTGTTTACCATCATGACCCCAGTCTGTAAAAAATAGGAGGCAACTCTATCAAGCATTTTGACTGAATTATGGCCCCTTTTAGACTTAGAATAAATGTTAAAGTTTGCGTACCATCCAAACATTTTCAAAGTCCATTGAGATATTGCTTTCATATTTTGCATACTTGTTTACCATCATGACCCCAGTCTGTAAAAAGGAAGAGGCAACTCTGTCAAGCATTTTGACTGAATTATGGCCCCTTTTCAACTTAGAATAAATGTTAAAGTTTGCATACCACCCCAAATATTTTCAAAGTCCATTGAGATATTGCTTTCATATTTTGCATACTTGTTTACCATCATGACCCCAGTCTGTAAAAAGGAGGAGGCAACTATATCAAGCATTTGAATTATGGCCCCTTTTCGACTTAGAATAGAATAAATGTTAAAGTTTGCGTACCACCCCAAATATTTGTAAAGTCCATTGAGATATTGCTTTCATATTTTGCATACTTGTTTACCATCATGACCCCAGTCTGTAAAAAGGAGGAGGCAGCTATATCAAGCATTTTGACTGAATTATGGCCCCTTTTCGACATAGAATATGCTTATTGTAATGTTAAAGTTTTACTCATTGCTTATATTATACTATATAGCACTGAGAATAGTCGAGCGCGCTGTCCACTGACAGCTCTTGTTTATGTATTTACTGGAGTTAATGAAACAGGATTAATTTACTGGAAATGACAAGTCTGTTAAATGCAGATTAGTGTTTTATTTTTTCTTGTGAAAAAAGCCTAATTTATCATTATTCCATATTTCAGATATGTATGAAACAAGAACTGATGCTTGACATAATACTGTAGGAGAGTTATATATAAAGAGGTAAGTATCTTATATTTTTGTGGAGCCCGCTTGTGGTGAGCTTGATATAGTTGTCACTTTTGGCAGGTCGTTGTATGTGTGTGCGTGTATGCATCCATGTGTCCGTGCGTCCGTCCGATTTTTTCCGGAGCATAACTTTGACATGCATGGACCATGCTTGTTTATATTTGACATGAATGTTTACCTCAATGAGGAGTGTCATGTGCAAACCCCATGTTCCTATCTCAAAGGTCAAGGTCACAGTTGCACGTCAAAGGTCAAATTGAAGTTTGTCCAGACCATATCTTTGACATGCAATTGGACCAATTTTGTTTATATTTGGCAAAAATGTTTACCTCTATGAGAAGGAGTGTCATGCGCATACCCCATGTTCCTGTCTCAAAGGTCAAGGTCACAGTTGCAGGTCAAAGGTCAAATTGAAATTTGGCCTGAGCATTTCTTCTTCATACAAGGTGGGATTTTGATGTAACTTCGCATGAATGTTCACCATTATGAGGCGGAGTGTCATGCGCAAGAATTGGGTCCCTTAGACCTAGATCAAGGTCACACTTACAGGCCAAAGGCGCTGGCAGGCTTGACATCCTGCCCGTGGGTAGGTAGAATATATTTCTAGTTATATTTAAAGAAAATTTTTAAAAAATCTTTCAGCACAACTAAAACTTATTAATCTGGATAAGGAAATAATACATTCATGTTAATTTGACTTCATGAAGATTTTGTTCATTGTCTCTGAAGATAGTTTTTAAGTTAGATTAGATGAAAATGTTATAATTCCAAGATTGTTCCTTTGTCTCTAAAACTTAATATTAGACACGCTGACACTAACTTGCCCTGTAATGTTTTTAACAAATTTAGATGGTAATCAAGGAGATTCTGACTTGATTCTTGAATGAGATACTTAACTGACTGGCATATTTCCTGAAGATACTAGCACCAAAGAAATTCGATAAATCAAAAACATCTTTAAATCAAAGAATTTACAAAGCAATATTTTAGTAGGCTATCAGTACTACAGGAAGTGCCAAGTTTCCAACTAACAGGTCAATTTGATATGATCATAGAGCGAACTCAAGTTATCAAGAAGAAAAACACACAAATTTGCTGATATGTTTTATTAAAATGGTTTATGAATGAAGTTGATTATCAAAGAGTTCATGTCCATTTCCTGGGAAGCCAGGAACTGTAATGTCACTTGGGTCTCTAGATGCTGGCATCTTTCAGCTTGACTACTGACAAGAAAAAACTTTTATATTTTTTTTCAAAACATGTCTACTATCCGAACTCAATGTCATCTTAGCTCTGATTACCTGTTTTCAAGAGAAAAGGGACATAATTTAATAAAATTTGAATAGGTTAGATTAAGACACCCAATATAAAGTTGTTTGGATCTGCTAAAAGATTTGTTTTATACAGATTAATGTTTTATACTTTTGATCTTTAAGGCTGTTGTACCACTGTAATCTGTAACACAGGCATGTTTATAATAGTTACACTATATCTTATATTATTGTTTCAGAACTGCTTGCAAGTTTCAAATGAATAAACAACAGAAAAAGGTATGTTTATTCAGTCTGATATTGTGGAAATCTATACCTTTTGCATAGTAAAACTAGTTTGTTCCTAAAACAACTGTTAGAGCTTCACGGCAAAGGTTTCTCTTATCCATCTCTAGTTCATCTACTGTTAGAGCTTCACCGCAAGGGTTTCTGTTATCCATCTCTAGATCATCTACTGTTAGAGCTTCACGGCAAGGGTTTCTGTAATCCATCTCTAGATCATCTACTGTTAGAGCTTCACGGCAAAGTTTTCTCTTATCCATCTCTAGATCATCTACTGTTAGAGCTTCACGGCAAAGTTTTCTCTTATCCATCTCTAGTTCATCTTACTGTTAGAGCTTCACGGCAAAGGTTTCTCTTATCCATCTCTAGTTCATCTTACTGTTAGAGCTTCACGGCAAAGTTTTCTCTTATCCGTCTCTAGATTATCTACTGTTAGAGCTTCACGGCAAAGTTTTCTCTTATCCATCTCTAGTTCATCTACTGTTAGAGCTTCACGGCAAAGTTTTCTCTTATCCATCTCTAGTTCATCTTACTGTTAGAGCTTCACGGTAAAGTTTTCTCTTATCCATCTCTAGTTCATCTTACTGTTAGAGCTTCACGGCAAAGGTTTCTCTTATCCATCTCTAGTTCATCTACTGTTAGAGCTTCATGGCAAAGGTTTCTCTTATCCATCTCTAGTTCATCTAGTTCATGTAGGGAAGTTGTCACTTCTTTGTAGAGAAAAAACCCAGTAAATTCTGGTCCAATATTATGGAACATGATTGTTCAGTGCTGCTACAGTAGTACTGTGTTACTAGTATTATAGATAACTAAAATCCAGTGGCATTGGAATTAATATAAACAAAGAAAATAATAAATTGCTGGTTTCACAAAGAAGTGTTTCATGTCTTCTATTTTATAGTAAATGGATCTGTAGAACAAATTTATCATAATAAAGATAATCTAAAAGACTGGTAATCATAATATTATTTTATCTATAGCTGTGAAACATGTTCAAAGTCTGCGATTTCATCCTTATCTCTTGTTATATCCATAATAACATCTCCGTCATAGGATTTTATCAGAAGTTTCTTATCTTATTTTTTAGGATGGATGTTAATTTGCTTGGCTGTATTTTATATTTCAAGGCTTTTCAATAGTTTCATTCTGGGCTGTCAGTTTGCTAACTGAATTTCCAGGAAATTTATTTCGTAATGAGACACAAAGTTGGAATTATTTTTACGGTTCTGGAAATTTTCAGTTTCGAGAAACAGTAATTGGTATCATGTTGTTTGTTAAGTGAAAAGCATTGATTGATTTGGATGTAATTGCATTTTACAATAGTTATAGATTGTTTCTCGACTTTTTTTCAGTTTTACAGTTTGGTGTTGTCTTTTCGAAATGCATTGAAATTGGACTTAATATATAACAGAATACTGTCAGGTAAGACAGAACTCATTCTTGTTTTATATACCATACAGTGAAATCATTTGATTTTGTTGGCTTGAAGTTACGTGGTTAATGCCAGAATGGCTATTTCCGAGGGACATAAATTTGTGGACATTTTCTTCTGAACATTCTTGTAAAAGTGATGGAAATTTTTCTTGTTCCTTGTGATTTAATTGTGTGGAAAGCTAAACAAGTAAGTTCCCCAAGAATAGTTCTGATTTCATAGTGATGTTGTTATTGAGATGAAAGTTGTCTGGAAATGTTTGACAATTCATTGACTGTTGATTAGAATTATTGCTGTTTTATTTAATCTTAATGTGACTATAGACACCATACAAAGTGGTTGCGTCATTTTATAGTAGGTCATGTAGATATTGGATGTTATTTGGTGTTAAAAGTTTTATGGATTTCCGATACTTTTCTGACAATAAAATCACATGGGAGATGGCCAAAGTGCGGAAATGACTAAAAAGTTGTACAGTACTATAAGCCTGGTGTTAGTGTTTTATGTCATTAGCTAATCAGTCTTTGTTTGGTCAATTTCCCCTTAAGGTGATAAAAGTCGTGATTTAGGGCTGCACTTCAACATTGATCCCAGGCCGTTCAAGAGGGTTTAAAGTCTTGGTGGTGGTACTCGAGGGGACGCCTTAAAGTGGGTATGATGTAAATTATATGCAAGTTATGTAAACAATGGTGGGGAAGTTTGTTGGATGTTCAGACCAACCCATGTGAACTGTAAACATGAAGGTTATATTTTCAAACTCTATAATTATTCTGTTACTAAATAAAAATTTGGTTTCCAGTTGTTACTTAAACTAGAACAGAGCAGTTCATCTTGAAAATCCAACAATATGCTTTGACTTATGTATTAGAATTATAAATTTTCTGAAGATTTAAAGGGGTAAGGTTATCAGATGGAGCTTTTTGGGAACTGTAAACGTTGAAGACACCGTTGTTTCAAAATCCTATTTTAAAAACAATAATTGAATAACAATTACATAATCCAGTATTTTAGACTGATTACTTTAATGTAAATATATACTACACAAAACAATATGATGACACCACAAGGAGTCTTATTATACTGAAACTGTTCAAATTAAAGTCCAGCTTCATTCACTGTATCATTTGGTGTTATCTGCTCCACTACTACTAACCATCTTAATTAGTGAAATATAATTTTCTGTGGTTAAATGCAGTGAATTAGAAGAAATAATTTCCCTTCTTATTATTCCTAGCCAGGTAGACATGAGATGCTAGTGATCAACACATGTTTTCTCACATAGGGTTTGGACAGTGGATGGTATTAAGCAGTTGAGAAAAAAAATCTATGATTGACCTCTACAGATACCTTAGTAAGTTTACCTATGATATGCTAGAACTGTGTTTGGCTCCATCAACTGATGGCTTGAACAAATTTTAACCGTCCCCAAGAGTTCAAGCGAAAGAAGTTGGACTGAACTTGAAGTCAGATTTTGTTGTTATTATTTCTTTCCATATCTAACATAAAAAACTTTTGCTTAGACAGACTTTCCTACCTTCCTCAAAAGGTTGAATCACCTTCCAGCCCTCTGAGTGCTTTTCCCCGATTTCCCCATCCCCCTTGAAGCGCTTCTAGAGTCTTTATGTGGTTCCCTTGCCCCACCATAAAGCCCTCATCCTCCTAGATTCTTTGTGTTATATAATTTGCCATAATGATTTGACAATGGATAGCTTGTCATTATTTTATCTTAATTAAAAACAGCTGTATTTTTCGTTGCTGAATAAAATAATGTCTGTTCCTTAAATAAATGTTTAACAATTTTCCCTCTCTGTGTGTAGAAAATAAAGGTAGTATGGAAGCGTCCTGGTGCCAGCAGAGAGATTTAAATTTGTCTTACGTACGACTTACTATCTCCTACGTAGGAGTTAGTATCTCCTACGTAGGACTTAGTATCTCCTACGTAGGACATAGTATCTCCTATGTAGGACTTAGTATCTCCTACGTAGTACTTAATATCTCCTACGTAGGACATAATATCTCCTACGTAGGACATAATATCTCCTACGTAGGACATATTAAGTACTACGTAGGACATAGTATCTCCTACGTAGGAGATACTATCTCCTACGTAGGACTTAGTATCTCCTACGTAGGAGTTAGTATCTCCTACGTAGGACTTAGTATCTCCTACGTAGGACTTAGTATCTCCTACGTAGGAGTTAGTATCTCCTACGTAGTACTTAGTATCTCCTACGTAGGAGTTAGTAACTCGTACGTATGTCACTGACTAAAAGACTCTCAAGCATGCGCAGTGGAACAATATACTTGTGTGTACTATTATTTAGTAAGGATTATCTGATTATCTGATACCGTTAGATTACATATTTGTAAACAATTAAACATCTCCCTTCAAACTTCGTAAGTATGAATTAAAGACACATTTGACCAAGTTCTGAATTCGACAGATGAAGTAGTCAATAAATTTGTTTTAATAGATATTTTTGAACATTTTATTTTGTTGTTGTTTTTTTTTTCTTGTTTCTTGTTTGTTTTTTTGTTGGTTTTTTTTTGTTTGTATTTTTTTTTTTTGGGGGGGGGGGGGGGGGGGGGGACTATGTAGTTTGGGTATAGTCACACTGCGATACCCACAAGGTGCACTTCTAGGCATTGCTCCAGGCATGGGCAGACATCAGGTTATAACCGCCGACAATCCATAAGCCAACCGGGCAGTTTATGAGCATGAAGAATTGAAACATGTCATGTGAGGTTTCGAACCTTTACCATTCGGCTATGGAGGCCTCTCTTGAAATAATGTAGAGAGTTCAAAAGTATGATTAAAGTATATCATGAAAGTTACTAAATATAATGACGGCCAGTTATTGTTTTGACCGATTGTGTGATTTGATTAATAAACTTTCTCTCAATAAAGGCACTGACCTACAAATTTTGGCTAAAAATGGTCTTTCTTTAAAATTGAAGTTCGGTCATACATACTATGGACATTAAAATTCGAGTTTTTGTTTCTAAACTATCCTTAATCTACTCAATCAAGGAAAAAAGATACCAGAGCCGGGAATCGAACCCGGGCCACCACGGCAATGAAAATTTTCCTGCTGTCTTTAACAATATACACCACGGAGGAATATGTATACAATGACCCTTGAATGTAGATATTTAATAATTAGGCAGTTTACCTCAGTAAAACGTTACAAAGGTTTTTCAATTTCCAGTGTAAAAGTGAGTTAAGACAACTAGTTCTCATGTGTTTCAATAATATATAATCTGTCAGTAATTAATTCAAAGCTTTCTTAAGCGGTATTAGCATTAATTTCTTGATACTGGTACCTAAAATTTCTCTTTTTTCTGTTGTCGTATGATCTCAAGGACAGTGCCTTTAATAATCAATATCTATTAGGTGTTATCATCATTTGAGCTGCGCCATGAGAAAACCAACATAGTGGCTTTGCGACCAGCATGGATCCAGACCAGCCTGAGCATCCGCGCAGTCTGGTCAGGATCCATGCTGTCTGCTTCAAAGCCTATTGGAATTAGAGAGACATTAGTGAACAGCATGGATCCTGACCAGACTGAGCGGATGCACAGGCTGGTCTGGATCTATGCTGGTCGCAAAACCACTATGTTGGTTTTCTCATGGCACGGCTCAATTTTCTTTTTCTACATTCAGGTCAAGCATTAACTTGTTACAGTAAATCACCTTTACTGCATCTAAAGCATGATTTAACATGATAATAAACTATTGATACTTTTTTGTTTTAAACACTCATTTCTACTTGATTTGTATATTAAAGATGATACATTTATGAAGTTTATTAAGGTATAAAGTTCATTAACACCTCTCCCATTCATCTGGTAATAAAAGGTACTCGTTGGCAAGCACTTCATTATACAGACTGTGAAGGTCATAAAGGATGTTCTATGATCCAGGGCACTGGGGCCAATCAAGGGTTATGTTACATCATGAACACATTTGCAATGATCTCTAATGAGATGGTGATTATTAAAGCTGGGATGAAAACTGCTTACCTTGCATTTGTCCAGTCGTTAGAGTCAGAGGTAAGAGGTATTGATTTTTTTTTTTCAGAAATGGTATCAGAGAGGAAAGTGCTTTAGATTTAATGACTCTAACGACTGATGCGAGTCTATAGTGTTCCGAAAAACTAATGTCAAATCAACTTGTGGTCCGACGGTTTTGCTTTCTTTAACATGGTGTGTGTATCTTCTATATATTGTATAATTATGTTGTGAAAAAGAGGAAGAATAGAATAGTATTTAAATATAGTGAAGCATTTTTTGACAGTAAAATCTTTTAATTACCGAATATCACGGCGAATTTGTAGGTTTCAGACATTATATCTGGTTATCCTTTGTTTTGTTATGTGTATGCCTAGAGAGAAGAAATTAAGGACGAGTAACTTGGTAAACATGATTTATTCCCCTTTATCGCTCTTAACAGTAGAGGCTATTTTTTTTAAATATAAGAGCTAATTTCATGCGAAATAACCTTTACAATTTTGTTTAATCAGAGTGACTAGATAAAAGAATAATTGACTAGTTGAAACTAACTAAATGTTATAGAACATTGATAATCGTGTCATGCAATCAGGTTTATATAAATTCATTCTTTGTTATTGGTTAGAAACAGTGGTTAAGAGATAATTTCACTGATTGCAATGAAAAGTTATTTATTTAAGCCCCTTCTCGAGACAACACATAAAATACAAGAAGATAAATAGTTTAGAAAATAAATCAAATATTGCAGTAAATGCCATTTATCAGCACGCAATTAAAAAGTCAACCAGCAATGTTCCGTTAACACATCTACCGGAAACGCGAGTAGGACCACAGAACGCTGCAGCGCATCAAAATGGGAACCCTTACGTACGAGTTACTAAGTCCTACGTAGGAGATACTATGTCCTACGTAGGAGATACTAACTCCTACGTAGGAGATACTAAGTTCTACGTAGGAGATACTATGTCCTATGTAGGAGATATTAAGTACTACGTAGGAGATACTATGTCCTACGTAGGAGATACTAAGTCCTACGTAGGAGATACTAAGTCCTACGTAGGAGATAATAACTACTACGTAGGAGATACTAAGTCCTACGTAGGAGATATTAAGTACTACGTAGGAGATACTAAGTCCTACGTAGGAGATATTAAGTACTACGTAGGAGATACTATGTCCTACGTAGGAGATACTAAGTCCTACGTAGGAGATACTAAGTCCTACGTAGGAGATAATAACTACTACGTAGGCGATACTATGTCCTACGTAGGAGATACTAAGTCGTACGTAAGGCAAATTTAAATCTCTCTACTGGCACCAGGACGCTTCCATAAGGTAGTACTGTGGTGGATGAAGAAATAAAATATATATGTTTATAAACAATTTTATTATGCAATGATGAGCCTGGCATATGGTTTATGTAAGTTATAATTGTTCTAATTAGCCGAAACTTTATGATTTTGGGTCTAGGACAACTTTATGATAGAAGAAAACTTTCTGCCAACATCATTTCTGAGGTAAATATAAAATGAAAGTTTTTATTATTTAAAAATGTAAGAGTTAACTGTATTGTGAGATTTTATTTGTTTGTTTTGGGTTTAACGCTGGTTTTTACAGTACTTCAGTTATGTAAGGGCGTCAAACATCAGAGTGCATAGCTACTAAGGCTAGAATACATGTGCAAGCCATGCTGGCCCAGGATAGCTAGTATTCATGTGGCAAATCCAGCTTGTCTAGGACCAAAACTTACATTGGTGAAACACACTTTCTGAATATTTTATGCAGGCGCTTATGTTGAGCTACACCATCAGAAAACAGACAAATGAAAACCAGGTTATAACAAGCTAGAATGGTACCATTAGCAATAATTGAAATGAAACCCTCAAGTCCTAAATACCTAAATTCATTTGTATAATGAAGTAGATAATATCAAAGGCTATGTCATAATAAAGAATAAACAGAGCAATGTCTGAATACCAACTTCAACTAGAGACTAGTAAAGTGATACCGTTGTCCAACCGGGAAACAAAAACATAATTCATTAAATTGTAATAATGTCATATTTATGATGATATCATATTTTCTGATGTTATCCAACTTATTGATTACATCTTTTATATTCCTGTAATGGTATTGTTTCATTGGGGGGTAGACATTTTAATTTATTGCAGCATCGGGACATTAAATAAATGTACATTATTGTACAGTGTAACAAAGAATGAAAACATTGACTTGTATGGCTATTAAAGACATAAAAGATACTGCAGTGAAAATATCTTTCATGGATTGTTATCTAGGAACAATTATCGGTCCTCAACCAGTGGAACATCAAATGAGATTTTAGGAATGGACTCCATCCATCCGTCCGTCTGTCTATCTGTCCATCGGTCTGCTCAGATCTGGATCCTGCAATTACTCGAAAAGTATTCAAGCCAGGCTCTCTAAGTCGAATAGTTTTCATCTGATCTTCATCAAACTTGGTGACAATGTTTGTGGGCATAATATCTCGGCCAAGTTTGATAACCAGCAAAATCGCCTCGGGCACTCTTGAGTTATGGCCCTTGAATTACTCAAAATCTGCAAATTTAGCCTTGTCAGCTCTCTAAGTCAAACAGTTTTAATTACTCAAAAAACTGCAAATTTAGCCTTGTCCGCTCTCTAAGTCAAACAGTTTTCATCTGATCTTCCACAAACTTGCAGATAATGTTTGTTGGCATAATATTTCAGCCAAGTTTGATAACCAGCCAAATCGCCCCAGGCACTCTTGGATTATGGCCCTTGAATTACTTGAAATCTGCGAATTTAGCTGTGTCTGCTCTCTAAGTCGAACAGTTTTCATCTGATTTTCACCAAACTTGCTGACAATGTTTATGGGCATAATATCTTGGCCAGATTTGATAACCAGCGAAATCGCCCAAGGCAGTCTTGGATTAGGGCCCTTGAATAAGGTCAAGTTGGATGAAGGGTGTATTTTGTGACAGTCTGCCACTCTCGTTATTCTTAACACTGTTGCCAACAACCACAAGGGACGAACACATACAAAGTTTTTTACTGGCAGGGGACTTCCGTATTGCCACTACAGTACTCTGGCACTTGTTTATAATGTTTATGATCATGTCTTATAGATTCCTGCTGGTAGTTATTGCCAAATGAATATGTGGTATTTTCTTCTTATTGTTAAGCAGCAGGCAAGGAGGAGCTAGAACCATGTTTCTGGTATGACAGGGTGATCAACCTATGGCACTGAAAGTGAGTACTCTGCTACTAGTTACTGAAGCATTCTATCGAAGTCGCTCATAATTTATATATATACAAAGCAGGAAGCAGAAAGAAAATGAAGCTGTTTAGATAGTTTTCTGCTGTACAGTTTATAAGCCCCCTGATTTGATTAATACAATGTTTTGAGCATGTTCATTCAAGAGTGTCAAATTGACAATATTTGAGCTGTTTACATATTTTCGATAGTATTTTAATCATCAGATAAAGTTGTTTATCTTCTGCAGTTCAGTAGAATATGATCATTTCTATTCATATTCAATGCAGGAGAGATATAAACCTTCAACACCATGCTACTGTTGTATTGATATTCTCTGTTTAATTAATGATTGTATGAGAATTGTGTGACATTTCCAAGCTTAAATAGATTGCTTAATTAGTATTCAGGATTGTACTTTCTTGTATTTTTTTTTCAAAATGCATTCTACAAGAGAGGTGTTTTCAAAATATGGTGGTTAAGTTTAATTTAAAACTAAAGCTACTTGCTCGCAGGTGTCGTGAAAAGTGGAAACATTTATGTATAAAATGTATAATGTGTCATGAAAAATTTAATTTTTAGTCCCTCGTTTTATAGTAATGCATGTTTCTTTATATTATCAGCAGAATCCCCAGGGATTTCTTTGTGCCTGAGGCCCTCCCTGGTAGGGCCAGGAGGGATTCTGCATATGCTATAACACGAAACAAACATGTGCTAAAAAATTAATATGATGTCAGTTAGGGTCACTGAATTTTTATTCGCCTGAATGGAGCGTATCATGTTATGACGCTGGAGTATGTCTGTCTATCTGTCCGTTAGCAATTTTGTGTCCCCCTCAGTAACTCTTGAAATGCTTAAAGGATTTTGAAGAAACTTGACACAAATGTTCACCACAACTTACAGAGAGCATGTGTTGGATGGCTTGCTTCAAGGTCAGGGTCGCACTTAGAGGTCAAAGGTCATACCTGCGGGCATATATTAATACTCAGCATCGCGGTGCTCTTGTTATGAAATGTGCGGGAATATCAATGTTGTCTGATCACATTGACATTATTTTTGTTTGAATTCTACATTACAGGATTGCAATACGTATTCTCTGCACACGCATATGAAAAAGGTGTGTTAACAGTGTGCAAGCAGAAGAATATCTCTTTTAACGCATTTATTCTCCAGTTAAATGACCCCCTGAAAATGTCAGAAGTAGCAGTTTTATTCTAGATTGTAGATATTCAAATGCTTTGCAGATTTGCAGAGTTTTTTTTATTTTACTTTACATAGATACTTTGTAAAATAAAATGTCAACAAGTTTTAACCAAATGCAACTTTCTCGAAGTTTAAACAAATTTTGAGAAGACTTTCATTTTACATAAAATAAATGAATCAGTTGCTTTAACAGCAGGTTGTGATATTTATCACTTATATAAATTAAATCTTATATCTTTCACTGTCATTAAAATGTTTTAAGGTTTATTAACACATTAACACATATAAAATGTATTATAATTGTGATAATCTATGTTTTTATGATTAATGTGTGCAATTATTTATATTTTATGATAAAGGGAGGTAATTGTCTCAGCACTATGTACATGCTGGCAGCTATTTTCATTACAAAGGGAGATAATTTCAGCAGGAATCCTTGTTTGATGTCCTTAAGTCCATCGAATTTGATAAGATATCAAAGACAATAAGCATTTGAGGTTATCTCAACATAAGAGTAAAAGCTTGCATAAGCTTGATTTACTATGACTTTGTCGGTCACTATCAAGGCAGTTGGATGTCCGCAATAATCCTCGTTTGTTTGTCCACTACTTATGACATAGATTATTTTAATTATTGACCACAGTTCAAGAGGCTTTTTAATGGATATATGTAATATGTAGAGAGTGAACTAAGGTATGTTTTATTTTATCTGATTTAAGTCTTTTGTTTCTAATGTATGTATGGTATGATGTCTTGAAGAAGTTGCATGTTGACTAAAAAAAAGAAGATTGCAGATCTGAAAAAACATAACAAGGATTGTCTGTATGAACAATTTTAATTTAGCTTGGCATTGGATCTTTTCCTCTATTTCTATAGAGCTGGGTTAGAGTGAATTCAGTTTTTTTAATAGCATGTTTCATAAAATAAGTCTTGAGTTGTATTTCAGTTTTGGCACTAATCTAATTTCTGTTTAAAGGATTTTAAGGATAGTGTGTACACCACACTTAAGTACCTGCAAATGCATTATTGATTCTTGAATCTTCAGAATCCATTACCATTTTTCTGTGCCATTTTCTGTCCCATCAAAATTCTCGTTAAACATGAACCTTTAACTAAATCTCTTAAAACTCATTTAACTAAGTTTCCTATTCCTACCATTGTATATAATGCTGCCTGTCTGAGGTTTTCTTTTTGCACTTCTGGGATACCAAGTTACTCCCTAATGGACCATTGTCGTCATAAAACACATATCTCATCCTTCATCCCGGCATAAATCAGTGTGGAATAAAAACACTTGTTCATTGTGAGGCTGCACATTTCATGCCGATCATGAGAATTTCCCATCTATCAGACATCCAATCTCCCTGTCAGCTACGCATGTTCCACTCATAACAAGGATTGAAACTCTAAAACCTTTTTGTAACTCACTCAGTGATATATCAACAGTGTTTATGGAAGTTTTAAAAAAACTTCATCTGTATGCTGTTATTCACAAACTGAGCAAAGTAGAAAGTAGACTAGTCACACTAGACTGTTAATTATGTCTCTCCCTATATTGTTTTTGCCCTGTCCTTCCGTCTGTTTGTCCATCCATCCATCAGCCTGCATTTCCGACCAATAACTGGAAAACCATTTCACCTAGCTAGAACCTTCAGACTTCATGGGGTGATAGGGCTTATGGAGTAGATGACCCCTATTGTTTTTGGGGTCACTCTGGGGGTCACAGGGGCCCTGAATATGGAAAAACATTGCTGAACCACTTGAGCAAGAATGTTGTAACTTCATAGGGGGTAGATGATCCCTATTGATGTTTCGGTCACCACTTGACCCAGAATGTTGAAATTTCATAAGTTGATTACATATGAAGAGTAGTTGATCCCTATTGATTTTGGAGTCTCTTGTTCAAAGGTCAAGGTGACAGGGGCCCAAAAATGGAAAACCTTTTCTGATCAATAACTTGAGAACCTCTTGACCCAGAATGTTGAAACTTCAGGGGATAATTTGATATGCCAAGTAGATGACGCCTATTGATCTTGGGGGCCATTCTTTCAAAGGTCCAGGTCACAGGGGCCAGAACATGGAAAACTGTTTCCAGTGTGTAACTTGAGAACCACTTGACCCAGAACATTGGAACTACACAGGATCATTGGATTTGCCGAGTAGATATAGGGTATAGTGTCACTCAGAGTCAAACATCAGTGTCTGTTTGACTTTGCTCCTGTCCCATTTTGACTTATTGCATATTACTGCCATGCTTAGGGGGAGACATGTGCTTTTCTACAATAGCATCATCTATTTGAAGTCCTATTTTAGTGTAATTTCATAGAAGTCAAAAGTGAGTCTGTTCTTTAGATTTTCTTTGAGAAATGATTGTAAGACTGTCATGAACTAGGATAAAGACCGGCTTCTTTCACTAGAATTTAAATATAATAAAAAACTTAACTGAAAAAGCTCATCCAAGAAGAGAGTCACATTATCTCCAGACATATCCCTGCAGCTAGGAAACTGCAATTTCATGGCAACATAAATATGATTCTTGTGCATGTAATTGTAAAATTAAAGCATTCCCAAAACCTAATTTACAGAAACATGAATCTTTATCAGCACTGTTGCATTAATGCATTTTATGTCCTCACAGTTGTATCTGTTTCCATATTTCTGTTTGCAGTGAGGTGATAGTTTACACACTATTTGTTTGAATCTCTGTGAAAATGCAGTGCAAAGAGACTTTGTAATTACGTTTTCATAGATCCTGGTGGATTGTAAAACACTTGCTACTGAATTAGATCAGAATTTGCAAACTCTGGGGAATACAAAATCCAAAGCACAAAGACATTGTGTCTGCCAGATAAAGTTGTTAATTGATTGCAAATGATTTTTATGGAGTCTGAAAGTGTGATGCATTTGTTATGCAATGCAATTTGCTTTTTGATTTAAACATTAAGGCCTTTAAAACTTCATTCTCTTGATAAATTTTTTTATCTCAAACTCTAAGCAAAACTTATAGATTGGCATGTAGCCAAGGGTGTCAAGTTCAGTGTAGCCATTCACTGAAGCATCAAAGCACAGTGGAAGTGTAGAAGGGTGTCAAGTTCAGTATAGCCATTCACTGAAGCATCAAAGCACAGTGGAAGTGTAGAAGGGTGTCAAGTTCAGTATAGCCATTCACTGAAGCATCAAAGCAAAGTGGAACATGTAGAAGGGTGTCAAGTTCAGTGTAGCCATTCACTGAAGCATCAAAGCACAGTGGAAGTGTAGAAGGGTGTCAAGTTCAGTGTAGCCATTCACTGAAGCATCAAAGCACAGTGGAACGTGTAGAAGGGTGTCAAGTTCAGTATAGCCATTCACTGAAGCATCAAAGCACAGTGGAAGTGTAGAAGGGTGTCAAGTTCAGTGTAGCCATTCACTGAAGCATCAAAGCAAAGTGGAACATGTAGAAGGGTGTCAAGTTCAGTGTAGCCATTCACTGAAGCATCAAAGCACAGTGGAAGTGTAGAAGGGTGTCAAGTTCAGTGTAGCCATTCACTGAAGCATCAAAGCACAGTGGAACGTGTAGAAGGGTGTCAAGTTCAGTAAAGCCATTCACTGAAGCATCAAAGCAAAGTGGAACATGTAGAAGGGTGTCAAGTTCACCCCTGTGAAAAAGGTTCATGAATTTATTCATAAACAAATTCATGAAATAGTTCATGAATAAATATTCATGAGAATCAAAATTTATGTTTCATGAATTTCGATATTCATGAACTTATTCATGAATTAAAAATAATACATGAACAAGTCCATGAATATTGAAATTCATGAAACATAAATTTTGATTCTCATGAATATTTATTCATGAATTTAATGAAATTCATGAAACATAATTTATTCATGAACTATTTTTGTAAAAAAAAAGAAAAGAAAAAGTTCATGAAGTTATTCATGAACAAATTTATGAACTAGTCAAGGAAACCTGGTAGGAGTGTAACACTATGAAACCTGAGAGATCTGCATGTAATGGAATTCTTTTAACAATTTGGGTAGAGCTTGATACTAGAAAAAATCGTGTAGGACAAAGTGTTGTTCAGTTAGCCTGGCCAGAGACTGTGTTTCTTTTAGTCTCTGCTGAGTCACTGTGACAATGACATTTTCCACCCTCGACAAATGACATGTTGAGTAAAACAGTAAACTAGAGTGGGATTGGGAGCATAATAAGAAGTAAACAATTGCTGTATAAAATACAAAACATTTAGTTAAACAATGTATAATTTACTTTAATCTCAAGATTGAAATTTAGATACTAGCTTTGCTCAGGGTCGTGAAAACTTGTGACATTTTAAAAGGATTTTATTTTTTTTAAATGAACGATTTATGACAACACCATAATTACTTATTTGATTTTCAGTATACTCATTTATTATATGCTTATTGGTGAAATACTGGAAAATAACAGTGAGATATAAATCGATATCACTCACAGTGCCGAACTTCTTTTTTTTTCCAGATAAATTATCTCCCTTGAAATATATTCTTTAATTACCTCCCTTTGCTGCCTTTAAAATTACTGGATTATACTAATACTCAAGCCATACACGAGTCATGAACTGCTAGACAATCCTATATAGAACAGGCTAGCTATATAGTTAAATTTGCAAAAGAAATAATGTTACCTTTGTCAGCTTGCCATTCATGTAGCTACAGATATATGTGTGTTTCCTCGATACTTTTTTCCATTGGTTCACTATCGTGTGGTAGATATTACTGGCGACAGCACATTTAGCTGGTTGTTGTCTTAGTAAATTATCACAAGACATCAACTCAACCTTACGTAATATGCCAGCATTTTCGTCGAAGTACTTTCCCACTCCAACTCCAAGCCCAGCCAGTTGTGTTCAAACTTCCATCCATTTTGTTATGCTATGCAGCTCCTAGATCAACATTTCCTAGTTATTTCTATTTAATCTATGATATTTAATTCTACAGCTTGATTTTCCAAGGACTTACGCATATTCAACAGTTGTTTAGATTTTTCGTGTTGTTTTTTAATCTGAACTTCAGCGTGTGTTTTGGTAAACAAAGCAAGCTTCCGGTTATTCTACGAACTGACGGATTGACCCGAAAGGTTTTAAATATGCTTCTACTTAACTACACACATTTGTCAATGTCTCTGCGGATTGTGTATTTTTACACAAAATATTTAAATGCAGTTTTTGTTTTTAAAAATAAAATGGCGTCGTGTTGATTTAATGAACCTTATCACAAATATTCGATATTAATGTGCCTAAGTGTCCATGGTAATTTAGCGGTTGTATCATATGTAACACGGTAGCTTAAATAAATCCGAATTTCGTCATGATATATTGGATTTATATGAACATTTATGCACGTAATAAACAGAAAATTCATTGATCTTCACAAACTAGCATAAAATAAAAAGAAAATTTGTTTGTTTGCAGTGAGATATCGAAATATATCATCACCGATAAGGGAGACAATTCTGATATTTTCACTCAGGCTCCGCCTTCGTGAAAATATTCAATTGTCTCCCTTATCGGTGATGATATATTTCGATATCTCACTGCAAACAAACAAATATCCTCTATGTTCCTTTTAAACCATTCCTAACTGTAGTATGATAAGTATTTCCTTCTTATTTGCTGCACAAACTTCTCAAAAATTGCTGAATCCCATGTGCAAAAAATTTCCCAGCATGCAACAGAATAATGGAAACTGATCATGTGACATTGTGAATTTAATGTTCATGAACATTCATGAAAAGTTCATGAACTTATTCATTTATTGTAAAAGGTAATAAACCTAAGTTTTATGTTTAATGAATGAACAGTTCAGAAACTCACAATTGGCTTCAAGAACTGGTTACACTGAAGTAGAAAAAGGTTTTGAATTTTAGTACTTTTAATGAACCTGTGTTCATGAACAATTTTGGTTCTTAGTCTTAGTCTAGACCAACAGTAACTGTTCAGGAACTGGTAAAGTTCTATAAGTTCTTGAACTTTTGCAGTTTTTGAGAACTGTTATGCTGGTTCAAGAACAGTTCTTTAAGTTCTTCAGAAGTACTTGAATGTTCAAGAACTTAATACTAGTACTAGAACATTTTTTACAGGGTCATAACCCTGTAGTTCCTGAATCACAATTTCAATCATTATCTGAATTTCATAAATTATTTAATGGATTTTCTGAAATGTTCATGAACTACATTTACAAGTTCATGAAATGAAAGTAATATTCTTGAACTTGAGACTTCATGAATTTAAGTTAGTGAACTTTTCCTTGTAGTTCATGAACTTTTTTTTTGATAATTCATGAATTCTTAAAAATTCATGAATAAATTCATGAAGTTCATGAACCTTTTTCACAGGGGCAGTGTAGCCATTCACTGAAGCATCAAAGTAAAGTGGAACATGTAGAAGGGTGTCAAGTTCAGTGTAGCCATTCACTGAAGCATCAAAGTAAAGTGGAACATGTAGAAGGGTGTCAAGTTCAATGTAGCCATTCATTAAATGGAAGGTTGTCAAGGTCTGTGTAGCTGTTCACTGAAGCTTCAAAGTAAAGTGGAACATGTAGAGGGGTGTCAAGGTCAGTGTAACATGCAGAAGGGTGTTAAGGTCAGTGTAGCCATTCACTGAAGCATCAAAGTAAAGTGGAACATGCAGAGGGGTGTCAAGGTCAGTGTAACATGCAGAAGGGTGTCAAGGTCAGTGTAGATGTTCACTGAAGCATCAAAGTAAAGAGGAACATGCAGAAGGGTGTCAAGGTCAGTGTAGCATGTAGAAGGGTGTCAAGGTCTGTGTAGCTATTCACTGAAGCATCAGAGTAACATGCAGAAAGATGTCAAGGTCAGTGTAGCTGTTCACTGAAGAATCAAAGGAAAGTGGAACATGTGGAAGGGTGGCAAGGTCTGTGTAGCTGTACACTGAAGCTTCAAAGTGAAGTGGTACATGTAGAGGGGTTTCACGGTCAGTGTAAAATGCAGAAGGGTTTCAAGGTCAGTGCAGCAATTCACTGAAGCATCAAAGTAAAGTGGAACATGCAGAGGGGTGTTAAGGTCAGTGTAACATGCAGAAGGGTGTCAAGGTCAGTGAAGCATCAAAGTAACATGTAACATGCAGAAGGTGTCAAGGTCAGTGTAGCCATTCACTGAAGCATCAAAGTAAAGTGGAACATGCAGAAGGGTGGCAATGGTCAGTTTAGCCATTCGCTGAAGCATCAAAGTAAAGTGGAACATGCAGAGGGGTGTCAAGGTCAGTGTAACATGCAGAAGGGTGTCAAGGTCTGTGTAGCCATTCACTGAAGCATCAGAGTAACATGTAACACACAGAAAGGTGTCAAGGTCAGTGTAGTCGTTGACTGAAGCATCAAAGGAAAGTGGAACATGCAGAGGGGTGTCAAGGTCAGTGTAACATGTAGAAGGGTGTCAAGGTCATTGTAGCCGGTTACTGAAGCATCAGAGTAAAGTGGAACATGCAGAAGGTGTCAATGTCAGTGTTACTTTTCACTGAAGCATCAACATGCAACATGCAGAAGGGTGTAGCCATTTACTAGTGATGGGACATCGGTTGGAAAACTCCAACCGATTATCGGTTGGAATCGGTTAGCAAACTGATGCGATGTATCGGAAAAATAATCGGTTGAATGTAATTTATTTTCATACTTGTTTATTCAGATAGTCATGTCTTTAAAGTGACTGTTTTTCTTAAAATTCATATGCTCTTTTGAAAAATATAGAACTACCATTAATCAGATGTTTTAAAGCTGGTTCATGGTAAACAGAAACTTGTTTAATAATGCCTAATTAGTTGCTGACAGGGAAACAACAATAAATTGCAATCTGGTTTACATACATGTATCACAGACTCATAGCTGTCATTTGTGACAGTTGACTGGTATACCTGTACCTGTAACATATCTAGCATACAGCAAGGAAGTACAGTCTTTCTCTGGCTGACAAAAATAGTGATTGTAGAAAATCATTAAATGAATTCAGTTATTTTTCGGTAATATTAATATTTTCATACAATGGTTACCATAGCCTGACACTACTGAGCACCATGTTCCAACTACTTGTTGCTATAATGGCATATAACAATGTCATGAAGCTTGGTAAAAAATGATCAGATAAAAATCAGAGTTTAATCTGTTTCCATATGTACACTGGTCAGCGATACTGGGTAAAACGGAATTTTGGCAGAACAAAATCATGACAACTCGATGACAACTGCAACTGCATAAAAACACCAAAGTTCTTTCCATTGAAATTACGTCATGGACACGGAAATTTGACGGCATTAGTGTCCAGTTTCAACAGATAAATTCCCTCGGGCATACCGTTGTAAAATACGAAAATTTATCAAGTTTCGCTAATTTTTTTGGCCCCACTTTTATTGACGCTATGGACGCCGCCATGTTAACAGCTGATCCTAACTGTAAGATGTTAAATCCATTTTCATTGGATAACTGAAACGAAATACTAACGTTTGAGTGTCGGCATACTTCTGTTTTATCCGTTATGCATGCAGGTAGTCCGTATTTCGGATATTTCTAAGGTAAACATAAATTCTCACGCACCGTATTTCCCTTCGGAAACCTTCGTTCATACCTGTGTAGATTCGTACCCGCTATCGACTCTGAGAAAACATAATCGATTATCGGAATCGGTTGGACTTTTCTAGCCGTCAATCGATTATATCCGCTAATCGGCCCATCACTACCATTTACTGAAGCATCAAAGTAACATTGAATATGCAGAAGGGCGTCCAGGTCAGTGTAGCACTTTACTGTAGTATCAAAGTGCCAGCTTTGCTGGGAACTTGTAAAAGGATGTTACAGACAGCATATTACATTACTGAAACATTATAGTGCAAGGGAACATTCAGGACACTACAGTGAAGAGTTGCTCTTTGCTGGAACCACATCAAGTACATGTACAGTCATAGCCAGGTAGCATGCAGAAGGACTCTTTAGTCAGTATAGAATTGCACTGAAGCATCAAAGTGTAGGTTAATACAAAGGGAAGCAACAGTCAGCATATCACTTAAAAGCCAAACAAAACAGAATAATACACTGGCAGTCACAAATATAAAACCTACTACCACTTTTAGGCAGTGCAATGCAATGATCATTTATGCACCTAACTAATTAGCAATCCAATTCTGTCCTTAAATACTAGTATTGCATAATATGTGGAAAATCTAATTCCATCTGGAAAACAATTATTTCAATTTTGATTGCCTGTAACCTTTGATTAGAAGCAGAGTTGAATGTACACCACATGTCTGCATGTTGGTGATTGAGAGTTAATTGTGCATGCTGTTGAACATAGTGCAGCCAGTGGCTTATCAGCACTTACAATCAGAATATATGGGAGAAAACTTTCAAGGAAATGAAGAATAAATATTTATGTGTTTTAGTTGTAGGCAAACATAAATAAATCACCTTTGAGAAAAGTCCATGAAAATGTTGTACCTTTTGTTTTGAGAGCTGAGTTTGTGTGATACAGAATACAGACTTCAAAGGGCTGTGAAATGGAGAGATTTGAATTCGGTGCTAGAATCAAAGAGGCTAGGGTTTATAAGTTTGAGTGATTAAGTTATTAGAGTAAACCAAAAGTTAAAGTGATAGATTTAACATAATGCAGATATGTTTGCATTTCTTAAGTAGATGTAATTAGGAATGTATTTGATGTTTATGTGGCCTTGAATGGATAGAACTTTTAGAAAGTGTGAATAAAGATACTGGTATATTTTACAATCACATAATGTTTAATTTCATTTTAATCTTAGAGCCAGTACAGTCAGTACTGTCTGCTATAGAAATATAATTTAAAAGTTGTTCTAAATGAAAATACTCTGAAAATCATTCTGTGTTACATTAATTGTAATCTTCAGTTTTCTTGATTTTTATGTAAGTATGGACAAAGTTACTACACCTCCCCTAATGAAGATTTTTCACATGACATATTGTTAAGAAGTCAAATGCACCACTGAAGATCAACCTCCTGTCCAGGAATTACAGGTCATAAGACCCTGTATGGATTGGGATCCACTTATAAGTGAAGCAGATAGACAGAATAGAAAAACAAAAATAATTACAGTATCTCGGTTTAGATTTTTCGTGAATTACTTGTAAGATTTTGAGTACAATGTTTAGACATGTGATATGTTCCATTAAATTTATTGTAAATAAGCTTACAGCAAATGTTTACTGTTTCCTCACTGATAGGATATATACAAAAGTTCCTTGGTTCTTAAAACATAAAAATGTATTGTTTTGCTTCTTTTCATTATTTCAGGTGAATATAGAGACATGGTGTGTGGCTGAGCATATGGTAACATACTGGGTCCCAGAGTAACCAGAAAGTTATGAAAAAACAAGGTACTGTTCAGTTAATAAGTAGATAATACTCTTTGTATACAATGAAAAGTGATGGACTCCAGATTTTGGCAAAAAATAAATCTTTCTATAAAGTTGAAGTTTGGTCATATTTATAATGAACATTGGAATATGAGTTTTTGTTTCCAAGCTAAAAAATGCGAAATAAAAAAAAATGCCCAAGCCGGGAATCGAACCCAGGCTACCTGCGCAATGAAAGCTTTTACCGAGTCCTACATTAAGGAACCATAGAGGAATACATTTGTTATGCCTATTTATAATAAAGCTTTATAAGTACCATAGATACCTGTGTATAATGCGCAGTTTTTTTACCCCTGGGACCACCCCAGAATAATGAGTGCACATTATACACAGGTATTGACGATTTTCCAACTTCAAAACAAGTTTTGTTTCGGATTTTCGCCATTTTGGTAAAGGGAAACTATTCTCCATGCTAACTGTCACCGCTAAAATCTAAGATTGCCGTTACGTTCCTTAAAAGTTCGAGTGGTTTATTTTTCTTTATTTCATATAAATTTAAAAGTATTTTGATGAAAGAAATATTTAAAAATCACAAAACTTATGATACTAATTAAAGATCCAGTATTATCTTTAACCGAGATCAAACTGTGAACAACAGAATTGACATGAAGTGACACACTAATTGCCAGTGATTACTGGCCATTTGATCATAACAAAAAGACTGTCACATCTTTTGTTATTGGTTTGGATTGAGAAGCTCATGTCATTTTTAAAGATAGCATACCGAAATATTGAAACAGTTGATTCTATTTATTCAAAATACTTAATTAAAAAAGAAAAAACAACAAATATAACAATATTTTACTGGTTTTATTTTTGAGAAAACAAAAATTGATAGTACCACGAGACCAATGCTGCTCTTCGCTGCAGAGGTAAAATTTATTACCAGTGTCGATGTAAACTCTACTTTCGTTTTCCATCCACCTCAAAATTGACCAAAAATGTTTTTTTCTCCAGGATTTTGGGCTAAAATCGGGGGTGCATATTATACACGGGTGCGCGCTATACATGGGAATCTACGGTAGGCAGTTTACCTCTGGTTACCTGCTACAAACACTTCAATTTTAATGGAAAAATTAGTAAAAACAGCTAATTTGTATGTGTTTCCATAATATATAATCTGTCTGTAACTAAGTTTCAAAGTCTTCTTAAGAAATATAACAAAAATTTTCTGATGTCTAAAAATGTTCTCTATTTTTTTGCTGTCCTATGATCTTGAGGTCAGTGCCTTTAATACTTTAGCTTCAGAGGGAAGATGTGTGTAAAGTAGATCTTGCATGTAAAAGAAACAAATTTCCATTTATTTCCTATCTTCTTTCAGTGCTTCTTCTTATCAAATTACCTTTTGATTTATTGAAAGAAAAGGTAATATACATTAATTTTTATGTTATTCAGATTTTAACATAAGAAAAATCAGAAAAAATCACAGATTTCTGACTGGTTAAATTACAATAACCTGTTTTAACATGAAGATTTTAGTGGAACAAGAATGCACCCATGGTTTTCATGCACTTTTCAAGTGTTTGTGTGTTTCCTTCATGTATTTTTTACACTTGCACGTGGTTGGGAACTATGCATTGGTGTAAAACTGTGATATCTGTGTCATTATCTATATACAAATACATTGTTTTAACCCGTACAGTCAGGATGATTGGTACAGAGTAAGTGGTTTCTACTGTAGTAAACATCAACAGGTGCAAAACTGAAATTTTACATGAATCTTGAGGAGCTAAAATTTGAACAGAAAATGTGTTGATAAGAAGATTGGCTCCAAACCAGAACCCTGGCAGATATTTACCTTTAAATGTTTTTGGCTATCTTCTCATTTTTTTAAAAAAACTTTAAAGAAAACATCCTTTGCCAATATTTCAAAGTGTGCCTGTGATAAACAACTTAAATTAATGTTTGTTTACTTGTTTGTTTGCATAAGACAGTAAAAATATGTCCACTAGGTGTTTTACTGAGCTGTTTTCATAAAAACCTATGTAAAGGAAAGTCAAAACAAAATGTCATCAGTTTCCAAAATATGAAAAAAGAAACAAGATTTATTATAAGATGTTCAAAGACCAACAAAAAAGGCCTGGTACATCACTTTAAAAAAATTTAAAGTCAGTTTATCGGAATTCAGTTAATATATGAAATTGAAACAACAATATTATAACAAAGTAGATTTTTCTAACAACAGGATCAATTTTGCTTTCAATACTTAAAGTAGGTAATTCCGGTATTAATTAAATTCGTACTTGCAGCTTATTGTAGAACTTGACGAGATCCTGTTTAATATGCATCCTTAAAATCTTCCTTGATATTCATTAAAACTTTCCATGAAAACAAAAAGAATTAGTATAAGAATTCAGATCCTTTAAAGGTTCATAATGCCTTTGTTTAAAATGTGTCTGCCACTTTTTCCATTATGAATGTAAAAAAATATCAGTTTCGTGTTAAATCCTATTTACCATGAATGTTTTCTCTAATATTTGTCAAAGATTTAAATACTAATAAGCAAAGTAGAAAGTTTTGTTGAATCTGTTGTTTTTATTACCTCCCTTTATGACACTTAACTGTAAAAGTTCATGTGCAGTATTGAAAATAGCACTTTTCTAACCATATAAATATGCATAACATCTATCTGGATAGCTGTTTCTTCTGGGGTTTTTTTAGCATAAAATTTATAGCCTTATGGAATTTTAAACCAATGTGATTTTCAACTTGAAGTTGATTATAATGCATTTAATTTCTACAAATGTTGTAGTTTGTGCGATTTGAAAGTTTTCTTGGTTTGTGAGTATTTTACGGAAAAATAAAACCACAGTGAACTCAGTGTATTACCAAATCAGCAGCATAACGTTATTGTTTTTGGCATAATGTGAATGAAGACTGCCTCCTGTCTTTAAAAAAAGAAGTTACATTTTTACAAAAAAATGCATTTCAGATTCAGAGACATTATGCATGATTACTTGTTACAAGGAAATGAAACTGATTGAGTGGAGCATGATGTTTTGGTATAAAGATATGAGGTAGTTTAATATTTGTAATGAATAGAAAATTACCAGGAGATATTGGAGGAAATACTCCTGCAAAAATATCCTGCTGTTTACAGTTATAAGTGGTTGCATATTGGTTTGCAATTTTATGGCTTAGAGCCAGAGCTGAATAGAGATGCTATGAAAAATTGGCACATTTATTCTTCTTTTGTGATACCAAGTTAAAATTTATCAATTTTAATTTATAAATTACAGAATTTAGATGTCTGTGTGTAATAAGGAAAATCTATTCGTAAACTGGAGATTGTTGGATTACCTGTCGGCAGAACATTGAAATCTCTTAGAATCTGGATTAGAGAACCGAAGGTATTTGAAATACTAATTATAAAACAAAAATAGAAGTAGTTAATTGATTAAGAATATTTAGTTGAAATTTGAAGACAGTTGCAGAAAGGAATGAAAATAATTGTTAATTAGTTTAATGCATTGGTTAGTGGTTTATTTAAGATTCTGATATAAATAAATCTTTATTTTCATTAAAAACATGGCAGTACTGACAACACGTCACATGCTGGTGCCGGGAAAGGCAATATTGAAAACTGTATCAAAGGCATTTTAAAATTAAGATTATATTATAGAAGAGTGTTACACTTGAATTGAGTAGATGATTAGGTAGTATTCAGTTTGCACTATGCAAAATATTCATTAGAATCTGATGTCTATGTATTCCTATATTATTATGCGGGATGTGTAAAACTTCAATTTAAGTAACACACTTTCGCGTTGACGTTACATCAACTTACTATTAGGTGCCATTATATGCTCCAGTAAACAGCGCTCCGCTTTTAACATATTGAAACAATATATAGCAGAGGATATATGAATATATTTAAATGCTCCTTCGAACTGGTTATACACACTACAGAATCGTAGAATAATTCTCACTGGTTATATTCTTGTGAAATTATTCCACAAGCATGTAATGTCTATATATTAAAACATGGTTCAGCTTTATCTTGTTTCCTAAGTCATGAAAACAGTAGATTTTAGAAGTTTTGAATGTGAATTTTCTAGACAAGCTGATCGACATAGTTGCATGGAATGAATTTTTTAATATTGAGTATTAAAGGCAATGCCTCATAACATGAGAACTTATGTATAGACTCAAATATGTGATGACCTTCATGCATACTTTAACTTCCCAATTTATTCCTACATTCACTGATTAAATGTTGAATGCTTGATGAAGAAATAAATCACTAAAACAACACAATCATCAGACAATAACTGCCGGAATAGCAAACATTCTAATATATCAAATTACAACACATAATTTCAAGGGGCAAATTAAGAGAAGATACAGGATTTTGATTTTTTTTTTGAAGACACATGATTCATGTGAATATGATATGTAGAAGCTGTGAATAGCTTTAAGGTACCATATTTCAGCTGCAAATATTATCTATTATTCTGTTTAAAAAAAGCTGTGTTAAAATACATAATGTATAGCAGCTCCGTCATTTTGTTATGCACTTTACTCGTGTACATGTTGAAGTTACATTAACTGCAAATTATATTTTCAAAATCAAAATATGTAAATATTTTATGATGTTATATCTTCCAATTGAAATGCTAAATTTGTTTGAATAGAAAATTTAATGTGAGGGATATCCTGTTCATTGAAATTGTGAAATGAAGTTTGAGGAATTAAATAACATAAAAGTAAGAGCTTAATTTCATTTTAATTGCTTTGAGGAAAACAGGCTGTAGTTATAAACTAATGTCAGCCTAAAATCAAACTTGAATGTTATGTTTGTGATAAAAAGGGAACTGCACTTTGGCATAGTTCTCACTCTTTTTGTCTTCAAAATCTTTTTAATAAATCTTGAATAAATTTATTATATATTAGGAAAATTTTGAGGAACTTTTCTAACTCTTTGATAACATATTGTACAAGAAACATTTATTGGTTCTTGTGTAAATGTAAATGAAAACTTCACAGAATCTTCAGTGTAATATATATACAGCAATATTGGAACTTGTATATTTGACATTGACAAGATGAAGCATGTTCTGAATATTCATGAAATCTGTACAAGTTGGCTTTGTTTATAATTTCTAAAGCATCTTTGATTCTTAAATACCCCTTTCAAGACATTATTTTTTTCATTATACATTATTATGCCAAACATTTTATTCAGTGTGGCTCTGTATAACAAAATATAAACTTATATAGGTTTTAGGAGATTTCAGTTTTATCGTGTAAGTGTGCCAACATATCTGACTTTGAAAGGAAACATGAACAGACCAGGGATACAAAATTTGAACTGGTAAACTTGGGTTGTAAAAGATGATAATATATTGATCACAGTCCTACTTTATGAAGCTAGATATAGGAAGGAATGCACTAAATTTAATATTTCTAATCTCAGAGTGGATTTCTATTTAAATTTAAACTATTAAATTAGATATGTCGTAATCCTTTGTAAATAATTGAACACTTCAGATGTTCATTTTGAGGGTGGAATTTGTACTATTGGGAGTAAATTATGTAATAAAGTCTCCAAAAATAATAACATGTTTATCAATAGAAAATTTATTTTAAGCAACCTTTTTATTACGTCCTCCTTCAAAGAAGTGGGTGTATAGTGCTCAGTTTCTGAACTCAAGAAAGCTTGGGCCTAGGATTATGAAAGTTGATATACAGCAGATGACCCCCACTGAATTTGAAATCAATTGGTCAAAGGTCAAGGTCACAGTGACCCAAACAGTTAAAACAGTTTGCAGACGATGACTTTAGAACACTTTGGCCTAGGATCACGAAACTTGATAGGGAGGTTGATCATGACCAACAGATGACCCCTACTGATTTTGAGATCAGTAGTTCAAAGGTCAAGGTCACAGAGGCCTGAAACAGTTTAACCTTTCCGGACGATAACTTGAGAACGCTTGAGCCTAGAATCACGAAACTTAATAGGGAGGATGATCATGACCAGCAAATGACTCCTATTGATTTTGAGATCAGTAGGTCATAGTTCAAGGTCACAGTGACCCAGAACAGTCCAACACTTTCTGAACGATAACTTGAGAATGCTTGGGCCTAGGATCAGTAAACTTAATAGGGAGGTTGATCTTGACAAGCAGATGACCCCTGCTGATTTTGAGATCAGTAGGTCAAAGGTCAAGGTCACAGTGACACGGAACAGTTAAACGGTTTCCAGACAATAACTTGAGAATACTTTGGCCTATGATCAAGAAACTTGATAGGAAGGTTAATCATGACCAGCAGATGACTCCTACTGATTTTGAGATCAGTAGGTCAGAGGTCAAGGTCACAGAGACTCGGAACTGTTAAACAATTTATGGGAGATAACTTGAGAACACTTGGGCCTAGGATCACACAACTTAATAGGGAGGTTGGTCATGACCAGCAGATGACCCCTATTGATTTTGAGGTCATTAGGTAAATGTCAAGGTTAGATTGACCCAGAACCTTTTTTGCCTAATAACTAGAGAATGTTTTGGTCTAAGGTCACATTTGATACAGAGGTCACGTATGACTGGTAAATGACCCATAATTATTGATTTGAGGTCAGTATGTCAAACATCTAGTGTACAGTGACCAAATAATTTCTATTCCTTGTGCAGTTACTGAATGCATCAAGGTTGGCATTTCTTGTTCTACAAGCACTGTTTCTGTAAAATTTATATAGATCATGGTTTCAACTTCCAGGACAGACAAAAAATATTCAATTCTGGTACCTTTAATTTAACCATCATGTACGTCAGTAGTATAGAAGGGAATAAAATCATCTTGTCTGTGTAAAAGGTATGGGTAATGCTTTTTTGCTTTTAATATTTTAAGATATTTCTGAAGTGTCATAAAATGAAACTTGTCCATTACATGTTTTTTTTCTTTTTGTTAATCGGTGCAGTGAAATTTGTTTTGCTATTTAGCATTTTCTCATTAAGATGTTGCATGTTTGATCATGGTAATTAAGATGTGCATTTCAACATTCAAACCCAGGGCCATACATTAAAATTCAATCTCCCTTTTCAATCTGCTTAGTGAAGTAGGAAAACTGTTAATGGCATTTGCTGCAAATATTTTACATAAAGTCAGTATGTGCTATAGAAGCTTGGATAATTTTGTACAATAGTAACAAAACAATTGGTAAGACTTTGATTAACCCTGCTAAATTTTTATAATGAACTTGTCCATCTTTCAATTTGGACAGTACTATTAATTGTTAAAAGGGGTGTTTACCAGAAAAATACTGATTGAATGGCGAACAGTGCAGATCATGATCAGACTGCACAGATGTGCAGGCTTATCATGATCTGCATTGGTCGCAAAGGCAGAATCCATCGTGTTTAGAACCGCCTCGGTAGCCAAGTGGTAGAGTGTCCACTTCGAGTGCGGGAGGTCGTGGGTTCGATCCCTGGCCGCGTCATACCAAAGACGTAAAAAATGGTACTAGCAGCTTGACGCCCAGCATGAAGGGGATAGTTCTAGGACTGGTCAGCCCAGTGTCAGTATAATGTGACTGAGTGGGGTATCATGCCACGTGTCTGTGGCGTGATATTCTAGTGAGGCAGCACTATAAAGTTGGGCATTGTGCTTACTGCTACAAGTAGACACCGTCGTTTATATGACTGAAAAATTGTTGAAAAAGACGTTAAACCCAGACACACACACACACACCATCGTGTTTAGCATGATAGGGGTTAATGCGAAACATTTATGATATTTTTTGAAAAGTTTAACAGAGAAAATACCAATATAACAAAGTTTAAGTTTAAAGTATGGAATCTTGATTTTTGACCGCCACTTTGCTAGACTATTGATGAGGAATGACTGTGAAAATTTTGTATATAATAAACATTTTCAGTTAAAATCGGTCCAAAATTTGACTGTATCCCACTGGTTATGCCATAAATTTTAATGTTATTGTCAGCATATTAACATTTTAGTCGTAAAGGGAGGGGTATTATGATTTATAATGTCTTGTGCCGAAATCTTAAATTGCTATGATCATAATGATGAAAAAAACATAAATCACTTTGAAACGGAGAGACATAATTGTTACAAACAGTTTTAGCGTGTGCTTGCAATTCACAGGTAGATTAAGCGATAATTCAGACAAAAAAGGTTTTAACAGATTTAAGACCCTAATGAGTTTCCAGCTAGACTGATCTGTAAAGAAAATAATTATGTTAGTTATCAATGTCAAGCTTGTTTTGTTCAGGTACAAACAGAAGTTTCCTGTGATCTAACGTTTTAAAAGGTATTTTTGACAGCAGGAGGTCAGAGGTCATCGGCAACAGATGATTTACTTATAAGGTTCCCAATAATCATAGCTGTTTTAAGAAAAGAGTAATTGGTAAAGGTCATTGATAAACTACAGAAGCTTTTTTGTGCATTTCCATTGAAATTCTACTTAAACAATTTAGTTTGTGGTTCAAAGGGCCTCTTGGTTCCTGTAAGAGAGGTTTACAGTGCGACTTTCACAGCAGTTCTTTGGGTGTGACTATCTCTGAATATAATAGGATAAGTATTTGGTCTGGAGAGGTTATTTACTAATAAAATGTTCAGGTAAAAAGCCTTTGCATGGAGGTCATAGCTTTTCAGTATATTATAGTGTTTTACCAAAAGAGCCAAGTTGGAATATGTAACAAAGTAAAAATATTTTCTCCACAGATAGATGCAGGTGAACAAGACTGCTCATTAAAGAAAGATTTTTAGTCTCCATCTTTTTTCGACCTGCCCGGTGGCTAGTGGTTAGTTTAAAAAACCCGTAGAATGCTAATTATATGATACAACAAGAAGGTAAATCTAAATAAAAATATTGTTGTTGACTTGAAAGGTGCCATTTTAAAGGAAAAAGACATTCTATTTTGAATTAATAATTTGTCAATACATTCTAACCAGAGGTCAGTCTTTACAAAATTACTTCCTGTAATTATTAAATTAAAGTTTAAAACTAGAGATGTGATCAATATAGCATGTTCTGTGATCACTAAATGAATCAGCAGAAATTGGTTAATTGCGAAGTTACCTTTGCGGTCAGTGTTCTTTTAAAAAAATTGTTTATTGTTTGTGTTTTTAAACACGCCAATGGAATATAATAATTGGGAAGTATTTTAAGACATTATGAATAGTTTGTTTGGACAAATTTGTTGCATGTGTAACTGTGGATATTTTAGAAGATAAAAAAGGTTAATCTGAGGTGTGTCCCAAAATAAATGGGGAAGATATTACATGAAATGTGTCTTTGAGTTAATCAGTTAATTTCTGTATTTAATGTAACATGTTCTTTTCCTGAGGAGTCTAGTAAGGGCAGGGATATATATTTGGATGTGTCAAATGAGAATTTTTCACTAGAGTAATTCTAGCATTGTTAATTTTGTATTTTGGACTATGAAAATTGTCAGGATGTCTGAAAGGAAGTAATATTTAGGTGTATATTTCTCCCTAACAGGAAGGTAAGATAGAATATCTGTGCCAACAATGTTTATCCATCAGTCCAAATTTATGATGTAAGATGATACAATTATTTATTTAACTGTTTTCGTTGTGTAATCCATCATTCTCATCCATCAGAGGTTCGTCAAAATCCCGAGACGAACCTCTGATTTATTTCCATCGTTTACTTGGTGAGCATGCGCACTCGTAATTACTATCGGGAGTGGTTTCAGCCAATCATTGTTCGCCATTATTTGGAACTCCGAATTGAAACTTCAAAAAATATGTAAACAAGATACTTGCTTACGATGGATAAAGGCTGTATTCCATGATTGCGATAAATAAAGATTTATTCCTGTAATTCGACGTTAAGAGATTTACATCAAGAAATAATAATATTCGTCGTAAATGGACATGGTATTCCCTCGATAATACGGAAAGGACGCGGTCACGCTTTTCACGGACGATTTTGATTGGTTCGCTACGATTTGTCGCGAAATGACGCTGATTGGCTGAGACGTTTTACCTGTATTGTAACCAAACCATAAATATCGGCGAAATGTGCCAGAGGTTCATCCGGGGAACCACGGTAGACCTCTGGTATGCGAGAATGGTAATCCATATGTTACACACCAAAAAGCAACATCATAGAATTAATGTAGTCTGATTCCGTTATAGGAGTTTTTGTTAGAATAGTCTTTTTTTTTATCTCTACCAAATTGAATCACTTTTTCCTGCATTTTTGTCTGTCAATCTGTCCCAGAAGTGCAGAGCACAAGAACCATTACATTATTTTAGTTTTTAAAAAAAAATAATTTCTCTACCTTTTTTACGGTTTTTAGCTCAACTATTCATAGAATAAGTAGAGCTATCCTACTAACCACGGCGTTGGCTTTCGTGTTGGCATCTGTGCACAGTCGGCATCAGCATCACACCTTAGTTAAGTTTTTGGTACCAGTCAGTCATTTTGACAAAACCTTTTAAGATAAAGCTTTGAAACTTTCAACACTTGTGTACCATCAACATGTCCAGTTTTTGGCTAGAGTACATAACTCTGTCAAGGATTTTGGCTGAATTATGGCCCCTTTTAACTTACAAATCTTGGTTTAAGTTTTTCGTATCAGTTCATATTTTGAGTAAACTTCTGACATTATGGCTTTGAAACTTTTATCACTTGTTTTTTATAACAGTCTTTATCAGTAGGCCAGAGTATATAACTCTGCCAACTATTTTGGCTGATGATGGCCCTTTTTTGACTTTGATATTGGTACAATTTGTGTACAAGTCCACCTTTTGTCAAAACATTTTGACTTGTGGCTTTGAAACTTTGAACACTTGTTTATCATCTGTAGGCAGGAGTACATAACTCTGTCAACTATTTTGGCTGAATTATGGCCCTTTTTAGCTCAACTTTTGGAAGAAAAAGTAGAACTATTGTACTGGCCGTAGGCATCGCCGTTGATTAAAGTTTTTGATAAAGTCAAATATCTCTGGTACTGTCAAAACTTTTGACTTGAAACTTAAAATAGTTATTTACTATTCTAATATTCTTGCCTCTGTTAAAGCACTCTTACGCTAGAGTGACGTCACATTAACGTGCGGTGACGTCAAAGTTTTTGTTGCGACCAAGAAGGAGCGCTTCTATATTTGATCTACTGTTTTAGATTAAGGGCATATAAGAATCGAAATAATTTATACACTCGTGTGGTGATATATCGTTCAAATAATTATTATTAATTATATAAATTATATTATGCCCGACGTATAACCTCGCATCGTGCATAAATAGTGTTAAAGCACTCTTTTGCTATGAATTATTTCTTAATTAAAGTCTACACCAGGAGAAACAATCCCCATAATTCTGATTTGAATTTTGACAGAGTTGTGCCCCTTTTTAACTTAGAATGTTTTGGTCAATCTTTTATAAAGTTTTTATGGCCAAGCTCTAATTCAGAGTCAAGCACTGAGGAAAGTCGGGTGTGCTGTCTTATGGACAGTTCTTGCTTATTTTTGCTGCAGGACAGCTTGACCTAAAGTACTTGTACTATCATAATAGCAGACCCTCCCCATCCCTAGAAAAAAAATCTTGAAGAATTAACTTATCAATAATATCTGGCCTGAATCATTTCCTGTGTGTAAAACAGAAATGGTACTATCAAAATTTTCATTTATGAAAAATACCAGTCAGGAAGTTGTAATTAGACTTTGCTCCTGGCTGGAATCTGGTAGGATTCCAGGTTTTTTTCTTTCTCACTCATAAAAAAATAAATTTGGCATCTATGGATTACATTTATTGCTTGTAAGATTTAGGACTTAATAGAAGCCAAACTCTTTTCTGAGATTAAAACTTTGCAAAGGGTATGTTACATTATTTATGAGTATTTTTTGCAGAGATTTTTAGTGTTTAACCTTTGTGATGTCAGAGTCAACAGGTGAAATAATTATCACATTGATTTGATGGATTATTGGAACAGATTTTGATGCTCCCACCTGTATTTCTGTTTTAGTTCTGTTTAGTTAGCTGTTATTGATGCCATGGTCAAGCATCCATCTTTTGTCATTCTGTAGCAATTTTACTAAACCTCCCAGCTTTGTTCAAAATTCTTCTCATTGACTGTACAGTGGTGTTGCCCAAGCAAAAATGGAAAAACTCGTTTGGCCTCTGTCATCATATCTCTTGAAGGCTCTTCGCCAAAATGGACCTCCCTGTACTGTAGATACCCGTGTAGAATGGGTACCCATGTACAGTTTGTTTAAATAGTTATGCTTGGCTGCTAGAGCTGAAAAAAGAAAACAAGTTTAAACAACTTCTTCATATGAACCATTCGAAGAATCTTCACCAAACTTTTTACGCAACATCCTTGTTCAAGGGCTTCTCTTTACTGCTTTTAGGTGCCACTAGAGTGCTGAAAATAGGAAATATTTATAAATTACTTCCTCTGAAAACAATTTGTGGATATTCAACAAAGAATAAGATCTTATGTCAAGGTCCTCCTCATGTGAGCGACTTAGGCCAATTGGAGCCTCTAGTTTATTAACATGCTGCTGTTTCCTACATACTCTGCTTACTGTAAGTTGTCTTTAATATAAGGGATTGATTTTAGGATTTGTAAAGTTGAAAAATAAAACGTCCTTGAATGCATTTTACTTGAATTTCTAATCAGTATAACATAATATAAAACAGGATAAAACAGTGTGTCAGCAATGACAGTATGTCCTGCAGTCAATCCCAATCTCATTAGTCTGCTGGACATCGGATTGTAATCCCTCTCTCACCCACTGTTTGTACTGTTATTTCTTGATATATATCTCTGTTTTTCCAACTCTACTAATTAATAAAGCACCTGCGGCCCGCGACAGTCATTAAGCAGATTGCTTTATTTCTATGAAATAGTTGGTATAAATAGATTTCTGTTATAATGCCATGTTTGGTGACAGAATCCAATCCGATATTATTTTCAGGGAGTATTTGAAACATTGATTTAATAAGTTTTTCGTGCTCTTTTATTTACTGTGTTTTTCTCTGAGTTTACTTAGTGATGATTTCAAGGTGTTAATTAATAAACCACCTGTGACTGGAGAAATTACTTCATGCCAAGTTCCATTCATAACAGAGTGATTGATATATACATTCTGTAGTACTTGCTGTCTATACTCATAGTATGTTTATTACTTTCTTATTGCTAGGAAATACCATCATTTGTCTTGCTCTTCTTTCATCCAGAAAATGTAGGTCTGGAGCCTAATGTATCATCAACAGAAACAGTCAGTTTGTGAGTGAAAAGTAGTACTGAGAAAATATTAATATTCATGGGAGACTGATCTTTGTGGAATCTGTGGTTTAGTGAATCCATGAAATTAAATTTAAAGAAAAAAAAAGACAAAGAAACAAACAAACAAAATTTCCATTCATTTTTTTTTGTGTTCAAAAAGCACAAATTCAGATACGAAAAAAACAGCTTTTGTCCTACACCATAAAATTCCAAGTCCAAAAAATTTAAATGATTTCACAGAAGTATCGGACATTTCTTATTTTTCTTTTTCAGGGATCAAAACTTAATATTCGGTAATTTTTCTGCTGTTTTTGTTGATTTATCATAGAATCTGTTATTTTAGGTAAATTTCTGTCTTATTAAAGATTTTTCTGCCCTTTACTGATGTGGGAACAGCTAGAGCTTCACTTACGGTGTAGAATTCTTCATGTGTGGAAGGCTGAGGTTCTAACTAAGGTTCTTGGTTCTAACCAGGTGTCTGTCCGTGCCTGAAACACTACCTGGAGGGGCACCCGGGGTCTTGGAGGGGCACCTGGGGTCTTCCTCCATCATTAAAAGCTGGAAAAGTCGTCTTATAGCCTGAAGTCAGAAAGTCACAGTTCTTGTCTTCAATCATTAATGTTTTAACAAACTAAACTTGCAGTGTCCTAGCCTGAAATGTTTTACTTTAATTATTGATGATTATGCACCATTTAGTACAGGTTTACTTTGCTAATGATCAATCTCTGTTGTCAAGAACATGTTCTTAGATTGTAGTTTTGTTTTTATCCTATTAGTGATTCTGGTGATTAAGAAATACAAAGAATTGATTAAAAACAAAGGAATAGTGAAACATGAAATAGTAGGTCTATAATTTGATGTTGTCTTCTGAGAGATTTCTTGCAGTAAGTTCTATAATAGATCAAAATGTCTGATTAAAAGATTAATTTGTATAAAAGCAAAACTAAGCTGAGCAACTTGTCTTTTCCAGGATGCAGAACAAAATTCACCAAACAGCCTGAAGATGTGAAACTATCATGAGCAAAAAAGGACAGAATGACTTTGAAGAGCTTGAGCTCTACTTACAGAAAGCTCAGGTATGTCATAGCTCAGAAAGCTCAGGTATGTCATAGCTCAAAAAGCTCAGGTATGTCATAGCTCAGAAAGCTCAGGTATGTAATAGCTCAGAAAGCTCAGGTATGTCATAGCTCAGAAAGCTCAGGTATGTCATAGCTCAGAAAGCTCGAGTTGATCAAAAGCCAATAATTTATCATTCGCTGAGAAATCTTTGTCTTAGATTAAGGGAGTTGAAAATTGTCAACAGTTTAAAGGGATAAACTAAGCTCTAGAATTGTCATTAGCTCAGGTTTGTTTAAAAGTTCAGAAAACTCTGGTTAGAGAGCTCAAGTTGTCATAAAAGCTCAGAAATCTTGTTTGTTGTAAACTTAAAAAGCTCTGGTCTAGCTGTCATAGTCCAGGTAGCTCAGCTTGTCTTAAGCTGTGAAATCTCAAACTTTTCATGAGCTTTTATTGTTCACGGATTGTTTAAAGCTCAAGGGTGTTAAGTTTTTCATTTGCTTAGAAAGCTCAGATATTTCATAAGCTCCAAACTCAGTTTTATCACAAGCTCAGCTCAAGTTTGTCACAAGCCAAAAAGAGCTCAGATATGTTATAGGCCTAGGAATCTCATATTAGAAATCTTGAGTTTCTCATAAGTTTATAATTGTCAGGTTTGTCACCATTTCAGAAAGCTAAATCATGACAAAACTAGTTACTGACTTCTACATGAACATGACTAATAAACCTTCAGAAATGTGAGAAAATAGTATTTTATATTTTTTCTTGCCTGTAATTGTGTATTTATCTGTCTGATTTTTCAAAAAAAATATTCATGCTATTTTGCACATGGTTCTTTTGGCTCTGTCATACAAACCGTATTTGTAATGTAGGTGGGAGATATTGTTTGATTTTCGACTGTATTTCAGAAAACAGTAGCATGATAACCACCCAAAAACCACAAATTATGATAATAGCTTCTTTTTTTCTAACATGTAATATAATGCATGACAATTAGAAGATAATATCTTATGTCATCAGGTGTTCTATTTCAATTTGGGAACAAGAATTTCTTTGAAGTTAATTGCCAAAACAAATTAAATTGCTTAAGTATTGCAAAACATCTGTGCATTGGACACAAGATTTTGCAAGGAGTGAAATCTGAACTGTTATGAAAAAAATAATTTGCACTAGTCATGCAAAGTTAGGAAGGAAAATTGAGCCATTGTGCTTTCACACAACAAAGTACATAAAACATTTGTTTTTGCGCACATTAAATTTAATCGTGACACAGCTTTTCATAAAAAACGATACCCTGTAGACTTGTTGTCTTATGCAAGTATACCAGCCTCCTGTATTTCAGTTAAATATTTGTGTAAATATTTACAGTTTTCACGAAATTTTGTTGCATATATTTGAACAGAATGTTCTTGAAATTGATTTTAAAGTTTTGTTTTCATTAGGAATATTGAAATATGATGATAATAATACCAAACCAACAATTTTTTTGAAAGGCCATGCAGAGATATCCCTTATATCAACAATTATGATTGACCTCACTCCTATAGAAGTGTGCAAGAGTTATACATGTAAATAAGGTGAATTACCCCAAATATTGACAATTAGAATTAAATTAGACCTCAAATTACCAAATTAGCCATGACACAACTAATTAAAGTGCTGTAAAGTGGCCGTGATGAATTGATCTGTATTGGTTAAGGCCATGCAATGTTTTGTTTTGGGCCATACCCAATGTGTCAAACAATTAATGTAGACAAAAGGGACATTTATAAACTAATATGTTATTAATGATGATTGTACACAAGGTTTAAAGATTTAAATCTTTTTTTATTATTGTTAAATCTTTATCAAAGTAATCACTGAATTTATGACATTAATGAAAGAAGTCAGTATTGGTTACAGTCAAATCTCAATATCTCGGCTTTGTCGGGACCAAGGAAAAAAAGTCGACATATCGAAACATCGAGATAACCGAAGTTAGGTCAACTTCGGTTGATAGGTACGATAATGTAGATTTATGTTCATAAAAAGAAGTTTTTTTAGACAAAATATGTGTATTTGTACATAAATATTATGTTTACATATTAATTGGTCATTACTTGTTGAAATGATGATAATTTTTCAACCTTCTTCCTAATTTCTAACACCTTTTCCACCATCTTGTGTTTTGTGCAATGCACATGATGTGAAATTCACTCATAGATTTAAACCTAAATACCATGTAAATTAAATAGAATGTTCATTTCTTTTTGTTTATAATTGCAATTAAATTCATTAAATTTCGAATATTCAATATAAATTACTCAATTAGCATTGCATACAGCTTGCGTTGCAAACAAACAATTAATGAAACATGAGCGCCGGTTAATTGGCTGTGGGTTGTAAGCAGGACGATTGAGTGAATAACTGCGCATGTTGTTGTTTGCACCTACGGCGGCAGATGACAATTGAGGGAATGTAAGTGCGTGCAGCTTTTCACACCTGCGTTCGGTGGACAATTAATGTCCACTCGAGATAACTGAAGTCAAAATAGAGTAAATTTAAATGTCGGGAACTGAAAATTTTGTCGAGATATTGAAAAAATCAAAATATTCAAATCGAGATATCCGTAGTTGATTTATATGAAATTAGAAGGGAAAAAATCGAGACCGAGAAAATCCACTCGAGATATCGAAATATTGAAATAACTGATGTCAAGATAATGGATTTTGACTTTATATCAATGTGCAATTCTGTGTTGGTTCTCTTGACAAAGAGAGCATGAATATAAAAGGTTAGGTAATTCATGTATTATTTATTTTTCCTTTATAATTTACTTGATCCGGCACAGACTTTTCCATATATATAAAATCAGATAAAAGTCAAATATATTAGTAGTTCCTCCCTCTTTATTCCTAATATAGTATATTTCATAACTCAGCTGATGAGTTTGTCTTTTAAACATCATTTTGTCTTCCCTGTTTATGTACACTACTGAAGGAAAGTAGTGCTATATAGAAAGTCATTCTTACTGTTATTTGTTGAACAGCATGTGAAAGAAAGATTTTATTGCCAGTTGTAGCTGCAGCTGAGAATATCAATCTCTCATGTAACTGTTACCCCTCAAGCTACATATTCCCATCTGCATCTACAGCCAGTGTCTTACAAGAACATTTCAACCTGGCAGACAGTATGAGCAAAGTATATGTCACAATATGTCACAGTATCACCAGAAAGTCATACTAAATGCTGATCACTAGGCAGCCAATTTCCTTTTTGTATTGCATGGAAAACAATAATAATATTCTTGGCCTTTCCTTGCCAGTTTATTTCCGTGTCAGTTCAGTGGTACAAGAGAGCACAGTAGCAGAGTGATGGTAGTTCACATGGAATATGCACTTAATTAAAGAAGGCTAGATGTTAATTGGCATGAAGCATGACTTTATCTTCCTCACCTGGTGGTTGTCTGTAAGCCTGTAATTGATTTACTGATATATTTTGTATCCTACCTATTAGTACAAACAGTAGCCTTTAAGTTTTTTTGGCATGCTGAACTAGGGCTGTCATCGATAGAAACGATATCGATGTATCAACGATATTTTTTTGTCGATCGATTATCGATTCCCATTTTCAAAAATCGATATTTTACAGAGAGAAAAAGCTATCCAGATAAATACTCAGACCCTAAAAAAGTTCACAAAGTTGTAAATTTGGATAAATGCAAAAGAGAAGTGAAGAAAAAATAAAAATGAAAGATTTTATTAATTTTTATTTATTTCTTTTATTTCATAAATACAAATACAACACAAACAGTAATATGAAAAATAGGCAATAAAACTAAAAATAGCATTTACAGGAAGGTATATAGTATGCATACGAACAAATAGATTGTTAATCTAACTTAATAATCGATATATCGATGTATCGTTGATATTTGTCTTCTGATATATCGGTATCGTCGATATGCCTAAGACCCAATCAATGACAGCCCTATGCTGAACATTCATGAACATAAAAAGAAGTTATTTACTTACGCAAATAAAAACAAGTTGTTCAGATGCATCACATCATTTACAAAGGATATGTTAATCTGATTATTGATGGATCCATAAATGTGTACAGGCTTTTTAGTCTGTGAGAAATATGTAACCACCTTTGTCTGTTAAATGTTTGTATCAAACTCTATTTATTTTTGCATCAAGGGGCCAATTATGTTAGCAACTTCTTCAACAGAGTGCAAGTAATTTTAAGGTTTTTTTGGAGGATAGTTGAAGATACAGAAGATGCTCCCATTCCATGCAAGGTTCACTGGTTAGAATGTGCATGTAATAAAGCTCCAAACACAGGTCACATCCAAAGACAATCAGATATTTTAATGGATATATATTCTAGTCTCCAGGTACAGATTGAATCTGCAGATCTGCCTAGTTGTTGGAAGAAAAAAGTAGGTCACTAGGTCATTGTTAAAGAAGAACTTCACAGTCATGTTTCTGATAGCTAGGTTATTACAAAAGCCTAAATTTATTTTACTTATCAGTTAGCTCCTAATATAAATTCTTGTTATCCCTGCAGTAAGTAATAGTTATAGTATGTGTGAGAGTGTGTTACCAGGATATATCAGAGCTAGGGGTACATCGAGGGTATTTTTCTCTGCACATATCGTCGAGGCCGGTATATTGCAAATTCTGTTGTTGAAAATGTTATTCCTGAGTTCATTAATGTAGGAATATTTGGACCTAATGTTTACCAGTTTTGTACAAAGCTACAGTACCATCTGAATGGTTTGGTAAAGTGGAATAAAAGACAAATTACCCTGGGAATAGCCACTTACCTGGTCCGATAATTACTTCTAGAGAAACACTTTCTGTCTTGTATACACAAATTATACCTGATAAATTCCTGCCATTGTTATATGGAAAGATAAATATTTACATCTGATCTAAACACACTTGCTGCAAGGTCAGTCCATTAGGCTGCTGTCTGTACAATATGAAAGAGCATCATTGATTAACAATAATATGGCAGGTAACTAAGGAACAATATTCAATGAAATTGACTTGAAAATCTCTTTATTTTGTTATACATGTAAGTTGCTTTAAGCCTGGCAATTTTTTTTTTTTAAAGTTTTGTGTCATTTTAGATTTTTGTGTAAGAGTATACCAGGATTTGTTGACGGTTTCTTCAGGGATTTGTCTGCATGGTCAGAAGTAATTCAAATAAACTTTTTGTAAGAGGCAGTGTTAAAGTGTATGGGAAACATGTTTTGCAGGATAAAGCACATGGTCATGCATACTATACCTGAATCAGTTCAACAACAAAGATGAATCACCATAAAGATGTATTTGTGAAAAAAATACTTAATTATGAATTAAATAGATATTAAAGTGAAAACCATACTTTCGACTGGGGTGTCAATTTACACTTAATCAGCTCCCATGATAGACTGGCTCCTGTTCCTGTTTGTTCTGTCGTATTTCTCATAATTAACAGTGGAAGTAACTGCAGCAGGTTGTTTATGTATTGACATTTCTCCGAACATGGTTTAGCTGTGAGACAAAAATGTGCTATTTTAGAGGCTTAAAATTTATGGTACCTGTAAAGCGATTTGCAGTATTAAAAACAAAACAAAAAAAAACATGCAGCCAGGGACCCAGGCTACTCCCATGATTCAGCATGATGTTTGTTTCTGCTAATTGGTTTTAAATTGAGCATCAAATGACTGTACATGATGTAATGGCATTTACGGTTTGTAAATTTCATATCAATTAGATTATGTCAATTTATGGAGACATTTATCATTTGTATTCTTTAGCCATTAGCTTTTAATGTATCATTGTATATATTATATAGATTTGCTAATTAAATTTTTTTTTTTCTTGCAGTGTAGATTTATTTTACATTTAACAAGGAAATAAATTATCCATTTCGTGTAGAATTTTATGTATTCAAATTAGATGAATTCTTAGATTTTATGATTGTAAAAGTTTTCTCATGTAAGAAAATACAATGTATTACATTCATTTGAAGTTTATTCGTAATTTATGCATGTCATATCTGCAATATATAATATTGTATTTTAAGTGATACAGTGATTTAATTGTTCTTTATTTCAGGAAGATCTGTTAAGGACCTTCAAGGTAGACGAGAATGACACTGAGATTGAACATAAAACTTTGAAAAGCCAGGAGACAGAAAGGGAAAAAGTTGACTTTGAAGGACAAACTGTGATTGCGGACAAAGACAGGGACTCCTTCAGTGATATACTGGATTTATATGACAATGTAGAATTTTATAAAGAGAAGAAGTTTAACGAATTGAAAAGTAATGATGTTGAAGAAGTTAAACATGATTTCACGGATGACAAGAATAATAATACCATAAATGGTAATGAAAATGTTAAAAATGCTCAGATTTCGGAATCCACTGATGTTGAAGAAATAGAAATGAGTAAAGATTTTGGAGAAAATAGATTTTCCAGAAAAGGTAAATGTAATTTTATGAGTAGTACATCAAAGAAGGCTGAAAGTAATACTTCAAGAGAAAGTAATAAGCAACAAGTGGCAGATTTAGAGGGTAATCTCAGTGAGCCATTGACCTGTAAAGATGTTAAAAACAGATCTCAAGGTTCACAGGTTGTTAAGAAAACAGGCAACCAAAATCACATAGATGATTTAAGGGATTGTAATAAATCACCAAATGTTTCATGTACCAGATCTGCTATTAGCAAGAATTTGAACACCAGAACAACTGACAGAAAATCCTCTTCAAAACCTTGCCAGGAAGTTTTAGCTCATTTAGAGTTAGCAGGAAAGGATCATGTATCTGGGTCACTGATTGAGGTCACCCAAGAAAATTCCTCTTCATTCATAGAGGCTGATATGCAAATTGAAGGCAAACAGCCGTCTTATCTCACAGGTGATAACAGTCAATTGGATAATGGGGAAAGTGATATAGAAGTAGAGGGTGGTACATTAATGAGTTTACAGCCAAGAGATGTGTCAATATTGGAAAGTGATGGATATTTAGGTAATAAATTGGAGAATCTGAGTGATAGAAATTCAGGAAATTATGAAAGGGATGGAATTATAGAGAAAAATGGTGATAAAATAAGTTTGTATAAAAATGGGATATCTGAGAATGTTGAACTTAATAGCAAGATTAGTGATAATAAGAAGGATTCAGTTATAAATTACAGTTATTTAGATAGTGAAAAACCCATAAAAGATGATTTAGAGGAATTTCTGGAAGAAATCAATGAATCAATTGATGAGCTGATTAGCGAAGGTAAAAATGAAATGTCTGACAGCTGTTGTTCAGTGAGTGCTAAAAGTGGGATTTCTGACAGTGGAATATCTTGTATAAGTAAAAGTGATATTTCAGATAGTGCAGTATTTAGTACTAACAAAAATATCATGTCCGATAGTGGTGTTTCATTCATATCTAGAAGTGACATTTCGGAAAGCTGTATTTCGTACACTAGTACAGATAGCGGTTTTAGTAACAGCCACATTTGTCAGAGTAGTTCTGATCAAAGAAAAGATGGTATTGAAAGAAATTGTGGTAAAGGGAGTGAATGTAGTAGTATGAAAAATACTGTGGGTGAAGCAAAAGATAGTGTAGCAAAGTTGAAGGATGGAAAAGATATAATGAAGGGTAAAGCAAATGAAATGAAGGGTAAGGGAAATGAAATGAAAGCTGAAGTTGATGAAATAAAGGATAGAAAAGATAGAGGGAAGGATAAAGTTGTAGACAAAGAAAAATCTGTTAAAGATGTTGATGAAGTAGTTGAAACTAATGAAGGATTTTATTGGGTGACATGTTCTATTGAGGAGGGAGATGGTACAGCAGGATCTGACTGGAATGATTGTGTTAAAGCTCCAGATGATATGAAACAACAGTGTAGAAAAGTGATTGGTGGACCAGGTGTAGAAATGAATTCCAATAATAGTTATGAAGATAAACTGACAAGTCATTTGGCTGTTAATGCCTCTAAAAATGATAATAAATGGAACCAAGTAGTTGATACTGAAGATAGTATCGAAATTAAAACAGATGATCAGTACAAGGCTGTCAGTAGCAAAAATGCAGAAAAGAAAGCTGAAATTCTGATTGCAGACAAAAGAAATGACCAGAGTGGTATTCATTCGGAATCCAAGAAGATCACTGTCAAAACCCTATTGAAATTACCAGGTGGAAGTCAAGGTATGAAAGACTCAGTTGCAACTAATATTACTGATAAAGCAGACCAAGACATTATTGCTAAAGATGACTGCATTCTTGATAAATTGAATAGAATTAATAATACTAAACTGAAAAGGAAATATTCATGTCCACCAGCCATGTTCAGAGTTTTCAAAGTTGTAAGTGTAGATATTCCAAAAATTGACACAGCTAGAAAAAGTGGGTCACATGAAAATGTTAAGAGGTTGTCTTTGAAAAGTCATGAAAAAAGGCATTCAAAACATTCTAAAGAAGAAAATGAAGGTAAAGAGCCTAAACGTCACTCATTAGAGGCCCTGTTATCAAAAAGGAAAGAAGAACATGAAAATAAAAAGCATCTCCATAAAAAGTTAGATAAGAATGGACTAAAGATGAGAATTGAGCCGCCAGTGATGTTCAGAGACAAACAGGAAGAAGATGTAAACAATGGACCAATTTTAAAGCCGCCTCCTGACTTTGATACGGTAAGTATTTAAAACTGTTACAACCATTTTAGTAGCTATTTCTGTGGGGTTTTCTATCAGCGCTGTAGGTCTGATGATTGCAGAATCAGCAGATAAGACAAAAAGACTGTATTCCATGAAAACATGGTCTTAAAAAACTGTTTGAAGTTGTATAATGTAGCTACTACTTCAGTGTCTAGATTTTGTTTATACCTTCTGTTTCAAAGGCATCCTTATGACAGGAAAATTAAATGCGCATCATTACTTGCTACCTAAAGGCAACTTTGTGAGAACACTGATTTCTTTATGCAGTTTTGACTTGGGATTTAGTTTTAAAATTGCAAGGTATAGGTATATCCGCCAAAATATTTCTCTGTGTCAATGTTTCTAGGTGGATTTTCTAACCTACCTGAATAGATATAATTATGCAGATTTTCTTGGAATGAAGTTTAAATACATAGAATGTAATATCATGTCATGAAAATTCTAGAAAGATCTTGATTTTTGCATGGATGTGAGTTTGAATGCAGTTTTATTGAGGTTTGATGGTAAAACACCTATAAAATCTCCATCTAGACAAGACATGGAAGCAGATCTGGGTAATTGTTTCCAGAACTCTGCACTAATTGCTTTTTTCTACTAACAGAACAGGTGTCAGCACTGAGTATTTGGTACAACTCCAAACATATTGCAGTATCAGCAGCTGACATGTTTGCATTTTATTACCTGACAAAAATGTTTATTACAGATAAGATTAAGAAGGTTTAGGTGTAAATGCCAAACTTTTGTTCTGTTGCCTGTTTCTTTACTTCTGTAAAACAATACGAAAATGATAATTTCTAAGATTATGAGATAATTTCTTCAGGTAGATCTATATGAGAAATGTATGTTTTATAAATTGCATACTGTTGTAGATTTCAAAGTGAGATATTTTCCTCAAATGATCTACCTGTAAGACCTTTTTGTCATTAATGATAATATTAATATTGATTCATGTTTAATTTGCTGATTCTATTCTGTCATTCATTTCGCATGACCTCTAAAAAAATTCATTTATTTCAAGTATTTACATTATATTTAGTTTCCATTTGTAAACAAGGTTAAATTATAAAGTGCACAAATTTTGTTACATTTATTTGTCAAAACAAGGGCTATCACTATTATAAAACAGCATTGCTGTAACATTTGCTGTTCATAGAAAATGAACGCCATAATTTTCGATGTAAAAGATTAGGGCGAATGTAAGTAAGAAAATATGAATTGATACTAAGATACTTCTATTCAGGTAGTGGTACTAGAACACTGTCTTGCTTTTATAAAATATGGTAATTTGTGTGCTCAGTCTTCTGGTAGGACAACGTTTTATTGTGGTTAAAGATAAATAACTTGTACATATATCTTTTTATGGAATTTTATTTTGTTGATTGATGTAACAGTAAATCAGTGAAAATTTGTAGGTCATAAATATTAATGATTTTAAAGTAATGTGTAACGTAAACAGCACTATAGATCAAGAAGCAAGCTTTAAAAAGTTGTAAAGATGTTTTAATTTACAAATTAAATTATAACTTGATATTAAATCTGCCAAGCTACCATATATTAAGGAAAAATGATCCTACTGTATTTAGACTGCACAGTGGGTAAAAGAAAAGGATCCGTTCAGATCAAAATTACATTATACATTATAAAACTTGGGACAATTGGATGTTTTTTGACAAGATATCTGTTGAAAAGCTTTTTGTGTAGGATATCAGATTTTAGGCCAGGTAATGTAGACATAGTGAACAACAAGGCCATGTCAGTTTCTTTTTAACTTGATATTTTTGTTGACAATTGTGTTGCACATTGGAGTGAAAGAAAAAAAATAGCTGTCATTTTTAGTCGACATGCATGAGAAAGGTGGTGTGAACTAAGGTCATAGTTATGCTCATTAGGGCAGTATAAAATGGATGGCCTGAATTTATAGGAGAAATTAATGTGATGAAAAATGTGTAAAATACAGAAATGACTGATTATATTTTCAGTTTATATCATTAATGCATGAATTAATAGAAGATTGTTTGATAAATGTTCTCTATACTGTTTTTACCAGTCATACTGACATTGTCTCTTCCATGTTGGCTCAAGTTTAATTATGGGTTTACAGTGCAGGTTATATTGAGATGACATGACAAATAATGTTGTATATATAACTTATTTTTTAAAGGGACTTCATGCACAGGCATAGTGACAACACATAATGCAAGCTTAGAACAGGCATGATTAGTGCAACATTAAGTGCAAGATTTTAGCTGAAATTTCAGTATAAAATGAAATGATATTGAAAAATGATGCATAAAAATGCTCATCAAAGACTAAAAGAGTAAAGTAGGTATATAATATTATTATACATCAGTAAAATGCCTTTAACTCACCAAAGATTTTGTCAGTTGTTTTCAAGATCATCCAGATTTGTAGTAATAGCAGTGATACAGCCCATGTGCAGAGAGACTTTTGGTGAGGACCTGTTGACATCTTCAAGGCAAATGCTGCATGGACCTATTGTTTCTACAGAAGTATGAAAGTACCAAAACATTACCTTTGACTGTTGAATGGATATATGCAATAAAATACAGATATGTGTGAAAGCAGGTGCATGTGAATGGGACCTGAATATCACCTGCCTTGACTGATTACATGTTCTTTACAGTTTCTTGATTTAACATGCTTTGATAGAGATAAATCACCCTCTTCAACAGGTAGTTTCTATACTCATTAATTTGTGACCTAGGTAACAAGTTTGTCAACCACACAACAACTACTCCCTAGGAAAAGTTGACAGACTGGGGATAAAGTTTACTGATCATGCCAATCAAAAACTCATTTGAAACTACAGTTTGGACATAAATTTGGCATGTTAATGGTTCAAGTGATTTGTTTTTCCATTTCAACTTAACACTTTGATAGATTTTAAAGTTTTACAACTGCCTGATAAATTTTGTAGAGAATGTGCTGCCAAGATTGTGAGTACTGAAAGATTTTAGTTACCCATTACTTTTCAGTAGTGGTGGTCAGTCTGTCGAAAATTTCATGAACTATTCTAAATTATTCATGAGCAAATTTTCTTAAATGTGTTCATGAACAGTTTATGAGATGTGAAACCAAAATTTGTAGTCCTGTTTGGCGCCATATAACCTATACTGTGTTGGTGCGCTGTAAAACCCAAATAAATAAATAAATAAATAAATTAACAACTGGATATTGTCCCATTTTCAAATGATTGATATTTCATGAAAGTTCATGAACTCATAAAATTCATCTTACTGGGAAGTTATGTATAGATGTCAGTATATATGGCAGTCAATTACATTATAGCAGTCACTATATGGTGGTCAGTTCATGATGACAATCAGTTTTATATTGCCGTCAGTTACATATAATGTTCAGTTTATAGGCAGTGAGATATATATGGCTTACAGTTTATATGGCAATTAATTCATATGACTTTCAGTTTTATATGGCAGTCAGTTACATATGACTTTCAGTTTATATGACAGTCAGTTACATAATGGCAGTCAGTTTATATGGAGGTTGGTTATTATTGGCAGTCAGTTTATATTGGGTCAGATATATGGCAGTTAGTTTATGTGGGGGGCCTCCGTGACTGAATGGTTAAGGTTGCTGACTTTAAATCACTTGCCCCTAACCGATTTGTGTTTGAGCCTCACCTAGGGTATTGAATGCTTCATGTGAGGAAACCATCTAGCTGGCTTGTGAAAAGTCTGTGGTTCTACCCAGGTACCAGCCCGTTACAAAACAATGCACAGACGGCACCAGGGGTCTTCCTCTACCATCAAAGCTGGAAAGTCGCCATATGACCTATAATTGTGTCCGTGCAATGATAAACCAAACAAAACAAAACAAACAAACACTTTATGTGGCTGTCAATTTATATGGCAGTAGGTTTATGTGGCGGTCAGTGTATGTGGTGGTCAGTTTATATGGCAGTCAGTTTATGTGGCCATTAGTTTATATGGCAGTCAGTTTATGTGGCTGTCAGTTTATGTAATGGTCGGTTTATGTGGCAGTCAGTTTATGTGACAGTCAGTTTATGTAATGGTCAGTTTATGTGGCAGTCAGTTTATGTGGTGGTGAGTTTATATGGCAGTCAGTTTATGTGGCCATTAGTTTATATGGCAGTCAGTTTATGTGGCTGTTAGTTTATGTGGCAGTCGATTATGTAATGGTCGGTTTATGTGGTGGTCGGTTTATGTGGCTGTTAGATTATGTGACAGTCAGTTTATGTAATGGTTGGTTTATGTGGCAGTCAGTTTATGTGGTGGTCGGTTTATGTGACAGTCAGTTTATGTAATGGTCAGTTTATGTCAGTGTACCAGGGGTCTTCCTCTGCCATCAAAGCTGGAAAGTCGCCATATGACCTATAATTGTGTCCGTGCAATGATAAACCAAACAAAACAAATCAAACAAACAGTTCATATGGGGTCGGTTTATGTGGCAGTAAGTTTATATAGTGGTCAGTTTATGTAGCAGTCAGTTTACATTTGTGGCTGTCAATTTATATGGCAGTAGGTTTATGTGGCGGTCAGTGTATGTGGTGGTCAATTTGTAAGGCAGTCAGTTTATGTGGTGTTGTCAGTTTATGTAGTGGTCAGTTTATATAGTGGTCAGTTTATGTGACAGTCAGTTTATGTGGCAGTCAGTTCATATGGGGTCGGTTTATGTGGCAGTAAGTTTATATAGTGGTCAGTTTATGTAGCAGTCAGTTTATGTGGTGGTCATTTTATATGGTGGTCAGTTTATGTGGCAGTCATTTCATATGGTGTCAGTTTATGTGGCAGTCAGTTTATATAGTGGTCAGTTTATGTGGTGGTCAGTATATGTGGTAGTCAGTTTATGTGGAAGTCAGTTTATGTGGAGGTCAGTATATGTGGTGGTCAGTTTATATGGCAGTCAGTTTATGTGGCAGTCAGTTTATGTGGCAGTCAGTTTATGTGGTGGTCAGTATATGTGGTGGTCAGTTTATATGGCAGTCAGTTTATGTGGCAGTTAGTTTATATGGCAGTCAGTTTATGTAATGGTTAGTTTATGTGGCAGTCAGATTATGTGGTGGTCAGTTTATATGGCAGTCAGTTTAAGTGGCCATTAGTTTATATGGCAGTCAGTTTATGTGGCTGTTAGTTTATGTGACAGTCAGTTTATGTAATGGTCAGTTTATGTGGTGATTGGTTTATGTGACAGTCAGTTTATGTAATGGTCAGTTTATGTGGCAGTCAGTTTATGTAACGGTCAGTTTATGTGGCCATTAGTTTATATGGCAGTCAGTTTATATAGTTGTCAGTTTATTTGGCAGTCAGTTTATGTGGCAGTTAGTTTATATGGCAGTCAGTTTATGTTGCGGTCAGTTTATGTGGTGGTCAGCTTGTTTTATATGGCAGTTTATATGGTGGTCAGTTTATGTGGCAATCGGTATGTATGGCAGTCAGTTTATTTTTGATGTGGCAGTCAGTTTATGTGGCGGTCTGATTATAATATTATGGTAGCCACTTAAATATTGTGGTCAGTTAACCTAACCAGTTGTTCCTGAATACCATGCAAGTTTGAATGGCTTCTCTTTCCAGTGGTGGAGAATGAGTTATCAGCTTTTTGAACATACACCTCAGCATGGATTTGAACCTATGACTTTGAAAGTTACCTGACTTGGCAGGCTTGGATATATCTTGAAATTTACCCAGCCCTTGAAAAAATTATTTTAAATGGAATACAGAAAATATTTCATGAACTATTGTGTTTGCCTGTGATCCATTGAAAATGAGCATGCCCTTGCATATACTTTGTAAAGAATTATAGTTTTATTAACCACAAAAATTTAATAATACATTTATATAAGATATTTTGAGGGTGTGTTACAAACAGGGTGTGATAGAAATAGATCATACTTAAATTTTTTTTAATGCAATTTGATTTTAAATATTCAATACATAGTTTATGTCATTATTTTGGGTATCAGTATCAATATAATGGATCATTTCCAGTCAGACTTTATGGTTACCATTGCTCCACAAAGTTTTCTTAAGTTAAAATATTTCCATTTGATTTTAATTGCCAGTGTATTTGCATGTGCTTTTCTTACATCATTTCTAGTTGCAAATCCAAAATTATTACTTATGAAAATGTATTATCATATTCATTAAGAAAAAAGAGGATATTTGATCAAATTGACTGCCTACCTAGTTTCCTCATAACACCAGTACTGTTTGTTGGATAACAAAAGATGGCGGATATGTCTGAAATAATTCTTCACACTTTGTTCATGTAGGGTTGTTCATGTAGGGTAGTTGTCAATTACTTGTGGAGAATATTATAGAGCAGAGTCCAAAATGCTAGTATGTACTATTCTCATGTTTTCTCCAGCACTTAGGCCTCTTGTAAAAGAAGAAGAAAAACAAGTGGTCCTTTTCTGTGTTGCTGTGCAAAACCTTTGGAATTATTATAGTCTTTCAGCTCTTGGGGGTAGGGTGGGGGGGTCGATGTGTGTGTGACATATTTATTTCTGCTAGGGTGGGCAGAGGTGGGGGACACACATAACCTCCCCTCCTTCCCTGCACCAAACAAAAACTTCTTTCTTCTTTTGAATTTCATGAAGTACCAGGGTAAAGTTTAAAAATCTTGATCAGCAAGATCCTTTATGAAAATTTTACTGTTTACTAATTAATCAAGATTATTTTTTGTTAAAGTCTCTCAATGAAGTGTCACATTTGGCAGTTTAAAAGCATTATTTGTGATAGGATTAGTTTTATAATAACGGGATTAATTTTTTAATACTGATTATCTCCCTTGAGTGGATTAACTATCCACTTAATTTTGTATATAATTGATTATGATGTTCATTATTTAAGCACTTTGATCTTGATTTTGGAAGAATTTTGTGAAAATCCGTGCTCAAGTAGGGGATAAAGAACTGCTGTGTAAATAAGAAAAGCGCTTGTCTTTTTTTCATAATCCAGAAAAGAGTTTCTAAACTCGTGATGAAAGCTATGTTTTGAAATTGAATTAGCTATGAAGATTTTGGTGGTTTAATGTTATTTTATGCCCTTGAGGATTCAAAAAAGGCATAAATTAGTTTTGTAATCTTGCAAAATGGTACAATTTTAAGGATAATGCTATTTTAACTACATTTTAGCACTCAGTCAACAAGCTGTAACAGTTCACTCCCTGATTGGAAAGCATAGCTTAGAGTATTTATAAACTAGTAATCCAACAACTCTGTCTTTGAATAGAATTATAAAAATATGCCGAGATTTTGTTATTTTACAATGGGTCATCTGGAGTCAAAAACTAGGTCACTAGGTCAATCAAAGAAAAACCTTGTGTATGCAATAGAGGCTATATTTTTCAGTTGATCTTCATGAATTTTGGTCAGAATTATTACCTTGATGAAATCTAGGCCAAGTTAGAAAATGGGTCATCTAGGATCAAAAACTAGGTCACTAAGTCAAATCAAAGAAAAACCTTGTGTATGCGATAGAGGCTGTATTTTTCAACTGCTCATGATATTTTGTCAGAATGATTACCTTGATGAAATCTAGGTCAAGTTCGAAAATGGGTCATCTTGGCTCAAAAACTAGGTCAGAATGATTGCCTTGATGAAATTTAGGTCAAGTTTGAATATTGGTCATCTGGGGTTAAAAACTAGTCACTAGATCAAATCAAAGAAAAACCTTGTGCATACAGTAGGAGCTGCATTGTACACCGGATCTTTATGAAATTTTATTAGAATGTTTGTCTGTATGAAATCTAGGTCGAGTTTGAATAGGTCACTAGGTCAAATCAAAGAAAAACCTTGTGTGTGCAATAGGGGCTGCATTTTACACTGGATATTCATAAAATTTAGTCAGAATGATTACCTTGATGAAATCTACGTCAAGTTAGAATATGGGTCATTTGGGGTCAAAAACTAGGTCACTAGGTCAAATCAAAGAAAAACCTTGTGTATGCAATAGAGACTGTATTTTTCAATTGATCTTCATGAAATTTGGTCAGAATGATAGCTTTGATGAAATGATGGTCAAGATTGAATATGGGTCATCTGGAGTCCAAAACTAGGTCGTTAGGACAAATCAAAGAATAACGTTTTGTATGCGATAGAGGCTGTATTTTTCAATTGAGGTTCATGATATTTGGTGAGAATGATTGCCGTGATCCAATCTAGGTCAAGTTCAGATGTAGGTCATCTTGGCTCAAAAACTAGGTCAAATTGAAGAAAATACTTGTTTACATATAAGAGACCTGACATTTTTGGTCCAGTCTTAATGAAAATTGGTCAGAATATTTGTTTCCATGAAATCACTTGGTCAAACATGTTTACACTGTTATGATTTGCTTCTCAGGTGAGTGACCTAGGGCCATCTTGGCCCTCTTGTTTGAAATCTTTGGCACTGGAATAATTTCTGTAAAATGGAAAAGAGGTAGAATCAGTCTTACATAAAAAAGTAGGGGGTGAAATGTAACAGCCAATCATATTTTATCTTTGAATCATACATAGGCTGTCTTCATTTAGCAATTGCTGTGGATCATGTTAGAATCCCATATCCATTAAAAAATGGGGGAAATGATTAATTTTAATGGCGTGTAGTCCAGAATATTTGATCCATTAGTCAGGGTATAGAACAATTTCATAGTTATCTGACTTTTATTCACATTTATCTGATACTGTTTTCAATACTAACAATGCTAAGTTCAGATGTGTTTTTATGTCATGGTAAAATGGTATTAAAGTTCAATCTTTTGGTCATAAATCCCGTTTTTATATTGTTTAATTGAGCAAAATGAGATTAGGTCTACTGGGCTTTATGGGTTTTATTAATATATCTGCATGCATTAGATCCCTTGTGGTTAAGCGGTATTCAGAATAAAAATGTTTATTGTAGGGGAAGAAAATAAGTATGTGAGAAATTTTAAATTTCCTTGTATACAATAAAAATTGATGTTTGTTTGGTGTATCTGTTTTTTTGTAAGCTGATATTGAATATTTATACCCATATGTTAGCTAACCACTATTCACTTAGGTCTTTGCTATCTTATTTAATGTTCTTTGTCATTGCTTTCTGGGGCATTTAACATTTTTCTTTGGGTTGGGGCCGGGTATATATTAAGGCCTTAAAAATTTTTTTTCATATTTTATAGTACAGTGAAACACCGCTCGCTCGAGGTCGCAAGGGGATGAGCAACATGCTTGAGTTATCCATGGTTTCGAGCGACCCAAACATTGACCAACATACGAAGGAAAATTGAAGTTTTATTGTATCAATTGTCATCGGTACCATTTGCAGAGGAAACGGTGATACATGATAATAACAAACCCGTGACATTTAAAAAAAAAAACGTATCACAAACGTTATCTATGATGTAATAAGTAACTACATGCTTGCTTTAATCTAAAGCAAACAGTAATTGATCAATATTTGATCAATAAAACTTTTCTTTAACCTTTCATTAATAATTAATCTCATTATCAAATCAAATATACCGACAAATAAACATTTAAGATAGTCGGGGAATAGACAACGCAATTTTCACTTTGTGCGAAAATTTTTAATTAACCGATACATTCTGATCGCCGAAGCTGCAAAAAATTTTGACACCTCTGCTCGAGTTAGCCAGAAGCAACAAAGAGTAAGTTAATACAAAGGGACCAGGTGTCATGCTCGAGCGATCGAGTTACCGATGCTCGACCCAGCCATGGTAATTTCAGATAGAAAATAGAAGGAAATCGGCCGGGACCACATGAATTGCTCGAGCGAGCCCGGGTGCTCGAGTCATCGATGCTCGAGCGAGCGGTGTTTCACTGTAAATAATTATAAACTATCTAACTTTTAATGGATGAATTTTAGCAATTACAACACTGCCACAGTGCTGGCATTTCACTTTTGTGTGTGTGTGTATGAGAGGGGTGGGGGTGGGGAGTGGGGGGGGGGGCACGTTTATTAGAGGGACTCGGGGAGGATGTTAATAGGGAAAATGTGGTAAAATGCAGAAAAGGTGATTTGAAGATGTATTCTGAGTATGGTCTTTTTTTAATGAGACACATTGCATGTTTTGGTCTTTTTCTGCTACTGGATCATTTGATAAGACAAAAAATTTGTCTCTACATTTGTGCAACGTCAATCTTTCAGTACTGCCTGAATTGAAAAAAAAAATTCTTACAGAACTTTTACTTATTTGGTTCTGTCAGCATCCTTTATTACTATCTTTGCTCACTACCAGGCCTTTTGCAACGTCTCCATTCAGGGCTACTCTCTACCATGCAAAACATTGTTCATTCACATTTCAGCTTTTTGCTCCTTTGTTGTTGTTTTTCCTTTGTTGTTTTTAGTTTTTCTCAGCATGATTTATTCCAGTATTGAGTTAACAATAGCAAACGGACATCAGTTACTATGGCTATGGTCAGTGTGTGACCATTCATTATCTAAATTGATACAAATTGAGAAACATACAAAAGGACCAAACCACAGGGGGGTTGACGCTAAATTTAAGCTCATTAAAATTTCAGTAAGTGCCCATACCCAGTAATTTCACTGATTTACTTAGTTATTTACAAATCAAATGATCATTTGGTGGGTAAATTATTCCCATCGCTATTGAGAACTCCTATGTAATTACTGTGCCTTTCCGGTCAACAGAATTCATTTAAATTCAACCGATCTAAACCTCTAAACCGTATGGGTGACAAGTAACATTTCATCCGGATAATAAGTTACCTGTTCAAACAAACTGATGGTTCAGTTGCGACTCAGTAGCAACTGGAGTTTTCATGATTAAAGAATGCCTATCTATAATTTTGGCAAGCTGTGATTTTAATGGGTCATCCTTTTTAAAGGTTGTTTAACTGATGAATTGTAGATATAGTTTAGGTGTTGTTGTTTCTTAACGTTTTCAGTTTTCATAGGTTAACTGAATACACAGTGTAACTAACTTGTTCTCTGTAAAAGCTATGATGCTTAAGGCAAATAAATCATAAGACCCACCAGTCCTGGCGCTGACAGATCTGTAAAAGAACATTTGAATTGAAATAGGAGCAAAACTGAATATCAATGTCAATGTAGTCATTTAGAATAAGATAAAAAAAAATTATGCGATCATTTTCAATAATGTGAAATAAGTTGCCAAAATTTGTTTTTATGCAAAACAAAATAAATCAACCTGTGTTGTCAAAATATCTCCTTTCTGTTTATTAGTTACTAAGTGACACAAAGTATAGTTCATGATTCATTTGCATCAGTACGTAACAGTAATTGCTTATGACCATATATATGGTCTTCTACCAAGTTGATAATTTGGAAAAAACATTTTATGCTGCCAGCTGGCTGTGCAAAAAAAATGTTGCTAATAGCTATAAAAATTATATCCATCAAGGAAAAACAAGCAAACTGAATTAAGACATTGTGCTTTCCAATGATAAACAGAACTTTCAGAAATACTCAAAATGTCCACTCATTAGCTCTTGCAATTTATGAATACTCCATTATTTAAAAAACAAAACAAAAAACAAGTAACATTATACTGTATTAGTTAAACCTTATCTGAAATTGCAGGTTAGTGTGTCATTTAGGACTCGGTCATCATTTAATTTGCCCATCTTGCGTCTGCTTTTGGCAAGAAGATGAGTAAAGCAATAGAAAATAAGAAATCTGTTAGAATAGGAAGAAATAAGGGAGCTTAAAGGAAGAGTGTATTTGGACAACTTCGGTACTCTCAGCAACAGCCACCTGTAACCAGTAATACCACAGATTAAAAAAAGATCATAACATTTTTTTTTTAATCTTATAAGTCTAAGTACCTTTAAATATTTATACTGTTCAAATATAATACCTGAGTATTTAAAATAGTGACTACATAGATACTTGTTGACAAAAGAAGGAAATTCTTTAGCGGTAAAATGATATGTCGAATTCCCTTGTTGAATGTCACCGTAGATTACTATTATTTCCGATTATTGGTGTCCTTGCGGCTACGTTTGTTTGTTTGCATTGCACTCGTTCATTGAAGACTTTGGATTTAAGATGACTCCGTGACATTACAAAAATATTGGACAATAATCTTTCAGTAACTGATAACGTAAAAATTTGGCCAATAAAGATGTGGAATAGGTCGTTGGAAAACTATGATTAGTTATGAGGATTTAATAAAACTGTGCAGGAGGCAGTAATTTTTCGTACCAAATTTATTTGATTTTCACAACTTTTGAATATTATTTCATGAAGTATACAGTAAAGAAAATTAAAAATACCTTTGGTGGACTTGAATTAAAGTTAAATGTGTTTTTAATTTGACATGGAAAGGTCGTAAGGTTAATTTGTTTTCTAATGGGTAGAAGTAGTAAAAGTGTGGTGTTTACATTGAAATGATGTGAAAAAGCATGTTCTTTTTACCTGAATAAACTTTCAGAAGAGTGGATTTATGCTGATAAACATTGAAGGATTATGATAAACTTTTAAAGGCAAACATCGAAAAAGAAAGTTTCAATTTTTGACACATTTTTCATTATTTGAGAAGTTTACCGTGTTTAAGGATTAGTGGAACTTGTGAAAAGGCTTTTGAGAGGATTTATAGAAGTAATATGATTGGAAATACAGTGATCTTCCTAGGATTTATAACGATTTCAAAGGATGTGTAAATCAATTGGAATACAAATTTGAAGATTACATAGGTAAATGAATGATAGTTTTTGAGATGTTAGAACTGTTTTATCTTATTGTTGGTAAGATATTTGATTTATTTTTATAGAGGTTTTGTGGCTTATGGATCTCCCCTAAGCTGCTGTTTTCTGTTGGGTAGCAGCAGATTTGTTTGTTTTACTGGGTTCATAGTGTTTTTCACGTTATTTTAGTGCTTTCTAGAATGATTAACAATGCCACCATACATTAACTTCCAGAATAATGCCACCATAACTTCCAAAGCAATGCCACCATACATTAACTTCCAGAAAAATGCCACCATACATTAACTTCCAGAATAATGCCACCATAACTTCCACAGCAATGCCACCATACATTAACTTCCAGAGCAATGCCACCATACATTAACTTCCAGAATAATGCCACCATAACTTCCACAGCAATGCCACCATACATTAACTTCCAGAATGATGCCACCATACATTAACTTCCAGAACAGTGCCACCATGCATTAACTTCCAGAATAATGCCACCATACATTAACTTCCAGAGTAATGCCACCATACATTAACTTCCAGAACAATGCCACCATACATTAACTTCCAGAGCAATGCCACCATACATTAACTTCCAGAGCAATGCCACCATACATTAACTTCCAGAATAATGCCACCATAACTTCCACAACAATGCCACCATACATTAACTTCCAGAGCAATGCCACCATACATTAACTTCCAGAACAATGCCACCATACATAAACTTCCAGAATAATGCCACCATACATTAGAACAATGCCACCATAACTTCCAGAACAGTGCCACCATACATTAACTTCCAGAATAATGCCACCATACATTAACTTCCAGAATAATGCCACCATACATTAACTTCCAGAATAATGCCACCATACATTAACTTCCAGAACAATGCCACCATACATTAACTTCCAGAGCAATGCCACCATACATTAACTTCCAGAATAATGCCACCATAACTTCCACAGCAATGCCACCATACATTAACTTCCAGAGCAATGCCACCATACATTAACTTCCAGAACAATGCCACCATACATAAACTTCCAGAATAATGCCACCATACATTAGAACAATGCCACCGTAACTTCCAGAACAGTGCCACCATACATTAACTTCCAGAATAATGCCACCATACATTAACTTTTAGAGTAATGCCACCATACATTAACTTCCAGAATAATGCCACCATACATTAACTTCCAGAGTAATGCCACCATACATTAACTTCCAGAACAGTGCCACCATACATTAACTTCCAGAGCAATGCCACCATACATTAACTTCCAGAATAATGCCACCATAACTTCCACAGCAATACCACCATACATTAACTTCCAGAGCAATGCCACCATACACTAACTTCCAGAACAATGCCACCATACATAAACTTCCAGAATAATGCCACCATACATTAGAACAATGCCACCATAACTTCCAGAGCAATGCCACCATGCATTAACTTCCAGAATGATGCCACCATAACTTCCACAGCAATGCCACCATACATTAACTTCCAGAGCAATGCCACCATACATTAACTTCCAGAATAATGCCACCATACATTAACTCCAGAATAATGCCAACATACATTAACTTCCAGAACAGTGCCATCATACATTAACTTCCAGAATAATGCCACCATACATTAACTTCCAGAATAATGCCAGCATAACTTCCAGAGCAATGCCACCATACATTAACTTCCAGAGCAATGCCACCATACATTAACTTCCAGAGCAATGCCACCATACATTAACTTCCAGAATAATGCCACCATACATTAACTTCCAGAACAGTGCCACCATACATTAACTTCCAGAATAATGCCACCATACATTAACTTCCAGAATAATGCCACCATACATTAACTTCCAGAACAGTGCCACCATACATTAACTTCCAGAATAATGCCACCATACATTAACTTCCAGAATAATGCCACCATACATTAACTTCCAGAACAGTGCCACCATACATTAACTTCCACAGCAATGCCACCATACATTATCTTCCAGAACAGTGCCACCATACATTTACTTCCAAAACAATTTCCCCATATTTAAGCACTAAGTAACTGGATCAAACTTTTGATGGATATATCTCCTCTTATGCACACTGCTGTCTCAGACATATGTAAATTGAGTTACCAGTTTAACTGTTCTATGACAGATATTTTATACGTACAATACTAATGGATTGGGACTCAAGGGTAGCCCTTCTACTACCACAGTGGCATTGATACGCCATTCAAGTCCTAAAACATGCAAGTGAATAAAATTTTCAATTCTTTCAATGACTTTAGAATATGATATTGTTGTACTGAATGTGTCTCTGATCAGTCATTATAACGATACTATATATCTAAATATGGGCGTTGCATCTTCATTGCATATAAGCCTCGCACCGTTAAAAATTCTACCAGTTTCCCATTCTTTTAAACTGCCATGATTTGGAGAGTATTGAGAGCAGTTTATCATCTTTTTGATCGATAGTTTTGTTTTCTAAAGTATACATTGATATGAAACAAAAATAAGAAAAATATGTATGGCCTAAATTAACATGCCTTTCTCAACCAGGTAGTACAAATCATGAGAAAAAGAAATTATAGTGATAAATTTTAAAATTAACAAAACGACAGAAGATATTAAAAGGATCTGTATTATTCACAGGAAGTCACTAAAGCAGAACAAAACCATCTACATTATCTTAATAATGTGTCAGAGGCTGGTGAAAATTGGATGGTATATCAGTCTAAAGATGACCAGAGGCAAGGCAAACCTGTTTGATGTGTGATAACAAATAGCTGCTGATGGGCTGAAAAAGCATTTTAAAGTGGCCATTGATCTACCTTTTTGATAACATGTATTAAAATAGCATGTTTGTGTTAAAATGTCTTTTTCGATTTATGTTCAAGAAGTACAGACACAGTTCAAGTTTTTATCAAGTAATACTCTTGTAAAATGCAAACTGAATTATATGTACAGAAACCACAGAGCATGTTGACTGCCAGGATTTCCTGATCACCCACCATGCATCAAGATTTACTGAACACCTACTGTACAGCTTGTTCACTGTAAAGGCTTCCTGGTAACTCACAACCACAGCTTGTTAACTGTAAGAATTTCCTGGTCACTCACCACACAGCTTGTTCACTGTAAAGATTTCCTGATCACCCACCACACAGCTTGTTCATTGTAAGGATTTTCTGGTCACCCACCACACAGCTTGTTAACTGTAAAGATTTCCTGATCACCTACCACACAGCTTGTTCACTGTAAGGTGTTCCTGATCACCCACCACACAGCTTGATCACTGTAAAGATTTCCTGGTCACCCGCCACACAGCTTGTTCACTGTATAGATTTCCTGATCACCCGCCACACAGCTTGTTCACTGTAAAGATTTCCTGATCACCTACCACACAGCTTCATCACTGTAAGGATTTCCTGATCACCTGCCACACAGCTTGTTCACTGTAAGGATTTCCTGATCACCTGCCACGCAGCTTGTTCACTGTAAGGTGTTCCTGATCACCCACCACACAGCTTGATCACTGTAAAGATTTCCTGATCACCTACCACACAGCTTGTTCACTGTAAGGTGTTCCTGATCATCCACCACACAGCTTGTTCACTGTAAAGATTTCCTGATCACCTACCACACAGCTTGTTCACTGTAAGGTGTTCCTGATCACCCACCACACAGCTTGTTGACTGTAAAGATTTCCTGATCACCCACCACACAGCTTGGTCACTGTAAAGATTTCCTGATCACCCGTCACACAGCTTGTTCACTGTAAAGATTTCCTGATCACCTACCACACAGCTTGTTCACTGTAAGGTGTTCCTGATCACCCACCACACAGCTTGTTCACTGTAAGGATTTCCTGATCACCTGCCACACAGCTTGTTTACTGTAAAGATTTCCTGATCACCTACCACACAGCTTGTTCACTGTAAGGTGTTCCTGATCACCCACCACACAGCTTGTTCACTGTATAGATTTCCTGATCACTCGCCACACAGCTTGTTCACTGTAAAGATTTCCTGATCACCTGCCACACAGTTTGTTCACTGTAAAGATTTCCTGATCACCCGCCACACAGCTTGTTCACTGTAAAGATTTCCTGATCACCCTCAACACAGCTTGTTAACTGTATAGATTTCCTGATCACCCACCGCAAAGCTTGTTCATTGTAAGGATTTCCTCATTACACACCACACACCTTGATCAGTGTAAGGATTTCCTAACCACCCACCACACAGCTTTTTCACTGTAAAGATTTCGTGTTTCACCCACCACACAGCTTGTTCGCTATAAAGATTTCCTGTTTCACCCACCACACAGCTTGTTTATTGTGAAAATTTAGTGAACACCTTTTACACAGTTTGTTCACTGTGAAGATTTAGTGAGCACCCACTACACAGCTTGTTCACTGTAAAGGTTTCTTGGTAACACAAAACACAACTTGTCCACTCTAAGGATTTCTTGAACTTAGTCAGTAAACAGTTACAGTGCTCAGCTGTAACCAACAGTGCATTGAACTTATCAGTAAATAGTTACAGAGTTAAACTGTAACAACAGCACAGTGAACATAGTCAGTGAACAGTTAAAGTGTTCAGCTGTAAGAAACAGCACAGTGAACTTAGTCAGCAAACAGTTACAGTGTTCAGCTGTAGTAAACAGCACTGTAAACTTAGTCAGTAAACAGCTGCAGTGCTCAGCTGTAGTAAACAGCATTGTGAACTTAGTCAGTAAGCAGTTACAGGGTTAAACTGTAACAACAGCACAGTGAACATAGTCAGTGAACAGTTAAAGTGTTAAGCTACAAGAAAAAGCGCTGTGAACTTAGTCAGTAAATAGTTACAGTGCTCAGCTGTACAGCATGTGAATTTAGTCAGTAAACAGTTACAGTGTTTAGCTGTAGCAAACAGCACTGTGAACTTAGTCAGTAAACAGTTACAGTGCTCAGCTGTACAAAACAGCACTGTGAACTTAGTCAGTAAACAGTTACAGTGCTCAGCTGTACAAAACAGCACTGTGAACTTAGTCAGTAAACAGTTACAGTGCTCAGCGTGAACTTAGTCATTAAACAGTTGCAGTGCTCAGCTGTACCATACAGCATGTGAACTTAGTCAGTAAACAGTTTCAGTGTTCAGATGTAGCAAACAGCACTGTGAACTTAGTCAGTAAACAGTTTCAGTGTTCAGCTGTAGCAAACAGCACTGTGAACTTAGTAAACAGTTTCAGTGTTCAGATGTAGCAAACAGCACTGTGAAATTAGTCAGTAAACAGTTACAGTGTTCAGCTGTAGCAAGCAGCACAGTGAAATTAGTCAATAAAATGTTACAGTGTTCAGCTGTAAACAGACAGCACAGTGCAATTAGTGTACAATAGACATAAAACAGAACGCGGTGTATTAAGTTGATAAACAGACACAGTGCTTAGCTGACAAAGAAACAGACCTCATCATGTCTGACAAATATACTAAGACAAATGACAACAGACACAACTGACTTAAACACATTTGTTACACTCTTAATGTTAGTCATTAACACTAATTCACAGTCAAGTTGGCAAATGAATAAAGCCCTCATTTTGTAAGCTTAACATTCATTGGGATTGCAAGACACAGTCACATAGCAAATGTAACAGACATAGATATAGAACAGTCATTTAAGTGCTAAGCAATACATTATTTTTGCCAAATTTTTGTTCGGACACATTTCCAGTTTTCATACAAAGAACTGGATTAGGCACATGAAATAAATAATATGCCAGCAAATTTCGTATAGTATTTGCAGTAAAATGATAATGTGTACAGTGCATAAAACAGAACTTTTCTAAACACAACTTTTCTTGTCATTTGTTTTATGCACTGTACACATTATCATTGATATTGTTGATGTAGATAGTCAGTGTTTTGAAATATTACTTTAAATAAACATTGAATCACTTGCCCCTCATCGATATAGATTCGAGCCTCACTCGGAGCGTTGAATTCTTCATGTGAGGAAGCCATCCAGCTGGTTTACGGAAGGTCAGTGGTTCTACCCAGGTACCCCCGCCCGTGATAAAATAATGCACGAAAGAGCACTTGGGGTCATCCTCCACCATCAAAGCTGGAAAGTCGCCATATGACCTATAATTGTGTCGGTGCAACGTTAAACCCAACAAAATAAATTCAATAAACATTGCTAATAATGGAAGTAAAATTGGTGTAATATGATCTTAAAGTATTGACTGTCTCTTTCGTTTTTGTTAAATGTATTATTTCACATGCAGAGACAGTAAATTAAGCTATATTGTAAACAATTTGCACATTTCAAAGACTGACAAGTCTATCTTGTAATTTAAAGTGTTGATTGCTTTATGGTTGAATAAGTTAATATGCACATTTTGTCAAATCAAATCATGAATCAAAGAAATCAATTACTTTTGGGTTGGTGAATTGTTCTATAAATGCAGACCTGTCACAAAAAATGTTGAGTGCCAAAAGTTCCTTCTACCTGATACCAGGTGCTTATTGGTATCAGATATACTTTAGCCTGTTGTATTTAATTTTAGCTTGAATAAAAAAGTAAATATGATGTTTTTATATAGTAACTTTTATTTTCTGGGAAGAAGCTGTACCTGTGTCCAATGAGAAAAGGTCAATATCACATTTAGATTCAAACCCATAACCTCTATGTTTGACCGCCAGCACCATGTGCACTTCACGACATTGTGAGCCTCTCACTATTCTTTGATACAAGGAAAGCCCTGTGTCCTCAATATCATTTACTGTCAAGGATAGCCCTGTATAGTGTTGTCTCAAGGAAACCCATGTACATTCAAACCTGTGTTAAACAGTCAGTCAAGGGAGCAGCATAATCTAGCTGCTAAAGTCAGGTGGTTGCTTATGAGAGGTTGAAATTAGAACAGAAAGTCAATTTGGGAAGTAAGTTGACTGTTTAAGGCAGGTGGCTGCTTAAAAGAGGTGACCACAGGTTCAGCTGTACCCTGTACTCCCAAGGAACTCCCAAGGAAATCCTGTATCATGTACTTTCAAGGAAACTACGTCTGGACATGGGCCAGCCAGAACATGGAAAACCGTTTCCACTTCATAACTTGAGAACCACTTGACCCAGAATGTTGAAACTTAATGGGATGATTGGACATGCCTAGTAGATGACCCCTAATGATCTTGGGGCCATTCTTTCAGAGGTCAAATCACAGGGGCCAGAATATAGAAAACCGTTTCTGATCCATAACTTGAGAACCGCTTGACCCAGATTGTTGAAACTTCATGGATTGATTTGACATGCCGAGTAGATGATCCCTATTTCGTTTCAGTCACTTAGCCAACCATCAGTGTCTCCTGTCCCCTATTGACTTTTTGCCTATTACTACTATACTTGGGGGAAACATGGGCTTTTCTACAAAAGCATTGTCTAGTTCCTTTTCACTTAGGTCTGTTATAAGAGTTGGTCATTCATTTGATTAACAACAATTATTCGAGGTTATAATTTATGCATGAAGGAGAAAGATTAGAATACAAAATACTGTATAGAAATTATTGTTTTGCCTATTTGTGCATATTTTATGTTGAGGCATGCAGAACGAATATTATAATAGACAGTTTAAAGTAAAGATTAACATGTTGTTTGACTTAATGACCTCAGATTGTTTTGGACATGTGAAGCAATTTTGGTCAGACACCCAGATTTGAAATAGAACAAGTGGTATCAATTTGACAGGGACTTTTGTCAAGTCACCTTGATAATAGGTCAGGTACAATAATAAAAATTTAAATGTCTCCTGTTTTATTTGTTTATTGCAGTTTGTCTAGTTGTTCAAGTAATTTTCTAGGTTTATTGCTGAATACTACATATTGAGAAGTCTGTGCTGGGCTAAAACATCTAAGACTTTTTGGCTGGCTGACATGCAGTTCTTACAAAATAATTGTGTTGTAATAGTTTTATTAGTTTTGCAATTTAGAAGAAATGTAAATGTTATTGTTTCAACTAATAATGTAAAGAAATAAAAGAAATCTTTCACTTTTTAAATTCTAGTTACTGTACCACCCTGTTGAGAAATTCATGAACAGTTCATGAATAATCCTTGAACTATTCCAGAACTTTGTTCATGAACAGTTCATGAAAGTTAATGAACTACAAATGGGACTTTTTACGGCATCAAAAATTCATGAACTTGGCGTGGTTCATCAAGTTCATGAACTGGACTGGTTCGTCAAATTCATGAACTGGATGTGTTCATCAAAGTTCATGAATTGATAGGTTCATGAATTTGATGAACCAGAAATTCGCGTACTTGATGAACAGTTCATGAATAAATCTTGAACTATTCATGAACTATTCATGAACAGTTCATCAACTACAAATGGGACTTTTTGCGGCATCAACTATTCATCAAGTTGATGAACCATATATAGTTCATGAACCAGGGGTTCATGAACTGAAAGTTACAAGATAAATGGAAAGTTGATGAACCCAGCTGAATTAGAAACAGTGATTTTGACAATAGTGACATTACTATAGCAACTGCCTGATAAAGCCTGTCTGAGAAAAGCAGGCTTTCTCAGGTCAGTGACTTGAGAACACTTTGCACTGTTTAAACCTGTGATTAAATCCAAGGACATCCGATTGTGTCCATTTTGCATTTAAAAATTATTAAGCCCTCATACGACACTGAAAAAGGTCTTTAAATTCCAAAATATAAAAAAGCGGAAAAAACAACAAAATTCCAAGTGAAATTTTATCCGAAATTCAGTTGCTAGCCGGTCTAATTTACTTTAATTTCAAGATTGACGTTCAGATTAGATACTAGCTTTGTTTCAGGGTCGTGAAAACATGTGACATTTTAAAAGGATTTATATTTTTTAAAATGAACAATTTATGACAACACCATAATTACTTATTTGATATTCAGTATACTCATGTTTCTTTTAAACCATTCCTTACTGTGGTATGATAAATATTTCCTTCTCATTTGCTGCACAAACTTCTAAAAAATTGCTGAATCACATGGCAAAAAATTTCCCAGCATGCAACAAAATAATGGAAACTGATCATGTGACATAAATTTAATGTTCATGAACATTCATGAACAGTTCATGAACTTATTCATTTATTGTAAAAGGAAAACCTAAGTTTTATGTTTAATGAGTGAACAGTTCAGAAACTCCTAATTGGGTTCAAGAACTGGTACTGAACTAGAAAAAGGTTTTGAATTTTTAGTACTTTTATTGAATCTTAGATGACTTTTTCTTAAGAACACATCAAGAATGTTTTAAGAATTTAATATTCTTAAACTGCTCATAAAATGTTCATCATTTTTTTTCAAGAATTTTTCTTGAATTCTATAGGTATATTGACATTCATGAAAAAATCTTGATTCATTCTTAAACAAGTTCATGAATATTTCCAGGATTTCTGGTATGAAATGAAAGACATCAATAAATTCACCAACCAAGTATCAGTGTACACCATTATTCTTTTCAGTGACATTTTCTAAATTGTCAAATAATGATGAAACTTCTGTTAGCTATCCCCAATGTTTAGTCAAAATTTTGTACAAATTGCAGACAACATAAAATACAAAATACATGTAGTAACATTCCTAGTCATATGTATGTTATCAGTAACTCTGGTATTAGCCTTCAGCTGTAAATACTAGAAGCTTTTACAAGTAAATGGATCTTGTTTTATGGATTTTATGAATTTCAGGCTTGATTGATCAATTCATTAATTTGAAGTTCATGAACAGTGTATTCAGGTTCATGAACCATCAGCATAATTGAAATAAAATCAAATACTGCACTGGAGTTCTGAATGAAGTCACTTGTTTGATTACTGAACTATTCGTGAACTTAAAATCATGCACCAAAGGTGAAATTTTTGAAGAACCAGTTCATGAATAATTCTTGAACTTTAGGTTCACAGACAGTTGGTAAACTTTTTCAGGAATAGTTTCATGAACAATTCATGAACTTTTGGTTCGTGAACAGTTCACAAACTTTTTGAGGAACATTCATAGCATTGTTCACGAATGGTTCAGGAATGTTCATGAACAGTTCATGAAAGTTCATCAGTTCATGAACTACAGCTCAACAGGGCTGAGTTTGAGCCAAAGACAGAAGAAAATTCTGAGGGTTAAGATTTTTTACTGAAGTTTTTATCCATTAACCATTAGCAGGTTATTTTTGTTAAGAAACTGAGTAATGATTCTAGCATAAGAAAGTGGGTCTTTAGGTCAAAACTTAGCTAAGAACTTCTTGCTGGCAAGTTCTGTTTAGACCGAAACTGTCGTAAAAGCTTGAAATAAACTTACAGAGATTTCTTACTGTATATGTAATAAACATGAATAATTACCTAGAAAAATGGCATTGTCTGGAATAAAGATATATTGATAGTGTCTTAAAAAAAGATATGAAAGTAGGACAAGAGAAGTGGGTGTAATTGCCCCAGATCTTGAAAAAAAAGTTTATGAGTTTACTGCTACCACATTTTTCTTGTACTTGTACATGAATTGTAAAAAACATCTTTCGCTCATTTTTTCTGATTGTTCCACTTTTCTACACTATGAAAAACATCTATAATGAGTTAGATCCTTGATTGTTTATTCTGATATGATAGTTTTAGCAGAGCTTCCTCTTCAGAAGTATGTTAACGGGATGCCAGACTCTGGTTTCTTAACATATATCCTAAATATTCAACCACCTGTGTTTAACATTTCCTAAGTATATCTTTCTGGTATTAATTATGCTTTTTTTTAATGAATTTGCAATTTTTCAGTGTTTTGGTAACAATATTATTGAATTTGGCAGTTTTCATAAAAGATTATCAGATGTCTTATAATGTTGTAATAATTTGAAAGCCTTATGGTCAAAAGACTTACTTTTACAACTTAGGCCTAAATTAGTTTATGGTAAAACTTTTAGACTTATTCATTCACCACTTTCTGAGTGATCATGAAGTTATAAAGCCATGATTTTGGAGACCATGATATTTTACGGAATATTTACAAGAGCATTGCTTTTCATCATTGATGTATTACTGGCTACATTATGAAACAGGCAGAATTCTCCAAAATAACACTAGTATAGCTAGAAAAGTCACTAATAGTAATAATTGATGATAATTTTTTTATCTTTCAATTTGTTAAAAGGTGTCTGAAATGATTTATTTTGTAGTTTCATTAATTCATTAATTAACAGTATTTCTAATTGTATATTTCAGAATAGTCAAGCTGCATTAATGGACACACAGCATTTACCTCCACCAGTCTGGGACCCTGGAGTAACTACCAGCATGCATTCAAGGGAGGTTAGTCTTGACCAGAAGTTAACGCAGCCATCAACACCACCCCCTCCGTCAGTTGATCGAACAGAAAAGCTGATTAGTATCACCCTTAATCAACATAAACACAGGAAACTCAGTGCTGATGCAAACAGTGGTTTGGTACTTTTAAAACCACCAGACTGTGTGAGGCGAAAAAGTGCAGATAGCGGAATTACGAGCGAATATGTTGATTTGGATTCATTTCAAACTTTAAGTTCCCAAACTTCCAGTTCGATAAAAGATGATAAAATTAGAGGAACAGGTGCCAGAGAATTCGAAACAGAAGACTGCAGATATAATTTAAGTCCGGATTTAGAATCTGATAGTTCCGAAATGCCAAACATTATAAGTGGTAATGTTAAAAGTGTGAACTGTAGTGAGTACCAGGAAATTTTACCTAACAATAAATTGAAGCATGAGGCTTCTGATGTGGAATTAGCAAAAATGCTGGATTTAATTGAATCGTATCACATAAGTGATCATAATGATTCTGAGAAAATTACTCAGAAAAGTGTGTCACCAAATAAGGAAAATGTGTGCCATAAGCAAGAACTATTGAACACTGAATCTTACAAATCACAGTCTCTAGACAGACGAAAAAGAGAGAAAAGTGAAAAAGGCGTACATAATTCTTTTAATGACATTGAAGATGATCCAAGTGCAATATATGCAACAGTTGATAAGTATAGGCCCAGAAAACCTACTCCTGAAAAAGTAGTTCCTGAGAACATTTCCCAAGACCCACCACCTGTCCCTCCAAAACCTAAACATTTGTCAGAAGCATTTAGTAGTAAAAACTTGGTGACTGATGCAGAACGTGCTCAGTCCTCTGATTTACAAGTGATGTTCAATTCTCTAAGTCCTGTTTTACTGCGTAGGAATAATTCAAATAGGTCCCACCGAAAACAGGGCAGTTCTACAGAAACTAGTCCCGATAGTACACCAGATGTTTCTCCGAGAGTAGTGCAGAGTCAGAAGAATAACTTTAATGATAAAAACCAAGACCAGTCTGGTAAGAATGGTCCAGTGGAATCCCTCTTCATGGACCCTGAAATGGCTAGAACTTGGCATGGGGCAACAAGCACAGATTGGTCACAATATTATGGCCCACAGATGAGAGCCATGATGAAAGAATTGAACAGGTTGAATAATGTCGAAAAGGCATCAAGTCATGACAACATCAACAAATCTGCAGAATCCTTAGATGAAAGCAAATCGAAAACTCTCCCATCGAAATCACTTCTAGATGAAATGCATAAAAAGTTTTGTGCTGATCAGTATATAAATGAAAAGGACATTGAAATGACAAGGGCCTTGGTTTTATTTCGACTGAAATCTCAACAACCTCCTACTAAAACAAGGCGTAGCCAGAGTTTTAATATTCGTATGGGAACTGGGGCTTCCTACAGTAGACTTGGCATGAATGCTTCTAGTTCTTCTGCAAGCTCGGAGTCGTCTCCCAGGATTCCAAGGTCAGCAGAGCGTCTTAGAATCAAGACCAGACCTGGTGTTCAGTATTCTCCAAAACCCATGAAAGTAAGGGGAGTAACTCCAGAGCCACTAAAGATTGAGGATTTAAGCAACCAGGTAAGGTTTTAAGAGTTGTCTTTCCTTAATTATCTTACTTTTAGTTGAGATTTGTTTCCTGGCAGTAAATGGCATTATGCAGGATTGAATCAGGTACGAATATATTAGAATTAGTTAGAAATAACTGAAATGATGTTTTTCAATAAAAAAAACAGAAATAACATTTTAAAACCTCAAAACCAAGACAAATGGGGAAGGTAATAAATAGTGAGCTGATATCCATCACTCACTGTAACTGATATGGTTATAAATGTCCAGCTGTTTAATCAAGATGATACATTTTACTTTGTTAATTTGCTTATCATCCTTGAATATTAGTTATTAAGAAATAATTTATAGCAAAAGAGTGTTTTAACGCACATTAACGTGACGTCATTCTAGCGTAAGAGTGTTTTAACAGAGACAAGCATATTAGAATGTAGGAGAAAAGGTGAAACATTTTTCGTTTTGTGGAAATGTTAATTGATACAAGTATTAGTGATGCTCTGTGTAAAGTCTCTGAATTTTGTCTTTCTTCGTCAATCCTGATGTCTTTAATTCAGTTCCCTGGCTAAAGCAGGTATTACATTGTCTGTTTTGACAACAAACATCACATATGAGACAGATATGAAAGTTATTGAAGACTGCAGGAATATTTGATTTAATCATATTTTATTGCTTCTGAACACATGATGATGCATAGTACATATACATAATGGGTAACGGGGCTACAAGTTCTATCAAGTATCATTAAATAAAAATATTATAATTATGAAAAACAGTATTTCCTCACTATTGGTAGTTGTCGTTTTATCACAGAGTACAGTGGGTAAAGAGAAAACCAGGAACAATGGAAATTGAAAATGACCTCCCATCATATGTAAGATGCTGTTCAAAAATTACAGTGACTCCCAACAACAGTTCAACTAACTAGGTCCTTTACATCTATATAAGGAATTTCTGTTCAGGTCTAGAGGTGATCTGCCTATTTTTAGTTTGTCATTTACTAAATTTAGATGCCCTTATTACATGTTTTTCATTGGATAATCAAAATTTATTAGCGTGAAATGTATTTGCTATTTTCATAGTATATTTTTTACTGTAAGAAACTATAAAATGGGTAAATTTAGTCAAAATGTGAAGTAAAAAGAAAATGTTTTTGTTTTACATGCAAGACCAACATTTCTTTCACTCATGAACATCATATCTTACATTTTCACTTGTGGTTATGCCACAAGCGAAAATATTGCATATGGAGTTCACTCGTGAAATATACTGTAAAAAACAAATATACTCTATTCAGGGCTTCGGAAATTTGCCGGTTTGTCGGTTTTGGACCGATTTTTGACTTTTCAGACCGAATCGTGAAGTGAAAAAACGAAAAACATCGGTCCCGTAAAAATGGAGAAAAGTATAAATTTCGGTCTGATATCTCAATACACGACCACCTGCCAAGCAGGAAATTGTTGGTCGCACCCTCAGATAATCAATAAACGTGTCAATCGGTCTGATTGTCACCTTGATAATCGGTCCGTAATTAGCACGTGACGCAATCAGCGCTCGCGCGGCACATCCTTTAATGTTTGCAGACAGCCGACTGCAATGTATTAAACATTTTTGACTGGTTTCCAAATGTTTCTGACTGGATCCAAATCATTTCGACGAGGATCCACTTCTTTTATTTAGAATCCGACGGATGGTTTATTTCAAAAGGTTAATTATGTCTGATCACGGGTAAAAAACAAATGGTCACTGCATTTTATTATATTTTTTATAATTACTTGATTTGAAAAAATTACATGATTCATTTGTTGGGGCTCCTGTTGAAACAAGTGCAGAAAATCGTCTTTGAAACCCGACTGTACAAAAAAGAAAAAGAAAAAAAAAAGAACCGGCAAACATGAATGATAAAGAAAACCGGAGTGGCGCTGTTTATCGAATTGGTCTTTTAAAAAAACGTTTCAAAATGAAATTTTGTTACATCAGAAGAGAACATAAAACTTTATAAAATGTAGCTGCTTATTGAAGTACAACGTAAGTGAAATGAAATATCCGTGGCCAACCCGCCTGATCTTTTGGTACTATACATGCGGGAAATTCGATCTCAGCGTTCACATAACGTACACATTCGGTCCGCGGCAGAGTATTCTTAAAATACAGAGGCTGTTTAGGAGAGAATATGTGTCGTGTAATTCACTTTGACGCATTGTATTTTATAGAATTCCGTCAAAGAATGAGGAAACATCACAAAGTATCTGCCGTGTATACGGTACCGAAGTCACGTGCGTTAGCTTTTAGACTAGTTACGTACACGATGTCAATGCCGGCAATTTTATCCTTGCAGGAAAAACATCGAAATTTAAACAAAGTAACGATCACACATAACACTAAATAACTGCCTTCATTGTATGGTAACTCGCGGTGACCGGTAACTCAGTTTTAATGAATGACATGCTTATTTCTTTACTCTATCACGTTTTACAAAATATGTAATATTGGGAATGCGGTGGGTGGGGTAGCGCCGATGTCAGGATTTTCGTTTCGGACCGATTGAGTTACCAAAATTTCCGGAGCCCTGACTCTATTTATTATGGTTAAATGAAGTGATCAACCGGCACCAGAGAGAATAAGCAGTACGCAGCATCACACTGCACATAATGCAAACTGAACTTGTAGTGGTTATGGTCAAGTCCTCTGAAGAAGTTCACAACTGTTGAACGAAACCAGTTAGGGAAGATGTCTAACCAACAAGAGAGCACATCCTCCATGGCTCACACCCAGTTAAATCATTCTATTTATTATGGTGTTGGACAGAGATACAGAATACTGCTGCTATACATAGTTAAGATTCCTTCTAAACTTGACGACACCTGCACGAGGGGAGATGTACTGAGATTCTTTACGTCATCCTAAACATAGATAGTCCCTTGTTTTGACAAACACTCTTGTTCGTTATTAGATTTTCTAAGTCCGTATAAGAAAAATCAAACAATATTTCACATTAAAGTATTAAGAAGAGACCCCCTCTGGTTATCATAAAAGTTTATGATGGCTGTTTTATAAATTTAAGGATAAAAACAATGAGATTCATTTGATATATAGGGGATAAATGAGGAATGCACCTAGATAGTGGCACAATTGTTAGAAAAGTTACTTGGTGGAAATAGGACATACTGAGGAAGGCGTATAATATGGTGACCTAGTTTCAATATCTTATCAACAAAGTTGTTCACATATTTCCAATATTGGATATTACTTTGTATTATTTCAGATATTTGACACATAAAAACTTCTTGTTATAGGTCCATATTGATCAGTTTTCTATTTTGAAATTGTTGATTTTCGTTGTGAAGGAGCACATGAACTTACATGAAAATTTAGTGGAGTGTTCCCTTGTTGGCGTCAGTAAATGTGCGCAACCCTCCCATATTATTCTGCAGTTGGATCACAAGACATGATTATGCAGATTATTGTTGCCTATATTAACCTTTAGCCTGCTGGCAGCAAGTGATTCTGCCTTTGTGGTGAGTGCAGACCAAGATCAACCTACACACCCGTGCAGACTAATTTTGGTTTGTACTGTTCGCTTTGTAATTCAGTCAGTACATTTTCAGTGAATGCCCCATCAAATAATAAATGGTACTGCCCATATTGAATGATGAACCAGTCCGTTTTTGTCGAGCCCGCTTGCGGTGAGCTCGATATAGTCGCCACTTTTGGCGGGTCGGTGTATGTGCATGCATCCATCCGATTTTGTCTGGACCATAACTTTTTTTTGAAAAATGCCCTTATATTTGGCGTGAATGTTTACCTCATTGAGAAAGAGTGTCATGCACAAATCCCATGTTCCTATCTCAAAGGTCAAGGTCACAGTTGGAGGTCAAAGGTCAAATTGAAGTTTGTACGGACCATAACTTTGACATGCATGGACCAATCTTGTTTATATTTGGCATGAATGTTAACCTCAATGAGAGGGAGTGTCATGTACAAACCCCATGTTCCTATCTCAAAGGTCAAGGTCACAGTTGGAGGTCAAAGGTCAAATTAAAGTTTATGCAGAGCATTTCTTCTTCATGCATGGTGGGATTTTGATGTAACATGGCATGAATTTTCACCATTATGAGACGGAGTGTCATGCGCAAGAACCAGGTCCCTAGGTCTAAAATCAAGGTCACACTTAGAGGCCAAAGCTGCTGGCGGGCTTGACATTCTTCCCATGGGCATGCAGAATGTATTTCTAGTTGAAATTTAGCAGAGTAAAGGTTAAGCTTCTCTAGTTATTCTATTCACCTGGACATTAATGTTAGCTTGGGCATCGCACCTTGTTCAAAATTTTGTTTGCACGGTCATATCGCAGTAACCATTGCATGTATTTGATTAGAACTTTACACAAGACTTACCAGTTATCAAACCTAATAAAAAAAAACTAAGTTAGGTAACTTTGTGTATGGTTCAGTTTAATGCCAGTTATGGTCCTTTTCCTGCTTGGAAAATTTGGTTTACATACTATCAAGCTGTATCTCAGTAACAAATATAATACTGGATTGAAACTTCACACAATGCTCTAAGTCAACAAACAGGAATTATTTTCCTTTTTTAACTTAACAGTTAAATTATTAAGTTAAGAGTTAAGTTATTAAAGTTTTACATACAACTTTGTTAAAACTGTTTTTGTTATACTGAAACTTCACACAAGGCCTTTTTTTTTCTCATCAGTTACACTTTCATACCTAATTTAGATAACTCTTGGTTGAAATCAATTCAAGTTATTGCCCTTTTCTTGATTTGGAAATTAATTCAAGTTGTGGCCATTATTTGTATTAGAAAATGTGTTTGAAGTTGTGCATGCAAGTTGTTATCATTTCCTTAAAAAAGTTTACATTGTCATAAGGTATAATAGAATAATTACATAAGTTTTGTAAAGTTATGGACTTTGTTCCACTTAGAATGAGTCAAATAATCAAGTATACTGTCTTATAGACAGCTCTTGTTTTTCAAACTGCTCAGGTGTTTCCCCTAAGTTTACTCTTAAACAAAAACTGAGTAATAAAAAATTAAATGAATTATTGGTCTGTAGCCTGAATTTGGTTTTTCCAACAGTATGATGTATTGTATAAATGATAAAAAAAAAGTTTCATCTGACACTGTTTGTCTACTTTTATGTATGCATGTGGGGAAGTTGTCTGTTGGTACTGGTATAAAATGCAGGATCACTGTTGATAAGGTACTACAACTCAGGTTTCTTATTTCTTGTGTGTAGTCAACCATGAATGGATTGTACAACTTATTAAGCCCCACTCTTCCCCCACCCCCCACCCCTTTGAAGAAGGAGGGGTATACTGTTTTGCAGATGTCGGCCGGTCTGTTGGTCTGTATGTAGACCAATCCCTTTTCGGATGATAACTCAAGAAAGTTTGGGCCTAGGATCATGAAAGTTAAAAGGGAGGTTGGTCATAACCAGGAGATGACCACTATTGATTTTGAGATCAGTAGGTCAAAGGTCAAGGTCACTGACCCTGAATAGTTAAACGGTTTCCAGATGATAACTTAAGAATGCTTGGGCCTAGGATAAGGAAAGTTGATTGGGAGATTGATCATAACCAGCAAATGACCCCTTTTGATTTTGAGGTCAGTAGGTCAAAGGTCAAGGTCACAGTGACCAGGTACAGTTAAGTGGTTTCCGGATGAAAACTAGAGAATGCTTGGGTCTAGGATTATGAAAGTTGATAGGGAGGTTTGTCATATCCAGCAGATGATCCCTATTGATTTTGAGATCAGTAGGTCAAAGGTTAAGGTCACAGTAACCCGGAACTGTTAATTGGTTTCCGAATGGTAACTCAAGAACGCTTTGGCCTAGGATCATGAAATTGATAAGATAGATTGGTCATAGCCAGTAGATGATCCCTATTGATTTTGAGGCCAGTTGGTCAAAGGTCAAGGTCACAGTGACCAGAAACAGTTATCTGGGTGATAACTCAAGAATGCACAGGCGTAGGATCATGAAAGTTGATAGGGATGTTAATCATGACCAGCAGATGACCCTATTGATTTTGAGGTGAAAGGTCAAGGTCTCAGTGACTCTGAACAGTTAAATGGTTTCAGGATGATAACTTGAGAACGCTTGGGCCTAGGATCAAGAAACTTGATAGGGAGGTTGATCATGATCAGCAGATGACCCCTATTGATTTTGAGATCAGTAGGTCAAAGGTCAAGGTCTCATTAACCCAGAACAGTAGAACTTTTGTGTACAGTGACCAAATAATTTCTGTTCCTTGTGCAATTACTGAATGCATCAAGGGGGGCATTATGTGTTCTACGAGCTCTTGTTTCCAATCAAGCCTATGTTTACCGCCCCAGCATCCAGTCAAGATCTATACTGCTGGAAGCAGTACCTTTTTAAGTTAATCACTGTATAATTAAAAGTGTTAAATTGCACCAACTGTAGAAGATATACAATTTTTAAAAAAATTAAAACATAAACAGATGCTATGCCTATGACCTTATCACAGCAGGCCACAAATCTTAAGAAACATAAGTGTATGTGTATCATAACAGAAATGTAAATTGTTTTAATGTATGTGTGTAAATCTTTTATTAGAGTTTATATAGTCATTGCTAATCAGTTCTCTTCTGGTCTGACCAGAGGTGATATTCGATCTTTTAAAATGTTTTTTATATGCGCACTAGTGCTCCAATTTACAGTTATCAGTCTCTTATTATATGTTAATTTTATGGCAGTTCTTAATAATTGGATTAGCAATGGCTATATAACTTTTATCTTGTAAATTTGCAATTTTGTTTCAATTTTTGTAATGATCTCATGCTAAATACACCTTTACATTTAGGATGCTGGCCAGGTCTGTATCAGGACACCTCATTTGATAATGTTTTAATACTATACATTTTCGGTTGCCAGTTGGGTGCCTGATATGGTTCTGGTCATCATCATGAATGTAATAGATAATAATAATATATATAATTCTGTGATATATATAGATTTTTAATTTGTTGTTTTTGTTTTTTATTACTGTCTCATATAGTTCAGTATTGAACAGCCATTAACATGTAATATAATATGTGCCATAGTTGTATATTGTGATGTTAACATGTATATTGGATGAGACAATAAACTAAATAAACTAAGTGACCATTTTTAGGCCTGAAAGTCACCCCACATCAGGTGATTTTGGACTCCAACAATGGACTCAGATTGAGTAAAAGCCTGTGTGAAAAATGTCAAACCAGTGCATGAAAAAGTTGTGATTTTAGGTAATATTTAAATCTGGGTGTAATTAAAATAACAGAACTGTCTTTGTTAACAGTGATTGTTTAAACAGTGGATCATTGTTATCTTTAGTAATCAAAGTTTACAGTTAAACACCTTGATTGCTGTTGAATGGAAAAATCATTTATAACAGCTTTTTTACAAAAAAATGGACAAAAAAACTACAGTTACTGTGTTGAGGACTTGCACTATGCTTATGGGACCATAAAGTCCCAAATTACAGGGGGCTAAATAAAAAAAAGTTAGTTCATGCACACATGCAGAATGAAACGTTGCAGTTATTGCATCAGACTAAAGGATATGTGGAGGATTTTACACGTGCTTTAGCTAAATAGTATAGGGATTGGTTTCCGTTTTTTTTTTAAGAAATGCTTTTTATTTTAACTTTAAATATCTTTTTTATTTTAGCTTTGAATGGCATTTTTATTTCTGATTTAAATAACAAAGTGTTTGAATAATTTATGCGAAACATGTATAGGAAAAAATCTGGTTCATTGTTTATTTTTGTTTTGAAATTTATATGACCTATTCTCAACTTTGATTTAAGTCACCCCGTGACTCCAAAATAGAGATGAAAGTAGACAATTTTGAAGATTACTTTGTGAACTACTTCTCGGTTAATCCAAGTTCTATTTCGCTAACATGAAAGAAGAAAATGACTAATAAGGAATAGTTGCGTATCTATGTATGAGTGAAACCTGCCTGTTTGATATCGTTTGATATTTATACAGGTTCAAAGTGGTCGATGATATAACTTCAAACAATCTTATGCAAATATAATAGTTTTTGAGGTACATATTATATGGATATCACTTTCGTTATAGGATATTTTGTGGGCAGTTTTTCATCTTTAAACGGATTTCTATTTTTTTGCTTTTTCAATATTTTTTTGTATAAAAAACAAGAATATCTTGAATGAATAATGATGTTACACAGTTGTCAAAACATGTAGAAAGTTTAATAAGGAACACAAGAATAGCGTTATGTTTCCTGTTATCTTGTTATTACCTGTAATTACATGGTATTGAGATCGTTTGACAAGATATAAGACGTAAATGTCACATCATTTTTACACGATTTTGACATTGCATGTTAAAAATGATGTAACTGTTTCAACTTTTTAGGGTGTTACATTTTTGTTCACTGTCAAGATATTTTGATTTACAAGAAATTGACAGTCAATTAATAAGAGATAAACAGTATTAACAATGTTGCAATAAAAGAGGAATACATTTATTGAGACTTATTTAATTAATATAAACTGCAGTTAAAAATGTGAAATTATGGATAGTGTAATGGGCATTTGATGAAAGATCTGATGAAAACGGATATAATAACATAAAGCTGACTTCTAAAAGATTTTGTGACAATGGATAGTTTATGTTACTTACTGAAGACAAAACCTTTCACAACGCTGCTAAATGTTACGACACCAGCAAGAAAGAAAACTGGCATGGTAAGCTCATTAAGTAGTAAATTTGTATGAGATGAGACTAAATAAAGAGAATGTATTGGCTTTAACTGATTTTAATAATTTACATGCATTATTTGTATACCAATTTCCTTATTTTTTATATTTTTTTACTGGAATTTGTAAATAAGGGAGGTTAGTAGGATTGTTGTTTTCACAAAGAAACTAGTTATGATTACTTCCCTTTGAAATAGCATATATCTCAGTTATGCACTCAAAAAAAAAACATGTTTTTGCAACATTTTTTCATCACACTATAGGTACAAAAATGTTATCTTTAAAATTTCACTGAGTTCATCTCAAATTATAACCTATATACTCTAAAACAAGATGAAGCTAATTTGGCATAAACTCACCATATCAGGTTACAAAGTTTTAAAATGGACACCTTTGTGTAAGTTCAAGTAGCAAGAAGTTTTAATTAAATTATCTACCTTTGTAATCAATTACAAGGTCAATTAAGCGAGAGAGAAATAAATGGTGGAATTATGTCTTAATGAATGAACTGAAGGGTGATATATTTTGGGGGGTCTGTGGTGTTCAGTTTTGCTGGAGCTGTCTTTTTGAAGCAGTAATTGGCAATATTTTATTTATTTGGTGACAAAAATGACAGATTTAAACAGTGGGCAGTATTAATTTTCTAATTCGTAAGGGAAGGAACCTATCTCCATGTTATGATCCTGTTTTGACACATGTGTCTTTAGTCATTTTGGAATTTTTGGAACATCATCAGAAAATTTGAAAGCCTTCGGAAAGTATCAATTATAGGAATATATTTTACACAAAATCTATATAAATTCACTCTTAATATACCAATTATGTTGTTACTAAACTTAACAAGGCAAACATTACCATTATACTGCCGCTTCGAGTGCGGGAGGTCGTGGGTTCGATCCCCGGCCGCGTCATACCAAAGATGTAAAAAATGGTACTAGTTACTTCCTCGCTTGGCGTCAGTATTTAGAGGGTAGTGCTAGGACTAGTCAGCCTGGTGTCAGTATAATGTGACTTGGTTGGGTATCATGTCACGTGTCTACGGCGTGATATTCCAGTGAGACAGCACTATAAAGTTGGGCATTGTGCTCACTGCTACAAGTAGACACTGTCGTTTATATGACTGAAAAATTGTTGAAAAAGACGTTAAACCCGAACACACACACACAGCATTATACTGAGTTATTTTGTCAATAGACATTAACAATTCTGTCATTTGCAGCAATATACATGATAGTGACAAATGGTTTCTACTTGTAACACATTGTAAGATAATTTTCTAGTTAATTAACATGTATCGTTAAAGGCAAATATAGAAAATGAATGGTGAAATAAGAAATAAAAAAAAGGAAGAATATGTTACTGTATATTTTATTGCAATTCAGCTTTTTTCAATTACAACTCCATGTAAAGTTTTGTTAAAATCTTCAATTAAAAAGCAGATTAAAAGTATTCAGTGTTAAATTCTGGAACTTGAGTGGCACACAAAATTGTAATATGCTTGGTCATGTTTGTTAGAGCAAGCATTTAGTGGAATGATACAAGTATGGGGTGGAGAGCGTAGGCAAATATACTTGTACAAACATTGCTAATAACAGCAGGCTTTTTATATCAAACAGCTCCTTTATAATAATCTTTTCATACTTCTTTGGCATGCGAGACATTTTCAAAATTTTGGATACCATAGTTCATGCTCTTTCATTTGTCATTATTGAAATCAGCACAAGAGGTTTGTAACATTTTTATCAGATTATTCTGGTTTCTAATGATGTTGTTTGTTATTTTTTCAAACATATTAGCAAGTATGTTAAAAATGTTTTGAATGAGTGCATGAATTAGATTCATATTTGGAAGTTTTAGATAGTGAAAATATCATTGGTGATCAGATTTGGAAAAAGAAAAGAAAGCATTTTGAACATGGAAGATTTTCAAAACTCTTCTTGGGTAAAAATTTGTTTTAAAATTATTTGGATAAGCTGTGAAGGCAGGTATTCCAGAACTGCAAGCTGTGAAGGCAGGTATTCCAGAACTGCGTAATTCAAGTCCTGAACTCTTGAGATTTAAACTCACTGTTATTTCAGACCTCTGAGGTACTGTGTATCTTACTATAATTGGACATTCAGGTACTGCTTTTTGAATGTTTTGACACAATGCTTTTTGGTGGCGGGTTTACCCTGCTACGAAAGTTACACGTGTGTTTCTGATAATCATAGAATTTTTATCTTTCTTTTATTTCAGGCACAGAATTCACAGAAAGAAGAAGCAGGTGAGTGACTTGTTCATTAATTAAATGCTAGCGGCAAGTGGTTTTGCCTTTGCGACCAGTGCACAATAAGATCAGCCTGCACATCCGTGCTGTCTGATCTTGGTCTGCACTGTTCGCTATTCAGTCATTAAATTTTCTGAACACCCATTCGAATAACAAATGGTACAGCCCAAATTGAATGATAGACCAGTCCATTTTAGAAATTCAGCAGGGTAAATGTTAATGCTCATTTGCTCATTCAAATGTTTGTTCAGTTGTCTTTTCTTATTCATTTCTTCGCATTCATTCATCCATTTGCTTGCTTGTTCATTCATTCATTCGTTTGTTTGTTCATTCGTTCCTTCGTTCGTTCATTCATTCATTCATTCATTCATTCATTCATTCGTTCATTCATTCGATGGTTCTGTTTCATGAAAAATTCATTAATTAATTAATTAATTCATTCATTCATTCATTCATTCATTCGATGGTTCTGTTTCATGAAAAATTCATTGGATGTACAGTACTAAACAATATGTAACCAAAACTGACATTTCATTAAAGTAAATATTTTCGCATAGTGACCAATACATCAAACATAAATTTCTTATTCAGTCCTAAATCTAGTGACCAACCATTTAATTTAAAAATTCCTTTGATAGTTTGAGCTTTCTATCAAATATAAAATGTACACTGAAACCTACGGTGTAAGTTATATTTGTAAATAGAACGGTCAAGAGTTACATACCTTGAATCAATAATGTTTACTTTGTGACCATTTAGTGGACATTCGTAATATTTGTTTACTTGTACTAAAGTTTTACTTTATGGTCATTTTAAAGATCGTAGATCATGAGATAAGTGGAATTGGATTTACATTTAAAAGAAAACATTTTCTTAAAGCATTATTAAGCTAACAAAACTAGTCTAAATTGAAGCAGTTTTAATTGAATTTGGTACAAAAGCAGCAGTATGCATAGTGAATTCAAAGCAGATGTGCTTTAGATATTTAAATACTGAAGCTGGGATTTCTGGATGGTCAGCTGAAATCCATGGGTATATTAAGATTAGAACACAAACTGCTCTTGAGAAACCGGGAAAGGCGTTAAAAGTGGGCATATTAAGATTTGGGCAGTAAGATAGGGATACTTTAATATCTGAATACAAGCAGGGGTGATATTAGGTTTGAACTGTTAGGAAATAATAGAAATGAATTATTTTTGCATCAAATCTGTTCAAGAGTTTCCAACACCATGAGTGCCATCAAAAAAAGATTTCTCCACTTTGGAATTATACGCAAAGGTAGGTGAATTATATGATAGGGCAAATTGTTGTTGTTTCAGGGAGAAATTTTAATTGCATTGTCAAATCAAATCCATATAAGCTGGTGGAAGTATATTTGGATTACTGGAATTGTTATTTCATAACTTTGTAAATTGGCACTTTTATTTTCAGTCAGAGCTCAGCTTCTATATTGACATCCATAGATCTGGAATGCATGAAATCTGAAAGTTTAGCTGTACATTAGACACTGAAAAGTGGAAATAAAGAGTATATATAAGTTGGAAAAACATGAAATATTGCAGTTTCAGTTCTTAATTTTAATTAATTAATATTGCAGTTAGATTTAACACCTTTAAAAGTATGGTCAGTGCATTCTTATATTATTTTTTCATGCAAACTAAAAATGATGAGAGAGTATTTACTGTTAGATAATATTTGTATTATAGTTGTGCACGTTTTTTGTTAAAGTACTTTCAGTGACAATCCTTCAAGCTGTCCAAAGTTTGAATGGGTAAATGGTTTATAAAATAGAACTATAGGAACATCAGGATTCTTTTGCTTAGCAAGATGCTTAGTTCAGCCCCCACCCACCTGTGAACCTTTAATAAATATATTTTACAGGTATCCTATGTTTACATAGCCCCATACAGGTGCCAATTATGATGTGTTTTTCTCCATAAAAACTGAAAAATTGTTCCTTATCATAGAGATATGAACTTCATTATTGCCTCATTTATAAGAAAACATGATTAATACCCCAAGTATGATTTCTCTTATCTTCTTTTTGCCAGATAAAATAACTAAAGTTTTTTGTTTTCTGCATGATTTAATGCTGAATGTGGGTTTACTGAAGGGTTATATTAGAACATTGAACTTGCAGGTACCAGGAGGTGCCCAAACATTGTTTGTTTTTTGTCATAATTGTTACTTGATATCATAAATTGTGAAAATAAGACTTGACAAGATCAAATTGGCCAAAAAATCTTATTATGTAAATACAGCCTGTAAAATTTCCCTGTCTGTTATAGTAAAGTGGTTTGTTTGTAAAATCTGTGTTTGTTTGTAAAACAGTGGCAGAAAATGTATAATGTCACAATATAGATAGTAGCCGAGCAGGTATAATGTCACAATCTTGACAGTAGCAGAGCAAGTTATTATTATTATTATTATTATTATTATTATTATACCAGATTTGTATAGCACCCTTTTCATGACCAATTTCACGTTCAAAGGCGCTTTACATAGTTCAAATGCAGCCACACAGGGCGCATAGTTCATTCTCTACTAGTGCAGACACAGAGCGATCTGACCAGAGGGACAGACTGAGACAAAGCCCCCATGACAGAGAGATCAGAAATCAGATACAGGCTTGTCCGGCTAACTTAGCCTAGCTTGTTGCGAATAGACAGCCTAGTTCTTTAACATGCCCAGTGTATAGCACTGATACACGCAAGGATTGCCTGGGTTCCTGACCAGTACACCTCCAGTTGGGTGGGAAACACTGAAAAGCGTTTCTGAAAATTCCCGAGTAGCTGCCGGGGATTGAACCCCAGACCTCAGGATTGGAAGGCCAGTGTGCAAACCACTGAGCTATATTTATGTCTGCTAAAGGGAGTGGTGGTCTAGTGGATAAGGTGTTGGCCACTCAATCCAGGGGTCATGGGTTCGAGCCCCACTGGGGTCAGGACCATGACTTCTCATATGACACCAGTACTGGTTTTTCCAGGAAGCGGACTCGAGAGTGGTTCCAGTAAGCTTGAAGCTTTCATCATAATCGAGCTAAAACAAATAAGTATAAACTAAGTTATGTCACAATCTAGACAGTAGCAGAGCAAGTTATGTCACAATCTAGACAGTAGCAGAACAACTATATAGTATTACAATCTAGACAGTAGCAGAGCAGGTATAATATCACAATTTTCTGCTGATGGAATTACTAACAAATGGAATCAGTACCATTGATGATACAAGTGGCCAGTTTATTACACTGTTTTGGCATACACAGTTAAAAATTCCTCTGGTTTCCTGGCCCTGCGTAGCTTTATCTGGTAGAAGCATATATGTACCAGGCTTCTATGATGGGCTAAGAGGCATTATCATATATTTTCAAGATATAAATTCGGATAATCTTTTGGAAATTTAGGGTAATACCAGCATATGCCTGAAAATGCCTGGAGGGACACCTGTGATCTTCCTTCACTATCAAAAGCTAGAAAAGGTCAGCATATGACTTTGACTCGAAATCCCTTTAAAATACAGAAAAAGAAAGAGTTAATGTAATAGTAGAGTTGATGTAACTGTAGATTTAGTTTGAAGAAGCAGCCAATCAGACTTTGAAGAAGCAGCCAGTCAAAGTTGATGTAACTGTAGATGTAGTTTGAAGAAGCAACCAGTCAGAGTGTATGTAACTGTAGATGTAGTTTGAAGAAGCAACCAGTCAGAGTGTATGTAACAGTGGATACAGTAGAAAAAGTAGCCAATAGAAATGATGTAACAGTAGATGGTGTATAAAGAAGCAGCCAATCAATGATGGTGTAAATCTGGAATCAACTTGTGTCAAAAATGCTATACACAAAAGCATCCAGTTAAAGATGGCAGCTACAACGACAAATACATTTGGATCAGAAATAGTATTTGGACAACATTATAAATCTTTTAAGCAACATCTAGTATGTTAGGAATCTGATGATGATACCTAAAGAAATTACTAAGATTGTTTTAAATATTCTTGTATCATGACCTTTGGTTCACCTGTATCCAGTGAGACATTATGTTTATCTCATTGTTTATTAGGCATTGTTTTTCAGTGATTACAGGGTAGGGCATATTTTCATATGTCAAGTGTCTGTTTATTCCAGGTCTATGTTTGATCTATACAGGTGACCAGTTGGTTCAGAGTTTCAGCTTTTCTCTCAAGTGTTAGTTTAGGTTATCTGCTAGCTACAGTGTTACTGGTCTTTGACCTCTTCAGATTGGGCCTCAGTTATTCTCCATTCTCTTGGTATACTGATGCAGCCTATCTTGTTGTTTGTCTTAGAAATGTTTTCTCTTTTGCTGAAAATGAAAAGCTTAGTCATCTTTTGCTTTTGAAGTGTTGTTGTCTTTGATAATAATGGAGTGCAGCCTCCTTCCTTTTGCTGGAAATTAATGTTAATTATTAATTATGGTATAGGAAAGTGTTTTGAGGAAATTATAACATGCATTTTGTTGATGAAGTTGAAAAAAATATGTTGCAAAGGAAGATTTTATGCAGATACCTCTTGAAACTTTATATTTAATAAAAGAATGATACAGGAAATTTATGAATAATTAAAAAGTATGGAAAGTCATGACCTGAACACTGATGCAAAGTCTAAGTTCTACATTTTGGACTTCGACTAATTTTAATTAAAAGTATGAAAAGACTTTTTAATGTTACAGTTGGTGGTAATGAGATATACTGAATTATTGTTACATCTGTGAAAGGAGTGTATCAAGTGGAGTAAATATGAAGTCGCTAATGAACGCTTGATTAGATTTAAGTAAAAGGAAGATACTTTCATATGGTAGAACAATTTCGATGGGCTCGACCCGGTGGTATGGAAAATTTTTTGAATGTGGCAACAGGTCGACCACACGCTGGTCGCAGTATTGGTGAGAATGTTCCCCTGGGTGGCGACACAATGTAGCGGAACTTGATGGATTATGGGGATTATGTAAATGTTACGCACTGGAATGTACAATAATGACAATAGAAGGATATGATATTATATAGTGTCAACAATTTTTTTTATCACTCTTGGCTATTTAGATTGCTATCCCTTTGAAAAGAGAATATGGATGGAGTGTAAAATGCTTTTATGTCAATCTGTCCTTTGAAAATGTTTTATTTATCCAAGGGATTAGATTATTAAACTTGATGGATGTATAAGTACTGAATCTGGTGAATGTGAAATAGTGTATTTATTACTTTGAAATTTTCAGTGATTCTGTGTAAGAATAGATTTCTGCAAACAATTATGTTGTGTGTTTTGCATATTGCTGAAATTGTACATGACGAGGAATATTATGTGTGGAGCACCATCTGTTTCCTTGTTTACAGTAAAAGTTTCATTTAATATAAATTGTATTACATTGAGGACACATTTATCTGACTGTTGCTTACATATACATGTAGTGATACTACATGTCTTCCTGTAAATTGCTGATGGTTTTTGCAACATTTGTTTCCCCTTACTATGGGAGATAAAATGTTTGTCTCATCTAAGACTGCAGACTTACATAAAACTTCACAGCAGTAAAATCTTAAAAGTTTTCTGGACTATTCTCTTATATTGTTGTTGAGCTTTATATGTAATATATTTTAGGATGACTGGTATAAAACCTAGTTGCACCATTTTTTATGGGTTTTACAGTCAATGATTTTTAGCTACCAGAGCACGAAGTGCTCAAGGTGAGCTGTTGTGACCAGTCATTGTCCGGCATGCGTCGTTCAGCGTCTGTTGTCCAGCGTCCGTCAGCATTTGCCTTGTGAACACTACAGGGCACATTTGTGACCCAGTCTTTATGAAGCTTGGTCAGAATGTTAGTCTTGATGATCTCTAGGTCAGGTTCGAAACTGGGTCATGTAGGGTCAAAAACTAGGTCAGTAGGTCAGATCAAAGGAAAAGTTTGTGAACACTCTAGAGACCACATTTGTGACCCAATCTTTATGAAACTTGGTCAGAATGTTAGTCTTGATGATCTCTAGGTCAAGTTCGAAACTGGGTCATATGGGGTCAAAAACTAGGTCACCCGGTCAGATCAAAGGAAAAGCTTGTGAACACTCTAGAGACCACATTTGTGACCCAATCGTTATGAAACTTGGTCAGAATGTTAGTCTTAATGATCTCTAGGTCAAGTTCGAAACTGGGTCATGTGGGGGTCAAAAACTAGGTCACCCGGTAGATCAAAGGAAAAGCTTGTGAACACTCTTAGAGACCATATTTGTGACTGAAACTGGGTCATGTGGGATTAAAAACTAGGACGAGTTCGAAAATGGGTCACCTGGGGTCAAAAACTAGGTCACTAGGTCAAATCAAGGAAAAACCTTGTGTATGCGATAGAGCCTGTATTTTTCAACTTATCTTCATGAATTTTGGCCAGAATGATTACCTTGATGAAATCTAGGCTGAGTTCGAAAATGGGTTATCTGGGGTTAAAAAGTAGGTCACTAGGTCAAATCAAAGAAAAACCTTGTGTATGCGATAGAGGCTGTATTTTTCAACTGATCTTCATGAAATTTTGTCAGAATGATCATCTTGATAAAATCTAGGCAAAGTTCGAAAATGGGTCATCCGGGGTCAAAAACTAGGTCACTAGGTCAAATCAAAGAAAAACCTTGTGTATGCAATATTTTTCAGTTGATTTTCATGAATTTTGGTCAAAATGATTGCTTTGATAAAATCTAGGTCAAGTTTGAATATGGGTCATCCGGGATCAAAAACTAGGTCACTAGGTCAAATCAAATAAAAACCTTGTGTATGCAATAGGGGCTGCATTTTACACCGGACCTTCATGAAATGTAATCAGAAGGTTTGTCTATATGAATTCTAGGTGGAATTTGAATATGGCTCATCTAGGGTCAAAATCTAGGTCACCTGGTCAAATCAAAGAAAAACATTGTGTATGCAATAGAGACTGTATTTTTCAATTGATCTTCATGAAATATGGTCAGAATGCTAGCCTTGATGAAATTAAGGTCAAGTTTGAATATGGGTCATCTGGGGTCAAAAACTAGGTCGCTAGGATATATCAAAGAAAAATGTTTTGTATGCTATAGTGGCTGTATTTTTCAATCGAGGTTGATGAAATTTAGTCAGAATGATTGCCTTGATCAAATCTAGGTCAAATTCGAATGTAGGTCATCTTAGCTCAAAAACTAGGTCACTAGGTCAAATTGAAGAAAATGCTTGTTTACACTTAAGAGACCACATTTTTGATACAATCTTAATGAAAATTGGTCGGAATATTTGTTTCCATGAAATCATTATGTCAAACATGTTTACACTGTTATGGTGTGTTTCTCAGGTGAGCGACCTAGGGCCATCTTGGCAGAGGGCCAAAAAAGAAACAACCTTTTGTAGAGTCTAGGGAGGAAGTGTATAAGTACTTAAAAGTGGCCTGTCAGTTTTTCCTCTAAAAAATGACAGTTTCACACTGTTTACCAGTCACAGAAAACCACTATAATTTTGTACATAAGAAAAATAACTACTTTGTTGAAAAAAAAATATATCACAATGCTTTTTATGTTCAAGATAGACTATAAGTCTTTTATCAAAGTAGGATATTTCCATTTTGGCAGCATTTTCAATAATGTTGTTTAATAAGATTTTAAAGGGAGGTAATAAGAAAAGATTAATTTAGCAGTTTTGTTTAATCAAACTTTTGACAAATAATCAGACCAGTTTTAAAATAATAAGAAAGCTGATGTACAAGCTGTAACAAATGAAAAGAAATATAAAGAACTTAATACATTACCTGATTTTGCATGTTTCACCTTGACAGTTTTTATGTCACAAACCTTAGAACATTCCAGATTCATCAAAAGGTCTAAAATAAAATTCTGAGTTTTTTAGCTCGACTATTCATAGAATAGTGAGCTATTGCACTCGCCCATGCGTCCGCGTCCGCGTCCCGATTTTGGTTAAGGTTTTGTATGTAAGCTGTTATCTCAGTAACCACTTGTGGGAATGGATTGAAACTTCACACACTTATTCACTGTGACAAACTGACTTACATTGCACAGGTTCCATAACTCTATTTTGCTTTTTTACAAAATTATGCCCCTTTTTCGACTTAGAAATTTTTGGTTAAGGTTTTGTATGTAAGCTGGTAACTCAGTAACCACTTGTGGGAATGGATTGAAACTTCACACACTTATTCACTGTGATGAACTGATCTACATTGCACAGGTTCCATAACTCTATTTGGCTTTTTTACAAAATTATGCCCCTTTTTCGACTTAGAAATTTTTGGTTAAGGTTTTGTATGTAAGCTGATATCTCAGTACTTACTAATGGGAATGGATTGAAACTTCACATACTTGTTCACTATCATGATCTGACATGCACTAAGCAAGTCCCATAACTCTACTCTCTTTTTTTTTCAAAATTATGCCCCTTTTTCGACTAAGCAGTTTTTAGTTAAATTTTTGTATGTAATCTGATATCTCAGTATCCACTAATTGGAATGGATTGAAACTTCACACACTTGTTCACTGTCATGATCTAACATGCACTGTGAAGGTCCCATAACTCTACTTGGCATTTTTACAAAATTATGCCCCTTTGACTTAGCAGTTTTTTGTTAGGTTTTTGTATGTAAGCTGGTATCTCAGTATCCACAAATTAGAAAGGATTGAAACTTCACACACTTGTTCACTGTCATGATATGACATGCAGTACAGAGGTTCAATACCTCTACTTTGCATTTTACAAAATTATGCCCCTTTTTCAACTTTTGTATTCATTCAATTGACAAGGCTGTTGAATTGTCGAGCGTTGCTGTCCTCCGACAGCTCTTGTTTTTTAGCTTGTTGAGATCCTAATGAGACATAGTACTTTATTTGAAGTTGGACAATATTTAGTGCAATGATGTTGTTTGCAAGTCTTTTTCTTCCTTTGTGTGTAAAGCATACATAGCTAGAACCATATGTTGTATTTTCTTTCTTTAATATAAAATGCATGTTTAAATGCTGAAGAAATATTCAAGATGAGGGTAACTGATGTTTTAATGATTGTAAGATAAATGTTATTGCCTTGAGAGTTATAGTAATTTAGATAAAGTATTTTTATTGCCTAAGCAGTAATCAGCAGTGAATTATGGCATGTGTGAGAAAAAGATAAAAATGAACACATTGCTAATTCATAAGGAACTTGCATATATTATGGAGCAATGTTAAAATTTAGAATGCATGTGCTTCCAAACTGTATACAGGTGTTATGTAGTTCAATATCTCAAAGTCAAAGCATTCACATTGTCTATTCAGGAGAGCTCAAACATGCTTATTTGCATGGTCCTTGACATTTGCTGATTCCAGAGAGCGTAATGCTGGATTCGCTAATGCCTATTGACCTTCGTCACATTGTCCATTCCTGGATAGTCCCATCCTGTTATCTTAAGTTGCATTGTCTGTTCCAGAAAGCTTAATGCTGGATAGACCCATTCTTCTTTACATAGGTCACATTGCCCTTTCCGGAGTGCTAAATGCTGGATGCCTGTTTACATAGGTTACATTGTCCATTCTGTAGTGCTAAATGCCTGTTTACATAGGTTATATTGTCCATTCCATAGTGCTAAATGCCGGATGCCTGTTTACATAGGTTGCATTGTCTGTTCCTGAGTGCTGATTGCTGGATGCCTGTTTACATAGGTTACATTGTCCATTCCAGAGTGCTATGCTAAATGCCTGTTTACATAGGTTACACCCTCATATGATAAATATATAAATTATTTTTGAGAATGTTGCCTGTGAAAAACAACTGATGTTGCACAATGTCATTCAATCAATTGCTGTTCTGTTTAAAAAAATTTAGCAACATAGTCAAATAGGATGAAAAATAATACTTTAAAATCAATGTAAAAATTACTTATTAGAAATTAGGTTTAAGCAATTTTCATAATGCTTTAACTATGATTTTTTATTATTTACATAAATGAAATTGTTGCCCAACACCACAGTTTATTTCAAAATAGAACATTTCCACTGCTATATTCTGTTGTTGTTGTTTTATTTGATGTCTGAAACCAAAAACAATGGATTGGGAAATTGTGCATGAAAGTTTGTTAGGAAGAATGAGGGGTTATTAATGTTGAGAAGTATAGTACTTTAAGACTCATTATTTTGCAGTTTGTTTATATAGCAAGCATTTTTTTTCACATGCTATATAAATTATTCTTTTAATGAAGCTTTCGCCATTAGTGAGGTAATTGTTTCATGTATATAATAATGAATCAGCAAGAAATATATACATTTCTGAACAGGTGTTTTGTTTTTGCTCTTTCATTACTATGAAAATCTGCAATGCAATCAACTATTTTTGCTCTCTAAAAACATATTAATTTGATGCTAAGGATTGGGAAGTCTGACAAGATTTGTATACTATACAACTTATAAAATAAATAAGTTATTTTGCACATTGCTCCTTATCAATGTAAAGTTTGAACTAAGGGGGATAAGGGTGGGTGGGGTGGAGGGTATAAGAATAGTAGAAATTCAGAAGTTTTAGATGTTTTTTAACTTAATTTTAAGGAAATTTTGTTAGCATTTCCGCGTTGCTTTTAGTTTTGTAAGCCAAATTTGTTGTAAATTTTAATTATATAAAATCTCTTCTCAGTTACTTCCCTTTGTTTCTTGGTGCTTCAGAATAAAACTAAATAAATGCAAACAAAAGTGACAGGCCACAGTTAACATGGTAATATTATGCATCATATAAATGGAAAAAAATATATATTAAAACCATGAACCATAAAAAATGTGTCAGCTCAGATATATCTCACTGAATACAATGTCATAATGATCCGCTGAAAGATTAATGGCCGGTGTCATCTTAAAGAATTTTTTGAATAGTCAAATTAAGGTGTGAGGCAATATAATTTTCATAAAGTATGAAAATACACATTTTTCTATGAGTATCTGTTACAAATTATGTTTCAAATATTTTTGAAAATTCCTTTATTTCTATTATAAACATAAACAAGAAAAAATAGGTCATATATGTTGTTCATTGTAAGGATTTGAAAACCATGCTGTTTATTGGGAAAAAAAATGCTGTTAAAACTTTAAAATCTAATGGCATACTTTATATTACATATTCTTTTGTTGTTGTTGTTTATTTTAATTGTTTGATGCTTCAGAGGTTTATTGTTATTTATAAGCATTATATTATTATTTGAAAATGTTATGCGTAAAAAACATTTTTGTTTTACAATTCTATGCTGGACCAGTGACTTTTATGTAGTTACAAATTTTAAAGGGAGGTATTTTACAGTATTTCTCATAATTTATCATTACAATATTTTAAGATGTGAACAATACCAGATCAGTCTACGAAAAATAATTGAGTATTTCTTATAAAGAAATAGGGGCTATTTCTTGACTTCTTAGAAAATGAATATATACCCTCTTAACTCATTAGGAAATTACACAGATCTACTGATTTTTGGGAGTCATGTGTTTGTTCCATGGGCAAGGCTTTAAATGTTCTCTATGATTGTCAATAGAAGACTGTTTGTCTGGAGACATTTGTCCTTCACCTCTAATTTATGTGTGGAAGTTGGTTACATGTTATTAGTTACTTGTGAAGCAGTTGGAAGTTATTTGCAGAGGAGAGGTTAGTTCTGGTACAGATTCCAGGAACACTGGTTACATTTAGGTGTACTGCCTGTAATTACATAACTGAAGTACTATTGAAAAATGGCGCTAAAACCCCAAAACAAAAGGCAAAACATAAAACATGTGACATTATTCTACTACAGTATTCATGCGCCATAAAAATGTTGATATGATTTATAAAGGTGAGGCTAATATAACTTTTATGGCTGACCTAAAAGTTATCATTTTATGAATTTTAGTTAGAAGATGGTGTCGTATATCGTTTGGGTCACCAATTTCATTTTGTTTTCATTTTTTCTCATTCATCAAACTAGATTTTTGTAATATATAAAGTACGAAAATTCATTTATTTAAAAAGTAGTCTCCTATAAGGATATAATTTATTATATAGATTTTGCTGGTCATAAATCAACTTGAAGACTTTTGTATTTGGGAAGGAAGAAAAAATATGCTTTGTGAAAAAAAAGTGGATTTAATTGAGAAAAAATGTACCAGAGGAAAAAAAAATACAATTTTTGATAGTAGTTGAAATACATAAAAATGTCATATGTAATTTTAAAACATACAAATGGTTTTAAGGTTTTAACTTTAAGTAATTTAAAGGGCAAATAATCTTGAAGTTGAACAGATATTTTAAAGCGTAATAATATTTAAGACCTTTGTTTAAATTTTTCAGATGAAATCTAATTTGTGATTGATTTCTAGATTAGATGACAGTATTAATTGTGAAAGGGGAGATAACTGTGTTAAGTGATGATACTTGACAGTGAATGGCGGATTTCCTGCACATCTGTTCATAATTGATATGGTTTTAGTTTGTGCGAAATGAAATACGGTAATTATAACTTAATTATTGGAAAAAGAAAGTTTTGGATTTGATGTTTTAATTGGTTTAATCAGGATATTATGTTTTAAAGGTTAGTGTAGATCCTCCTCCTCTTATGGGACCTGTACTCTCTTGGTAAAATCTGACAAAAGAGAATTCGAACTAGGTACTGTGTTGCCGTGTCCTTTTTTTGGACAATATCTGCATTAATTGTCTCTCTTCTACTTTTTGTAGAAAGAAACATGTCAGCCCAGGTGCTATTGCAGGTCAAATATAATACCCTGGAGCGACTTTCTTGCCAAGTTGTAAGAACATTTATTGGTCCAGGATCAGATGCACAAACTCTAGCCTGCCTAGGTGTAAACTAAAGACCCAAACAGTACTTCTTGTTAGCCCAGATGCTTATTGGATCAAATGTATTGAGCTCCTGCCCTGCAGGTTAAATGCAATTTATAAGTTCTTGGCAAGGATTCTTGCCTGCCTAGGTGTAAACTCTAGACCCAAGCAATAGTCCTTCTCAGCCCGGGTTCTCAGTTTTTGGATCAAATATATTGAACTCCTGCCTGCCTAGGTGTTAACTGCAGGTTAAATGCAAGATAAAGTTCTTGTTAATCAGTATGTACTTACTGAATCAAATACAAGAACTCTTGCCTGCCTATGGTATTTACAAACAGGTCTTGCCAGCCTTAGGTGCAAACTTTGTTAAATACAAGAGAAGTTTTTACAAGTCATATACAGTAAGGTGCGTCTGCTTAGGCATAAGCTTGGTCAACTGCTGTAGCTCATGTATACCTAGGTGCTGAGAGTATATCTGATTTGATCATTCTTGCCAGCTCAAGCAAATTCAATATAGGTCTTGCTAGTTATATGTTGCCTGCCCGGAGCGGCTAGCAAGTTAAAACATGTGATCATGTGCTGACACTTCCAACTTAATTCCAGGAGCTTACTGGAACAACTTTGTTAGTTCTTGGTACCCAGATTTCTTAACAAAAGTATAGCTTGCACATTTGACTGTTTCTTAAAGTTAAATTATTTCCTTAAATATAGCCACAGATACTTTATCCGCTTTTAGAATTACCATAAGATGCAAGTCATTTTGAAGGATATTTGAAAGGGACTTATAAGGGTCTTAAGATTTTGTAAGTTGATAAGATAGGAAGGTCACTATAATATATCTCATCTTTCATGTATAGTGGTTTGAGTTAAAAGCTGAGGACATTAAAAAAATTGCAGGTTTTCTGTTAAATTTGAGAAGTATTTGGAGCGCTACTGGTATTTTCTATGGTTATTTAACCAGTTATATTGTAACAGACTTATTGCTGAAATATTGCTTGAGTAACTATGGAAATACTTAATGTGTTGATTTTCTGTAATTTGTACAAAGCAAATATGTATAAGATTTTATTAGATTTTTATTGAAGACTGCTAGATACGTTCTGAGAAAGTTGATACAGTCGAAACCGGATGATAACCACTTGAACACAATGAGGAAATAAATATTTGTTAATTACAATGAAAATATTAATGTTTCAAACTGGACTCTGTGCCAAGATGTGTTAATTACGTAAAATTGCTATTTAATGTTTGGATCAAAACATACAGCCTGTTACATTTCTGGGCGTTTTATTTAGACAAGGAAGATTTAGCAAGCCCTAGAGGCTTTGGAAATATATGGAAAATCTGTGCAGGAAAGTGGTTTTCATGATGTGAAAATAAAAACAGTCACATGGATTTGTCTTGAAGGGATAAATGTGATGCATCATTTTAGGCTGTTCAAAATAAAATGTTAGATTTTTTTATGTAATTATATGGCTGAAATTTCCAAATAAGGCAGAAAATTGTTGTTTTTTTTTAAAACCTGAAATACCAGAGTAATTGTTTAGATGTTTAAGACATTCATACTTTAAGAAAAGGGGTTCAGAATCCTTATATATTTTGCTATTGAGGAAAGTTTTAGGTCACAGGCACAAGCTAGCAAACTTTTTTTCAATGGCTTAAAGCTATTTTTTCCTTATCCTTATCTGTCAGTGGTTTCATGGGATTTGGTTTAACTTGTTGTTTTCTTTTTCCACAGAAAATAAATATATATCTGACTGTTTGAAACACAAAATGACTAATTATGTATAACGTTATAGATACCATCATGTAATTTGTACATAATTAGTACATAACAACATGCTCTTTAGCTAGACAGTTTAGGAAATGTGAGGCAACAGTACGCCAGTGTTACAGTTTGTTGCTGCATACTGCAAAATATACTGAGCACATAAAAATTACTTTATGGAATATGCATGCGGATGTTTGATGGAATTATATGTGTTTGAAAGAGGATTAATGATGGAAAAAGTATATTTTGAAAATCAAGGGAAATAACTGTGCACTATTGACAAATGGCAAAGGCTGCTCCCCAAAAGTCTTCTTCCTCTTCATCTGCCAGGTATAAAACTTGGGGTCGTAGTTTTAGTGAGAGAGTCCGCTGGATGGGAATGCCTTTCGAAGATCGGTTCAAGTCTATGAGGAGGAAAAAAGTTAAAGGTAGGTGAAGGAAAAATGTAACTTACTTTCTTATCTAAAGATTATATATTTTTTGTCAGCGAATAGGCAAGTGATGCTGTAATACAATACATGTGGTTTGAGCAAATGACATTGAACAAAGATGTCAGTCAGTGCACATGAATTCTTTCACTTTAATATTTTATACCTCCTGGTCATCGCACTCGTTCCCACTACATCCTCAAAAAACTGGCAGGAGGCAGTAAGAACTTGAATACAACGTAGAAGGAATGCAGTAGACACCCATAAGGACGTGATATGGTCTCCATGGACGTTGAGGACGTGGTCAGACTTTGGACATGTTAGTAGTAACATCGTAACTAAAACCTACAAGTAGGAACTTAATTGACGTAGTACAAGTGTAGTGCGGAGGGGGAAAGATTGTATGGCATTCTCATTGCATGATGTTGGGGGTGGGGGGATGCATTAACTTCTTTGTTATATTGATGAGAAGTAAGGGTTTATATATTTAAGTCTGGTTGTAAATGACATAATAACTAACTTGGAGGTTACCTTTATCACTTATTATAAGTGGTTAATATGAAATACTCCTATCATAGATAGATACTTATCTTCTGTTATCTCACAGGTTATCTCCCTTTATCTCCCAGGGTATCTATGCTGTAAATGGTTTAATCAGCCAGATGTTATACAACTCAGTTGATAAAATGAGAATCATGGGTATACATCTAGACAGTGGATTGTTTTTGCAAATATTTGATTTCTGGTGATTACTGAATATGTTTACATTTGTGCAGAGAAACACACTATAATCTTATTGCTTTGCACTGAAGAGTTTACTTGCTCTATTAAAATGCTTCCTAAGCTGAAATTAAGTTGTCTGCAGTTTATAACAACTGTACCTCATGAGCCTTAGTAACACAGAATGCTTAACTGAGGCAATGATAATGTCTGTTGGTCATCCTTAAGACTTGAGAAACACTTAAACTTGAATTTGCCATGAAACTTTGTTTATAATCTGTACTTGCTGATGAGACGCTTTTCATTTGTAACTTTCTTAACGTAGCTTAAAATTACTTATACAAAAATGGCCAAGTTATAAACATACAGTGGTGTGGTTGTGTTTTGACAGCCATTTGTACTTTGATGGTATACATCAGTTTCTTGGAGAGAACATTAGTTACTGATCATAGCATTTCAAGTTGTCAGAAAAAAAAATGTTGCAAAATGTATGACATTCATCATAACAAAAAAGATAAAGCAGCAAAACATTAATTTTTTGGCTCCTCTATTTTAGATCATTTTCTCTGGCTGCAGAATTCAGTTTGTAAATGTTTGTAAGCTGTATGAATTTGCCTTGTCATACTACCCTTCTTTCCTTACAAGAAAAAGTCTTTAGTTGCTATGGTCACGTAGTTTTGACAGCGGTAATGTAAGTGACAGCGCATGTTTGTTTATCAGCTGTCACAATATCACTTATATGTCATTATTTTTACACCTTAGAGCAACAACAAATATTAAACGGTCACCGTCTTATACATGTGTGTACATTACATAGCAATAAAACAACAGTAAACAGTAATTATAGATTGTTTTTTTTTTTTGTTGACAGTGTAAATGTTTAATATTTGCACAGTGTTTATCAATGACTTCGTGTTAGAAATGATGAGAAGGAATTTAGTTTATTAAACGGATTGATAATATTGTTCTAGGACATTGAACATTATGACCGGTAGGTTATCTTTTGTCATTATTTTATGGGTGTTGGCTTTAGACAGAAGACAACAGAGGGCATAGTGTAGTTCTTTGTACAGTTACTAAACATCGTAAAAATTATGGACGTGACAAATGCAAATGGATTTCAGAAAGTAAAAGCTTCAGTAAGGAAGAAGCAAGTCTGTATCATTTATCTCACCTGAGTTCAGGGTGAGTTGGTAATAGTTGTTTACTCAAAGTGCCACTTGAGCTTCCATTGTCATGCACAGTCGCAGCACCTACAGCTACTCTCGCAGCAGCATGTTTATATAATCCTTCGATTGTTATGGTTCTCATGCATCGTTGAACTCGAAAAGGTTGTCAATGATAGAGAAGTTAAGTGCATACTGTAATGTTATACAAAAATATTTTCTGTATTGAAACAATTTAATGAAGAAAAATCATAATTATCAAACATGTTATCGTGCGGGATTTATTCAACATTTCTGTAAATAACATCATCTTGTTAGCTATTAGATAGATTTTCAACAAACTTTTATCATCTAGCAGGAATAAATCTGCTCTTTGCAGGCAACAACACACTCTGACTGGACATCATTGCTTTTCTGTGAAAAACTGTTTACTAAAACAAATTTTGATCACTATTATTGTTCTGCTGATATTGTTAATATTACATACAGGTTGAATTATTTTCTGTATTTTTGGAGCAAAAGTCTTGGTATTAATTAAAACAGTCTGTTAACAGTTCTTTGATCTATAGATAGACTATAAATGATTTAATGTTCATATAAGATCAGGCTGTTATAAAATATTGCAGACAATCTGTTAGCTATTATGAAACTGTCTGCAAACAAATTTTCATTAATTAATAGACAGAAAACTTACAATTTGAATACTGGTACACGCTGTTAGGCCATGTAATTCTAGGATTTGTTTCAGCATTTAGGTTTTGTTCGCCTATTATAGGGACCATTTATAAGTCTCTTGCTCAGAAAATTTCTGTAAAATCATGCATTTTTCTCAAAAAGTTGCCTTTATGTCAGGTTTTTATTCCCTTTTGCCCAGCCCAAATACTGAGCTAAAATCACAGATTTGGGCTTCTTCTCCACTTAATAAAAATACATTCTAGCTGGTATACAAGACACTTGATCAGAATGTTTGTCTTGATGAAATAAAGGCTGAGCTGGATACATACGCTCGAAGGTATGACCTTTGACCCCTAAGTGTGACCTTGACCTTGAAGTGAGACATCCAGAACATGCGCTCTGCATGATGTGGTGAACATTTGTGTCAAGTTTCTTTGAAATCCTCCAAGGGGTTCAAGAGCTACAGAGTGATGACCTTCGACCCCTAAGTGTGACCTTGACCTTGATTCGAGACATCCAGAACATGGGCTCTGCTCGTCGTCTCAATGTGGTGAACATTTGTGCCAAGTTTCTTTACAATCCTTTCAGTAGTTCAAGAGTTACAGAGAGGACACAAAACCAACTCATATGACTATTGATCCCTAAGTGTGACCTTGACCTTGAAGCAAACCATCCAGAAAATGACTGTGCTCTGCACGTTGTCTGGATGTGATGAACATTTTTGTCAAGTTTCTTTTAAATCCTTCAAGGGGGTCAAGAGTTACAGAGCGGACACGAAACACACTCACATGACCTTTGACCCCTAAGTGTGATCTTGACCTTGAAGCAAGCCATCCAGAACATGCGCTCTGCACGTCGTCTCAATGTGGTGAACATTTGTGTCAAGTTTCTTTGAAATCCTTCGAGGGGTTCAAGAGTTACAGAGCAGACACGAATTGCTAACGGACAGACAGACGGATACTGTGGGTATAACATTATACGTCTCTCCGGGCGTATAAAAATTGGTATTTCTCAATCTTGTCCACTTTACTATAAGTTAACAGCTATAATAGATTTCATTAAGTGGTTCAAGAACCATAACTCTATTGCAGCTTGTCAGAATTATGGCCCTTTTGAACTTCGAAAGTTGGTATTTCATGGTTACACTTCTTAGGTCCCTCACTTTTCTTGAATGTTTTTGAAATTTTATAATTTTTTATCAACAGTGGGTAAGTAAGAAGGATAACTCTTTTCTTGCTTATTGTTTATTGCATTATGTCAAACATATAAAACACAGTTGAGCATTGGTACCAGCAGGCAATGCTCTTGTTAAAGTGTATAAAGGTGCAAAATCTACATTTCAAACTTTGACAATACTTTGTTGCATTGTAATGTAAATATGTAGAACTTACAAGTGATAGCCTCACTTGGTAAGGGTTATCATTTTATGGTTCAACCCAAATACCAGAAATACCAGTTCTTTGTAATATAAATTGGTGCAGTATTAATTTATACCATTAATTATTTGCATCTGATTAGCCTTTCTATCCATATGTATTTTGCATTGAATAAAGTAAGTGTATTTATTTAATTTCCTCATTCACAAGTCCAGAATTACATTGTGTCAAAAATAATAATTTTAATTTGTTGCACTGAAATACCAGTTTTGGCTAGTTGGACCGTTTTACATATTTCTTCTAAAATACCAGTATGCTGAAAACCCGAGCCATACTAAATAGTTTTACATTAAAACAAGAGCTCAATAAATCAGTATAGATTAAGACCTCTTTTCTCATAAATCTCTTGGTCTTTTGATATTTGTGAATTTATTGCCACTTACATATCTACAAAAATATTGACATGCATAAATCATTTACAACTTCTTGAATAGCTGAAGGTATTTCCGATTTCAGACAAGTTGCAGATATAGGCCACAACAAATAAATCACTTTCTGAACCTTTAAATTACATTATGTATGGTATGGCAACGACTTTTGTTAGTCTTGTTGTTGAAAGTTATACTATGCAGTAATGACTTACGTTAGTGATGTTGTATGGCAATGATTTTTGTAAGTGAAACTGGATGGCAATAACTTTCGTGAGTGATACTGTATGGCAATCACTTTTGTAAGTGATACTGTAATGGCAATTACTTTTGTTGTAAGTGAAAGTGTATGGCAATTACTTTTGTAAGTGATTTTGTATGGCAATCACTTTTCTAAGTGATACTGTATGGCAATTACTTTTGTAAGTGATACTGTATGGTAATTACTTTTCTAAGTGTATGACAATTACTTTTCTAAGTGATACTGTATGGCAATCACTTTGTAAGTGATACTGTATGGCAATCACTTTTGTAAGTGATACTGTATGGCAATCACTTTTGTAAGTGATACTGTATGGCAATCACTTTTGTAAATGATACTGTATGACAATTACTTTTGTAAGTGATACTGTATGGCAATCACTTTTGTAAGTGAAAGTGTATGGCAATTACATTTGTAAGTGGTACTGTATAGCAATCACTTTTGTAAGTGAAAGTGTATGCCAATTACTTTTGTAAGTGAAACTGTATGGCAATGACTATTGTGAGTGAAACTGTTTGGCAATGACTTTTGTGAGTGATACTGTAAGGCAGTGAATTTTGTTAGTCTTCTTGTTGAAAGTCATACTTCATGGCAATGACTTTTGCAAGTCATACTGTATGCCAATAAATTTTATGAGTGATACTGACTTTTGTAAGTGATACTGTATGGCAATGACTTTTATATGTGAATCTGTATGTCAATGACTTTTGTGAGTGATACTGTATGGCAATGACTTTTATATGTTAATCTGTATGGCAATGACTTTTGTGAGTGATACTGTATGGCAATGACTTTTGTTAGTCTTCTTGTTGAAAGTCATACTTCACAGCAATGACTTTTGCAAGTAATACTGTGTGGCAATTGTAAGTCATATCATAATGGCAATGACTTATAAGTCATACTTCATGACAATGACTCCTTGATATTTTATGGCAATAAGTTCTAAGTCATACTGTATGCCAATAAATTTTATGAATGATATTATGCATGGCAATGACTTTTGTAAGTCATCCTGCATGGCAGTGACTTCTGTAAGTCATCCTGCATGGCAGTGACTTCTGTAAGTTATACTGCATGGCAATGACTTTTGTAAGTCATACTGCATGGCAATGACTTTTGTAAGTCATCCTGCATGGCAATGACTTCTGTAAGTCATCCTGTATGGCAATGACTTCTGTAAGCTATACTGTACATATGGCAATGACTTCTGTAAGCCATACTGCATAGCAATGACTTCTATAAGCCATACTGCATTGCAATGACTTTTGTAAGTCATACTGCATGGCAATGACTTCTGTAAGTCATACTGCACGGCAGTCACTTCTAAGTCATACTGCATGGCAATGACTTTTGTAAGTTATACTGTATGGCAAGTACATTTGTATGTTATACTATATGGCAATAACTTCTATGTCATATTTTGTATGGCTATCACTTTTGTAAGTCATACTGTATGGCAATTACTTTTGTAAGCTCATATTGTATGGCTATGACTTTTGTAAATCATACTGCAAAAAAAAAAATGAAACTGGGATTAAGTGTGCCTCTAGGGACAGTCTACAGGAGGAAGGGGGTCATGGGATTTTGTCCAAGATCTGTCATACTATGAAAAAGAATCTAAAATCATGGAGTGACTTCATTTTAATAGGTTATTGTTTACTACAGCTGTTTATATGTACACTGTAAATCCTAGAGATTAAAGATTACTTTGTGGAAAAATTTGAATTTGTTTGCAAACATCTTTACGGAAATAAAGGCAGTTAACACTTTACATCACAGGGGTCATGTGAAATGTTGACTTAAGGAAACTGATTTGTTTACACTTGATTTAAGTACTTATATTCAAAAGCACTTTGGTATGTAGATTTTATTTTTGCCTGCATTATACTGGTGTACAAGTCATTTTGCTGATAAACAAAAAAATGTTGAAAAAGAAAAATCCCCTGTTTTCATAACATTTAGACTTAATGAAGTTAATATAAGATCGTTGAACTTTTTCTTTAAATAAATAATCAATATATAAATAATGTCACTATTTCATGAAAAGTTTTGTTCATACGTGTGTTTTGTGAATATTAAAAATTAGCAGATACTGGTGTAAAAAGTAGACAGCATCTAGAAAAAATTCTTAAAACCGAAACAAAGTTGGGTTTTTTTTCTTCAAATTTTTCAATTTATCAGTAATTCCACATACATGATATACAATATTTAGGTACTGTTAGTATCCAAGGGGAGCAACTCTTCGAAGAATTTGGCAGAGTTGGTAGAGATTGTCCTTTAATGCTAGAATCTTGTTTGGTGGCAGAAATCAAGAAAAAAGCAAGATTGTTTAATTGGTGTGATTGAAATGCCAAGATGTTTTGCCATCAGTTTGGTACTATAAATTATAGATGTTTTAGAGCGAAGGTATGATACAAGCTGATTGTCTTGTATACAAGATAATTGTTTCTTTATGCAAAAAACAAACAAGAATATTATTTTATGCAAAAAACATAAACAAGAATATTACTTTACTAACTGCCTCCTGTAATAGAGGTTTAACAGATTTATCTTATCAATATTTTGTAAATATTAGTTTAGTTTAAAAAAAAATTCAGATCTTAAAAAGAGGAAGAACTCTTTTATTTGATTAATATCAAACCATTTACTCTGTTCCCAGTTTTTAGCTCACCTGTCACAAAGTGACAAGGTGAGCTTTTGTGATCATGCAGCGTCTGTCGTCCGTGCATAAACTTTTGCTTGTGACCACTCTAGAGGACACAGTTTTCATGAGATCTTTATGAAAATTAGTCAGAATGTTCACCTTGATGATATCTAGGTCAAGTTCGAAACTGGGTCACGTGCAGTCAAAAACTAGGTCAGTAGGTCTAAAAATAGAAAAACCTTGTGACCTCTCTAGAGGCCATATTTTTCATAAGATCTTCATGAAAATTGGTCAGAATGTTCATCTTGATGATATCTAGGTCAAGTTCGAAACTGGGTCACATCGGTCCAAAACTAGGTCAGTAGGTCAAATAATAGAAAAACCTTGTGACCTCTGTAGCTGCCGTATTTTTCATGGGATCTGCATGAAAATTGGGCAGAATGTTCATCTTGATGATATCTAGGTTAAGTTCGAAACTGGGTCAACTGTGGTCAAAAACTAGGTCAGTAGGTCAAATAATAGAAAAACCTTATGACCTCTCTAGAGGCCATATTTTTCACAAGATCTTCATGAAAATTGATCAGAATGTTCATCTTGATGATATCTAGATCAGGTTCGAAACTGGGTCACGTCCAGTCCAAAACTAGGTCAGTAGGTCAAATAATAGAAAAACCTTGTGACCTTTGTAGAGGCAGTATTTTTCATGGGATCTGCATGAAAATTGGTTAGAATGTTCATCTTGATGATATCTAGGCCAAGTTTGAAACTGGGTCAACTGCAGTCCAAAACTAGGTCAGTAGGTCTAAAAATAGAAAATCCTTGTGACCTCCCTAGAGGCCATATTTTTCAATGTATCTTCATGAAAATTGGTCAGAATGTTCACTTTGATGATATCTAGGTCAAGTTAGAAACTGGTTCACGTGCGGTCTAAAAGTAGGTCATTAGGTCAAATAATACAAAAACTTTGTCACCTCTCTAGAGGTCATATTTTTCATGGGATCTGCATGAAAATTGGTCAGATTGTTCACCTTGATGATATCTAGGTCAAGTTTGAAACTGGGTCACGTGCCCTAAAAAACTAGGTCAGTAGGTCAAATAATAGAAAAACCTTGTGACCTCTGTAGAGGCCATATTTTTCATGATATCTGCATGAAAATTGGTCAGAATGTTCATCTTAATGATATCTAGGTCATGTTCGAAATTAGGTCAGTAGGTCAAATAATAGAAAAACCTTGTGACCACTCTAGAGGCCATATTTTCCATGGGATCTGTATGAAAGTTGGTCTGAGTGTTCATCTTGATGATATCTAGGTCAAGCTTGAAACCGGGTCAACTGCGTTCAAAAACTAGGTCACTAGGTCTAAACATAGAAAAACCTTTTGACCTCTCTAGAGGCCATATTTTTCAATGGATCTTCATGAAAATTGATGAGAATGTTCACCTTGATGATATCTAGGTCAAGTTCGAAACTGGGTCACATGCGGTCAAAAAGTAGGTCAGTAGGTCTAAAAATAGAAAAACCTTGTGACCTCTCTGAAGGCCATATTTTTCATGAGATCTTCATGAAAATTGGGGAGAGTGTTCACCTTGATGATATCTAGGTCAAGTACAAAACTGGGTCACATGCCTTCAAAAACTAGGTCATTATTTGACCTTCTTGTCCTTAAGTGCAATGATAACAGGTGAGCGATATAGGGCCATTTTGGCCCTCTTGTTCTTCTTGGAATTGTTTTTGATTCCTATTAAAATGGTGATGGTGCCTAGTAAAAAATATAATAAATAAATAATTTTATATTTAGCATGCAAAGATAGATATACAGACATATGGACAGATAGATATAGGAAATTCATGACCTGTCCCTTTGTTGAAGCCATAATTTTTTATGTGTCGTAAAATGAGGAAAATGACATATGTTCATATTGTTAAGATTAATAATAAAGAAAACGACTCCCATTTATGATGAAAATGTGTTTAATTCTCATATTGTGGTTCCTTTAAAGTGTAATTCACGGGAGTCATAAACTCACACATTTACGGCCATTTATGGTCGGAATACTAAATGTCCATTTGTCAAAGTGGACATTGACATTGTAGGGAAATGTAGCCCAGGTCAGTTTTTGCAGGTCAAACAAGATTCAGACTGACCATTCATTTCAACCTTAGTGACCAAAGATTGCATATTCATGTATATAAATTTAAACACGAACACTATACATTCAAGCACATGCAATGACTGTGGTAATGGATGTTATAATATGTGAATATATGTTCGGATTTACAAATATTTGGCTACAATTATTTACTTATTTTAATTTTCTCTAATATCTGTACATGTATGTTGGAGTTCATTCTTTTGTGAATTTTTCAAAAACTTGTAAAATCTTGTGAAAACCATTTTTTTGTGTTGTTGTGCTTGGGTATAAATATTTACGATTGATGTTTGTAGAGCTGAAAAGACTTGAAATGAAATGAAACATTTCTCTAATGAAAGCTCATAACTTTTTTGCAACAAAAACAAAATTCTAAATATTTTTAAATAGGCTTTCATTGCAGAGTTCAGTGACCTTTTTCTGTAAGAAATGTGTTTATTTAATAATGATATTTAAATTTATTCAATATGAAATAAAACTCACTGAGTTTGAATGCTAAGCTCCCTTGATCATTAAGCCAAATTAAAATAATGTACTAGGTAGCATTAAACTTTTGCTAAATTATTCTTTAAGTTTTAATGATTCCTAGTAAAAAGAAAATACATGATTCGAGTTTCTTAAGAATTTTGGAAGACAGAGAAGGAAGATGTCATTTAAATGTAAATAATGTATTGGTAGATGAGTGTTACTTTGGGCACAATCAATTAATAGCATGCAACCATTTATTGTAGTTTAACTTTTCTTGATGGACTTGAGCCACCACTTTAATAATCCAGTGAGTCATTTTGTAGTACTGAAAAAAAGGCAGCTTTTCTATCAAAGTTCAGTTTAAACATGGTGTAGGACTTTATGAAATACTAAGTGTACACTTCTTGAATGCCTCTGACTGAATATTTAGACCTAATTCCTTCATTTTCTTCTACTAATTGTCAGATACCCGAAACTTCACTGTGCCATACCTGTAATTAATGATTCTGATTACATTAATTATGAAACCTGGCAACATCAAGTGGAAATGATCATGAAATCTGTCAGTTAAATGATTTGTGATGTGTGAGAACAAGATTTCTGTGATATTTACAAGATTTTGATGATGTTAACAGAATCTTACATGTGGTTCATTACCAGGTAGATAGGGTAATACCTGGAGACAGTTTCATTAGGAGAGGCTTATAGTGGAATTAATTGGAATTATTTAATAAAATCATATAATTAACATTCATTGAACTTTCTGTTTTCATTTCTAAGTTTAGAGAAATATAGCAGAATTTTCTATTTACAATAATAAATAATAAAATACAATTAAGTTGTTGTTTTTTTCTCTGGCAAACTTGTGCATTATCTAATTAATATTTTATGACAGATTGGATTAAATGGAGAAAGAGAGGAGAATTATAAGGCTGGTGCAAGTAGAAGATTTTCGGAATATGTTCTGTATGTTATGTAGACAAGTAAATCATTACTCCCCACCCCATTTCTAAAATTCTGTAGAAATAACCATAATCCAAAATGTTTGCACTTTAATTTAGATTATGTTTGAAGAAGTTGACATTCTGACTTTGAAATGAAAATAGATTATAATATTCAGATGCATATTGCTTTTTGCAAATTATTCAACGTTTGTTTATATGAGACTATTTTTGCCTTTGAAAGTGTAATTTTGGAATTATGTTATTTTTGTGTCAAAGCTGTTAGGATATTATAACATTCCTACGAAAATAAAGAAAATTTCTTGAAATAATGATAAAATTGGCATATACGACAAATTACAGCACAGTTTTACTTTGAGCACCAGTCCTAGTTTCCTCTGGTTTTTCCTCCTCAAACAAATGGATAAGTACTTTATAGAAGGAAAATAAATAACAAAAAAACTGTTTTTAGAAGAACAAGTAATAGTTCTACCATAAATAAAATGGAAAGAAAAGCAATAAATATAACATCTTCATCTTTTGATTCTGGCAGGAACCGATGAAAATGAAGGAATTACAAAAAGAAGGTTACTTTTTAGTTTGTATTGACTCACTTTGTACCCAAGAATAAGATCAATTATAAGAACATATGTTGTTGTAAAACAGTTACTTTTCTGTGAGATATATTTAGTACAGTTTTGTTTGTTGCATTATATCATTGGAATAACATCTTTTGTATACCATTAAAGTTTCTTAAGCATGGAGAAAAGTAACTACATTTTTGTTTTCTTCAAAAAAGCAAAATAGAAAAAAAAGATCTTGTGAATCATGAATCAGTTCAATCAAGTACAAAAAATGAGGATTCACCCTAAAGTATTATATCAGTGATGTTTGTTTGTGGAAAGAAGATGTTTTGATGTTCCAGGGAGTTAATTTTCACAATATTGTGGATTGTTTTGGAAATCTGACCAAAGGTTGGACTATCTGCTGATAAGCCTTTGGCTTTAGAGTATTTATTCCAAATTCCATCTCCAGGATATGATAAAATGGTTGAGTGGATATTTTGATTTAAAAAGTATGTATGTGTGCAAGGTCTGGTAGACTTCATTGCATAAGTAAAATATGCCATAAGATGTGAGTAAAGTAATGGTACAGAAACACTGGAAACATATACATAAGGATTAATACAAAATTGTGAAAAAATAAATATATTTTGATAATTATGATAGGATACCGAATTATGTAGAAACAACATACCTAACTTTCTTCTGCACTGCCACAGAGGTACTCAGAACTCTTGTATTTAGAAATATATAAAGAATGTTTGTGCTGTGAAGGAGGAAAATAAAGCTATTATGGATGTATTTGATAATCGTGAGAAGACAAAGTTCAGGTTGGCACAGCGGCGCTCCAGTTGTCCCTGTATCACTGGTAGTAATCAAAGGTTCTCTCTAGGTAAGTAAGTGGTCAGCAGAAGACTGAGGTTTCATATTATATAAAATGTTTCAGCAACTAGTTCATTGTAACAGTTTCAAGCACTATGACTGCATGCAATTTGGCAGTAGATTTTTTAGTTCACCAGAGCAGGAAGTGCTCAAGTTGAGCTATTTTGACTTGGGATTATCTGGCATCCGTTGTCGTCCATCGTGTGTCATCCGTCGTGCGGTGTCCATCAACATTTGCCTTCCCCTGCGAAATAATCTGGAACAGTTCTAGAACTATACTAACATTGTTCTAGAATAAGTGCTCTAGAACAGTACTAGGACAACGCTCATTAGTTCTAGAACATTTAAAGAACAGTTCTATTACGTTAAATGAGACAAATCTGTCCCTGGAATGTTCTAGAACTGTTATGTTACTTTTTTTTTTTATCTGTTGTTCTAGAACAGTTCTATAACATTTCAGGGACAGATGTTCTAGAACTGTTCTGACCAATTGTTCTAGAACAGTTCTACAACGTTAAATGGGACAAATCTGTCCCTGTAATGTTCTAGAACTGTTCTGTTACCTTTTTTTTATCAGTTGTTCTAGAACAGTTCTAACATTTCAGGGACAGATGTTCTAAAACTGTTCTGACCAATTGTTCTAGAACATTTCTACAACGTTAAATGGGACAGATCTTCCCTCATTGACATGTTGAGTAAAACAGTAAACTAGAGGTGGGATTGGGAGTATAATAAGAAGTAAACAATTGCTGTATAAAATACAAAACATTAAGTTAAACAATGTATAATTTACTTTAATCTCAAGATTGAAATTCAGATGCATGTACTAGCTTTGCTTCAGGGTCGTGAAAACTTGTGACATTTTAAAAAGACTTTATTTTTTTAAAATGAATGATTTATGACAACACCATAGTTACATATTTGATTTTCAGTATACTCATGTTCCTTTTAAACAATTCCTAACTGTAGTATGATAGTTATTTCCTTCTTATTTGCTGCACAAACTTCTCAAAAGTTGCTGAATCACATGTGCAAAAAATTTCCCAGCATGCAACAAAATAATGGAAACTGATCATGTGACATAATGAATTTAATGTTCATGAACATTAATGAAAAGTTCATGAAGATATTCATTTATTGTAAAAGGTAATAAACCTAAGTTTTATGTTTAATGAATGAACAGGTCAGAAGTTAAAGTTATACAGGTTTTTTTTTAATTTTTGTGTAACAATTATTGTATAGAACATTTGAAGAACACAAATCCCTTAACTGTTCTAAAAGTGTACTGGAATTCTGTTGCAGATCGTTTCTAGAACATATGCAGAACTTGGTTTGACAAAATCTTCTAGAATTTTGTTTCGGAACATTTGCAGAACATTTGAAGAAATTGATATTTACTTGAAATGTTCTAAAAATGTTCTACAAATAAGTTGTGGAACATTTGTAGAACTTGTAAATCACAGAATAGGTCATGAACTTATTTTGGAACATTTTAAGAACACTTTTAGAACCAAATATTGTTCTGCAAATGTTCTTGATTTGTACAATAAAATGTTCCAGAACAGTTCTATAGTAATTGTTCTAGAACTGAGTTATGGAACACTTCTAGTACTGTTCTGTTACGTTCGGAAACAGTTCTAGAACTGTACTGATTTCTAGAACAGATTTTCGCAGAGGTTGTTAACACACTAGAGGCCACATTTGAGGCCCAATCTTAATGAAACTTGGTCAGAATGTTTGTCTTGATGATCTCTAGGTCAGGTTTGGAACTCAGGGTCATGTTGGGTCAGAAAGAAGGTCAGTAGGCCAGATCAAAGGAAAATCTTGTTAACACTCTTAGAGTCAAACACTCTTAGAGTCCACAGTTTTAAGTTGGAAACTCATTAGAACTGGTCAGAGCAAAATTTGTCTTGATGACCTCTAGGTCAAGTCGGCCGGGGTCAGAAACTAGGTCACCTGGTCAGATCAAAGAAAAAGCTTGTTAACACTCTAGAGGCCACAGTTATAACTAGGTCAGTAGGCCAGATCAAAGGAAAATCTTGTAAACACTCTATAGAGTCCATAATTTAAGTATGAAACTCATGAGAATTAGTCAGAATGTTTGTCTTGATGACCCCTAGGCCAAGTTTGAATCTGTGTCTTGTGGGATCAAAAACAAGGTCACCTGGTCAAATCAAAGGAAAATCTTGTTAACATTTTGAGGCCACAGTTGTAACCCAATCTTTATGAAACTTAGTCAGAATATTTGTATATATTATCTCTAGGTCAAGTTTGAAACTGGGTCATTTGGGTTAAAAACTAGGTCAGTAGGCCAGATCAAAGGAAAATCTTGTTAACACTTTAGAGTCCACAGTTTAATATTGAAACTTATGAGAATTGGTCAGAATGTTTGTCTTGATCTCTAGGTCCGATTCGAATCTGGGTCAGAAACTAGGTCACCTGGTCAAATCAAAAGAAAAACTTGTTAACAACTAGAGGCCACAGTTGTGAGCCAATCTTTATGAAACTTGGTCAGAATATTTGTCTTGATGATCTCTAGGTCAGGTTTGAAAATGGGTCATGTGAGGTCAAAAACTAGGTCAGTAGGCCAGATCAACTATGGTGAGCGATAAAGGGCCATCATGGCCCTCATGTTTTTAGTTTTCTACAGATTAATGTTACAGCACCATTAGCTTCGATTAAAATCACAAAGAAGTTCTATGTTGTTCTATCAACACATTGTGGATGTATACACGGTTTAAATCTTCCTGTCATTTTGTGTGTGAACCTAGCAATTAAAACCAGTACATATAAGTTATTTAAGGTATAAATGAGCTCAACTTTGTCAACTTGGCATGCCATTAGTATAAAGAATAAAGTAACTGATAGCATACTTCAGTTTCTTTTTCTTTCTTCTTCTTTTTAGCTACAATATAAAATAGTGTCATCATTAATAAGTGACAGGGTTTAAGCGCTAATGGCTCTCGTCCCTATTGTTGTATATTTGCAATATCATTATAAGTTAAATATGAAACCCTCAAATATATAATAAATATTATATATCACCTTTCACTGCAAAATGTAGGCAAATAAATCTATAATGTTAATTACCCTACTTGAAAGGTATTTGTGTGGAAGATAATATTTTCAGTGAAAAGTGGAGAAGGTACTTCATTTTAATAAATGTTGATATTAGTATGTTTTAAAGTGATGTTCTCACTAATGGTCTGATGGTGTTGTATTGCTTTCCAGTTACTTTATAGCTCAATGGAATGACCTTAGTTTTCATACTATATCAATTCATTGTCAGCAGCTGGTTGGTAACCTACAACCTCTGATGGTTTTTTTTGTATCATCTGTAGATTCATTTATACATGTAGATTATTTTATTGTAGTTTGAAATGTTGCTGAAGAATTATTGCATTTTGTTTTAGCAGATGGCCAATGACAAGTTCACACTATCCTGTTGCAAGTTAATTCGTTCTGCAAGATTATTCTTGTTGCAAGATTGCCTATGACAAGTTCTGACTGTCCTGTTGCAAGATCAGTCCTGTTGTAAGATTGCCTGTGACAAGTTCTCACTGTTCTGTTGCAAGATTGCCTGAGACAAGTTCTCACTGTCCTGTTGCATGATTGCCTATAGCAAGATCTGACTGTCATGTTACAAGATTAATCCCTTTGCAAGATTGCTTATGACAAGTTCTCATCATCCTTTGCAAGATTATTCCTGTTGCAAGATTGCCTGTGACAAGTTCTCACTGTCCTGTTGCAAGATTGCCTATGACAAAATCTGACTGTCATGTTGCAAGATTAATCCCTTTGCAAGATTGCTTATGACAAGTTCTCATCACCCTGTTGCAAGATTATTCCTGTTGCAAAATTGCCTTTGACAGGCTCTCACTGTCCTGTTGCAAGATTTCTTGCAACAAGCACTCTTGTAATGTTAGTCCTGTAATGCTATGTGTGATGTTACATCCTGTAGGAACAGATATCTTGTTGTTTCATTTTTAAAACTGTACAGATTATTCAGTTCTGTCACTAACAGTTTGTCTGTTACTGTATTTTAGGACATTGTTATCTTGTTGTAACTGATCCCAATTAATTGTTTACCTGCAGTCAGTTTTTTTCATGCTCCATTCCCAGACATGACAGCATGTCTTGTTGCAAGTTTTCATTGTCTTTTTAGAGCCTCAATCTTCAGTGATTCCTTAGAAGTGTTAGTGCTGGTGTATATAGGAAAAAAAACTAATTTAAAGAGATTTTATATAAATAATTAAGAGTTGACGTTCATACCTTACACGTTGACATGAAAGAAATAAATGGTATATTTTATGAATAATATATCTTGAAATGTTTTATGTATAAATAATTGAGATCAAATGCTATTTCAATAGTCAGTCACTTCATGGATATTTTTTGCATTAGCGTATTTATGCTACAGGCATATATGATATAAAAGGACATTTAGTATAATAGTCAACGAGCCTGAATTGTAGTTCACTGAGGCGAGAAACTTTTTTTCCCTCCAAAATGTTGATTTCACAAAAATGTAGAAAAGTAGTACCACATGTGAAGAAATTTGAATGGTCGCTTAATTTGGCCGAAGAAGTTGTTACCTTTAGAAGTGCTATCGTTGGGTTTATATTCAAAATTTTCATTTCACACTCATTCTTGGTTCATGTTGTAGAATGACATCATTTTGTGTGGAAAGATAAACATATATTCACATTTTTTTAACAGAAAATACGTTGAATAAGCTTTGGAAATATTTATAAAGCTAGGGTCACGTGATGTATATACCTCATATTCAATGAAACTTTAGATTTCTTACATCGTATCAAATTATATGATATAGAAATTAATGTTTTCAACATTTCGTAAGTCAAATGCATATAACTTGATAAAGCTACAGGAATTAGATACTTGATGTACACCCGCGTGTTAAGATGCGATTAAGAAACAGTCGTACGTTAATATATTGGTGTTAAAATTATTTTGGATAAACTATGGGAGATATGGATATAAGTATTGAAATAACGCTGGAGGCATTAAACGGTAGTATTGACAACTTTCCAACTTTGAAATGATTTTTATTTTCGTTTATTTTAGCTGTTACAGGTATGTTAGTTTGTCAAAATGATAGAAAATTGAAGATAATTTATGATCTATTAAGTGATGAAATTGTAAGATGATGAGTGTTTTACTGCAGATTATAAGGATAGGGAGAGAAATTTTGATGCAAGTGAGATTTCGCAAACAAGTCAGGTGTATATCCCATCACTTCTGGGTCGCGGACCAAACGTTTTCGTAAAATTTTATGGGGAAAAAAACTAATTGAACTTTGATTAAAATGAGTGATTACATGATGTTGTTTCATTTGTTAGAACCTAAAAAAAATTTATAATGTTTGAGAGAATTTCGTTCACAAAACTTTTAGATAGTTAGAAGCAATATTAGGACAAGACAAGGTGGGCAACTTTGGTCCTTCCCTTATGAAAAACCTTCCCTATTGTCAGTGTATGGTCAGTTTATGTCCAGTGTGTTTCCAGTGAAAAATACTCTAAAATCCAGTTACTTGCCAGCCTATTTCCAGAGCTGACAATATACTGACCCAGTGTGTTGCCATTGAATAACCATCATGTGTCCATGTACTTGTCCGTTTATTTCCAGACCTGAAAACCAGCTGTAAAATTTAACTTCCAGTCTGCTGTCAGTTTATATACAGTTTGTTGTCAGTGATGTTTGTAATGCCATTTTAACAAAATTTCCTTGATTTTTCATATAAAATTATTTGAAGGAGCTAAATTATATAGAGGTATCTGGAAATAAAACACTGACAACAAACTCGCAACAGACTGGTATGCAGTGTCAATCTGGCAACACACTGGATACACAACTGACAACAAGCGGCTTTTTGGACTTTCCAGTCTGTTGTCCTTGTATTGTCAGTGCACAGCCAGTCAACTGGAAATATTTTTCTGACAACACGCCAGTGTGTGTTGACATTGTATTGTCAGTGTATAGTCAGTCACAACAAGCCAGGCTCTCTTACATGGACAAGAGAAACACTTTAGCAAACTGGAATCATTATTTAAAGTTTTAACTAAATTCCTTTATGCAGTACAAAGTTATGAGCACTTTATAAGTGTGGCAGATGGACTAGTTTTGTTTGTTTGTTTTGGGTTTAACGCTGTTTTTCAACAGTATTTCAGTCATGTTATAGGGGGCAGTTAACCTAACCAGTGTTCCTGGATTCTGTACCAGTACAAACCTGTTCTCCGCAAGTAACTGCCAACTTCCCCACATGAATCAGAGGTGGAGGAGTAATGATTTCAGATACAATGTCGTTTATCAAATAGTCACGGAGAACATAAACCCCGTCTGAAGATCGAACTCACGACCCCGTGATCTGTAGATCGACACTCTACCTACTGAGCTTAAGATGGACTAGTATCCCAATATATCGCTTGCTACTCAGTGTTACTAATCTTATTTATTTCCCCCTAGGAAAATTGTCTTTATTACCATTGTATTGTCATAGCATTGTCAGTGTATGGGAAGTTTGTTTCCAGTTTAGTGTCAGTATATATTTTTTTCTATTTATCCTTATTAATGTTTAAAATATGAATTTTAATGTGACTTAAAACCTTCATTTGCTTTTGACTCAATTTTAATATCAATTAAGATTTATCAATAATATAATATTGAAACCAAAGGAACTTTGACGGGGATTATGGTAAATTTGCAAGTTTAATTTTACGGGGTAGCGAAAATACATGACTTTTAAAATTTCTGTATCTGTTTAGCAAAAATACTTGTTGCGGACAGAATCTGTGTTACAATTAAAACAGATAACTGTAAAATGATGAAAAAGTACCTTTACAATGTGCCCATCAATGCTGGAAAACTATTGAAAACTGAAAATAATTTTGGAGGGAAAAACGCAATACTCAGCCATTATGATAAGGTGTCTTGTAATATTTGTTTTGCTGTCAAAATTGCTAAGATGGGGCAGTGTATTGCCAGTGTGTAGCCAGTGCATTGTCAGAATCTGCTCTGAGTAATTTAATTTCCATTGTACTGTCAGACAGACAGAAAATCCATACAATATTTTCACTTATGTAATTTTTATCTCGACTATTCAAAGAATAGTAGAGTTATTGGACATGCCCGTATGTTGTTTTTTTTACAAAATTATGGCCTTTTTTCAACTTAGAAGGTTAAGGTTTTGTATGTAAGCTGGTATCTCAGTACTCACTTATGGGAATGGATTGAAACTAATTACACGCTTATTCACTGTCATGATCTGACATGCACTAAGCAGGTCCCATATCTTTTTTTTTTCAAAATTATGCCCCTTTTTCCACATACAATGTAGCATTTTTTGCTTAAGTTTTTGTATGTAAGCTGGAATCTCAGTACTCACTTATGGGAATGGATTGAAACTTCACACACTTGTCCACTTTCATAAGCTGATATGCACTGTGCAGGTTCCATAATCCTGTTTTGCATTTTTACAAGATTATTCCCCTTTTCCGACTTTTGTCTTCATTCAATTGACAAGGCTGTTGAGGCATAATTTGCTGTCCTACAACAGTCCAGTGTGTTGCCATATCAATTTGGTTATATAAATTATGTTTTTTATTTCCAGTTTCTTGCCATTTTCCTGCCAGATTTCTTCCAGACACTGGAAACAAGCTGACAATATTGTCAGTGTGTTTACATACTGATTGTTATGAGCCAGTTTATTGTCATATAGTTTGCAGGTTATTCCCAGAAACTGGAAATAATATGGAAATAGTGTCCATGTTATTTTCAGATAGACTTTTTTTCTTGGAAGTTTGTTCCCCTGTAGGAGTCAGATTATTTCCAGTTACTTTTTTTTTTTTACAGACTGTTACCAGATCATTGACAGTTACCTTGCAGCTTAATGCCAGCTTGTTTCCATATTTCATTTTCGTAAGGGTTGACATAGCCTTTGTTTTTCTAAAGGGGAAAGGAAAATATTGAATATATAAAAAAAACCAGTATAGATATACTTTGGCATTATAGTATTAGGTATGTTCATCCCTCATTAACTACTGTTATATATATAAGTATTTGTTAAAGTAACAGTATTAGATTGTTTACTTGTTGTTCTTAGAAAATTATTAGCTATAAATGTCATCCGAACATAATCTATTAATGTTTTGGATGTAAAGTTTTTGAAAAAAAATGAATTATTAAGGTGTTTTAGATTGTGCTTGGTTTTTCGGTTGATGAACATCAGCCGTTAATGTCTTAGTACATACTTAGTTCAGCAGTTAAACCAATTTTTGTTGGTTTTTGTGAAATATTTAACTGAAATTTCAGAAGCATATGTGACAGCTATCTAGCTGGTTTATTGTTGGTCGTAATTAAAATTCATGAAGATTTTTCCAGTCTGTATTGTTAGATGACTTAAATCTTAACATGTCATTTTGATATTTAGTACTGTCCCCGCAGGTTGTTGATTTGTTTGCAATGAAATATACATAAATTTAATAGGAAACTTTTTTATTCAATAAAATGAAGGCAAATGACTAAACAATAAAGATTAATAAAAAAGAATTTTAGAAATGCAAATTAAACAACTAAAAACATGATACAGTTTTGCAGACGCAAAGTAACTAATGTTATAAAAACCTATTCAGAGCAGGGGCTAACACTGTCCCGTAAATATGACAAGTGGGAAGACAGTAGTGTACTTGCTTGTATACAATAATGCTCACACAATATAGAAAGTAAAAGGGCAGTAACTCTTATAATGTGTAGATATCTAAGTATGTTTTTGTTATTACGGTAGGCATCCTCTAGCTGACATAAACATTAAAATATCTGTTGATAATACCTGCAAAAGCCTATATATACATACTATTCCCATGATGTTTTAAACAAAAGAGGGGCAATAACTCTAGTAATGCTGCATATATTTTCCCAAATATAGCTGGGAATCAGCTTTTATGTGAAAACAAACACTCCCCAAATGTCAAAATAATGTGACTAACCATTTATAGATTATACAAATTATGGCTGTAGAAGGACAGACATACAGGCGGACAATACAAACAGTCCTAAAATTATACCCACAAAAAGTAACTTAGGTGTAAGGATTGGTATTTCATCGGTGAATGTTGTGCAGAACTTGATATGCAAAAATGTGTTCACCAAAAACCAACAGATGTCAGTTATGTTAATAGTAATACAAATTCATTTAACCTAGAGAGAGAATTTTTATCAGATAGGAAGTTATTTAAAATATTAAAAAAAGTTGAGGAAGATGATATGTTTGATCTTGCAGAAACTGATATAACAAAGTCTTTATAATTTTGACATGAAAATATAGCTTTTCATATTAATGTGAGATCATATTTAAGAAAACTGCAAATGTCATGTTGCTAATGTAAATATAACTTTTCATGATGGATCACATTCATTCATTCATTCATTTGCTCATTCATTCTGTATTATCTACTTATTTACATACATGTATCGATCCAGTCTTTCATTTATATTTTTCCATAACAATATGTTATTTGGCATGATCAGCCAAAGAAAAGATTTTTTTCTGGGCTGCAGTTCCATGTTAATGTTTTTTCTTTATGTGTAATTTATGTTGTGTCAGAGGGACTATGTTATTTTATGTTAAAGCAAGCAGTGGTTTAACATACTTATGTCCCTTATTTTCTGAACATTGTAGTACTGGTCCTAAGAGTTTTGGGGACTGCAGGATTGCACTTCTGTCATTCAGTCAATCCACAACTCATTAATTGGGAATTTTTTATATTTCATGGCACAACTTATCCCCTTACTCAGACAATGTGTCATGCACAATTCCCAAAGCCATAGCTCAAAGGTCAAGGTCACTCTTGGAGGTCCAAGGGTTAACAGGGTCTAATGTGTGAGCAATATAAGTCTGTGATCCATTACGGGATTTTAATATCACTTGGTACATATTTTCCCTGTAAACAGTTGACTTATTAATGTCTTGGCATGAAACCCAGGCCCCTAGTTCAAAGGTCAAAGCTCACTTGGAGTTCATAAATTAACAGTACCTGATTTGTAGCCTCTCATTAACTGTTTCATCCATCATTACAAAATTTTAACTTTACACAAATGCTCCATGTCTTGTGAGAAACCCAGACCCCTAGCTCAAAGGTCAAGGTCACACTTATAAGTCAAGGATTTATTAGCAGTTTTTCTCATCCAGACAGTCGCTTTTTCATGCATATGTTAATAAATGTAAAAAGCAATTAACTACAATCAACTGCTGATTTTTCAACATGCAAATTCAAATTGTATAATATACATAGCATAGTATTGTATATACTCAGATCATTGTGTTATGTGACAGTCCCTTTTGGTGTTGCCTGATTAAAGTTATATGCCCGAAGGGACGTATTATGTTATACTCCGGTATCCGTCCGTCTGTGCGTTAGCAATTTCGTGTCTGCTCTGTAACTCTGGAACCCCTTGAATGATTTCGAAGAAACTTGACACAAATGTTCATCACATCAAGACGACATGCAGAGCTTATGTTTTGGATGGCTCACTTCAAGATCAAGGTCACACTTAGGGGTCAAAGCTCATATAAGTTTGTTTCGTGTCCGCTCTGTAACTCTTGAACTGCTTGATGGATTTTAAAGAAACTTGGCACAATTAAATGTTCACCACATCGAGATGATGTGTAGAGCGCTGCTTCGGATGGCTTGCTTCAAGGTCAAGGTTACATTTAGGGGTCAAAGGTCATGACTTTGTTTTGTGTGCATATTGCTCTGCATTGCAGTGCTCTTGTTTTTATTTGGCAGATCCCTTTTTGGTTCACTTACAATAATTTTTTTTTAATTACTTCCCTTTTATGTTACTATAAATAGCTTATTTTGTAACTTTTTTTATTATTGGCCATAGGGAAAAACCAAGACCACTTTTCTGTGGTACAACATGGATGGTACCTCCAATTTTTAGGTGTATTTTGACATATCTGTACCTGGTAAGGATTTTTGCGGACTTTGAATTTTTTTTGTGGACTCTGATATAAACCTTCGGGTATAAATTGTCCCACTTGGCTCTTGTTTAATATTTAATATTCTGTATCTGCTGTTTCTCATGTGATTATTCTTTTTTTCTCTTTTCATATCGTGTGTGCTGCAAAACTCGGTTACTTCAATATAACAGGTAAGAACATATATAATATAACATATCATTGATAAAACTGCAATGATGGTATATTTATCTTTTTGATATAAAGTTGCAGCTGCCTGAAGTGCAAGCTGGTGTATATTGCAAGTCTCTGTACATAGATCCAATGTTTACCACTTCTTGCAAGATGCCTTTTTGATTACACACATTTTGTAATTGTGGCAATTTTATGGTTTTGCTGTCGAGTTTAAAAAAGAAAAAAAAAACATTTACCCAAGATATCCCTCTTCAAATAAGGAAGCAATCCTTATTAGCAAAATACTCATAATAGCTTTATAGTTCACTTCAAAAATCTGCAAGCAGAAAACTTCCTTAATTTGTGAAAAAATAATTTATTTATATTTATTTTGATATTAAAGTTTTGTTAAAATAAGTATTAAAAAATATTCGTGTCTTCTAGTACTTTTTACACCAAAGATTGAAGGGACTGATATTGTAAAAGGACAATTATTCTTTTATATAATAATATTATTGGCAGTGCACATGAAAATATTGACAAAGATGGTAATCTATAATTGATAATCAAGTTTGCCACTGATCAGGTAGGAGATTATTATAAGAATATGTTCTCAGTGTGGTTTTGACCGGGTTTTGTCATATTGTTGATCTATCGAGTAAATATGATAGGTGCGACTCCCTACTGGGCTGAACAAAAAAGGTTTTAAATTCCTTGACAGATTTTGAAAATAATCTGGCTTTAAAATGTGTTTGAAAACTTGCTTTTTAATATATAATATTTATTGTGATAGTAAATTAAACTACAAAATGTATTGAAGGGTTTAGTCAAAAATAGGTGTTTATGATAAAGACTGTATTTTTTGCATTATATGATTGGTGATAATAGAAGCATGTGACATTATTCGTTTTATATGTGGTTTCATTCAAAAGAATTTCTTTCGGATGTTTTATGTACGACAGTTTATGATTTTTAGCTAACTTCACAGTTGGTTTACGCAGCATTTACATTCTTAAATTCATTCAGATTTTAACCAACACGTATCCTGTAGGATGTAACATATGTTATTAACACTCGTTAACGTACCACCTGGCATAAAAAAGGGCTACTGTTGACCGATTTAATTACCAAATTTGTAATGAAAGTCTTTCTTTGGACCATTGAAGCTGGTTTAATGAAGACTCGTGTTTCAACAAAATGTTTCGCGATTGGTAGTGTTCAATAATGGGCAGGTGATACAGTTTTTACACAGATTATAAGATTTCAATTACATGATGGAATTACTAGGTTTGAACAAAGAAGAACAATCAGGATAGAAATTAATCATTTAACTCTGAAGTTTGATGCAAAAATAGTAATGAACTATGTGTGACTCTGCAGTTTCATGTTTAGTTTCAAATTTTTTGGCACACTTTCATATTTGACTCAGATGATCCAAATTTAAGTTAAATCTTTTGACGCCGATGTTGTAAAATAGTGTTGTGTGTGATGTTGTATTGAAATATAAATTCACATGGATTAGTCGTTTAAAAGAAGGATGTATTGTTGTGGGACGTCTCCTGGTGTTGTCCCGATTGTTCCAGGATCTTATGCACGTCGATACAGAAAGGTTCAGCATGATCCAAACAATCAAACTGTGAAAAAGGTTGTTAAATTTCACAGAGGTAGGTATCTTGTAATTTTAACCTGTATATTTTACAATGGCTGTCCCTGATCAAGCACTGTGACAGCTTCCAGGCTTTTGTACCAGTACCAGCCCTTGGAAAAGGATCATTGTGGATTCTATCCTTGAATGTCTTTGAATCTGCGACCTCAGGGTCAGGGATCCTGCACTCTACCTGCTTGTACAACTTTGCATCTCATGAAATTTGTGTGTTACCAGATATGAATTATTTATAACTCAGAAAGTATAACAATAGAAATTCAAGAAGAAAGTGTAGAAGTTATATTTTTGTCTTGAACCTAAATGCACTTTGTCATTTCTGTTTCCAAATAAGAATTGAAACACCCGAAGTTGGCCCTTAAACCTTGGCCTTAGAAGTAGAACACCAGAAATAAGGTTTAATTCTAAATACCTTTTGAAAGTGTGTCACCTTTACTTTGTAACTTTAATACTTGTTTTTGAAATTTGGATTCCTAATGTGTCTTTTGAAATTTGTTGTCTTACAAAATACAAAGAAAATCTAATGCAAGTTGAAAAATTGTCTGTGAAGGGAATTTTTGTTTTACTGAAATATAAGTTACTAACAAAACTTCATGTAAGTGATACAGCAGCCAACAAAGATAGAATTAAGGCAAATAGACCCTGTAATTCATACAATATAATATTTGGCGTCTTGCGTCCTGTGTTCTTCAGAGAGCTAGTGCAACACTATAAGGTTCACTCAATTTTATAGACATTTTTATTGTATTATGGCATAAAACAGTTTACAGTTTTAACAGTTTTTCATTTTAATAATGCCAAAAGTTTGACCTTGCTACCTACATCTTTGGAGTGTTTGAATTTGATGAATCTCTGATGAGAGTTTTATACCTTTTAGAAAATGATAAATGATTTAAAACTTTTTCTCCATGGTTACGCCTTTTTGTACTCTCTGAATTAATTACAAATGCAAATTAAGTTTTACATTAAGGAAGAGGTTGAAGTAACATTGCATACCTAATTTTACGACTGTTTTAATACTTTAATCTTGAATATCACACAGTTGTTTTTGGCAACTTGTCTAATTTTGGTGTGTTCTCAGTGACATTATGTAAAACATTATTTTTGCATCAATTTATAAATGTTTTGAAAGTGTAAATATGAATACTTATAGAAACTGAATTTAAATCCAACTGAAATATCTGTGGTAGTGCTGTTTGCAGTTAGAAATAATGTTCATGTTAAGATATATACGTTCATCTAGTTCATTTCATCATCAAATACGATGTGTTAGTTTTAGTTTTACATTCAGGTCATGTTTTGTTTATTTACCTGTGAAATAAAATAGATTTAAATAAAACTTATTTATTTTTAGCAACAATTACTTTAATTGATACAAAAATATGTGCTGTTCATTGACTCCCAGCACTTATTAACTTCTAAGAAGTGAATGTCTTCTGCAGCAAGTGGCCAAGTCATTCAGCTGCCAAAATGGGCAAACAATACTTCTGTAGAATTCAACATGTTGACACATGAACTACATCAAGGACCTTGAGCATTGTCTGTTGACTGGTTTATGGCACATTCTTGATCAATTTCATACATTCTGAGCATTCAGTGCACTATAATGCATTTTGAGTTAACATGAAAGACTTACATTTACATGCATGCTCCACCCATATGCATAAATTAGATTTGCAAACAATGTTATTGATATATAAGGCATTTCTTCTGCTTAGCAGCTCTTTGGTTCAATTGACAAAATTGTGTTCTTTTATTACCCATTTGACTCTTTAACCCTTGGTATTTGAACCAATTGTTGTAGGTTACTGAAATTTGTTCCGAGATTGACACAAATTGTTGATATTTGCTTAAATGTATTAAAATATGCAGATTATCATTTCATACTCCATGACAGTCGACAAAAGCGGTCCTATTGTACGCGATTTCGAGAGGTTGTCTCGATCATATCTTCATTTTCATAGTTTGAAGTACGGAGTGTAACTGATCGTACACAAATACAATAGTGTTAGGTCAAGTGTCTATTAGTTGCGGTCCAGGACAAAAAATATGTTCGAGTTCAAACTGCTGAATGTATAAAAAGGTATTTCCTGGATGACTGTTTGATTTGAACTAAAGAGGATTAAGGCAAACAACTCATTTCCATGATATTTTGATACCTCAAAAACAAATTTAGCAACATGAATGGTCTCCATGATAATATTTCGAATGAATATACAAAAATTGGCAGTACAGCAAAGCTACTTTTAGCTTGTCTAAGCTGGCTCTGATGGAATAGAAGCAGGTTTGTTAACAGTAAGAAACAAGTACCGACAAGAGACGGTCCTGGTTAATGTGCTGTGAACAAGTCAGTAATCTCTGAAAAATTAGTCCTATAACATAAATTTTATAGGTAACGCTTCAATATCTTTAGTCCTGTAACAATTTCATGGGCAAAAAGGTGAATAAATTGATATAATCTAATAAATATTAGCTTACTGTACATGTATATTTTTATGCCCCCAAAGGGAGGCATATAGTTTTTGAACCGTCTGTCGGTCCGTCGGTCTGTCCGTCTGTCAGTATGTCCGCAATTTTCGTGTCCGGTCCATATCTTTGTCATCGATGGATGGATTTTCAAATAACTTGGCATGAATGTGTACCACAGTAAGACGACGTGTCGCGGGCAAGACCCAGGTCGGTAGCTCAAAGGTCAAGGTCACACTTAGACATTAAAGGATAGTGCATTGATGGGCGTGTCCGGTCCATATCTTTGTCATCGATGGATGGATTTTCAAATAACTTGGCATGAATGTGTACTACAGTAAGACGACATGTCGCGCGCAAGACCCAGGTCTGTAGCTCAAAGGTCAAGGTCACACTTAGACTTAAAGGATAGTGCATTGATGGGCGTGTCCGGTCCATATCTTTGTCATCCATTGATGGATTTTCAAATAACTTGGCATGAATGTGTACCACAGTAAGACGACGTGTCGCGCGCATTACCCAGGTCCGTAGCTCAAAGGTCAAGGTCACACTTAGATGTTAAAGGATAGTGCATTGATGGGCGTGTCCGGTCCATATCTTTGTCATCCAATGATGGATTTTCAAATAACTTGGCATGAATGTGTACCACAGTAAGACGACGTGTCATGCGCAAGACCCAGGTCCGTAGCTCAAAGGTCAAGGTCACACTTAGACGTTAATGGTCATTTTTCATGATAGTGCATTGATGGGTGTGTCCAGTCCATATCTTTGTCATTCATGCATGGATTTTAAAATAACTTGGCATGAATGTGTGACACAGTAAGACGACGTGTCACGCGCAAGACCCAGCTCCGTAGGTCAAAGGTCCTAAACTCTATCATCGGCCATAACTATTTATTCAAAGTGCCATCGGGGGCATGTGTCATCCTATGGAGACAGCTCTTGTTATTTAAGTATTTGACATTTTTGTGCATGTAGTGCAAAACACCATATTGCTTTGAAATAAACTTAAGCAGTGTTACGAAAGTGGAGGAAATCATAAAGTTTTCGACTATGATTATCATTTCATTGGTGTAAAAGCGCTCGTAAGAGTATGTTAATGTCCTCATTGTAATGCTAGACCGCATTTTAAGGAGTACGCTATTTGGCATTTAAAAAAACATCTAAAGCATTTGATGGGTATGCTGGGTTTTTTTGTGGTTTTATAAAATTGAGTGATTGCTAAGTGTCAACTATGGGGTTAACAGTTTGGTATGTAAACAAACTACCAAAATAAAATGATTATTATTTTTAGAATTGATGCTTTCAGATTTAAAACTACTATATTAGACTAACCGGTTCATGAACACATTATGGAATTTGTTCATTAAGAGTTCATGAACAGATTATGAACTGGATACAGTTTTAGTTCATAATTATACAGTTCATGAATTTTTTAAGCTCATGAAATTTCCAACAGGGTGTGTTTAATATTCATAATTTAATGCTAATTTTTGGCTTAAATAATCAGTATTCAGTGTTACTGTATAGTGTTTTCTCCCATCTGTTAAATTAAAATTGACATGTCAACATGTGAAGTGTGTTTCATATTACAAAATGTAAGCAACATTATTTACGACCACCCAATTTTGTAATATTGGCTACTGTTTTGAATTTCAAAACTTTGTATTTTGGCAACCTTGGGTCAATCTCTTTGAGCTAGGAATGTAGTTTATGTAATACAATAGGTCAAATACTAAGTTGGGGATATATTTCTATAACATTCTTGTTATAACATGCAAAAAGGTTATTGTCAAACTAAACTGTTAAGTGCAATTAACAAAAAGTGGCAGCAAGGGAAAGATGTTGCCCAATTCAGCATCAGGTGTAGCATTAAATTTTAGCTGCAAAATAATGTTTGATAAATGAGAAATATTCACTATTTCAGGTTACATAAATTATCTGTTTTATAAAACTGTAAATTTCAAAAATGTGTTATTTCATACTGTTTTATTTATGATATATTTAAAAGATCACTGCACTGCTGAAAACTATGGACATAAAATAGTTCTGTTATAAAGAAACATTTAAAAAATCCTGCTTATTATTCTCAGAAAGCAAAGAGCCACAGAGTAACTTAACCCTTACCATGCTGGACACGATTTATTCTGCCTTTGCGACCAGTGTAGATCATGATCAGCCTGCACATCCATGCAGTCTGATCATGATCTGCACTGTTCGCTATTCAGCCAGTATCTTTTTGGTAAGCACCCCTTTTAACAGTTAATGGTACTGTCCAAATTGGAAGATGGACAAGTTCATAATAGAAATTTAGCAAGGTAAGGGTTAAATGTAAGGTGAACAATAGAAAGGATTGCTGATAATGATGTTTCTCATAAGATAGTGGAGAGATAGGGGGAGATAAAGAGGTCATCATCAAAAATGACCACCAGGGACAGACATGTTGTATGAAAGATGGGGCTGTAGTTCTAAACTGATTAAAAAAGAATAAGGAATTGATGATATTTTTGTGGCAAGAGTCATCAGTTATATTGGCAGGTATAATGTTTTGAGCTGATAAAATGAACACAATTTTTAATAATAATATTATATCACTTTAGACAAATGATTTTTCAAACATAATTATGTTTCTGTTATTTTATCATGTTTAAAAATAATAGCTTTTCCTTTAGAAATTTCAATGATTGTATTTGTATTTCTAAAATTGACTGTTTTGCCCGTTCATGTTACTGTTGATTAACAGACAGGTAGGGTGTGATGTGTAAAAGTATCCTCAGTCTGGGTATGCCCCTGCTGACCACTGACCTTCAGTATTTGACATTGTCCATGTCAGCTATCATGACGATTGTGTGCATACCTGAGAGAGTGCATTGTCTTTACACTGATAGCAGATAATAACTTGGTTCAAGATGCTCTAAAATTTCACCCTTCAGATTGTGTGTGAGGATTTTATCTTCTAACTCGCTGGTGAAATTACATTGAAATTGAGTGAAAATTGAATTGTGTGCAGCAGATCTGATTCATAATCTAATAATTTTAAATGCAGAAACTAAGGTTTGTGATTATTAAATTAGATAAAAAAAAAACTCTTAGGAAACCTATGTTTAGAAAGACATACAAAAAACACCATGTAAAACAAGGCGCACTGGCAAAGTTTTAAAGTGTGTTTTTTCCTGAAGTTCAAAAGATTTTTGTTTTAGAATCTTGCGAATAGGACAGAGGAGCAACCAAAATGTTAAGTGCAATAATTTGCTTAGAAATTATGGATATAGACTAAAGAACAACTGCAGAAGATGAAGAGAATAAGCTAATTATTACAGTTCTTGCAAAGGACAGAAGGGCAACTACCAGGATGAAAATAGCGCAGTAATGTGAATTGCCTAAATTATGCAAAATTGCTTATTTCAATCAAAAACCAAGAGTATGAAGGAATGTGTGATTAATGGACTGGCTAGTATATAATCCTACAGGCTTGCTTTTCATTATACACAGCAAAAAAAAATCACACAAGTTTTGATGTAACCGGAGACTTTTTGGTGTGACAGTGAAAAAGATAAGTGAAAAGCTGGTAGTGTAAATGAGTCAGCCTTGATGTTGGTTTATATGTGTAACACATTCTTGTGAGATTTGATCAAAATCTGGAGGCCAGATGGATTTACACTGCATTTTGGATAATTTTGAAAATTCTTTGAATTCAGAAACTCTAAAGGACAAGTTGATTATTTGAATGTTCAGCAGATAATTGGGTTTAAAAACTTGATAATTGTTTGATACAAACCTTTTCTATATTTTACAGTACATGTAACAGTTACTGTTGTTCTGAAGCTTTTAAGACAATTTTTCATAAACTCTACTTTTAAAAAGAAGACATTTTTTATCTTGACTTTCAATTTACTGTTTAACATTGTTGCCAAAAAAGGGTCCTTTGTTGAATGTTACTATTGTTAAGGACTGGTCAATGAAAAAATTAAAATATTTGGTTAGAGGGATGAAAATTTTTATGGAAATATGATAGGTGAGACTGTCAACTGGGATTATTATTAGGTGTGTGACTGGTGAGCAATAGTGAGGACAAGCTTGGAAACTGCAGAGGTGGTTTGTGGTTTCTGATGTTGTTATGATGTGTTGAGAAAGTGAAAACTGAGGGAATGACTATAGCAAAGTAACTGAAACTGGTAATTGATACAGTTCACGATGATGCAATGCTGACACAAAATATTCTAAAAACTTCAGGATATGTTTTTTTTTTAACTGTTAGAATATTATAGTACATTTTCATGAAGAAGGAATCAGGATGCAGGCTTGGTCTAAAATAGTTATTTAGTTACAGACTATAGGAGAAAAGTGCACCATCGGGGAAGTTATATTCACATCTCATTTAGATGGGACAGTTGGTATTTTTAGCAGGGAGACTGGACAGAGGAATTCACAGCCAGGAGACTGAAATTTGATCATTAAGTACACATGTATTAGATCAGCTGGTCAGTTTGAAGAGTTAGTCAGGGAGGAAGTTTATGTCAGGATTTGTTTGTTTTGGTTTAGTCAAGATGTTAATGCCCTGTGTTGAAATTACTGACCATGTGGTTTCAGTTTGACTTTAGGATTATACAGATAATTTCGCGTGGACTGTGTTAGGTTTCTAACTGTATACCAGTGATATGTTACGTGTGGCTTATCCTTTTGTGTGTTATTAAATACTGAAATACTTGTTGAAGCTATTGTATATATGGATGTTATGTGACTGAATCATTTCCTACTGACAATGGCTTTAACTAGTAAGTATTAGTACTTAATATTTCCGATAAGTCTATGTAATTGTTTGTACCTCTTTTTAACTAGAATTGTTGCCATTTGCTTTCAGTTTTAGTCATTCAAGATTTTATAAGGAAGTGCAAATAATACAGAAGATGCTCTGATTTTAATCTGGTTTAATCTTTGGTTCTTTAATGTGGCAAAAGCCTAGACCTACATGAGATTTCACATCCAAAAGGCTGTTGGTAGTCGTAGAGCGTGGAATCAAACTGGCGACTGCTATTTTCACAGTCTGGCCTAGCCTTACTTATTTGGTTTATCAGGATGACTTATTTTATGATCTGTTATTTTATAGTCATCATCACTCTCATAAGCCTTTACCATATCTGCATTTAATTACTGTTATAAGGAAAACAAAGATGTTAAAAAAGTCATAAAATACTGGTCAAACTTCCTTGCTCCATGAATTAAACATGCATATTTATATAGAAACTTCAAACTCATAATTTTAAACAAGAGACTTAAATTTTCGGAAATATGTGTACACAGTTGTGAGGAGATATCTACCCTGATACTGGTTTCAATACACAGTGGACTGCCGATGATACTAAATTGCAGAAATTACAAAACACAAAATATGCATTCAAAAAATGTTAGGGAGGCAAGGCAACATAAAGTCATTATCAGAGATGTAATCATTACAGATACATTGTACATGTACCAGAAAACATTCCCAATGGATTTCCTTGGGGATTTAAAATCCTATTATAGTAACAGAAATTTGCAGAATAAGGTTGGACGTGACAGGACAGCAACAATCAAAAGTTATCACGCTGTCCCAAAACGTCCTATTATTTGGACTAAGTCTGGCCCATATCTTCCACTCTAATCTGTATTATCATTATTATAATAATTTATATTCACAAGTACATAATATTACAAGTATACTAGAAAATAGTCCTTTAAGAACTCTTACCCTGACTGTACCTGAAAATGTGTCTTGGGAATTTGCAAACTAGAAAGATTGCTGAACATGACAAAGGTATGTGGTGTTAACATAGACATGTCTGATATGCTTTTTGTAAAATGTAGAAAGGAAGTGAAAAATTGACATTGTTTGTTAAAGAGTGACAGTATATTTGTTACAATATGGATATATATATATATGTCATGCATGTCAGTTTAAACAAAAGTATAACCTATTTGCATTAGTGAATTTCCTTGAAATTGAATGTATTCGTTTTTACATGATTTTGTACTCATTTTATAACATTTATTGTATTTTAACAGTAAACCAATATTATAAAGTTATAAAACAAAAAGTAAAAATTAAAAGTATGCCTTTAATATGTAAATGAGGTGGTGTGAAGCTTGAGGCAATGAAATTTGCTCAGATAATTATGTAAATAGACCAGACTATAGGTAGGCAAATTTAATTGCATGTTAATTTATTTGCATCTTGGTTTGACATTCAAAGTAGCAAGAAACAATGTGACCTGTAAATTACAATGACTTTGCCATAAATAAATAAAGCAAATGTTATGATGTTAATGTTTTATAGCGGCCATTAGGTAGATAAAGGGAGACAATTTAATAAGATTGTTGATTAATGAAGGGAGGTAATTTGATAAAATAAGCTTTGTTGTGGTTTGATGGGTGTACACTCTTTTCATTTTTCATGAATCAGCTGATTATGTTGTATAATTTTTTGTACATTATAACATACCAAACTCCTGATTAGCTAGGTATGTGGGGAGGCGGAAATAGGACTTGCAAAATTCAGTTTTTTTAAAGCATATGTTCCGCCAGTAGTGCAAAAGTGTCGTTAATCTCCAAATTCCTGCAGCATAATTACAGTTCCTGATTGCGCTTTTATAGAATACCATTGTTGCAGAATTTATTGCATAATAACCAGTTTGATTGCAGTAGGAGTTATTTTCGGTAATTTTGACAGGCGTGCACACTAATTAGTAGCTGCTATTAACTGCATATCACACATTTAGTTTGAATGATTGACATTTCCCCTTCATCATATTGACTTTTGTTGATTTTATACTGCTGGGTAGCTGTCAGTCTGCCCTGTGCAGTACAAATAATCCTAATAGAAATAATTGCAAACTGTTTCTGCTTCTTTTTATAGGTGCCAGATCTGTGTTCTGGCACTTAGTTTTATTACTGGTTACAGATTTCGTGCAGAAGATTGTAAAAGAAATGAATTTTTGAAATTAAATGCCCTGTGAAGGTTCTTCTCTTTTTTTTTTTGTTGGATTAACAAGAAACAGACACAGTTGTTGGATTTAAACAACTTTTCAGCTTTTCATGGTGGAGAAAGACACCAGATGCTCTGCTAGGGATTGTTGCAGCATTTATGGGGCACCTGAGTAGAACAACATATCTGGATGGCTTCCTCAAATGATATAATTTCTTCATGCCAAGCAAAGTTGCGAACCCCACAGCGATGAGGGGCAAGTGATTTTGAGTGCCCCATCCCCACTAAAGGTTCAGTCATGTATTTTCCTGATTTTATTAAACTGATTTTTGATTATTTTCACGGTATAAATTAAATTTTGATTTGAAATTTGATAAGGTAGTTATATTTGGTAATGGCCGCATAGTTGAATGATATACCATAAATCTACATGGCGGCAGTGAATTATCTGACTGGTCATTTATCTATATCATGTTACCATGATCTTGTTTATAATCAATCGACATTGACAGAGTTGGTAATTTTCTTGTAATGAAAATTGAAGTTTTTGACAGTTTTGGTGAGGTGATGGTGATTTACAGAGACACAAAATACAGCTACTGCTAATAAATATTGCCAGTTAATTTATATGTTACTTGAAATTTTTTAGGTTTATTATTCAATTTTGATCCATTTTGTTTTTAATATTTCAACAATAAAATATCATGACTTATGTGTCCAAATTTATTACAGAGCAAGTCCTATAAGCCTTTACCATGCTGGACAGGATGATTCTGTCTTTGCAACCATTGCAGATCTTGATCAGCCTGCAAATCTGTGCAGTCCGATCATGATCTGCACTGTTTGCTATTCAGTCAGTATCTTTTTGGTAAACCACAGATAATGGTACTTTCTAAATTGTAAGGTGGACAAGTTCATTATAGAAATTTAGTTAGTGCAGCTACTGTAACTGCGTCCATTACACTGTCAGAATCTGAAATGAAAACATGGATCACTATATTCAGCTTAATATTTTAGCACATTTTGATATCCACATAAAATCATGTTTTCATATCCTGTTTTTATATCTGTCCAGGTGTGAAAGTTAACGCCTATCAATATTTATACCAACACTAACCTCCTGCAGGCTATTTTCTACGTGATAGTTATCTCCCTTAAAGAGCCAAAGGGACTTCGAGTGCAAATTTTGATTTAGATTGTAACTAATATTTACATAATTTATGATACTGAAGCCTGGAGGGTGGGAAATGCATAACTTTATTGTAGGTCAATAGAATAATCAAGTTTGCCACCAAAAGTTATGAAAGTTTGATCTAGATAGGTCACTTGGACAATAACTGTAATGAAAATATGTGCGCAATATTGCAAGATGAAATAGATATCAAATTAGAGCATCGGAACAACATTGTTATAGCATGATTTATTGTGATATATCAGCTTGTCATTCACATAATTAGCGATAGATGGATTGCCCGTTTTATTAATGTTGTGCATTCACTCGGTTAATGAACAAGCTCAGAAGCAGTAAAATTTTGCGGATTATTACGCAATTATACATGTAAGTTTTTTTGTTGTTTTTTTTCCCAGATTTTTTTGCTTGTGCAGTGTTTAATCAAAATATTGTAAATTAGGTATGTGCACAGCAGCAGACATATTTCGTATTTAAAGGTCTGTCCTGGCTAAGAGTTTGAATCATAAAAATTGCTGAATTTGGTCAACTTACTAGGAGGAGGAAAGGAGAAACTGTTCCATGATGTACTGATTGGTAGTCAGCTATTTTTATAGCCAGAAAATTACATGGTCAATAACTTAGTGAAAGTTTTCACATATCATCAAATTGTTACTTACGGTATAACAAGGGAAGTAATGGCAAGGTTCACCTCACAGCAGAGATAGTAATGACAAGCTTCCCTACTAGTAACTAACCTGTAATTATATAGTCATTATTGATATGGTTTGATAGTAATAAAACTATTTATTCAACAATGTGTGCCTGGTTTACAAACATCAGGATTTATTTGAAGTCAATTGATGCTGTGAGGGATTGTGGGAAAAAACTGTCAGGTCAACTACGTGATATAGAGAATGAAGCAAGAAGAATGAAAGAAGGTACTGAAAGATTTCAGGGACATTCTTATTGAAGCTTGGTCCACAGAATGATTATAATAATATTTACATAGATTACTCTAGATACTCCTACATCTATTGCTGAGAGGTTAAAATGATATGCAAAAAAGGTTTTGGATTCCATTTTGCCTATAGTGAATCGTCTCTATCTCTGCAATCTACTAGGCCATTTACGTTAATGTGTGAAAAAGCAATTAACTGCCAGTCCATCAGGAGTCCTTCAATCTATCTAGTGTGGCTTCTTGTCTCACTGGAGGTATGTTGTACTGCTCCTGGTATGTTGTAGTCTGTATAAAAAGTTTGTTAGGTACATTAACCTGAAGGTTAAAATCAATGAAACACTCATGAATTTTTAAAATCTGTAGTCACAGCGACTGACACATGAACAGTGACATTTGAAAATTATTTTCTGTTCAGAAACCTAATGTTCCCCATAAAGTCTTTATTTGCACCTTTAATGGCAGTTGTGGGGGGCCTCCGTGGCCAAGTGGTTAAGGTTGCTGAAATCACTTGCCCCTCATCGATGTGGGTTTGAACTTCACTCGGGGTGTTGAATTCTTCAGGTGGTTCTACTCAGGTGCCCACATGTGATGAAATAATGCACGGAGGGGCACAGGGTCTTCCTCCACCATCAGCTGAAAAGTTGCCATAATTATGACCTATAATTGTGTCAGTGCGGCATTAAATCCGACAAATAAATGTAATGGCAATTGAAATAATGCTGATGCTTGTTTCCATTTCTCCTCCGATTTAGAAATTGCTGTGTTACAATGTTGTATTAAAGAATAAGTCACCACAGTACTGGTCCCCTGTAATGTACTTGATGTCAAGTAAAGATATTTTTGCAATGTGCCTGTAGGAGTTATAATATTTTGATACCCCTTAATTTTCTGCTTGCATTAAATGTATTCTTTTGAAGTGACATTGTAATAAGCCTGACCTGTTTTTTTACTCCCAGAATTAAGAAAATTACATATAATCAGGCAAATAGGCATAGAGAAAGTTGAAAATTACATGTTTCAGAGCTTTTAGTAGCTTTTAATCATAACAAAGGTTCTAGTCTAATTGTGAATGATATGGCAACATTATGTTTTATTGAGATTTACAGAAGGTTATGATGAAGAGAATCTGAGACAGAAAATGTCTCCACTTTTTACTGGTTTATACCGACAAGCTGAGTGGGAGAAAGGACTGCAACCGAGAGGTCACGGTGACAAAAAAAATTGACTACATCTGGAGGATCAACTAGTACAGATTGCAGACATGAGAACTGAGAGAAAGAGAAACCAAATAATTCTTTACCTTCATGGATAATATACCAGTTATTGTTAGCACTTCAGAATTAAATCATTCCTTCACTACTAGTATGAGGACATTAGGATAGGTGGAGGAGATCAGTCAAACTTATACATTCAGTTTCATATTTAATTTAGAATATTTTGATCTATCTTGCAGATTATTGCTTTGAAATAATCAAGGATTGAATGCAGATCTGAATTTTAGTATAGCAAACGTTTTTATACCCCCTCCAAACATGTTTGGGGTGGTGCGGGGGGGCTATATAGGAGTCAGTTTTGTCCCGTCCCATCCTGTCCTGTCCCGAAATCTATTATCTCAGTTAAAATTACTACTACATGGATTGGATTCAAACTTATAATAATTAGATGTATCACCTTATCACCCACATCATGTGAAACAAGGTACATAACTCTGACACCAATTTTTCATGAATTATGCTCCTTTTACTTAGAATTTAAGGCTAATTTTGATGCATTTTCACTATATCTCAATTATTACTAGATGGATTTGATTCAGACTTAAAATAGATGTTCCATCTTATCACCCACATCATGTGACACAAGGTGCATAACTCTGACACCAATTTTTCATGAATTATACCCCCTTTTACTTAGAATTTAAGGTTAATTTTGATGCATTTTCACTATATTTCAGTTATTGCTAAATGGATTTGATTCAGACTTAAAATAGATGTTCCACCTTATCACCCACATCATGTGACACAAGGTGCATAACTCTGACACCAACTTTTCATGAATTATGCCTCTTTTTACTAAGAATTTAAGGTAAATTTTGATGCATTTTCACTATATCTCATTTATTACTAAATGGAATTGATTCAAATAAAAATAGATATTCCACCGCATCACCCACATCATGTGACACAAGATGTATAACTCTGACACCAATTTTTCATGAATTTTTCCCCCTTTTACTTAGAATTTAAGACTAATTTTGATGCATTTTCACTATAATTATTATATCATTCTGATTGGCTTAGAGCCAGAGGGAAGTAACCTTTTTTTTTAAACTTTTCTACAGAGTTACTTCGCCTTATATTCCATGGATTAGTCTATTTTTAGAAATTCTATTTTTAGATTTTCAATATTTTAGGTATTTTTCTAACTTTTTTATTATTAGTCCTGTGTAAAAAGTGAAAAAAAACATTTTTCTGTGGTAACATGTGTCAGTAACACACTTTTTTGTATTCATCTTTAGTGTATCTCTTATATTAGAGATTTTCATATTTACCTCATCTCTCATCCTGGGCATATATAGGAGTGATCGCCCTGACGTCACGCATCAACACCTGTTTATCTGGTGGTGGGTAAAACAAAATATTTTTACATCGTTTGTGTATGGGATCGGAATTTTCAATTTTTAACAACTTCTTCGTTCATTTATGGATTTTAAAAATTCAAAAAGTTTTGAAATGCTTACGATTTTCATATTTTCTTATTTAAATATCTTTTGAAAATGAATAACCGTTTTAAATGACATATGATTTTAATAGCGGCGTAGCGATGCTCCAAACTTTTAGAAAAAACACTGTAAGTTAAGCGTTCATAATTAATCCATTTTATTTCGAAATAATGATTAAAAGTTATCAATAAATTGCTTGTTTTATATCCTTTCCATTGATCAAAAAATTATTGATATTATTTGTATTTAAAGAAAGTTTAAGCCGTTAGAAAAACATCACTGTTAACAAAAAAAGCATGGACGCTCGGCGTCTGCCCACCCGACCTTTGTCTTATCAGTTCTAAAAATAGAATATACAACGGATTTGTGTACAAACACGATCTCTCCTATACTAGTATTACCTATATGTGCCGAGGAATCCGAGTATGAAGTACTCCAAAGATGAGTAAAATTTTGTTTTAAGTATTAAGTTTTTTTTTTACGTTTTATATTATTCTAAGTATTTTTTAAAAAATTTATGGTTGATGGTTGCCATTCTTCTGTGACAAGACCCTATGGTGGGGATTTAAGTCACTCCTGTGACAGTTCTAGTTTGTTTTGATTTTTGGATATTTTGTTACCATGCAAGCATTTAGACATCATTTTAAACTATTTTAAAAGTTCATTTGACATAATTTGTAGGAAAATTGCTGTTATTATGTTTAAGCAAGCATCTTCAGTGCTGTTATTTTGATAACAAATTAAACTTGAACCAGATTTGTATTTTTTTTGGGTTACATTTTGTTTTCAATTTTAGTATAAAGTTTGTTTAATTTATTAGGTCAGTAGCGAACTTGGGTCTTCATTTCACGAATAACCACCTATAGCTGTGGTCAAATAAATAGCGTATGTCAAACATTCAGGCAGGTGGTAAAAACTATATTCATGACAAAGTATTAAAATGAAGAATCTAAATACGGACAATGTATTCAAAATCACTAACGTCCATATTTACTCTTAAGGTCATAACTTAATTTAACTTGTGCTATAAATATTTCTTTTATTTAGAGAGACCATTTTTAAGGTTTACAAAACCTTTGATTTTATTCTTCAGGGGTAAAAAGCTCTGTGGCCTAAGTTTAAGATCTTTTTACTTGTTTTGTTTTTATACGCCCGTTTGAAAAACGGGACGTATTATGGAACGCCCCTGGCGGGCGGGCGGGTTGGCGGGCGGGCGGGCGGGCGGGCGGGCGGCGGTGTCCACAGACCTTGTCCGGAGCATATCTTCTACATGCATGAAGGGATTTTGATGAAACTTGGCACAGTTGTTCACCATCATGAGACGGAGTGTCATGCGCAAGAACCAGGTCCCTCGGTCTAAGGTCAAGGTCACACTTAGAGGTCAAAGGTCAAATTCAAGAATGACTTTGTCCGGAGCATATCTTCTTCATGCATAGAGGGATTTTGATGAAAGTTGGCACAATTGTTCATCATCATGAGAAGGAGTGTCATGCGCAAGAAACAGGTCCCTAGGTCTAAGGTCAAGGTCACACTTAGAGGTCAAGGATACAAGAATGAAAACTTTGTCCGGAGCATTTCTTCTTCATGCATAGAGGGATTTTGATATAACTTGGCACAAATGTTCCACCAGCATGAGGCGGAGTGTCATGCGCAAGAACCAGGTCTCTAGGTCTAAGGTCAAGGTCACACTTAGAGTCAAAGGATACAAGAATGAAAACCTTGTCCGGAGCATTTCTTCTTCATGCGTAGAGGGATTTTGATATAACTTGGCACAATGTTCACCACCACGAGACCGTAGTGTCATGCGCAAGAACCAGGTCCTAGGTCAAGGTCAGTCACACTTAGAGGCCAAAGGTCAGATACAAGAATGACTGTGTCCGAAGCATTTTCTTCTTCATGCATGGAGGGATTTTGATGTAACTTGACACAATTATACATCATCATGAGACGAAGTGTCATGTGCAGTTACCTTCTTTAGAATTACTTCCCTTTGTTGTTACTATAAATAGCTTATATTGTAATTTTCATTACTAGTCGTAGGGAAAATCGAGACCACTTTCTGTAGTACAACATGCATGCTACATCCAATTTTGAGGTGTATTTTGACCAGTCTCTACCTGGTAAAGATTTTGTGAGGACTTAACATTTTTTTTTTTTTTTTTTTTTTTTAAGATTAACTTCCCTTAGTTGTTACTATAAATAACTATATTGTAACTTTTTTATAATTGAGCATAGGGAAAAACCAAGACCACTTTTCTGTGGTACAACATAGATGTTACTTTCCAATTTTAGGTGTATTTTAAGGTATCTCTACCTGGTAAGGAGTTTTTTTGTGAACTAAGAAAAACAAAACACTTAGTTATTACAAAAATTACCACAAAATTAAAATTCCATTTGCAAATACAGGTGCTAGAGTAAAGAAATTTGCTGTGACGGGCGTATATTGTGACATTCTTGCACTCTTGTTTTAATTTAATATCAGCTTGCAGTTTAAGTTACCAAGGTTAATAGTTCAAACTTGAAATAATGCTCAATCCCCACCTCCCCTTCAGACATGAATTTGCTGATAGGGACTCATGATTACATATACAGGCACAGTTTCAGCTTTTGGTTTATTTTCTTGCCAGGGTTCTGTGCCAGTAATAATGCTTGTTTGGTTATGAACATAAAATATATTATCCTGTTCGTAGGCTGAATTTAAATTAACATGGTAGAATTTTGTATTATGTCTCTAACTGTACAGATCATGTGTAATTATAGAAGTAATAGCATTTTGAACCTTTGAGTCTATTTTATTATTTAATGTGCTCTCTGCCTTTCTTCAGCAATCAAAACATCAATTATTTTTGGAAAAAGTAAAAAAATTAAGTGACCTTCTAACTTGAATGCTGAAAGAACATGTCATGTGACCAACAAAAAATGCAGGCCTCTGATCTAAGTAAATACTGAAATGCAAACAGTTTGGAGCAGTATTACGGTTTTAATCAAATAAATGTTATTCTAGTGGTTTATTATATCATGAAGTGCATTTTTGTGTATTTTTGCACTGACATTGGTTCAAAAATGTGAAGTTATAAAATTTGCTTTTGGATTACCTTGTACTCTTTTAAACTTTATCTTGAGAAAGTGTATTGTTAATCAACATTTAATGTAAAATTGGAAAGATGGCTTTCTATAATGATCAAAGAACAAATTTGAATTTAAAATGACCATCATTACATTGCAAATTGTGACGGGACATGAGGCCTGTTTGACAATGTTTGCTTGAAGTTTAGAGGTAATCCACAACTTTATTGGGCGTGGGTCGACATTTTGAAGTATCGTAAGCAATATTATTAGCGTGATTGTTGACCAAGTGGATAAGAACAGTTTGATTTTGTGAAAATATTGCAGTTTGAAAACTAGCGATTGGTCATTTCATGGCGGGATATACGTTACTAATCGGAAATTTGAAAGTCTTATCGTTATCTAGTCGTGAACCTTATTTGAATCAATGTCAGAATTACAGTCTTATAGTGTAGTCGTGAACCTTATTTGAATCAATGTGAGAATTACAGTCTCATGGTGTGACACATATTTTTTTTGTTATTTAACATGTGATGTCTATTTTGAGGAAAAAGTTCTGGTTTAAAAAGACTGTGGCAAAATTCATAGCAATATATCATTTTGCTGCTACCTGAAATCAGGTGTGAATCGTTAGTTATTTTGGATACAAGGGATTGTTTAATTGTCTGCAAGGTTATTGTTCTGGGAATAAGATTTTTATCATGCCTTCTGATAAATCTGTAAAATTCATGATTGGAACATTAAATATATAGTTACAATGACTCACAAAAGCTGACAGCATAATTTATGATAGCCGCAGACAAAGGTATATATTATTTTTGGAGTTCATGATGAAGCTGGAAAGTATTTTCATGCTTTAAGATAAGACACAGAATATTTGACATGAAAAACGAAAAACCCACATCTGTGAAATAATCATTTTCACATTTGAGTTATATATTGTACCATTATGATGTTAGGACAGAATGTCATTTTAAATATAATCTTATTCTGGATTAAATTTCTTCTATTTTGGAAGCTTTTGAAAGTAATTTTAGGCATCACAACAGTTGCAATTTATTCGTTACTAAGTAAAAGTGACCAGAAGGCCAATGGAAATTGTTCCACTGTAATTTAAAGTGCCGTAAAGTTGAAGGAGTTAGTTACCCAGGGCTTGAACCTTGGAAAGATTGGAAGTACTGATAAATTGGACAGGAAATTCAGAAATTAAATTTTGCTTTGAAGATCTAGATAAAAGGTAGTCTGGCAGAGTTCTTACTGTTACATCTGTAACATTGGGATAAAAGCAGATGTTAGTATACAGTAAGGATAATTATTGGTACTGGTATATAGTTTGTAAAAAATATCTTTTTAAAGGTGCTCTCTAAAAAGGATTTTATTTCTTTGGTATGTAAATGACATTTACTAATGTTACATTCATCTGTTTGTCCGTTAATTCAAATTATTTTGAAAAATTATGAGATGAATTTTGTTCGATTGAAATTTAGGCCATTGTTTTTATGACATGTAAACAAGCTAGACAATCTTTGCAAAATGTTGTTTGGGTTTGAATGATTCTGTTTAATTTTATAAGAACTGGTGGTTGGCAGAACATGATCAGTGGTTATTTCCTGCAGCTTGCTAATGGAACAATTAGCCATCAAGGGATTTCAAGTAACAGATTCCGTGACAATACCTTCATTATAGCTATTTTTTTCTGAGATTCCCAGAGTAATGACCATATTTTTTAAGTAGGATAATTGAAGCAAAGTCAGGAGACATTTTCTTACTTTTCTAGACCTGATATAGAATACAAGTGTGACTTCAATGGCACATGTCTTTAGTTATGTACTCTTCATTCATGTTTTATGTCAGGAAGATTGGTATTACGCCTTTGAAAGCATAATAACTCATTGGTTGTCCATTCTAGGCAAATTTTCTGTTATTGTGTAAAGCTATTTTTTACTTACATTTTTATATCGGTTAAGAGACTTGCCTGTGTCAGAAGTTCACTTATAACCCTATGATGAGTAAATAATGATCAAAGAAAATTTCAACAAAAATTACTTCTTACATTTCAGAAGATGTACTTTAGTGATACAGTGATTAAATATTTGATACAGTTATTTTGGGATAGCAGTTGAGGTATGGTTGCCTATTCTGGTCCATAAATCACTATAGAGTCTCCATTCTTTGGTGCATTCACCTTTGGGTAAGGTTACTTGATAATTGCCAGGTAAAGGTAAGCTACTCAGCTGGCAACTGACCCCTCGATCAGTCACTACTGGGAAAAAAACCTAATATATACATAGGTTCATTTTGTAACTTTGCATCAAAATGTACAATTCTTTGACTAGAAATGTTTACAGGAGGTATCATGTGTAACTCTTTTAATGAAATATTTCTTGCTACATCATCCTTGCAACAGTTATTGCCATAGCAATACCAGCTGTACAAGGTGAATTTTTACAACATATAATTAATTATTATTGCGCAAGGTATTGTGTTTGGAATTGTCTGAGTGAGGCGGTGATCAATAGGGAGATCTGCTTCCTTGTATGGTATTCATTAGCAACAGTGACTTTGCTCAGTATGTCTATTGATTTTAACGGTATTATATTAATTGAGCAATACTTCAAATTAAAGAGCGACACAGGTGACTCACTGTTAATAAGAGGCTTGCATGTTGCAAGACAAACTCTGGCGGGAGATTGATTATTCTTGGATTAATTGGTTGTGTCTGCGGGGTATTGTTGCATTTTCTAGCAAGTAATAATCATTACAGTAGTAATTGCTATTTTGGAATTTTTTTTTTTTTTTAAATTTTCGATTTTGTTATTTCAAGGTTGTGATAGTTTCACTGTATTTGGTAATGTTTTTCTTTGTTATTGCATAACATTTTCAAGTACTGACCTCCTGGGTACATCTAGCATAGTCCGAGCTTTAATTATCAAAACAAATTTGAAGTTAACAGCTTTTACTACAATGATTCTACATGAATAAGTAAAATGTTAAAAACACCTTTAAGCGATTACATAAAATCCAATACTTGAAACACAATTGAAAATTTTAATATTGAAAGGCAGTTTTAATATTGCCGAAACAGTTACGTATTTCTTAAAGGACAGTTTCAGGTCATGAAATTTTGAAGATCTTATCCTTGTATTAAAGATTACAGATCGAGCGTTTTAGGATTTATTTTAATCCGACTTATTTTCAGAGATATCTACATTCTCTTTGCTTGTTCAAATATTTCAGTCACCGAATTGTAGCATTCCAGTCACTATCTCGTATTTGAATGATAGACTGTGTTAATGTACAGTCGCGGATATATTAAAACATTTCTGTTCGAGCATCGTCATCACAATAAACATAGACATTGATTATTTGGAAGGCGTGGATTCATTTTCTTGCTTATTGTTTCAGACATGAAAAGTTTGTTTGAAAATGCAGTATGATTAAACATTTTTAATAACATGATGTTAAGTATCTTTTCTGTATAGAATTGATTGAACGGTGACAGGCTCCGCCAATGTATTATGTGTTATTAATGGAAGATTACATTAATGAACTAAAACATTATTTCTTGGACTACATAAATGTAGAAAATCATTTGGAATGAATCGTGTGAAGCAGTTTGAGATATTTATTATGGATATTCATCAAGTTTTTGAGGCACTGTGTTTGAGGAATCGTAAAAAAGGAAATGGCCGCAAAAAGAAAATTACAAAAGGTGAGGTTTTTGTGATTGAATGATTTCAGGTAATTCATTTTGATTTATAATTATTGCAAGTGAGGTCACTAAAACACCCCACCCCCATAGATGACGACACAGTTTTTCTTCTTTACAGAATATGATATTTTATTTCAATCATTTAAATTCAGGATAAAGTGAAGGGACAAAAAATGCTATTTTGTTAAAAGCATCTTATTGTCACTTGTTTCAAAGTATTTAGAGTGGATTTTGACAGTTTTGTATATATAATAATCATGATTGTGCAACCTGACACACTGTTTTGTATAGGAGGGTACTTTGTCTCTGCATAGTTTTTGCCGCCATCAAAGTGCTTGTTTTATTCGTAGTGCTGTTGATTGTCATGTCGTCAGATATCCCACATTGTGATAATCTACTACACCTGCAATATTGCTGCCAGATAATAGTAAACCACTAATACAGCTAAAATCCTTCACAAACAAACAAAATCGGGTATCGCTTTAATCATTCTAAAAGCTAGCCGTTAATCCATATTTAACCTAGCTCAAGAAGAAAAACACTAGAACTAAAGGAATTTCATGCGTAAACGCCTCTCACGATGGCCTCCATTTGCATCGCGCTGATGACAATGATTGTGATGCCTCAAGAGAACTTCTTCTCGTTATATTTCAGCATAAAAACAATATTAGTTGCTAATGCCGACAAATTAACACCCACACATATGACACTAGAAATGACATTAATCACGATAAAAAACAGATTTCTGAGACAAAATGAAATTTTGCCTGATTAATTTTATTATCTTAGCAAAAACATGGTGTTTTATTGATGTGTCCTACTTTTAAATGTCAAGTAGCATGTTAGTGCTCATTAAGCCAAGGTCGTCGATCGGAGAGAAAAGCCCATAGATGGAAATTAAGAAGTACATAACTGTAAAGTTCCTTGCACTACTTCTCTAATCTTCCCTCTTTATGGCAGCATGTTTCTTTTAGAGCTTCCTGTCAGAAAGGGCAATAGAAGAAAAACAATAAGCAGATATTGATTCTGCGGGTTTTTCTTTCCATTCCTTTCTCGAAAAAGAGTTGATCAGTAAGAATGTTGCATGGAGGCTGTCATGATTCATACAACATTGTACAATTTAAACTGGCAAACTCTATGTAAAAGCTTGTCTGAAAGCTTATATCCAGTCTACAACGTATCATTTTAGTCACTTGTTTGCTTTTGTGGTCATGAAATTCGCTTTGAAGCTTGAAAATCCAATCGATTGACTCAGTTTGTAAACATATTTATAATCGATTGTTTGGTAAACTTGACCAGATACCAACTTGACATAGTAGAGAATTGTTTATCTTTGTCAAGTATCGGACACGGCAACAAAATGAAAGTTTGATCGAAAACGGAGAACCCTATCAGTGCTTATTGGAGACCTACTATGGCCTGAATGTTGGAGCAGCCTTGTAAATTGGGAAAAAGTTACAATTTTATCACATTTTGTTGAACTTTTGCCTGATTGTTGCTTACAAACTTGGCGATAAAGTAATCATAAACTATCATAATTTCATGAAACAACTTAGGTAAATTGTTAGTGAAACTTTGATAAACTTATAAACTTTGACAAATCTTCTCAATGTGTGACCAGATTAAAAAATGGAAATTATAGTAAGCATTTACATAAAGGGAGGTCATTCATGACAATAATTAATTCATCTAAAAGAAAGTAGTTGTCATGCAGATCGTTGGTAATGCAGTCTTTGAGTATTTTTATGACACAGTTTTTATGTGTGTTGTCATATTAAATTGGATTTCATCATAGAACAGCCCAGGATTTGATTTGTTGACAATCAGTAACCTATATGAACATTATAGAGCTATCAGTTGCAAATGAAAAATGTGATTATATCCAGTTTTCACTATACTTTTCAGCTTGGAAATATTTTGTTCCACAATAGAAATCTAGATTAATTTTTTGTTATCGCTCAATGAAAAGAAATCTTTAGCATAGAACCAACTGGTAACATTGTCGTAGATACCAGGGACCACAAATGGTTGTGCAGAATTTGTCAAGACACTTGGGTGGTATGACATGCACACTTAAACAAAATGTAAACAAGTATTTTCCATTAAATAAAACAGTAGTTAGGATGTACTGTTAGGATGTCACTATTAAAATGATAAACAGATCTTCACAATTTGACACCAGATAATGAAATATAATGACATATCAGTGTTTAATATCAGGGTGTGCCTTTATGTAGTATCATATCATTCATAACCCAAAGTACATCAACAACTTTAATCTTTATTAGTTGTTTATTTTATATTAGTTTACACAATCTGCATTAGAACTTTACTTAATAGTTTAAACCCAAATTAGCACATAAATATGATATATTGTATATAATTGTGTAGTTACAATAGGATAGATAAATCTAAGTATGAAGTTCTGTTGGAATTTTGGATAAATATCAAGGTTTTCCATTCATCATTGAACACATCATTAATTTTCATGATCATGAAACTGTGTTTCTCAGGTAAGACACCTGAATGATATATCTGAATACACTATAAAACAGCAAAATAAACAGCAGTTTTATGGCAAAACGTATATAAATACCTACTTTAATTAGATATGCACATACCATAGATTCATGACTGACCCAGGAATTGTAGAATCCTCATTATTTGTAATTCTAAAGAAATAAATCAAATTTTACTGTTTTCAGTGCAAAACTTACCTGAAAAACAGAGCCTGACATCAAACATTGACATCAAAATTTTTGCTTTTTTAGACAGAATTTCAAGCTTTCTTGCAATTTCACTGGTTATAATACAATACTGATAAAATATGGGACCTGTATTCATCAACATTTAAGTTTGAAATTTAGATTAAGACTTTAAACCTCTAAAATTCAAATTTCTATGACTTCTATAATAAATCTATGTTGGTGAAACTTTGCATGGCTTTTTGTTATAGTATATGCCATATGCAAATGTAAGTAAGTTCCGCTGGGCCAATTCATAATGAAAACAGAAAATGTACAGAGACTTGCAATATACACATCATGATCTTGTTATAGAATTGTGAATATATATGTATTAAACATGATGCATTTAATGTACTTTCTCTTGCTCTACAGCAAGTAACACCATTTCTTATATTTCTTTAATGATTATATTTTCAGAAATTGAAGCAATAGAAGCTTGTCGATGGCTGCGAGAGACTGGATTTCCTCAGTATGCGCAGCTGTATGAAGGTAAGCTACATTTTACATCATTGACAAAATGAATATATTGAGAGTACTATTCAAAAGATGATTGAATAGCAGTAGTTTACAATGAATATCTCCTTCAGTCAATTTCCTGTTATTCCTATAAATGCTTTGTAATATCGGCAGTCAGATTAGCAGCACATTCTATGAAAATTGTGTGTAGGTGTAGATAGATGTAACTGAAGATACAAGGAAAGTACTTTGAATGCACACCTGGAATCATTGGACAGTTGTATTAGAAAATTCCTGATGATCAAGAAGCTGGTCTACAAAACCTTTACTCAAAACCTTTCCGCAGTTGGAGAATTTTTCGAGATTCATCTCCTGGTATGGTAGCTATAATGGGTGACAGTGAAATTGCGTGTTTTGAAATCTGATATGTGGGTAAAGTCTTGAATAAAGCCTGAAGGTCTTTAGTGTGATTATGGTGTACTGTTTGAATAATGACAGGAAGGTCATGTTAAACACCCAACACACAAGGATTGGTAAATGTTTTTGAGCTAATTATATTATCCGACAATGAAGACCATGTTCTAGGGTAGGGGTTTGAGGTGACGCACTCAGTTAAAAGATCTATTTGCACCCAAAGTCGGGTCATTCTTTAGATCCATCACTTAGTTCATGGGGTAACTCGTACTTACAGTTAACCGACATTAACTTGTGGCCATAATGATTTAAATTGAAACAAAACCTGTATGGTACTTCTTGTACAGTGATGTGTAGATGGCTGTTCACTTTTGTACTCAGTACTCTTAGTTTCCGGTGAATTTTGATGTCACTAAGTTCTTTCAAATGGCATTCACAAGGAGTTAATCTTGCTTCTTAAGAAGAGATAGTTAATATTTCCTCTTTATGTAGTTTTACCAAAATCTCTTTAAGCATGCTTGGTAAAGTTATGGTTTCAACTCACTTTCTGTATGTGAAAAGCAATAGTTTGTCATTGAGGGACATATTGTTGAGCTTGATAAAATAATAGATTGCTTGACACGACCATTAGTAGGTGGACACCTTGTTTTCATGGAATTTTTGATGGTTCTTGGATGTACTCAATCAAATATAAAAGGATGAAAATTGTGTTAATAATGTTGACAAGATATAAGATTTGCTCTAAAAATAGCTTAATGTTACGTCAAAAATAATAATTGCTTCCCAATTACGCCTTTTGCTAACTATAATTAACGTCAAGTGTATGCTAATTGTTTTTCATATTTTTTCCCTAATAAGGCCATAACATGTTAATGTACTAAATTTAACTATCACATGCAGTGTTCAACAAGGAAAGTATTTACAAGTGTTGTATTATTTTTTCCGGAATTTTACATGCGATATGAAATACGGCCTTTGATGTGAAGGGTTTGTTTGTATGGTCGAGTTCTTGTCTTTCATGTTATTCAATTTGTACGATATACAGGGATTTTTAAAGGATTAGGCATTCAATATTTAAATAATAAAAGCTGAAGACATTGTGTCAAGTTATCAAAAATTTACCAATAAAGGTTTGTAGCTAGGATTATGGAATTAGAGCAGTGAAAGTTATTTTATTGACATGGTTTTGGGCAATGACTTCCAAAGTTTGTTTTTACCCAGTTTTAATGTGCTGGGTATCGGATTTTGAAAAAAGAAAAAGGTTGGTGATTCTATGTCTGTTTATTTAGAAGAAGTCAGTCAACTTTTTAAAACGTAAAAGTAATGAAATCACTATGCACTGTAAATTTACGAAGATTCTTTTTCAGTCCAATGAATTCCTGCATTATGTAAGTGTTATTAGAAAATAAAAATATTTCTTAAATGTTGATTGGTCGAAGATTTTTCTGTATTTTCCTGATTTTGCAGGATTCAAGGGGATGCATTATCACTTGAATTAAAGATAATTATCTCTATGTAAAGGAAATGAAAACAAAGACGTTTAAGGAAATTTAAAATCCAAACCTATGTGCTTGGGGATATTTTTCTTGTATTTCATTCTGATATGGCAAATTAAGCTTATTCAGTGATCTTTAGTTAGATAACTTTTCCTTCAATTGATATACATTTCGTAGATTTCTTATCGGTCATACACAAATATTATTTGATAAAATCTTACGATATGTGATATTTAACCAGATATGTGCACTATTTTCTTAAGCCGTTTGACATTCTTGTTAACCAGTTGATATATCGAATACAATTAAATAGTTATTTTTTGCCTCAGTTTGGTGCTCAACAGAATATATGTAACTTTTGTCAACGTAATTGTGGTGAAAAAAAATCGTATTTCATGTCATGACCGGATGTTACGATTTTTTATATAGGAAAGTGTTCTTTAAGTAATTATGTTACCTATTAGCACAGACAAAAATAAGAGGATGTTAAAGAAAGATGTAAATTTTTGTTTAATCATGTAATTGTGGTTAAATTATCCGGTTGTTTCGGCAGAATATCATGCAATCTTGCAAGTCGATCTTCAAACATGATAGTCATTTATGGAATTATATACAACTTAAGCAGGTTTGTATGTTATTTGATAATGTAGACTTCTTAAAATTCATGATTTGTTGTCTTGTAAGTTGAACTTGAAATCATGGAAATTATTTGATATGGACAGGTAAGCAAACTTCTAACAGTTAAATATTGCCTTTGTATATTAACTTCGAAATATCATTTTTAACTCTTTTGTTTTAGACTGACTAATCTCTTTATTTTCATTCCAGCCAAATAGAAATGAAAATAAGCATTGAAACTGCATGCACTTAATAAAATATATAAAGATTTCCAGCATTGTAAAATAAAATTGTATGTTGGAGTTTTTCACTTTCAAAGATATGGTGAAAAAATTGGATGTAAAAAAATATAAATTTTTACCAAGAGCAAAGAACTTCCTTCAGTAGCTATTACAGACAGACAGATAGTTTGGCTGCAGAAGTCAGCTTTGCAAGCAATCTTTATAAATTATGCAGGTCTGTTGCAGAAACTGCAATATCAATACTTTGTCTTTTCAAGGTTTATTGACTTCAATGTTTAATAGTTACATGATTTTCTAGCTGGATTAATACAAAAAGGTGGGTGTTTGTCAATGAAAACTTTGTACGGCAGCTGTTGAATCACATTGATTTTCCATAACCGCCAAGCTGATACAATACGTATAACAGGGAGATATTGGAATATTAAACATCTCTCCTTCGCCTCGCTTCTTGTTCCCATGTCCTTGTTTGGATTCTGTTGCTTATTTTTTATGGAAGCGTTTCGGGAGATGTTGAAGATGTTGTTATATACATTCGTGCAATGTCGTCAAATTTAAATGGAATTGCTATTAGCTGTTGGTATGTAAATTTTGCCTTCATTTGTTTTCAGGTGCGTAACTTTGCTGCAGCTTTTCCTGATTTGCATATTGTCTGTTAAGTTTGAACATGTATATAATTAAATTTATTTTCCTCTGCATTAAATTATGCATAATGATGGCTATAGTGTTGCTTTATTAGGTAACAGCTTCTCCAAGCTTTTCAAAACTGTATTCAGTTTATTTATCAGATACCTCCAAAAGCTAAATCAGGATTGGTTTGTTGCATTTTGTATTTACATGATATCCATTGATAAGCTACATTTAACTCTGTTGGAACTAGAACAATATTACTGTTGACGAACTGGGTCTCATGAGCATTACAGGATGATTTTTCTAGGAATTGTTTTCCTTTTATGTGCATTAGTTCAAAAAGTTCACTGTAGGATGGTTACATTAAATTGACCCAAAAAGTTTTAGTACAGCAAATTAGAAAATGATCACTAACGTTACCTGAGTATCTTGCTGCATCTTGTTACACAATGTAGATTTCCTTAAATCTTGTAATATTTACTAAAAAGTAAAGGTTGGTAGTTAAATAGGTTAATGGAAAACAGTTTTTTCAAGTGGTTCTTGTAACATTACGGACACTAGAAAAAGTAGGATTGGAGGTAGGCGTATCTACATTTTTGTAAATATTTACAACTCTTGGACAGTAAAGATAGATTTGAACTTTATAAAGCACCTACATGTATGAAAGATATCAGCTGACCATTTGACCAAATTCTTGTTCATAATAGCTAGTTTCTTACACTTGCAGTTATTTGAGAAGTGAGACATTAGTCACATAGGAGACTCGTGGGTGTTGATGATGTTGTAACCATTGGCAGATTGGTCATGCCCTCTCTAAAAACAATAGTAAAATCTTGAGTGTCATCTATTTATATGACAGGAAAGAATATCATCCTCTTTCTGTCTTTACACAATTTACATGATAATGTTTTTTAACATGTGTACACGTGATGTAAAATATGAGTTTTCAAAGTGGTTGGATGTGTTTGCCATGTCACATTGAGTTCAGGGAAAGTTCAGTGCTTATTTAGACAAGTTATTTGAAGATGGTAGATAGGCATACTTATTTGTTCAAAAGAAATCTGACAACAAGGATTTCTTGTTGCTGTGACATGTAGCAAGAAATACTACAAATGTTGGACAGCCAATCCTGGCAACCACTCCCATTCATGCACCATTTGGTACAAATTGCCACAGAACAGCTGGTCAAGTAATATAGAGAAAACTTAATTTAAAAGTATGTATTGCATGGGTGAAAGTTTTCCGTATTATGACGGAATTCCGTATTTTGGACCTTCCCAAAGGTCATTTTTCCAAATCGTGTAAATCCGATGAGATTTTCGGGGGGGGGGGGGGGGGGGGCATCAAGTCAACTCGTCCCGTTCCCGTAGCCATTGTTCCAGTGCGGTCGTCTATCAATGGCAAAATAATGGCATTCATATTTTCCAGGATGCTAAAAATAGCGCTGATTGCAACACTTGCATAGTCCTTTTCCGTTAGGAATACCGTATGTAACATTATTCTATAGCCGAAAATAACCGAACGCTGGCGATTATTCATCCAAAAATAGACTGTAGATCGGTTATTTCCGCGGATATGAGTGAAGATTCTATTTGAAATTTCCGTGTGTAACCGTTTGTAACCGATGGTTAACGAATCATTTCAGCACGCGTGATACTTTATGACCTCCTTATACGACAACCAAAAACCTGTTGATTACGGCTAATCGGAGGCAGAAATTTTCGATTGTTCACAATATTGGAGAAAATGACCGATCTGACCATCATGAAGTTTCTACCAACGGATTAAAACACCAAGGAGATTGAGAAACAAGCCAAGAACAAAATTTAACGGCGATGGCAGTTGTCCGAGTTAGATTCTGAGAGGTTGAAATGGTCTGATAGTGAGACCTAGAAGGCTAGATAGATATTTGATGTGTTGCATATTGCACAAACGATTAATTACAAATCCAATGAAAGAAAGGTATCAGACTTCACTGCGAGGACGGCAAACACCAGAAAAAAAACACTCGAGTTGTGAAAACTGAGGTGAGATGATTTTTCGTTATCTGTTTATAAATGCTTAATCTATATGGAAGATGTACTAAAACTCACAAGCATCCATGACAAGTATGCTTCAAATTCAAATAAAAATAAGGGTATTAAACATACTCCAAAATACTGAAACACAGTTTTTAACAGTGTTACCTGAACTTCATACATTATTGTATCCTTAATTCAGGCAATTTTGGCATGGATGTGACCCCACCCTCTTCCTTTCTTCTGTCTTCTCCTTGCTTTACTGGCCATATACACTGTTGCTTGCTGGGACTGGTCTGTTAATTCAGAGTAAATATTAGTTTAGCTTTCCCTGAACTTATGAGCCCAGCAGCAAAGTGTCAGTTTAAACCAAAGAAACCAATTTCTTAGGGGAACCCATGCCCAATTTTTTTTTAATATATATATATTTATATGTCTAAATTTGGGACTGTTCTTGATGTCTTTTATGGCTCTTCTGTATAGTTTTGTATGTCATTTAATATTTGGTCCATTTGTTTACTTTCAGGTTCTGCCGGGTTCTTCTAATGGTACTAAGAACACTGAATCTATGCAAGACAGGGTGGATAAACAACATGCCATAACCAGTGGCACATACGTAAACACACAGCATTGCCAAAAGTTAGAAGGATGACCTAAAGAAAAACCTTAAAGGACAGATCTTATCACTGTATACCAATGAGGCAACAAACAATAACAATGATAAGAATTTGAATGTAATCGCATTGTATATTGTGAAATAATGTGGAAATAATAAAATTACAAATTAATTTTTGAAAAATAAGGTCTTGAATTGTTGTTTGCAGAAGTCTCCAAAACTGAAATACAGAGGACTCTACTTATCAGGAAAAGCTTTGTACAGTACTTGGAAATTGCTGTATTTCAGGAGCTTCCGGGGGCCGCTGGCCCCCTGGACCCCTAGCCAGGGCTTTGCCCTGGACCCACCGGGGGCCCTATCGGCCCCCAGGCCCCCAGATATTTCTTTCAGTATTTTCAGTTTTTCTAACTTTCACCCATGGTATTGTAATATGAAAATATATGGGAAAACATCCTTTTAAGGTTTTGTTTCACTTAAAAGACAATATCACACTGAAATTGTTTCCATTAAAGAAACAAAAACTGGCAGATAAAGACAAAGTATTGCTATGAAAAATTCATTGGAAGTTTGAAAAGACGCAGGTTGACAGATGGGTAAACCCAGTTTTATGAAGACACAAGACAATAACACTATAATGTTACTTTGAAGGAGGATGTGTATGATTAATATGTAATGACGAAATGACTGTCACACAATGGTGACAGAATCGCCGCGGCATAAATTAGTAAACTGGGTATAACTTCTGTTGATTAGTCATCTAGAACGACCAGCTGCTCTAGGATAAAAACAAAGGAGAGGCTGGTACCCATAAAGCAGAACTGGTACCTGAGTGAAATGAGGTAATCGCTTCTTTAACTCAATCAATGAGGTGTCTTATTGTCTGTGGACTATTATTGTCTTCACTATAAATGCAAACAAACGTAAATGATTATAGGGACAATGGGGAATGCTGCACCTTTCAAGAATTGAACTGCTATTGCAAACTAGTGCCAAGATTGCACACAACTAAAAAGCTGCAGAGGGTAAAAGAACAATTTACTGATTAAGCAGATATATATATTTAAATATAGTCTCATTTAATTCCTCTCGGGATGTTTTGGAGCCAATTGTTCTCTTAATAAACATAAATGTAGACATTGACGTAAGAAATTGGTTAGCCAAATAGCTACAAGTACAGCTTTGGGAAAAGAACAATAAAGTAAATACAGAATTCACTGACCGGTGTGGTACATATTGATGAAAGGCTTTAATGATTGTTTACATTGACCGATATAAGGACAAAATGTTTACTTTCTTCCAGAAATAATTAGATATGGCACTGTTTTCATGACTTGCTTTTGTTTTGATAATTCGTGGATAAAACTGGACACTCTTATGATTTTTTTTTTTTCAGTTTATTTACCATATCACAATTTATTATTTGTCATGGTTCAGGTACATTAAGGTACAACAGTATAAATGAAACATTTCCATGTACAGGACTAGCACGTACACTCAATATTACTTACAAGAACTGTATAAACCAGTGGAATGTAGGACGTTTTGGCCCGGACCAGTGATATGGAGAATGAGGTGTGTTTCATTGCCGCAAACTGAGTCTGCTATTATTATGTCTCCCCAGGAGACATATTGTTTTTGCCCTGTCCGTCCGTCCGTACGTCACACTTCATTTCCGAGCAATAACTGGAGAACCATTTGATCTAGAACCTTCAAACTTCATAGGGTTGTAGGGCTGCTGGAGTAGACGACACCTATTGTTTTTGGGGTCACTCCGTCAAAGGTCAAGGTCACAGGGGCCTGAACATTGAAAACCATTTCCGATCAATAACAAGAGAACCACTTGACCCAGAATGTTGAAACTTCATAGGATGATTGATCATGAAGAGTAGATGACCCCTATCGATTTTTGGGTCACTCCATCAAAGGTCAAGGTCACAGGGGTCTGAACATTGAAAACCATTTCCGATCAATAACTAGAGAACCACTTGACACAGAATGTTGAAACTTCACAGGATGATTGGTCATGAAGAGTAGATGACCCCTATTGATTTTGGGATCACTCCGTCAAAGGTCAAGGTCACAGGGGCCTGAACATTGAAAACCATTTCCGATCAATAACTAGAGAACCACTTGACCCAGAATGTTGAAACTTCATAGGATGATTGTTCATAAAGAGTAGATGACCCCTATGGATTTTGGGGTCACTCCATCAAAGGTCAAGGTCACAGGGGCCTGAACATGGAAAACCATTTCCGATCAATAACTAGAGAACCACTTGACCCAGAATGTTGAAACTTCATAGGATGATTGTACATGCAAAGTAAATGACCCCTATCAATTTTGGGGTCACTCCATTAAAGGTCAAGGTCACAGGGGCCTGAACATTGAGAACCATTTCCGGTCAGTAACTTGAGAACCACTTGACCCAGAATGTTGAAACTTAATAGGATGATTAGTCATGCAGAGTAGATGACCCCTAACGATTTTGGGGTCACTCTGTGAAAGGTCAAGGTCACAGGGGCCTGAACATTGAAAACCATTTCCAGTCAGTAACTTGAGAACCACTTGACCCAGAATGTTGAAACTTCATAGGATGATTGAACATGCAGAGTAGATGACCCCTATTGATTTTGGGGTCAGTCTATTAAAGGTCAAGGTCACAGTGGCCTGTTCATGTAAAATCATTTTTGGAAATAACTTGAGAACCACTTGACCTACAGACTTAATAGGATGATTGGACATGCAGAGTAGATGACCCCTATTTATTTCGAGGTCACTTGATCAAAGGTCAAGGTCACAGGAGCCTGAACAGTGACTTGAGAACCACTAGGCCAAGAGTGTTGAAATTTATTGGGATGACTGGACATGCCAAGTAGATGATCCCTATTGCGGCCAACCATCAGTGTCTCTTTGACTTTTGCTCCTGACCCCTATTTACTTCTTGCCTATAGGACTTTGCATTGGGGGAGACATGCGCTTTTTTACAAAAGCATTTTCTAGTTTTACTTGGTTTTGAAGGTTCTTCTTTGAAGCTTGATAAAAGTTCTTGATACAGCCCCATGCAACAAACACACCTTCCTTACTTCCTTGTCCTTCCTAGTCGAATCTATGCTTCAGTCTATTGCCACATTGGTCAACTGTCATCTCGAGAACCAGCTCCTATGACAAGTCTTTTGACCATTGGCTCAAAATGTGTATAACTACACTGACATCAAGAAGCAGTAAACCATTTTTTGCATGTTGGTGAGGTGTATGTCATCCATGGCTTTGAAGATTTGCTGCAGCATCATCAACTTGCATCATGTCCCAAGACGTCATTGGCAATTTTTTGTTATCTCTGTCATTGTTAGATCAAAGCCACACATATGGAGGTCATAATCAACACCTAAAATAATATTAAATTATTTACCTAATCACTGTTAAGTGTGCCGGTGTCATCCATAGACAATAAAACTGTCAATCAGTATCATAAGGCAAAATAATTAGCATGGCTATTTTTAGATTTTTGACACTTGCACTGAATAAACTCTTTGAATGACCACACAATTAATTGATAATAATTCAAAGTTTTCATTATTTTGATAATAGATATTTCTTTTTCATTGGTTGCATTTATAAATATCAAGAAAAAAATTCACATGAAATAGAAAATTGTTCTTTTTCACTGTTAATTGATTTATCTTATGATGTCAGAGAGTGAAATTAAAACATTATATATGGGTCATGGCTGTCAGTGTCGGAGCAATGAAATATTGTACAAGTAATGCTAATCGTCTTTGAGTTGTCCAAAACTACGTAATTAGTGCATGTACGTAATCAGATGCGGTGTTATTGTGAAACAGTTGTTGCATAGTCACATTCTGCAATTAGCTTTGCATGTATTTGCACGAAAATGTCATATTAGATCAATTCTATTTAAATTGGTTTTCGATAACAGGGCAAAAAATTAATTATGGCGACATCATTTCTTTGGATGTTATATTCTGACAGAGTTGTGGAAATTGTTTTATTGTTTTGGGTGCAAAAATATTTCAGAGGTTTGTGAATACATTTTATCTAAGCTTTTGTTGAATGTTTCTTTGTAAGTTGTTTTCACGCCTTTCAAACTATTGCATTATTGCAATTTGATCTAGTTACTGTTTATAATTATAACACTGGTATTGAACATTCAAATTTCCTTATTCAGATATGTTCGAATTTTGTCATGTGATCAATTTCAGGTCTAAAAACTGTTTCATTGATGTGATGGTCAGAAACTGTCAAGAAAAGAGCATGACTTGTATTCTAAATAGTTTTCCTGGAAATCCTTGCGGAATGTGACAATTGTTGTGGCTGACTATGACAGCGTTTCAAGTCTATTTTTGTAAAAGCATTTATTGCTAGTCATGATTTCATTCAGAAAAAATATTGTTGATACAATTATCAGCTGCTTTTGTACACTAATAGACCCTCTCATGTCAGAAACATGTTTTCACCACTAGGAACGGCTTTCTTTTTTAGTTTTTGCGTCATCTTTGGTAGCATCTATGTCAAGGAAAGCGGAATTGCGTGTTGTTTTTGTTTCGATTTTGGTCATCAAGTAGTATATAAACGTTTTTAACTTCCTGAAGATTCAGTCACTTCTATGACTTCCAGTTGTTTGTGATGAAAATCTGTTGTAAGCTAAGTGTAAGCACATTGTTGATGCAGCGCTGGCCTTAGTGCAATGTCTTTGATAATTAATACTATGTATAATTATAGTTCACAATCATCTTGGTGGATGTTATATAATGATTACTATTAGTTTGGGAGCATAGTTCACCAATATCTTGGATATTGAATTATGATGATTAATGAAGATATGATGTTAACTGCTAAGTTCTAATGTGTTATTCAGTTGCAGGGTTTAGTGCTGTGTAAAAGGCTTGAAACCTTCAACAATGATTATGCATCTATAAACAATTTGCAGTATATGATATAATTTTATATTTTTCAGATGGTCAGTTTCCACTGGACATAGAATCTGTAGAGAAGGACCATGATTTCCTGGACAAGGAGGACATACAGTCGCTGTTCAGGTAAAATATCTTCTAAACATCTTCTTGAGGCTTCTTGATATAAATATCAAAACAAAATAGTCAGTCAGCCCCAGGTTTCTTCTACAGAGGGTAAAAAATATGCTTGAGTGCTCTGAATATATCATTTTACTTTATTTTTCTTATTTTGCTTTCTACTAACCCCAATTTCATAAAATATTGACAATAGTATTTAGGTTACAATTGTTTATATTCGTCATTCTAACACTACAGAGATAAGAAAATAAATGTTACATCGGGTATCAGGTTTTCTCATTACTTATTCATTAATGAACTTAAAACAATGAAAATGAAAGTCTATATATGGACGAAATAAAGAGTTCTTTTGATCTGTGTCCGATTATATTACTGTGTTAATGAAATTGAGTGTTTTTTAACAAAATATGTAATCAGGCGATTGATTGGTTGCAAATTAGGTTTCTTTGTTTTCGCTGTTTATGAGTCAATAAAAAAAAAGTCAGTCTTGTAATTTGAAAGGTTGTTCAGTTACTTAGATACAAGAGCTTGTTCTGTTGAAAGTAAGTGAAGAAATTGTTTTCTTGAACTTGAAGGATATACATTTCTTCACAGATGTTACTTTCAATTAGGATTTTTGTAAAAAGGTAATACTAGACTTTTATCATCCTCTTCTTATACAGGTAATCATTGTAAAGGTATTTTAAATGGTTGATTTTTTTTAAAGTATTTTAAATACTTTGTTTACAAAATCCCTTTCTTGAAAAGGAAAATGATGAAAAAAATCAACAGAAAATCAAATTTGTTTGTTGGGGTCGTGAAGGTTAATAAAGAGGCAAGACCTCCAAAGTTGACAGTTTCCTTAATGTTGACGACTATTTTTGTGTCACGTTTTCTGGTCGGCTATATCAGCTTCCGTTTTGATCATTTTAGATTACCATAGTGTCATTGCTTCTTGTTGAACATGATCAGGAATATAAATGACCACTTAAACGTTCAGTCAGACTGGACATTGTGTGACATTTAACATCCTGACAGTATAATGAAGTTCAGGTTTTAAATTGATGAAACAGGAAGGTACGATGAGTGATGAATACAGTTGGTGAGACTTGGTTTGATAATGTTGACTAACATGATGATGTGCTGGTGATGATGATGACAATGATGTTTCGATGATTATGATGATGGCAAAAATGTATATTAAAGAAACAGTATGAATATTATGAACTGTGATAATAATAAACAAAGTTGAACACCAAGCAAGATGTTCTTCTTGATGTTGGAAAGGTCATTTTGATTAATCAAAAATAATTTGCATAGAGAAGGCGTGTATCTTAAATTAGCATCTTTCGTAATTTAAAGACTGCGTGTTCTACATCAGGTTCAGATTACTTCTGTATAAGAAGACTTGCATGTTAATAAAATCCCCTACGTGATGATTTCAGCATATTCTGTAAGAAGGTCGTAGTAGTAGAATTAATGTCATTAAGGTTAATATGGTATTATAGGATGTTCATTGGTTTCTGTGTAGGTTCTGCAGGAGAGTCTGATATTAAAGTCATCGTATGTAGGTGTCCCGGACAACAACAAAATATATTGCACAGACTTTTTAAATGTCATGAAGCTATAAGACTTGAATGTATATATTATCATGGTATCACTTGAAAATCAGTTTTGTCAGTCATTTGTTGTTCTAGCAAAAAGCTCTTATTTAGCCTAAGTTTAGCCTGCTGGTGGCAAGTGATTCTTCCTTTGCGACCCGTGCAGACCAAGATCAGCCTGCACGTCCATGCAGGCCGATCTTGATCTGCACTGTTCGCTATAATTTTCAGTGAACACTCATTTGAAAAGTAAGTGGGCAGGCAGTTAACCTAACAGGTGTTCCTGGATTCTATACACAAACCTGTTCTCCGCAAGTAACTGTCAACTTCCACACATGAAACAGAGGTGGAGGACAAATGATATCAGACACAATGTCTTATATCAAATAATCAAGAAAGAACATACGCCCCGCCTGGGGATGGAACTCGCAACCCCGAGATCCATAGATCTGCGCTCTCCCTATTGAGCTTGAAGCGGGCGGGTTTTGACAATGTTTACCACTTACTATAACTGAGGGTTGCTTTAACAATTTTATCAGACAGAATAATGAAACAATACATACTTATAAATGCTGCACAATATATTTAGTGTCCATGACATTCTTTATTTAATTTCTTTTGCGGCTGTTAAGGATAAAACAAGACATGGGGTATCTTGGATTTTTACATAGAAGTTGACCATTTCCCACATACCTCCTTTATAGAGATGGCAATTTTTCATTTCAGCCTGACTCTGTTGAAGTGTCACATGTTCTTTACATCTAGTGACCATTTGCCTATTTCAGTACAAGCGTAAATTGTTTTTCTATAAATATATGGAGTATGTAGTTATCTGCAGTTACAGATTGGAATGGACTCGTTAAGTATGTTGACAATATATTCCAGGGGAGCACTGTTTGTTATTGATGGTGAAGAGTTGTTTGTCATGGTAAAACATGGTCATTTTCGTAAAACTGAACAACAGATTCTAGGTTTCTCATTTGACATGGCTGTAGGATGCAAGTTTACATTTTTATTTTGTGCATCTTTTTTTAAGGAACAAAGATTAATTTTTTGTACTGGACTTTGTCTTACATTTCATTTCGATGGTTTCGGTTTGTTCTTTGGTATCTAAATGCAGAGTAATAATTCTATAGTAAGAAATGTAATGATCATTCATGTATAGACTTAAAATGTAAACTTGTGAAGTTTCCTGGACAGGTCACAGAAATGGGCCTATTTATTAAAATGTTAGCATACATTTTAGATAAACAGATTTTATATGAATAAAGTCAGTCACTGGGACAGCAAAGAAAACAGACATTTGTTTCTAGTTTATGTTTTATTTAAACTAATGTATTGAAAAATGGCTTCAAGATACGAAAAGATTAAAAATAAAGATAAACAATCATTTGTGGCCTTTGAAGCTTGGTTTATTTTATGGATATTTTTAGTTGATGTTTTATCATATAAAAACAAAAAAGATGTGGTTTTCTTTGTTTCAGTTTAGTTATAATTACTTTAGGGACATTCTTTACAAGGTGATTTAACTGTGGACATTTTGTCCCTGGTCTGGTTGATCTGGCAGATATTGATGGTCATCTAGACATTTGATTGACAGGAAGTGACAGAAATGAAAAGTTCCTGGATCTCAAGTATTTGAGAAACAGTCATTTTTATAGGGGTATTGCCAATACTGGTTTAGCTGAATAGAATAAACCTGATGTTGTTGTTGTATTATATTCCATATTTTAATGGAAAAATGGATATGGGAGTTTCAAGGGATATTGAAGTGTGATACACCTTTCTTCTGATTGATGGTACACCAAAAGTATAAGCGGTTTATGTGATATTTTATTGACCACTCCTGACTTACTGGACTTGAACTATAGCAAACATTATCTGAAATTTGACCAGTGCAACAGCTTGTATAGATTTCCTTCCAGATCATTTTGTTGTCACATTTACTTGATAAATCAGTACAGAAATACAGGAACTTTCAAAAATGTTAAATTGTCCATAAAATGCAGGACACAGTCCATAAAATCTGTTTTGTTGTTCAGTTGATATATGCCAATCTTAAGGGAATTAGTGATCTTACTGTTGCATGCTTTGACACCTAACTGGGCCAATAAACATCTAAACTTTATTTTAGTGTCCTGCAATATTATTTTCCTACTATTATTTAAATAAGTAGGTAATTGAGGGCTGTAAATTATATGACTTGATTTTTATGTTCTGTTTTATTACTTAATTATTTAACTGACCAAAATGAACTCCATTGTTACCAACATGTCAATAACTTATGGGATAAGTAAGAGTTGTGGCCCTTAGGGTAAACTTGATTGTAAAAAATTAAAGGTTTTATGACAACATGTAATATGAACATGTTCTTTTTGTTCATCACTTTGTCTCTTCTCTACATGTGATCAGGTTAATGTCCCCGTTTTAAACATTTTAAAGATTTTTATCTTTTGGAAGTGTTTTTTATTGATAAAATCTGGAAAGTAAGTGAAGGAAATTACTTTTTTTGCCATTTTTGATTCTGCCTTTGAAAGTGTTAAGTGAAAACAATGAATTGAGATAACTTAAAAACTGACTATACAATGACATTAACCTTTCTGTTCAGTGCTAAATCATTGTCAGTTCTAAATTGTTGTACTTCAAAAGGTAACACTAAAAAAATGAAGAAGAAAATGTGCAAAAGGAAATTGAACCTAAAGCAGGATTTTGTGTTAGTGGAAAATAATAATGTTGACCTGGTATTTGTAAGGTATGATGTTTTTGTTTTAATTTGGTAGTTTTTATATTTTTTGCTTTAATTACTGTAAAAATTTCATCGCCTCAACGCAAAAACTTGATAACTGCTTGCATTGACTTAACGAAAAATGCGGAGGTGACTAATTGTGCTGGTCTTCTTTTATGGAGAATGTTCTTTTCATCTTAAAAACCTGTGAGTTAATGCATCCATATATAGAAACACTTCACACAGTTGATAACATAGTGCTTTTATTTGAGATTAATTAATAGATCAGATTTTATTTCATTTGATTCTGTTATCGAAATATTTTGAACTTGTAAGACCTAAGTATCAGCGAAACAACTTTCAGTTTAGACAAATTGTGTAGATAACAACTTACTATCAGTGCCAGTGACGTCAATTTCCTTCCTCAGAAGTTGTTCACGATTAAAGTGAGTGTTAAAGTTTTAAATGTGTGACCACAGCGGCTATGAACTGGTCATTTATTTTAAACACTTACTTGAAGGGAAGGTGTCTGTTATAAGGTTTCTGTTGATTTCTTTAGGATATTATCCGTTACATTGAAGTATTAGGTGACATAAAATAGAAGCCCTACAAAATCGGACAGCAAATAAGGCAAAGTGTGATTATGGTTTAAGAATAATGATAATTATGGTTTGTGGACCAAGGCAGTACTATGAGTAACAAATCTAAGCTGGATATCATAGTTACAAAGGATCGTCAACAACAGAACATGTGCCGAATCGGAGTACAATTTTGTAACAATAACACTTGACTATGTAACACTGACTGAGCTCTATAGGTTGTTGGTCATTAGCTAGAGATTTGTACTGGCATCAGCTGGAAATCTGTAACGCTGAAGTGGACAGTTGTTCAGTTGTTGGCAATTATTAGCTATATACAGTTTTTTTTGTTGACTGAAAAAGCTTGGGGGATGAACAGGAAAATGGAATAGTTATCAGATACACTGATGGATTAACAGAAAAATATAAAATGTTGTTGTTTGATGACGATTTTTCAGCATGGTAAGGGAACAATGGAAATGATTTTATATTTTGATAAAGATTTTTTGTTGTCGTGTTTATTTCTAAATTCTAAGCTATAGAGATTGTTATGGAAAAGTTTTTTTGTTTTTTTTTTCTTTAAAAAATTATAGTTTCTTATGATGATAGATGGTCTTAATTAAGACTGTCCAACTCCGGAACTATCGATTATACAGAAAAATGGAAATACGTACTGTATTTTATCTTGATTAATAACCACACTTTGACATTTTGAGGAAAAAAATAGAGGGCAATGATGAATGGAAATAAGCAATACAAATGCATACTACCATACACGAATAAGGTGAAAAATGGTGGGCAGTGGTCTTGTGGGTTGCTCGCTATTATAATCTGCTATAGATAGGACTGTTATATAATTATAATCTATTCCGATAAAAGACTTTTTATCATATTGGGAATGGAGGAATTGGCATTGTGCTGATGGCTCTCTATATCTATGTCTGTGGAACCTTTAATGTCATTAAGTGAGTTGGCAGTTTTATTAGGAAGATTTAACCCACGCACACCTTTAAGCAACAGTGTATATATTATATTAATTAATTCTAATAAAAGACCTTGTAAAAGCAATATGAAAGAAGCATGCAAATGTCAAATACTAAAAAAACAGTAGCTAAAGTTTCAGCGCTGTATACTTGACATTTTTATGTCATGTTATGAAATTATGAATAGAAAGGCTGCGTGCAACTGAATTTTGTAACAACCTCTAGTGCTTTATATGAGAAAAATCATAATCAATGGCTACATTATGTTCTTTTTTCTCTTTTCAGGCGACTCAACACCTTGAACAAATGTGCAATAATGAAAATAGGTACACCTACCAAAAAAGAGGTAAGTCTTAATTCTACAGTTTCTGCGTTTATTTTGTAAAATTTACTTATTCTTTTAAAAGGTGTGTATCAATTAACTTCGACATAACAATGACATTGTAATATATTCCAGTATAAGGATTTTACAGATTATTGAAAACCATTACACACACTTATATTGTCCCTAATCTGGAATAATTGGCAAATCTACAAGACCTGTTGGCCGGCCATAAGTTATCTGTAAGCACATGTTTTTTCATAACTTCTTTGCATGCTGCTGACACTTTGACTTGACACTGTTTTAGCATCATAAATTATAAATTTTTCAAGACAAGATAAAAAATCACAACCCATCATAATGTTGCTGTGTCTAAACAGATAGAAACAAACCAGTTCTTATCTAAACAGATCCTTTTTATCTTTATTATCTTTATTCCAAAGAATTTTTATCAACCGGAAATGTCCTGTTGATTTTTTTTTTAAGAATGTAAAATACATCACATACACAAACTAGATCCAGCCAGTGTATAAAAGTATACATAAAATCAAGACGCACAAATCACCAATAAAAGTTTTTGACATATATTACTATAAAATAGCAAGTTTATTCCAAGGTGTCATGTTCAGTGTTTGTTGCCATTGAGTAACCTTGACACTAGTTATTCTGGCAATGTCTTTGGAAACAAGATTATGGCATTTGTAGCATGACTGGTATTGCCAAGTGTTTGTTCCTGTTGATCATATCTGGATCAAACTTGGCACATAGGAATGCTATATTGTCATAGATTATTTCAGCAATTTGTACAGTTGTCATGATGACAGGTAGAATCTTAATCTTCAGCTTTCTTTAGATTTGTTTTTCATTTCAGCAAAATTGCTGAAATTATTCCTAAAAGTTTGGGGGGTGGGGAGGGGGTTGTATAATATATACTAATAAAGTTTTTACTTTAAAATAACTGCGTTTTTGCTGTTTATGTACTTGATGTTCAAAGGATATATGCTAATTAAATATGTTAAAAAAGAAAATAACAATTTATCTGTTTCATTGGGCATACTGCATGAAAAGTGGTTAGGTTGAGAAAATAGCAATATTAAAAACTTCAGTTCTAAATATCAGTCAGAAAAACAAAGAAACGTCGGAGAAGTATTTACAATTTTCAGTTTAATTTTATCTGTTAATGAATATTTCTTTGGCCTTGTTAATCATCCAATACCATACATTAAAAAGGGCAGCTGTCGTAGATTAATTTTGTTGATATATCTTTTATAATTTGATTTATTTTAAAATTGATTACAACAGATAAATTCTCTGTCATATGTTGTATTTACAAGATACCAGAAGCTTAATCTATTCAGTAGTTAAAGATTGGCTTTAGTTCTTATTTCGTCAAGGGGTCATGGAAAAGACGGAGGAGTTAAGGCTTAGTAGGATTAAGAAACTGTATTTGATAACAAATTAAAAGAAAAATGGATTAGGAACTAGAGGTGATAATTTAAATTTACAAGACTGGAAAATAGGATTAAAATTTATTAATATTTCTTACACTCTTTGTTTGATTAGATAAGAAATGAAATTGATTGGAAAATATCAAGTAGGTTTTAATCTTTTATTTATCATGGTTTTGTTTGATCTGTTGGGCAAGCTGTTAATATGCCGGACCATAATAAGTTTGTTACATAAGGTTTGTATAGTAATTTGACTTTGGCAAGTTGGTTTTGTTAAGTCATTGATATGGATTTGGTATGCTGACATAGGATATCTTTTCAAGGGGATACAGAAATGGGTAGGGCTAATACAATTTGGTTTTAATTTTGAAGAAATTGGCAAAATTAATTTTGATTTCAGATAGTTGTAGGTTAGGAGATAGGGTAGGGTACAGGCGTCAGATGAAGACAATGAAAGTTACTAGACTAGTATCTAGAATGTAAAAATAGTTGAATATATTAATTTTCTCCTGTATCGTATATATTTGCATCAAATGCATTGGCTAACTGCAGTGTTTGTTTTCTCATAGGAATAATTTTAGCTATATTTATCATCTCAAATTGGGCAGTGTTTCAAAACAACAAATATCAATAGGTCTATAATAGATAATAGAACATATCTCTTAACTTTTTTTGTTCATTTGTTTATATTCAATAGCACCCACGTTATTTGTTGTTTAGGGAGAATTGGATAGTAATATTAAGTTAAATACATTGATTATAGTTTATGAAAAATTGTTTGTTTGATATTTCAGTCTGAAGAATCTGATGAAGAAGATCTTTGTGCACTGAGTGACAAGTGGAAATATCAGCGAAGTAGTCGACGCTGGTCTCGGAAGGACTTAGATTGTCCAGTCATAGAAAACCGAAATGGTCAACCAGTGTTAAAGTCTGCATCAAGTCACGACAGTTTGTTAGCAGACCAAAATAGTAGTAGTGAAACTGGGGACAGTCCTGTTTTAGACAGTAAAATGCTTCATACTAGTGAAGATATGGTGTTCAAAACGTCAACACCTGCATATGATGCAAATGGTAATACTACAACTGGAGTAAGTCCAAGGGTAATAAGAAGAGCAGCAAGTGACAGAATAAAGGGAGCTAAAAGCTTCCTAAAAAGAATGGAAAGTTTAAAAGGAAAAAGGACAAGAAAGAATAAAACTATCACAGAAATAAGTGGACCTGTAGTTACGGACAATGCTGATATGCAGGCGAAAATTAAGCATTTAAATTGTAGGGATATCAACTTGCCTGTTGATGCAAATTCGAATATTCCAGAAACATCAGAACTGTTGGTGAATGGTGATTCTAAAGGAAATGTAGCTATAACGTCACCAGAACTTATTACCTCCCCTAGAAATGAGGCTCTTACCGTAGGAACTCCTCATAGAAAATCTGACGAATCTAGTGCTTTAAACACAACAAATTCTAGTGCTTTAAATTCTGATACTGGAAACAACAATACAGAAAAAAGTTCAGACTTGTCGCATATTTCGACAAATGGTGCTTTAGGTTTAGACTTGTCAGTTCGCAGTCGTCACAGTAACTGCAGTGATGGGACAAACTCGTCAGAAGATACACTTTTCATTCCAGTCGAATATCGTCCGGGAAAGTTTCCGACTCTTTTAGATGACTCACTCTTCACTAGTGATAGTAACGTTAGAACTAGAAGTTTTAGTTATGCGGATGACAATAGTACACATGAAAACACAAAGCAAACACGACGAGGGTCACATGACCCGAGGAAACAAATGAATAGAGTTAGCATTTACGATAACGTTCCTATTGAAGAGGATTTAGCGACTGCACAGCAAGAGTTGGATATTATTCTTTCGGAACTTTTCCAAAATATAAATGGACTTAACAAAGCAATAAATGGAGAAAATGCAGGTCAGTATTTTATTTCAACAGTTTACGTATCATTTATTATACCTATATGTCAATGGGGTATTCTTATTTCAAAATTTAAAAAGTTATGAAAACTATGAGGCTGCTATATAAAACTGCTATAGAAATATGAAAAGAAATGTTTATGTAAAATGATTTTTTTACCCAGTTTTAAGTAAAACAATGATTTTCAAGCCATAGTAATGTAATAAATATCTTTGTCTGTGTAATGAAATCCTTGGCAAGGCATATCGTCACCTTGGCACCAAAGCTTTATGTCAGTGCAGTTTTTCACTCTCTCCTCTGAGGTGACAAGTTATGTTCATTTACCCTCCGCCTCTAGTTGACAGTTTCTGAAAGAAATTTAGGAACACTTGTTATATGAACTGAAATACAGTTTAGTGAAAACATAAAAAAAATGTTAAAAACAAAAGCGTGTAATGTGTGACATAACCTTGCAGTTTATTTAGATTGCAATTTTAAGAAACCTTTTTTCAGTTGCTTTTCTTCTTTCTTTGCCAGGAAAGCTTTCGAAAAAATTCTCCAAGATTTGATTCAGTGAGCAATGTGCTTAAAGCATGCAAAATGTAGTTTTGGCAAAATCTTGTGCTTGTTTATAACAATCTTGTGTCTAACCAATTCAACTTGCTATCAGAGTGTAATATATTACTTTGTCTCTTCCCCCAGCTTATACAATTAGATGTTGTTTTTAGTAAAAGGTAGCTTTGAAGAACACATATGTCCATGCAGAATAATGTGTAGAATATATGGCACTGCCGTGCATTTTGTGTCCAAACTAGAAAATTGTGTCCAAAGTAGATGCAAATGTCAGCATGTTGTCTAAGGGAAGGAACTTAAGTAAGCTATAAATGTCAGCATGTTGTCAAAGGGGAGTAACTGGATTAAAAAATCCTGTTTTTCTAGTACAGCAAATAGATTTATATTAGAGCAGCTGTTAGGATTTTGTGTCTACAATATTTTTTTCATTATATATTTAATGAAATACAACATTACTGCAATCATTTTGTACCTATAAAGTAATGGCGGATTTAGTTTCCACACAAGTACTGTGCAGTTACGTTTAAATAGAAAATATCTTAAAGTGACTTGTACCTTTTTTACATTGTTTTGTTTAAAATGTCAACATATAACCTAATTACACTTAGTTTATTGTTTTGTTTTGAAAGAAACGGTAGTTTTCTTGGAAAAACTATTCTTTGAAAAAGTGTCACAGAAGTTGTTTACACTTCGCATGGGCATTCACACTTGAAACAGCTGCTTGTCTTTCATACCTGATACAATATCCTTAGAATGATTTGCTTGTTTTCATGTCAAAATGATAAAGAAATATGATGATATTTTTACTGTCATTTTATCTATACAGAGTTATTAGAGCCTCCAGTATCGGACAGTTTCTTGGACGACTCCAGTGTTAGCATTGATTCCCAAAGTCCAGAAATCGAAGCCAATCTAGACAGCCCTAGTGAAACCACACAACATGATGAAAACGAATTAATCAGTGGCACATTATCATCACCTGATATCAGTGATCACGAGACACAGTTGGAAGATATGTCACATGACGATTCTGCAGAACATATTGTTGTACGAGAACGTCGTGACTCTGGTGTTGGCTCATCTTTGACAAGAACCAACAGGTTTGCTCTTTACCTAAAAGTTTTACATGTATGCAATATTACCATTTGAAATATAATAATTATGTTTTATACCTTAATGTATAGTTTCCAAAAATTTTCAAGAATGAAACTTTATTTTATAAAAATAAAATCTATCTAGACTAATTGAACGTAAATTGCTATAAAATTTGATAATTGCTGTAGCAGAATAGTTGATTGAAATCATATTCTTTTCTTACATTTTTCCTATTCTATTCTGTATGATACTAGAACATTCATTTTAACTTACTGGTATGATATGTGTTGTTTTACAGTGAAAGAAGAAAATACAGAATCAGATGGCATAGTTTTCAGAAGTCACATCGTCCAACATCGGAGAGTCGCAACTTACAGTTATGTAATCTTTCTGCTGGTCAGATCCTGGTGCTACGAAAACTTTCACTTCTTAAATTGACTGCATTAATAGAAAAATATGCGCCCAATCGTTCAGGGTGGTCATTGACTGTTCCGAGATTCATGAAACGTAACAAAGTGCCAGATTACAAGGACAAGAATGTTTTTGGTGTTCCATTTTCTGTGATGATTCAAAGGAGTGGTCAGGCTTTACCACAGTGTATTTTACACGCAATGAGATTCTTACGACGCACTGCAGGAGATGCCCTTGGAATATTTCGGAAGTCTGGAGTTAGATCAAGAATCCAGAAATTGCGGAATGACATTGAGGCTGATCCAGGTATTTCAGTTTTAACTACCTTAGATGAAACTGTAAACAGCAAAAAAAAAAAAGGAACTGCATAAAGCACATAAGAATTATCGTTATGCAGTTTTATGAAGCGTTAAAATTACTTGGCCCTAAAATCACTACTTTGTAATTGATCATTGATATACAGATACACACGTCTTATTGATTGATTAAATTTAAATACTTGATTCCTGAAATATTTGTTACACAGACTGTAATTTTATAATTTATATTTCTCTTTCTCTGTATTACAGAAGCAGTAGACTTTGAGGACCTGCAAGCGTATGATGTCGCAGACCTGGTGAAGCAGTATTTTCGAGAGCTTCCAGAGTGTCTCCTTACAAACAAACTTTCTGATATCTTCATTTCAATATTTATATGTAAGTACACAATTTATAACCTGTGAATTTTTTCTTAGCAGAGAAATAAGAGATAATTCGTCAGGTACTTAGATTTTATTATTTAGTATTTCCATGGCAACAAAATTTGTTTAGCAAAGAATTAGAATATTGCAAAACTTTATAAATGTTCCATTTCATGCAAGTTAGGCCATTTTTGTACCTGAACTGTTTTTGAACGGTTAAGTCACTTGTGGTAAAACATTTTCAGCTCTGCTTTGATTTTCTATAACTAAGTTGAAGTTGAACAATGTACATGCTATTTTTTCCAGACGTTCCAACAGAGTTACGACTTGAGGCCCTGCAGGCTGCTGTTGTATTGATGGCAGATGAAAACAGGGACGTGCTCCAATCCTTGCTGCTCTTTCTCAGTGATATAGCTAAACAAGCCAGCAAACATCAGGTACACTTGGTTTGATTATATGTAAGGGTAGAGGGATTTAAGTAGTTGGATTTGTATGAAAGTTTATAATTTCAGTGGTTTTGGTAGACTTGCTTAAATTTCTAAATCTTTTTCTTTCCCCTCACCTTCAGTAAATCTGATGGTCATGTGCATTCTTTTATAGTGCAACTTTATATAAACAACTGCACATAACAAATTTTACTTTTTATGTAAGAGAAAATAACAGAGGTTGACAGCCTTGAAATCTTCAGTCATGCTTTAAATAACATAAAAAATGAACCTAGTTAGATAAATTGAACTGTTTGATGTCTCTATTAACTAAGTTGTTAATTACCATAATGATGTTAATGTTTTGTCATTTTCATTGCGGTAGAGCAAAGGTCATCCTTTGTTTTTGCGACACAGAAAGGAAATGTGACATTGTGCGTTTTTCAATTGTAGATGACAGCTAGTAACTTAGCTGTTTGTTTTGCTCCTTCACTTTTCAACATGGGAGGCGCTAGAAGTATCAATCAGACCCCAAGTCCAAGAAGGAACCGTAAAAACCCTGGGATCCCAGATGCACGTGAACTTATGGAGCAGAAAGCTGCTCACGAGTGTCTTACAGTCATGATAAATGAGTGCAAGAAGTTGTTCACAGTAAGTACATCCATCTAGTGTTTAGATGATTAGATATTTATGTGCATTTGAATGCCAGTTGTCCATCAGAAACTTACAATGGTCTCTACATATTTTGATTTGTTAACTGCACTAGCTTAAAGCTAACCCGTAATATAAAATTGGTTTCTGACATAAAATTGAGATGTGAAAATAGATTGATGTTGCTGACTTGATTGATTTAAAGTGTTGTCTTAATTTCATTATTTTCTTTGCAGGTACCTGCAGTTACTCTGAGCAAGTGCCGTGTTTTACACGAGGATCCAGTCACCCTTGAGGAATTAAATAAACAGTCCGAGGATGGCAGCCAGGGATACAACGCCCATATTGAGTCATGCATACAGGGGCTCCTTAAGGTACTCATACTTCTTTGTTTGAAGTCTTACTGGACTTTTATTTAAGTGAATTTTAAAAATCACACTGTCATAGCTACCAGTGCTGTAATTTCAGATGCTGAAGCAGAAAAAAAATGACACCCTTAATAGTTTATGTGGTAACATTTGACCATTTTCATTTTAGTACACCATGCTTTTCTATCACTTGACTGTGTCAGAGAGATTACAAGTACTTTATTGTAGGATGCATAAACATAACTTTAAAGATAAAAATTTACCTTTACAGGAGTCGCGAGAGAAGTTCCGAGGCTGGGTATCGGTGTCTGCCCCAACTGATGTGGATGTTTCTTACAAGAAAGTTGGTGATGGACACCCTCTGAGGCTGTATAAGTGTGCGGTAGATGTTGAAGCCCCACCCAGTGAGGTTCTCAACAGGGTGTTAAATGAAAGGTAAAACAATTTATTAATACCCAATATAGAGATTGTTATATAAATGAAATGCTTTTCAACAGTTTTATGTTTAAAGACTATGACTGTTTGCATATTAGTATAAATCATAAAGTAAGTCACTACTATTTGTAATACATTCAGATAAAATACAGACACAAAAACTAGTTGTTTTGAAAACTTCAGTGCTGAATATTTCTCATTGGATTTTGATATTAAGCTTTACTACTTGTTTCATAAGAACTGTGAATATCCAAGGATTTGCCATGTTGAATAAATTAAGTAGTATAGCTTTTTTGCTCTTGATGTAAACTAAACAATATGTCAGTTTGTATTGATATTTGATACAGAGTTCATTGCCAGATCAGTTGATATTTTCAAAGTTCAAGGAACGATTGAAGTGAGATGGCCTTGAGGGATATATACCAAATTTATGTGTTTTTTCAGCCACATGTTGTATAACAGATCAATATTGTGTTTTATCATTTTCAGACAAAAATGGGATGAAGATTTACTGCAGTGGAACACCGTAGAGAAACTAGATCAGCAAACAGAAGTTTTCCAGTATGTACGCAACAGTATGGCACCGCACCCGACCAGAGATTACTGTGTTCTCAGGTATACATCGCTTTGTATCTCTTGCTCTTATTCGTAAAATGGAACATAAATTGTAGAATAGCGCATAATTGTTGTCATTTTAACATTCAATGTGGTGCAACTTTTTGAGCCTTGAGGATTTTTCAACAGTTATTTATCCCCCCACCAAAGGTGAAGGGGATATTAGAAATGCTCTCCGTCCGTGCGTCCGTCTGTCCGTGCGTCCGTCCGTCCGTGCGTCCGCAACGATATTTGTCCGGAGCATAACTCCAAAAGTACTTGAGGGATTTTCTTCAAACTTCATACACTGATAGAACACATTGGGAGGAAGTGCAGTGTGCAAGAACAATAACTCTACCTTGCCTATTTTTTGAGTTATTCCCCTTTATCTTATTTTCTTAAAAAAATTTGTCCGGAGCATAACTCCAAAAGTACTGGAGGGATTTTCTTCAAACTTCATACACTGATAGAACACATTGGTAGGAAGTGCAGTGTGCAAGAACAATAACTCTACCTTGCCTATTTTTTGAGTTATTCCCCCCTTTCATATTTTCTTAAAACATTTTGTCCGGAGCATAACCCCAAAAGTACTGGAGGGATTTTCTTCAAACTTCATACACTGATAGAACACATTGGGAGGAAGTGCAGTGTGCAAGAACAATAACTCTACCTTGCCTATTTTTTGAGTTATTCCCCTTTATCATATTTTCTTAAAGAAATTTGTCCGAGCATATCTTCTTCATGCATGGAGGGATTTTGATATATCTTGGCACAAATGTTTACCACCACGATGCGGAGTGTCATACGCAAGAACTAGGTCTAAGGTCAAGGTCACACTTAGAGGTCAAAGGATACAAGAATAAAAACCTTGTCCGGAGCATTTCTTCTTCATGCATTGAGGGATTTTGATATAACTTGGCACAAATGTTTACCACCACGAGACGGAGTGTCATGCGCAAGATCCAGGTCACTAGGCCTAAGGTCAAGGTCACACTTAGAGGCCAAAGGTCAGATACAAGAATGACTTTGTCCGAAGCATTTCTTCTTCATGCATGGAGGGATTTTGATGTAACTTGGCACAATTATACACCATCATGAGACGAAGTGTCATGCGCAGTTCCCTTCTTTAGAATTACTTCCCTTTGTTGTTACTTTAAATAGCTTTTATTGTAACTTTTTCATTACTAGTCGTAGGGAAAAATCAAGACCACTTTTCTGTAATACAACAAACATGCTAAATCCAATTTTGAGGTGTATTTTGACCAGTCTCTTCCTGATAAAGATTTTTGTGTGGACTTGTAATTTTTTTTTTTTTTTTTTTTTTTTTTTTTTTTTTTTTAAAGATTAACTTCCCTTAGTTGTTACTATAAATAACTTATATTGTAACATTTTTATAATTGACCCTAGGGAAAAAACAAGACCACTTTTCTGTGGTACAGCATAAATGTTACTCTCCAGTTTTAGGTGTATTTTATTAAATTTATTATATATAAGGTATCTCTACCTAGTAAGGAGTTTTTTTGTGGACTTTAAAAAACAAAAGACTTACAATGATTACTAAACAACCACAAAATTAACATTCCATTTGCAAATACAGCTGCTAGAGTAAAGAAATTTGCTTTGACGGGCATATATTGTGACATTCTGGCACTCTTGTTCCCTGTTAGCTTTCCATTCCTTCTTTTTACAGTAGCCATATAGAAAAACATCATAGTTATACTCTTCATGAAAATTAGTAAAATTTAGCAGTAAACCACCTCACTACTGACTTATTCTTTCTTCCACATCTTAAAACCCCTGATGCGGACCACATCCTTCAATTATGATATGCCCGGTGGGGGGATTAGCCATGTCTGACATGGCTCTTGTTGAAGTTAAAGAAAAGTGTCCTTTCATTCCATTTCTATTAGAAAACTACAATTATCCTTTACATAGATTAAAATCATTTCTGCTAAGCGTGAAGAAAAACTGGAAGATGATTTTATTTTATTTTCATAGTTTACACAGATTGTGCACATGCCAACATTGCACTCTTTAATATTGAACATTTTGTAATGAACAGATCTTGGAGAACAGACTTACCTAAAGGAGCGTGTGTGTTAATTTCCACATCAATAGACCATAAAGAATCAGACCTTCTTGGTGGTATTAGAGGGGTAGAATTAGCTTCACGTTATCTCATAGAGCCATGTGGCACTGGCAAGTCAAGACTTACACACATCAGCAGGGTTGACTTAAGGTAGATGGTCTTTATTTACGCATGTGCACATTATCACTGGTATAAAAAGGACAGGGAGAACTGAAGATAAACTTTTCTGTCTTAATGTTGTATTTATACATATTAGTACTATTGATATTCTCAGTCATGAAGAGGGAAAAAATTAAGCTTATTTCTTATATAACTTTTATACATAACTTTGGAAAATATGAAATCTTTTATCACATATCCTTTAAACTTTAGTAGTTATGTCTGAAATTGATGTTTTGTGAGACTTGTTATGAATATAAAATGAACTGGATTGCATTGTATTACATGCTTGTTAGGATTAGATTTCATGGATTTGCTTAAGTACAAAACCCATGAAAAGTCATTCCCCATGAACATTGTGTATTTTACAGCATTAGAATTAATCGTTATATTTGATCATTTCAAATCCGCTATTACAATAACATTTTGTTGTGTATTCCAGGGGGCACAGTCCAGAATGGTACAAGAAAGTGTATGGACACATTTGTGCCAATTTTATGGATCGCATTCGAGCATCTTTCCATTGTAATTCCGAGGGCCCAGAAACTAAAGTCTGATCATGTGACCTATAACATAGTGGGACCAATGAAATGGAACTTTACAAGTCAAGTATCTGATCATCTTGGATCTTACAGCCAATGACAGAACTACAAATAGGTCATGTGACTAATTACATTATGTGACTGATAATGACCAATGAAAATGCTGGAGTCAACCAGAGACGTATGGGACCAAACAAGCAATATTTGGAGGCATTTATACAGAGAGGATATTACGTAAATTTCTATTTAGAAATTTATCAAAGAAATCCAGTTAAACATGATATTGTTCTATTGTAGTATACAGACTATTTGTTGTACAGTAACTTGTCCTAAGGATACTCAATCTAGTGCTATTCCAGTCTTAGATATATGTTCTCTAATTGGTACATATATGTTCTCTAATTAGTACATATTTATATTTTATGTACGTGTGAGCTCTTAAAATGAGCTATTTTTCACATCTGGTAAACTTTACAGACTTTTTTTATTGATGTTTGAATGCATTTTAAAATAGCAACATTATTTTGTACTTTAGTTGCATTTTAATAAGTCAGAACATTTACAGCTGTCATTTTTTAAACTATTTTTGGACAATTTAAACATACTGAAGACTATTACATAAATATTTTGAATGTATATTTTGAATATTGAAGACTTACCGAGATTCACAAATGCCAGTTCGTCTAGCTTTATTTAGTAATGCGCATTACAATATAGAAAACATGAATATAAAATTATTCTCTTATGGAGTAAGGTGGCAGGTCCAATAGAGCTTCAGTGTTGTTGTTGTTGTTGTTGTTTTCACTTCAACATTCCGAAGGCAAAACAGATTATTGTTTGTTTCTCTATTATTGACCAGTGTTTTATGATTTTATGGAAAAAGTGTAAAGAAAAGAATATAACTTGTTAGTGTCAATGAAAGTGGTAAACAAGCAGTATTTTAGTTTTGGCCTAATCAGAATAATGTTTTCACTTGCTGTATACATGTTTGAGAGATGTCATAGAGTTATTGTATAAAGTGTAGCACTTAAATGTTGTAGATATATTTACAAATATGATACCAGTACATAAGACTGCAATCAATTTGCGAAATCATGTTTATTTTGTAATACGGGATATTTACAAGTAGCAGTTCTGAAAGATTCCCAGCAAAGTAAGGGAATTAACTCTTCTTACCTGTCCTTGGAATATAGGAAAAGGAATTTAATCATTTTTGGGGTTCTGTTAATAAATTATTTACATTATATTGCATCCTTATGAATATTGAATTAGTCAGAAATTAACAAAACAACAGATTAAATCTTCTAGTTATGAAGAAAATTAAAAACTTTAAACTGTAGTAGAAATTCTATTAGATATTTAATGATGGGGATGTGGAGTGAAATAGACATGATTTGCCAAATGTTTGCATACATCATCAGGGATAACAAAATGCACCTCATATATCAAGCTATTTATTTCTGTTGCACGATGCTGTAAAAAGTGTTTTTTTTTTTCTTTTTTTATTTCCTTGTAAAAATGGAAGAAAATGGCAGCTTCTCGGGTAGCTAGTGGAGAAATTACTTGCAGTAAATTTCTTTTTTTTTAGCTGATACATAGAAATGTTCCGATCAGGTATTAATATCTAGAGCGTCTTTTTACTATGTAGAATATTGCATTTTTTTATTGCTTATAACTATTACAGAAAGAAATAGTTTTTGCTAAAATTATCATATTTTGTTGCGGAAATAATCAGAAAAGTTAAAGAATACTCCGTTCTTGCATACCTCATAGGTGAGATGTTCTTGCCATATCATTATGATATTATAATTATGTTGTAGAAAATATTTGCATCATTTTAAAACTTACTGCTACAGGTGAGCTACATAACAGGTTGCTTACCAGTATCACAGTTGTTTTTTAGTCAGTTTCTTATCCAAAAATATGAACATGTTACAGAATTTGATGTCAGAATATATGAAAATATAATAGAATTCAAGTCAGAATATATGAATATATTGCAGAATTGGATGCCAGAATATATGAAAATACTTGAAATACATTCTGTTACCAGATTAAGAAGATTTACTTTTATTTCTCCACTATCAGTGAAATAAACATGAAATCTGATAATAGTTATGTTAAAGGTTTTTTTCACAGACAGATGAATATACAAGTACAGATTATCATGTTACTTTATTCATACTGTAGCAAATGTTAACATAATAAATAAGAAATCTTGATCTTAACTAACATGAAAGGGATACTACCAAACATAATAAATACACTTTGTATGAAAAACGTTTTCACAGATTCACCTTGTTCCACAGATTCACCTTCGCGTGTATGTGTCATAGAACACATATACAGTTACATTTTACAAACTGTGTATGATAATTAATGGTTCTATTTAATGCATTTAACTTGTAGCCTCTTTAAGTTTTGATGATATGAAATGTATATTGTTGAAAAAATGATATTCAAACTGTTGCACTTTTAAATGGTGAATGTTTGTGTTAATGAAAACGGTTTTGTATAAGAATTCTGAATTATAAAACATTTTAGATAAACATATATTAATATTAGATTACTTCATATCATTCTGTACAATACTGATATATATTTGGAAAAGTATTTGAAAAATCATAGGACGAGCCAATTGGCAAATCCGGTAAGTTTGCACAGGATATGTGAAATATATCTCGTATTGTACATGATATGTGAAATAATTTTATTCTAAGCTTATTTTTCTCAGTTAAAAAAAAGAAAACAATACTGACTGACACACTTCTCTGCAATAAATGTTCACAGAAATGTTAGTTTTATGTAGATACTTCTAGTGTTCAGTGGTTAACATGCACATACAAACCAAAGTTGTTGAATGTCAGATATGGAATATATAATAGGAGTTTCTGATATGAAAATATATTGGACAGCCACATAGTGCAAATGTGAGTTGCTGACTGGAAGAGAAAAATATGTAAAGAACAATTGTATTAAAACCTACTAAAAATATATTACAGTTACCTCATATAAGATTAATCCAGTTCTGTAACGATATGATTTCTGAAAAGAAACTTTTATTGTTGTAAATGAGAAACCTGTTATATTGTATGTATTATTATGTTGCCATGGTTACGTATAATTCTGGTCTATTTTAAAGATGTATTAAACTATTATAATTATTATTATTATAACTGCATCACTGAGGTATAAACTTCATTGTTCTGTTATTATTTCATCTAAATATGACAAATAATAAAATGATAAAAAACATAAAAATAAATAGTTTGTGTTATTTTCAACAGTCTGACAGTTATAGCAATATAACTTCTCCTGACATGCTGCAAAGTATTGTGTTACTTCAGTTGAACCTGAGTGACCTTCATTGCCGAGTGGTGGCTGACTTCACTTGCTCCTCATCGCTGTGGGTTTGGAACCAGGTTTAGGGTGTAGAATTCTTTCATGTAAGAAAGCCATCCGACTGGACTACAGAAGGTTGATGGTGCTACCCAGGTTCCAGCCGGTGATGAAATAATCCTCAGTGGGTCACCTGAAATCTTCCATCACTATCAAGACCTGGAAAGTCGCTACAAATGTATTTGTGTTAGTGTGACACTAAACCCAACAAAAATATCACTGCACAATGCGAGTCATTTTGGTATACTGTGAAATCATTCGTATTTGTCAGGGACTGATTTTTTAGCTCAGCTTTTCGAAGAAAAAGTAGAGCTATTGCACTCACCCCGGCGTCGGTGTCGCCATTAGTTAAAGTTTTTGATAAGTCAAATATCTCTGTTACTATCAAAGCTATTGACTTGAAACTTAAAATAGTTATTTACTATCAAAGACTACACCAGGAGAAACAATCCCCATAACTCTGGTTTGAATTTTGACAGAATTATGCCCCATTTTAACTTAGAATTTTTGGTTAAAGTTTTTGATAAAGTCGGATATCTCTGTTACTATCAATGCTATTGACTTGAAACTTAAAATACTTATTTACCATCAAAGGTTACACCAGAAGAAACAATTCACATAACTCTGGTTTGAATTTTGACAGAATTATGCCCCTTTTTAACTTAGGAATTTTTAAAAAAAATTTCGATAGTCAAATATCGCTGTTACTGTTAAAGCTTTTGACTTGAAACTCAAAATAGTTATATACAATCAAAATATGCACCAAGAGACACCATTCCCATAACTCTGATTTGAATTTTGACAGAATTATGCCCCTTTTTAACTTAAGAATTTTTTTTTAAATTTTGATAAAGTCAAATATCTCTGTTACTGTTAAAGCTTTTGACTTGAAACTCAACATAGTTATTTACTATCAAAGTCTACACCAGGAGACACAATTCCCATAACCTGGTTTGAATTTTGACGAATTAGCCCCTTTTAACTTAGAATTTTTTGTTAAAAGTCAAATACTCTTTTACTGTTAAAGCTTTTGATTTGAAAACTCAAACAGTTATTTACATCAAGGTCTACACCAGAGACACAATTCCCATAACTCTGATTTGAATTTGACAGAGTTATGTCCTTTTTTAACTTAGAATTTTTTTTTACTGGCAAAGCTCTAATTCAGAGTCAAGCACTGAGAAAATCGAGCGCGCTGTTTTATGGACACTCTTGTTTTATTAGCTCACCTGCACAAGTGACAAGGTGACTTTTGTGATCGGGGGTGTCCGTCATCCGTGCGTCCGTAAACTTTTGCTTGGGACCACTCTAGAGGTCACATTTTTTGTGGGATCTTTATGAAAGTTGGTCAGAATGTTCAACTTGATGATATCTAGGTCAAGTTCGAAACTGGGTCACGTGCCATCAAAAACTAGGTCAGAAGGTATAAAAATAGAAAAACCTTGTGACCTCTCTAGAGGGCATATATTTCACAAGATCATCATGAAAATGGTCCAAATGTTCAACTTGAGATATCTAGGTCCAGTTTGAAACTGGTCACGTGCCGTCAAAAACTAGGTCATAGTTCAAATAATAGAAAAACCTTGTGACCTCTCTAAAGGCCATATTTCAGGGGATCTGTATGAAAGTTGGTCTGAATGTTCATCTTGAAAATATCTAGGCAAGTTCGAAACTGGGTCACGTGCGATCAAAACTAGGTCAGTAGGTCTAAAAATAGAAAAACCTTGTGACCTCTCTAGGGGCCATATATTTCATGAGATCTTAAAGAAAATTGGTCAGAATGTTCATCTTGATGATATCTAGGTCAAGTTTGAAAGTGGGTCACGTGCCCTCAAAACAGGTCAGAGTCAAATAATAGAAAAAACCTGTGACCTCTTTTAGAGTCCATATTTTTCATGGGATCTGTATGAAAGTTGGTCTGATTTTTTCATCTTGATGATATCTAATCAAGTTCGAAAGGGGGTCACATGCCTTCAAAAACTAGTCAGTAGGTTCAAATAATAGAAAAACCTTGGGGATCTCTCTGAAGGCCATATTTTCAGGGGATCTGTATGAAAGTTGGTCAGAATGTTCATCTTGATGAAATCTAGGTTAAGTTTAAACGGGGTCATTTTTCGGTCAAAAACTAGGACAGTAGGTCTAAAAATAGAAAAACCTTGTGACCTCTCTAGAGGCCATACTTGTGAATGGATATCCATAAAAACTGGTAAGAATGTTCATCTTGATGATATCTAGGTCAAGTTCGAAAGTGGGTCACGTGCCTTCAAAAAGTAGGTCAGTAGGTCAAATAATGAAAAAACGTTGTGACCTCTCTAGAGGCCATATTTTTCGGGGATCTGTATAAAAGTTGGTCTGAATGTTTATCTTGATGATATAGGTCAAGTTGAAACTGGGTAAACTGCGATCAAAACTAGGTCAGTGGGTCTTGAAATAGAAAAACCTTGTGACCTCTCTAGAGGCCATACCCTTGAATGGATCTTCATGAAAATTGGTCAGAATGTTCACCTTGATGATATCTAGGTCAAGTTCAAAACTGGGTCAAGTGCCTTAAAAAACTAGGTCAGTAGGTCAAATAATAAAAAAACCTCTCTAGAGGCCATATTTTTCATGGGATCTGTATGAAAATTGGTCTGAATGTTCATCTTGATGATATCTGGTCAAGTTGAAACTGGGTCAATTTCGGTCAAAAACTAGTCAGTAGGTCTAAAATTAGAAAAATTTTTTAAACCTCTCTAAGGCCATATTTTTCAATGGATTTTCATGAAAATTGATCTGAATTTTTCATCTTATGATATCTAGATCTGTTCGAAACGGGGTCACATGCGGTGTAAACTAGGCCAGTAGGATAAAATAGAAAAACCCTTTGTGACCTCTCTAGAGGCCATATTTTTTCATGAGATCTTCATGAAAATTGGTCAGAATGTTCACCTTGATGATATCTAGATAAAGTTCAAAACAGGGTCATGTACCTACGAAAACTAGGTCAATAGGTCAAATAACAGAAAAACCTTATGACCTCTCTAGAGACCATATTTTTCAATGGATGTTCATGAAAATTGGTCAGAATTTTTATGTTGATAATATCTAGGTCAAGTTCAAAACTGGGTCACATGAGCTCAAAAACTAGGTCACTGTGTCAAATAATAGAAAAAACGACATCATACTTAAAACTGGGTCATGTGGGAAGAGGTGAGCAATTTAGGACCATCATGGTCCTCTTGTTTTATGATTCCATCAATCCACGAAATTACTGGTAAGTCCTAATGAACAAATTCACTTTATTTTCAATGATGAATTCATATTCAAATGAAATTACCACTTTAATAAAGACCATGAAATTTCATGCCCGTGAAACAAAATGATTCTACAGTAATCAAGAAACAGAAAAAACTGTAAGAGTTATTGATATATTTATGTAAACGCCCTCTTAAATGGTAGCCAATCAGGTATTGGACCGCTTATTGTTCAACATTATATTTTCATTTAATGTCAAGTTTGGTGTAATCTAGAAAAACTGATCCAGAAATGCTAGCTAAATCCAAAGATCTGAAATTATTTCTTTGCGTGGTCATAGAAAATGAGTGATTCACAACTGACCTACTCCACCCAAAATTATCATTATGTATAGATCTCTGTCCTGTTAGCACATAATCAATAGAAGCCTTTAAGAGGTCACAAGTTAAGTTTTGAGCCCACAACCCCAAGTACTCTCAAGCTATTTATCACTGTTGTGCTCATTTACCTCTAAAGGTTATTTGCTTCTGCAAGATCACTACAATATCATTACATATTGTTATATAGTGGAAGACTTGTCCAGTTCCAATGTCTTACCTAAGTTTCTTCTTTTGTCTGAAAGTCTCTGGTAATATTTTGACCCCATACTTACATCAATTCTTTGAATAGTTGAGCACAGCTGTCAACAGACAGCTCTTGTTTACTGTATAATCTGCACACCTAAATCATAAATTACATAGATCTAGTAGTATTACAAATTTGAGAATAATAATAATTCTAATATGCTTGTTTCTGTTAAAACGCATTTGCGCTAAAATGGCGTCACGTTAACGTGCAATGACGTCAATGTTTTTGTTGCGATAAAGAAAGGGCGCTACTATGTCTTTTCTACTGTTTTAGATTAAGGGCATATTAGAATCAAAATAACGTGTTTTATGTAAATTCTTACACTCAAAATGGGTTATATGTCACCAGAATCATTAAAATGGCATTTTGTTTTTCACCTATAACTGAATATAATGAATTGCACACAACTGTCTTGACAGCAGATCTCCACCTGGTTTTTATTAACTCACCTGAACTAGAGGTTCAGATGGTCCATTATAAACAATTGATTTAAACATCTTAGCCTCTGCAACTACTGATCAAAATGACACTAAATTTGGTCTACAGCATTCTTGCACACTGGAATGGCGTTCTTTCTTGCAAGATGAATTTTATGAACAAAATTGAGAGTGGACCAAACAATAAAGCTCAAAGACCATGGTAAAGATCCATTACTACAGTAAACGGCTCACGAGAAGAAATTGTTAAAAGTTTCTTTTCTATTTTAAGCTTTGGAAGGCTGTAAAAGGGGTCAAGTGGAATCATCTGGAAAAATTTGAGAGTGGACTTTACCTAAAATAAACATGATGTAAAAAACTGAGAGGCAAAACTGGCGCAAAAAGCTGAATAAAAAAATATGCTAAACGAGAATATCACCTCAGATCTGAAATAGTAACAATAGCACACAGAGAACATAAAAAGCATGCAAATTATTACATAAAAATAATATAAAGACAGGTGTGCAATTAAAGCAACAAAACAAAGAAACTAGCTAAAGCAGCTAAACATGGAGAACAAGGCATTCGGTTGTTTTCATTTTATAAAAAGGCTTAAACAAATCTTTTGGATCTTCAATGAAGTCATCAATAATAGCTGACAAGTTTTCCCTGTGTTCTTGTAGGGATCCTCTGCTGTATTTACAAGAAAAAGTTCAGCTATTTATGTACAAACGACGTGAAATCGACAAAGGGAAACAAATCAGTTTTAACTCTCAGTTTTTTACATCATGTTTATTTTAGGTAGTTCTTAGGCTTTTGGTCAAGAGCAGCAGGTCTTTCACAGGTTTAACTTCATATTGTACTGCTACATGTAATTTTGTATAATCCTATCTCTTATTTTACAGCTTGCTTACTATATGTTTTAACTGTTTATCTTTGTTATATATAGTCGGTTAAAAAGCGCCTGTCGCTGATGTTGTATTGTTTCTCTTTCTTGCCGACTTAAAATAAAATTTATCTTATCTTATCTTATGTATTTGGATGAGGCTAGAAACTGATAGGTGGTTCAGTTGATGCCTGGTCCTTCAATGTTAAAGAGGACAGGAGTGTAGTGGTTGTAGGTATATAAGGCCACTTCCAACAGCCTTGCTGTTGGGTTAACCCTTTAGCGGCATATTAGTGTCCATCTACAATTCACGATGTCCAAGGTCCAGGGCTCAATCCTCGGTAAAGACATAGGTATTTTACTACAGTCACATAACTGTCAACGGGTATAAATGGATGTGTGACAAATTTTATAATAGAGAACTGTATAAAACCACAGACACTTGTAGGTCAAGCCCCCCCTCCCTCATCCCTCACCTCTTCACCACTGCCAAATATCATCCAACATTTTAAGTCTTTTAAAACACACTGAGCATATATCTCAAATATTGAATATGTTTTGTTACAAAGTCAGCATGTCTTGAAAATTATCATGTAGAGTAACGTTGGGTAATACCGACAGTCGACAGTTATCGACACCGTAATTGCAAGTGTCCATTAATGAAACTGCCATAGTCTTAAACATTTTCTGCAACGTTGTTATGACATCACAAGTTCTTCCTTAAAGTCTGCAAGTCTAAGCGGAACTTCTGCACACTATTGTTTTACATCAAGATATTGTTCTTACTGATGGAACGTTTATCCCACAGCAAGAGTTATCGCAAGTTAGGGCTGTCATTGATTTGGTCTTAGGCGTATCGGCGATACCGATATATCAGAAGACAAATATCGACGATACATCGATATATTGATTATTAAGTTAGATTAACGACCTATTTGTTCATATGCATACTATATACCTTCCTGTAAATGCTATTTGTAGTTTTATTGCCTGTTATCTGTTTGATTGTGTTGTATTTGTATTTATAAAAAAAGAAATACATAAAAATTAATAACATCTTTCATTTTTTATTTTGCCTTCACTCCTTTTTTTTGCATTTATCCCCAAATTTACAATTTTTGTGAACTTTATTGTTTTTTAGGGTCTGAGTGTTTATTTGGTAGTTTTTTTTCTCTCTGTAAATATCGATTTTGAAAAAAGGGAATCGATAACGATCGACAAAAAATAACATTGATACATCGTATCGTTTCTATCGATGACAGCCCCATCGCAAGTCGTAAGGTGGATAGTGTTTTCCCACTTTAAATTGCTTTTGAAAATTCAGTCATCGTTGAGTTGGGACATATGGAAAAGATGTCCTTGGAAGCATGTAATAGTAAAATATTACAAAGATGCCAAGGATATAGGACAGAATGGGGTGTCGATATCTGCCAACATAAAAACATGATGAGACTAAGTGTCGGCAGTTTTCGACCCTAGTAAAAACATTCATACATTGTTTCTTTAACTTGTCGATCTAGATCTTTTATGCTTCTTTCAGAACAGAATACCCGGTATATTGAGACTTTTAGAACTTCCCTTATTCAAACCATAAGTGCCATAAGGGCTTGACCTAGTTTCTTAGAAAAAGTGGCAGGATTCTGTCTGTCAGTTTATAAATATTTCAGTCCATCTGGCAGTCTAATTGGCTGAAAAACTTTTTCGGTAAGAATTGATAAAAGACGGCAAAAACAAGCTCAAGCAACAGCTATTTTGGAGGAAAATTGACGCAGAGACAAGTGTTACTGAAAATGCCATAAAACCTTGAAACTGATTTTTATCAAACTGAAACTTAGGGAAATTTTTTATGCAAATAATATGTTACTGGTACTACATAAATGATATTGGGACTATTACAGAAAAAACAATTTTTAGCTTGTTTATTCGAAGAATATAGGGAGAGCTATTGGACTTACCTGAGTGTCACAAAAGCATAATCACTTGCTGCCAGCAGGCTAATTCACTTATTTATTTTATTTATTCCATTTTGTAGAATATGGTATGCAAGAAAAATATTGCAGGTTGAAGCCTAGTTTCTGTATAAACAGTTACCTCCAACCCTTTTATTCTGATCTGCAGCTAAAACCAATCACAGAGTTTTAGTGTAGTTTATATCAAATCATCTTGAAAACATATCATACTGTATATTGGATGTTCAAATATTTACATGCTAAATTATTTTCAGGTTAAAGACTACCACAAGAATGGCAAATTTGTTTAACTTTGCCTTCCTGCTGTTGATGCTATCTGCCGCGGAATCACTAGACAATGGTCTGGCCGTACACCACCAATGGGCTGGATGCAGTGGGAGAGGTTTAGATGTGACACAAACTGCACAAAGGGCCCAAAACAAACTGTATCGGGGAAAAAATTTTTTCAGAATGACTTCATCATCTTGTTTCCAGAACCATATTTTAAGTTCTTGTTGCTGCCAAACAACGGACCCCTAGCTCGTAGTAAAGGCACACTTCAGGATTTTTAAGGCTGATTTTGGGGCCGAATAATGGGCCCCATCCCAATTTCAAAAATTTGCTTATTTTCCCAATTCTTGGTTTAAATTTCCAAAATTGTACTGACTGTTGAGTGTCTGTGAGTTTCTGATGGTAAAACTTATTTTTTATATTTCCCAATTTTCAGGTTTTACGCGCCATTTTTCCCACTCAGTGGGCACCGGGCTCCAGTTTTCTAAACGGTAGAAAAAACTCTGCACTTGAAGGTCAAAGGTCACTGTTTTTTTCCTGCCTATGTGTAACTTGAATACCATCCAAAGGGGTTTTTAAATCATTTATCACATATAATTTCCCCTTTTAGACAACTTATCTTGCACAATACCCATACTCTTAGCTAAAAAGGGCATGGTTGCATTTGAAGGTCCAAATGTTAGCATGTTTGTGTACGCTCCGTAACTGTGCTGTCCATCAAGGGTCCTAAATATTACTTGGCACAAATGCTCTCCATAATGAGATGATGTATCACATACGGGAGCCAGTCCCTAGCTTCAAGGCCGAGGTCACACAAGTTAAATACTTTAGGAAATTTTTCTTGCTTTGTAGCGTGCATGTTTAGATAACTTGGCATAAACATTCAACATAGCAAGCTGATAAAATAATGCCATGTTTCTTCAGAATTGCTACATTCAATATTATGAAGTACCTCATTCCATTTTTTTTACGCCTGGAACAACAAAGTTGTAAGGTGGGTATACTGGTTTCAGGTTGTCTGTCTGGTTGTCTGTCCGTCCGTCCATAGACACAATCTTGTGTGCACCATCTACTCATCCTCTTGACACAATTTAATGAAACTTAACACAAGTGATCAGAAGTAACCCTAGTTGTGCATGGTGCATGTTAGGTTCTTTCAGAAAAATATTCGCACAGTTATGGGACTTTGTTTTTTGTTAATATACTTATACATACAGCTGCATATGCAATCTTGTGTGCACCTAATCTCCCAACCCTTGCACACAATTTAATGAACTTCACACAAGTGATCAGTAAACCAAACCCCTTTTGCATGTGCATGTTACGTTCTTTTAGATAAATATTCTGCAGAGTTATGGGACTTTTTTTGTTACTATACTATATACATAGAGTCTTTATACTTACAGTCCACATAATTATGCAGTCTTGAGTGCGTCAAATTGCAATGTACTGTGTCAGTGCATGCGGGGGGTACATTCATCACCTTCAGTGATAGCTCTAGTTCTCTAGATATTTTCCCACAGATTTAAAATTGAAATATTATTTAAATATTTTTATATTAATTGATCAATGTTAAAAGCAAATATCTGTAGATTTTCATATATTCAATTTTAAAACATTTTGTGTTATAATATTCATGATTTCATGAGAAAATTGCCAGTAATGATTGTGTTGTTTGTTATTAATTTGCATACATTTATTTGTACATTTAATGAAAAATCTGAATATATCTTCATTTATGCTGGTTTTGGTGTGAAATATGTATCTGATACAGAAATAAAAGAAGTGAAGTCTGGCATCAAATATTTGCAGACTAAAGGTTATTTCAGAGAGATTTTGTTTTATTTCCTAAATTAGCATGGTTAGGTAGTTTGGTTGACTATCTCAGTTTGATGCTTATGTTCCTGATCATAAATTTGAAAGAATACTTTATCTAATTATTTTAGGATTTCCTAACATTTGTCACTTCTTGACTGTTGTCATTCTAGTGAAACTGTTCAAGCAGATAGCAGATGTGATGGTTTCTGATGGCTACAAAGCTGCGGGTACTAGTATGGGTTTTTTTTTTGATGACTGTTGATGGCACCAGAAAGGGACCAGATGAAGACTTAGGCCAGATCCTGAAAGATTTCCAAATGGCATGAAAGCATTAGCAGACTATGTGAGCTACTTTAATGATAATATTATAAACAGACATATAACACCATGCTGACTTATTGTGCCCCCCCAAGAGTGGTGGTGGCATATAGATTTGGTCTTGTCCATGCGTCCGTCCGTCCGTCCGTCCATCCATCCATCCGTCTGTCCGTCCATCCGAAGTTCGTGACGCACCTAGCTCGAAAAGTATTTGATATAAATTGATGAAACCTTGCATGAGTCTTTATCATGATATGAACTTGCGCACCTCCTATTTTTCATCTGGCTACGCCCCCTATTTTCAGAGTTACGGCCCCTGAAATAGTAAAAAATGCACATTTTTACCTTGTGACACGCCTAGCTCAAAAAGTATTTGATATAGATTCATGAAACGTTGCATGAGTCTTAATCATGATATGAACTTGCGATCCTCCTATTTTTCATCTGGCTCCGCCCCCTATTTTTAGAGTTATGGCCCCTGAAATAGTCAAAAATGCACATTTTTACCTTGTGACATGCCTAGCTCAAAAAGTATTTGATATAGATTCATGAAACCTTGCATGAGTCTTAATCATGATATGAACTTGCGCACATTCTATTTTTCATCTGGCTCCACCCCCTATTTTCAGAGTTATGGCCCCTGAAATAGTCAAAAATGCACATTTTCATCTTGTGACATGCCTAGCTCAAAACATATTTGATATAGATCCTGATTCGGTCACACATAGGGTCACTTCCATTGGTATTAGTCACTGGAAAAATTAGGAGCACCAGTTTTAGTTTCTCAGGTTGATATTTATTAATGTTTTTGCTGAAATTAAGCCAGTTTGGAACATTCAGCAGGCATGATGTATATTAAAATCATTCTTTAAAAGATTAGGTTTGTTTTGCCGGAATGCTCAGCTGTGACACACGTGTAAGATTTTGTTTCAGTGTAAATGTCATGGTGTGCATGTTTCATTACAGATGCACTGAATGCCTGTAAACTGTAAGATTTGAGTGAAATATTCATTCCAGAAAGACTCATAAGCTTTTTAGTAAGCTCACATATTGGACTTTTCAGAGCTGTTTTGCTCATTTTACCTAGGGTAGTCATAAATGAATGATCACTGAAAAGTATAAAGACACATAATGTACAAAGCTTTTCATTCTCATATTTGCCAAAATACTGGCTGCTTAAAAGGGCAAATTTGACAGCTACAGGATTTTTCTTAGTTCACATTTTTTCTTTTTTTGTGTGAGTAACTACGTGTTTTGACATGCTTTTTGTAATATGAAAAAGTTTTCCTTAAATGGAACAGTGATGTTGTAAAACAGACTTGAAGTGGCTCTTAATTTGGAAAAGATGTATAATAAGGAAACATGCTGTTTTTTATTCTGGGTGAAAATCTCATCAAAAAAAAAAGTTATAGAATTTGCGTTTTTTTTCATCTGAAAAGTACGTGAATTTTTTTTTGCTCAGATTTGACTGATACCATGTGTAACTTTTGGAAGCTGTCAAATTTTAGTGCATTGTTCAACAGAGGTGTAACTTTCAGATTTGATTTGCTATACATCTGAGATTGTACTGGTAAAATATTTTATCAGTTTGAAGAGAAAAATAGGTATTATATAGATGATAATAACTATTACTTTATAGTTATAATAATAATAATAATAATAATTATTATTATTATTATTATATTACATATAGGATGATAAAAGATACAGTATAATATTGAAAATAATTATGATAATAAAACACAAGTATAATGAAAACTTCATGAGTTCTTTGTGCTGACAAAAAATTAATAAATTAATTTATTATCAAATAAATGTATTTATGGATACGTTTAACCTTACTTCTTAACCTTATTATGATAACGCGAATAATAGGTCGAACCATTCTGAGGGCGAATCATGTTACAGACAAGTATTAGTAAGCACAATAAAGTCCGATTAGTATTATCATAATTTATGCATAAATCTTTATTACCAATTTTGTCATGGGGTTAAGGACCTCTGACAATCTTCTTGAATGTGCTCGCACCAATCTTAAAAAATGTTGCTTCCGTCTAGTTTTACTGTATGAATAGCTTAGGGTGTTGTAAATATGTTTAATATTACAAGGATCATTTTGGTTACTGTTTACAGTTTTGTCTTGAGGTTAATTGCTTTGTAACTTTGAAATGCACATACTGTTTTCAATTTTAGACAAATGTTATCTACAGTATTCTGCCAGCTTTAGATGAGTGAAAGTCACATTTTTCTGAAATATCACATTTCTCCAGACAGAATTTACAGAAAATAAAAACTTGCATATTTCTTTAAGAAAGTTTCTCATTATTTTATTATTATGAAAATAAGTTTCTGATTATTTTATTATTGCGTTTGATCAACAATATTTTTCTTTACATAGAAATGCCAATCACTAATTGATACACTTGAAAGGTAGACTGACTCTCCAATAAACAATGACCCTTGTTTATTTTAACCATACTGTGATGGTCATTAGCCTCCAACTGTGCTGGTGAAGACAGAAATCCCTTAGCCCACTGCCAAAATCTAGGCCTTTAATTTTGTGGTATGTGGAAGCAGTCAATGGGGATAATAAGCCAGCTACTCACTAGGTGGCGCTAGTAAAATAAGGGGTAAACAGTGCTGACCCAGATTCTTATCTCAAATGGATTCTTAGAGGAAATCAAAATATTTTGGATGGAAACTTATACAATTACAGAGAGAATTAATAAAAAGAAGGGCATCAATCAAATGCAGAAAGGAAGATTTGTTAACAAGGTTTGTTTTTATGTTGTTATAATCAAATAATTCTCAGACAATAGTATTAATCCATTTAAACCTTGAGAAACCAGTACACAGAGGCAAATTATTATGTCTTATATTAAATACATGTAGGCCATGGTGTGCATTGCAAGTTGTATTGGTGCTATCTTTATTGCATCTCATTATTTGTAGATTTAGTGTTGCTTATATAAAGCAATAATACTGGAGAGTAGCCCTTTGGATAACATTTTACAGGTTAATGACTTATGCTAGCACTATATCTTGTTTGAGGAATTTATGGTGTCTATCTTTTTCTTACTTTCAGACCTGAAGCATATGACAGAAATCAAGACTTCAGGGATGAACCTATTCTCCTACCAGAACCTCAGGATTCAGACTGGTCCACTGAAGGGTTTCATCAACTGCAAGCAGACCATAGGATCCACTTCCTTAAATTGGGAAGCAATATGAAAAAAACAGCAATTAAGAAATTTGAAAAGCATACCGGATATAGTGTCAACAACTGCGGTTTAGTCACATGTAGAAAAAGTCCTTATCTGGCTGCAACACCCGACGGAGTCATCAATGAACAAACAATAGTTGAGGTGAAATGTCCATATGCTTGGAAAGAGGCAATTATCCAACCTTGAAAATTTTTTCCATACTTGGATTATACGGACGAAAAAATGGAGCTAAAGAAAACTTCAAACTACTATTATCAGATACAGTGACAGATGTATATATATTGCTTTTTCATTGTGTATACATTCAAGGATATGTTTGTACAAAAAGTTGAACTAGATCATGCGTACTGTAAACACAATATTTTACCAAGGCTAGAGCTGTTCTACAAAATGTATCTGTGGAAATATATAGCTGAACATTTGTGAAATAACATTGATGATGATTAATTAATGTAGACATTTGCAGTACAATATGATGTTCAGTCTATAAAAAGCTATTATGCATTTGATAAATAATTGTTTGTAGTTGAAATAAATATATAATAGTCCAGCATCAAAAGTTCATATTTCTTGGTATTTCTGCACAAAACAATAATAGTTAAGCAAGTTTACCAACAATACATCTACGGAAATTAGCTACCGTATGTTGAAGTACACAAATGTAATCCTTGATTAAGTTTTGTTTTTGGCAAGTTCAAGATCTTAATATTTTGAAACAATATCGTGTTTACTAGGTTGCCACAGTTTTGTCTTATTCCCAGGATCTGCTATTTTTACTGCTACTCTCCATAAATCCTTTAAATGTTGTTCTTTTGGAAAATGAATTCCTCCATAACCCTTACATAGTGGTACACAACAATACCGAACCATAATCAAATTTTTATTCGTTTCATCTATGAACTACTCAAAAATCCTTTAAATAAATGTATTTAAGTATTTATTTGACTATTTTCTAAGATTTTATTTTGTTCTGGGTCAAATACCAAGGAAATTGCAAATTAATTAGTGTTTAAGGTCGAATACCTAGGAAATTACAAATTAATTAGTGTTTATTATGCAGAATCTCTACTACATTCTATAGTAAATCTAAGGTCAGGCGGGATAATGTTTACCCTTTATTTCACCAGCGCCCTCTGTGGAGATAACCAGAGGTAACTCTGTTCTTATTATCCCCATTGACCTTACGCCAGATAGCCTGTAGCCACGCCTACCAGTTTTCAGGGGGAACAATTCATGCTAGGCCCGACAAACAAAGGAATCAAATGGCGACGGCGGAAATATTTTGCCGGACATTCTAGTTGATTTCGGCGTACGCTACCTCAATTCACACGTATTTCTAAAATGAAAAGACAAAACACAAAACACGTTGATAAGTGGATGTTCTGTAGCGAAACATAAATTCTACAATCAAAGCCTTGAGATGTCTGTTGGTTGCGGGTTTTGTTAGATTTATTTTCTGTTTAAATAGCAATCTGTAAATATACATGAATGAAAAACAAATACAAATGTGCCTCATATCTAAGATGAACTCTGTCTGACCTAGCTTGTGATGTAACTATGGGCTGGAAAACCTTATCATTGATAGATCTTATATAATCTTAAACAATCTATGAATGGATACAGATTGAATCAGAACTGCTTGATCATTGATAATTAATCCGCATTGTTCATGAATGGGACTATTTTGTGAAGCACATGAACATCCTTTGGATGTGATTTGGAATCAAATAAAGATGCTATATGATTGTCAGAATTACACTTAAGTTTGGTCGCGGGTAAACCCTTAACCAAAAAACAACGATACGTTGTTGTTAAAAGCCGGGAACTGCACCCGAGTATGAGGAAAACTAAACAAGGCAGGGGGCCGAGCGGAAAACACGTAAAAAATACGGAAATCTCTGAAACCATTATAGCTGATTTTGTGGGGTTTTTTAATTGTCCGTTTCATTATAGAAACGTCAAATTTCGATCTCCCGGAAATCATGTAGGGTATGACTATATTAAGCAGACCAGAACATTGATTTTTATTAATTAAGGTTGAAATCAGACTGTGGATTCTGAATCCTATTTCAAAATAATTAGATAAATTAAATTAGGTAATTTACATGTAAAAATTGTCACTTGTGTCATTTAAGAAACGTCGGATTTCGAAACACCGGAACTCATTTAAGATGCTCATATCATTGTTCAACATTATTCAGATACATAGCATATAATGTCTAATACTTAGACATGATGTGTTTTAAGTATAAGTAAAGAAAGTTCTCTTATTAGAATTAAAACGTGTAAATGATAAATAAATAAGATATAGTCCAAGGCAATGATATAGTCCATACTCATATTTCAAGACATATACCGGCGCATCGCAGCTTAAAACAATGTTTGAGCCTACCAAATTTCTTTATAAAGTATACAGAATGAATGTATAATTTTTTGTTTAAGAACATATCTTCTTTATACGAAATATGATATTTTTTCTGGAATTTTAGACGAAGTTTACGCTGTCTATTAAAATGAAATTTAGAACGAAAGCACACACCGAGTGCTAAGTCAAAACTTTGAGCGCCTGGAAAATTGTTGATTAGACTCATTAAAAATAATCTTATATTAATCATAGTTTTTTTATCATGTTTATTATTTGTTGTATTATCACCCAGGTATGACTTAACATACACCAGTGGGAGATTGATGTAAACCATAAAAAATGCATAAATCGTGTTTCCGGTACATTAAAGCATAATATTTACACGTTACCATTCAAATAATATAGAACATCAAATACTTGTGTCTTATCAGTACATACCAGTTACTCTGGTAACTGATGGAATATTTTTACTATTGAATAAAGAATACTAGGCACTTTTGTTAAATAAGAAAGTTAATTTTCATAGAATTTTACACTGATTTAAATGAAATAATTAAAACGTTATAACACAATGAGTGCTAAGTCGAATTGCTTTGCTTTTAAACACTCTTATAAGATTTTTAAGATCAACTATTCTTGAGGACGTCCACAGAGCCTGATACATCGTTGACAATATTCGAGGTCTGAGAGTGGATTTGGAAAAGGGAAGCGCTCTAGTATTACACTCTCTTCCCTGTGTCTGATGTAAAGGTGCCGTAACGTCACCTTTTTACCATTTTGGGCGACTTTTCGGTGGTATTTATATTCTTTGACTGGCGAGTCCGGCACTAAGTTTGACGGACAAAATGGCGGCTAACAACAAGGCTTATCAGTTCTGTTATCTGATTGGTCAGTTGGAACCTGTCAATCAACACTGACGTAAGGTCAATTGTGACAGTCTAACAATTAACAAAAAGAAAAAAATGGATATTGAAAACTACAAGATATGACTAACATTATTCTAGACAAAACGTGCAAATTATCGTTCTCAGTTTTAAATAATTGACAAAACAGAGATCAGTATTTATTTTAGTATTTTCGTAATTGGAAGTCATCAGTTTATTGATACGTCCTGGCTTTTCGTAAAAAAAGAAACTAGCATGCAGTTATTATATATATCATTTCATCTCCGCGTGTAACACAGTAGCTCTAGATGTCATATTACATTTAAAACGACTGTAACATATAAAAACCGCTTTGTGTTATAAATGCTATTGTGATCCTGATACGCTTCAAGGGAGAAAAAAATCCCTTCTCCAGTATTTACGCATAATGTGCTATTAAGCTTTAAATTATGACACCTCTCATTAAATTTCATACGAATCAGAATTTAGGTAAGAGGTGTTGATTTGATTAAATTTGGAGTGACGGAATCACTTTTAACACCACAGTATAAGATATCTGGCTTTCAGAACTATTTTAATGGCAGGCTACTAAATAGAACGAGAAAAGTGAAACGGATGGAGAAACCTAATTAGACGAACCAGATTTTCTGTTTTATTTACTTTAAAAAGACCTCCGATTTTTTAAATTATAATTTTCATCCAGTCCGTCATATGCAAATATGAGACCTTGCAGCTTACACGGATCAATGATGAATATAACGTCTGAAACCTAAAAAAGAAAGGTTTCTTTCTCGGGAGTGATTTCTGGAACATCATGCTACATTATAAATTCACTGGCTTATTAATATTGCCCAAAATTTTACTTTAAGCAAAGAAAAACAACCAGCACTAGTGAAACATGGAACACTTTTCAATTACAATTTAGCGTTGGCTGTCACCCCCGCTTGTTGCTACGCAACGCGATATGCTGAAGTGCCCGGATATTCGACCTGATCAATGCAGCTAAACATACAATTGTATCTATAATGCTACAAGAAGAGGTTGTTATGGAAGAAACAAGACGCTGATGCCAAATACACCTCCGCACTTTAAAAACTCAGAAAATGGGTCATAAAATTTTATTTTATATGACAATTCCATTATTTTTATGTGATTACATAAATTCATTATCTGGTACACAAACAAGGAAAATTTAACAAAAATCGGTTAAAAAAACTGTTCATTTCGTCCTATTAAACAACACCACCCTCCAAGTCAAAATTCGCAGACGACCAGTATGTCAGTATCTAGTATGTCCTCCGAGAGCTGCCACGCACGCCACGCATCTTCTCCTCATTGAATATTATCCGGAAGTCGGGGCATATTGTGAACTTGTTATTTATACAAAATGAAACAATTGTTGATCTTATAGTTACGTTTTTATTAGAGATCACGAATTTATCAATTTTATATTGTTTGACAACTCACATGTACAGTGCACATGCAAAACGTGCTAAACGTCTTACCTGTGCATAATAAGTCACGGATGAGTAGTTTTGAATAATACAAGTGACTAGTGTATTGGAAAAAGACATTTGTTATCATTTAAATTAATATTGGAAGACTTTATGCGTGAAATAAGTAATAAAAAATCTCAAAATTCTATTTTGTGAATTTTGAAACTGAAGGGTACCAGATATAAACATCTTAAATAAGTAGTATTTATTTATAGATCTTTTTCATTTTTGCACATCTTATGGAAGAAATATTGAGATTACTATATAATACAAGAATGAATAAATTGGTCCACTCAGAAAGTGTAATTTGTGTATCTATTAAGTGGTGCGTTTTTAAAGTGCGGAGGTGTATCAGTGTGCGCAAAAATACATAATATTATATATATCCCTGGCAAAGCTTTTCAAAAATAAGAATCATGTATTAACAGCACGTGAATTGCCTTGTTTGCACACGATTTTTCTCTCGTTTATACATGGGCGGATCCAGTGAAAAAAGTAGTTTTTATGCAAGAATGGATGGTCTTATATCATGGTTGTTCAGCTGGTTAGGCGTGACCCCTTTAGGGGATACCAAAATCAAAATTAGAAAATCCTTCATTACCCATGTTATTGATATCTAGCGAACTTTGTGTATGGAATCCTTAGAGCGTCCTGTCTAAGTTGTTCAACTGTTTGTGCTTGGTCCCTTGAAGGGGTCACCGCAAATTCAGAAAATCCTTAAAACAAAAAATCTGACATAGCTCTACTAAAAGTGACTGTTGCATAATAACACACAATCTTTAACAGTCTCATTGTTTTAAATTTTAATAGGAAAATAAATCGGGTTGTGTTGGAATTAGGTAGCAGGGTACACTTTCGAATTTTGGCCCCCGTCAATATTTGTTATAAAGAGAACATCGTGATTTTGGATGTCTGTAAATTAAGGTGAGAGATAATGATTATTAATTCTTTAGAAAATTTATACAGCCGATACATGTAAAATTCTGATGTCAGTTGGAAAACTAACTGCTGGTAGCTTTGTATGATCAATGAGACACCATTTCGCGGAAAAATTCAATTCACGGAAGGGTTCTGTGCTTGTTGATTGATACTCAGGAACATTTTCGTTATTTTCCGAAAAAACGAGCTGGATGGGCACCCATTCCGTTTATGTCCTGACGTTCAGTAAGGACTATTAAATTAAGAAATGCAATAAAATTGGACAGTGTTCTTGCAGCGGGATCATTGTAGACTGTTCAAAAGGTGCAAAATTGATGATTTTGGCATGCAATTTTTCATGGATGATGTAAACCTCTCGCTTTGATAACTTTCTTTATTCTTGTATGAGAATCCTGATCTTGTCATTAATTAAAAGCACAAAACATGCACGCAATTTATAAAATAGCCACCCAAAATTTGCTCATAGGGGAAGTGCAATATTGCGACTCGCTACATGTAAGACCGTCCGTGCCCAAAATTTTCGCATCTAAGTGTACCTTGCTACCTTAGTCACAAAACGTGCAAGGTGATTCATATTATTCGATACCAGTAGCTTTAACTAAGTTATTTCCCTTTGATCGAATATACTGTAGTGTGTGTCCTAACTGATTTGTTTCCCTTTGTCTATTCCACGCCGTTTGTACATAAATAGCTTCCTTATAAATAATATATGTTGAGCAAGGTGAAATAAATCGAGTCTCCTATTTTACTTGTTGTCAGTGCTTCCAAAAGATCGAATGCAGTAAGAATACATGTACTGTAAGTACTGTCAAGGAACTTAGTTCTGGTTGCCGTAATTGAACTGACGCTATTTTTGGAAGTGTCGGTAACCGGATACCCAGGCTACTGTGTGTCCTAGGTTTTTCTAGGCGTCAGGTAGATCTATGCATTTTTTAGGAATACTGTAATGAATGAATGAATTAATTAAATTTATCATTTAATTTTTTGTTTTACCTAAGATGGCAATATTTACTTGTAAACAAATCCTAGGGCCTAGGCTAAATTCAAGCCTTGGTCATGTAGTGGTTGTAGGTATAAGACACTTTTGCTAAGATAAGATAAGATTAATAATATCAGTCATGTGTTTACGAAGCGGATAGAAATATCTGTCTCGAGGGCACCTGCGCATTGGGCGGTAATGAGGCTTGCCGAATTGCCGCCCATGCGCAGGTGGCCAAGGGACGGATATTTCCATCCGATTCGTAAACACATGACTGATATTTTTTCTTGCATATCTTATACATGTTAGCATTTTATTCTGGCAAATTATTATGCCCCTCTTCAAAGAAGGAGGGGTATATTGTTTTGCAGATGTCGGTCGGTCGGTCGGAATGTAGACCAATCCGTTTCTGGATGATAACTCAAGAACGCTTGGGCCTAGGATCATGAAAGTTGATAGGGAGGTTGGTCATCACCAGCAGATGACCCCTATTGATTTTGAGGTCTGTATGTCAAAGGTCAAGGTCGCAGTGACCCTGAATAGTAAAACAGTTTCCGGATGATAACTCAAGAACCCTTGGGCCTAGGATCATGAAAGTTGATAGGGAAGTTGGTCATGACCAGCAGATGACCCCTATTGATTTTGAGGTTAGTATGTTAAAGGTCAAGGTAACAGTGACCCTGAACAGTTAAACGGTTTCCAGATGATAACTCAAGAACACTTAGGCCTAGGGTCACAAAAGTTGATAATGAGATTGGTCATGACCAGCAGATGACCCGTATTGATTTTGAGGTCAGTATATCAAAGGTCAAGGTCACAGTGACCAGGAACAGTAAAATGGTTTCCGGGCAATAACTCAAGAATGCTTTGGCCTAGTTTCAGGAAAATTGATAGTTAGGTTGGCCATGACCAGCAGATGACCCCTACTGATTTTGAGGTCATTAGGTCAAAGGTCAAGGTCACATTGGCCAGGAACAGTTAAACGGTTTCTGATCTTCTTGTCCAAAACCATAGGGCCTAGGGCTTTAATATTTGGTATGAAGCACAATCTAGTGGTCCTCTAGCAAGATTGTTCAGATTATTTCCCTGGGGTCAAATATGGCCCCACCCTGGGGGTCACATGGTTTATATAGACTTATATAGGAAAAAACTTTGAAAAACCTCTTGTCCAAAACCACAGGGCCGAAGGCTTTGATATTTTGTTTATGAAATCATCTAGTGGTCCTCTACTAAGATTGGTCAAATTATTCCCCTAGGGTCAAAAATGGCTCCGCCCTGGGGGTCACATGGTTTACATAGACTTATTTAGGGAGAAACTTTGAAAATCTTCTTGTCGAAACCACAAAGACTATGGCTTTGATATGTTGTAATGTAGCATCATCTAGTGGTTCTCTACCAAATTTGTTCAAATAATCCCTCTAGGGTCAAATATGGCTCCGCCCCAGGGGTCACATGGTTCATATAGACTTATTTAGGGAAAAACTTAAAATCTTTATGTCCATAACTTATATCATTCAGATTTGGACCACATGTATAGTTTTGATTGGCAAGATGAACCTTGACATGAGTTGATGTTAATCTTGACCTAGTGACCTACGTTCACATTTCTGTAGCTACAGCCTTCAAATTTGGACTACATGCATAGGTTTGTGTACCGAAAAAAACTTTGACCTTGTTATTGACCTAGTGACCTACTTCCACATTTTTGAAGGTACATGCTTCAAATTTGGACCACATACATAGTTTTTTGTTCAAAAATAAAATTTGACCTTGATTTTGACCTAGTGACCTACTGAATGCATCAAGGGGGGCATTTCGTGTTCGATGAGCTCTTGTTTTTCTTGCATACCGTATTTTACAAATAACAGGTAGAAATACTTCCTTTGTAGCACTCTTTCTTGTAGTAAAGCGCGGGAAATTAACGTTCGTAAGCAGAAGTGACGTGACGTCATGATGTTTTGCGTTATGCACAATAACAAAGTTCCGCTTTAGTTTTATCATTTGTAGCGTAACGTTATGTTCTTATGGTAAACTAACATATTTTGAATCGAGAAATATACTATAAAGAACTGAGAGAAACTATCAAGGTACCTGCTTTTTTCGTATTTTTACATAAACAATGAATTATCAGTGCATGAACCACTATAGTTGTCCTTAACAGCACAAGAGTCATCTGGCATGGGGGGTGCCAGATGGGTTTTGCTGGCATGGGTAAAATCACCGGAAACGCCAGTCTGGTATGCAAGAAAATCTTATTTAGTGTCAGTTATAACAAACATGTTGGGTTAACCCTTTAGCAATGTGGTTAGAGTGTCTGCCTACAGATCACGAGGTCTGGGGTTCCATCCTCGATAGAGACTGGGTTATTTTACTACAATTTGACGACGAGGATGTTTGACATGTATTTGGATGAGGCTAGAAACTGGTAGGTGGTACAGTTGATGCCTGGTCCTTCAATGTCAAAGAGGACAGGAGTGTTGTGGTTGTAGGTATATAAGGCCACTTCCAACAGCCTTGCTGTTGGGTTAACCCTTTAGCGACGTATTAGTGTCCATCTACAATTCACGATGTCCAAGGTCCAGGGCTCAATCCTCGGTAAAGACATAGGTATTTTACTACAGTCACATAACTGTCAACCGGTATAAATGGATGTGTGACAAATTTTATAATAGAGAATTGTATTAAACCACAGACACTTGTAGGTCAAGCCCCCTCCCTCATCCCTCACCTCTTCACCACTGCCAAATATCATCCAACATTTTTAGTCTTTTAAGGTATTAGATCACAAATAGCGAACCTCCTTTTTGAAGAGTCTTCAATTCCTACCATAAACCTACTTTTACTGCAATTCTTAGGGGGGGCGTAAGTTCAAGCCCTACTGGGACCAATTTTTTTTCCTTATTTTCCTTTTTTTCTAGTAAGTTTTTACTTCTCTTAAGACTTTGATTTCTTGCGTCTGCCCTAAGGTTATTTGTAAATGGAGTAAGCAAAATTCAAAACAGAAACACAGCATTTGACCTTATTTTTTCATTGTTGAAGTATGAATTCTGTCTCATAAAATCCATTTACTTGAGGCACCATAGAAAAATGATAAAACACACTGAGCATATATCTCAAATATTGAATATGTTTTGTTACAAAGTCAGCATGCCTTGAAAATTACCATGTAGAGTAACGTTGGGTAATACCGACAGTCGTCAGTTATCGACACCGTAATTGTAAGTGTCCATTAATGAAACTGCAATAGTCTTAAACATTTTCTGCAACGTTGTTCTGACATCACAAGTTCTTCCTTAAAGTCTGCAAGTGTAAGGGGATCTTCGGCACGCTATTGTTTTACATCAAGATATTGTTCTTACTGATGGAACGTTTATCCCACAGCAATATTTGGAAAAGTTATCGCAAGTCGTAAGGTGGATAGTGTTCTCCCACTTGAAATTGCTTTTGAAAATTCATCGTTGAGTTGGGACATATGGAAAAGATGTCCTTGGAAGCATGTAATAGTAAAATATTACGAAGATGCCAAGGATATAGGACAGAATGAGGTGTCGATATCTGCCAACATAAAAACATGATGAGACTAAGTGTCGGCAGTTTTCGACCCCAGTAAAAACATTCATACATTGTTTCCTTAACTTGCCGATCTAGATCTTTTATGCTTCTTTCAGAACAGAATACCCGGTATATTGAGACTTTCAGAACTTCCCTTATTCAAACCATAAGTGCCATAGAGGGCTTGACCTAGTTTCTTAGAAAAAGTGGCAGGGATTCTGTCTGTCAGTTTATTAATATTTCAGTCCATCTGTCAGTCTAATTGGCTGAAAAACTTTTTTGGTAAGAATTGATAAAAGACGGCAAAAACAAGCTCAAGCAACAGCTATTTTGGAGGAAAATTGACGCAGAGACAAGTGTTACTGAAAATGCCATAAAACCTTGAAAACTGATTTCATCAAGCTGAAACTTAGGAATTTTCATGCAAATAATATGTTACTGGTACTACATAAATGAAATTGGGACTATTACAGAAAAAACAATTTTTAGCTTGTTTATTCGAAGAATAGGGAGAGCTATTGGACTTACCTGTGTGTCGCAAAGGCATAATCACTTGCTGCCAGCAGGCTAATTCACTTACTTATTTTATTTATTCCATTTTGTAGAATATGGTATGCAAGAAAAATATTGCAGGTTGAAGCCTAGTTTCTGTATAAACAGTTACCTCCAACCCTGATATTCTGATCTGCAGCTAAAACCAGTCACATATTTTTAGTGTAGTTTATATTAAATCATCTTGAAAACATATCATACTGTATATTGGATGTTCAAATATTTACATGCTAAATTATTTTCAGGTTAAAGACTACCACAAGAATGGCAAATTTGTTTAACTTTGCCTTCCTGCTGTTGATGCTATCTGCCGCGGAATCACTAGACAATGGTCTGGCACGTACACCACCAATGGGCTGGATGCAGTGGGAGAGGTTTAGATGTGACACAAACTGCACAAAGGACCCAGACAACTGTATCGGGTAAAAATTTATTCAGAATGACTTCATCATCTTGTTACCAAGAACCATATTTTAAGTTCTTGTTGCTGCCAAACAACCGGACCCCTAGCTCAATAGTAAAGGTCACACTTCAGGGATTTTTTTAAGGCTGATTTTGGGGCCGAATATGGGCCCCATCCCAATTTCAAAAATTTGCTTATTTTCCCAATTCTTGGGTTTAAATTTCCCAAAATTGTACTGACTGTTGAGTGTCTGTGAGTTTCTGATGGTAAAACTTATTTTTTATATTTCCCAATTTTCAGGTTTTACGCGCCATTTTTCCCAACTCAGTGGGCCCCGGGCTCCAGTTTCTAAACGGTAGAAAAATCTCTGCACTTGAAGGTCAAAGGTCACTGTATTTTTTCCTGTCCTATGTGTAACTCGAATATCCATCAAGGGATTTTTAGATCATTTATCACATATATTCCCCTTATAGACAACTTATCTTGCACAATACCCATACCCTTAGCTAAAAGGTCATGGTTGCATTTGAAGGTCAAATGTTAGCAGTGTTTGTGTACGCTCCGTAACTGTGCTGTCCATCAAGGGTCCTAAATATTACTTGGCACAAATGCTCTCCATAATGAGATGATGTATCACATACGGGAGCCAGTCCCTAGCTTCAAGGCCGAGGTCACACAAGTTAATTTTTCTTGCTTTGTAGCATGCATGTTTAGATAACTTGGCATAAACATTCAACATAGCAAGCTGATAAAATAATGCCATGTTTCTTCAGAATTGCTACATTCAATATTATGAAGTACCTCATTCCATTTTTTGTACCCCCGGAACAACAAAGTTGTAAGGTGGGTATACTGGTTTCAGGTTGTCTGTCTGGTTGTCCGTTCGTCCGTCCATAGACACAATCTTGTGTGCACCATCTCTCCTCATCCTCTTGACACAATTTAGTGAAACATCACACAAGTGATCAGTAACAACAGTAGTTGTGCATGGTGCATGTTAGATTCTTTGAGAGAAAAAAATTGCAGAGTTATGAGACTTTGATTTTTGTTACTATACTGGGTATATACATAGAGTCTGCATATGCAATTTTGTGCGCTCCTAATCACCTGAACCCATGCACACTCAATTTAATGAAACTTAACATAAGTGATCAGTAGTAACCTTAGTTGTGCATGGTGCATGTTAGGTTCTTTCAGAAAAAAAATCTGCACAGTTATGAGACTTTGTTTTTTGTTAACATACTATATACATACAGTCTGCATATGCAGTCTTGTGTGCACCTGATCTTCAGAACCCTTGCACACAATTTAATGAAACTACACATAAGTGATCAGTAACCAACCCTAGTTGTGTATGGTGTATGTTGCTTTCTTTTATATACATATTCTGCAGAGTTATGGGACTTTGTGTTTTGTTACTATACTATATACATAGAGTCTATATACATACAGTCCACATAATTATGCAATCTTATGTGCGTCAGATTGCAATGTACTGTGTCAGTGCATGCGGGGGGAGGGGGGGGGGTACATTCATCACCTTTAGTGATAGCTCTAGTTCTCTCTATTTCCCCACAGATTTAGAATTGAAATATTATTTAAATATTTTTATATTAATTGATGTTAAAACACGGGTGGTAAACGCGCAATCCAATTCCCACTGGGAATACGCTAAAAATCGGTTGCGCGACTTCCGGTGCTGGTGTTGCGCATCAATATATACAAAATCGAGGTAGGTGGGTTTTTGTTTTTGTAAATAATTACACATTTACGAGTGCTTTCGAAAAAAAGCAAAATGCTATTCGACACAAAAATGAATAAGGATTATATGTGTGAAATACCAACTTATTAATTTAAGAATCGGCTCTGTTATCACGAAAACTCTGATGGCTCGAGCTGTCAAAAAAATATGGAATCATGAAAAATGCAAATTTTCTAACTCTTGTGCCTTCTTTCTGGAAATGTGACGCTTCGAATGATCAAACACGTGTAAAACAGTCATGAATATTACATACACTTGAATGAAATGTTGCTTTTAGGGGAAAGATTGGCAAAAAAATAATCGGGAATGGGGCTGTGCCCCGGAATGTAGTTGCACGTATACATTATACACATTATGATGTATATGAGCAACTCCATTCCCGGTGCGCAACCCCATTCCCGATGATTATTTTGTCAATTATGTCCCCGTAAGCAGGATTTGAAACAAATAATTTTGATATTCGTTACTTTATAACAGTTGAGTTATCATAAAAAGCATCAGATGTCCTCAGATTAGGCATATGAGGTCAGAAACTGCCATTTTTGTTGATTTCATACTTTTTTCACGTTTCGTGTCGCCAGAGTTTTTGTGATAATAGAGGCGAATCATATATTACAAACCAGATATTTTACACATATGATGTATTATCATATCTGTGTCGAATAGCATTTTGCTTTTTTCGAGAAAATTTATTCTTGTCTCATACTAAGCAAAATGATAACTTCACATACCTAAATTTCGTCTTTTTTTACGCGCAACACCAGCACCGGACGTTGCGCAACCCATTTTAAGCGTATTCCCGGTGGGAATTGGATTGCGCGTTTACCACCCGTGTAAAAGCAATTATCTGTAGATTTTCAGATATTCAAATTTAAATCCAAACATTTTGTGTTATAACATTCTTGATTTGATGAGAAAATTGCCAGTAATGATTGTGTTGTTTGTTATTAATTTGCATACATTTATTTGTACATTTAATGAAAAATCTGAATATATCTTCATTTATGCTGGTTTTGGTGTAAAATATGTATCTGATACAGAAATAAAAGAAGTGAAGTCTGGCATCAAATATTTCAGACTAAAGGTTATTCCAGAGAGATTTTGTTTTATTTCCTAAATTAGTATTGGTTTAGATAGTTTGCTTAGAGTATCTCAGTTTGATGGCGCATGTTCCTGATGCATAAATTTGAAAGAATACTTTATCTAATTATTTTAGGATTTCCTAACATTTTGTCACTTCTTGACTGTTGTCATTCTAGTGAGAAACTGTTCAAGCAGATAGCAGATGTGATGGTTTCTGATGGCTACAAAGCTGCTGGGTACCAGTATGTTTCTATTGACGACTGTTGGATGGCACCAGAAAGGGGACCAGATGGAAGACTTAGGCCAGATCCTGAAAGATTTCCAAATGGCATGAAAGCTTTAGCAGACTATGTGAGCTACTTTAATGATAATATTATAAACAGACATATAACACCATGCTGACCTATGTAAACTATGTCTTGCAGAGAAAAATGACAGAAAATTGCACCTGGGTGACTGTACATCTATCTGACCCATTGTACAGCATGTCTGTGATGTACTCATAACTACCGTCTGAACAGATGTACAGCATGTCTGTGATATACTCATAACTACCGTCTGAACAGCTGTACAGCATGTCTGTGATATACGCATAACTACCGTCTGAACAGCTGTACAGCATGTCTGTGATATACGCATAACTACCGTCTGAACAGCTGTACAGCATGTCTGTGATATACGCATAACTACCGTCTGAACAGCTGTACAGCATGTCTGTGATATACGCATAACTACCGTCTGAACAGCTGTACAGCATGGCTGTGATATACGCATAACTACCGTCTGAACAGCTGTACAGCATGTCTGTGATATACTCATAACTACCGTCTGAACAGCTGTACAGCATGGCTGTGATATACGCATAACTACCGTCTGAACAGCTGTACAGCATGTCTGTGATATACTCATAACTACCGTCTGAACAGCTGTACAGCATGTCTGTGATATACTCATAACTACCGTCTGAACAGCTGTACAGCATGTCTGTGATATACGCATAACTACCGTCTGAACAGCTGTACAGCATGTCTCTTATTTACTTACAAACTCTACCTGACCCAATAGAGAGCCTACCTGTACTTTACTGGTAAAATCTACCTGACCCACTAAACAGTCTATCAGATTTACTCACAAAATCTACCCAGCCCACTGTACAGCCTATCTATTGTATATCAGTAAACTCTACCTGACCCACTATACAGCCTATCTGTTGTATATCAGTAAACTCTACCTGACCCACTAAACAGCCTATCTATTGTATATCAATTAACTCTACCTGACCCACTGTACAGCCTATCTATTGTATATCAGTAAACTCTTCCTGACCCACTGTACAGCCTATCTATTGTATATCAGTAAACTCTACCTGACCCACTAAACAGCCTATCTATTGTATATCAATTAACTCTACCTGACCCACTGTACAGCCTATCTATTGTATATCAGTAAACTCCACCTGACCCACTAAACAGCCTATCTATTGTATATCAGTAAACTCTACCTGACCCACTGTACAACCTATCTATTGTATATCAGTAAACTCTACCTGACCCACTATACAGCCTATCTGTTGTATATCAGTAAACTCTACCTGACCCACTAAACAGCCTATCTGTTGTATATCAATTAACTCTACCAGACCCACTATGCAGCCTATCTCTTGTGTACTCGTAAATGTTACCTGACCCGCTGTACATTCTATCTCTTGTTTACTCATAAATGTTACCTGACCTGCTGTACAGCCTGTCCCTTGTATACTCATAAACTGTATCTGACCCGCTGTACATCCTGTCTCTTGTATACTCGTAAATGTTACCTGACCCGCTGTACATCCTGTCTCTTGTATACTCGTAAATGTTACCTGACCTGCTGTACAGCCTGTCTCTTGTATACTCATAAACTCTACCTGACCCGCTGTACAGCCTGTCTCTTGTATACTCGTAAACATTACCTGACCCGTTGTATAGCCTATCATTTGTATACTCATAAACTATAGCTGACCCGCTGTACAGGCTATCTTGTATACTCATAAATGTTACCTGACTCGCTGTATACAGCCTATCTCTTGTATACACATAAACTATAGCTGACCTGCTGTACATTCTATCTCTTATATACTCATAAATGTTACCTGACCCACTGTACAGCCTATGTCTGTATACTCATAAACTCCACCTGACCCGCTGTATGGCCTATCTCTTGTATACTCATGCCTATCTCTTGTATACTCATAAACTCTAACTGAACTGCTGTACAGCCTATCTCTTGTATACTCATAAACTCTACCTGACCCGCTATACAACCTATATTTTGTATACTCATAAACTCATAAATACTCATAAATGTTACCTGACCTCTGTACATTCTATCTCTTGAAAACTCATAAATGTTATCTGACCCGCTGTACAGCCTGTCTCTTGTATACTCATAAACTCTACCTGATCCGCTGTACAGCCTATCTCTTGTATACTCGTAAACATTACCTGACCCGTTGTATAGCCTATCATTTGTATACTCATAAACTATAGCTGACCCGCTGTACAGGCTATCTCTTGTATACTCATAAATGTTACCTGACTCGCTGTATACAGCCTATCTCTTGTATACACATAAACTATAGCTGACCTGCTGTACATTCTATCTCTTGTATACTCATAAATGTTACCTGACCCACTGTACAGCCTATGTCTGTATACTCATAAACTCCACCTGACCCGCTGTATGGCCTATCTCTTGTATACTCATGCCTATCTCTTGTATACTCATAAACTCTAACTGAACTGCTGTACAGCCTATCTCTTGTATACTCATAAACTCTACCTGACCCACTATACAACCTATATTTTGTATACTCATAAACTCTACCTGACCCACTATACAGCCTATATCTTGTATATTCATAAACTCTACCTGATGCACTATACAACCTATATCTTGTATATTCATAAACTCTACCTGACCGACTATACAGCCTATATCTTGTATATTCATAAACTCTACCTGATGCACTATACAGCCTGTATCTTGTATATTCATAAACTCTACCTGACCCACTATACAGCCTATATCTTGTATATTCATAAACTGTACCTGACCGACTATACAGCCTGTATCTTGTATATTCATAAACTCTACCTGACCGACTATACAGCCTATATCTTGTATATTCATAAACTCTACCTGACGCACTATACAGCCTTTATCTTGTATATTCATAAACTATACAGCTTATTTCTTGTATATTCACAAACTCTACCTGACCCACTATACAGTGTATCTCTTATATACCAATAAACTTTACCTAACCCACTATACAGCCTTTTTCATCTGATAAGACTTATTCAGCGTGGTCTTCACTACTTCTCTCTTATTTTATTCCTCAAGGTGTCTAGTACTCTACTTAATTTTGTCCCTTATGTAGTATTGCCTTGTAATCTAAGAGCTTTCTATCAATATTTTTTGCAGATTCATGCCAAGGGTTTAAAGCTGGGTATATATGCTGCCATGGGAACAGCGACATGTAAGAAGTACCCAGGTAGCAAGTTTTACCTGCAGCTTGATGCACAGACATTTGCAGACTGGGAAGTTGATATGCTCAAACTAGATTGTTGCTATTCCGGTGACCTCGCTGATATTAATGAAGGTAAGTTTCCATGACAACCATTTACAATCTGACTTTGATTCTTGAAGTCTTAAGCTCAAATTACTTATCATAGTATAAAATCCTTTTAGCACTAATATCTTCCCTTTAATTGGTGTTTACAAATAATTTAGGGAAGGTTTTACTATGGTACTCTTACATTGTGTAAATTCAAAACCATGATTTTATTCATGGTTTTGAGAAAGCCATTTCTAGGGTTACGATTATGGACATTGTTAACCTTAGTATTATTGTAAGGTATTCTCCATTTCGACATAATAGAATAAATCCCATCATCCAGTATTTCCGTAAAAAGGACAGGTAGGGCTGGCAACATTAACAGATATAGCGGTAGTTTACAACATTTAGCGATTATTTTTTGCGAGAAGATAAGCATTTATGATAATTCTTACTGTCTCACATTGAAAATATTATTTTACGACCTTGACAACAAATCTTTGTACAAATAATTTGTTTACCTTGAAAAAATGCGAATATTTCACACGACTGCTATCAAACTATGGAAGCAGCAGTGTAGAATAAAAGATTAGATTTCAAAATAATGTAAACTTTGGGGAAATTTTTGCTGCATCTTAATTACAACAATGTGTTTACGATAATCTGCATAAGGTTAGCTTTTGTGATAGCCCTGTGTCCGTCGTCTGTCATTTCGTCTGTCAGCGTCGTCAACAATTTGACTGTTAACACTCTAGAGGTCACAATTTTGGCCAAATCTTAATGAAATTTGTTCAGAATGTTACTCTTAATAAAATCTTGGATGAGTTCGATATTGGGTCATCTGTGGTCAAAAACTAGGTCACCAGGTCAGATCAAAGGAAAAGCTTGTTAACACTCTGGAGGTCACAATTTTCGCCTAATCTTAATGAAGCTTGGTCAGAATGTTACTCTCAATAAAATCTTGGACGAGTTCGATATTGGGTCATCTGGGGTCAAAAACTAGGTCACCAGGTCAAATCTAAGGAAAAGCTTGTTAACACTCTAGAGGTCACAATTTTGGCCCAATCTTAATGAAACTTGGTCAGAATGTTACCCTCAATAAAATCTTGGACGAGTTTGATATTGGGTCATCTGGGATCAAAAACTAGGTCACCAGGTCAGATGAAAGGAAAAGCTTGTTAACACTCTAGAGGCCACATTTATGACTGTATCTTCATGAAACTTGGTCAGAATGTTAATCTTAATGATCTCAAGGTCCAGTTTGAATCTGGGTCATGTAGGGTCACCAGGTCAAATCAAAGGAAAAGCTAGTTAACATTTTAGAGGCCACATTTATGATCATATTTTAATGAAACTTGGTCAGAATGTTAATCTTGATGATCTATAGGTCAAGTTCAAATGTGGGTCAGATGGAGTCAAAAACTAGGTCACTAGGTCAAATCAAAGGAAAAGCTTTTTAACACTCTAGAGGCCACATTGATGACTGTATCTTCATGAATCTTTTTCAGAATGTTAATCTTGATGATCTATAGGTCAAGTTCAAATCTGGGTCAGGTGGGGTCAAAAACTAGGTCACTAGGTCATACCAAAGGAAAAGCTTGTTAACACTGTAGAGACCACATTTATGACTGTATCTTCATGAAACTTGGTCAAAATGTTAATCTTGATAATCTCAAGGTCCAGTTTGAATCTGGGCCATGTTGGGTCAAAAACTAGATCACCGGGTCAAATCAAAGGAAAAGCTAGGCCACATTTATGATCATATCTTAATGAAACTTGGTCAGAATGTTAATCTTGATGATCTATAGGTCAAGTTCAAATCTGGGTCAGGTGGGGTCAAAAACTAGGTCATTAGGTCAAATCAAAGGAAAAGCTTGTTAACACTGTAGAGGCCACATTTATGACTGTATCTTCATGAAACTTAGTCAGAATGTTAATCTTGATGATATTTAGGTCAATTTCGAATCTAGGTCATGTTGGGTCAAAAACTAGGTCACCGGGTCAGATCAAAGGAAAAGCTAGTTAAGACTTTAGAGGCCACATTTATGACCATATCTTAATGAAACTTGGTCAGAATGTTAATCTTGATAATTCCTAGGTCAGATGAGCGATATAGAGCCGTCATGGCCCTCTTGTTTATACCATTACTTTGTTTAAACCTTGAACAAAGGATAATACTAAACACTACCGCTATATAGTATAATGGCCGATACCCCCATTAATGTAAAACCGTAAACGGGTATTTATTGGTGGCTAATACCAGAAAAGGGGATTTATCCTATAACGTCAAAAAGGTCAATAAAGGATAGAAACATTTAGACTTTTCTTACTTTAAGGAAACAGAATGTGAAGTTTACTCATTATTATATACACAGAGCCATGTAGATTATCTATCCGATTGTTTTATACATAATGAATTATTTGTTACAAACATGACCTTGATAAATATAAACCAGAAAAAAACAACATTAGAGTTATTTCTAGACACATTATTGCTCACACAACTTTTAAACATACTAACATAATTGTTGAAGTTCTCAGAAAATATGTAGTAATTTGATTACTGTAATGTCAGGTTTTATTGCAAAATCAGAACTTGCTATTCTTTGAATAGACATTGGCTAGCAACATGATATAACAGTGATATATATGACCATAATAGCACTTCAGTAAGCTTTTATTTTTGTGTTTAAAAACAGCAAATGTAATGAAAATGTATCCATCATGAAAACTGCTCATTTTACAGTGCAATATGATGTCAGCTGTGATTAAGGAAGGATGTTGAGCAAATCCTCACACACAACTAACTAGTTAGTTATTTTGCAAGTTTACTTGATTTTTGTGAAAATGTTTATGGTACAGGTAGTATGCCTTTGAAACATGCACATTTACTTTTGTCAGGTTTTCAAGTGATGACACTATACCTGAACCTGACAGGACGACCTATAGTCTATGGTTGTAGCTGGCCATTATGTACTGAGCCAAAGGTATGATACAGCTCATTTGACCAAAAGTCATGTTTTATCTGTTGTCATTACAATCTGTATGTTCTTTAACCTTTAGCCTGCTAAATTTCTAAAATGGACTGGTCCATCATTCAATTTTGGCAGTACCATTTATTATTTGAAGGAGTGTTCTCTGAACATTTACTGACTGAATAGCGAACAGTGCAGACCATGATCAGGCTGATCTTGGTCTGCGCTGGTTTCAAAGGCATAATCACTTGCCGCCAGCAGGCTAAAGGATAAAGGCACTCTTGAAGGTAAGGAGTAACAAGTTAAGTGGATGTAGGAACACCCAGGGGAACTTAAACTGGTCAACAGATGATATGACAATATGCAAATCAGAATAAATCACTAATATTTAGCACTGCAGACTGTTTATCTATGCAGGATTTCCAGCAATCAGCCTGTATTTGAATCTAACACAAAAGCCCTTACTGTATGTGTGTTGCTGGGTGTCTTGTGAAGTCTGATACTACAAGCATAAAGTACTAGACTAGATGTCAAATCAACTACTGTATTGTCATCTCTTCTTGCTGTGTGGACTGGTCGATCATAAAAGATATCTTCTGTCTGCTCGTATTTGCAAATCAAAAAGATTAGTTTTTCATGTTTACATTATACATTGTAAAGGAGTTATACAGTGTGAGATGTCAATAGCTTATTCCAGATGTCATTATTACAAGCCCTAGTGGTACCATAAATGGTCATTAGGAAATAATATATCCAAAACAGTGATTTTATTGTTTGAGTTCAGATGCATAGAAGTTATAACACAAGGGCAAAGTCCAAGTGATGTGATACACATCTTAAAGGGACTAACCTGCACATTTTAGGCAAAAAAATAATTGCTCTCAAAAATCCATAAAAGTGAGTACTCTGAAAGTGACTAGTGGTACAAACTAATTGACAAAAGATTTTTGCAAGATATTCTTATAAATAACCAAAAATATTGTGCAGAAGGTAGTATACTGTTGCAACACTTTTGAAATAGTGCAGACAATCTACATTCTTCTTACGTATTTTCCAATATCTAACTTTTATTTTCACCCACTTTATCATTTTTCAATGTCATATATCGAGGGTTCAACGCAATAAGGGCGTATCTACATATAATAATCATATGTAGATACGCCCTTATTGCGTTGAACCCTAGATATACATTCTATGCCAAACTTAGTGGAAATGAACATGTTGAAAAATTTCACCCAAACTGTGGGTGAGTAGCTTTAAACAACAATGATTTTATTCTATGATAAAAACAGTTTTTAGGTTATGACATATTATTTCGATTCTAACATGCAATCATCACTTATTGCCTATTTGTGTTGTATGAACTTTGATGCTGTGACATATTTACTGCGACATTCAAACAATGATAATGATTTTAATGCGTAATAACATCACACTTCCAATCTGTTTTATTTAACAGGCCGGGACATAAATGAAGTCATGTTAGAATACATTTTTCCTGGAAGCAGACCAAAATGAGTGAAATAAACCTTTAGCCTGCTGGCAACAAGTGATTTTGCCTTTGCAATCAGTGTAGACTAAGATCAGCCAGAATGGATGTGCAGGCACTGTTTGCTATTCAGTCAGTACATTTTCAGTTAACACCCCTTTGAATAATAAGTGGTGCTGCCCAAATTGAATGATGGACCAGTCCATTTTAGAAATTATGCAGCATTCAAACAGACAAACTGAAATGAATTAGTTTTAGCTGAACATACTTTCAGCAGGTTTGTTTCTATCCTATATATAAATTGTCAATTAGCCGAGTGGTTAAGGTCGCTGACTTTGAATCATTGGCCTTCACCTGTTTTGGTTCAAGCCTTACTTAGTTTGTTCTATGAGAAAATGAATCATTGGCCTTCACCTGTTTTGGTTCAAGCTTTACTTAGGTTGTTCTATGAGAAAGCCATTAAGCTTGTGTGCACAATTTCATTGGTTCTACTTAATGCCTGAAATAATTCCTGAAAGAGCACAACACCCACTGACTGAACTCTACCAGTGTGACTTAAAAGCAACAAAACAATTGAACAGTTTTAATGCAATTTGTATATACACAAGTAAGCAACAGGGGTAAGATGGGAGTATTAGTAAAGTACAAAATATATATGTCATTGCATCATTCTTCATCAACATTGATGATAATATATCTGCCAATAGCTATATATAGCTATAGTTTTGTCTATTCATGTAACACTGGACTCCAAATTAAATTTGTATCTGTGTCTGTATTGGTAGCTTAATGTATGTAAATGTTACCCCACAATGGTTAACTTGTAAATTTCAGCCAGATTATAAGGCAGCTGCAAAACACTGCAACATGTGGAGAAACTACAATGATCTGAGGGACTCATGGGACTATGGTAACATTGTTTTCACTATATATCTTTTCCATTTCATTCTAATGTAATAAATTTTCTACTGCTTTATCTTATTTGAGAAAGATGTTTATAAAGCAAAACACCCATCATATGCTTCAGTAAGTCGTATTCTGTGTCAGAAAGTTCTTATGCCCTCAGAGGTGGGCATATTAAAATCGCACTGTCCGTCCATCCATCCGTCAGTCCATCCATGTGTGCATGGCATAAGTGTTCACCATAATGAGACAACATGTCATGTGCAAGATCCAGACCATAGCTCCAAGGTCAAGGTCACGCTAGGAGGTCAAATGTAAACAGGGTCTGTTTTGTGTCCGGTCCATAACTCTGCTATCCATAAAGAGATTTTGAAATATCTTGGCTTAAATGTTTACCATAATGGAACGATGTGTCATGCGCAAGACCCAGACCCCTAGCTCCAAGGTCACACTTAGAAGTCAAGGGTTAACAGGGTCTGTTTCATGTCTGGTCCATAACTCTGCCATTTATCAAGGGATTTGAATATACTTTGCATAAATGTTCCACATAATGAGACAACATGTCATGCGCAAGATCCAGACCCCTAGCTCTTAGGTCAAGGTCACAGTATTGTGAGAGGTAAAACAGTTTGTTATATTGAAAAGACATACATCTCATTCATCTTTACTGAAATAAGCATTAGCACTGGTAGTATATGTACATAAGCAATACATGGCATTAGGACTCCCTGAATTTAGATTGAATTAAGGCTTGTTCTGGTTAGTTCATTAGGTAGAGCATGAAACTTTGAATCAAAAACTGCAAGTTTGATCCTTTGGCAGAGCACAGTTTGATAGTTGACAGCCAGTCTTAAGTTACTCATTCTCCACCTCTGATTTATTTTGTGAAGTTGCCCTTCACTTATGGAGAACTAGGGGCCTCTGGTTGAATGAACTTTAAATCACTTGTGCCTCACAGATGAGGGTTCAAAAGCTATCAAGCTTGTTTATAGAAGATTTGTGGTTCTACCAATGGTGCCTGCCAATGCCTAAAATCATAGCCAGAGAGGCACCTTGGGTTTTCATCCACCATCAGAAGCTTGAAGCTGGAAAAATGGCTATATGACCTTTTTGCTGGCATGAGTCTAAATCAAACAAAACGAGCAAATTTAGTGAATTTATATTCCCCTATGAAACAGTTGTTTTGTGAGTGACGGGACTATATTTTGAAAGATACATGTACTTGATTTCCAGATATATACAAGTTTTGTACGAAAGGACAGTGCAACAGCTTAAATACTCATTGAATTATGAGCATTTTCAATTTTGGACAGACATAAGCAAAAAATAGCCGGACGGACAATGTCAAAACAATATCCCTCTGCCTTTGGCAGGGACTAAAAATACTTGCGGACATAAAGTCAGTACTGGTGCATAATCCAAGAAAAATAGTTCATGATGCATGTTTGTTTTACAGTATATGCAGCCATTGATTTCTATGGAAACAACACAGAGCACTTTCAGGAGGTTGCAGGTCCTGGAGGCTGGAATGATCCAGATGAGGTATGTGTAAGCTACCAGACAGTATGCAATATCTCTGACTTGGAAACATACAAGGATATTTTAAGAAGTATATACTGGTATATATACAATCAAACCTGTGTTAGGATACATCAGATATATCTGTTATCAAATCACATGATTGTTTATGTTCTCCTGTTCTGTGATTTTATAGGTAAGTAAGAGATTTGCTTGAGACTTGCAATAGAAGATCGAAATCTACATCCAAAAAATCTAAATTGTGGAATTTTTTCCAACTGTGAAAGTGCAATTTTCCTGTAGAAGTCCTTTGAGAAAATTATCAGGAGGACCAACATCAAACCAGTCTTAAACAAAATATCGAATCTCCTTTGGTTTAATGATACTTTGAAAGTTATGGGCTCAGCACATGTATATCTGTTTTGCAGGAAATATTTCTTCTTTTTACAGTGTAATAGTTTTTCAGGTGATGCCATAATATTGACAATTTTTAATTTTGTTGGTATTTGTGACCTCGGGAAGCTTGTAATGTAATTATATATATATTCAACAATGAACCTTATTTGTTAAATAAACTTTCTGTTCTGTTCTTTACAGAGAATTCTACATTGTAGAACAATTGTTTTAAATGTGCAGATCTACCTTAAGTTCACTTTTGTATGGAATATATGATTGTCATGTTATCATATTTGTTCACATGATTTTCTGATTTCATGTTTCAATTCAACTGCATCTTTTTTTTTATGAAAATAAGATACTGTTAAATAACTATGATAATAAATTTAAATAATATTTTTTCTGGGTTTGTTTCCTTGGATTTTATGGTTGTGTCCATCCACAAATTAAATTCCTACAAAAAAGAATAAATTTTTGATTCATTCCATCTTCAAAAGTTGAGTTTTACAAATTACAGTAGCTGTTTTTTTTGTCCAAACAGCAGAATTGTGTGTGCACAAAGTTTGATGAATTGACAATATTGCTTTTCTGTGTGTATAATTGCCTGTGACTTGATTTCAGTTAGTTGTCGGTGATTTTGGTCTCAGTTATGATCAGGAACGTGCACATTTCGGGATGTGGTGTATGATGGCCTCCCCTCTGTTTATGTCGGTAGATCTGCGCAATATCCGAAAGACATCCAAAGATCTGTTACTGAACAAGAATCTCCTTAGGATACACAGTGATGAGCTAGGTGTACAAGCATACAGAATCTCTAAGGTATATCTTATAATTCTTTAGATCAGTTTGATCATTGAAAGCAATGTGTAAAATGTATATAATGTTCTGTAATCTTTCTTAGCCTTGAAAATATATAAAGCAGTTACATGTTCTTTCATATTGCTTGCTCTGTTTATTTACCAATTTTGTTTTTATTATACCTTCAGAATAGTTTCGGAGAAAACATTTTGTTTTTGAAGTATTTCTCTGTGTGTGTTTGTCTGTCACAGAAGTTACTCCTTGTTAACTTTCGATTTTTATGACTGAACACAACAGTTCTGTAATTATGTAATAAGGATTACATATTTAAATGTTGCATTAAGACAGTGCACGTATAATAAATACAACACTATATGGATATATACTTATTTTTATCCCATTCAGCTTATATTTGATAGATATGTATTATTAAACAGGGAAATGGTACAGAGGTGTGGCTTAGACCATTAAGGAGCCAGTATTTCCGTGCAGGAAGTTACGCCATTGCAGTTCTACAATACTACAACTATGGTGGACCTCTCCCGTTTTCCTCAAGTCTGCAGAACCTTGGAATGAACAATAAATCAGGATATAAAGTGACAGAAGCTTTTGACGGCAAAGATATGGGAAAACTCCTGCCCAAGGACCAGTTGAATTTTAATGTGGATCCTACAGGAATATATATGGTTACAGCTGTCCCTCTTAGTTAATTTGGTTTTCAACCAGTGTAACAGTCAGATGTTCATTGTGTCAGATTTGATTGTTCGACAGTAAATGAATGGAAATACTTTTTGTTGAAAATTTGTTGTGCTATAGTATGTATTTTTATTTAAAGCTGTATACATTTTATCCATACATTTATCCATTTGTTAAACTTGATTTTGTAAACACATACCATTTATAATGATGGAATTTATTATAAGTAGCTTAACTACCGGGACTTACCAATACAAACAGTGATTACTTGGGCTTCTTTTGATAGGCCTTTTAGAGGGGTCTGTTTGGCTGCATGGTTACCAGTAAGTTTGCTGGCTTAAAACCACTTACCCCTTACTGTTGTGGATTCAGAATCTCACTTTGGTTGTAGAGTTGTTTCATGCGAGGAAACCTGCCTGCTGGTGTGTTGAAGATCAGTGGTTTTGTCCAAGTGCCTGACTGTGTTAGAAATAATGTCAGAATGTTTGAAAAGTCATCATATGCCATACAGCTGTGTCATTATGATGTTAAAATGAACAAAAACTCAATATAGAAACGATTTACCTTTATGGATACATAATGTAATATTAAACAGAACTAAATTTTATGTAACCCTTTATTACATTTTGAGATTTATACTTTGCATTTGTACTGTACATACATGTAGTAACAATGTTTTAAGCAGCAGGTTGTATGATTTTTTTTGCAATTAATGTACTCCAATGATTTATGAATTTGAAAGAATTCAGAAAAGGCTAGAGTTCAAATGTTTAACCATCATGAACAGTATGATCGTATTCATTAAATTAGTTTTCTAGTCCTTTTGAGGGCAGATTCAGGATTAAGGGTTTGAGGGGAGGGGGGCAGGGGCAGGCTGAAGTGCCTGGGTAAGATGATTGGAACATTTAGTAGATATATGTCAAATACTGTCGTCTGATTTATATTTTAGCATAACTGTTTGGTTTCATATCTGTTTCAATGTTGGTTTCGAAACCCTTCTTGCTGGTGTATCAATGGTCCATTTAGCACCAATAAGTTCACTAAAACAATAAAGCTGGTTTCCTTTTGTTTTACCTATATTTTTTGTTTGGATCACTTAAAGATGTTTTTCACAATTATTTCTAGCGGACAGATTTTTTTGTAACTTTGCATATTTATAGACTGATGTATGACAAGTTAAAATAAAAAATAAGAATGATAGGTACCCGTGCTTCTTTTTTCAATATTTAAAGTTTATTAAGAACACCAAATCGGTATTTTTGTCTGAAGAAACAATACATACATGTCATAATAAAACTACTGCAAACAACTATTTATTTAAAGTTTCACTCTGATGTTACTGTTTATGCATCGCAATTAATGAAACCACTATAACTATGCATAAAATGTCAACATATAGATATATTAACTCAGAAAAATTACTCTTGACAGATGTCGAAAGTATCTGAAACTGAGAAAAACACGAAGTATTTCTTAATGATATGAAAAATCTAGCGGACGAATTTTACAAATTTATATTATGTAAGCTAGAACTAAAAACAAAAAATCTAAATAAAAAAATAATATCATCCCGTGCTTGTTTTCAAGAAAAATTAAAAAATATTCACTCCACCCACAAAAGTATTTTTTCATTACCCCACCCACCTAAATATTATGAACATTTTTTTCTTACAAAACAAATTGCACAATGTTATTATCAGTTTCTTAACCAGTTTTCTTACTCATGCGGAATAATGCTCCTTTAAGGTTGCATGCTTCTAGGTCAAATACTTTTGAGATATGTGCTACACAAACTTTCACATGCCATTTACGTATATATTTGACCATGTCAAGGGACATAAATCTGTTTTTACTGAGTGAAACCTCAAATAAAAGCACTGGTGCACAACTTCGCATGCTGAAATTTAATTCTTGTGTGGTTTCATGACTCTTGGCGCATATACTTTTGAGGTACATGCGACACAAATGTTTAGACCCTTTATGTACATTTGACTGTCAAGGCCATAACTCTGGTCTTACTACGTGAAATGCGGGATGGGCACAAAAAGTATAACAAATTTTAGGAAGTCACATTTGAACTTGAAGGAGATAGATCTACGTTAAGATTTTCTGAATTTTATTGACTTGGAGTCGCTGCATCATTATGGACGAAATAGTTTACTTTCAAATTGGCTGTCCAGAATGTATTCCATTCGAGTACTTCCTACGACTACTCCTCCAATAAAACACCATCACTTTTAAAGGTAAAGTATGGATGCACGACCTATATTGTCAGTACATACGATATTTTTTTGCGTGAGTGTGCTGCATATCCGACAATTATACACTTTCGGCGGCGAATCCTGAACTTTACAGTGGTTATCGCTTGCTGCGCGATTGAGCTGCGCACAAAATATTGTGATGAACTCCTTTAAAATTCTTGAAGTTTTGAGTATTTTGCTCTTGACATTGTAACCTTCTGTGATCTTTGTTTCATTGATTTCTAAAGTGCCTTTGAAGGTATTTATCATGAAAAGGGCACTGTATAAATCTGATGTAATAATATTTTTCCACCAATATAGAAGTTTAGATTTAATTTACGAGGGTCAAAATGGTCATGTGCATCATGCCTGACTGAAGATTTAGTGAGAAATTAACTAGATCTTCTTCTCTCAGAAATTGTTTTGCTTTTGAAGCTAAAAGGTATTGAACTTTCCATCTACATTTAAATATTTTTTGTAAATATTTATCTCAACTTATAATATATTGCATAACATTCCATGAGATTATTCTTGTACCATTCTTTTACATACTTATGTTGAAATGAAATAATACAAGTTATTGTTTCATACCTGGTTCTTCTCTTCCAGTCAGCAGTTCACATTTGTGCCTCATGTCCATCCTTTATATTTCTATATTGGATACATCATATTCAGCAAAGTTCCAAGTTTATTAAATGATAAAAGTTTATTACCTATAAAAATACTCACATGAGATTCAACATCAATAAATGTTTGATGTACTGTTGTTTTTGCATGCTAAGTTTTTGTTATCAGTTGTTTCGATCGCCTAGAATATAGATGGAATAATGCAAATCTGTGATGTTTTTTATATTCATGGAGAAAAATAAGCATTGAATAAAAAGATTATCTAACATTTTCCTATACAATATGGGATATATCTGGACTTGTACACATCTAGAAAACAGCTTTTCCAATGGGTATTCATCCAAATGTGTCACCATATTGTACCGAATAATGTTCAATAATGAAAAACTAATGTTAAAAATACATTTACATATATTTCTAAATGGAGTTTGAGTTATAAATATCCTTACATTATACAAGCAATTGTTAAGCTAGCTCAAATATATAAATTAATTTAGCATTTTACAGGCTCATTCTTATGTTGCCATGTTTAGCTATTGTTGTTCCTAATGCATAGTTGTAAACATGTATTTGATGTAATATTTTATATTTACCTTCCCAAATTCTGAGGAAAGCACTTTGTTTTGTCAGGCTGTTTGCCTGTCTGTCTGTCTGTGACTAAACTGAATCATCTGTGTATGTTTTTACCACTTTAAAGGATTTTTGAATTGCTTAGTGGGGTAATGTGCAGAAATCCAGATTATTAGCTCACCTGTCACAAAGTGACAAGGTGAGCTTTTGTGATCGCGCGGTGTCCGTCGTCCGTGCGTGCGTCCGTCCGTAAACTTTTGCTTGTGACCACTCTAGAGGTCACATTTTTCATGGGATCTTTATGAAAGTTGGTCAGAATGTTCACCTTGATGATATCTAGGTCAAGTTCGAAACTGGGTCACATGCCTTCAAAAACTAGGTCAGTAGGTCTAAAAATAGAAAAACCTTGTGACCTCTCTAGAGGCCATAATTTTCAATGGATCTTCATGAAAATTGGTCAGAATGTTCACCTTGATAATATCTAGGTCAAGTTCGAAACTGGAACACGTGCCTTCAAAAACTAGGTCAGTAGGTCTAAAAATAGAAAAAGCTTGTGACCTCTCTAGAGGCCATTTATTTCAAAAGATCTTTATGAAAATTGATCAGAACGTTCACCTTGATGATATCTAGGTCAAGTTCGAAACTGGGTCACGTGCCGTCAAAAACTAGGTCAGTAGGTCAAATAATAGAAAAACCTTGTGACCTCTCTAACGCCCATATTTTTCATGGGATCTGTATGAAAGTTGGTCTGAATGTTCATCTTGATGATATCTAGGTCAAGTTCGAAACTGGGTCATGTGTGGTCAAAAACTAGGTCAGTAGGTCTAAAAAAAGAAAAACCTTGTGACCTTTCTAGAGGCTATATATTTCACAAGATCTTCATGAAAATTGGTCAGAACATTCACCTTGATAATATCTAGGTCAAGTTCAAAACTGGATCACGTGCCTTCAAAAACTAGGTCAGTAGGTCAAATAATAAAAAAAACTTGACCTCTCTAGAGGCCATATTTTTCAAAGGATCTGTATGAAAGTTGGTCTGAATGTTCATCTTGATGATATCTAGGTCAGGTTCGAAACTGCGTCAACTGCGGTCAAAAACTAGGTCAGTAAGTCTAAAAATAGAAAAAACCTTTTGACCTCTCTAGAGGCCATATTTTTCAATGGATCTTCCTGAAAATTTGTCTGAATGTTCACCTTGATGATATCTAGATAAAGTTCAAAACTGGGTCATGTGTGCTCAAAAACTAGGTCAGTAGGTACAAAAATAGAAAAACCTTATGACCTTTCTAGAGACCATATTTTTCATGAGATCTTCATGAAAATTCGTGAGAATGTTCACCTTGATGATATCTAGGTCAAATTCAAAACTGGGTCATGTGCCTTTAAAAACTAGGTCATTAGGTCAAATAATAGAAAAACCTTGTGACCTCTCTAAAGGCCATATTTTTCATGAGATCTTCATGAAAATTGATCAGAATTTTTATCTTGATAATATCTAGGTCAAGTTCAAAACGGGGTCACATGAGCTCAAAAACTAGGTCACTATGTCAAATAATAGAAAAAACAATGTCATAGTCAGTTCAAAACTGGGTCATGTGGGGACAGGTGAGCGATTCAGGACCATCATGGTCCTCTTGTGTTTGTTTGAGGTTGCTTGGTTGGAACAGGGGTCAGTTATACATGTTTTCATTTCATTCAGTTCTGTATCTTTCAACTTCTGAAAAGATTTTGAAATTAAGTGATATAAATGTTTGCTATAAAAACATAACCAGGGTAAACACATCTCTTTGTGCTATGTCCATGTTACATACTTGTGCAGTCTTCTGTATTTAAATGAAGCAGTATGGGAACACATGCAATTTTATTGTAGTCAGAAATTCTTGTTTAAACAAGCTTCTCTCAACAATGTAGATGCTTTAATTTTTATTTGCTCTGTAATGTATCACATGAAGGTCAGCAATCTCAGTGTTTTTATACTGTTGAGTAAAAGCAATTACAGCATACATTGTAATCTGATAGTTGTTTAAGAACCATCCTACGGATTTTTTTTTTTTTAGTGAAATGATTTCAAAGTTTATTTCTTATAATTTCATGGCTATATTTTAGTTGGCCACCTTTTGTAAAATACATGTTTAAAAATAGACCATCGTTGTGGAGTGATTAGTAGTTGTGGAATTTGGCTGTCATTTGGTGACTTGCTAATGACATTTTCATGTAGAACGTCAGTCATGAATGTCATGCAGTTACATCTATTTATTTGAAAAAGACTTCTTAGTAGAAATCTGTGTTAAGTGATATGTATTAGTATGTTATGTTTGAGATATGCCACAAACACATTTAATTTGATGTTTACATAATATTTTCATAGAACCTGTGTAGTAATTGTTCATATTTTTAAATTAGAAGTGTGTGCATAATACATCCTTTTTACTAGTTCACTCAATTTTTTATAAAAATGTAAACCTATATAAACAATCACATTGTGTTTGTAACAGTTAACTAACTGGCATAATTTTTTTAAGAATTTCTGTAAAGAACAAAATAATCATTCTGAAAGAAGTAAAATGTCAGACATAAAGAAAATGTTTAACAAAGTCAGCTTGTGAGCTTTTAACCAATTTTCAGTATAAGTTTTCATGTATAATCAGTATAGATTTTCACCTCAAATTTCCAATACAGGAGTCGACCACAAATTCCAATACAGGTTACCACCACGAAAACAGGTTCTCACTTGTTCTATTGTTTCTCAGTTTCACATAAATTTTTCTATATTTATTCTGCGTAGGCAAATTTTTATATTTATTCTGTGTACACATGTTTTTCATCCCAACTGAATGAGTAGCTTTAAGGAAAGTTTCATGCTAAAACTTTGTTATTCTTCATGAAGCTTTTACTAAACTTTTCCATGTCTAATAAGATGAAAAAAAGACTCAAACAGAATTCATAATGTCAGAACAGAATAGAACAGAACAGATCAGAACATACATTTAAATTGTGGGAGACATTGATCACAAAATGCTAGTATTTTGTAATAACATGTGAACAAATAAGTATACAGAATTTTATATTACCGGTATTAACAGCTGACTGCAATAATATCATTTTAATTAATATACATGTAATCAGAATTTCTGAAAGTATCTACACAAACTTAAACACTGTAGAAAGAGAGATATCAAAGAAAATTACAAGGTTTAGATATGTGCTCCTTATGAAGGAATGTTAAGTAAAAAAAAAAGATATTTTGTAATTTTATACATAAACAAGCTTTCATCTCAATAGAGCTTATATAAATTAGTATGAATTAAAACTAAATTAAACTAACTAATTAACAGTGATCAAAATAAATAATATGTCAGAGTATCTGAGTTGTTATATATTATTTTCATGTACATTTGTGAGTTTTTAGGTCACAGGAGGGATGAGTTATTGTGTTCACTCACTGTCTGCAGTACATCATCTGTCTTTTCATCCATCTATCATTTGTCTGTCAACACTATTCTTCAAACAACATCTCTGAAACCATTTGGTTGTGGAAGTTGATGAAACTTGGACTGGAGGTGCCTTGGAAGGTCCTCTACCAAAATTGTTCTGGACAAAACTCTAGTTTACATGGCAACATAAAAGAAATACTTTAAAATATGAAGCCTAGACCTGTTATGTTTAGTGTGTAGTATTGTCTAATAGTTCTATACCAATTTTGTTCAAATTATGCCACTGGTATCAAAATTGGCCCCACCTTGGGTTCACTCCTTTTAGATAGATTTATAGATGAAGAAATCTAAGAATCTTCATGTCTAAACTGTAATGCCCTTAGCTCAGCTATTTAGTATGTAACATCTACCAAGTTTATTCAAACCATGCCCCTGGTGTCAAATCTGGCTCCACTCTGGTGTTCATGTGTTACATAGACTTACTTGTATGTAGGAAAAACTTTAAAAATCTTCCTGTCTAAAACCATAATGCCCTTGGCATAGATATTTGGTATGTAGCTTTGTGTAGTGGTACTCCACCAAATTTATTCAAATCATACCCCTGGAGTCAAAATTGACCCCACCCTAAAGTACACTTCTTTTATAGAGTCATATATAGGAAAAACTTTTAAAAATCTTCTTGTTTAAAACCATAATGCACTGAGCTTAGCTATTTAGTATGTATCAATGTGTGGTAGTCCTCTACTAAATTTATTCAAATCATGCCTTACCTTTCGGTTATTTTTTTACATAAACTTATTTAGGAAAAACTTGAAAAATCTTTTTGTCTGAAACTGTAATTCCCTGCACTTGGGTATTGGATATGTAGCTTTGTGCAGTGGTCTTTCACATATTTTGTTCAAATCATGCCCCTTCTTTTACATAGACTTATATATTAAAAGCTTTAAGATCTTCCTGTCTAAAATCATGAGTCCAGGAGCCGTATTCATAAAGCATCTTAAGTATAAGTATAAGAAATTGATTATTTACTTAAGTATTACTTAGGTAAGAAATTTATTTTACTTAAGTATATTAATTTTGTTATTCATAAAACAACTTAATAAGTAATTCTTGGCTTTTATTGTGGACGAAAACATTAAAAAAAACAACATTAATTTCAGACAGATATAACATGCACAATTATGTTTAAAGTGCTTTTATCTGAAAAACAACACTCTAATCGTACTCACGACGCCATTTTGTTTTCTGACTTAAGTCATTTCTTACGTATCTTAAGTTTAAGCTGTTTTATGAATAGGACTTAAGTTTTTTACTTAGACTTAAGCTGAAATCACCACAAACTTAAGTAAAATCTTCAACTTAAGTCAAAACATATACTTAAGATGCTTTATGAATACGGCCCCAGGAGCTTAGATATTTGGTATGTAACATTATTTAGTGGTCCTCTACCAAGTTTTTCAAATCTTGCCTCAGGAGTAAAACTTGGCCCCAAGAGTCACTTGTTTACAAAAAGAAAAACTTAAAACATCTCCTTATCTGAAGCTGCAAGACCTAAAGCTTACATATTTGGCATGTGGCATTGCGTAATGGCCCTCTACCAGATTTGTTCAAACCATGCAACTCGGATCAGAATTGGCTCTACCCTGGGGTTTACATGTTTTACTTATTATAGGAAAAACTTCGAAAAAATCTTTTCTAAAACTGTAATGGCCTGAGCTGAGATAATTGGCATGTGACATTGTGTAGTGGTCCTCTACCAAATTTGTTCAGATCATGCACCAGGGGTCAAAATTGACCCCAACCTGGGGTTCACTTGTTTTACATAGACTTATAAAAGGAAAGATTTTAAAATTCTTCTTGTCTAAAACCGTAATGCCCTGAGCTTAAATATTTGGCATGTAGCTTTGTATGGTGGTCCTTTCTAAGTTTTAACTATAGGCAAAAACCTGATTGAAGCATTGGTATAGATTCTTTAGATTTTACATGCTTTTGTATCATGCAACATTTATTAAGTATTAACAACATTAATGATATAACATAAGCGAACATATAGCAGAGAAATACTTGAAGAGCATTGATTTAATATGAAAGCCATCCTTAAGCTGTGATAACACTGAATAAGTTTTAAAAGGCTAGCCACTGTCGAAAAAGATATGGCAGTTTGAAATTTAAGAACATGACTGATCGTGTGGAGGTAGCCATTTTAGTGTGTTTATGATGTCATTTACACAATGTTGAATTGTTATCTAGTAAACTGTCATTTTAATAGATTCATGTATAAAGTTTGAAGTGGACATACGCATATTATTGGGACTTTTAATGTCCGATAATTATTTTTAGCTCACCTGTCACAAAGTGACAAGGTGAGCTTTTGTGATCGCACGGTGTCCGTCATCCGTGCGTCCGTAAACTTTTGCTTGTGACCACTCTAGAGGTCACATTTTTCATGGGATCTTTATGAAAGTTGGTCAGAATGTTCATCTTGATGATATCTAGGTCAAGTTGGAAACTGGGTCACGTGCCCTCAAAAACTAGGTCAGTAGGTCTAAAAATAGAAAAACCTTGTGACCTCTCTAGAGGCCATATATTTCACAAGATCTTCATGAAAATTTGTCAGAATGTTCAACTTGATGATATCTAGGTCAAGTTTGAAACTGGGTCACGTGCCATCAAAAACTAGGTCAGTAGGTCTAAAAATAGAAAAACCTTGTGACCTCTCTAGAGGCCATATATTTCAAAAGATCTTCATGAAAATTGGTCAGAACGTTCATCTTGATGTATCTAGGTCAAGGTCGAAATTGGGTCACGTGCCTTCAAAAACTAGGTCAGTAGGTCAAATAATAGAAAAACCTTGTGACCTCTCTAAAGGCAATATTTTTCATGGGATCTGTTTGAAAGTTGGTCTGAATGTTCATCTTGATGATATCTAGGTCAAGTTCGAAACTGGGTCACGTGCGGTCAAAAACTAGGTCAGTAGGTCTAAAAATAGAAAAACCTTGTGACCTCTCTAGAGGCCATATATTTCATGAGATCTTCATGAAAATTGGTCAGAATGTTCATCTTGATGATATCTAGGTCAAGTTCGAAAGTGGGTCATGTGCCGTCAAAAACTAGGTCAGTAGGTCAAATAATAGAAAAACCTTGTGACCTCTCTAGAGGCCATATATTTCATGGGATCTGTATGAAAGTTGGTCTGAATGTTAATCTTAATGATATCTAGGTCAAGTTTGAAAGTGGGTCACTTGCCGTCAAAAACTAGGTCAGTAGGTCAAATAATAGAAAAACCTTGTGACCTCTCTAAAGGCCATATTTTTCATGGGATCTGTATGAAAGTTGGTCTGAATGTTCATCCTGATGATATCTAGGTCAAGTTCGAAACAGGGTCATGTGCGGTCAAAAACTAGGTCAGTAGGTCTAAAAATAGAAAAACCTTTTGACCTCTCTAGAGGCCATACTTGTGAATGGATCTCCAAACAAATTGGTCAGAATGTTCATCTTGATGATATATAGGTCAAGTTCCAAAGTGGGTCACGTGCCTTCAAAAAGTAGGTCAGTAGGTCAAATAATGAAAAAACGTTGTGACCTCTCTAGAGGCCATATTTTTCATGGGATCTGTATGAAAGTTTGTCTGAATGTTTATCTTGATGATATATAGGTCAAGTTTGAAACTGGGTCAACTGCGATCAAAAACTAGGTCAGTAGGTCTTGAAATAGAAAAACCTTGTGACCTCTCTAGAGGCCATACCCTTGAATGGATCTTCATTAAAATTGGTCAGAATGTTCACCTTGATGATATCTAGGTCAAGTTTGAAACTGGGTCACGTGCCATAAAAACTAGGTCAGTAGGTCAAATAATAAAAAAACCTTGTGACCTCTCTACAGGCCATACTTTTCATGGGATCTCTATGAAATTTTGTCTGAATGTTCATCTTGATGATATCTAGGTCAAGTTTGAAACTTGGTCAACTGCAGTCAAAAACTAGGTCAGTAGGTCTAAAATTAGAAAAATCTTTTGACCTCTCTAAAGGCCATATTTTTCAATGGATCTTCATGAAAATTGATCTGAATGTTCACCTTGATGATATCTAGGTCAGTTTCGAAACTGGGTCACATGCGGTCAAAAACTAGGCCAGTAGGTATGAAAATAGAAAAACCTTGTGACCTCTCTAGAGGCCATATTTTTCATGAGATCTTCATGGAAATTAGTGAGAATGTTCACCTTGATGATATCTAGATAAAATTCAAAACAGGGTCACATACTTTCGAAATCTAGGTCAATAGTCAATAATAGAAAAACCTTGTGACCTCTCTAGAGACCATATTTTTCAATGGATCTTCATGAAAATTGGTCAGAATTTTTATCTTGATAATATCTAGGTCAAGTTCAAAACTGGGTCACATGAGTTCAAAAACTAGGTCACTATGTCAAATAATAGAAAAAACGACGTCATACTCAAAACTTGGTCATGTGGGAAGAGGTGAGTGATTCAGGACCATCATGGTCCTCTTGCTTTGTTATGTCCCTTTTTTGGGCTTATCAATAGTACACCTGCATTTGTACCTTGTGTTTTCTGCTCCTGCAGTTTCCATCCAATTCAAATGAAATGCAGTATACATCATCAACATGAAGTGGACATGCGCATAGTTTTGGACTTTAATGTCTGGTCGTTATTTTTTAGGTTTAATCTATTTTTGGACTTAACTATATTACAACTACATCTGTACCTTGAGTACTCAGTTTCCATCATATTCCAATGGAATTTGGTGTCTATACACATACTGCTGGAAATTTTCAGGGAGAGGGGGTGGGGGGCAGCATGTGTCATACAATGCTGACATCGTTCTTGTTCATAAGTACATGTATATAATGGAAACTTAAAAAATCTTCTTGTCAGAAACTACCTGTCTATTTTAAAATAATTTTACGCATAGTTTTCTTTGGTGACTCTTTGCAAAGACTGTTCCAATTATTCATATTCGTCAAAACACATAGCTACAATTAGTTAAAAGTTATTTGTCCAACAGGAACCAATGTGTCAAAATAGGCAGCAACCTAAGTAGCTTTCAAGAATTAATTAAGGGTGTTCCGCAAGGCTCTATCTTAGGCCCAGTATTTTTAGCTCACCAGTCACAAAGTGACGAGGTGAGCTTTTGTGATCGCGTGGCCTCCGTCGTCTGTGCGTCCGTAAACTTTTGCTTGTGACCACTCTAGAGGTCACATTTTTCATGGGATCTTTATGAAAGTTGGTCAGAATGTTCAGCTTGATGATATCTAGGTCAAGTTTGAAGCTGGGTCACGCGCGATCCAAAACTAGGTCAGTAGGTCTAAAAATAGAAAAACCTTGTGACCTCCCTTGAGGCCATATTTTTCAATGGATCTTCATGAAAATTGGTCAGAATGTTCATCTTGATGATATCTAGGTCAGTGTCGAAACTGGGTCACGTGTGATCCAAAACTAGGTCAGTAGCTCTAAAAATAGAAAATCCTTGTGACCTCCCTAGAGGCTATATTTTTCAATGGATCTTCATGAAAATTGGTCAGAATGTTCACCATGATGATATCTAGGTCAAGTTCTAAACTGGGTCATATGCGGTCAAAAACTAGGTCATTAGGTCTAAAAATAGAAAAATCTTGTGACCTCTTTAGAGGTCATATTTTTCAATGGATCTTCATGAAAATTGGTCAGAATGTTCACCTTGATAATATCTAGGTCAAGTTCGAAAGTGGGTCACATGCGCATGGCTTCCGTCTATCCGTGCGTGTGTGCGTCCGTTCGTAAACTTTTGCTTGTGACCACTCTAGAGGTCACATTTTTCATGGGATCTTTATGAAAGTTGGTCAGAATGTTCATTTTGATGATATCTAGGTCAAGTTTGAAACTGGGTCACGTGCGGTCAAAAACTAGGTCAGTAGGTCTGAAAATAGAAAAACATTGTGACCTCCCTAGAGGCCATATTTTTCAATGGATCTTCATGAAAATTTGTCAGAATGTTCATCTTGATGATATCTAGGTCAAGTTTGAAACTGGGTCAAGTGCGGTCCACAACTAGGTCAGTAGGTCTAAAAATAGAAAAACCTTTTGACCTCTCTAGAGGCCATATTTTTCAATGGATCTTCATGAAAGTTGGTCAGAATGTTCACTTTGATGATATCTAGGTCATTTCGAAACTGGATCACGTGCCTTCAAAAACTAGGTCATTAGGTCAAATAATAGAAAACCTTGTGACCTCTCTAGAGGCCATAATTTTCAAGAAATCTTCATGAAAATTGGTCAGGATGTTCACCATGATGATATCTAGGTCAGGTTTGAAACTGGGTCACGTGCCTTTAAAAACTAGGTCTTTAGGTCAAATAATAGGAAAACCTTGTGACCTCTCCAGAGGTCATATTTTTCAATGGATCTTCATGAAAATTGGTCAGAATTTTTATCTCGATAATATCTAGGTCAAGTTCAAAACTGGGTCACATGAGATCAAAAACTAGGTCACTATGTCAAATAATAGAAAAAACGCCGTCATATTCAGTTCAAAACTTGGTCATGTGGGGACAGGGGAGCGATTCAGGACCATGATGGTCCTCTTGTTTAATATTTTCATAAACGATATTTTCAACTTTATTCACAAAAGTAGTCTGTACAATTATGCAGACGATAATACTCTTTCATATGTAACTCAGAAAGTGACCTTGTAAAAACGTTGGAGGAGGAAAGTCTTGTACTTATTGATTGGTTTTCAAAAAATCATATGAAAGCAAACCCTGAAAAGTTTCAGGCTATTGCTCTAGGCAAAAAGATGCATTCGCTAAATCTTACTTTTAACTTTCAGGACATAGAAATTCACTGTGACGATGAAGTTAAATTACTTGGAGTCACGTTTGATTTTATGTTAAGTTTTAGTAATCACATTGCTAATATCTGTAGGAAAGCTTCAAGGCAATTAAATGTTATCAAGAGAATTGGCAAATATTTGAACAGATTAGGTAGACTAACTATGTACCACTCATTTATCCTATCAACTTTTAATTATTGTCCATTAACTTGGCATTTCACTGGGGAAAGTAATACCAAAAAAGTAGAAAAAATTCACGAGCTTGCACTCCGGTTCATTTATAAAGATTGTCATAGTCAATATGAGGAGCTTTTAGTCAAATCTGGACTTCCGACGTTAAAAGTTCGTAGAATGAGGAATATTGCTTTGGAAACATTCAAAATTCTTTATGCCCAAAATCCAAGTTATTTGCATGATCTAGTAAAGTTCAAACACTTGTCATATAATTTTAGGCATAAACATATGACATCATTTCCAAAACCTAAAACAGAACGTTATGGTAGAAAATCATTCAGATTTGGTGCTAGTAAGTTATGGAATTCTCTACCTCAAGATTTCAGAGATACGTCAAGTTTTACTCAGTTCCGCTCCTTAATCGCTAGCTGGGATGGGCCTGACTGTTCGTGCAGTTCTTGTGGTAGATAAGCAGTCATGTTGTCTTTTATGTACAGGTGTTCACATTATATGTATTTAATTAAGCTTACTTTGCTAAATTGTAAATTGCATACTGTACCATCCTTTGTATGCTTGTTGTCATTATTTTGACATTTAACAGCACTTTATGGACATGGATTTCCTGGTTTATAAATATTATCACTACTGTAATAATTGAGTCTAGATAATCAATACTTAAAAAAAATAATGTTCTGTGATAATTATGTGATATGTAACTGATACTCATTATGTGTAATGTGATGGTACTCTCTGTGATATTGAATATAGAATAAATAATACTATGATAATTAGGTCTTTCTTAATCTTAATTTTTAAGAACCAGTATTTTACTTATTTAACTGATGGACTTTTAATAATCGCTGATCTCTTATATTTTAGTTTGTTCGTATTGATGTATGTATAATGTATGTCCTGCATAATACTTTTAAGTGCCAGCTATTTATTATGTGCTATGTTAAGTTGGTTTGCTTACTAGAGCTTATGTTATTTGTTATATTTGCACCGACTTTGTAAAGAAAATTTACTTGAGAGCAAAAACATAAAAAAAATCAAATAACATCTCCTACCACTGGCCCACTTTTAGTATTATTTCAAAGAAATGTTGCTGGGGTAACCCTCTACCAAAAGTGTTAAAATTTCTTGACTTGCCAAAAAACACAATTTTTTTTTTCAATTCAAATTTATTCAGGCATAAGGATTATAAAACATTATATAAAACTAATGCAATAAAAATACATGTATACAATAGCTAATATAGATTAAAATGCCTTGATTAGAATATTATAAACATCTTAAAATAGATATGCTAATTAACACATGAAAGACTACGTCAAGTATACTTTATGATTTGTTAAACAGAATAAAGATATGATCTTAATACCTGGGATGACCAATCAAAGTAAAATTAATCACTTATTTCCAATGGGGTCCCATTAGGTAGATATACTTTTCAATCATTATCTTCACAATTAAACTGTGTGATCAGTACAATTTAATTGGTAAAAAATTTGTGTAGGTATAAGTAAAACGCATAACGTTATCTAAAACTTATGTCCTGAATATAATCACAGTGATAATTTCAATATTTAAAATTAAAACAGAAGAAAATACAGATATTCATTTTCAGGAATGTCTCAGTACAACATAGTATCAGAGGTTTCTCTTAGACGTGCACACTTGAATAAATGTTTCTTCACTTCCTGTTTAAAGCTATGCTTATTTGTTTTCGACTTAATAAACTCGGGAAGATTATTCCAATCTTGAATTGCGTTGAAATAAAAAGTATCAGCACCAAAACTTTTGACTTTTGCAACAACAAAGTTAAATTTACTAAATCTGGTGCGGTTGTGAATTGATGTGAATTGATGAATCTTTGCAAAAATTTTGATTAAGATATTGTGGTGCAATGCCGTGAAAAATATTATAAACGTGATTCAGTCGTAATTGTTTAGCCCTATCTTCGACCCTTAAGAGTTTGACTTCTTCCAACATATCACAGGTAATACTGGTCCTGGATGGTATATTAAGGATGAATCGGATAACTTTGTTCTGGGTTACTTGTAAACGGCTTTTTAGAGATTTAGTGAGACCAGCATACCACGCCGAACAGGAGTTAAAGTGACATTGTATTAATGCACTTGTCAACGTTTTCTTTGTTTGAATACTGAAATTACTACAGTGTCTGTATAAAAATTTTACCCGTGCATTGACCTTACTAACTAATGAGTCTACTATCTGCTCTCCATTTAAAAACTTGTCGATACGTAGACCAAGATATTTAACATTACTTTGAGAAGGTATTACATGACCGTTACAGACAACTTTAAAGGAAGAAAATTTCTTGAGCTTCCTAACAGAACCAAACAACATACACTCCGTTTTACCAAGATGTAGGGACAATTTATTATCAATTAACCATGTTGAACAATTTTCCATAACTGCATAATTTTTCTGAAATAATATGGGGATCTTTATGGGCAAACAATATCGCACTGTCATCGGCATATAATATAAGCTTGCAGTCCGAATCTATACACGTTGGCATGTCATTTACGTAGCAAAGAAAGAGTAAAGGCCCCAGGATACTTCCCTGGGGGACTCCACATGTGACCCCAGCAGATTCGGATGAAACTTTGATTGTAACTCGGAAAATCTTCTCATCTTAATCTACAGGCCCATTTTTAAAGAAATTTGGTAGAAATGTTCCAAACATTAATATGAAATCACACAAGAGAATACATACAGGACAGAAACGGTTTAAATGCAGGGTTTATAATTATGTACGTTATTGACGTGAACCTATGAAGAAACACATGAGAATACATACAGGTGAGTAATTATTTGATTGTGACCTATTATTCGATCAGTGGTCTGAAGACGCACATTAGAGTACATACAAAAAAGAAATACTTAAACAGGGCTTTTTTCCCCTATAAATCTACCTCCTGTAAAAGGAGGTAATCCCAATGCAAAAAAGTATGTTTTTTTCCCAAAGTTGAATTCAAAATTCCCAAATGATTATACCTTTTAGGGTTTTTGCTGTTTTAAGATAGTTTTGCTAATTTTTATGTATATTTAGGTAAATTATAATACTGTTGAACAATTTCTGAAATGCAATTCATTAATATTTCACACAAAAATACATTTATGTAGATTTTCGTAATTTGCAAATTGTCCCAATTAAGACAAATTCCGAGAGCATTTTCCCAATTCCATCGGTGTCGGTGGCATTCCCAAATTGATGAAAAAAAGGCCTGTAATAAATGCGATGTATGTAATCAAAGTGGTAGTCTGAAGTTACAGATGAGAATACATACAGAAGAGCGATTTGGGTCAGGAATTTAGAATTCATAATTTCATACAATGCCACGGCAGAATGATGGCACGGTGCATGCTGAAAAAAATACTGTGTGGTAACACAATGGTGATAGGATATTACGATCATGGTGATAATGTAAATGCATGATGACCAGACAGGATACCATGATGGCGATTGAGCGATGCCATGACAGTCCCATGAAGAAGGTGCGATATTACTTTATGTTGAGATCTCCATCATCACCTCGTGCTGCTGTGATATCGCTGCATCGCCTTCCAGTGCTACATGCGCAATAGGGAATGAGAGTCTAGCCAGTATGAGAGTATATTTCCTTTTAAACAACAGTCTTTTGCAAACCAAAATTACAAAGAAAAAAATACAAAATGTCTCGGCAATGGTTATCAAAATAAATATGGATGCAGTTCCAGTCAATGTCTTCTCTCGCTAGTGAAACTTTTCTTTTTGCTGCCATGTACGACGACAAGTATTGCACTATAATTTACCCGATGCCTTAAAAATCAGACAGTAAAACAATTTAAAACATTTGCAGATTTAGGCGATTCCTATTGCTTTAGTCCTGCATAGAAAAAAAATTTTTGGGCAATATTAACAGATTACCTATGACATTGGACACTGGCCTTTTACATTCGAGCCTGACTTGACATTAATCCTGTGTCATTTATTTCTGTGGAGCACTCATACCCACAGCTTCAAGTGAATACAATTAATGCAGAATTACTCGAGGAGTTCATCGAAACACCTTAAGACACCCCAAACCAGTGAATGCTACAAAAAGTTCAAGAATAAAACTAATTTCTGTATATATGAAGATCCTTCCATCTGAGCTAATATAAATAGAGGGTCAATAGTACTAAATAGGTAATCAAGCAGCACTTCCGGGCTAGTCAGATAATGGCAGAAAGAAAAAATCCTCAATTTTTCTGTTAAAGTGAGTTCCTGTTTTTATTTCATTGTGGACCTATACCTGACATTTTGGTAGCATTTTCAAGGAGATTTTTTGCATTTGTAGAAATGTTATAACAAACCTTATTACTCATGTGTTCATACCCACATTTTAGCTGTCAGTTTGGAAGTGTTGACCTGTTGGACAAAAAATCTCTCTTGGACATGATTCCTAGCTACTTTTCTAAAGTTTAGGTGTTTTTTGGTGGTTTATAGGTCATTTAAGGAGGTAGGTTACCTTGTTACAAGGGTAAATTCAAATTAGTTGAACCGCAGCATTCTTTTGTATTTCGTGTAATATGAAGTTTTAACTGCTACAATCTCAATTTTGTTTGTCTCTGTCCCTTCAAGTTCATTTTTTATCCAGGTTTGAAGAACATGACCCTCCAAAGGTATTTCATATTGAAAGAAGAAGGAAAATACGGATATTTAACACTTTTCAGTGTATTTTAATTTCATTGATATCCGTAGAAGTCTGCATAATTGATAATTTTACTAATATGCACGTTAGCTTTCTAATATAAGCTTAAAATGTATATGTCGCGGGGCTCGTGTTTCCATGGTAACGCATTTTCTCTCATTTTTAAACAACTATGTATAAAAATAGGGGTTTTCGACGGCTTCAGTGCCATTCTGTTAATGACCAACATGGAATATTTGGGTAATATTATTAGCAAAATACCAAGCACTTTACATGGTACCCTATTTTTCTTAAAGTTTAAAGTAACCATGGCAACAGAGATGTTTAAAATAGCTTATATCTTGCTTTTTGTCGTAATTTCTTATTAAAAAGTATTGAATTAGATTGTCTTTCTAGTTGATGTAGCTTTAAAACATATTATTTCTAACGTAAGTTATATTTTCGTGTTATTTGCATTTATTCAAACAAATTTCACAGCTTAGAATACTTACAGCAGTACCCCTCGTCTGGAATTTTTCATGGAAAAATCGTTCAGCATGCTGCTATTATTGTCATGGATATTGTTGAAATGAAAATAAAAAGCCGAAGCTGTGTTTCTTAAATAGACCAGTGTCAACGCTTTTAAATTTTACATTTAGATACATAGGTCACGGGCTTCGTTTCCATGGTAACATCAATTCAATTCAAGAAACCACAATTTTCTACTGAAATTTGGAGAATTTTAGATCTTAGTTTTAGTACATAAGTAACAAATTATCAACGGAACCTGAAAAATAGGTATTACAAATCAAACTGCTAGATTTTCTATTTGAAAATGGCCGTAACAAGTAACCTTTCACCCAACTATATTCCAAATAACATTGCTTATCATCATCCATTTTCTTACATTCCGCATAATATTTCAATATAACTACATAAAAGAAGCAAAATATTGATTATTATTCAGAGCAAAAGACTCATAAAAAATATTTCAGCAAATAATGGTTATTTGAAAATAGTTAAAATAAAGAAAATGCACAGAGTTACGTACTTTCAAGGTAAAAAGCTATTAATTTTGCGCGGTAACTGGCACGTAACGTCATGACGTCAATGACGTCATTTTAAGGCAACATTGTTTTGAAGCGTTTCTGCGGCAATTTATTCATTATTTCTGCATTATTAAACCATAAAGCATCAGATCGAAGACAGGTTCATGATTTGTTTTCAGAAGAATGAATATACAAACACATTTAGTTTGTCGTAAACGTCGTCGTAAATCGTCACGTTAGCTTCCGGTTGGACATGCGCACATACAAATATGAAGGTAACCTACCTCCTTAATAACATAACGTTAGTAATTCTTTTTTAAAATGGGCCTAGCTATGTGTTACAGCTCTCAGAAGATTGTTAATTTTATATAGAACATATAGCAAATTTATTTACTGCTGTATAGCCTAGAGGGGGAGAGAGAGCATATCCCCAGTCAGGGCCTCAAAATAAGGGAGGCAAGTTACGTTGAAATTTAATTTTGTTACACTGTATTTGATTGGACAAAATTTTGTTCAAAACCCAATCAAAATTAAGCTTGCATGACAATGTAGTATGACTTGCTCCAATCTGATCACCTCGGCCTTTATGCTACGCAATAGACGTATTTACCGGAGAATACGGAAATGCCCGATGTTGCACGATTGTGACTTGCTCGTAAACATATCCGTGCATGTTTTCCAGTTTATTTTGACAACTGGGTTTGAATGCTGTTTTTTAGAGAGATTTGAAATATAATTATATACATCAGGTAAACAACTATTTATATTTGAGTAAAGTTGATAATTGATTACTTGAGCTTTTGAATTATTGTAAAAAATAATTGAGATAACCTGGTGAATCATCATTTTCATTTTCTTTGGAACATTCTGGAATGTACTGTTGGTTGGTCAATTCCGGATCCTAGGGGTTCCGGATCACAGCACTGTATACACTTCTATGACAAACGTAATCATTTAGTTCTTAGCATGAATATTTGCTTCAATGATGGAAATAATATGGCAGTGGCTAGAGAACTGGAATCGGTTCCCTAGACAGCGAACTTATATTCGTCCGGAACAGGTTCTCTAGCCAAAGTACTGGCATAGGATAGGGAACTGGAATTTTATTTCTATGCATAAACTGGCGAAATTCACTTTGTTTCTTTTCGTAAGTATGTGCATGTTCTTATCTTAATAAGTTAATTAATTTTTACTATTTCAGCAAGCTATGCCCTTTTATTTATTTGTGTTTACTGTGTCTCCAGAAGTGTACTCGCCGCTTACTGTCAGCCATATTGGAATGATAAAATAAACTAGTACGAATGAATGCGAAAGCCAAATAAACTTTAAATTTAAACTTAAAAGGTGTAAGACAATAAAAGAAACGATTAAAACAAATTTAGTAATTTCTGTTAATTAGTATTGAACGTGAAATGCCGAGGTGTTACAAACCAGTATTTAAAGAATCTGTATAAAGTTTTAAGGGCAATTAAATTAATTTATTCATCTATAAACACCATCCAGCTGGCTTACGGAAGGTCGGTGGTTCTACCCAGGTGCCTGCTCGTGATGAAATTGTGCACGGAGGGGCACCTGGGGTCTTCCTCCACCATTATAGCTGGAAAGTCGCCATATGACCTAAAATTGTGTCGGTGCGACTTTAAACCCAACAAAATAAAATAAAAAATAAATCATCTATAAACATGTAATGACGCAAATACAAACCAATATTATTTTATATTTAAATAATATAAATATAGTAAAAGTTTAAAGCAAAATTTAATAACATTTAAAAACTGCGAAGTGTATTTCACGCATTTATTCGTACTAGTTTATATCATTCCAATACGGCAGACACGGTAAATATATGCGGCGAGTACACTTTTGGAGACAGTAAACGCAGTTAAATGCAAGGAAATAGTAAAATTAATTAAGGTAATAATATGCATGACACTTACCAAGAAACAAAGTGGATTTCAGCAGCATTATGCATAGAAATAAAATTCCGGTTCCCTAGCCTGTGCACGGTATTTTGTAGTGATGGGCCGATTAGCGGATAGTTTCAGTTATCCAATGAAAATGGATTTAACATCTTACAGTTAGGATCAGCTGTTAACATGGCGGCGTCAATAATAGTGTCAATAAAAGTGGGGCCAAAAAAATTAGCGAAACTTTGATAAATTTTCGTATTTTACAACGGTATGCCCGAGGGAATTTATCTGTTGAAACTGGACACTAATGCCGTCAAATTTCCGTGTCCATGACGTAATTTCAATGGAAAGAACTTTGGTGTTTTTATGCAGTAGCAGTTGTCATCGAGTTGTCATGATTTTGTTCTGCCAAAATTCCATTTACCCAGTATCGCTGATCAGTGTACATATGGAAACAGATTAAACTCTGATTTTTATCTTATCATTTTTTACCAAGCTTCATGAAATTGTTATATGCCATAGCAACAAGTAGTTGGAACATGGTGCTACTCAGTAGTGTCAGGCTATGGTAACCATTGTATGAAAATATTAATATTACCGAAAAATAACTGAATTCATTTAATGATTTTCTACAATCACTATTTTTGTCAGCCAGAGAAAGACTGTACTTCCTTGCTGTATGCTAGATATGTTACAGGTACAGGTATACCAGTCAACTGTCACAAATGACAGCTATGAGTCTATGATACATGTATGTAAACCAGATTGCAATTTATTGTTGTTTCCCTGTCTGCAACTAATTAGGCATTACTAAACAAGTTTCTGTTTACCATGAACAAGCTTTAAAACATCTGATTAATGGTAGTTCTTTATTTTTCAAAAGAGCATATGAATTTCAAGAAAAACAGTCACTTTATATAAAGACATGACTATCTGAATAAACAAGTATGAAAATAAATTACATTCAACCGATTATTTTTCCGATACATCGCATCGGTTTGCTAACTGATTCCAACCGATAATCGGTTGGAGTTTTCCAACCGATGTCCCATCACTAGTATTTTGCTTAGAGAACCGGTTCCGGACGAATAAGTTCGCAGTCTAGGGAACCGATTCCGGTTCTCTAGCCACTGCCAAATAACATACTAAAATATAACATTTGCAGATCACAGGATTCAGGAATGTGAAAAGAAATCGTATTTTGTCGATCCATGTGATCTGGAACTCGCGCAACAGGGACACAACACAATCGAGAAATTGTTTTTTAAACAAGAAAATATTTTTATATTTCCAACTTGCCAATGTGTAATGATTTGTTTGGATGAGAGAAAACAATTATTATTTCACAGGTGTCTCAGTGCGCTTTTTGTTTTATTGAAAAATGATAATGGATAGACAAAAATGATCCATAACTGACCAAAGTGGTGACACCACTGTTGCTCCTACAGGATAATTATTTATCGATACTTTGAATTTTCAAACCAATTGTGGTGATTTAAAAAGCAGTATGATTTTCCTTCCTCCCTGTGCAAAAATGTGTTTTTAAAAATATGTTTTCGAAGCTCAATAACAAATATAATGTTCACTTAGTGATCCGGAACTGACCAATCAACTGTATCTAAATTTCACATTTATTTATGTTATATACTTCGAAATCGAAATTGGTAACTCCATGAATGTAGCATGTAAATTATATATAGAGATGGCTAAAGCGCTTTAAAGGTATCCTGATACACTGTCAGACTGTGTGGCACCGCGTCAGGCTAGTCCAAATAATAGAACCCTATTAGCCATCTGGGCTCCTTAAAGGCAAATTCTAGGGGCCCAGCTATTATGAGTGGAAAAATATACTAACAGTGGTTTAGAAGATTGAATACTGCTTAAGCCGGTGCTAGGGGGCGTGGGCAGTGTTGCATTTTCCATTACTGCTCATGAACAGACTCAATCAAACCGAGTCTGCAATTTTCACTGTTTGCCTTGTTCTCGGTGCTTCCGAGGGATCTACTTTCCAGATTTTATTAGATCTGCATACTTAATAATAAGTCTTGTAATTTGCTTCCTGCCAAAATACATCAATTTCTTAGATACAGATCACTCATCAAACTCGCACTGAAAGAGGAAAGTTGTAATCAACCAGTGCATGACATGTTCTAAGCATAGGACACAGCCTCTCAAACATGGACGCATTTAATTTAAAAGTTTGAATGATTTTTGCAGAACTAGAGGATTTGGGTTGATTATGGGCATTTTTTATAGAGGCTGCACGCTTATGGACATCTGAATTCCATTATTTTGTTACAGGACTCGCAACCCGTCACAAAATTATTACTTGTACAAAAAGTAAAAACCATGTTGCAGTCGGTATTCTAAGCAGCCACGGTCTGTTATAAACAGCCCATTTTTCATTAAAATTCCTCTTTGGCCTTTAGGACTTTTCATAATCCTGATAATATTTCCGTTTGTTGCCGCGACCGGCCGTTCTAAGGTCTTTAACAGCCTTCAATAAACCTCTACTTGTATAGGCAGATCACTACCAAATCAAATGTAAGCCTCCGCTGGTCTAGTCACAAGTAGTCCAAATATACTCAACGTCACTGAAAAGTTACCACCCTAATGGCCCTTATATTTAAAAAATCACATTGGACTGTGTTAAAAGCATAACACGACTACATTTTTAACGCAACAGAGACGTCTCGTGTAAAGATTTGTCAAATTCGATGAACTCCATTTGAGGCTCGGGCTGCACGTGCAAAATTACTTTTTTTGAGCAATGTCGACATGTACAAAAATTCTATCACAAGTCATTCATCGCACTTGAAGGTTAGTCGACAGACTAAAAGGAATACGTTAAAAAACAGAATATCTTTGCTAAGAATGCCACGTTTAAGGCACGATCAATGCCATCAGGCCGTTGGCATGGTTGACGCCGAACATTCATGTTGTGAAATAGCACGTCGTATGGGCTGTTCTCAACTGACAGTCATGAAATGGGTTAGGAGACATGATCAGACAGGGTCTATGAGTAATAGACCGCGCACAGGTCATGAAAAAGTGACGTCGATATTGTATAAAAACAAAAATGTATATATTAAGTGGTAACTTTTCAATGACGCCCAGTATATAAATAGTGCTAATCTTTCTCCCTTTCCTTGCACCCTTTCTCAATAGCATCGTGTTTTCTTTTACTGTACAGCGTTTCAGTATGTATCACTTAGCATTCTATCAAAATCGGCATGTTCCTATCGCATGCTATGTAAAAGTGGCGGCGTAAGAACATAATGTTTTGAAAAGAGAAATTGAAAGAAGCGACAAGGAGTAAATTCAGCGGGTTGTATTTAACGAACTGTGGTTTTCTTATATAAAAGTTAACACCCCCTTTTCTTTTTGTTTTAAGCTCATCTGTCACACAGTGACAAGGTGAGCTTATGTGATCACCCTTCTTCTGTCGTCGGTCCATCCGTGCGTCAACAATTTCTTGTCTGCACGATTGTGGTTTCATTTATGATTTTATTTTAACCAAACTTGCACACAACTTGTATCAACATAAGATCACGGTTCCTTTCTTGAACTGGCCAGATCCCATTATGGGTTCCAGAGTTATGGCCCCTGAAAGGGCCAAAATTAGCTATTTTGACCTTGTCTGCACAATAGCAGCTTTATTTATGATTTGATTTTTACCAAACTGGCACACAACTTGTATCACCATAAGATCTAGGTTCCTTTCTTGAACTGGCCAGATTCCATTATGGGTTCCAGAGATAAGGCCCCTGAAAGGGCCAGAATTAGCTATTTTGACCTTGTCTGCACAATACCAGCTTCTTTTATGATTTTATTTTAACCATACTTGCACACAACTTGTATCACCATAAGATCTTGGTTCCGTTCTTGAAATGGCGAGATTCCATTATGGGTTCCAGAGTGATGGCCCCTGAAAGGGCCAGAATTAGCTATTTTGACCTTGTAAAAGTATATTTCATATTGGTTATTATTAAAGTTCAGTAAATAAAGAGTGGTCTGAAAGAGAGAGAAAAAAACGATGATTTTAACAACTCAGAATTTATATAAGTATCATTATTTCTTCATTCATGGCGGTAAATTAATTCCTCTGTTACCTGAAATATGTCATAAAGTAATATCATATTAGCATAAAAAGATATTTTGAAATAATTTGAACTAAACAATTGAAACTTGAAAGAAATTTACCTAAAAGCTAACAAAATTATGGCGATTGTGGTTCATCCAAGAGTGCGCAAATTTCCCGTGCGCTCAACAAATTTTCAACCTCATATGAAAACGTTTTGCGCGTTTTAATTTGCTTTTGTAAATTAATTATTCATTTTAGATATGATTATATTCTGTTGTAAACCCTAAAAATGCGATTGATTAAAGAAATACGGGTGTATATTACAGAATTTTAGGACATGGAAATTCATTCACGAATGCGCAAATTTTCAGTGCGCACGCCAATTTTCAATCGTGTACAAGACGTAATGCGCAAAAGTATTTTAATATCCTTTCGAAAATTAATCATTTATGATAAATATGTTTGAATTCAGTCACAAACCACTTCAAAATTACCATTTGTTGAAGAAATACGGGTGTATTTCGGTTATGGTAATTTCCCGAGCGGTTGCCAAATTTCAATCTCGTATAAATCGTTTTGTGTTAAGTATTTTATTTTCCTTTTGTAAACTTATTATTTATATTAAACAAGAATGATTTCTGAAAAAAAAAACACTACAAAAAAACATTTATTAATGAAATACGGGTGTATTTCGGTTATGGGAATTTCCGGCGCGGTTAACCAAATGGGACCGTTGAGTCTAGCATCAATTATCAATACCCCTTGCTAGAATGACTTGATACTAATGCAGATGTAACCTGTGACCATTCATCATCTTCAGACATCACCTGACCTCAGTTTGACCTTGACCTTGTCCTCATTTTGGACTTAGGTTGCTTTAAAATATGGGCCATTTCTTGGTTAACCAAATGGGACCGTTTCGTCTAGCATCAATACCGCTTACAAGAATGAATTGATACTAATACAGATGTAACCTTTGACCATTCCTCATCTTCAAACATCACCTGACCTCAGTTTGACCTTGACCTCATTTTGGACTTAGGTTGCTTTATTTTGGCCATCTCTTGGTTAACCAAATGGGACCGTTTCGTCTAGCATTAATACCGCTTACAAGAATGAATTGATACTAATACAGATGTAACCTGTGACCATTCCTCATCTTCAAACATCACCTGACCTCAGTTTGACCTTGACCTCGTTTTGGACTTAGGTTGCTTTGTATCGACAAGGATGCCACCGGGGGCATCAAGCGTTTATTGAACGCAGCTCCTTGTTTTTCCTTCTATAATAGAGGCCGTTAACAGGCCCCTTCCCCTCAGAAAATCTCTTAAAGCATGCAGTTTTCCACAAAAATTGACTTAACATCAGGTTTTTTATTCCCCTTTGCCCAATACCGAGCTATTTTTATCCCTCAAATCACAGGCCTGGGCCCCTTCCCCTCTTGGTAAAAAAAACCCTGAACTATTACGTGTCAGTTAGTAACAGTAACTGTTAGGTGTAAATCACGTATTATGTTGATCATTATGGCGTTTACTGAGTGACCTGACAGCTGGAGTAATCTGATACTCAGAGATATTCTATAAAACAACACTACACTAAAACAACATGACGATATGTTAGATCAACTTCCAGTAAACATTCTGACGTTGTTCTGTAAATGCAGACACTGTGACATGTATTTAACATTGACAAAATATACACATTTTGCTTGTCATTCATGGATATGCAATTAATAAATTAGTCTGCATCTAAACAGTTCATCTTGAAATCAGTTTATTTAAAGCGTTACATATGGCAAATGAAAATTTACGAAAGTGATGATTTTGAAAGAATTTTCTTCTGAGACAAATTAATTAAAAAAAGATGGACCTGGAGTGATACGGACAATGACTGGCCATATTTTCCAAAGAAGTATAGTTATATGAACGTCTTATCAGGACCAATGCAGTTGAAAAAAAAAGGTCAATATATAATTATGCGCACATCTGCTAATGTTTTTAATACCCAGTAAATGAAAATTTGATTCATTGACTACTTTTACATGTCTAAATTTATTAGGAAATTTGAAAGAATTCAGTTTAGAACAAATGATTAAAAAACTAAGCACTTACTTTACTGAACCACAACTGTCTGAAGAGTTACAAGATCACAGAAACTCGTGTTTTAAGCAGTAGTACATTTATTATCCCGATGAATCCCCTGCAGTGCGCATTGTTTGTATTAACTATATCAAACTGTGATACACATGCATGTGTCTCCCACTACTTCTGTTTTGTTGAAATTTGATGCATCTGCTGATTTGCGATAAGATAAAACTGTGGTGCCACACAATGTGTTCAAAGGATTGTCTTAATTACATCTGAGATAGTGTTAATCAGGTTTCTGTGGTGATATTTCTCATAGGATTCTGAAAGCTGAGCAAGGAACTATGTGGTACACCAATTATCTCTGATTCTAAGTTTCAAAGTTTATTTCATTTAACTCTCAGTTTGTACACATACAAAAACATGAGATAAATACATTCATATAACTAAGACATAAGATTCTGGTGATACGAATATTCTAGAGGTATTTAGAGGAATGTGTAGGAGTACAGACTGGCATTTTTCAGGTATTACTGATTCAGTCTTCAGTTTTGTTCCAAATAAAAAATGAGGCTGTAGTTTTAAAACACCATTAACACATGTCACCATTCCACAAATTGAGAGTACGGGAATATATTCTCTTGAACTTGGATGAAATTACAACATACATATAAATGGGTGCATGCACCTTTCCATATGGTAAAGTTTGTTTTTATTAGTTGTTGTTGTTTTTGCAGGCTGAATTTCAAACATGTCTGATTGACGGTTTTATACGCTTACCGTACTTAATAATCTATTATTAATGGTTTGTTTGACAATAAAATGATCGACAGGGAACATTTTGTTTTGTAATAGATTGACACGTAAAAGAATTGTTCAAAATCTTCTCTTGAATCTGGTAATGGTCACTGAATATGCGAAAACCGGAAATACCCAAATCAGGCAGTCTGATATAGTGCCCTAAATATTATTTTTAAGAGGTTTTGTCTAACCTGCTTTTGCCCATTCAGTTCTGCATGATTTGGTTTAAACAATATTTTATTCATATACCGGTATATACATTTACATCATGAAACACAACATAATTAAAGCATCAAGGATTGAGTAGAAAGCTAAGCTTATTTGAAACTCTCTCCTTTAATATTTAGGATACCTCATTCTGTTTCAAAAGAAAGTGTAAACAAGTTCAAGGCTGGTATAGATCTGTGAACCATCTAGATTCAAGTTTTAGATGAATATTGATAACATCTTAATTGTAAATTCATCTGCAACAAAAAGAAGGATGTAAATAATCCAGAATATCTGGTAAAAGTGGGTCTGTACTTGCAAAACCTCAAAAATCTTCTCCTCAAAAACCAGAAGCCCTAGAGCTTAGATATTTGGTGTGAAGCATTGCCTAGTGGACCTCTACCAAATTTGTTGAAATCATGACCCCGGGTCAAAATTGACCCCGCCCCAGGGGTCACTTGATTTTACATAGGAAAATCTTTAAAAATCTTCTTCTCAAAAACCAGAAGCCCTAGAGCTTAGATATTTGACATGTGGCATTGCCTAGTGGACATCTACTAAAGTTGTTCAAATCATGACCCCGGGGTCAAAATTGACCCCGCCCCAGGGGTCACTTGATTTTATGTAGGAAAATCTTCAAACATTTTCTAAAAATAAACCAGAAAGCCTAGAGCTTAGATATTTCACATGTAGCATTGCCTGGTGGATCTCCACAACATTTTGTTCAAATCATGACCCCGGGGTCAAATTGACCCATCTCCCAGGGTCACTTGATTTTTACTAGGAAATCTTCAAAAAATTCGAAAAATACCAAAGCCTAGACATAGATATTGGAACATCTAAGCATTGCATAGTGGAGTACAGACAAATTTGTATTCTATTCATACCCGGTCAAATTTGTTCCCGCCCCAGGTCACATGAGTTTATTAGGAAAACCTTCAAAATTCTTCTAAAATTAACCAGTAGGTAGATCTCTGATTTGACATGTACACTTGCCTAGTAGCAGCGGTCTAGCGTCCTTAAAAATTCCTACTTTTCTATTTTTTTTCATTTGGCTAAACATGTCTATTTTTTTAAACAATTCCAATGAAATTCTAAAAGGCCTATTTTTTCACAAAAAATTCCAGAATTTTTTATTTTTTGAGTGAACAAAAGAGAAAATGTTTTAATGTTGTTAAAATTCTCTAATTCAAAAAAAACCATTAGCACTGTTTCAAAACATTTTACAGTGTTAACCGTCTTTTCTGTAAATAAAGCACTATTTGTGGTTACATTTTTATTCATCACTAAAGGTAAGTACATTACAGGTCTTTAAAGTCCAAATAAGTTAAATGAAAATTCTAGAATACCCTAAAATTTCCTTAAATTGTACCATAATTCCTAGTTTAAGCCTAATTTTTTTTACACAATTGCCCTAAAATTGCCCTAATTGTTTAGCTACATTGATTTTTTGAAAAAAAAAAAGAAGAGTTAATGTCATCACAAAAGCGTTCTGTAGCGTCGGCGTCTGCGTAGCGTCGCGTAGCCTTTAATTATGTTAGGTCATTTCCCTCCCAAACTCAAGCTAATTGTTTGAACTTGGAATACTTGATCTACCAATCATAAGCTGACCCGGTAAGTTAGAACTACGCCCATCTAGCTTATTTGCAAGAATATGCCTTTATCTCTTCAAAACAATATCAGATTTATTGGTAAGTTTTAGTGTTTAGGTTCAAACTTTCTCCTAAACTATCCAAGTCATTGCTTTGAAACTTGGAAACTTTACATCATAAGAAACCCTTTTCACAAGAAACAAACTCCTCTTGCTTTTTGCAATTATTGCCCTTTTGGACTTAGACAAATCATTTTCTTGGGTAATTTTATGCTTAGGTCACTTTTTCCTAAATATCAAGCAAATTGCTTTAAAAACTTGCAACATTGATCACCATCAAAGTAGAGCCTGTATAGTCAAGAACATAACTCGTTCTGGCTTTTCAAAGATTGTAATGCCCCTTGGACTTAAAAATATGATTTCCCTTGGGTTATGTTTTATGTGGAGTCAAATTTTCTCTAAAATAACAAAGCTATTGCTTGAACTTGCAACACTGTTCACATCATAAGCTGACCTGTACAGCAGCACAAACTCCACTCTATTTTTGCAATATTAATTGCCTTTATGGACCTAGAAAACATTTTTTCTCGATAATAATATTTTAGTCAACTTTTCTCATAAAAACAAAAGTAATTGCTTTAAAACTTGCAAACAGTTTTTCACCATTCATAAAGTGACACTGTAACCTTCTGAAAAACACTTTTCTGCTTTTTTGCAGAATGATGGCCTATTATAGACTTAAAAATCATGTAAGGACAATATTTCTATTACCACAAAAAATTCAGATGAGCTCAGCACCCAAGCGGCTGCCTATTGTTTTGTCAGGGTATGCTAGACAGCCTGTAGTAGACTTCTACAAAATTTATTCAAATCATGACCCCCGGGGTCAAATTGACCCCGCCCCATGGGGTTACTTGATTGTAGATAGAAAAATCTTCCAAATTTTCTAAAAATAAACCAGAATTCCCTAGATATTTGACATGTAGCATTGCCTATTGGACCTCTACAAAATTTGTTCAAATCTTGTTAAAATGTGTATGCCTATGTGCTCTATGTCAAAACTTGATCGTATCATTTTGAGCAATGGTACTCGGGTGAGCGATACAGGGCCATCATGGCCTTCTTGTCTAAAAAAACTTTCTTCTTGAAAACCACTGGGCAGAATTACACCAAACTTCACAGGAATGATCCTTATGTGGCCCTCTTTCAAAATTGTTCCAAGAATTGAATTCCATGCAGAACTCTGGTTGCCATGGCAACCGAAAGGAAAAACTTAAAAAATCTTCTTGTCCAAAACCACAGGGCCAAGGGCTTTGATATCTGGTGTGTAGCACCATCTTGTGGTCCTCTACCAAAATTGTTCAAATTATCCCCCTAGGGTCAAATATGGTCCCGCCCCGGGGGTCACATGGTTTATATAAACTTATATATGGAAAACTTTGGAAATCTTCTTGTATAAAACCACATGGCCTAGGGCTTTGATATTTGGTATATAGCATCATCTAGTGGTCCTCTACCAAGATTGTTCAAATTATCCCCCTAGGGTCAAATATGGCCCCACCCTGGGGGTCACATGGTTTATATAGGGAAAACTTTGAAAATTTTCTTGTACAAAACCACATGGCCTAGGGCTTTGATATTTGGTATGTAGCATCATCTAGTGGTCCTCTACCAAGATTGTTCAAATTATCCCCCTAGGGTCAAATATGGCGTTGCCCTGGGGGTCCCAAGTTTTACATAGACTTATATAGGAAAAAAAGTTTAAAAATCTTCTTGTCTGAAACCACAACACTTAGACCTTTGATATTTGGTTTATAGCATTGTCTTGTGGTCCTTAACCAAAATTGTTCAAATTGTACCCCTTGGGTGAAAAGAGGCCCTGCCCTGGGGGTCCCAAGTTTTATGTAGACTTATATAGGAAAAAGCTTTAAAAATCTTCTTGTCTGAAACCATAGGACCTAGGCATTTGATATTTGGTATGATGCATTGTCTAGTAGTCCTCTACCTAAATTGTTCAAATTATGCCCCTGGGGTTAAAAGAGGCCCCGCCCTTGGGTCACTTAGTTATTATGTGAGTTATATAGGAAAAATACTTAAATAATCATCTGATCCTATTTCCAAGACTGTTTAATTATAATTACCTGATGACCCCAAGTAATATGATGTCACTTGACTGTGACCTTGATCTACTGACCTACTTTCTTGTTTTTTAAGATACAGCCTTGACATTTTGATGACGTACACAGTTTTGCACACAAATCGTTAAACTGAATTTCATTGACTATGAATGTGACCTGTTGACTTTCTTAATATTTAATCATCAGTTTGACATTTGAAACATGTAGCTCATATTACTCAGGCGAGCGATCCAGGGTCATCATGACCCTCTTGTTTTTAATTAGGACCACAGGAATAGAATAAAAACCTGTCATTAAGAATTATTTATGTCGGAAGCTTGAACTTTTCCAAAAAGTAAAAAAAAAATCTTGTTTGATGCACTGATAAACTTTCAGGAGTACCCTGCATCATTTCATAAATGTACATACCTCAATCAGTAGCAAGTGCCAGTGGTAGAATGTGTTTTTTCAGAGTCTAAGCTATTTGCCAGGAACACTCAGAGTGTCTCTGAACGTGTTGATAATTCAGTTGTTGCATGTCTGTATATCATACAGTGAACTTCATGGCTCGAATCGATCTTACGAAAACCGATCGCTCGAATCATGCCCGTCCGAGTTTCCCTTTTATTATATAGTTTACTCGGATCGTCGAACTTCGATAATTCGAACTCTCGAACATATTGGGGTCCCCTCGCTTAAATTACAGTGATACTTACACTTATCAGTCGACCAGACATTGTTTTGCGGAAATGGTTGTGTTTACAAAATTTTTCACACTTCTGCCTGACATTAGCCAAGCTCCTGTAAACGCTGCGTAATTTTCACACCTTAGTAATTAGCGTCGTTATACACAAACATAAAAAAGTACTTTCGTTACTACAATTGCTTTATGGTGATTTATACGCAAAATTATTTAAAATTTAGTCAATGTACATACTAGTCTGTCTTTATTTTTTTGCATAAAAATGGGAGCCGCGATCAACTTATACTGCTTTAGCTTGCTGAACACTGTAAAGACCGATACGGGGATGCTAGTCGGCTACTGAAAGCAATATATTTGATTTTTAAAGACTATGATCAAAAGGTTGCTATATCTTTTCATTAGTTGATCTTCGCCAAATTCTCTAGAATTTATTAGTGTTTATCTGTGTTTTCTTCCGTTTCAATGTCATGTTTGAATAAATATAAAGCATATTTTCACGTCTTGTTTTACATCTATAAAACACAATTTGGGACTATGAAAATTACATGTAAGTTACACTCATGCCTCGAATTCCAACTTCAAATGGCCGCATTGGATGCTCGACAACGAACTCGATATTTCCACTGCTCCCTCGAGCGAGCCATCGATATTCGACTGTACAATTTAGACAAAATATGGACACATGATCAGTCAGACATAATTTACTTGTAACACTCGTAATCTCAAAATGAATTTCAATAGAACTTGCAGAGATCTTTCAGTTATCAGGCCAATTTATTTTAGGTGAAATATCCGTTTATAATTTCCGTAAAATTGGTTGAGATTATAGTATACAAGAGTGACAGTTTACTTTATCATTAGTTTCAAATTCTTTAAAAAATTGTAAAAACTTCTCTGAAATTTCTGATCGAATTTACCAAACTTGTAAAAGATTTAGTACCAGGTAGTTTTGCATTATTTAGTATTCTGTGCCATAGTGGTGGGGCATATGGATTTGCCCTTGTCTCTGCGTCCGTCCAAAGTTCATGACAGCCTGCTACAAAGATATTATTATGATTTAATTGATAAAAACTTGCAATGATCTTATCACTGATAGAACTTGCGCCTCCTTTTTCGTCTGGCCCACCCCTTGTTTCCAGAGTTATGGCCCCTGAAAGCAAAAAGTGCATTTTCACTTGTCTGACACACCTAGCAAAACATTTTTTGATATGATTCTTGAACCTCAGATCTTAACAATGTATGCACATGCACTCGGTTTTTCATTGCTGGCTCTCCCATATTTCCCGAGTAATGGCCCCTGAATAGTACAAAATGCACATTTCACCTTGTAACGCCTAACTCAAAGTATTATCTATAAATGGATGAATTTATGATATATGAACTGCCACCTTCTATTTTTTGTCTGCCTCGCCATCCTATTTCCAGAGTTATTGCCCCTGATAGTCAAAATGCCATTTTCACCTTGTATGCATCTGAGCTTCAAATAAGATTTGATTAAAATGGATAAAACTTGCATCACTTACATGATAAACTTGCACACCTCTTATTTTTGCAGGCGCGACCATATTTAGCTCACTGTCACATAGTGACAGGGTGAGCTTTTGTGATCGCCTTTGTCGTAGTCCGTACTGTCTACGTCTGCACGTATTTCATGATTTTATTTTAACCAAACTTGCACACAACTTGTATCACCATAAGATCTCGGTTCCTTTCTTAACTGGCCAGATCCCATTATGGATTCCAGAGTTATGGCCCCTGAAAGGGCCAAAACTTAGCTATTTTGACCTTGTCTGCACAATAGCAACTTTATTTATGATTTGATTTTTACCAAACTTGCACACAACTTGTATCACCATAAGATCTCGGTTCCTTTCTTGAACTGGCCAGATTCCATTATGGGTTCCAGAGTTATGGCCCCTGAAAGGGCCAAAATTAGCTAATTTGACCTTGTCTGCACAGTAGCAGCTTTATTTATGATTTGATTTTTACCAAACTGGCACACAACTTGTATCACCATAAGATCTTGGTTCCTTTCTTGAACTGGCCAGATTCCATTATGGGTTCTAGAGTTATGGCCCCTGAAAGGGCCAAAATTAGCTATTTTGACCTTGTCTGCACAATAGCAGTTTCATTTATGATTTGATTTTAACCAAACTGGCATACAACTTGTATCACCATAAGATCTTGGTTCCTTTTTTGAACTGGCGAGATTCCATTATGGGTTCCAGAGTTATGGCCCCTGAAAGGGCCAAAATTAGCTATTTTGACCTTGTCTGCACAGTAGCAGCTGTATTTATGATTTGATTTTTACCAAACTGGCACACAACTTGTATCACCATAAGATCTCGGTTCCTTTCTTAAACTGGCCAGATCCCATTATGGATTCCAGAGTTATGGCCCCTGAAAGGGCCAAAACTAGCTATTTTGACCTTGTCTGCACAATAGCAGCTTCATTTATGATTCGATTTTAACCAAACTTGCACACAACTTGTATCACCGCAAGATCTCGGTTCCTTTCTTGAACTGGCCAGATTTCTTCATGGGTTCCAGAGTTATGGCCCCTTAAAGGTCCAAAATTGGCTATTTTGGCTTTTGCAGCCATATAGAGACTTCATTTATGGTTTTATTTGATACAAACTTCCAAAATAACTTCAACAACAATAATTCTTGTATTCCATGACAAATCAGATCCAAGCGTAGGTTCAGAGTTATTTTATATCTGATTACCTCCCCTGATTGTAATCGAAATGGATTTATATCAGTAAGTTCTTATAGTACTTATTTGAAATTTCATTATTGTCATTAGTTGGACTGAGCCAATCAGGGTAGATAACTATAAACTGATTTTATGTCAAATTACCTCCCTTTATTTCAAATTAAAATGGGTATATCTCCGTAAGTAATGAAGATACTGATCTGAAATTTCATTTATGTCAACAGATTTATTTGGCAGATCCTTCTTTTCTTCACTTACAATAAATTTTTTTTTTAATTACTTCCCTTTTACGTTACTGTAAATAGCTTATTTTTAGTAACTTTTTTATTATTGGCCGTAGGGAAAAACTGAGACCCATTTTCTATGGTACAGCATGGATGGTACCTCCTATTTGTAGGTGTATTTTGACATTATCTGTACCTTGTAAGAATTTTTTTTTCTTTTTGGTTAAATTTCTTCCCTTTATTGTTACTGTCCTTTGGACTTAGATATTTTTTCTGAGGACCTTCTTGTCCTCAAGTGCAGTAATAACAGGTGAGCGATATAGGGCCATCATGGCCCTCTTGTTAAGTTAATGGCCCCTGAAATATTCAAAAATGCACATTTTCACCTGATAATGTGCCTAGCTCAAAAAGTATTTGATGTAAATTCATGAAACCTTGCTCGAGTCTTTGTCATGATGTGATCTTGCACACTTGGCATTCTTCTTGAGAATTTTAGTGCTTATTACAGAGTTATGGCCCTTGAAATAGCCAAAATAGTGGATTTTTTGTTTGTGATGCTCATAGCTCAAAAAGTATATGGCCTAGAATACTGAATCCTTTTCATAAAATGTTAAGTTTAGGCTATATTACCCACTTAAGACTGCAAACATTTGAATGATTGCCCCTTACTTGTGACAAATGTACCAGTGGTGGGCACACCCTGTGTCCTACAGACACATTCTAGTTCTTGCTAATTAACTTGATTGATTTTTGGCGGAGTCAAGGGCATTTGTGCAAGGGTTTGCAAGCCACATAACATTTTTATGCCCCCCTTTGAAGAAGGAGTGGTATATTGTTTTGCAGAATGTTGGTCGGTCGGTATGTAAACCAATCCGTTTCCGGATGATAATTCAAGAAACGCTTGGGCCTAGGATCATGAAAGTTGATAGGATGGTTGGTCATAACCAGCAGATGACCCCTATTGATTTTGAGATCAGTAGGTCAAAGGTCAAGGTCACAGTGACTCAGAACGGTTAAACGGTTTCAGGATGATAACTCAAGAACACTTGGGCCATTGGATTGGGCCATTGGATCACGAAAGTAGATAGGGAGGTTGATCATGACCAGCAGATGAACCCTTTTGATTTTGAGGTTATAGATCAAAGGTTAAGGTCACAGTGACCCAGAACAGTTAAACGGTTTCCGGATGATAACTTGAGAACGCTTTGGCCTAGGATCATGAAAGTTGATAGGGAGGTTGGTCATGAGCAGCAGATGACCCCTACTGATTTTAAGGTCTGTAGGTCAAAGGTCAAGGACACAGTGACCCGGAACAGTAAAACCGTTTCCAGACGATAACTTGAGAACGCTTGGGCCTAGGATCACAAAACTTAATAGGGAGGTTGATCATGACCAGCAGATGACCCCAATTGATTTTGAGGTCAGTAGGTCAAAGGTCAAGGTCACAGTGACCTGGAACAGTTAAAATGTGTCCGGATGATAACTTGAGAATGCTTGGGCCTAGGATCACGAAACTTAATAGGGAGGTTTATCATGACCAGCAGATGACCCCTATTGATTTTGAGGTCTATATGTCAAAGGTCAAGGTCACTTTGACCAAGAACAGTAGAACTTTTGTGCACAGTGACCAAATAATTTCTGTTTCTTGTGCTATTACTGAATGCATCAAGGGGGGCATTTCATGTTCTACGAGCTCTTGTTGACAATAGAAATACCATGCAGTTCAAATGACCTCTTCATGAGTAAATGTCGCTTAGGAGTTTCAACTTTTGTAACTCTTTGCCCCATTAATAATGCTATAATACATACATGTACAGAGTGAGGTCCTTGAAATTGTGATCATTAGTATGTGTTTAAACCATTAAAATTTTGTGTATTTCAGGTTGACACCGAGGCTACAGAATGAATCAAGCTGGCATGCAGAATGCCTTGGAGGGGCACCTCCTCCAGGCAACAAAGGTTGTTGAGCAGCAGCTGGATTCTGAAATTGAAAGACTGGATAAATTGGACGAGGATGACTTTGAAGTCTTGCGTCAAAAACGTATGGATGCTTTGAAAAAAGCACAGCAACAGAAACAAGAATGGATGAGTAAAGGGCATGGAAAATATACTGAGGTTGCTGATGAGAAAGAATTCTTTGACACTTGTAAGAAAAGCAAAAAAGTAGTTTGCCATTTCTATAGAGACAGTACCTTCCGTTGTAAAATTGTGGACAAACATTTAGAACTGTTAGCACCAAAACATCTGGAAACAAAATTCATTAAGATAAATGCAGAAAAATGCAAATTTTTAGTAGATAAATTGAGAATTGTTGTCCTTCCTACTATTTGTATTGCAATCGATGGTAAAACGCAAGATTACATCGTTGGGTTTGATGATCTAGGTGGAAATGACGAATTTCCTACAGAGATGTTAGAATGGCGTCTTGGTCGTGCACAGGTGATCAGTTACCAAGGAGATCTTATGAATCCCCCAAAGGTTGGATCACAGAAGAGAGATACAAGTGTATTTGGTTTTGTTAAAACAAAAAAGACTATCAAAGATTCCCAGTTAGATGACAGTAGTGATGAGGAAGATTGGTGAAACTAAGAGACAAGATATTACAAGTTTCCCTGTGTTACATAATAGAACTGTTTACACGTCTTACCTGAACAAATGTGTGTGAAGTAGTTCTTGACAAAGTTTATAAGCAGCTTAGATGTAAGATCAAGAACACTGCTATTTCATATAAATAATATGTTTACTGTAACATTCATGAATCACTTGTAAAACTTGTCCGTGAAAATTTTAAGAAAATATGTTTGCATAAAGAGAGACATTTGATTTAGTTTTGCTGCTTTAGCAGGTATGGATGTTCAATATAAAGAAATATCAGACTTTAATATTAGGTCTATGAATCCTTAATACATAATATAGTCTCTTTCCATGTGAGTTACAAGGACTTAAATACATGTACATCCCGAAATGGGAAGTTTGCTGTTTCATGAATAGACTGAGTTTGTCATACATGGAGAACCGTCGTTTATATGACTGAAAAAATGTTGAAAAAGACGTTAAACCCGAACACACACACACATACATGGAGAAAATGTCTATTCAATTTTAAACTTTTATTAAAATAGTTTTCAGAATTACAGAACATGTATAATTGAACATATTTGAAAAACAGTATCACTCGCATTCATTGTGAAAAACTTTTTTTTATTCCATATTAAGAATGTGTTCAAGAATAAATTAATTAAAATGATCTGTTGTTGGATGAAATAATCTTTCCAATTGTTTGAAGAATCAATTGACTTCTTTACTTTAGGTTCCCAAAATAAATATAGGTGGCCAACAAGTCATTTTAGACCAAGTACTCTGTATGTAAAGTAAAACCAAATTTCAGTATCTGTCTTTTTAGTCCTACACCAGCGTTTCAACAGATAGGATTTAAGATTTGCACCCCAGTCTGTATGTATGTCTGTCTGTCTGTCAGTTTAGTCAGTCAGTCCTTCAGTCTGTCACACAAAGAGGGATTATGTGATAAGTGCAAGATTGTTGTAGTTTGCCTGAACTTTTTCAGGGTGAGCTGTTAGAAGAGTACGGCAGGTTGATTTGACATCCTGCTTCAACACTTTTACATGAATATCTCTGAACTTACTGGTTAGAATTTCACCAAATTTGGTTGGTAGCATCCAGGATTGAACCTCAGTCAAGTTTGAAGAAATAATTAAGCTTTGCCCCTAGGTCTGTAGCATCTTTATAAGATCCCCTCCGAATTTTTTGCTCCCATAGAAAGTGAGCTTTTAGTATTGTTGGATGTCTATTAGGACTAAAAAAAAAAAATTGTTTCCGGTAACATGCTCAAAAAAATTAGGGTAGGTAGGTCGGAAAAATTTTTTTTTGGGGGGGTGGGAATTTTTATTATTAAGGGAGACTTCGGAAAAAATTTTTTTGTCAAAAAAAGATTACAAATAAGGGGGTTATGCCTTTAGAGCATCAGTAAGTTGATTTCTAACGTCACTGGCCATGTTCAAAGCATAAAAAGTGCAGCTATGCATCTTTTTGTTAAAAAGTTGAAAAAAATATTCTCCAAGGCCATAAAAACATTTAGGGTCGGGCCAAAAATTTAGGGTAGGTCGGGATACCGGAAACAAACAATTTTTTTTTTACGCCTTATCTGTCTGTTGACTTCAATTTCTTTAAAGAACATTCCCAAAATTACAAAGCCAATTCCAGAAATGCCCTTTCAGACTGCTTCAAATCTAGGTCATCCATGAAGAATTCAAGTTGCCATGGCAGCTAAAAGCCAATAGTTGGAATATTTCTCCTTGCAAAGAGCTGGCCAGATTTGAAATAATTTCAGACACATTTTATCAAATTCCTTCATATCAGTCTGTTTCATTGGAAAACATGGCCACCAGGGGGCAGGGTTAGATTACTCTTTATGGCTAAACATGAACTTGGAAAACTTCCTACCGTACATAACCGCTTATAAGACGCATTTTTAGGAGTCATATTTCCAGGCCAAAGAGTGGGACGCATCTTATAAGCGCGTTCTACATGAAAATTAAAAGAAAATCTTAAATTTTTTTCAAATTACAGCTCAGTACATCTTTATTTCTGTCGCTGCAAACCGCTACTTTCGTTTTTCGGCCGCCATTGCATAGCAATGATAAAAATTTTAACTGCATGTACCGTATTTCGGCCCGCTATAAAAATTGATACTAATTTATTTTACGATTCAAAAGAATATTTTTTTTTACAAATGTATTATTTTTCCTTTTTAAACACCAGAATGTATTGGCTTTAAATTCACTTGTAAATTGTAATGGACATTAACTGAACATAGTACTCATTTCAATGTATTTATCACAGAAAAATAATTGTATATAAGCTGATTATATATTTTAAAATTTAATAACTGAAGTTTGCATTTTTTTTCAACAACAAAAATCGCCGATTTTACCATTTTATTTTTCCCAAAACACAGAATGTTCGAAAAATAATGCATTTCTACAAATATTTGACATTGTTGATATCAAAAAATGACCGCTTCTTATACGAGGGTTAGTGGAAAAGACCCCAGATTGCATGTCCAATGTTGGGATGCGTCTTATAAGCGAGTGGGCCTTATATGCCAGAACGTACGGTATATCTCCTGAAACTTGATTTCAAAATAACCTGACAGTAATGTTTCTTGGTTTATCCTCAACCAAATTCATTCAAATCATTGTGTTTCGTTTAAAAGCATCACCTTTCATGGGATTGGACTAGTTTTCCTTATATGGTTTGAAAATCTCCTTTCAAACTGCCAGCCTAATTGTAAAATAATTTCACAGCAATGTTCCGTAAGTGACCGCCTGATGATTCCTTCAAATCATTTGTTAAAAACACATGGCTGTTAGGGAAAACACGTGACCATTGGGGAACAGGGATAATTTTTTCTATATTGCTTTATGGAAAATTTTGAAAATGTCTAAAACTCCTGGTTCAATTTCAAAATAATTTGACAGCAATGTTCTTTGGGTGACCCTCTACCAAATTGCTTTTACTGTTTTTATACGCCCGTCTCTGAAAGAGCGGGGCATATTATGTGAACACCCGTGGTGTCGGGTGGTCAGCGTCCAAAAGCATGTCAACTCTAAAGTCGGAACAGTTTCATCCGATCTTCACCAAACTTGCTGACAATGTTTGTTGGCCTAATATCTCGGCCAAGTTCAATAATCATCGAAATTGCTCCAGGCACTCTGATTATGGCCCTTGAAATATTCGAAAAACTGAATTTAGCCTCATCCGCTCTCTAAGTCGAACAGTTTTCATCCAATCTCCACGAAACTTGCTGACAATGTTTGTTGGCATAATATTTTGGCTAAGTTCGACAACCAGGGAAATCGCCCCAGACACTCTTGGATTATAGCCCTTGAATAATTACTCGAAAAACTGCGAATTTAGCCGTGTCCACTCTCTAAGTCGAACAGTTTTCATCCGATCTTCACCAAACCTGGTGACAATGTTTATTAGCATAATATCTTGGCCAAGTTCGATTACCAGCGAAAACGCCCTAGGCACTCTTGGATCATGGCCCTTAAATTATGTAACTGAATATTTAGACGGGCGTATTTTGTGAGTCTGGCACTCTTGTTAGCTCACCTGAGCCAAAGGCTCATGGTGAGCTTTTGTGACCGCTCAATGTCCGTCGTGCGGTGTGCATCGTGTGTCCGTCAACATTTTCTAAAAAAATCTTCTTGAAAACCACTGGGCAGAATTACACCAAACTTCACAGAAATGATCCTTGGGAGGCCCCCTTTCAAAATTATTCAAAGAATTGAATTCCATGCAGAACTCTGGTTGCCATGGCAACCGAAAGGAAAAACTTTAAAAATCTTCTTGTCCAAAACCACAGGGCCTAGGGCTTTGATATCTGGTGTGTAGCATTATCTAGTGGTCCTCTACCAAAATTTTTCAAATCCCCCTAGGGTCAAATATGGCCCTGGCCCGGGGGGTCACATGGTTTATATAGACTTATATAGGGAAAACTGAAAATCTTCTTGTCCAAAACCACAGGGCAAGCTAGGGCTTTGATATCTGGTGTGTATCATCATCTAGTGGTCACATGGTTTATATAGACTTATATAGGGAAAACTTTGGAAATCTTCTTGTACAAAACCACACAATCTAGGGCTTTGATATCTGGTATATAGCATCATCTAGTGGTCCTCTACCAAGATTGTTCAAATTATTCCCCTAGGGTCAAATATGGCGTTGCCCTGGGGGTCCAAAGTTTTACATAGACTTATATAGGAAAAAAAGTTTAAAAATCTTCTTCTCTGAAACCACAACTCTTAGACCTTTGATATTTGGTTTGTAGCATTGTGTTATGGTCCTCAACCAAAATTATTCAAATTGTACCCCTGGGGTGAAAAGAGGCCCTGCTCTGGGGGTCCAAAGTTTTATATAGACTTATATAGGAAAAAAACTTTAAAAATCTTCTTGTCTCAAACCATATGACCTAGGCTTTTGATATGATGCATTGTCTAGTAGTCGTCTACCAAAATTGTTCAAATTATGCCCCTGGGGTTAAAAGAGGCCCTGCCCTGGGGTCACTTAATTATTATGTCAGTTATATAGGAAAAATACTTAAAAAATCATCTGATCCTATTTCCAAGACTGTTTAATTATAATAACCTGATGACCCCAAGTAATAATTATGATGTCACTTGACTGTGACCTTGACCTACTGACCTACTTTCCTGTTTTTAGCTCACCTGAGCCAAAGGCTCATGGTGAGCTTTTGTGACTGCTCAATGTCCGTCATGCGTCGTCAGTCGTCCGTCGTGTGTCCGTCAACGTTTTGTAAAAAAAATCTTCTTGAAAACCTCTTCGCAGAATTACACCAAACTTCACAGGAATGATCCTTGGGTGGTCACCTTTCAAAATTGTTTAAAGAAAAACGTTAAAAATCTTCTTGTCCAAAACCGCAAGACGTAGAGTCTTGATATTTGGCATGTGACATCATCTTATGGTCCTCTATCAAGATTGTTCAAATTGTGCCCCTGGGGTGAAAAGAGGCCCCGCCCTGGGGGTCACAAGTTTTACATAGACTTATATAGGAAAAAACTTCAAAAATTTTCTTGTCTAAAACCACAAGACCTAGACCTTTGATATTTGGTATGTAGCATTGCCTTGTGGTCCTCTAACAAAAATGTTCAAATTATTACCCTGGGGTGAAAAGAGGCCCCGCCCTGGGGGCCTTAAGTTTTACATAGACTTGTATAGGAAAAAACTTTAAAAATCTTCTTGTCTGAAACTACAAGACCTAGGCCTTTGATATTTTGTATGTAGCATTGCCTTGTGGTCCTCTTTGAAGATTGTTCAAATTGTGCCCCAGGGGTGAAAAGAGGCCCCGCATAGGGGTCCCAAGTTTTACATAGACTTATATAGGGAAAAACTTAAAAAATCTTCTTGTCTTAAACTGCAAGGCCTAGGCTTTTGAAATTTGGTGTGTTGCATTGCCTTGTGGTCCTCTACCAAAATTGTTCAAATTATTACCCTGGGGTTAAAAGAGGCCCTGTCCCGGGGGTCCCAAGTTTAACATAGACTTATATAGGGGAAAAAGATAATAATCTTTTTGTCTGAAGGTTCAAGGCCCTTGATATTTGGTATGTATCATTGCCTAGCGGACCTCTATCAGGATTGTACAAATTATGCCCCTGGGGTTAAAAGAGGCCCTGCCCTGGTGGTCACTTGTTATATGATTTATATAGGAAAAAATACTTAAAAAATTATCAGATCATATTTCCTAGACTGTTTAATTATATTTACCTGATGTACCCAAGTGATTACATGTCACCTTACTGTGACCTTAACCTGCTGACCTACTTTCTTGTTTTTTTGTGATACAGCCTTGAAATTTGGATGACATGTACAGCTTTGCATAGCAATCTTAAAACTGACTTTCAGTAACCATGAATGTGACCTACTGACCTACTTTCTAATATTTTAGCATCAGTTTGCTATTTGAAACATATGGCTTATATTACTCAGGTGAGCGATTTAGGCATCATGACCCTCTTGTTGAAGATACAGCCTTGAAATTTTGATGACACACACAGTAACTGTTTTGCGCACCAATCGTAAAACTCAATTTCAATGAATATGACCTACTGACTTTCTGAATATTTTATCATCCGTTTGACATTTGAAACATGTAGCTCTAAATTATTACTCAGGTGAGCGATCCAGGGTCATGACCCTCTTGTTTTTATATTGTGTCTAAGTACACACTTTCATCATCCCCTCTCCCAGCACTCACACAATGTCCCTACCAATTAAGGAAACTGTAAAATGTTCCTGTCAGGAAACACTGCTCCTATTTCAAGATTATTTCGCAGATATTTTCCACACGTGACCATTTACTAAAACTGTTCAAGCAAGCTGTGAAACTCGGATGAGGGGTTTAGGGCCATCATGACTCTCTTGTTCACAAATGAGGGCATCCGGCTCCTTTGCTAAAGAAGTAATACCGTGAAACAGCTTCTGATGAACTTGCTTTTTCCCACAGACCTTTACACAGGCACAGAAATTTCGCCGTCAACAAAACCTATGTTTATAACATTACAGTAGTGTTTTAAATAAACGGGATGAAGTCGTGAAATGAATGAAGCGATATTATGGAACAGTCCGATTTTGTTTCAACAACATATTTTTTTCTACATGTTTGCTCAATCTCAGAAATAACTCATACTTCAAAGGCTCATGTGTAAAAATAGTAAAGGATTTTTTAACCGTGGTTTTATTTGTTGAAGAATAGTCCTTGTCCTACCTCGAAAGTTTATGGCTGGTAACATACCTGTAACCTATACAAACAGGGATAGGACCTGCATAGGATAACCATAGTTTGCGTTACTTAGTGGGACAAGATGCTGAAAAATTGCAAGCGCGAAGCTGAAAAAATGCAAGTGCGAACTAGTGTGCAGTTGTTTTTAATACAGATGTACAGTACACTGGTGCAATCCTCAAGGGAACAGGGAAAATACTCTTGTACACTACATAAGTGTTAATATTCCATTTACCTCCCTTGAACTGCATCTGTATGACAAGTAAAATTTTGATGCCGGAGAACTGAATTTATTATTGGTAAAAACATTCATGGCACAGAGATTTTCGGACAGTACAATTCTATAGCACATAGAGTTAATTACTTGAAATATAATTTCTTATAACTACAGTCGTAGCTCTTGGTATAGTCAATCTAAATTTCATAATTTTGACTAACAGGAGCTATTTGGTGTGAAAGAGTTAAAGTTAATGTTCTCTGTAATCCAGTCTGCTAATTTCTAGGACATGTCTGAAATGCATTTACAGGAAATGTAATATATATAACATCATACAATCATCACACAATCTACTGAGTTTTTATAAACAACACACATCATCCTCTATGATCATTCTAAAAAGAGACACAGGGACTGATCTGAAATAAGTTCTTATTACATTTTCCAGCTATCTTTTGAAATAATAAATATCTTATGCAATTTTCAGCTACTTATTCCTTTATGTAAGCCTTTCATTAACTGCCTTATTTTCCTTTTATTCACAATATCATTGTTTTCATTGTCACATTTTCATAACCTCCTACCAGCTGACATTCCTTAGATGACGTCGCTGTTATTCTGTCCGTTGACCAGACTGGCCGGGAAGCTGATTTTAATGTTAAATGCCACAAAATATGTGCAATTTATAATGTTATCATGTTTACAAATGGAAAGGAAATATAATGTTAATATAAGAAATGAAACTATTTTTTTCGGTGTTCATGCGAAATTAACAACAAAATAGGATCGGCAAATTAAACATGAATCGCGCGATTCATGGATTTGCCAATCCTATTCTGTCGTTCATGTCGCATGAATACCAAAAAAAAAATCATTTTATTTATTAAGTAAGCTGGAATCTCAGTAACCACTTGTGGGAATGGATTGAAAGTTCACACACTTATGCACTGATAAACTGACTTACACTGCACAGGTAACGTAACTCTATTTTGCTTTTTTACAAACAATTTTGGTCAAGGTTTTATATGTAAGATGGTATCTTGGTACTCACTAATGGGAATGGATTAAAATTTTACACACATAGACTCGACACTGATAAATTGACTTACATTGCACAGGTTACGTAACTCTATTTTGCTTCTTTTACAAAAATTTTGGTTAAGATTTTATATGTAAGCTGGTATCTCTATACCCACTAATGGGAATAGATGAAAACTTCACACACTTAATCACTGTCATGATCTGACATGAATGCACAGGTTCCATAACTCTACTTTGCATTTTTTACAAAATTATTCCCCTTCTTTGACTTAGAAATGTTTTGTTCAGGTTTTATATGTAAGCTGCTATCTCAGTACTCACTTATGGGAATGGATTGAAACTTCACACACTTGTCCATTGTCATGAACTGAGGAGCATTTGAAAAGTAATGGCAAGTGGCAGGTTATCCATACCTCAGTCATTTTCCAAGAAATAACTATGTGAGACCTTCAAAGTACTCTTCACCTGATTGTACACTTTTTTTCAAGGCGCAAAGGCCACTCAGAAAATGCATTTTGGAAGCGCTCTTTAGAGGTATACTGTATATACTCTGGTATAAAGCGCTTCCAACTGTGCTGCGCGTCCTTAAGCATGATTTAATGTAAGTGTTCAACCAAAAGTTACAAGGGGAGAGATCAGGGCTAAATGATTGGTGTGGTAAAACCTCAATATAATTCTCCTTGAGGTATTCCTGTACTATGGCTGTACGATGGGCCGTGAAGTTGTCATATAGCAGCTTGATGCCATGCGCCCATGTCCTTGAGCGCTTGGATGTGTAGTGGTCGAGAACAGTAGAGAGGACATTTTCTTTGTACATATGAAATGTATCAGTAACACTACTTTGATAGGGACAGGGACACGAGCCACAATTCCATCAGAGTTAAGGATCAGGGCATATATAACCCGCCTGACGCTTCTGCACCGCCGAGCAATAACGGGCCTCTCGTTATTTTCACCTACCCACTTTGTCAGGCTAAAAAAGTACAGCCACGTCTCATCACCTAAAACAATTTCTTTCATACTCCTGAATTCCTTGTTTTTAGATTTGACGGGCAGGGTGGAAGCTTCTTCTACCCTCTCCCTCTTTTGCTCAGGGTATCCAGCGTGCACAAACCTTAATTATGCAGGTTTAGCCTTTCTTTTAAAATCAGACAAAGAGCTGATGAATCAATGCCCGACATTTCCCTATCTGCTCCACTGTGCATCTTGCATCTTTCTCGATTATTACTTTCACAGCATCAATGTCTTTGTCAGGCACAGCAGTTAGAGGGCGCCCAGTACGGGCCTCGTCTTTGGTGCTAGTTCTCCCCTCTTTAAAGAGAGATACCCATTGGGCAATAGTACGGCATGGCAGCGCACTATCCCAGTACACTTTGCCCGAGTCGGCTTTAAGCACTGTGCAGGTTCCATAACCCTGTTTTGCAATGTACAAAATTATGCCCCTTTTTCGACTTTTATATTCATTCAATTGACAAGGCTGTTGAATAGTCGAGTGTTGCTGTCCCCCGACAGCTCTTGTTTCTATAGACAGTCTATATACAGCAACAACAACAACAACATACAAAGTGCCAATGAAACGTAAATAGAACGTTCTTCACAGATACAAATGGTAGTGACGCGAATTCATAGGGGTGGTTAAGGTTAACGTGCTCCTCTTGTATGAGGATAAAGCTGAAAAGTCGTCAGGAAATACCAGAGGATTAGAGGGCACTGTTACAACCCGTTTTGTACTGAAGTTGCAAATTGTAATAATTATAACAAAACGGGTTGGAGTGCTTATTACAATTTGAAATGGACATCACAACCTGTTTCTTTTAATAAAGTTGCAAAATGTAATAAAATTTCCCAGTTGTGTAAACGTTCTAAGGTTTACTATGTGAATTAAAGTGAATGAGGTGAAGATGTCAGGTGGCTTACTTTTAACATGTAAATTTACTCATTATTTATAACTAAAAAGGCAATTGGTGAGCATATCAATTGCGAGTCATAACATCAAGGATTTTTTTTTTTTACAAAATGGTTAAGAGTGCTTATTACAATGTGAAGAGGAACATCACAACCCGTTTTGTAATAAAATTACTAGATAACAGAACGGGTCGGAGTGGTTATCACAATTTGAAATGGACATTAAAACTCGTTTTGTAATTAAGTTACAAATTGTAATAATAATTTTCGAAACGGTTTGGAGTATTAATGATATGTAAAATGAACATCGCAATCTGTTTTGTAATGAAGTTGCAAAATGTAATAAATTTCTCTGCATGTATTAACACGTTATTTAAGTAGTGTTATGGTTTTTAATAAAAATCAATCACTTAACATTTACAGACAAATGTGTAATTAAAAGGAAGACACTATTGAAATTTAGATAGTACAATTTCACAGAATTTTGCCAACCTGAATAATATTCAGAATTAAACAGTGCTTTCATTTTAGTAGTGTTATGGTTTTTAATGAAATCCATAGGAATATATTTCTTTCTTTCTTTTCTAAAATAATGGCATTCAAAAATATAGTGATACTCATCCCCAAATTTGTTTATACTACATAACTTGCAGATGCGATCATCTCTTATGATACCAAGAAAACGACCCTACTGGTAGTTTATGGTTAACTCCTCTAAACTTGTTCAAACGTATTCTAAGATCAGTCGGCAGTATATTCAGATAATATTCAAAACAATGAGATGTTTTGAATATCCTATAATTTGAACATTTAGACATTATATATATATAGAATTATTTTTCAAAGGTCAGTTTTTCGGGACAGCTTCCTGCCGAGTTAACGATTACAGGACAATAGGACAATTGTGTATATTCGGAAATCAGACATATTTGTCATATTCTAGCATAAAACTGCTGTTATTGTCACTTTTCAGGATGTTTTAACAGGAGAGAAAATGTGTGTTAACAGAGAGATTCTCGCGCTCACGTGCTGTTAAAACACCTTTTTATATATGCGCGATCCATGGCAAAGCGTAAACGTATTACGGCCCCAAAACGGATAACTCCGAAGGAATGACGTCAACGTGAAAAACAACGTAGACTTGATGTGGGAATGCCAAAGATATTTGGAATGTTCTGACACAGAAATTTCAAAACCTTTTTTTAAAACTTAATTTTCAACATTTTTCTCTAAAACTCGCTGTACTTTTCGGCTTATATGAATAGTATATATCCGCCGATTTCACAGAGTTGGGGCAATGGGGCAATGGTGCAATGGGGCAATGGTGCAGCAACTAATCTGACTTAATCCCTAAGCCGACATAATCCCTAATCCGGCTTAATCCCCTTCAGTGCGTAATCGTTGTGGAGTGTGGTCCGAATTTCAAGATCTATATAGCAATAATATAGAATATGCTTAATTCTGGCAAAATTGTCTAAACTACAACCTAAGGTGCTGCGACCCTTTGTTCCATTATAATAAACTGATACGTCACCTTATACAATAAAATGCTAACAAAGAAATGTTATCCACTATGATTCATTTTAGGGAGATTAAAATTATCTACGAGCTTTCTTAATTTAATTTTCAGTTCTGATTTGTGTGAAGACAGCGCGGTCTTAAAAATTATTTAAAAATTAGAAAAAAAAATACAAAACGGAATATTCTGTATAAAAAAAACGAATGCGATAAGCGCATTTTACTTTATTATTATTTGCACGTTTATCAGTATCTTATTTATTTCCCATTATTTTAAGTGACTGAAAATAACACCCGCAGCCGGTTTTACAAATGCAAGGTGATGTTTATATCTTTTTCTTTTCATTTTACGACTATGATACAGAGCACAAACATATGCGCTTAGTCTTCAACAATATCCAAGCAACCGAAGCATTTTAAAAAATGAATTTGAAAGTTAAATGTTTAAAAATCAGATAAAGCAAATGTCTGTTTAGATGTTATACATAATTACACGAACAGAAAATCTCTACCTTCAATATCACACATGAACTTTTTAGTTATAGTGATAAAGGGAGGTAATCACAAACATTAAATTCACTAATAATGGCCGCCAATTTTAATTTGCCACGCCAATATGTGGCAAAAACAGCAAGTACTTCTGTACATGCTATCTTAAAAATTCTTTCGCAAACGTAAAGTACTTCAAATTCTCATGCACGCCATACTTTTCAATTTGATTTTATGCCACCAACAAAGCAGCAGTCAACATTAAAAACTTAACTTTCCCATGGGAAATGCTATTTTCCCATAGGAATGCGCTCTTTTCCCATGGGAAATACACTTTCCCATGGGAAGAACATGTGATAAATTTCCCATGGGAAAATGGATTTCCCATGGGAATTTCCCATGGGAAATATATTTGTTTCTTAAAATGATAAATCATTATCTTTTAAACTTATTCTACACTAGGCACATCATAACATGACTTTGGAAAAAGTTATTTGTCATTTTATCATTTTACAAATTTTCCCATGGGAAACCGTTCCCATATTTTGGCCATGGGAGGACGTTCCTTTGGGAATCATTTCCTATGGGAAATAGTTCCGATAGGAAGACTTTTAAAATATTACCATGGGAAATATTTCCTACAGGATATATTTCCCATGGGAAATATTTCCGACGGGAATGAATTCCGGTGGGAATAATTGATATAAAATAAGTCATGTGTACAATTTTCCACAGAAAATACTTTATAAGAAACTGAATATTCTAAACTGAATAATACCTTTTTTAGATATGGAAGTCGTCGATACTATCGTTTAAATTGGCATCAAATTGGAATTCTAACACGGTCCGATTTATTTTCCTATTAAACAAAGAAGGCAGAAAACAGTTATACAAAAATCACTGTTCTGACGTCACAATTATTACGTCATGGCGTCAAACGGCATAGCGGCGCGCTGGAAAAGAAACCGATTGACGTGCAAATATTTAATGAATGTCGTCAAGGATGTACTTAAAAATCCTTGGTAACGTGTTAGAATCGAAATAATATATCTCATTCAGTGATTTGCTCTTGAATAAATCATTGTTTGTCGTTCAGATGCGTATTATCACTCGGGCTGCGCCCTCATGATATAATTCCTTCGCATCTGAATTCCAAACAATGATTTTTTCGGCGACAAATCACTGAATGAGATATATTATTTCTTAAATAGAGTATGTCAAATGGGAAATAGAGAATGGTCTTGAGTCTTCTACAGGCGATATTTCTTTTCACATTTAATTTAAATACAGTAATGCAAAATTACATCTAAACCACACTGCTGTAATCTGGAGTTACTACTCATACTAACCCTAATAATGCTGGACACGATTGAGTCTACCTTTGCGGCCAGTGTAAATCATGATGAACTTGCACATCCGTGCAGTCTGATCATGATCTGCACTGTTCGCCATTCAGTCGGTATCCTTTTGTAAGCACCCCGTTTAACAGTTCATTGTACTGTCCAAACTAAAAGATGGACAAGTTCATTACAGAAATTCAGCAGGGTAAGGGCTAAAATAGAGTTTAATATTCTCTCTCTTCTTTGTACGTTCTAATGTCAAAAAATCTCAAAAAAGTGAATAAAAAAAAACACTAGCTTTAATTTAAATCCTAAAGTGAAAAAGTGTTCATTAATCGTTCTGTCTCATGACGCTACTTCATCAAATAGCTCCTGCAATAGCTTCTGCGCTGGTACTAGAGTGGTTTTCTAATCATATTCATTATGCATATTTCCTATAACCCCTTTTTGTGTTTAGCATACAATTAAAACACTGTGAAACTACAAAAAAAAAAAAACTGACAAAGGCTCTATTGAGTATCATCCTTCATCAAACTCCTGTTCAATTTTTTTTATCGTAGTAGTGGGCGAGTCTGCACTGTGACAAGGTCGTGCAACAGCACAGTCACGATTAAAACAAATTCACATTAATGCTGGTTTGCTGTCATTATCACATATGAAAATATAGTATTTATATTTATACGCAGATGGTGTAATGAATTAAATCTAAAAAGATATTGCTAATCTAAAATCTTCTATTAAATATGTGTTGTTATTATAATCTGAAACATACTTATTTCGTTCACAAAAGTACTATGTTTGTAGTGTGCGGTCAGTTTGTTTTGTTTTGTTTTTTATCTCTAAATAACACGGAATACATTTTTTTTGGAGATTACATATTATTTATGCCCAATAAAGAATCAATGTATTCCATATATCGAGGCTTCACAATCAATTTTGAGTTCTTAAATATTTATAAGAAATGAAGCTCAGCATATTCGGCCGAGTTTTGGTAGCGAGAAAATGCGATGCAAGGGTACATATGATTAGTTAAGGATCATGGGTTGAAACGTACTTTTTTAATTTTTTAAGTCAGGGGCTGTGCTCATTTTTACATAATGCACAAAGGGGAGAGATAAAAGGAGGGAATGTCTTCTATAAAAATGGTGGGGGAGGGGGTTTGGAACTCCCCTGCCGAGATATAGTTTTCGTATAAAAACAACCAAAATGTAGATTCCTGGGCGTTTGAAAAGGGCCTCATACGACGCTTCCTACGCGATATATTGTTGTCGGAGGGATAACCCACCGAGTTTTAAAGCACGAAAATGCTGAATTCTGTTAAACGAAGTATAACTGTGAGAATGACACGTGGGTCCTCCACCTAGGTTTGTTATTTTTTAAACATCCCGCATAAAAATAAATGATGAATTCTGTGCGTGTTTTAGAGGTCTTAGATGTATTTTTCTTGCACACCGGCCTGGCCTTTCCGGTGATTTTACCCATGCCGGCAAAACCCATCTGGCACCCCGCATGCCAGATGACTCTCGTGCTGTTAATGACAACCAGTGGTTCATGAACTGATAATATATTGTTTATGTTAAAATACGAAAAAAGCAGGTACTTCTCTCCGTTCCTGATAGTATATATCTCGATTCAAAATACGTTAGATTACCATAAGAACATAAAGTTACGCTACAAACGCTAAAACTTAAGTGGAATTTTGTTATTGTGCATAACGCAAAACATCATGACGTCACTTCTGCTTACGGACGTTAATTTCCCGCGCTCTACTATAAGAAAGAGTGCTACAAAGAAAATATTTCTACCTGTAATTTGTAAAATACGGTATGTAAGAAAAATAATCCGCCAGAATAAAATGCTAACATGCCGACGATATGCACGAAACAATTTCAGTCATATCTTTACGAATCGGATGGAAATATCCGTCCCTCGGCCATCAACGCATGGGCAGTAATTCGGCAAGCCTCATTACCGCCCAATGCGCAGGTGCCCTCGGGACGGATATTTCTATCCGATTCGTAAACACATGACAGATATTATTATTCCTACAGACTGGACTGCCGTTTCCGGTGATTTCCCTCATGCCGGCAAAACCTATCCGGATTAACATTTGATAGCTATGCAGTTTTGTAGCTTCGGCGCTCCTCGGACAAAATTTACATTCGGATACCCTCGGTACCACATGGGATATTTTGGCCGCCATATTGCCCCTTTGCCGGCTGCAGAGATGAAGCGTAACTGGCTTTTATTGTAAGTTAAACTGTGTTTGATGCGTAAATGTGGTAAGGAAGTAATAGATTTAAATCACTAATTGATTTTTTAATGAATATGGAAGAAGGTGTTAAATTAATTGCCATTGGCGCAATCCAAGAACCTAAATCGTACATATGTACCCCACCCATAATTTTAATGAATAATTTCACATTTGTAACTCTGTTCTTGAAATTATAGGAGTTTTGTGTTGGCTCAAGGTTTTTTTTTTGTGCAGATATGCCCGCACGGTATTGAACTTCTTTGTTTAGGCTTGTTTTTACAACGAAAAATGTTACAGAGAAACTTTTAAAAACAAGACCCAGTTAACTAGGCTAATTCCAGAAAAATGTATTATTATATCCCCTCCACCGTGTTGAAGCAGTTATTTAAAAGAGAAATCCCCCCCCCCCCCCCCCCCCCCCCACCTCCTGCAGACATTTAACCCCGCTTCCACACCCTGTTCCGTCTTGATACCTTCTTTCCTGTCCCAAAAATTACCACCCTCCCCATTGGGTTCATTCCTTTACCATTTATCAGTGAAATACCCCGTCCCCTGCTTCGGAACTGCTTACACAGTGCACAGACAAAATTGAAACCCTCCGTCCATATAGACAACCCATTGCTCTATGTACCTGTTAATCCCCTTTTCCACAAAAATAGCTTGTACAAATATGCCCACACATTATTTAATATCTTGTTTTTAGGCTTAAAGTAAACCCTGGGAGATAAAGTACTCGGGGTCCCTATAGGGGCTTGAACCCCGGACCTCGAGATCTGTAGGCGGACACTAACGCTGTCCCTAAAGGGTGGCCTATATACCTATTATCACTAAAGGCTTGTTTTCATAATGAAAAATGTTATAGAGACTATAAACAAGACTAAAAGAGAAATCCCCCCCCCCCCCCCCCCCCCCACACACACAAACACCTGAAGACATTTAACTCCTCTTCCACACCCGGTTACCTCTAAGTACCTCCTTAACCTTTGTCAAAATAACCACCCTCCCCATTGGGTCCATGTATGTCCTGGACAAAGGGTAAAAATTTGGGAAGTTTAGCTCATAATCCCTGAAATATCCTGAAAAATAATGGTATGTATGTATGAGACACCTAGCTAGTCTTTGTTTTTATGGGGAAAAAAGCCAGAAATTTAGCATATGTGTCAGTCCTGAGTTTAGGGTTTGGATAGTAATATTTTAAATCAGATTTATCTCCCTTTATTTTGTTTAGTGTGCATCCATGTGCATTGACAATAGGTCAGAATTTTCCCCAAGAAATGCTTCAATTTTATGGGTTATGCTTTGATAATATACCTGTTAATTATCTGGATATCCATGTAAGTGAATACATGTATTGGGTTTTTAAAAAAAACAGCTGGATTAATTAATATTGGATTAAATACAGGTTTGTTTAATTCTGTCATTACAGTTTGTAATTACCAATTCAAAGGTCTCGTAAAGTGTTCTGTAATGATTTTATCTCTTATAATTTTGGCACATTCTGTTTATACAGTTTGTTAATATTTTGAGTAGTTACGTCTTTAAAAAATGGCAGTCTTGTATATCACTGTCTCATTCTCTGTTTGCACTTTAAACCGTTTAATCATTTACAGACCTCTAACCAGATCATATTCCTGCTGTGACATATGGACAGGTGTATTTAGGTCCGCAACCTGGTAAGTATAATTTGTATTTGCAACTTGTAATTATTAGCATAACTATGTACGTGTAGTTTACACACTACCTGAAGGATATGTATTTTTGCTGTAATACGCCACTACAAACATAGGTATATGTTTGAGCTTGAAATATACTTGAATAAGAGATATACCTAATATGAATTGCATGGTATTTTGTGCAACAAATTATCTGTCTTATTACATACCTAAAAAAAATTTTTATTGAGTTTCAATGGACTGCCATCATGCAATATTTTTCCATAATGACGCGGAAGGCTTTCATATTGGACATAGAATGTTTACTTAAGTTGTAATGTAAAGAATTGCGTGACATCCATGTATTTTTGTATTTTTCCTATTCTTTAGTTACAGAATAAACAATGTAAGCATGTGATGATTTGGTGATGTCTTTTACTATAAATATAGAATTTTAGGTCATCATATTTCAGCGTTGTTATTAATTGAATACAGCACTGCATACACAGAGAACTGGAAATAAGTTTCAATTGAGCGTGTATTATAATTTTAATTCTGTAATGTATCTAGACCTAAAATACATACATAAATGTTTGTTTACCAGTATGAAAATGTATTTTTATAACTTATTTATTGTTGTGGTTTGTTTATTTTCAGGTCAATATCCCAGTAAGCAGGTAATGGTGTACATGTAATGATCTTTACAGATTTGTGTGGTATGGTGACTGCTTGAGGTCAAAATTTAATCTGTCGGTGAAGTACTGAAGGATCAAAGGATGTTGAAGGATATAGGATAGAATTTTATCTTCTAATTAAATAGTCAACTTAAATCCCTTCAGTTTCATATGCAGTAACACATATTTCAGTTTGTTTTACTCCCTGGTACAACCATTAAATAAGCACTAGATTTACATATTATTTTGAATCATTAGTGCATGGATTGGTTCATTCTCACATTGACTTCTGCAACAGTTTATTTACAGAAACCCGCCTACCAAATCAATAAACTACAGCGAGTCCAAAATCATGCCGGTAGAGTAGTCAAGAATGCTTCCTATGAAAAACCAAGTACTGAACTTCTGAAAGAATTACACTGGCTTCCAGTTAAGGCTAGATTTATGTTTAAAGTTTTAGTAATAGTCTTCCGTGTCATCAATGGTACAGCTCCATTATATCTGAGGGAACATTTTATACCTACTCGACAACGATACAGACTTCGTTCATAAAGTGACACTAACTTTAACATCCCTAGACGGCGAACAAAATTAGCAGACAGATCTATGGCAGTCGTTGGTCCCAAATGGTGGAACGATCTGCCTAGCTATCTGAAAAACATTCATTCTGAAACCAGCTTTAGATCAAAACTGAAAACACATTTATTAAGGCAGTTTCATGAACAATGCGTGTAGTCTTGTTAAAATACAAAATATCGGAAGTGGTGTAAAATAGTATTTATACATGTCCAAACCTTTAAACTAAGTTCTAGAATCCTGTTCATTATGTTAAATGTGTGTTATGTAATTGTAAAGCGCAATAGAATATTTTATAATTTTTGCGCTATATAAATGCCATGTATTTGTATTTATTTGTATATATATGTATTTTTTTTTTGGATTTAACGTCGCACCGACACATGATAGGTCATATGGCGACTTTCCAGCTTTAATACATGAATTTATAATGTCCATCAATTTTTACCTCTGTATTACCGGAAACGTCCAAATATGTTTAAATTTATAGAACTGTAAAATTCGGAAAATAGCCGAACATTAAAAAGTCTTGGAAGTTTTCTGTACTACTAGATTACACATCATTAACGTTACATATAACTAATTTCATACATTTTTCTAAATTATGTGTTGTTATATAATAAGTCTGATCTCATAGTAAATGCTTTGTTTACAAAACTTCCAAGACTTTTTAATGTTCGGCTATTTTCCGAATTTTACAGTTCTATAAATTTAAACATATTTGGACGTTTCCGGTAATACAGAGGTCTAAACTGTTTTCTAAGTTCAAAATATATATCACATTCTAGCACAAAATGATATTCATCTTCTAGTTTATCGCATATTATGCATTTAAGTACTGACTGGTTTATTCCATCTGCCGGTTTCAATGCAAAGTCTGTGAGATGATAATCGTTGTCTAGCTACACCTATTCTTAATTTTGATATATTGATTGCATCCAGATATGGTTGAAATTCAAAATTTTTTTTATAAAAAAAAGTGCCCTACTAGAGTTATCTAGTCTACTTCTCCAATTTTGCATAAATTGATCATTTATTCGTTGTTTAATAAAAAAAAGGGAAACATATTCATATCACCAACTGTTTGATAATACCAAACATCAGGGAATCCAAGTGAGAATAATAAATCTCTTAATAATGAACACCAGGGGCCGTATTCATAAAGCATCTTAAGTATAAGTATAAGAAATTGATTATTTACTTAAGTATTACTTAGGTTAGAAATATATTTTACTTAAGTATATTTGTTATTCATAAAACAACTTAATAAGTAATTCTTGTTTTTATTGTGAACGAAAACATTAAAAAAACACATTAATTTCAGACAGATACAACATGCACAATTATGTTTAAAGTGCTTTTATCTGAAAACAACACTTTAATCGTACTCACCACGCTATTTTATTTTCTGACTTAAGTCATTTCTTACGTATCTTAAGTTTTAGCTGTTTTATGACTAGAACTTATGTTTTTACTTAGACTTAAGTTGAAATCACCACAAACTTAAGTAAAATCTTAAACTTAAGTCAAAACTTATACTTAAGATGCTTTATGAATACGGCCCCAGGTTTTCGTCCTTGGCTTAGCTATAATATCTTGATACAACATATTGTAGATGATTTTGATATTTTTTTTATAACCTGATTGTAAAATTTTTAACCAAAATTTAACTATGGCATAATATCTATAATTTTGTAATGGGACCCTTCCTAATTCACCATACACAAATTCGTTTGGATTGTTATTTTATCAGAAATGGACGCGACAAAAACAAAAACTGAAAACTTTATTGCTCTAGTAAAAACATATCTGGTAATATTGTGAGTGTAAATACCTGGGGATCGACAATATCTTTATGTCTAATTTGACTTCTGTTTTTAATAAAACTAGTACCTGATGTTCTAAAAACTACTTTTACAGACGGCAATTGTGGCTTTAATGGAAGACCGTGTTATGGACCGGACAGAAAAAAAAACCTATTGTAAAAACCATTGACCTCCAAATGTGACCTTAACCTTTGAGCTAGTGGGTCTGGGTGTTGCGCATGACATGTCGTCTGATTATGGGAAACATCTGTGCCAAGTGATATTGTAATCCCCTAATGAATGGTAAAGTTCTGGACCGGACACAAAAGAGACCCTGTTCATGCCATGTTAACTTTTGACCTCAAATTCTGACCGTAAAGCTTGTGAATGACAAGTCGTCTCATTATGGGGATCTTTTGTGCCAAGTAATATTAAAATCCCTTGTGGAATGACAGTGTTATGGATGGACCGGACACGAAATTGCGGACGGACGTTCTTACGTTACAATAATTATATGGCTTCTCCTTTGTTCTCTCTTTTGTCCTTTTTAGCCACGTAAAAGAAGCTTAACCCACATGAAAGAAACGAAATGAATAGAATTACTGTTATCTATATTATTCTCCTAGTCACATAACTATCCTACTGTTTGTGACGTTTACATGGCTGTAAGGAGAAACAAGGAAAAGATTCAAAACTACTTTTTCAGACATGCGTTTGTTTTCTCATTCCGTCGCCTTGCTACTGACACAATCGCTATATAAACCTACGGAATTTATTTGATAACGCATGTAAATCGTACATGGGTAGACAAAAAAGTCGTGCAAATAAACAGTATATAAACGTTAGTAATCTAAGGCGCTTTCTTTAAAAGCGAGAGGGTTTTTGCAATAACTTTTAACTTTTAACGTCCCGGATACGCAAAGATGTAGATGCACTTGTGCTTTATTCTGTAATTTGGCAGTAATTTGCATTTCAGAATGACAGTATTAATTTAGAACTTTATGGTCACCTTTAAAAATAAGCATTTAAACCTACCTCTATGTAAAAACAATAGACTGGGGCAAACATCGAAACCACTCACCTGTCATATAGATACATATATTCAATGGCGTTTTTTGTTACGGAAGGAGGAAAAGGTTTTCAAGTACTTCTGCGAAAAACGTTTGATACATCATGGTTCTAGGTATTAAAACATAAATAGACATTCAAGGTCGTCCTTTGCTATGGAAGGAGGAAAAGATTTTCAATTACATCTGTGAAAAACGTTTGGTTACATCATGATTCTAAGTATTAAAACATTATCGGCATACAAAGTCATTCTTTTTTATGGATGGAGGAAAATGTTTTCAAGTACTTCTGCGAAAAACGTTTGATTACATCATGGTTATAGGTGGGCCTGGTCATCTGTGCACATTCAAGGGCGTTTATTTTATGTAAGTGACACTGTGTAACAGACGGAAAAAGCTTCTGCCCTGACTGGGAATCGAACCCGGGACCTCTCGCAGCTAAGGCGGACACTCTACTGCGTCACTATAAAGCTAGCTCCTATAGTAAGGTTACATAAGTGCATCCTTATACTACATACTACCCCTCCAACCCTCCATTTAGAATTTATCCTCGAATTCTTTGAATTTGAAAATACTTCAGCCCAGACCGGGAATCGAACCCGGGACCTCTCACTCTTAATGCGGAACCACATCGCTATGACAATGACTCATAAAACAAGGCGCTATATATGTGCCCTTATACTATACTCTACTACATTAGAAGGAAAAAATATTAATCACTTTTGTTTTGATGTGTTTAAAATAACATAATCGGCCATGAATATAATTATGATCCTTGACAAATATATACAACAATAAGCACAAAAATATATCATAGAAATGTCAGAATGTTTAAAACTGGGTACAAAACAACAACAACAACAAAAAAAAAAAAAAAAAAAAAAAAAAAAACAATAACAAAATGTATGTCATCAGAATTTTGTATCAAGCAAATATATACATTAATTGTTATATTTAAATGACGTGTTATTTACAGAATACGATATCAACTAAAAAAAGCTTTTAACAAATTTGATACCGTCAGATTTTCACTTGAAGTATTTTTAAACTTTGATTTTCCTATCCTGGTTGCCAAATCAAGATAGCGTTATTATAGCAGAAGTATAAATTTTATAAACAGATTTTGCCTAAGGAATGATATGAATATAAGCGCTATTGTATTAAAGTTGTCAAAGATTTGCATTGACAAGTACATATTATTCCAAAATTCATTGGAAATGCAAGTTTATAATTCTTTGCTTATCTCTGTTGTGCAACCAAGATAGATTGAAATAAACTTATTTAAAAAATAAGCGTTGTTTTAAAAACTTACCTTTTGTTTGAGGTAGTGCAATATCCTAATATTTATCAAATGCAACTGTAAAACTAGAAATTATATTGAAATCAAAAGAAATAATCCAGTTTTTAAACACATTAATATTAAAGAGAGAACTACTTCATTTATAGAAAGTAATAAAATATATATTCCCAACAGGGATCTTACTCCATGTAATGGATCGTTTTGTTCCTAAAAAAATCTCTAACAGAATATATGAAGACTGAAATATGTCAGGAAATGTTGTTCAAATGCGATCGACAACCTTTAAGATAAAACAGACGGAGGGAATCATAGATAGGTAAATCAGTAAACCTTGAACACTAAACAGACTTGATGAAAATATTGACCCTTTTCATTCTAATAGTATTTCATTGTTTTTTTTTTTAATTAACTGCACTGAGAGTAAAAATATGGGGCGGGTGGTAAGGGGTGTATATGAGTGTGCGGGTTGATGGGTGACGGATGGATACTAAAAATATCATTTTCAAACAACTGAACTGAAAGGTAAAAAATAAAATAATTTGTCGGGGGACAAATGTCCCTGTGTCATCGACCTGTGAATCACTGACCTGAACATCACCAGGGTTCTTTTTCTGTTTGAAATATGTAGCTATTATACTTCTAGAAACGAAAACATTAATAAAACTATACTTTCTGACTAACAGTTAAGAAAAATGTAGAACTGAAAATGTTATACTGTCGTGGTTTTCTTTTTAAAGTACCAGGTTTGCTTAATCACGCTAAAATTTTACATCCCGTCATCGTAACAGGATTGACGCCAATTTACTCATACAAAAAATTTCTGAATTGGATTAGCATTTCAGAGGTTCCATGAAATGCTTATTACATGTATCCGAGATGCTACACTGGTCTTGTGGGTGTAATATATTCATCTTGAAAAATGGGTAAGTTTAGATTATTTACATGTTCCAACGGTATCTGAGCGATTCGATATGAAAAAAAGGATTACTGCACTAAATGAACGGTAACTCTATACAGATATTATACCGAGCTGTGGCGGCCTAGTAGATAAGGCACCTGCCCCACAATCGGGAGGTTAAGGTTCGAGTCCTGTCAGAGGTAAGTCTTTATACTGACGAGTGACCGGTTGGTGGGCCGCCACTAGTTAAATTATGGTTACCGATTGCCTACCTGCCTGGTGCCTGGCATTACAAAAATAGGAATCGGGGAGTTATGATGTTCAATAAATTTAGATGTCTCATAAGCCAACATGGCTGGACCTTTCAATAGGGAACACACTATAATAAACAAACACTTTACTTTTACTTCATTTTTATAGTAAAACTGAATTAACTTCATGATACCTAAGGACCAGAAAATATAACAAAATCCAAGTACGGAGAGACTTCCGTCATACTTCCGGCATCTTCCTCCGAAGTGCAACAGTGTTCAAATAGAAGAAGATGAATGATAATCATAAAGCCAAATCTAATTGTTGCAGCAAGATACTGGAATACCTTCTCATCAACAACTTCAAGTAATGTCTCCAGAGTATGTATTACCACTGGAAACTCGCATCCGATTCTCACAAAGAGTTCGCAGGTTTGTGCGTTGGTCCATTTCTTCCCTAGCAACTCCACCTGCTCCGTAAGATACGATCAAAGAGGAAAGTAAAAGGGCTGAACACCAAACATGCGGTGTGTCTAAAAACAGTTGGGTCATAACCTCTTTTAATAAAACGTTTAATGACTTTACTGAATACAATTGGAACCTTGCCATGACCCAAAATCTTACGAAGTTTGTAAACCACATCCCCATAAAAACGGGTTTTGATATACCTTCTAGTAGTCCCAATCCGTGACTCCGGTTACCTCCCCTGACGGTCCGTCCACAGAAATGATATGAAAGTGATAATTACGCAACGGGTTGGACTAACCTTCTAGCAGAAGTGTCTTATTACTTATATTTTTACTGAGGCATATTCGAACTAACTTTATAGTAGTTCATTCAAGATTGTTTCTAGCCATGTCAATACTGTTGTATTTTATGTTCTGGCAGTTCGAAACCAACTGAACATTTTACAAAGGCTAAAGATTTGTAAGTATGCTTCCGACCAAGTTTGATGAACATTCATCACGCGGTTTTTGAGAAGTATTTTTTTATTTAGCTCTGGCGGCTCAAGCGCAACCATTTGAACAAAATTGAGAAAGAACCATATAAATATGCTTCGGACAAAGTTTGGTCATGAACCGTCAAGTGGTTCATGAGAAAAAATTGTTTAATGGTTTTTTTTCTATTTTACCTCCTAAAGGGGTATAGCATAATCAGTTGAACAAAATTGAGAGAGGACTATCCAAGAATGCTACAGTATGATGAAGATCAATGGATGGATCCGTAAACCGATCAATGAACTCCGCCCCTTAGTTACTGTTGCTGTTTCCCACAAGCTTCTTTCAAAATGGCGGATTAATGTATATTAGCGAATGACTCGCTAGAAAGTTTTTCAGATGATATCTGTGTGAAATATTTACCAAAATGTGAACCAAAATGCACAAAGATAGCTGTCAAAGAGGCTTAGTTGTTTTACTAAAGATTGTGTACATGACATTAAGCTTAACTCAGAAGAAACCACGGTAAAAGTTAGCGCCAAAATGCTGGCGTACGTTATCAAAGAAAAACCACTTTCCGTCTTTGCTAGGTATTCCTGACAGGAACAATATTGAGTCATATGCAAATGCATGGTATAATTATAATTTTAATTATCTTTTAAGCAACATGTAAAAAGAAATTACGTCTTATATTATTACATAAATTATTTTATCAAAATAGTACGTCCACTTCTGCCGTAAAGAGACTGCATTTCCACGCTAGGCTTATATGATAAAAATATCAAACACCATGTGCAGTCACATATGGTGTAAGTGATTTCTTACATCAAGATAACATTTTCAACAGATAAAGAAATCTATTATTCAATAGCTTTATATTAACGTTGCGTAATACTCTACTGTTCTTATTTTACAAGTATGTTTTGCGATCGGGCTGCTGTTGCAACTGATTGTGGAATTGCCGATCACCACTGTGATATCAATTAAGTTAATTATTCCTATTATATTATAATATGCATTTGTAAAATACCACGCAGTTGTCTTAAAAATAAAGATATGTCCATGCTTGGTGTATATTTCAGAACTAATTTTTGCGTGAAAACTTACAAAATTTTGAACATTTGGTAATCATATTAATTTTATTTTCAGTGCAGTCGGGCATTGCTCGCATATCATAGGGCTGATTAAATCTCCTCCACAATTAAATTAAACAATTTCCAGACCAGCAAAGTTAAACAAGTCTATCACAGCAATGGCACAAACCAAATGGGACAAAGATCTTGCCGAAACCTATTAACCATGTTTTGTTATGTAGTATAATGAACATACAGTCAAATGCGAAAATATAGATCATACTTTTAATTGCGAGAATATATTGCTGAAGAAGGTTAGCTGTTACTTTATATGAAATAAGATATACATTTATGACTTATATATTTAATGTCTTGAACTGAATAATTCTGCGATCGGCCTGAATTAAAATAAAGTGAGCAAAATTTATATTAAAATTGCGATCACAGACAAATGAGTAAAGAGAGAGAGAGACGATTCATGATGTATTACGAATGCTATCATATTATACCATGCACATTAGTGACACATACGGCAGTTTCAATATAAAATTTATTAGAATTACATTTGAGCAGATTGCTTATTGATCCGTTTAACGTTCAATGCTTACATTTTTCTAAATCGGCGTTTGGTTTACGGAAAAAATAAGTCTCCACTCTCCTAGCCTTTCCGGTTACCGCTCGTCGGCATTACATATTCCTAACGCACACCTCAACACCACTTCCTTCAAAAAAAAAACAAATGTATCAAACTTAAAAGAATAAGTCAGTAACGGTTTCTAAGTGAAAGCTTGTGGGAAGCAATGGCTGGTTAGCAACAAGGTAAGTGCACTGAATAATCCGCGTTATCTTATTGGTCAATATCACAGATAACAATTAGTTTGATTGACAGCACGGATCCATCCATTATGTTCAGGAAAAGCAACTGTTTAAAGGATTTCGTTTTTTAGCTCTGATGGCCACATAAATGGGGACAGTCGCTTCTATTTGAGTAGAGTAGCGAGTAGGTGAAAATACATCAAAAGTCATTCGAACAAACCTGAGAAGGAACCTTGACAGGATGCTACAGACCAAGTTTGTTGATGATCCATCAAGTGATTCAGGAATAGAAGTTGATTAAAGGTCTTTTCTTTTTGCGGTTCTGTAGGTGAAGATCCATGAAGTGGCTCTTGAGAAGAAGTCGTTTATGTTTTTCTATGTTAAGCTCTGGTGGTCTATTAAAAAGGGCCAAGCAAAACCATTTGAACAAACTTGAGAGAAGACCAAACAAGGATGCTACAGACCAGGTTTGGTGAAACTCCATCAAGTGGTTCAGATTTTTAGATCTTGCGGCCTATATAGGGCCAAGCAAAATCATTTGAACAAACTTGAGAGAGGACCATACAAGCATGCTTCAGACCAAATTTGGTGAAGGTCCATCGAATGGTTCGTGAAGTCGTGCAAATGTTTTTAACTCGACTATGTAGAATATGGAGAGCTATACTACTAACCCCGGCGTCGGCGTTGTTTAAAGTTTCTATGAAATGGTAATATCTTGTATACCATCAAAGTTATTTACTTCGAACTTGGAACGCTTGTTTATTATAATAGTCTCTACCTGTAGGCAAGAGTACATAATTCTGTCAAGTACATTTTGGCTAAATTATGGCCTTTTTTTGGACTTGGAAATTGGTTCAGATTTCGTACAAGTCCATGTTTTGTCAAAACTATTTGACACGTGGCTTTGAAACTTTGAACACTTGCTTATCGTCATGATTTCCATCTGTACGCAAGAGTACATAATCTGTCAACTATTTTGGCTGAATTATTGCCCTTTTTGGACTTGAAAATCAGTTAAATATTTCATACTAGTCCATATTTTGCCTAACCTGTTTGTCATATGGCTTTAAAACTTTGACAACTTGTTTATCATCATAGTCTACATATGTAGGCAAGACTACATAACTAGGACAAGGACTTTAGCTCAGTTATGGCCCTTTTTGACATAGAAATTAGTTAAGATTCATATACTATTCCATATTTTGTCTAAACGGTTTGATATATGGCTTTGAAACTTTGAACAATTGCTTACCATTATGGTCACACATTGCAATATAGTGCAAGACTTATTCAAATCCACAAATACAGATACAGTGTTTGTCTTCCCTATTTTTCTCCTTTTGTTTGGAAACCTCTGGTAAGATTTGACCCCAAACTTCCATCAATTCTTCGAATAGTCGAGCGCGCTGTCAACAGACAGGTCTTGTTTCTACTCTTTGCTCTTGGAGAATCTTAAAATGGGTCAAGTGAAATCATTTGAAGAAACCTACAGGTCAAGTTTTGATAATTCTGACGGGTAGCTGCAAAGAAGATGTTTAAGTTAAAATGTTAACGACTGACGACGGACCATCCACCTATACTAATAGCTTACTCTGAACCTTTGGTTCATGTGAGCGGAAAACAATAGTTATTTTAGGAATATCGATAGACTAACCACTAGACTGATAATAAAGAATTTGTCACAAAATTTTATATTGGACCTAGCACATAGACTCGTTATATTCACAACTTTAAAAGTTAATATATATCATAGTCTAGGAGCTAGTTTAGGTGATCATAACAAAACATCTTGCTGTTAGTAGATATACATTGTATATTCAATATATTTATAAGGCATAATACACGCAAAAATGATACACAAAACGTTCAAAATTTCGTTATGGCCCGTAGGCGCGGGCACAAAGACACAACGAAATGTGCTACAAAAGCCGCGCGCATACCAACGCGACATAACGAAATTTCCTAAATCAGCCACCATACATAACACTACAGCAATGTATGTATGGGAGTGCTACACAAAAATTCATAGATAATGTAAAACAAGTGGACAACAAGGCCAACACAAACACGTTACGGAACACAATGAATCATGATTGTGAAGGCCTAAAAGTGGTATAAATGTGCAGGTGGTCTTTATTCATAGGGCGTAAAAATTGTTTGTTTCCGATAACATGCTAAAAAAAGTAGGATAGGTAGATCGGTATTTTTTTTTTTTTGGAGGGGGGGATTGAGGGGGATTTTTTAATTAAGTGGGACTTCTCGGAAATTATTTTTGTGTCACCAAATTATTACAAATAAGGGAGTTATGCCTTTAGAGCATCAGTAAGTTGATTTATAACATCTCTGACCATGTTTAAAGCATATAAAGTGCAGTTTTGCAACTTTTTGTTTAAATGTTGAGAACAAAATTCTCCAAAGTCATAAAACATTTAGGGTCGGGCCAAAAGTTTAGGGTAGGTCGGGATGCCGGAAACAAACACCTTTTTACGCCTAAGGTTAAAATCAACTGAAAATATTTAGATCGGGACTGAACCAGTGGTCTTTAATCTTGAGTTAATGGTGAAAACTTTTAAAGCTGCACACTCACAGTTGAACAGTACACAAATCATATTATAACGTACTGGGGCTGCGGGCACCGTGAATCCAAACAATACTTGCTGTGTATAATACTATTGTAAAATCAGTTCAAGAATAAATGAATTCGCTGCACTCCTACAGTTGAACGAAACTCATATTATAACGTGCTGCAGCACCGATAATCCAAGCATAACTTGCTGTGTATCATAATTTCAATTCAAGGATAAATGAACTCGTCTAGAACGGTAGATCCCAGGCCCTATATCTAACATAAAATAAATAAAAAAATAAGAAAAAGGTTCTAAAAGTGGAGACCTCTTGGTTAGAACTGGTAACATTTTAGATCAAACGGCAAATATCCACATCGATAATGGCAATACATGATTTATATTATATTTTTAATAACCCTTTAGAAGTCGGCGAGTCAATGGCAGTGGGCTTAAACTTAGTCAAGGCCAATAATGATTTTTTCATCCTTGTTCATCCGTACCACCACTATGCTCGTTTTCATAGCATGGGGAAATTTGTAAAATAATATTGGGTTTTTTATTTTCGAAGTGATTATTACATTCTTTATGGAATTCAGATTTTTGATTTTTACTCTAAAATGCTCGAAATTTGCTCACTGTTGACCCTGAGAAACAAAAATTTTCCGGGGAGGCCACCGTACCCCCACCAGCAGCAGGGGAATACCCTCCTGGAAAAAAATCATGGATCCTCCCCTGAATGCTACATGGTAATAAAAAGTTTCTTAAATCATCTTGTAGATTCCTGTGACTTTTCATGCATACGAAGAAAACTAAAGAGAACAAATTGTTGTTTTTTTGGGGTTTTTTTTGCCTCACCGGAGCATACTCAGAGAGAGCTATTGTGATCGCTTACCTTCTGGGCGTCCGCCCACATTTTCCTTTAAATAACATCTCCTCATATACAACCAAGCCAATTTGATGAAACTTAACAGGGATGTCCCTTGAATGGTCGTTTTTAAAAATTGTTCAAAGACTTGAATACCATAAAGAACTCTTGTTGCTATGGCAACCAAAAGGAAAGCTTTAAAAATCTTCTTGTCCAAACCCACATGTCCCTGGGCTTTTATATTTGGTATGTAGAAATATCTAGTGATCCTCTACCAAAATAGTTAAAATAATCCTCTACTGGTACTGATGATAAACCCGAACAGAAAATGAGTTTTTTTTACATGTAACATTTTTATTTCTGCAAATTGTAATCAATGGTCGGTATCAAAAAAAAAGCTTAACATTTGCTGAAAACTTTACATAATTCAAATTTATATTTAGTAAGCAAACTCACACGAAGTGAGGCCCTGAAAGGGGTTTGTAAAATGGGGACTGTATATGACCGTTGACTGATGATAAATTCGACCACTTTGTCATTTACAAAATTTTCTTCGTATTATTATATTGAAACTTTCTCAAAAAGCTGCAACAGTCATTTCTGATCAAGTAATGAAAAGTGACCCAATGTCAGCCCTTCATGTTTCGGCAGTGAGCATGCGCAAAAAACCCCCCTCTTCCCAAGTAATTTTGGATCAATATTTTATACAAATAAATGTAAGTCATTTATTTATACAGAATATTTACCAATTTTGTTTTTGTTTACACCAGTTGGTGTTGTAAGTGGAAACTATTAGATGGTGTGTTCAATTTTATAAATAACCGATTGCAATCGAATATTTCCAAGGTGGTCGACTTTATCATCTGTCCGGGTTTATCATCAGTACCAGTAACTTAGTCCCAAAAGAAGTGGTTCGTAATCAGTCATTTTTCGACCCTGAGGACGAATCGTTTGGGTGCTTGATTACCGTCGGTATAGATAAACGCTTTCCTACTGGTTCCAATACTGGTACCCGGTATAAGCTATATCAGGACCTGCTATGCAGCTGACAGATCAGAATCTGTCCGGCTGTTGTTGTGTCCACATCGTCAGTAATACTTTATATCAAAATAAGTATATTAAATTACTGAACGCCTACTAGGATCTTGTCTCCTTTCGGCTTGATTTTTATTGGTTTTCTGATTTCTGTACATGGAGGGCTCACTGCAAGCATTGCGGTTGCTGGGAGCTACTAAACTGCAGGATAGGCTGACCTGTTCGTGGAGGACTCTCTGCAAGCATTGCGGTTGCTGGGAGCTACCAAACAATAGGGTATAACGATTCATATCATCTTAGGTTAGAAAGGAAAGATATCTCTTCTCGTTCAGAAAGGGATTTACTCATTTAAGATTGATAGGATAAATTAGCACATCAACTGTTCAAAAGGGACATAAACCTGTCTGCGGGTACAGAATAGGTATAATGTAAACCTAGAAACGTTCGCATACTAGTAATTGGTCACTTATCCTTAACAAATTTTCAATCTACCATACTTTTAGATCGTGAGTGAAATCCACGTTACACAATATACCGTTTGTAATCACAAATCACTGTATAGTAGTACAAGAAACAATAGAGAGTTTGAGATTTCAAACTTCGCCTTCACCTTCAACGTCTCTCATATATATTTTGGGTAAAACGTCACCGATATGCGTGTATTATATTTATATCACACGTTGCTACTAAAGTTTTCCATGTAATATCACGTAAGCCTAAGACTTCTCTTTATTACTATGCGAAATAAAAAGCTTAGTTTCAGAATTTCTGCTTATTAAGTTATTTGATTATCCATATATATAATTAGACTAAATTTGATGCGAAACACTATCAATAGGTAAAAGAATAATGAAGTTTTGTATGGCTAATGATTTTAACTAAATACATTGAATTGAACCTGGAAGTATGAAGTTATCAACTGATTTTGAGAAACTTTGAGATTTTGTTCAAACTTTAACTTCTACGGCATATTTGTGTCCCCAGGCGGTATCGATTATACCAGATGGGCCTTTTTGTCGTATGAAGTGAAGTTTTGAACGTCCGAAGACGTGATATCACGAAAGTCGAAACTTCATTCTTTTTACATCTACTCTGTCCACATACTCGGCATCAAAGACTGAAATCTGGATGGAGGCACATGGCATGACAGTCATTTTACTTGAAAAATAAATAATTACGCGCGATTATCATTTGGTGGAACATTTTATTTTCACATCCAAATAAAATCAATCTGTTTCTGTCGGACACTTAATATGACAATTGCGTTTTAATTATAAACATAAAATGGTACTAGTAAGACGGAAAATTCTTCTGAAGTATCAGACAATTTCAGATCTATGATATCATGATAAGAGACGTTTCCTGTTAGCCGTATGGGATAACTCCATTCTTTAAATGCACGGAACAAGAGTCTGGCAGAGGGACATTGTGGGTTAATTTCCCCTTTGATTCTTACATTTTAGAAAGTCGGTCTTGAAACTCGGTGTGACCCTACCCTACCCTACAACCCCCCCCCCCCCCCCTCCCCCTCGAAATGGGTGACCCCCTCTTTAAAGTGGGTGTCCCTCTAACCAAACTTCCTGGATCCGCAGATGCTTTACTTATGAAATATATTAAAATCATATTGTGCTGTCTGAGAGTTTGGCATTATAAAGTCATACAGAGTGTCATTATCACGTTGATATGGTCATTATAGGTTATTAACTAATTATGTGGATATATGCACGAGTTCTGCATCTGTAATATCGCGCGACTTTAGGAGAACGAGTGCATATATCCACATACAAAGTTGATAACTTTTTTATTACATATCCACAATCAAATGATTAATTTATATCTAAATTATCGTTCTGTCACGAAATACAGGAAAAAATACGGAAAAAAATTCTCCGAAAACGCAATAAACAAATCAAACTGACGCGCATTAATATTTTCCGCGAAAATGACGTCAACTTGTTGTCGCAACGTGCGCATGGACGCCATGGACGTCACGCGATTCTTTCCATTACAACGTTAAGAAAACATTCCACGTCCTATAGTAGTCCAACTCATGACGTAATTATAACTTTCATTTCATTTCAGTCTGATAAATTACTACGTGCCAGCATCTAATAGGTCAGATTAATCAAAGTGTAAAAGTAAACAAAATGTTGCATCAATTACAAATTAAACAAACACACAATAGCAACCTAAAGAATCGAGATCCGCAATGGACGGACCATCAGGGGAGGTAACTAGAGTCACGGATTGGGACTAGTCCGATATGAAAGCGTTCAACGTCATGATATGGAAAATATTGCACGATCGCGGTCCTTCGAAGCCCAATGGAAAATAATTTGAGGTATGTAATAATCATTTTTATTTCCTCTCATGTATGATTTACAATCGTGCATTGTATACTGACTATACTGACATAATGTTTTATATAAAACCTAAATGTTTGGAGCAACACTAACGAGTTTTTACATTGTTCACATTGTTTTATCGTTTGTTTTTTTTTTGTTTTTTTTTATTGGTAATCGCTCTAATATCCATGCGATGATTATATTAATTGAAATGTTTTTTTTATTTAATTTTCATTTTTTCATTTTTAAAACCTCGTAAAATTCCTGCCCTTTCGGACAGTTGGTATCAAAATGCACGAAAAAAACGATCATAATTACGGATAAATTGAATGGGCAGATTAAAAGAAGTAAGGTTCATTCTAATGTTTGAAATCTCAAGGAATTTTAATCGAACTTCAACTTCATACGTTAACTTCGCAAGAGACGTTGAAGGGGAAGGCGAAGGTTGAAATCTCAAACTCTCTATTATGTCTATATGGATCTTTTTGTAATCAATTTTGACTAAACAAACATAAGCATTATTCCCTGTGACAACTGGACAATGGCTGAGCAGGGTGACAGTGTTTTAACAATAAAATTTATTGTTTGATACGGTAACATAGCCAAGGGGATTAAAATAACAGGCTGAATTTTACTATTGTCAGTGTTTCACATGATTACCTATTTTCTCTAAAATAAAATGTTTGCATATTATCCCATATACGATGTATGTGTTTATATTACATTTTTGCTTAAATTACTTGATCCGTGATATAAGTATATAATATAAATATACTATAATAAAAGATTTCTACATTATAAAAACATTTCAATTGATAAAACTATCATGTCAAACTTTTCAGATGCCAAGCAGGTTTCTATTACCGGCTTAAAATAATTATAAACGGCAAATCATAGCATTGTTGTCATGTAAAATGAAAACTACAAACTTTCGCGTTTTCATGGTAGCTGGCTGGTTAGCGGCTACAAAACTTCGCGGATACACATCAACCGCGAAAGTCGCTAACTTAAATACAGTGAAACACCGCTTGCTCGAGCATCGATGACTCGAGCACCCGGGCTCGCTCGAGAAATTCATTTGGTCCCGGCCGATTTCCTTCTACTTTCTATGTGAAATTACCACGGATGGGTCGAGCATCGATAACTCGATCGCTCGAGCATAACACCTGGTCCCTGTGTATAAATTTACTCTTTGTTGCTTCTGGCAAACTCGTGCTTTATAAGGTGTCAAAATTTTTCACTCTTTCGACGGTCAGAATTTAACGGTTAATTAAAAATTTTCAAACGTCTATTCCCTGACTATCTTAAATTTTTGTTTGTTGGTATATTTAATCTGATAATGAGATTAATTATTGATGAAAGGTTTAAGAAAAATTTTATTGATCAAATATTGCTCAATTACTGTTTGTTTTAGATTAGAACTGTAGTAGTTTTGAATAAGGTATAAACCCACACTAAACATAATGGATAGGAGTAGTAGATGGACTGACGAGGATTTCCTTTTGATGGTTGAAGAGATGGAAGAACTTAATTAAGACAGAAAATAGAAGGCTTAGGATTGAGCAAAAAATCAATGAGTTGCAGCATCAGATAAACCAAACTTAAGGTGCTATATCCACTTCTACCCCAGCTCCAGATAAGTCTTATATGCGGGATATAAAGCATGGTAGACCAGATGATGTGGAAACACCTATTTCAAAACCAAGACGTTTACTGCCGTGCGTACCAACTAAAAGTGAGGATGGCGAAAATGTAAGGACAGATAGGTTTGTCACTGTACGGAAGAAGAAGGAAGATCTCAGGAACAGGGGATAAATCTGGTATGGAAAATAAGGAAAAAGCAAAACCAATTGCTGGTAATAAGGGCACGATCATGAAACCTGCAACATATGATGGAACCAGTGCCTGGACAGACTATAAGGCACATCTTGATGCCTGTGCAGATTTGAATTGTTGGAATGAAAACAAGAAGGGGCTTTACTTATCTGTCTCTTTAAGAGGACAGGCACAAGGTGTTTTTGGTAATCTCAGTGCAAAAACTACAGACTTTAACGAGCTAGTAAGAGCTCTTGAAGACAGGTTTTCGCCTAAAAACCAGACAGAGTTGTATAGAGTGCAATTAAGGGACAGGCAACAAAAGGCAACGGAGTCTATAGCCGCACTAGGGCAGGGTATCCGCCGACTGGCTAATTTAGCATATCCCAGTGCTCCAGTTGATGTCCGCGAGACATTAGCTAAGGAACAATTTATAGATGCACTTATAAATTCGGATATGCGACTGAAAATGAAACAGGCAAGACCTACAGAATTGAATGATGCAGTCAGACATGCGGTCGAGCTTGAAGCCTTTTATCGTGCAGAAAAAGCAGCAGCAAGGCATTTTGAGAAGTACAACGTCAGTTGTCCCATCCTCTGAGATGGAAAATTTAAAGAAGACAGTATCAAAGTTACAGGCGACGATAGACAATATGAGACGAAGTAGATACCAGAATAAAACAGAATATAGATATCCGCGTCGTCCATTAAACTACGGTCTAAGAGGTGCATTCAGAGGAAGGTTTCCACGTCTGTATAACCGTGATAGGCATTTTCCACCAAGAACATCAAGCTCGCAACCACGTCCAGACTTAAGATCTAATACGGATAGACCTTCAAAAGATAACATGACTCCACATCTAAAACCAGAACAGCCTAGTCAAAATCTAAGTAATGACGACATGTCATTAACAAAAATGGAGTTGGTACAGACCTTAAGAAATTTAACTTTATAATAAAGAACATAACTGAGCTACGCTCATTATTAGGTCTATGCAGCTATTATAGAAAATTTATAGATGGATATTCAGGTATAGCTAGTCCTCTTCACAGACTTACAGAGAATAATTCAAGATTTAACTGGGATACAACTTGTGAAGAAGCTTTCAATACACTGAAAAATATGCTAATTACAGCTCCAATGCTCTTGTATGCAGATTTTACATTACCCTTTATCCTAGACACAGATGCTAGCGATTATGCAATCGGGGCTGTGTTGTCACTGAAAATAAATGGAAAAGAAATAGTTATGGCATATGCTAGTCGCACACTTAGTAAACAGAAAGGAAGTATTGTGTCACACGAAAAGAAATGCTAGCCTTGGTATATTTTGTAAAGTATTTCAAACATTATCTTTACGGAAGAAACTTAACTGCTCATTAAAGTCATTATTGCATTCTAAAAATCCAGAAGGGCAGGTAGCAAACTGGCTGGAAATTTTATCATCCTACCAATTTAAGACAGAACACAGACCTAGACGGTTGCATAGGAAAGCAGATGGAGTTAGCAGAATATCATGCCGACAGTGTGATATGATTAGTTTAGATGATATCGAAAAGAAGAACACTGATTTGACAGGTTGTATTAATCTAGACCAAGTCGTTACTGTTGGTAACATCAATGCAAGTGTTGGCAAATTAAAGACTTTGCAAAAAGAATGTAAGGATCTCAGTACAGTAATAAATTGGGTTCTGGAAAAGGAGAAACCTAAGTTTAAGGATATAGGTTCAAAATTATTGGATTTAACGTCGCACCGACAAAGTATAGGTCATATGGCGACTTTCCAGCTTTGATGGTGGATGATGACCCCAGGTGCCCCTCCGTGCATTATTTCATCACGAGCGGGCACCTGTGTAGAACCACCGACCTTCCGTAAGTCAGCTGGATGGCTTCCTCACATGAAGAATTCAACGCCCCGAGTGAGGCTCGAACCCACATCGATAAGGGGCAATTGATTTGAAGTCAGCGACCTTAACCACTCGGCCACGGAAACCCCAGGTTCAGAAAGTTATAACGTAAAGGCATTGTGGAACCAATTTGAAAATTTTGAAATACAAAACAACCTTCTAGTGAGAAGAAGGGAAGATACTGACACTAAAGAAATAAAATTTCAAGCAATAGTTCCAATATGTCAAACACGAAATGTGTTGGCATATGCACATGATGTAAAGACAGCTGGTTATTTAGGAATTAGGAAGACACTGTTAAAGATAAGACAACAATACTACTGTCCAGGTTTACAGAATGACGTACGTTTGTACATCGGAGGATGTGACATATGTATGAAGAAAAAAGTACCGTGTAGGACAAAGCAAGCTCCTGTGCAAATCGTACGGAGTGGATATCCAATGGAGAGAATCGCCATCGATATCATCGGAGAACTACCTGAAGCAGAACAAGGAAATCGCTATATTCTTGAGAGCAAGTTATTTCAGGTAGGGATTTTAGGTAGCCAAAAAAAGTAAAAAAAAAAAAAAAAAAAAAAACCACCCACGACACCATACCACTCCCAGTCTGATGGGATGGTTGAACGATTTAATCTTACTCTCACAACAATGTTGAGTGCATTCGTGAATGAACATCACAGAAATTGGGATGCGCAGATCCCATATGTGCTGATGGCATACAGGAAACGACTGGAATGAGTCCGAACATGTTAATGTTAGGACGTGAAGTATCAACACTACTTCATCTAATATTTGAGATGCCAGCAAGTATCAAAGTACCTCCTGATAATGAGTGGGTTTGGAAGTTACGCGAAAAGCTAGAAACTGTGCATAACCTGGTTAGGCAAAATACCGATAAAAGTATTAATAGACAGAAGTTAGTACATGATAGGCGAAATCCGTATGAAATTTTTAAGATAGGCGATAAAGTATACGTTTATTTTCCTGTAAAAAAGGTTGGGACTACTTTAAATTTACTTCATTCTGGAGAAGTCCTTATACAATACTTGGGAAACTATCCGAAGTGTTGTATAAGATCGATTGTGGACGTAATCAAGCTGCCCAAGTCATTCACTATGATAGAATTAGAAAATGTAAAAATCAAATTTTACTAGATGAAAACACAAGTGTGTCATATGACGTAGAACAACATGAAGATTCAGAAAATGGTGTAATGTAACAGGTTTAAAAGGTTCGGAATATTGTATATTCTATAAATCATTGTTTAATATGCTACGTAGAAAGATGATAAACTATCATACTTGAATCTAAATTGAAAAACTGAATTGTCAAACCTGTCACAAAACATGTAGCCCAAGGGTTAAACAGGTATACTTAGTTGTTTATATCATTTACTTCCGGGATCAAAGTTAGATATGTTAAGGAAAAAGTCACGATGAATTGTGTAATTTTACATAGCGGCTAGACTGCTTAATTAAATATATATGCTGAAATATAATTATCTACAGTCAGGAGAGAGAGGGAGTGAGATTTAGAGATAGAGAGAAAGATGGGTTATAGATGCTAGATTGATAAGGTCACCTTTACTTAATAATATCTAGCTAAAATGTTATGTTTAAATATTGAAGACTGTTGCTATGCTAAATAAAACTGGTTAAAAGGTTATGTTTGTTGTATTAAATGGCCACGCTACGTTACAACGCGCGTTTCTGGAGCCGAAGACCAGGATGGACCTTTGGAATGTTGTCAGGGCACTACGATGAAGTACGCAATACCACTAGATGATCACGCCGAGAAACAAGGTTAGAAAACTGTCTATTCTATTTGCTTGTTAAATAATTTATTTTAAAATGGCAGACAACACTTCAATTCAGCAAATTTTTCAAGATTTGGCTATTCAATTAAAAAATGTTTCCACCGCAATAGGAACTCAGAGTGTACAACATATGGTTTCAAAATTTGATGGTAATTCTGAAGATTTTAAGTCATGGGTAAAATCGATAGAAAAATATTCTATTTTAAATGATTTAAATGATGATAGAAAGAAATTAATTTGCTATCAAACTGCAACAGGGCCAGTGTCAGATTTCATACATAGATTTATGAACGAAAATCAAGATTGTACTTGGGCTGCTTTGAAAAATGCTTTATTTACTAGATTTTCTACAGTACATGACTCACAGCATGCTTTATTTCTTTTGCAAAGTATAAAACAAAAACCTGGTGAAAATGTAAATGTCTATGCTGAAAGATTGTTAACTCTGGCGGAAGATGCCTATGAAAATCAAGATCAAGGTCAAAATCATACTGTTAATTTAGCAATTATTCAGAAACAGTTAATAGGTTATTTTATTGACGGATTAACAGAAAATTATCTGAAAATAAAAGTTATGCGTGATTCGCCGGAAACTTTACAGGCTGCAGTTACGTCAGCTATGAATGAACAAAATTTAAGAGATCGGTTTAATTTACGATTCGGAAATGTTACTAGCCAGCAAAATTTTTCAGAAACTTGTCAAAAAGCTAAAGACTTAGATCACATTCAGCCACAAATTCGTTGTCAATATTGCCGAAGGCTAGGTCATAATGTCAAGCAATGTAGGACACGTCAGAAATATGTTCATGCAATATTATTACGAAAGAAAGCCACTAGACATATGCAGAAATTAAGCCAAAGTATATTTCAAAACAATTACGATTGGAAAAAATATATTGATTGCTGGAATTGTGGGAAATTAGGACATTTTATGAGAGAATGTAAGAGTGTATTGAGACCTAAAAAGAACATTTTTAGGCCTTTAAACTAAGATCTTCCTGTCATAAAGAAGTCGATGGTAGGAAAAATGATTTATCAACGTATTTTATAGCGCTAGCAGGAAATCCAAACTCTTGTACAATTAGAATAGGGAAACAGAACATTAGGGCATTAGTAGACTCTGGAGCAGAAGTCTCATTAATTAATAGGAGGACGTATGAATCATTAAATAGAAAGCCAAAACTATTTAAAAATCATAAAGTTTCATTACAGTCTGTAAATGGTAATTCACTGCATGTAGATGGATACACCAATCTTATTTTCGAATAGGTGGTGAAAAAATAGAACATAAATTTTATGTGGTCTCAAATATGAATAGAAAAGCAATACTTGGAAGGGACTTTCTCATTCAGAACAAATGCAGAATTTATTTTGATCTTTTATCAATGAGAGTTAAAAATAGCTATGTCACATTACAAGAAGATGTACATATTGCTTCAGTAGTTAGGTTGCAAAAAGATACTGTAATTAAACCTCAAACAGTGCATATTTGTTCAGGACAATTACGAAAAGACTCTAAACTAAAGAATTTTAAAACATATGAATTAAAAAGTGTTGAAGATGGTTATCTTAGTACAGAACCTGGTTTAATGGTAGCTAATTCAGTCATAAAATTACGAAAACATCGTAGGTTTCCTGTTATGTTAGTAAATTCTACAAATAGAACAATTAAACTAAGAAAAGGATGTGCTGTCGCAACTGTTGAACAAATTGATGAATAATGTATAGCTTCTGTTTCTGATGTCAATAAATTATCACACAATAAGGGTGAAAAATCAAGTTTAAATACAAAAGAAATAATAGCACCAAAAGAACACTTTCAATATGTAGAAAAATTAGTTCAAACAAACAGAGACGTTTTTGCGAATAATGACTCAGAATTGTCACAGACAGATACGATTACAATGAAAATTCCTACTGTGGAACATGAACCGATAAAACAGCGACCATATAGAGTACCATTAAATGATAGAAAAATTATGAGTGATGCTATAGATGAAATGCTTAAGGCTAACGTAATAAGACCTTCTCAAAGCCCTTATGCGAGTCCTGTTGTGCTGGTTAAAAAGAAAAAACGACAACAGTACCAGATTTTGTATAGACTTTAGGAGGATCAACGCCCTGGTGAGACCCACAGCATATCCTCTACCTCATATCGATGATATATTGGCTCTTTTAGGTGATTCAAAATACTTTACTACCCTAGACTGTCGCTCAGGATTTTGGCAAATACCGATTGATGAAAAAGATAAAGAAAAAACTGCATTTACCACATTCAGAGGTCTATTCGAATTTAACGTTATGTGCTTCGGATTAGTTAATGCCCCGGGGGTGTTCCAGGAATTAATGTCTAAAGTCTTAGAGGGATTAGATTTTGCTGTGGCATATTTAGATGACTGTCTTATATTCAGTAAAACATTAGAAGAACATAAACGCCACTTAGATATTATTTTTCAAAGGTTAAGAGAGCATAAACTTAAACTTAAGTTGAAAAAGTGTCAATTCATGCAGCCTAAAACCGAATACTTAGGTTTTGTCATAGATGAAGATGGCATCAGACCAAATCCTGATAAAGTTAAAGCTATTAGGTCACTTCCGGTTCCAAAAAATGTGCGTGAAATTCGAAAAATAATTGGGGCATCCTCGTTTTATCGTCGATTCATCCCCTCATTCTCAGAGATAGCAGAACCTCTTATAAACCTTACAAGGAAAAAGTCTCCATTTATTTGGACAGAAGAATGTCAGAAAAGTTTTGAGAAAATTAAAGAACAATTAACAGCTATTCCTTTCTTATCTTACCCAGATCCAAACAAGCCGTATACACTGTATACCGATGCCAGCGATAGTCATGTGGCAGCGTGCTTAACTCAAGCGTGTAATTCACCAGAATCAGATGAAAATAAAGAAAGGCCTATATATTTTCTATCTCATAAACTAAGTAAAACACAAAAGAAATACAGTACTATTGAGAAAGAGGCATATGCCATTTTTTATTCTTTGCAACGTCTAGATTTCTTTTTACACAATGCTGAATTTACAATCAAATGCGACCATTCTCCGCTTCAGTATTTATTAAAAAGCCCAATGCAAAACAAGAAAATTCAGTTATGGGCATTGTCTATTAGTGGTTACAACTGTAAGATAGAGTATCTTCCAGGAAAGGCAAATGTTATTGCTGATTTCTTTTCACGCCCACCAGAATCTGAAAATAAACAAACAGAAAGTGAGCAAGAAATTGAACCAGATATAAATGACAATACCTACAAAATTTCTGACAAAAATACAGTGAAAAGCATAAATGTTATAAACTCTAACAACTTAAACCCGAAAGAAGTAGCTAACAAAGAATATCAAAAACAAGATTCTTTAGTTGAAACTGTCCCAGCATTTGCAGATTTAGATATGAGATTAGAACAAGATAAAGATCCTGCAATTGTTCAGATGAAAATGCAACTTAAGCATGGTGACCCAAGTAAGGCTGAATTGAAGAAGTATTTAGAAGTAGACCATGTTCTATACTATATTTCGAACCCAGATGAGGAACCAGTTATGAGACTATATGTCCCTAGTCATTTGAAATCATTAGTTATAACAGAATATCACAACAATGGTCACCCCGGTACACAGCGTATGTTTTCAACTATAAAAACAAAGTACTACTGGCCAAATATGTTTAAAGAACTTCATAGATATGTAACAACTTGTGTTGATTGCCAGTCTAGAAATTTGACAAAGGTTAAAGCTCCTTTAAGAGAAACAAATATTGCACCATTTCCATTTGCTATTGTGTCAATAGACATATGTGGTCCTTATGAGAAGACACTTAGTGGCAATCGTTACATCATTTGTTTTGTTGACATGTTCAGTGGTTTTCCAGAAGCTTTCGCAGCTCCCGATAAAAGTACAAATACAGTAATAGACTTACTTTTGAATGAGATATATCCTAGATATGGATGTCCTCTCCAGATAATTCATGACCGAGGGTCAGAATTTACGAGTTCTGCCTTTAGGGAGGTCCTGAAAGAGTTAAATATTGACAATGTATCATGTACAGCATACCACCCAGAAAGTAATGCAAAACAAGAACGAATGCACAGAGTTCTGCATGATATTTTAGCAAAAAGAGTTCAAGGTAATACACGAGAATGGGATCTCCATCTTAATATGTCTTTAGCAGGCATACGTCACAATGTTTCTTCAAGTTCAAAGTTCACACCTTTCTATTTAGTTTACAACAGAGACCCGATTTTACCTATTGATAATTTGCTAAAGCCTAGAGCTAAATATCATGGCGAAGAGTTTCACAGGATAGTTCTTCAAGAACAACATGCAAGTTTCCTTACTGCTTATAGACATTTAAAACGCTCAAAACGAAAACATAAGGCACAAGTAGACAAAAAAGCAAAAGACATTAAGTTCGAAATAAATGATCCTGTCTATTACAAGAACTATCAAAGAAAAAACAAGCTTGAAGATCGCTGGAAATCACATTACAGAATTCTTGAACAAAAAGGTCCAGTTACATACCTTATTAAGAACCAGCTTGACAATTCAGTTGTTCAAGTACATGCAGATCAGATAAGGCTTGCTGACATTGCTGAATGGCCCGAACGTAAAGCTGTCAAAGGTTATCCAAGACGAAGGGTTAACTATGTAATACCTCCAGATGATTCTAGCTCAAGCAGTAATGATGAATCTGATGTTTCTGATGCTGAAATATCAAATAAAACCAGAAAAGTTAAAATGCCTAAAAGCACAAATAGGGCCCGTCAAGAACGTGAAAATTCTTCCTCAGAAGATAACATTCCTTTAGCTCAGTTAAGAAAACATTTAAGAGAACAGAGTAGGGAACAAAATGACTCAGAAACTGAACAAAAAGCAAGCAATACTGGCAAAAGTTCAGCTAGTATAGGTAACAATACAGACGAAAACAATCACCTTTATAATGAATCCCGCATTCTGATCAGTCCCTAGAGACAGATGACATGGATACACAGTCTTTGTCAAACGAGTCTGAAAATAATCAAAGTAGCATGGTTATTGAAAATGTAACAAGACACACAAAAACACCTAATCATGTTATGAAACATGATACTGATGACAAACAAAAATATCTACAAATGATATTAAGTCACATGGCTGAGAATGAAAAAAGCAAAAATGACATAATGCAAGGTTTGCTAAAGACATTGTTTTAGACCTTAACTGTAAGACAATTGTTTCAGGGCTTAAACGAAGGTCCTATCTTAGAGAATATTTTGCTATTTTATAGCATAAAATGATTTAACAAGAGATTGGTAAGAAAAGTAGCGCTATATGATGACGTTGATAAATCCAAATGACTTCACCAAGGTGTATATTCATATACACTGTATTGTTTTGTAAATATCTTCAATTAAAGTTATTGTTCATACATTTAGTATTATAACTGTTCGGTGTTGGTTAAGTTCCTAATGCACAAAGTTATATTTTCTGCATAGTAAAAGGCTAGTAGAAAATACAAGATAGAACCGCAACGTAACATTTGTTTCTTTAATTCTGTTGAGAACAGAATACCTTTGCTGTTATTCACATTTGAAATTATTGTTATCAAAATATAGTGTTCTGAGACCTGTGAGAACAATTATATCGTGAGGTTCACTAGTTTAAGCATACTTTAGTAATGTAAGACGCATGAAAACAGTCATAATGTGAGATTTACAATAATGGTTATTGATTAATGTTAACAATAAAGAAAAATTGCCTGGCTAACATTTTTATGTATATTTTGTGTTTTGTTTCTGCAATTTAATGTCAACTGCAGTCTGTAGAGTATAAAAACCGGTGTCACGATAAGTTTCTCCACGCACCTGTTTACATTAACTGGTGTCATGATAAATTTCTCCACGCACCTGTTTCAGAAACCGGTGTCATGATAGATTTCTCCACGCACCTGTTCAAGAAACCGGTGTCATGAAAGGTTTACACACGCACCTGTTACAAAATCCGGTGTCATGGTAAATATCTCCTAGCACCTGTTTAAACGTATTTCTGAAGATTTTAGCTTAAGATTACGAAAAAAGAAATAGTTATATTCAACCCATCTGAAGTTTCTATACGAGATTTATGTTTTATTAAAGCACGTACGCTTTGCCAGTATCTAATGATATTGGAATTTGTTACACGTATTTTTTCTTAATAATAAAATGCAGATACGGCTAAAAATTAGAGGCATAACAACAATTTAATAATCTATCATAGAATAAGCCGAATAAGTAAGGCTTACAATACATAATTACTTTTATTGCATATGTGATTTGTTGATTTAGATTTAGTGTTCTCAGACCTTCTTTGTGAGAACAAGCATATTATTTTACTAGCAATTATAGTTAAAGCACATTTACCGCGATACATTTCCACGAAATGAATAAATTGCTGTAATCGTATTAATTCTATTTTTTGTATCAAATATACATGTTTCAAAGTTCATATCCTTAAAGTATTCATTTTAAAGTTATATTGTTCTATTTTAAATTAATAAAGTAAACATGGTCACAAATGCTGTGAAATAAAAAGAAAAATGCGGCAACCAGTATAAAAATTGTTATTCGTTTAACTATGTATCAAATTCACTTGCCCGAATAATTTTAGCGAAATAATTCATAAAATATAAGTCTGTTTGCAAATGCAAATTAAATGTTAAAGTATTTTTTTATTTAAACAATTTATATCAGTTAAAAGATAAATATATAATGTACTTACCTTATAATAACCTGAATACGTGTAATCATTCCTCCTGTCCATTGTTATATCCTTTTATTATATCTGAGTGCTCGTATTACGGTGGAACTTTAATTAAATTTCAAGCAAAATTTCTAAAACACGTCTGCACACAATACAAGCAAGAAGACAATGACAGTTAGCTAAAAGTTTCTGTCAAATATGCAAAAGGAGACTGACAAATTCACGGTTGAACGCACGATATTGACCAATGAGAGACTGCGTAACAATAACAGCCCCAAGGACTTATTATCAGTCAACTATATCAGCAACTTCCTGGTGGAACGCCAAAGTGACAAAGATAAAATCATGAATAATACAACAATCAACGAAAAATAACCCCGAGCTATAATGATATATCAATCTTTCTCTCCATCTACAATTAAAGAAACTTTGTTAAGACAGAATTTATGAAAAATGTTAAAATGAAAAAGGAAATAATCTGAAATTCTGTGTAGAAAACAACAAAGAAACAAGACAAACAAGAAACATTTTAGCAACAGATATATTTACACGATGTCAGATTCTCGTCAGAGTATTATACTTTTATTCCTCATGCAATTCTTATTGAAAATACCCGACACAGTTTGCAAATAAATTGAATATGAAGACTATTTTACCAAGATGATATGAAGACTATATTTTGCCCTAGCTGAAAACTGTAAAGAATTAACATATTAAAACTAACTGGAAGTATTTTAGGCAGTTTTAGTGATTAGCAAATTCAGGATCCCACGGCCTGCTCCGCTACTCCGCAACGAGATGTGTGCATATAGAATTCAACAACAACAGAGAATTATTACGGAACTATGGGACGCCAATGTGAACAACGCGAAACAGCAGACTTGGTGCCACATGACCGACAACTGATGTTTCTACTCTGCAGGGAACTGGCTGATGTTGGAGGCAGATTTGTTTAAAATTTGTATCATTTATTGTTTATTTCATTTGAATATTTAAAAGAAAGAAAGGAAATTTATAAAAAAATAAATAAATAAATGTTTTCGGTGCATACAAATGTATTTATTTCGGTGCATACAAATGTATTTATAAAATGTATACTCTAGATACAAGTCTCTCAGAATTTATACTTTTAATAAATAGATATCCGATTCGGCGTATACACTTGTAGCATGAGCGCAATAAAAAAAAATACATGTTCAAGGCATATAAATACCTTGATCTTTAATCTGTACTTTATACATGTGCGCGTATTTAATTTTAAAATATTAGCATGTTTTAAAAGATATATCGTATCTATAGAAGATGTGATTTTACGGCTGTTGATATCTATAAACATGTACATGTAGTATTTAAAAACCAGATATGTAATTTTGCTTTCTAATTTCAGAACCACTTATGTTTTATATGTATGGCAAGCTCTGATAGATGCATCAGAAAGACGGAATTTCCACAAAATGAACGAAAAACGAAACAAACAGACGTTCATCTGACAAACGTGATACTTTAGAGTTATACATATTATATCTATATTCTGCTATATACATGTACTCGTGAAAATATAGACAGATGTGATTCGCAAATGAAAAACTGTTTAATTTCAATGTATAATGTAATATTGTAAAACTACAGACGAATGTTTTGAAAAGATATATAATGCACTTTATTTGTATGAAAGAAATCATCACGTTTTAAGAAATTCCTCGATTATATTTGTATTATGCTTGCACTAACTATTCTGATGCCTAAATACTGAGAAATTGTATCTATCTGTAATATTATGTACTTTAAATTGTCTTTTTATATGTATGTGTAAAATTACCCAACTGTTTAAGTCGTGCATTCAAAAGCTAATTACGTTTACTAAATTATACCTGGCGAACCCTCGGCAACAATAATCTAAACGATCAACATTAAGGATTTGTTATAGCTTAGATTTACTATTAATCTTTTTTATTATTTTTATGGAAGAAATGAAGGGATTTGTAATGTAACAGGTTTAAAAGGTTCGGAATATTGTATATTCTATAAATCATTGTTTAATATGCTACGTAGAAAGATGATAAACTATCATACTTGAATCTAAATTGAAAAACTGAATTGTCAAACCTGTCACAAAACATGTAGCCCAAGGGTTAAACAGGTATACTTAGTTGTTTATATCATTTACTTCCGGGATCAAAGTTAGATATGTTAAGGAAAAAGTCACGATGAATTGTGTAATTTTACATAGCGGCTAGACTGCTTAATTAAACATATATGCTGAAATATAATTATCTACAGTCAGGAGAGAGAGGGAGTGAGATTTAGAGATAGAGAGAAAGATGGGTTATAGATGCTAGATTGATAAGGTCACCTTTACTTAATAATATCTAGCTAAAATGTTATGTTTAAATATTGAAGACTGTTGCTATGCTAAATAAAACTGGTTAAAAGGTTATGTTTGTTGTATTAAATGGCCACGCTACGTTACAATGGTAGTATCGATGAGACTGATAAGTTCGATACAAATGATAATATATCTGATATAAATAGTAAGAGAAAACGAAAAAAGCCAGTATGTGCTAAAGATTATGTATTTTCGACTTTCAGGTCTAAAATGCCGAAAGTCAAAACAACAGCTAGGAAGCATCCCATATTTCCACTCTGTCCAAAGTGTAAGACAAGTGTGCCAGAAAGCGAGAGCTTCGGAGATCATGTTAACTCATGTAATAAGAGTAATGACAAGGACAGAACTGGTTAGGTGATGCTACGAGTACAGTATCTAAAGAAGCATATCAAACTCCAGCACGGAAATGATAAAGAACTTGAGAAAGAAAGTACCACTAAGAAAGGTACAGAAAAGATAGGAACGATAACGCTAAAACAAATGAAGAGATCTCTAAGAAAAAAGATACAGTGATCACAGATCTAGACTATGAGATAGTGATTTTGATCGCAGTGAAATAATGCCTCTGTAACGTTTTGCAGACTGATGCGGAATGAATTGAAGAACCTCGGGCACTCAGATAGTTTCATTGATGATACCCAGGTGTATACAATACAAGCCAGAACATGTTGTAGCACTTGGCGAGTTGTTAACCTGTTTTGGCGATGAACATGTATATGTTTTTTTGCCGTATAAACTTTGACTTGAGAATTTAGATTTGAAGATTAAATACTGCTTAAGCCGGTGCTAAGGGGCGTGGGCAGTGTTGCATTTTCCATTACTGCTCATGAACAGACTCAATCAAACCGAGTCTGCAATTTTCACTGTTTGCCTTGTTCTCGGTGCTTCCGATGGATCTACTTTTCAGATTTTATTTACTTCACAACAGCGGGTGTTAAGTGCTGTGTGGCGGCCGTAGAAAGTCGCCCCGACTTCATCTCAGTGTTGTTATATTTTCCGGGCCTTCGGGATCCTTGATTTCAAATTTAGATTTGAAGATTGAATACTGTTTAAGCCGGTGCTAGGGGGCGTGGGCAGTGTTGCATTTTCCATTACTGCTTATGAACAGACTCAATCAAACCGAGTCTGCAATTTTCACTTTTTGCCTTGTTCTCGGTACTTCCGAGGGATCTACTTTTCAGATTTTATTGACTTGACTTGTTAACCAGACTTAGGGAGGCTAAGCTAACAGCTAAACCCACTGTGTTCCTTTATTTGTTTGTTTTGTCCTTATATGTTTGCTTTGTTTGTGGTGTGCGTGTGTTCATCGCGTGCACGTTTGGGGAGGCTGCGTTTTTAGAACGTGGCTTTCCCTGTTGGATATTCTTCCTTGTTTGTGTAGGGTTTCAGAAGTTTAAATGTTCAGGGCATATGACAGGAGGTGTCCAGACCCCTGAACCAGTGCCAAATAAGGTACAGGCAATACAAAATGCCGAGAGACCGAACACAAAGAAGGCAGTACGCTCATTCTTAGGTGTAGTAGAGTTTAATAGGAAATTTATTCCAACTTTTGCCGCCATTGCAGTTCCAATCACAGATTTGACGAAGAAGGGTCAGCCAAATCTTCTTAAGTGGGGTTAAAGTCAAGAAAATGCTTTTCAGACTTTGAAGACTAGCTTGATTGGTCCGCCTACTTTGAAGTTGCCAGATTTAGATAAGATATATTGAGAGTAGATGCTTCAGACGTAGGTTTGGGCTCTGTGTTGCTTCAGGAACGTGATGGAGAGAAATTACCTGTAGCGTATGCTTGTAGGAAATTGCTACCTAGGGAGCAAAGTTACTCAGTGATAGAGAAAGAGTGTTTAGCGATAGTATGGGCTGTGGCTAAGTTTCACCGGTATTTGTTCGGTAAGTACTTTGTTTTAGAAACAGATCATCAGCCGCTGAGCTATTTGAATAAATTTAAACTTAGTAATTCAAGGTTGATGAGATGGGCTTTAGCATTGCAGCCATATAGGATCAGTAATAGAGCAATTTCTGGTAGAGAAAATATTGCAGACTTTTTAGTGAATAGTAGACAGGTGGCTATATTCAAAATTTGGCGGGACATAACCACACAAATTGACTAGACTAGATATGCTTAACGCACACCACATGACCGACTGACACACTGTTATTCTATTCTATTTTTTTTTTTTTTGTAGAAATTAATTTTTGCTCGATCGAGCTTCTTCCACCAGACGACATTCTTCTTGGTGATGTCACGACCCAGAAGTGATATACCCGTGGTTTTCTTATCTCGCCTGAATGTGAATTACCAGCGCTGAGGGTCTACGTCCCATGGTTGTGCCTTAACCGCCAAGCTGTTGATCTTTGTAAATGACTGGGAAAGCTCAAGGATACAAACACCGGATATGTGGAGCCAGAATGGGGTCAATTTCTTCGCGATCTGATGGGACAGTATTTTAAATAGCGTTAATTTTCAATGTGTTACTCTTAATTGGAATTTAAACATCTGTGAAACGTCACTATGAAACTGTATTAGACATCTCGGACTCAAACATCGTTTTCTACAAACCATTATAGACATTGCGCTCAACTTTTCTTTTTCTTCCTAAAGAGTAAGAACGCAGAAACTCTTTTGTTTTGAATGGAAAGTACTTCAGTATTGTTTTGATATATGTGTAACACCTTTGGCCTTCATCCTTGGCTCTGATACTACAATTAGGGAGCTTATTAGAAAATGAATGGGGAAGATCAAAGTCTAAATTGGTATCTACAATGAATTACTTAATTTGTTTGACACAAATAGTATGGATATAATTGAAGCTATGGAAACTAAAAGTGCAATACACGTATACATGTATACTTTTCAAGTATGATAAATTTACAACCTTAAGAACCAAAAACGTATATACTCAATGCCTTTTCAGAAGACAGAGCAACAAGAGAAACACCCTTATGGGCCCGACGAAATAGGCCAGAAGACAGATATCAAAATAGTTCAGTCCTGGTGGGATTTAAAAACTGCTTATCATAGAGTCCTCCCCCTCTTCCGTCAGACGTAAGCCACTTCTACACCACATCGGTGAGGGGCAAGTTATTCCAATATAGATATAAATCATAAATGATTTTGTGATCACACCAGTCTATGTTTTGTCTATATCGGTTGCTAATTTTCCAACCAGGCTAACTTTCTGGCAAGAAATTAATGGCTTATTTGCGAGACCAGTTTTTTTTTCCAAACAGCCTTATTTTCGAGAGTTTATGGTATTTTGACTTGTATATGTTCTTTTCAGTGTGAGTTATACCCCCTACAAAACTGTTTTGTCAGAGAAAAAAGAACATTCATGCTTTCTCGTAATTTTATCAGTTAATAATATATAATTAATGCACACATGAGTAGAGTATTTCGAAAACGATGCTTTTTGTTTCAAATTTGATCTTTCAAAAGTTTATCACCATTTAGATATTTTCCCTGCTCACCAAACATTTCTGGGCTTCAATGTAAAGGGGAAAAACTATTGTTTTACTGTTTTACCATTTGGTCTGAGTAGCGCCTCTTTCATTTTAGTAAGTGTTTGCGTCAAATGATTAAATATTGGAGAAGCAACGGCATAAAAATTATCATGTTTCTGGATAATGGTTGGGGTTCAAATAAAACGTACGATCTTACTTGGTCAGATTCAGTTTTTGTTAAGAAAAGTCTTTTAGAGTCAGGTTTCGTCATAAACTACGAAAAATCGATTTGGGTACCGGTGCAGATTATAGAATGGATAGGAATCTGTTGGAACAGTATCGATTTTTCTATCAGTATACCTAGCAGACGTGTAAATGATTGTATTTTAACCTAAGATACAATTCTGAATCGGTTACCTTTGGTCTCAGCACGGCTTCTAGCACAATGTGCTGGGAAAATAATTTCCCTTTCACCTGTGTTTGGGAATTTAACTCGTCTGATGACTAGGTATTAATACTTAGAAATAGAAACCAGGACGTCTTGGGATAGCACACATAAACTGTCACCCACAAGTCCCTGTGTCTCAGAAATTAAATTCTGGCGCTCTAACCTGTGCAGTCTAAACAAAAGATTCTTATCTAGATATTCTTCCACGTGTACTCTTGTATATTCTGATGCTTCCCATACAGCAGCGGGATCTTACGTTGTCAATTGTAAAGATAATGTCTTTCATAATGTTTGGTCAGATTATGAAAAAGAAAAGAGTTCTACTTTTAGGGAAATAAGAGCAGTCAAACTCACATTAAGAGCTTACGGCCAGTTGTTAAAAGGCAAAACTGTGAAGTGTTTCTCAGTTTCGCAGTCCTGTGTTCATATTGTGCAGTCAGGTAGTTCAAAGCCCGATTTACAGGCAGAGTCTTTAAGTATTTTTGAATTGTGTTTAAAATGGAATATAGACATGAGAATACAATGGGTTCCAGGGGAACAAAATACTATAGCCGATAATATTAGCAAACTCAGTAACACTGACGAATGGGAAGTGACTTTTCGTTGACACTTTATGGGGTCTACATAATGTGAATCGATTTGCTAGTTCCCAAAATCGAAAACTGAAGCGTTATAATTCTAAGTTCTTAGATTATAACACAGAAGCTATAGATGCTTTCACTCAGGATTGGACTCAGTGGTTGTAACAACTAGCTAATACCCCCAATTCGCTTAGTTTCACGTACTAATTTTTATCTTTAACATTGTGGAGCCTTTGGTACGCTTATAGTACCGAAATGACCTAGTGCTTCATTTTGGCCCATTATTTTCAAGAAAAATTTCACGAAATGCGACTTTATTTCTGAGATTTTGGAATTTAAGTGTGGTCAAGATATTTTCAAGAATAATAATCAACTTGGAAATTGCATTTTGATGGTAGAAGATTCAGGGGCAAAGTCCTAGCATATCGTATTAATTAAGGGGACGCATACTTTGAAATAAGAAAAAAGTGGGTGGGGTATGATAAAATTTACCTGCAAAAAAGTACAAGGTTTTGGTACATGAAATGGATACTGTTTCAACTGTTATAAGTACACAAAGGATTGCTCACTAAAATAAAAATGAGAAAACTGAAACAAGAAAGTTATTGTTGAATTACATAAGACTTCTTGTGTACATTCAAAGTCAACAATTAAGACTTTTTGGTGCGAAAATAATAGTGCTTCACCTTGTCCAAACATTTATCAATGTCCTACAGATTCTAATTTAAAGAAAGAATATGAAATATGGTCACTTTCTTGCTTTTCATTTCGCATATGTAAGCTAAAACACATTATTTAGTTTGTTTACAAAGTAGTGCATAAGAAAAGATACGGTGGTCAAGGAATGCCACATTCCAAAACTAAAAGAGTATATTCCCCTTAATACATTAAACATTTATCGTTACAGAAGTCTAGTGGCTTACAATAAGGGCCTAGAAATGTTGCCATTATTAATTTTTAACTTGATATTCATGAACTACAATGCACTTAAATATCAAAACACATTCAACAAACTTTTGAAAATGTATTGTCTTAAAAATCCCTAAAATAAGGTATGAAATTTGGTTGAGAGGTCCAATCAATGTGTATATGTGCAAAAGTAACATTCTAATCTTGTTCACAAAAGTTACTAATACACAGCAGGCATGTCAATGATCAAAACTGTACGAATATACAGTTATCCTCACTTTAATGTCATTTATAATTTGTCCTTGAATTCTCCACCATACTTTTCGTAATTCTGTTTGCACGAGTTGCACGAGAATGCTGTCATTCACGTAAAAAAAATGGGGTCAAATAAGTTGTAAATGCAATATCATCTAAACGTAATTAATGGATTATGCAGTTCAAGATAAACTTTATCTCATAACGTAACGAACATGTATAATGTTGTAACAACAACTTTACTTACACTGATTTAAGTAGCAGTCGGTTTATAAGTGACTTTATTGATTCATTTTATGTTTTGTTATTGTTGTCAAAAAGTATAACGGAAGTGCCTCACAACTGAAGCGGAAACCAGTTTGATGCGCAAAGTAGTCCAATGTAAGTAATATTTTTTGACAAATGTCCACAGAAATTAATAATTTTCTAATATTAAAGACGAATATCTGAATAGGATTCATTATTTGATAAGAAATTATAATCATCGACATGTTTTTTTTTTAAATCGTACACGTGCTGACACCTAAGTTGTCTCCCGTTGTTTATTACTATACCTGTCATTACAAACAGAATGGATGCAGATTTAGCAAAGCCGCAGGTGCCAAATCGTGCACCAAAACAGAAGCGTCAGGAACCGAGCGAGGAAAACAACCGTGTATCGAGGGTGGAAAATTGCGCGCCAACTGACCGCAAAACAAAGTCGACCGGAAACAGAATATTATTAATTGGCTCATCCATTCTACATGGCATTAATCCTAAGGGACTGTTAACAAATGTCCACAAACACTCACGAAGTGGTGCCACTATCGACTCAATCATTGATGAAATTGATATGTTTGATCTAAAAACGTTTAAACATGTTATTGTGTATGTCGGCGGAAATGACTCTTCCGCATGCACAGATATTGAGTATTTCGAAGAGAAATACAATTCATTACTAGACAAAATTAGAAGAGCAAATAATCAAATAGAGGTGACAATATGTAAAATTTGCCCACGTGATGACACGGATGTAACAGATTTCAATAAAATCATTACAGATCTTGCCAGCCACTGGAACATAAGATGCATCGACGCATATACACCGTTCTACGGAAAGGGACATACACTAACCAAACGTTATTTTAATGAGCGCGATGGAATTCATCTATCGTTTTCGGGTACAAAACGCTTGCTTGGAGCAATAAATCATGAAGTTAGTATTGTGTCAAATTTTGACACATGTACCTTTCAACGAAATTCGTTTATGATACGCCCCAGGTTTCATCAAGGAAAGCGCCAGACCCAGCAGGATATTTCGTTGCACTGCACTATTTGCAAGAAAAACAATCATAACACACGTGACTGTAGAAATCGCCACGGGAGATTCACAGGAAAATGCTACAATTGTAATACAAGTGGCCATAAATCGAAGAACTGTTTCTTTATGAAATAGGACAAAGGCCACTGTGCCTTATCAGAAACAGGTGCTTATATAAAAACATGTAACAGATTTCAAGTGTTAGATAATCTTTGCTCATTATGTTCTGCAAGTGTACAGATTTGCACCTGTAATTCTTTATCTTTGAAAATTTGCCAGGAGGCAAAGAACTCTGAACTTGATGTAAATGGCACATCAAACATTTCATTGCATGATAATGTAATAAGTGATGAATTTCAAAATAATTCAAACGCATCTAAGGAATATTCTCTTGACTTAAAATTACGAAAAAAAGGATTAAATATTGGTCATCAAAACGTTCAAGGTCTTAACAATAATGAAAAATTCAATGAAATATGTCTGATGCTTAGTTCGCCCGAAAACAAGATTGATATATTTGGCATGTCTGAGACTAAATTTAAAGATGATATTCTGGATAATACACTAATAATCAATGGATATAAAGGTCCCTTTCGAAGAGATAACTATACGCGAAATGGTGGAGGTGGAATAGTTGTATATGTAAAAAGTCATATCGATGTAAAGCGTCGGAACGATCTTGAAACAAATGAAATTGAATCAGTTGTACTAGAGATACGCTTGAAAAATTGTAAACCATTTTTTGTTTGTCAAATATATCGCCATCCTTCCGAAAAAGTTGAATGGAAGGACAATTTTGAAAATTTTGTAGATAATCTATACGCAGAAGACAAAGAAATTATTATTCTAGGTGATATAAACCGCAATTTACTCAATGAAAATATTAAAAATGAATGGTGCGACTATATAAATTCATTAGGATTAGAACAGTTAGTTCAAGTCCCTACTAGGGTTACGGGCAATACAAGTACCCTTATTGACCATATATATACAAATACACCGCAAAATATAACATCAGTTAACATACCTAAAACCGGAAATAGTGATCATTTTCCAGTGTTCTGTAATCGGAGGCTTAATGAAAATTTTAAATCTGCTACACATGAAACAATATCTTTTCGGAATTTTAAAAGTTTTAATGAAAATATCTTTTGTAAAGAACTTTCAGAAACAAATTGGGACTTAATAACTGAATGCCAAAATATTGATATTATGTTAGAAAAATGGAATACTTTGTTTTTAGATGTCATTGATAAATATGCACCAATGCAGGTTAAACGAGTTAAACGTAAATACCAACCAGATTGGTTCTCCGCAGAGATTTCACAAGCGATAAAAGACCGCGATTCAATTTCTCATAATAAAACATCAAATTTGTATAAGGAAAGGAGAAATAAGGTATTATCATTAATTAGACAGCACAGGAAGCGATTTTACGAGAATAGGATTGAAGAAGGGGAAAATGACCCTAAAACTATTTGGAAAATTTTTAAAGAAGTTGGAACAAACAAAATAATAATGAAAAAGTATGTATTGAAAAAATAATCGTTAATGACAAAATTATTACAAATAAACAGGAAATAGCAAACAATTTCAACGAGTATTTTTCTACTATCGCTGAAAAATTAAAAGATCCTGTCCCTTTGTCTGACTTCTCACACATAAACACCTTTGTAGACTCTAAAGTTCCAGCGGAAAATTTTTTCTCAATCCCACTGATATCTGTATTTCAGGTTCAGAAGTTTTTATCAAATCTTGATACATCGAAATCAACAGGACTTGATAACATAGGGCCAAAACTGTTGAAACTTTCATCTCCATTTATATCGCAGAGTCTGACGTTTATTATAAATTGTAGTATATCAAATTCAGCATTTCCACATGTATGGAAGAATGCTAAAGTAAAGCCATTACACAAAGCTGGCGACCAAGTTAATGTAAATAATTACAGACCAATATCAATTTTACCAACCCTATCTAAATTAATTGAAAAACATGTTCACGATTCCTTAATGTCCCATCTATCAAATTTCAATCTTTTACATGAAAAACAAAGCGGATTTCGGAAATCTCATTCAACAGAAACTGCACTTACAGTCATGATTGATTCGTGGTTAAAAGCAATAAATGATGGTTATTTAGTAGGCGCCGTAATGATAGACTTTAGAAAAGCATTTGATCTAGTTGATCACGATATTCTTTTGAAAAAACTGGAACTCTATAAATGTAATGATTTGTGTATCAAATGGTTCAAATCATATTTATCAGATCGTCATCAGTTAGTGCAAATTGATAACGCATTATCAAGTAGTTATAATAAAATTACATGCGGCGTGCCACAGGGGTCTATTTTAGGGCCTCTGTTATTTCTTTTATTTATAAATGACCTGCCGCTCACAGTCGGAAATATAGTATCATCTACAGATCTATATGCAGATGATACAACATTATACGATATACAAAATGACAAAACTGTTTTGGAAACAAATCTTAATTCAGCACTATCTGTTTTAGAAATATGGTGCAGAGAGAATGGTATGCAACTCAATACCGATAAGACAAAAGTGATGCTTATAACAACGCAACAAAGGCGGCGGTTTCTTGAAAATAAGGAATTAACTGTTTTGTATAAAAATGTTATGCTTAAACAAAGTCCAAGTGAGAAACTCCTTGGTATTTACATACAGTATGATCTAAAGTGGGATTCGCATTTTAAAGTGATTTGCAAAAAGATATCGTCTTACATTTGGTTACTATCAAGGATAAGGGAATTTCTTGATATAAACTACAGAATCTTATTTTATAAAGCTTATATTCAACCGCATATAGATTATTGCTGTATACTATGGGGAAGTACCATTAATAAAAATATTCAGAAAATTCTTAGATTACAAAAACGTGCATGTAGAACTATTTTAGGATCAAGTTACTCAGACTTCAACCAAGCTCTAAATTGTCTAAACATGCAACGGTTTGATCAGCGTCTGTTTTATCAGAAGGCATGCTTTATGTTCAAAGTCGCAAATAATCTGTTACCAAATTATATCTGTGATATGTACAATCAAAAGGAAATGACAAGTGACACCTCTTTAATTTTACGATCAAACACGAATAAAAATTTTCATATACCTAATACGCAATCAGAACTGTTCAAACGAAGTTTACTGTATTCAGGTCCAGTTGCCTGGAATATCTTACCTGTAGATATCAAAGCGTCCAGCTCTCTACAGTCTTTTAAATCAAAATGTAGTAAATGGATAAGTATGCCATGAAATATGTATGTGATGTTGATTATGAAATATCAATGTTTTCTGTTTTTGTTACACATGTGTATCTTACTTTCTAATGAGATACTTATGTTATTATTTTCTGTTTTCATTTGAATCATATTTGTAAATATTTGTACTATAAGAGGGCCTCATGGAAGATTAGCGTCAGCTAAATGAGTCACCCTCTATAAATAAAGAATTTACTTACTTACTTACTTACTTACTATTAGAGTTACCTTTCGTCCGGCGCAGTAATACATTTGCAGTGAATCGCCGAGAAGTCGTGGGAAAATTAAATCCATGTAAATAAACTAAAATTAACCACCTTTTCAAGATGAATTTCAAGTGATCGCCATTATGCATTTAACCCGCCTGACCTGTGTAGCATCTTAGATATCTGTTCTAAGGTATTCATTGTGTAGAATGTCATGTTATGCCCTTGCAATGCTAATCCCACTCTGATTTTTTTTGTTTACATTTTTATCAATGAGAAATATGGCGTCCATCCCGAGCTGAAATGACATGGCGTTAAATTTTTACATGTTTAAGCAAACCTGGTGTGTTAGAAAGAAAATCTCATCCCTTCAACATTATTTGGAACACTGTTATTGTAAAAAACCTGTTTTTTCCTTATACAAAAGCTTAATATTTTGTGTTGAATGTACTTTCTTAAAGACCTCTGTTTTCCTATTACATTCATAGTACCACATCCTTACCCACAAAATACTGATATTACAGGTGTCCATCAGTATTATATCAGTTTAGGAATATGTTTTTTATTTTCCCACCATCGATTTCTTGAATATGCACCCCTTCCGCATTTCTGTATGAACTGTGAATGTAGCAATATGCGTCCCCTTAACTGTTATTGACATACAGGGTGCGCATTCAGACTGCGCATGCAGCTTTGTTTTCACAGTGATTTATGGAATATTTAGATTCAATAATCCTTTTCTATTAAGTACATGCATATTTTGATTGCTTTTTATATTGGTACATGTAAATAGCTAATGATTTATTATTTTAACATTATAACTTTGCACATGGAAATGTTGCCTCTATATTATTGGATAAATCGCTGTTTAGCGACATTTTTAAATTATATAAATGTTGACATAGATCTGTTTGAGTGCGGAAGTCAGTTTTTAACTGTGGCCGTGATGTTATATAGAGTCAGTTTTCAATCTCTGTCTGTGATATTAATATAGTTCCATAAATTTAAGCAGAAGTTAGTATTAAGTTGTCACATATGTTTTAAATTTTAATTTTAAATTGCAGTGGAATAGTAGCGGAAGTCAGTTTTTAACTGTGGCCGCGAAGTTAATATAGTGCCAAGAACGATGGGTGTTCAATAAGTACCCGGAAAAGTGCTCTCATTTCTTTATCTCTTGACTCATTTTGCTAAAATTTGAAAATATGACGGATATGAACATATTGAGTGCAAATATCAAAATTACAAATTTCAGAACATGCACAATATTTTTTTGTCATCTCCAAGGCAACGTCACTACACTATATCACCCACAATTAATAAACACAGCTTGTGATTACCATTTGTTTATCGCCATTAAATGCATTTTTACACCTTCCTACGAATAAATAAATACTGTTCATATGATATTTCTGTCGTATTGAAGAAACTGGACACTGAACTGTGATGCCGTATCAAGGAGCTCTTTAACTTATAAAACGTGACTGAACATTATTTTTCATGTCTACATGTACCAGGAATCGTCAGCAATATTCTCCTGGTCACTTTTCAACGTCCCGTTTCACTAAAAAACTTTTGTTTTCTTCAGGGCATTGTCCTTTAAAACTTTTGCAGCAGAACATTTGTATCTTTCCTTGATTTTCGATTCAAAACACAAAATGATATCTCATGTCTCTGTTCAACACTGATTTCAAAGCGATGACCAACAATATATGCCTATCAAACATTTTAATGAAATCACACTTATAATTTGACTTCATTGGTGTAACGCTAACACTTCACATTAATATTCACCCAATTTAAGAAACGGTAGCTTGAAAAATAGATAAGTGGCAAGTAATGTTTTAGCGCATGCAAAATAAAAATAGAGACAAAACTGGGCCGGATGACGTCACATGACGTTGCCTCGTACATGCATATTTTGATTGCTTTTTATATTGGCACATGTAAATAGCTAATGATTTATTATTTTAGCATTATAACTTTTGCAAAAGTCAATTATGACATGGAAATGTTTCCTTTATATTATTGGATAAATTCACTGTATAGCGACATATATTAATTTATATAAATGTTGACATTTGTTTGAGTGACGAGAAATAAAAGCGGAAGTCAGTTTTAACAGTGGCCGTGATGTTAATATAACGCAACGAGTTAAAGCAGAAGTCAGTTTTCAATCTGTGGCTGCGATATTAATATAGTTCCATAAATTTAAGCAGAAATTAGTATTTAGTTATCATACCAGGAAATAGCAGCGGAAGTCAGTTTTTAACTGTGGCCGCGATATTAATATAATCTTATGAATTTAAGCAGAAGTTAGTTCTAATTGCGTCAGAGATGGTATTAAAGTGCCAGGAAATAGAAGCGGAAGTCAGTTTCTAACTGTGGCCGCAATATTAATATACGACTTATTATATTGTGGCCACAACTTAGTAAATTGTGGCCACAAGTTATTATATTGTGGCCACAACTTAGTAAATTGTGGCCACAACTTTGTAAATTTTGTCCACGAGTTTTTATATTGTGGCCACAACTTAGCATCTTGTGGCCACAACTTAGTAAATTGTGGCTACAAGTTATTATATTGTGGCAACAACTTAGTAAATTGTGGCCACAATTTATTAAGTTGTGGCCACAATATAATAACTGGTGACCATGACTTAAATTAGCCAATTCGAACGACCGTCTATCTATCTTCCATTCCTGCCTTAACCTTTGCAGGGACGTACACTCTTTTGTGCGCGTCCATTTTGTAAGCTTGCTGATTTCTGCCATTTCGCGTTTTCGTCCAATTAGATAAAATTTTCGCCCTGCGACCTCGTCGAGCGAAAACACGAGAATTAACAAGTTAAAATGGCGGGGATGCAGGCCGAAACTCCGCGGGGCGAGATTAAGTAACTGGTATGTCGGGGGCGAGGAGCGAACACATGATAATTAGCAAGGTCGCGGGGCGAGATTTAGTAACTGGAATGTCGGGGGCGCGGTGCGAGAACTCGACGTTTAAGCAGCGCTAATTATCGTGTTTTCGCTCCGCGCCCCCGACATACCAGTAACTAAATCTCGCCCCGCGACCCCGCTAATTATCGTGTTTTTGCTCTGCGTCCCCGCTAAATAGCGAGTTTTTGGCCTGCGTCCCCGCCATTTTAACTTGTTAATTCTCGTGTTTTCGCTCGACGGGGTCGCGGGGCGAAAACGCAAAATGGCAGAAATTAACCATACGAAATGGACGCGCACAAAAGTGTCTACGTCCCTGCAAAGGTTAAGACAGGAATGGAAGATAGATAGACGGATGGACGGACAGACAAATAAATAGGTAGGTAGGTAGGTACCATCCAATCCATTCATCCGTCCGTCCGTCCATCCATCTATCTATCTTCCATTCCTGTCTAACCCTTTGCTGGGACGTAGACACTTTCATGCGCGTCCATTTCGCACTCTGTCCCTACCCTTTCTATACAACGGCAATGATAAAACGGTCGTTTCGATTGGCTAATCTATGTCGTGGCCGCGAGTTATTATATTGTGGCCACAACTTAATAAATTGTGACCACAATTTACTAAGTTGTGACCACAATATAATAACTTGTGGCCACAATTTACTAAGTTGTGGCCACAAGATGCTAAGTTGTGGCCACAATATAAAAACTCGTGGCCACAATTTTCAAAGTTGTGGCCACAATATAATAAGTCGTGGCCACGATGTACTAAGTTGTGGCCACAATTTACTAAGTTGTGGCCACAATATAAATAAAGTGTTGCGGATGTCACCTGTTTGCCATCGTACGTTTTAACCGGTTCTTCTTACTTCATTGATTTTCCTTATAAGGAAAGTAGGATAAAGTTACGTAGCTGACCTGTGCTTATTTAAGACACAGAAAAGACGGGAATAGGTTATTCGAGGTTCAACGGGCGAACAGTTTTGTTCTATTAATTTCCCTCCCGCCCACCCATACGTTTATTTATCCTTACTGTTTAGTCTCACATTTGTTTAAATAAACTGAGATTTCGTAAATACAAATGCAGTTACAATATAGTGACAATGAAGTAAATACATTTTTACTTTCCATATTATTTGATAAGTTCAGGTGATCTGTCTATGTCACATACGGATTACCTGTCACCTTTAATCCATTGTTTGCTTCATATTTTGCCTAAGTATGAGATCTCAGAATTTGTTCAATGAAAGTAATGATAGCATTTTAAAAGATTCTATGTATACATATATTATATTTTGCTTTCTCTTTTGTAGATAAACGATTTTTTTTGTCGCTAGAAGTTGCGAAAGGATTTATGTTTCTATTGGATAAGAGCGGATGATTTCTGAGACATTTAATTTAATTCTATTCTTCGGCTAATGTTAAGTGCATGGACACAACCACACAATCAGTGTTTTTTTTGGATACTGAAGCCATCAATGTGAATGTGTTTAGTGTGTTAGGATGGTATACTGGGACAGATTTCTGATACATTTTGTATCATTTTTTTCAGGATAATTCAATTGTATAAGTGCATGGACACAATTACCACAGTCTGTAGATATATATATATATATATATATATATATATATATATATATCCCACCCAATACCATCGTGTATGAGTGATTAATATATTACAAAATTGAAATAAATTAGTTTGCCCGTTGACTACTCCTATTTATTGTTTGTTGTTTATTATACAATACAAAGGTTACTTGAGTTAGATGGTAAATTATTTATGTTTGTCTGAATGGAATGAAAGAAAACATAACGCTGTTTATGCTTTCAAATGCTCTCTTTACATTCAATGCGACATAAATGGCCGGTTGCTGGACAGATCGTCCGATAACTGGTGGATCAACGTTGAGCGGCGGGTTTGAGTTATCTACCTATAACCTCGAGATTATCCCGGAGTCAAATGGGTTGCGCATGAAAATTTCAAGTCTTACTCAGCTGTGTAAAGGATGATCGGCGAATCATGTTTATTTAAGCATTTACATGTATAGTGGGTGTATGTGTATACACGGTATAGCATTATCAAATTGAAGATGCCCACGCAAAAGGGCGTGTTATTTTCTCCTTACGAGAAAGAAGTTTTAATAGAGCTTGTAGAGAAAAATAAGATCATAGAAAGCAAATGCAACAATGCGAAGATACTGTTTCAAAAGGAGGAGGACTTGAAGGAGATAGTAAGTAACATCATTATTATTATATATTTATATTTGAATTCTATCAAGTTCCTCAAACATATCCAGGTAATCAAACACAGACATATTTTAATTTACCTAATGTACAATTGAAAACAAACCATGTACATAAATGAAATATGCTTTGACTCGGCGATAAACCTACAAACAACCAAGTTTGTACAAGAAGTGTCCACTCAGAAATCATTACCATGAAAATTTTGTCGTGCAACCCAGCCTTATCTTGGCCAAGAATTGTAACGGTTACCTACGAAGGCGTTTCATGCAACCCGTTTGATCGGCGGATCACAATAGCTCTCACTTAACTTTAGATTATAGTTGTCTTGCAACCGGCCAAAAGACTTGTCATTCAGTTCTCTTCAATAAATCAATGGTATAGTCCTAACTTTTCAAAAAAAGAACAGTTCAGGGAAAAAGTGGCGAAAAAATATAATGAGGTAAGGCAGAGTTATGCTTCTCATCTTTTTCACTACCTCACTTGTAACCTAGCTATGAATCAAGTTATGCCCCCCCTTCAGTCGATTGAAAGTTGTTGTCCAAAATGTGAAAATATCAGCTATCATTATGTAAAGGAGAAAAGCCGAAAACTGTCCATTATGTGGACGTAACGCGCCGAGATTGTCCATTCTTTCACATAATGGATAGTTTTGGCCAGTTTTTCAACTATTAAGTAATGACTTAAGCTCTGACTTATTTACAACGATTTAGTCAGCACGTGAATAACGGGGCTCGACAAAAGTTAAACCTTCAATTGGATTTTTCTACTTTGAGCGGTGTCAGCAATGGCTTATCTTTCTATTGTTGTTTTAAACCTGGGGCATAGGTGGTTTAAGAAAAGATTGAGGCGGAATATTAAGACATGGATTTAAATTTCCAGTATGAAGTTAAAGCAGAAATGTTGAGGAGGGAGGGAATGATACGGGACTGAGCAAACCCTTTCGTTATGTACGACGATTTGGATTTTGGATAGATTTCGTCTCAGTAAAGCTAGTATTACAGATGTTTTACTTTATATAAAAAAACTTAAACCAACGGCGACGCCGACACCGACGCTGGAGAGAGTGCAAAAGCTCTATTTTTTATTCGAAACTCGAGCTTAAAATGTAACAGATTCAACTTTTCAATTTTAGCTACGTTTGTACACGTTTCAAAATATACGTGCAAGCATAGATATATAAGTGCATGTAATTAATTATAAGTACATGTAACGCACAAATATGTAGGTGAACACACACACACACACACACACACACACACACACACACACACACACATATATATATATATATATATATATATATATATATATATATATATATGGATACGCACGTCTGTATATATACGTCTCCTTTCAATGACGTGTGGATTTTGAAATTTACGCATTTGCAAGTGCAATTTGAGTACCTGTACTATTGATTTAAATTTACAAATGCATTCCTAATTACAAGTGCATATTGCACGTGTTTTGTACATGAAAGGTGGAACATTTAAGAATAATGAAAACAATAAGACTATGAGCAAACATACGAATGCTTGTAGTCTTACCTTGAAATAAATTCACCTTTTTTCCCAGCAAATATTTTTTCATTCATTGGACGAGCGCTAGTGCTTTTGTGTTTTAATGTGTCTTTGTATTTTTCTATGATTTCTATGAGAATTTATTTTTCGAAAGTAGTAAATCACCAAAGTAGCACGTTTTATATCTGAAAAAAAAATACAGCGAAACGGTCCGATGACTTCTCCTGAACTGTGTTGGGACTACTATCTGTTTAACAACTCTGCTCTTCTTCTCCTCGAGGATCATATATAATACGTTTTTCCTCACTTCGAAACCTCTTTTTGTTTTCAGTTTCGCCTTATCTTTAGCATAAGTCCAAAGTTTCTGTAACGTCTCATCATCTTTCTGAGCAATTTTCATTTGCTCAACATTAAACGTTTGCTCTTTGACTTCGCAAACCTCAGAGGGTTCTGTAATACCTATATTTATTGCATGCTGGGTTTCCGTCATCCCAGTTGCAGCAATATCTTCGCCGGATGAAGACTGTCTTTCATCTCGGATTTTCCAGTTTATGTCTGGCTTATCTGAAACTCCCTTTATATTACCGATTATCAAATCGCATATCATATTTGGCACAACCATTGCCTCAATTTCACCTGTAAAATATGGTGTATCAATTTGTATCTTTGCTGCAGGAACTGTCCTTGAACGTCCATCAATCGCAACCATAAGATACGTCTTATCCAATATTTGATTCTCTGATACGTGATCCTTCCTGACAGCCGCCAGCTCGCACCTCGAACTTCTTTATCACCTATATATCCTTTCTTCAATATCAAGTTCCTTTCACCGTTTGTTGAATCAATGGTACAGGTGCTTGCTATAACCGAAATGGATTTTCCATGTGCTAACATTAGTCGTCCATCTTCTATGCAGTCTTTTAAACGTTCGTCATCTAATGATATTGCTGCAACTTTTCTGTCATCCGACTGTCTGTCTTTCTGCGCTTGGCCCTCCTTTCTCCAGTCTGTGGGTGTAGACTCTTGCATTGCATGCCTATTTCTGTGTCTTTCCTCATAGGATCCCCTACTAGCTAAATCTGCACCGCTTACTTTCCTCTTGGATAGGTCTCTGCATTCTCGTGCTATATGACCTTCCTCATTACATATGAAACATATGGGCTTCTTAAAAGCTGGCTTTTCTCTTTATGTAGGCTGGGACACTGGCTGAACCTCGGTCGAAGGCTGTGGTTCTTTGCTGCAAGGCAAATTACTTCTATTCAACCGGTTAGATGTGATAGAGCCACCATGAGCTTCAATATATTGTTCTTCCAACAGTGTAATCTCAGCTCTCGACTTTGCAACTCATTCCTTTAAGAATAAAGCAAGGTCCTTGGAACAAGTTTGGATGAACTGTTCTCTGATCACGAGGTCTTTCAGCATTTCAAACGTATTGTCAACTTCTGCCATTTCTGTCCATCGACTGAAATACCTGTCCAGCCTTGCCATAAACTGAAAAACAGTTTCACCACGCTCTGGCTTGCATTCTCTAAACTTTAATCTAAAACCTTCCTCTGTCAACTGATAACGTTTCAGCACTGCTTTTTTCAATGCAGGGATCACAGTCCATGTCTCTTCTTTCCATCCCTGGCTTTTTGCAAACCGTTCAAATCGTTTTAGGTATGCATCCATAATCATCTTTACTTTCCTCGAACTTTGGTAGCCTTGGCCGCAATGTTTTACTACTCAAGTGCTCAGCACCCTTCTCAGCTCCTAAAGCTCCGGCGTCAGCTTTTATTTTTAAGATTTCCAACTCCTGTTCTTTCATAACTCGTTCTTCCTCTTTCAAAGCACGTCCTTCTTTCAAGCGTTCAATCTCAAATAATCTTTTCTTCACAGCCTGTTCAAGCTCGAACAGTCGTTTCTCCTTAGCTTCTTGAGCCTCAAACCTACGTTGTTCATCATCATGACGCCGCCTTTCTTCATCTCGTCTCAGCATTTTCTCCTCACGTTCAGTATACTCTTTCTCTTTCCTATCCACAAACTCTATGAGCTCTGACCCTGAGAGACCCATACGTTCGCCCATCTCAACCCATTTATCGTAGTTCATCTTGAAGCTTTACGCTGGAACTATCTATAAAACTCAACTATAAGCTCAGGCTACCTTTAGTCACAACGCCTACTGGTACACCAACAGAACGTTAAAACCACTAGTCTCTGTACCTCCTTAGATATAGATCCCGGACGAGCCCCCAAATTGTCAGGATACTGGTTATATGACCCAGGGAAGTGCCTACGCCTTTACTATCTTGAACAATGGTTTGGGTCCAATCGCTAAGGTGACTATGTCTTAGACTAGCTGACAAACGAATGCAGAATGTCCTTTGTTAAAACGTAGAGCTGGTGAGACCAAATATCTCATATATAGAATTTTCCTCTTGCTACCTTGCCTAAATGATTCGTGTACCAATGATTCGTAAATGATTTCTATCATGAGCTAGACAATTTCAGGGATCAGGCAAATCACTAAATGTTTCAAACTTTCAATCTTCAATTAAAAATGATTAGCTCAAATTCCTATAGGCTTGAGACTCTATACTTGACTGGTCTTTTTGTTGAAGTTCCCGTCAGACAATGTCTTTGAATCAACAACATACGAGTCCTATCGCACAGATGCTCGGCCTCTGTCCTCTCAAACTCTATAAGATTGCCCTGACTCCTGGATGCTCAGCGCCTATATGCTATCATAGGTAGCATTCAACTACCATATAGGTTTTATCCCCGATGCCTTGGCTGTACTTCGCCAATAATGCTGAACCGTCTATAAGCTGGAACTCTCCTACTATCTCAGTAGATTACCAAACTCTGGGTCTCTGTCTCAGCTTCCCGATGCTCAGCCTATATATGCTATCGTGTATAGCATTCAATTACCTTTAAGGTAAAACTCCTATGCGCTGGCCCTATAGTAGCGAGGTCAGAGCTATTTCAGATTTTTTTCTTTTTACATAAAACCTATATATATTCTTAAAGGGTATGCTTTGCTGAGTTCAAAAATGCATTTCTTTTTAGATTTAGAGGATATTGTGATTTTTTACATGATTTTTGAAAATTTGGAATTTCTAGAAAATGTCTGTCAAAATATTGCAGCAACTTAACACTTTTCTAATATACACAAATGATACCGTAAATAAACTAGAAATTTAAGTCAAAACCACTCAGTAAATGACAAAGTACAATAAGAGATGTTTGTTTGATGTTTAAAACTTATAGGACATTCCACTTTTGACCTTGTGACCTTGACCTCTGACCTTATTATATATAGATGCAATCTATTTATAATACCAACCTACCAAACAATTATAAGGACAGCAGACCAAAGTCTTCCCTATTTATTGGTTTTATTGGTTTGATAAACTTCTTGTGATTAAGGTCATTGCAACCTTGACCTTTCACCTTCTGACCTCAAAATCAATAGGGGTCATCTGCAAGGCTGAACACTGCTGGACTAGACTAAGGACCAACCAACTGACATGTACAAAGCAATATACACCAACTTCTTTCAAGGGGTGACAAAATGACACAATTCTGTATATTTAATACATATGTTATTATTCTAAAATACCTTACAAACAGAAAAATGTCAGACAATCAATTTTAAGTCCCCTCGTTTGTATTCCAACATCAGCTCGTATGTGTAGATGGCCCTGTCTCCGGAGTATTTGATATTGTACCAGTCTGGAAACCCTGGGACCTGTAAAGTTGAACAGTCATTAAGGCAAATGTTTGTACAGCTTAAAAAATAATGCATTACTAGCTGTCTTAAATATAATTAGAACTACCAGGTAAAAGGGGAAACACCATAGGTAACCTTGAAACATCGACACCATCAGATGAAGACCTTCAGTAATTTTTTCAAGCTTACACAATTGAAATTTTGTGATCCTTTTACAGATTTTATTACTAATACTTAAAGCAATAAAAGTGTTGATTAATTTTAACTTAGATCATCATATAAACATGACCAGCTTACCCTGAGTAAATGTTAATATTTGTTAAGTATTAGTTTAGTTCATGCAACTACATTTTTAGCTTCTAAGTGCAAAAAACATGACAGAGTAAGTAAGAATATCAAATCCAACAAGCTGAAAGAACTATTTTCAAGTCAGTAAATTAAGCTGAAAATTTATTGTACTGAATTACTTGTGAAACAACTTGTCCCGTGTACCAGCTAAGTACATCATTTTCCTGAAATGCGTGTCTGACCTTTCGTCCTACAATCAGTGCAGGCTGTTCATCGTCTTCCGAACCAACCCCAGTGTTGTTGAAAACGTTTCTTACCAGAGTTTTAACATTAGCGGCTAATTCTTCAATTGTCAGTGGTTTGGATTTATTCCCTTCTCGTTTGCTGACTTTGTACACTGTCTTATCATCAGCCTTTTGTCTTAACACTTTTTCTCTGAATCTCAGCTGGCATTTCAAAGCTGTTACTTTATCAGTTTTTTTGTTTATTCTTTTCAATGCTGAATCTACCTCCTCTTCTGATTGCCACAATCCCCAGATTTGGATATCATCTGTCAACTTTTCTTTCTTTTCAACTTTAGACTGCTCTAATCTTTGTGTCTTTTCCAACTTTTCTTGCAGTATCTGTCGCCTTTCCATCTCTATTTGCCCCCCGGTATCTTTGATGCTTCTCTCAGTGAGCGTACATCTCTTCTTGCTTCAGAAAGGAGCTTGTCTCGTTCTTTGTCTGACTTGCTTTTTATCCAGCGCATTGTTTTGTTATGGATAAACATTATATTAGCTTCTATAGCAATCTGGATGTGTTGGGCTTTTCTCTGATAAGCCTGTCCATGTGGCCAAAGATGGATTCACTAAATTTATTGTGCTTTGGCACTCCAGTTGTCTGATATTTGGTGCTTTCTGTGCTGTCATGCCACAATCCACCTGGAAGGTAGTCTTTAAATAATCTCTTGCATAGTTGGCATAATGCAGGCAACAAAGCTTGAAGACAAATGAACACCATTGCATCATGCCCCCAGTCAGCAATCAATGATCTGAACACAGGGGACTGGTCAAAGTTAGCTCTATTACAAAAGCTCAGTTTGGTTCTGCCTTTGACAAAGTCATCAAGGTTCTCTACAGCATTCTCAAGATAGTGAACTACCTCTTGGTACATTGCCCCAGATTCTGTTATGTGAACACTTTCATTTTCAATCATTCCCCACAGTGGTATTGTGATCAACTCGCTGATCAGCCCCAGTGCTTTGCAACCGGCAAGATATTCATGAGTGTTAATGTCATGCTTAACTGCAGCTAACAGTCTGTTAGAGCTGTCCAGATCTAGAAAGTTTTTGATCTCTTCTTTTAAGAAAAACACAGCCCCGGCATTTCTGAACAGTATATTGAATCTGTTGCCTCGAAATCGTTCTAGAGGTAGGCTCTTGAGTCCATTTTCTTTCAAAAGTTCTCGAGCATATGTAGAGAATTGCTGGAATTGTCCGTTTTTCTCATCTGCACCCTTTGCGAATGCTTTACAACATGTGCGTACCAGTCTTACGGATCCACTCTCATTAGCCTTTTTGAAAGACTTGTCCAGCATTGGAGCTTCATCAAAAGCAGCGTTGTCAACTTCAATAAGGGTTTTTGAACAGATATCCGCCATATGTACTAGTGCGTGCAACGAACAAAAGAAATTGCACAGATGACTGATTGACATCTGTTCATCTTCACTCATAACATTCCATTGCTCTCCCAGCTCCTCTTTAAATACCTCAGTCCTAAAATCTTCTAAAAGTTCATTGAACTTCATCTGGGTACTTGCCCGATCCGACATGGTTGATGCAATGTTTTTCAATATAGTTTTGGAGACAGGATTTTCAGATACATTACCTGCAGAGTCAATATCCCCTAAAATATTCAACAGACATTTAAGTACATCTTTACCTGCCTTTGTAGTCATTTCTCTAATCCCCAAACCCAGTAATTACCACTACTATCAGTAACATGCATACCTTCGTACTTTGTTCCGAATTTATTAGTTTCGTCACTTAGCAAGCATAAATTAGTTTCTGATGTTAGCTGATCCGCTATATGTTTTTGTGACAAAGCCAAACGCTGAACATTCATATTATTAATCGTTGACTTACTAGGAAGCTTGTTAGGTTTTCGTTTGGCAAGTGAAAGAACACTTTCAATAACTGGTGACACTGTACTAAATGACACATTGTAACTTAAAAGTTCAAACACACACTGCTGCAACTCACTAGTGTATCTTTGTGATTCTTCATCAAACGTTTTAATATTCATGTCAGCTATTTCTCGTAGCCAATCATTTTCTTGTATAGCATCATTTACTTGTCCTTCCAATTTATGTGCATGTAACTGTTGCATACTAATCTGAAGTTCTTTTTGCTCAATTTCACTTTTAAGGGTTTCAACCTCAGCAGATTTGGCTTTAATCTGATTGCTTTTATATAAACTATAGATCTTTCATTATAACTAAGTTTAGAACGCAATCTTTTCAGCTCTGTACTTTTTACTGACAGTCGCGACTGAAGCATTCGATTAGTTTTTAACAATTGTTTCTCGCGGTCTTTCAATCTTTTCATACCATCTTTCAGTCTCTTCATATTTCCTACTGTAGAAAGTTTTACATGACGTGCTTGATGAATATGTGAAATTTCACTTTTTAAATCAGAATTTTCTTTAGCCAGTTTAAAGCTTACTTCGGCCAAACATTCAGTTTTGTTTTTCAGAAATATCAAGTTTTCTGACTTTTCCGTTGACTGTTTATATGGCACATCTAATGCTTTCGGATATGAAACTACAGTAGTCATAAAGTTATCATAAGTATTATCACGTGTTTTATGTTTGATCAAACGCTTATGTTTGTCGAATAATCGCCGACACAATGACATATAAGACTTAAAGTTCTTCGAAACATTAGGATTATCTGATGTAGCATTTCCCATTAACCACTTACTACATTCTTCCAGTCCCACATTTTTTATCTTGGTAATAACAATCACTTTGCAGTATTGAACTCATTTTGAAGAATTGTCTGAGTGTATGTCTCAGAATAATGAGACTCAGTGTTTGTGTAAACTTTCTCAGACAGTACAGGTTCAGTGAAAATCCTAATTTCAGTCAAATTTTTAAAGTCATATTCTTGAAGAAATCAGTAGAAGAGTCTGCTAAGAGATTACCACTTTCATTTGTTTGTACTAAATGGTCAACATAGACCGGAGTGTCATCAAATGCAAGTGTATTTTCAGTTATAAATGAAGTAACTTCATGCAGTTCATCATCGTGTATTAATTTACTGAACAGTTTAGTTTCTGGGGTTAGTAGGGTGCACAGGTCAGTTTGAATTTCTTTGCATACCTACAATATAGATAGCAGAGCAAAAAAAAACAGTGAATATATAACAAAGCTGGAGCTGCCACTATTGGTGAATACTTAATGCTCCATTCCCCGAATTCTGGGAAATAAATAAGCAAGCGTCTACAAACATCAGGTTGCAACATGATTATGAAATAAGCTGCTTCATGAAACACCTATTACCATGGACTTTGCCTGCAGCCTAGGCCCCAATCAGCAACTGGCAGTATCAGGGTCTATACTGTTAACCCTTGGCATGCTGGGAAAATTGTCGTCTGCTTAGTTTGTAAAGTTATCCATTTTGCTAAAAAATTGGAAGAAATATTGTCAGAGTAGCAAACAGCTTGGAACCTGACCAGACACCGTCTGGTCTGGTTCCAAGCTGTTTGCAAAGGCTGTTCGTTCGGTTCCAGCATTGTAAGGGTTAAAAATCTAGTCCCAGATCAAACAATAATGGTTGCATAACTGATATAGGCAAACCGGAGGCAAAGACCATAATGTTGGTTTTCTCATGTCATGACTTAAGTATTTCGACTGTCACAAAAGAAATTTATTAAGATAAAATTTTATATACTAAACAAAAATATCTGTTGAGCTAATGAAAAAAAAAATGTTTATTCAAACTTTTTCTTTTTTAAAGTATACATGTGCTAGTCAAGGTAATTCATGCAGCATGCCTAAGTTGTTAAGATGTTAGGATAGAGCTACAAGTTACATCTAGTTCACCAATTTATTTCATGCTAAATACATTCATATTTAATGTAAAATCACGTCTGCAACATCCAAACAGAATTTAAAACAAGAACAGGCAATTACACCTGATTTTTTCAGCATGAAATAAGCAGGTATTTCAGAAAGGCTTTAAGATGGTTACATTTTATAAGCAAACTAATCTAATAAAGCACACAAACCACTATCTAATGACTTGAATACATAAGTTCATATATAAGGAGATTAAAATCATTCAAGAGTCCAATCAATTACCATTTGCTTACCAGTTTGTTTGGATAATCTACTGCCTCGTCACTGTCACTGTAACTGTTAACACTCTGGTTGACTGCCTCGTCACTGTCACTGTAACTGTTAACACCCTGGTTGACTGTCTCGTCACTGTAAACACCCCGGTTGACACCTGTAGCAGCTCTCCTCTTCTTAAAGACAGGACTGTGCTAAACAATAATAAAACATTTCATGGTAACACACAATTCTGGAGCTTGAAAAAATATGACTGTTTTAGTCTGTGCAAAGAATGTGACGTTAAATTATTCATGTCACAACAGTGACTGTACTTAAAGGTCAGAATACTAATGATCAAACATAGCTGAATTGGTACATATCGATTCTAAACTGCAACAAAAGCAGGTAAGAAAATCATTAAAAATACCACAACAGAGGTCTTGACAGTTAGCAGTATATACTTATTACATGTTGCACCATAAAAAAATTATAATAAACTTATCAAGTTATGAGATATGCCTTATACTAATATTAATTGTAGATGCATTTTAATAATGTACCGGATAGTCCTCAGTATCACTCTCGCTCTCAGAACTGATGATTATCGGTGATGGTGGCTGAGTGGATTTCTGGCTGAATGGTACTGAACTTGAAAGTTCCGTCTTAGAGTGTGCTGACTTTTCCGGTGACACAAAGAGATCCTGTTGACTGTCTATTATCACATCTTCTTCACTACCAGACATCATCAAGGCCTTAAATATATATAATAGATCTAAGATCCCATGCCGAAGGTCCATACACAAAGTCTACTTCTTTGCCTGTGCTTAATAAAAACGTGGACATGAAAAGTTGATTTAATTTAAAACATTTTTGATATAGCTGTCAAAGAATGATCCTTCATCCACAGCAAAAATGTCAGAACTCGAATAGCACTAAGCACAGTAGCGACCGAGAGGTTGTGAGTTTGAACCCAACCAAATGCCACGCCAAAACGTCCCTAGGCAAGACACTCTATCTTCCACATTGCCCTGTCTACATCCCTGGATTGGAAGAGAATAAAAACCAAGACTTTTCAAATACTGAAATAGGGCTTTATTTTTATTGTATAAAATTTATGTGCAGAGCCTGGTAACCTCATCAGCTCTGACTGAGAAATTGTGAGTGGGGATGGCGTATTGTCATTGTTATGTCTCAATGTTTCTGACCTGACCAGGCTCATGATTTATAAAGAAACTGAAAATTCCAGGCAGCCTGGCAGTGCAGCTGGGGCAGCGGTTTTCTGTCCTCACCGCTGGTCATCACTCTAGACCAGCCTCGCCCATGAAGGGGTCATTTTCGCACAAAATATTGTGCCACAATATCTAAGAGGTAAATGCAATACAATATTCTTACCAAGTATAGCAATAAAGCAGTTGTTTTGACGAAAAAATGCGTTGCAAACAACACGGCGATCCGAAAACGGAAACGAAAGTAAAGTAACTTTGGATTCCTTGGATTTTGCCGCTGTCGCGGTTTCGCAGGTGCGTCAAGAACGACAACTCTGTCTGGGAGACAAATTTTTCGCGCGTACCTGCAGAATGTGGGGTTCTTTAAGGAGAAATGGGACGGTTTGGGGCGCATTATACCGTCATTGATATGCACTGGAATTGAAGGTAGAACATTGTTTTTTAATATTCTACTTGAATCATTCTGAAGCAATGAGTAATTACCATGGTACAACGCTCTGAAAAAGCACCAACTTCGAAGATGTATTTTATCAAAATGCCGTATTTTTTCCGCAAATAAAACATATGTTACCCTTAAAGAACCCCTTAGCCTCTGTTTGGCCAAATTTCATCGTATTTGATTGTGTATTGGCTGAGATTTGACAAGTTCAAGCAATCGACCTTGTCTAAAATTAGACCAGTTCGGGATGCCACTACGGCAAAAAAGCAATCGAAGCTTGCAATTTACCTCAGGTTTTTATTCTTTCAAAGGCATTCCAGTTAACAAATTGGGATCAGTATTGAAGTTAAGATAGTTTTTTATTAATTGAAACCACAAAAAAGAATATTTCCTGCAGTAAAATGAATTTATCAATACTTTTTGCATGTACATATTTGGCTGTTGACAGATACGATACGACAATCTATAAATAGCTCTGACCTCGCTACCTATAGCTCGAAACCTTATCGAAATTCTGCTACTCTTCTTTAGTCTAAGAACTTCCAAAGTCTTCTTTTTGATAATTTATCCGCCCTGACAGGGTAACTGCAATAGTCTCCTTCTCAACAGGGATAAATTATTAGTTGAATCCTCGATGTGTCTTCTTCGTCCGCTGGATACCGAATGAGCTCCCTGTCATCCATCTACCTATTTATACCCCAGCAGACGTGCTATTTTTAGAACTTGTTTCTGATTGGTCTAAATTTAAATATAACGTTTTACAACGAGTACTTGCTCTATCAAATATCTGGTTCCCTTTAACTTTTGTATATGACATAATGTGCGAAGCTGGGACCCAGCTATCCATATAATGAACCCAAATCAACCATAAATTACCCAAAATTCTATTAATAACAGCAATTCAACAAAAATTATAACAATGGCAACATGAAAAGGGAGTCAAGCACTACCTGTGCTTATGTGTTACGTTATCAGTATATTAAATATACAAATTATTCTGACACTCTAAATTACATTCTGATACTTAAAACATGTGTAAATATTGAGTTCTGCCTAACCCGGGGCTACAGGGCGTGGACGGTAGCTTGCACTTCCACTACCGTCCATGAACAGGCTCAATCAAAACGAGCCTGCAACATTTTCGTTTATGTCGTGTTAGGCGACCTGTGGTTTTCCACTTTTTTATTTCATCCATGCGTCGATGTCCGCGTCGGCGTCTCGATTTGGTTAAGTTTTTTGTATGTAAGCTGGTATCTCAGTAACCACTTGTGGGAATGGATTGAAACTTCACACACTTATTCACTGTGATAAATTGACTTACACTGCACAGATTCCCTAACTCTATTTTGTGTATTTTTTTATTAAGGTTTTATATGTAAGCTGGTATTTCAGTACCTACTACTGGAAATGGATTGAAACGTCACACACTTGTTCATTGTGATGATCTGACATGCAGTGCTCATGTTCCATAACTCTACTTTGCATTTTTACAAAAGTATGCCATTTTTTCGACTAAGCAGTCGTTGGTTAAATTTTTGTATGCAAGCTGGTATCTCAGTACCCACTAATGGGAATGGATTGAAACTTGCACATTTGTCCATTGTCATGAACTGATATGCATTGTACAGGTTCAATAACCCTGTTTGCAATTTTACAAAATTATGCCCCCTTTTCGACTTCAATATTCATTCAATTGACAAGGCTGTTGAATAGTCGAGCGTTGCTGTCCTCCGACAGCTCTTGTTTTTACATTACGTTGCCTATTTTCATCTATTTTTGACTGAAAATGCCATACCAGGTGTATATCTGCGATACTTTTCTATTGCAATTTAAGAGTACACAAAGAGGACTTTATTACTTTCTAACGGTTGAAGATTTAAACTAACATTCTGTAATTATTTGGCACATTGTTTGATTTTCATTTGACTAATAATTTGTGGGGAGATTTGGGTTAAAGTCATACGTTCCTCTTCAGGTTTTTTTTATTGGTTGCGGGTTTATCCCGCTACCAAAGTTAAGTGTATTCTGACAATCATGTAGTATCTTTATTTGATTCCAAATCACATCCAAAGGAATTTGTTCATGTGCTACACAAAGTAGTCCCATTCATGAACAACGCGGATGAATTATCAATGATCAAGCAGTTCTTATTCATCCTCTATCCATTCACACTGGCCATTTAGATTATATAAGATCTGTCAATGATTAGGTATTCCAGCCCATGGTTACATCACTGACTTCCAGCTGTTCATGTAAAGTCAGGCAGAGTTTATCTTAGATATGAGGCACATTAGTATTTGTTTCTTATACATGTATATTTATAGATTGGCATTTAAAATGAAAATAACTATAGCAAAACCCGCAACCACCAGACATCTCAAGGCTTTGATTGCAGTTACAAGTTCTGTAAAACGTTGCCGCTTATTTTTCGAAACTTTCAAATTTCTTACGTTAATGTACTCACCTCTCAACGTACAAGTTTGTTACTATACCTGTCCATTATTAACTTGTACCTGTCCATTCTTAAAGTATCCATTATTTTAAGAATGGACAGTTACAGGTTAATAATGGACAGGTATAGTAAAATAATCGTGTGTATAGAACGGTGTCGGTACAATAACCTATATAATGGACAGAACTAACAAAGGATTACATCACAACCGTGTTTTAAATAAAGGGACACGTCACGGCTGAGATAGTTTAGCATTATTACAATACACAGTCGGTATTGAAATTGTGTTTTCAATACATGTGCTCATTAGATAAATCCTCAATATCTATGTGAAAATAAAGGATGTGTTTTGTATGAATGCAACACTGTGAGTTGCTCTAATTACTGACAAATGACTGAAACAATAGGAATTCGTACGAGAGATGGATAGACAAAACGACAGTGAGGTAACAATATATTCTTTTATTTTTTTAATGTATGAGTTGTAAACTACAATAAAGAATACCCATTTAATGAAAATCAAACTGGAAGTTAGAAATAACAGAAAAAAATTAATTAGGTCATGAGCCAACATATACCTGTCAAAATTTGTCATTAGTTTTCACGAACTGTCAAAACTATTTTTATCTCTCTCTGTATATATATTCTGCAATTGCATTGTTTTTGAAAGTATCTTGGACGGATATTGTAGTGTGTAACCTACTTTACATTCCGCATTAATATTTGTGCTTGAAATTGCTTTGTTGAGCTCACCGACGTCACATATGAATGTCTATTGTTTTAGTTTATTGTCTGTTATAAAGGTACCAAATTTCAATATTAAGATATAAGAATTGTTCCTTTCTGGTAGACAAAGGAAACTATTTGGTTGAATCATAATATTACGGTTTTTGGAAAGAACTGAATATTCTTTGGTTTTTGTTATTCACCGGAAATTCAAAAAGTGACATCACCTCAGATTTGCTGCAGTGAAGCCAAAGTTTCTATCTAATATGTTCCAAAATGTGAAAAATAATAAATGCATAAAGAGGGTATACTTCTAAAAGGTTTATAGTAAAGTAATGTTTTTTTTATTAAACTATACCTTCCTCTATTTGCCATCTCTCACCGTTTTAAGTTACATTAAATCCCTTACAATTGTCCTAAATGCACAAAATGTGATTGAAAAGGGAAATAATTTTGTTAGAAACGGCACTCATATTTATTATTCTATTGTTATGTCAATTTACTATATGCCCACAGGGATACAATTTTGCCACATTTCCCAAGTCCAGACGGGAAATAAAAGGTTGAGTCAGACAGACATTTTATTTAAAATCAAATAGGCTAAAAAGCCCATAATGACATACAAAGGCACAAATACAACAGCGGACAGAGTACGAAAGAAATATACAATGACACATATAACATATAAGAACTAACAAAACTGACATTGCGTTTAAATGAAACCCTATTAGATGAGGTAGGTACATGTATGCATGTTGAGATATGAAACTTTTTGTGAAAACTTCAATAATAATCCAAAAGATTTGTATTAATCTTCAATCCAATGCATGCATAAGCTTTAGAAATATTGAAGGACATGTAATTTTGGCACATTTTCCGACTGCAAAAAGGGAAATAATTTTATAAAAAGAACAGTCAGAATTATGGGACTTGGTATGTACACATAGATATGATCCTAATTTAAGCATGTTTTAAGTTCCAGAGATATTAAAAACAATTCGTAACATCACATTTTTTTTCGAAGTCATTTTGTCAAAAGAGTATGAGACAGGTTCACATATCAGGTTTCCTTAAACCTGTCTAAGTTTCAAAATAATATCTGTATCTGTTCCAGGGTTATTCAAGGAAAACATTGGGAATTTCTGTGCAAAAATGGAAATAATCAAAAGAAAGTCAGAGTTATGACACTTGAATGTGTGGTATGTGACTTATGCACAATAAAGAATTAAATTGAATTAATTAATTGTCACATGTATGATTCTAAAAGGTTGTTTTAAGTTGTTTCAAAGTTATATCTGTATCATTTCTGGAGAGAGTCAATGAAAACAATATGGAACTAAGTGATTCTTACATAGCAAACCCCCTAACTGCCACACTCCCCTACACATAGCTTGTTTGGTGGAAATAATTACACTAATTATAAAAATAACGATAGCTTTCAGTTATAACCAGAAAAACCTAATTTTTCGTTAACATAAATCTTTATATCAGCAGGACATTTTACAGATCAACAGGAAAAAAAAACATTACAACTTTTATCTGATCATGAATACCCGGATAATCACCTAAATTATTTTCCGTCTTCGTGTATTAATATTGGATGAACTGGCAACTGTTCTCCCATACTTCCGGTATATATATATATATATATATATATATATATATATATATATATATATATATATATATATATATATATATATATATATATATATATATATCTGCAGAGGAGCCCCCAAAGCTTCCATTTCCCTATGCATCGCCACCTCCACACCAACTCGCGGCTATAACCATCTTTGTAAAGGCGCTTTTTATATTGTCAGCAACAGAGTGCCACAGGGTTATTGTCATTTAGATCTCAATGGCCGTGTTCAGAGGCCAACTTGAATTCTAAATTCGTGGTGGTTTCTCTTTTTGGCTTATAACCTATGGACAATGAATAGATGAAATTTTTCTTTACCTTTTGGCTTTAAAGGTGACCATGCTAAGTGGCATGTCTGTGGGTCTGAAAATGTATTATTTACAAGATAATGCACTGTCGGACATTTATTGTCACATCACGACTAAGATAACCGTGTACCAGACGATATAACAGCATTAAATTCACCAGGAGTTTCAGTTACAAAAGTGTTTGTACTATGTACTCAGAAATTGTTCTGTGTGTTAAAAAGTTACCGAAGATTTCTTGCAGGATAACACTTACCGAAATGTGCAAGATTTAAAGCAGCATGCCTCCAGATTTGGCTAAAAAATAATCCTTCTTTCAAATTGAAGTTTGATTATATTATGAACATTAGAATATGAATTTTTGTTTCTAACATATTTTAAAAGTTCCAAATCAAGAAAAAAAGATGTCAGCGTCGGGAATCGAACCCCGGACCGCCGCGGCAATAAAGACATTTTCCAGTCGTCGTAACCAATAGCGCTACAGCTGAAGTAGTGAATAATGACTTCAAAATATAAATATTTATAATCGAGACAGTTTTCATCGTAAAAAGTAGTAAAAACAGCAAATTCTCAAGTGTTTCCGTAAAAGAAAGTTTGTCAGTATTTTTTTAAAGCCTTCTTAAGAAATATAGCATTTATTTCAAGATATCTAAAAAAAAATTTTTTTTTTGTCGAACGATCTGGAGGCATGCTGCTTTAAGATGAAATACAATGCTTTATTAAATCTTTTTTAATAATAAAGTTGCTCGCCCTCAGTTTGGCCGAATTAATTAAATTTCTCAAAAGCGACATTTTTGTAACAAGAATATAAAATGAAAAGCTATAATCAACACAATAAGCGAAAATCTACGTAGCGTTTTGAGAAAATGGCTGATGAAAACAAGTTTACGGATTCACAGCACTATATGGCTATATTGAAAAATAATAAATAGTTTGCAACGCACTACTTTTTCCTACATAACCATATAGTGCTGCGAATCCGTAAACCTTTGTGCGGGCGAGCAGCTTTAGAGTGTCAAAGGGTCTGTATCTTTTTAATGTATAAAGAATATGTATAAGCCTAAAAGGTTTTGTCGTTTAAATCACTTTACAGATAAAACAAAAGTGACCATATAATGCTAATGTTTGCAAGATGATATTGGTTACTGAAGGAAATAAATAGTCTTACCCGTCATCAATATTTTAACAAGGCTTACAGTGACCGCTGTACACAAAACTTTTACCACATTTTATACAGTACTTATTCCTTGTTTGATGAATTTGACTGAACTCTATTGTCACACGAAATCAGAGAACTTTTCTTGAAATATTTGTACATGCTACTAGGGCAGTCCTGTCGTCGGTACAAGTATTATCAACTTTTAAAATAGTAAACTGTAAAGTCCCGATGACTGTGGATGTTTGCATATATCATGTACGAAGTCATAAATGTCAGAGGACGAACTATTTACATACACTTTTTTTACAGAACGTAACTTGCTGTTGTGTTGTTTGTTCATTACAACCTTAAATGCATGATGAAAAAGACAAATGCTGGTAGTTAGCTGTTACCATAAATATTCCAAATCAAAATGGAGAGCTCACTTAAACAAGCAATACAATAAAGAACCTCAAGTTGTGTACGGCTGCTACGGAAACTCATCCTGTGCGTGAGCTACTATGAAAACTATTCTAGTTGCCTCTTCTTTTCAGTTTCACCCCAGCTTCAATAGCCTCAGCACTTTGATAATGTATTAGTATGTACTCACGACCAGGCATTCACCACAAATCCCTTTTCCCAAATATTCACTTCTCTTATCTTTTAAACGTTAGAAGAAAATATGTTTCTTTCATTTTTCGACAATATTTCAGTTATGTAACTGCGGGAAGTAACACCTAACCAGTGTTCCTGGATTCTGTACCAGTACAAAACTGTTCTCCGAAAGAAACGGGCAACTTCCCACACGAATCAAGGTGGAGGAGGAATGATTTCAGACATAATGCCTTCTATCAAATTGTGATTTTGAATGGTGTATTATATGACCCAGTCTTGACGACTGTTTTAATTGCGAACCCAGAAATCCCAAACTCCAATAGAAATTTCTTGTCTGTGAAACATATTTTACTTTGATATCACAAAGAATCAGGATTGATGGTGGCTAATGTATCGCGAACTATTCTTTTAACACTATTATACAATGTATACACGGCCAGTAAACACTGGTTCAATTTTAATCATTACTGTAACTCAAGATTGATTAAGGGAAGCTCCAAGTTTCTATCACAATCGAGCAAAAATAACAGGAGTCTAAAATAAAAATACCAACAAACCAAGTACTGAAATCTTGCTAAAGTTTTATTTAATTATATATATCAATATATCTGCAGCAGTTTTATACAAAGCCAGTTTCTTTTTGATATAAACGGCTTAAATCCTCCTCATAAACCCGTCTCAGGCACTGGAATGTCGCATCTTCTATTACACCCAAGATACAAAAACTAAAACGTTGTGTTAGCTTAATCGCATATTATTTTTTTGCAAATCTGTGGGGAAAATATTAGATATTTCATACCATATGAGTGTTTAAGGAAGAATAACTATGCCAATTTAGATCTTTAAAATTACTATGTGAAAGCAAATATCCCAAGTTTCATATGGGTGTCATCTTCACTACTGAAATGAAAGCATCAGATAGCGACCTCAAGATATATGAAAATGCTTAAATGTAACAGCAGGACAATGTTTTACAACACTGCTCCAGCAGAATGTGTTTATTGTAATGTTAGTTCTATTGTTGTTCTCACGTTGTTTTGGTGGAGGTAAGGAAGTGGATTCATATTGCCAAATCCAGCGAAACCAAATAGTGATGCATTGGAACTTCGTTACAACAACTGGTTACAACATGACATACAGGCAAAACGTTTTCACAATGTGCCAGTCTGTCTTTGATGAAGCACATGGACAGTTCTTTGTCACATGCAGTTTCTAAATTCACTGAGGAAAATATGACAATTACATATCGTATTTATTGCCGTGTGTGAGTTTTCTAGGAAAGATTTTTGCCATACCCGTACACTTGAATTATGAAGCTACAAATAAGAAACAAAACCTGATTTCTCAAGCAGAAATGGATATAGCAGTCTAAACTTGTGTAAAAGTAAGTTGTTTATTTTTACATGAAACAGATCATAAATATCATACATTATATTAGCTGATCCATTTACATGCAAGCAAATTGAGTCAATGTTTCGACCAAACGGATAAATATATTTCAGTAATTTTATCTTTAGTTTTATTTTCAAATAACGTTTGTAGTATTTTTACCGAAATCTAAAGGATAGGTTTTAAATGTTAGACATTTTGTGTAGTTTATAAGTGATGTTACATTACTGCCACATTTTGTTGATGTTTAGTTTTTATGAATGAGTATTTCTTGTTACGAATGTTTAAACTATAAAAGCAAGCTGCCTATATATCTAACGAATACGACACATTCTTTAGGAAAATCTAACAAAAAAAAATTATTCCATTTTTATAGCTTTTTCAAACATTTATTTTTAATTATTATATACACTTTAACAATCATGATAAAAAGTCTGTTTGTGGTAATCAAAAAATAATATCGATCATAGTAGATCATAGTTGTTTGAACACAAAAAGTCGATGTTGTATATTACCTTAGTCCTTTTCGTTTTTGATTGACCTGACTGGTTATATTATAAATCTGATCTGAAGCAAATCCTTAGACATAAATGTCTCCCTTTTCAGAATGTTTAGTACACCAGAATATACACAGAATGTATCACTGCAACTGTCCAAAGTGCTCAATGGTATTGGCGTAAATGAAATAATGGTTTGGAAGAGGAGGAGGACTGAACTTTGTGCAGAATCACTTGGAACAATTGTAGCAAGATTACATGATTATAATGTTACAAAGTTTCACTTTGGCAGCCGTACAGAAGGCACAACTACACTAGGACTTCTGCCAGATTTTGACACCCTTGTCTGCCACAATCACTTCAATATTATACAAGACATAGCAGAATGGCAACCTGGATTTATTAACCTTTTAATGATCCGGGATGATAGTACACCGCCTGGATACTGCTTGCTACAGAAGACAGATGAAGATGTCCCCGTACCTGCTGAATATGTCCCTAATGATATTTTTGTCAGAGACAGAAGGGGAAGGATATTAATGACAAACACATGGTCTTTCAATAATATCCCCGAAGGATTTATAAGACGGGGTCCTGCACATACAATCATAGGACAGCCTGGCTATTCTGATAATGACACGGTTCATGCTTATTACTGTAAGTCGTGGCCTCTAGAGGCATTAACTTGGTTACAAAGACAAAGTGTAGGACACTGGCCTCCTTACGAAATAAAGAGGGCATCCTTGTTTGACGGCTGTTTTGTCGTTCCTGTTGGCAGAACGGGTACCGTGGACGAGGAACTACAATGGAGAATATCCACCTCTCTTACAGAACGTAAACTAATGTTCAGTTTAAACATTACTCAAATTAGATGTTACGTGTTAATGAAGATGATTTTGAGATCCTTCCACATCCTTACAACTGATGATGCACTTTCAAGTTTTATATGTAAAACAGTTTTGTTACATTGTATTGCAACCACACAAGAAAATTTCTGGCAAGAAAATAATTTATTAACCTGTTTAAATGTCAGCCTAACTATTCTTTGGATGGTTGTGTATTTTGAAAACTGTCCGCACTTCATCATACATGAAAACAATCTAATGGAAGGGCGCATTTCAGCCGAACTGAAACCACAAATACTTGAAATCATTTCTCAGATTATATCAAGTAATGGTAGAGCACTGCTGGGGATTCAAACTGACTTCCTTGGTATGCTATTGAGTTTTCACTTCAACCGTATTCAACAAAACGGAATGAATGATATACAGGCTCAATCAGCCATAGAAAGTTATCTCCATGTTTCTGGAAGCCTGTTGTGGAATTTGGCAGGACGTTTGAGCAAACGATATAACCAACTTCTTTTAAGTTTGGCACACTGTAATACAAGAACGGCATTGCAATTTTTATTACAGTCGGTTAACACACTGGTAGGCATGTATCAAGATGGCAATGAATTTATACAAATTGCCACCAAACTTCTTATGCCCTTATTGTACACGTCTTTAGGGACAGTTCTTGTCTCAAACAATCTTTCCACCAACGGAATCATAACACAAGAAGCTGTTGCCTGGTTTTTCCATGGTTTAAAGTCGGATGTTTCCTCTAAACTAAAACTCGCATCAATAATCTATTGTACTGGAGACATGCAACGAACAGAATTAATTCTAAAAAACATAGAACATTGCTGTGATTTAAAGAATGTTCAATCCATGTGTGTTTGCAATGAACATGGCCGGGTACCAAATAAGGCTTTTGATATTATGTCTGCTTTTGGACATGAGGAAAATGTCCTACACAACACAGCCTTTCGTGTGAGATTCTTGCCTTGCGAATTTAATTGTATTCCAGAAGAGCTTCAGCACGAACTATTCAGATCTGAGTACGACATCCCATATTTCAGAAGAGAAGATGACAGCTGGATGGATTTGGCTGTTGTAGACTCCCTTCCTTTATTTTACTTTCTACAATACAATGTCTACAGCCATCTCGAAGACCAGGAAAAACAACAGAGAGCAATGGATAACTTTAGAAGGATAATAGACACGGATCCAAACCTTGGACACCGTGAAACAGCGTTGAACTTACTAGGGCAGTGTATGGAACAATCATATAGACTTGACGATGCATTACGTTGCTACAGCAAATCAAAAAGTTTGCGGCACACAAATAATGCTGCAAATTTTCATATATGCCATCTATTATATGAAATGTATGATGTTAATTAGGGAAAATTTGTTACAAAAGTGGTGGAAAACAGAAAGTCCCGGTGAAAAAATGAATAATGCAGTACATACTAGTATCATTTTGGTATTCTAACACTGACTTTCACTGCGAAATGGTGACCAGTAATACAGTTTAAATAAAACCAACAAAAACTGAAAAGGTCTAAAAGGCAGATCTTGGACGGAAACTCAATTATATTACCCCAGTAATTTTGGCATTATACTGTGACTGTTTCTCGATAAAAGCTTAATGAAAGTCTTTCCCCCACATAAGTGCTTCTTCCATAAAGTAATATTTTCTTAAATCTTAATAATAATCAAATGTATATTACAGTACAGTTTTGTCTTGCATAGTTTTGCTGTCTTGTTAAGCTGAGTTTTAAAAAAAAATATGCTCGCTTTGTTTCGTGTTAATGAATCTACCAACACCTCAAAATTATTTCTTTTAAATTCACACAGAGCAAAAAACGTTTTGAAAATAGAAGCACTCCTAAAGATCTCAATGGGGAATACCACAAACGAAATTCAAACAAGTTTTAGTTTCTCTATCATAATATGGAATTTTATGTGTTCAGGAAATTTAACATATTATCTAAACAGGAAAAAATAGTTATCTAATTTCATGATATTTCCTTCTTTTGAGAATGGAACAGACACTTGACTGAGCATACCGAAAGACAACAGACAAATGTGAAGAAATCTAAGAATCATGCCAATTGCACTAGCTCGGATCTTCTTACGTATTTGGCTCATGTTTTAACCTTTATCCTGCTATATTTTAAAAATGTTTTGGTCCATTTTTCAATTTGGGCAGCAACACTTGTATATCAAAGGGCTATTCACCGAAAATTTATTGACTGAATAGCGAACAGTTGAGATCATGATCAGTCTGATGTTGGTCTGCACTGGTCGCAGAGGCAGAATCACTAGCCGCCAGCTGGCTAAAGGTTAAATGAATATGACAGGGTCTGGAATACTAACCTGCAGTTTGGAAAGGTAGACTATTGTGACTTTGCTTAAACGCTTACCTTGTCCATGGACAAATTAAAATGTTGACTTTCATAAAAAAGCAAACAGAAAACGCTCATATCAGTTAAGAATTAAATTTAACAAATAGACAACTACATTTAGCAGCACGAATAGCGAGCGTATCAATAAAATGTCAGATGGTTTCAAAGTGAGCAATCTTGGGGTACGTGGGGTGGTGGAATTTACACATCTAGGTGATGCACACTGTATCAAATCCGCCTCGATAATCTAGTGATAAAGTGTCCGCTTCGAGGGGGGGGGGGGGGGGGGGGGGGGGGGGGCGATTGTCGTGTGTTCGCAGGCTGCGTCATACCAAAGACGTAAAAATGTAACCAGTAGCTTCCTATGTAAATGTAAAAGCATTAAAAGGGACAATGGCTTCTCTTCTGTCATACCCTCATGTCAGGAATTAGGTGCCGAGAATAAATGATATAAGTTGTAGAATTTGCTTTACGATTAATCTAAAATAAATTAGCATAAACTGAACATTGTATCAAAAATGTATGCTCAAATGTACGTCAGAATTATACCATTTGAGGTATACTTCCAAAGACATGCTCCGAACCCCTCTAGAAATTGCGCTCCACTTCACCCCAAATCCTAGATCCAACCTAGGTCTAGTACGTCGGTTGTCCCAATAAATCGTAGACTCTTGGAATAAATAATTTCATTGACTCCCGATTGCAATTATCTAACACATTATATTTTGTCTTTATCCAATGTGAACGCCAAGAAGAAGTCTATAGCCAATAAACTATAAATGATTTTCATAAAAAAATAATTTTGCAAAATGTTTTCGAGCTTTTATTGAGGTCCTGTAAATCACGATGGGGAACCAACGTGACTTGTAGGTACAGACGACGGCTAAATAGTACTAAATATAGTAACTGGGTCATCGGGTCAGGTAGGTTTTTCGCATACAACTCTTATAACGCATAAACCCCGGAAAAGAAAGCACTTTCCTCGACTATGAGTCCCTAAATCAGAAATCTTATCGTTTTTCAGAAAGCTTTGCCCAACTGAATCTGTCGACAGAAAAAATTGCAATAAAGTGTACGGCCTTTTACTATTTTCGCCCATCACATGAAACTTACATTCAACATCAGTTAAATTACATAAAAAGAAAACGTGCAGTTTATGTTTTTGGATATCCTCGAGCTCTTTGGCATTTTGATGTTGTATTTATTGACTTTTTGACAATAGAGAAATTTTGATAAAGTGCGCGGTTATTTTGATTAAGTTAAAGTGCACGGCAAAAAAATCGCATATTAGTTACAACTCAAAGGTTGCGAGTTTCTACTGCATTTTACCCACTTTAACTTGAATCTATTTGCGCCATATTTGCGGATATTTATTTTTTTTTTCAATTTACCACAATCAATTTGTTTAATTAACAAGTCTTGATTTTGTACATACATAATAAATAATAATAATGATTTCCGTGGGTCAAAGCTTTTAACACCGTACTATCAAGAAAGATTGTATTTTGGCATATTACATGAATCTTTTTCAGATGTTCATCCACAGAACCGCATAGAAACCAGTTAATAAGCCTGTTGAACAGTCAAAACATTAACACTAAGAGGTGTCCTCGCTTGAGACATCAGCTTACAATTACGGAAAGAATAGATTTAAGTATGTTTGTCAGACTGATTAAAATTATTCATGTATCGAAATATATACGTACAGAAATCATCGTCATTTTTAGTACCGAATATTATTCATTTTAGCTCGACGAATCGAAAACCTTCTGAGTTATTGTACTTGCTCTGGCGTCAGTGTTGCCGTTGCTTTCAGTTTAAGTTTGATTTGGTGTAAGGGAAACCGCGTTTGCTTTAGGGGCCTGCAAGGATAAAGTCACTGCTGAAAACTTTCTCATCAAACAATTTCATTTGTTTTTAGCAAACCCATACATATCTCTTCAACCCACCACTTCACTTGACACTTAACATGAAAATACTAAAACAATACTAATCTCCGCCTTCTTCTTTCATTTTTGTACTCCTCAGATTGTTTGTACGGTTTCTAACAATATCCAACTACACCCTCACTCCTGCAACACTTACAGTTAATACAAATATTTCTAACTTACTTTTTTCATCGTCTTCTGAAATTTTGAACTACTTCTCTATCGGCAGCTTATGTCAATTATTTGAATTCAGTACTGTACATGCAAATCGGTTTTAATAAGCAACTTAGTATGTGCATGCCGCATGATTTTCTTTTATCTATTTGATCAAAACATTCTTCAGTTCCATAGCGCCTGTTCGACAACCCTGGTGAGGTGAGACTGAAACTAGTTCATTTATTCTGATAAGAATACAGAACAGAGGGTAACAATAAATGATAGCAAATTTCTACCGACCTGTCACAATGCTTTTCAAGCGTAAATTTTATGGTGATGTATATAATGTACATGTTTGACATTCATGTTTAAACACTTTCATATAACTTTTATTCCTATAATTATAGGATTGATACAGAATTGTTGTTAACATCTTCAGATTTTGAAATAAAATGTTTCAAAAATGATATTCAGTTACATGGTGTTGTTTTTAAACTTCGCAACGTACTTCAAAATTTTGTGTTCTAAACGGAAAACGTAGTAATTGAAATTCTTATATGAAAAAAGTCGGCGTGGTAAACAATGAACACATAACTTTATTGTAAGAATAATTGGTATAAGTTTTTCAGTCTTTGGCACAAAATAATGAAAATGCTTAATTTTGAAAAAGGATTTCTCACTTTTTCCTGTTAGAACGTAAGAAAGTATCGCACTAAAGAAACTATAAATATGAATCTAATTCCCCATTGTTAGCCATTTTTGAAATGTTTAAACTACCATCTTTTTAAATAGCGGTCCTATTTAAAAAGATAGTTCAGCGTTATAAATGATCTGACGATAAATTTGAAAAATACTTAAAAATCAAAACTGGTGTGGGATGAAATGGTCACAAGTTACCTTTTGCAAAAGTCATAAATCAATTCAAGTACCATGAATATATACAGAAGAGATACCAAACACCCTGCAGTTGCAAAATTATTACAATGATTAAAATTGGCAATTTTATTTATTATGCCATGATACTTTTAAGTAGTATAGGGGCCACTTTGTGTGTAAACAATCGGGCGCCATCTTGGATGACCTAGTTACTATAATTATTAACTCATTTGCATATAAGAATTCATAATAAGTGCGCGTGTGCGGCGGCCATTTTGAATTCTAATGACGTATTTATGAAAATGAGAATGTCTTGTATACTTATCTAGGGCGTGTTCGCGCACATCGAGGGTCAGCCCTACACTAGGAGATAACACAAAACAAAGCTATACTTACGTTTGACAAGAACTAACCGTTACAGACATTCGACCGGAAATGAAAACACTCGTGCGTAAAATATCGAGTAGCTCCTTAATTACTCAACCGAATATACCCGTGTTTGGTATCATACGCAATGGTTTGACAACGTCTATCAGCTCGCGGTGTTAAAGCTAAAGTGGAATCCTCATGAGTAAAGTACAACTTTTATCTCTTATAGTTCAACTGATAAATTCATGATTAGTAACGTTCTTTAATAATACTCGTTGTAACACGTATACTTACTATATGTCGACTGAATGAAATGCTCCTTTCTGATTGGTTTATCAAAACGTGACACGAATGTCTATTTCTGATTGGGTATTCGATCTACTTAATCGCTGATATGGGTCTGTGGGTGATTAAACGGACGTTTGCTCTACAAGATGAAAACTGTTCTGTCTTCTCACGCTATGGAAAAGCACTTAGATGCTAGCAATCTCGACGCTTCTGTGTTCTTTAACAGGGACATAATGAATAAATCTATTCAGAAATGTTTGGATGAACCCGATGAAGTGACACAGTGTGGCAAACGTTTTGAACTAACAAAAAGGTTCGATTATGATATTGGAATTCGTGGATACACTCATGAGCCAACTCACAAAATAAAAGTTGTGTACACCAAAACAAAGAAGGTACTTTTTGTCATTACGGCCTATCCCATTGTCTGATTTTATTGTCAGGACCTGTTTAAACTTGTCATTTTATAAATAGATATGACATCTGTTTCTAAAGATATCCACCAATGAATGAACGGAACCTATAGATAGACAACTAATCAAATACTCGTATTTATGGACCAATCAAATGCGAGCTCATTGTATATAATACGCTCGAATATTTCTTCCCGTCATTAGAGTTTTGATACTCGAACAAGAAACATGGCAACTTCCAGATGTTATTTCGCTCTGGGAAATGATCGTTATGTGCAGGTCAACGAGTGGAAAGGAGATATGAGAGTCGATATTAGAGAGTGGCAAGGCGACAAACCAACGAAGAAAGGTATCAGTTTAACGTTAATGCGATGGAAGAATTTTGTAGACCAACTAACCTATGCGGATAAGGCGTTACAAGATAAGCAGTCCTATTGGAGTCACCTTGGAGGTAATGTTTATTGTAACATTACAGAAAACAACGTGTGCGTGGACATAAGACAGTATTGGATGCCAGAAAAAGAAGTGGTACCGACAAAGAAAGGCATATGTTTACGACCGAAAGAGTATGTCTGTTTGAAAGAAGTTGTGTCACAGATAGGAACATCACTCCCTGAATTAGACGCGGTGGTACCCTGTTATTTACAAAGTGATCACATGAATCAGTTAGGCGCGCTTCAGTGCACAGAATGTAATCCAAATGAATGTGGGAGTTACTGAGGCCATATTCTAAAAATTACAATGATGTCTAAAAATAGCAACCAATGGGACAAAAGGTCTAAAATAGATACCAATCAGAAATGGGTTTGAAGGTATATAAACGAATGTACTAGAAATCTGTATCAATAACAAAATGAACGTTTCAGACTGCACACCAATGAACCGAAACATGGAATATTACGAAAACAGACTGAAGACTTTCGAAACATACCCGAAACAAATGCTTCCAAATAAGTATGAGCTGGCAAGTGCCGGACTGTTTTACAGCGGAAAATCGGACGTATGCGAATGTTTTAGATGTCACGTGAAGTTGAGCGCTTGGGAAAGATCGGACTGCGCATTGAGGGAACACTTTAAATGGTCTCCAAACTGCGAATACATAAGAATAGTGGGAGCCCCTCAACAAATACAGTATAGTGGCTTTGGAACAATAACTGCAACGAGACCATCTGGTGGGTTTGGAGCGTTCAGTTCAACTACTACGGGGGCAAATTTGTTTGTCAATAATAGATGTAGTACAAATAACCTACCAAACTTATAAAAACAAGATATGTTTGCTTTTGTGTATATGACTGTGACATTAATAAATGACTGGATTAGGCGGTATCAGTTTAGAAGAGAATATCGCGAAGCTACAGAACATTTACTCGATATTTTGGAACAGTATTTAGAAAACTCTAGAACAACACCTGCTTTGTATTCTACTGTATTGTAATTTGTAAGAACATGTTATACATTTGTACGAATATACTTGTTATGTGTTATCAATAAAATAATGTCTAACTGGAAGCAGTATTTGTCTTCTTTGTATTTTGACCCAAATTGTCCGGTTAGTTTTGCTGGAGTTGAAAAAGTGTACCAATATATCAAGTCTCAGGGTAAATATAAAATCGGTAGGCATAGAATAAGGAAATGGCTTCAAAGTCAACAGTCTTATTCCTTGACTAGAGGGGCCAGACGTCGATTTCCTCGATCTCGCGTGATTGTCCGAGGCATTGACAGTCAATGGGATATGGATCTGATGGACATGGTCGACTTAGCCGAGCAAAATGAAGGCTACAAATACGTGTTGGTGTCCATAGACATTTTCTCCCGTTTCGCTTTTTGTCAACCCATCAAAAGTAAAAAAGGTACGGAAATAGTGAACGCGTTAGAGCGAATACTATCAGGAACGAGAAAACCTAATACGGTGAGAACCGACAGGGGTATGGAATTTAGAAGCAAGGAGGTCAATAAGTATCTTCAGCATGAAGGAATTCATCATTTCTACGCCCTAAACACTGAGACAAAGGCTAACTATTCGGAAATACTAATTAAGAATCTGAAAAGAAGACTGTTCAGGTACATGTTAAAAAAGAGAACACAACGATACATTAATATCCTGGAAAAAATAGTACGAGGATATAACAGCACAATTCATAGCAGTCTAGGAAAGAGACCCATAGACATAACGACAGAGAACGAAGGAGAGAGTAGGCTTCAGCAATATTTACTAAGAACCAAAGGGGGTAAAACGAAACTAATCAAGAGAAAAAGCTACAAATTCAAAATAGGTCAAACGGTACGCGTATCTCACGTGAAAAGTGTGTTCGATAGGGAATACTCGCAAAAGTGGACGGGTGAAATCTTTAAGATTAAAACGCGTTTCAAAAGAGAAGGCGTACCTGTGTACACTATAGCTGATTGGGATAATAACGACCAGGTAGACGGGACATTTTATGAACAGGAATTACAAGCGGTCAACGTGGACGAGACGACAGAGTACCATGTTGAAAAAATACTAAAGAAAAGAGTTCGAAACAAACAAAGACAAGTCCTTGTAAGGTGGTTACACTGGCCAGCGAAATACGATAGTTGGATACCCGAACAAGACGTGACGCAGTACTCCTAGACCACGTGACCTGACATGTATTCATATGACAGATAAGAGTTTATTTATCTTCATTTATAGCCGGGCGATTGAAGAGTCAACACTATGATTATCACAAACGTTGTGTTCAGTGCCCATTTGGACTGCGCTATTGACTTGAGGCGTTTGTGTTATCGTATATCAAACGCTCGTTACGATCCTAGAACATTTCCAGGACTGATCTGGCAACACAAGACCATAGGAGGAAATTGCTTAGTCTTCTCCAACGGAGTTATCAACTGTAATGGAAAAGCGACCAGTATTCAGCAGGGACGTCAAAGACTACGACGTTATGCCAGACGTATACAGCGATTAGGGTACACAGTGTGTCTGAAAGATATCAAATGCTTAACAGTGTCAGCAAGTCACACCTTAAGTACCGCCTTAGACTTAAATCAGTTGGTAAAAGAAAGACAGATCGTGTATGAACCTGAACTATTTTCAGCGGTGAATTTAAAATATGATGGAGTCAATTTTTGTTGTTTTCACAGCGGTAAAGTGGTCATAACTGGAATCAAAGATCACGCTCAACTAGATGAAGCGGTCTACCCAGTCTTAATTGAACTGGAACTCTACACGCGTAAGAAGGAGTGAAAGTAAAGAAACCAATAAACAAACATGAATCAGTCTCAAGTGTACCTTAAACTCAACTATCTTCTCCAACTGAAAGATGCTACTGTAGCAGTTAGAAAAAACATGATCATAAATATGACGTCGAGTCAAATGCAGGCTATAGCTCAAGTAGCCAAAAGAGTGATCAATGGAACGATTAATCCAGCAAGAAGATATGCACAGCTACTTGAAAGGAAAAGACTTTTGCTACGGTCTCTGGCTTCTGGAAACGTATCATTATCTAGAAAGAAAACATTGTTAAGACGCCATCACTCACTTATACCCGTATTGTTGAGAGCTCCCCATCTTTTTGACACTATTCTGGACGAAGTCAGGACGAACAGAGAAGCGTAAGAAGCCAAATATCAAACGAATACGAATGAAACCATGACCGACTTTTACCTTTATCTTAGCAGTAACGATTCGCAAATCATACGTAAGAACAACAATCCCTCAGATTTTTACATTCAGTTTCCCAAGTCATACGCTTTAGAGGATCGTTGGACCTGCGCTGTGACTGAAGTTACTCTTACCTGCGATTTTACGCCGAGAAGTAAAAGACTGTATTTGTGCTGCGATATTGTACAAGAGTCTTACGTTAGAGACGCCTTCACATTAATCACTGACAGCCCGTCTCCTGACTATCGCGTGAAAATAGCGGACGCTCATTTCAAACTCTGTATTCAGCGGCTGAAAAGTGACGTATTAGTAGCGCACGATAATCTCATTCAAGACATGTCAGCCATTTACCCTTACCTACGCACAGAGATCAAGACAACGTCCATTGCTTCGGGTCAATTTAGTTACAGCGCTGACGATATATTTCAAGGACTGGTTCCATGTAAACTGATAGTAGGCCTGGTTCCTAGTGCGGCATTTAATGGCGATTACGCGCACAACCCATTCAACTTCAAGCATTATAACTGTAGTTCCATAGGCCTATACGTCGATGGACAATCGGTGCCCTCACAACCGATGCAACCAAATTATTCGGCGGATCAATACACGGAGTGTTACAGAACATTGACTCTGTTTAGGAACGACATTAACATTTCAAACAAAGATTATAAGAAGGGATATTGTCTGTACGTTATTGATGTAGATCCTTACTACTCGTTTAGCACTAAAAGGAAGGGACATTGTCGACTAGAAATCAAATTTGCTGAGGCATTACCAGAGAGTGTGACACTGATTATGTACGCCACCTTCCCGGAAGTACTGCATATCAACAGTGCCAGGGGCGTCTATTTCAAATGAATAATTTAGAACTTGAACGTTTACTCAAAAGATATCCAGTAACAGTGTGCGCCTCTGATCAAATGAAAGTTCAAAAGGGACAGTTTGTTATTTCTAACACGGATACCAGTGATGGAACTGGGAAGCATTGGGTGACCTTTTTCTTTCCGATACAAGGACCTTACGAATTCTTTGATTCGCTAGGAAAAATGCCAAACGACTACGATGCCGGCTTTGAAAACGTATTAACGTACTCAACAATGCTTTCCTTTGCGCGGCTGTAGTGCTTTTAAGAAGATTTAAGAAATGACGTTGCTGTTTGATTAGTTCAACCATGGTTACTCTTACGCCGCTTTGGTCTTCCTTCTTACGTTAATCTGTAGACTATAGGGTCTTCCCCCGGAAAAATAAGGGTTCTTAAACGGTATTTATCATTGGCGTGAGGGCTCATATCCACCAAAAAATAACCGTGTTTCGTGCTTAATGCGTCTTCATAAGCTTTCATGAATCCTTTTGTTTTACCAGGGTAGAGTTGTCGTCCCAATATTCCTACTTGCGATACATCTCTCAAATTTTTCATGAGTACCATATACCACGTATTCAAGGCAATAGTCCTGGCGTGTTTACCTCCCGGATACAAGTTTTGTGTAATTAGTATGACAGATACCCTCCTATGGTGACAGCCCTGCGTAAATAGCAACTCCATGTCTTTGTTTCGCATTACTTCGTGCATGAGATCATCGATAATAATCAACTTGTGCCTCTTGTCACGGGTAAAGTCGTCCACTTCTTCACCCGTTGGCAGTCCTTGTTTACTATAAAAGTTTGGAATAGACCTTTCCATGTCGTCAAACAAGTCTTGATGTATACCGTAACAGTATAATATGTGCGAAGGCGGTTCTCTCGAATACATATCTTTCACATTTTTCAAAAACCTGTACACCCATTGCGTTTTACCGCTTCCGGTTTGACCACTAATACACATACTGGAGCAAGGTTCAAAAGGTAATGATGTTTTCATTATTTCTTGAGCTTTGGACTTGGTAAGGCGTATCCGATACAACTACTGAGTAGACTGATCCACAATTCGCTAGCACCGTTTTGAAGAGATAGGTTAATGATGGAGGTAATGATGATCACATAAACGATGATCATTTGACAAAAATACACGATCTCAGCTTGAGGTACTCGAGTGCCTAATAAATGCCAACGGTCACTAAGGGACCTGTTTTCTTCTTCATTAGAATGTGGATAACGTATAAACGTTTCCCTTTCCGGGGTGTGAGTACCTGCGGGATTCATATTCTTACGTTGATTAAGGCGAGAATGGGAGTTCTTACCATGAAATGACAAACGCATCATATTCTTACAGGTTTTTATTCATGACATAAGACAATAACAAAGTTATACAATTCTTTGAATCAAAAATTGAAACAGTGTAGATAAAACTTAAAATTTAGATCACAGAAACAGTAACACAGATGGTAAAATCTATAACAGACCCTATGGAAAATTACGCATTAATGTACAAAAAAATGGAATCACCTTTGACAAATATCTAAACGCCCGTAACATTTTTTAAAACGGCTGTTACACTTTTTGAAACAGAATTGACAAAAACGTGAACGGACCCTATGGAAAATTACATGTTAAAGTGCAAAAATCGAATCACCTTTGACAAATATCTAAATGCCCGTAACACTTTTTTAAACAGCGTTGACAAAAACGTGAACGGACCCTATGGAAAATTGCATGTTAAAGCGCAAAAGCTGAAACGTAGATATCAGAAACTAAAATACAGATGTCAAAAACTACAACACAGAAATTTAATTTTAAAACGTATGAACATCAATCTAACTTAATACCCGTACGGTTCAGTGTCAAAATCTGCAATTTTTCTACGTTTTGTATACACCTCTTGATATTTTTTGTTTTCTTCACGATTGACTATTTTCCTTTTTCTCTTATCTCTACAAATTTTACGCGGATTTGTTACTGTAATGCTCGGACAACCTTTTGGATCGACAACAATGTCTTTCACACTTTCAAAATTGATCAACTGACTATTTTTATAATTTAAAGTAAAACCCCTAACCTTACACGTCTCTTTGTTTTTACTAGTTTTATAAGCGTAATTTTTAGGGCCACCAGACACAAACTCTACAATGTACTCCCCACCGTCCAGCTCATCCGTAAGTTCTCCCAAGTAATCACCTAATGGAGGATCATACTGTCCCGGGCGACTTACATATATCACACTGTCCGTATCATAATACAGTACCCTCCTATCGAGCTTTTCGAGCACACTGTAAAGTTTAAGTCTGGCCCAACAAGTTGTAAAAGTAGCTAAATAGATATTCGTTTTATTATCTTCGGGTTGACAGTCTCGTTTGAATTGCCATTCTACTTGTAACATGTCATTGGAAAGGATATGAAAATTAAGCGGTTGTTTCGTCGGATCGGAAAACAATTGGAAGAAAAGGTTTGCCTGCGTTTCGTGAAAGAACTCTGTCTGACGCATATTGAGACGTTGACCAAACTTACCCCAAAAGCTATTGAGACATAGTTTAGCCAGCGCTCTCAAACCCGGATTCTTCCTTATGTTTGACCGATCCAACGAAACACCCTCTTTCTCCATATATTGAGTTATGTAATTCATCATGTCTTGTTCATTTTGTATCCAGTCAGGGGAGCCGCTTGCCTCTTGCTTAAACTTTAAAAACGTGTTTATGTAATTGGCAAACAGTCCCCCTTCGCTGGTTTTAGGGTCATATTGAGTAGTTTCCTCCCAGTGGTATACTTCGTATATTTTCTTAATGGTATAACCTAGTCTTAAAGCGGTCTGAATCTCCGGAGTACACCACGTGCCAGTTAACGCTCTATCATCATCGGGGCAATCGCAAGGGTTTTGGTTTTCAGTATCCGCGCAGGTTCTACATAAAGGAAATTTCAGTTTGCCATTTGACCTATAAGGAAGGACGGGATGGTATAGACCTCTTGGTGGTACAATTTTAACTTTGGCGATGCCAAAGTACTCATTTATGTCACTGAAATCTTTCGTTATTATGACGGGGTGACCTACAGGATACTGGCAATACTTGTTGACCCAAGGATACAAACTAGTGAAATCAACGTACTTGATTCGTTCACTTTCATCAACTTTGTGGTAGAGTTTACTGGCATTGGTGCGTCCCCCGAAGAAACTTTCCCTAGGATCTAATCTGTCTGTTAAATCTAAATTATCAATGAAACGCTTCATCTCAGAATTTTGATTCTTTCGTTTTCTGAATTCGTGGTCCCAAATACAAACGTATTTCATTCCTAATTGTTCTATGTAAGCTTTTTTTTCATTGTCAACGCGAATAGTTCGTCTAATGATTGATTGGTGAGCGGATGACACGTATTTTCGCGATTATCGGTGAAACAATCTCTACATCCGTGGTAGATGCAACTGTGGTACTCATACGCGGTGTTTGTTTCTTCGCAATACCCATCTAATTTATATCGTGTACCTGGTAAAGATTTTTCGCCAATATTTAGCGCGTGTTGAATTTTGATATTTTTAGTATGCGCCAACCATTCTAACCATTCGATAGAGATTTTACTGTATTGATCATTGTAACCACCGGGAGGAATTTTCGCTATCAATGTACGTACAAACTTTTTCTCTCTCACTTCCTTTTCCGTCAGTTCGGTTTCGCGGATCCATTCGTTTTCGTCAAATACATACAGCTTTCCGTCTACTAATTTTGCGGGTACCCAATCATTTTCGCCCTCTAATTTTACTTTCCATTCTTCTTCTAAAAATTTGGTTCTAAATACGTTCATGCAGACGGAAGCTATAGTCACGGAATCGAATGGATCTACGGCCCGTACTAACTTTTCTTCTTCCTGCCCTTTCTCATTTACTTCAAACTCTCTTTCACCCGTAGCATTCATCAATAATTCTCTAAATTTTAAACACGCTTGTCTCAAAATATCAACATCGCTTCTACAATATTCCAACATTTCTTTTCTAAAATCGAACGTATCATTCTTTCTCTCACTCAACCATGCTAACAAATCAGATCTCTCTCTCTCACTCATAAAATCATGCCCGTAATATTTAGCCTCTGGGTATGACCCTATATAATTTTGGTTTTCTTTCGTATTAAAATAATGAGGGAACCACCCCTTTTTCAATTCATCTAATCCAAAGGCTTTCGGTAACGCAGATAATTTCATGGGTAAAAAATTGAGACTGTCAATCACTTTAATATGTAAATCTCGCTCCAACGTCATGTACATAATTTTTGATCCGCTATAAATGATTTTGTCGGGTCTAAGGGATTGGTCTATAAGATATTCTAAAAGGAAATAGCCGTCGTAGCCTTTCATATTGTGGGCAACAACTTTAAAATATTGATGCTGTTCAGAAAACAACCATTGACCAAATTTTTCCGCGGTATCCGTTCCTTCAAACGTGACTTCTCTAAACCCGCATGTTCCGGGGCATGGCCCTTCATCTTCGTTAGCAGGCAACTCTGAGTTGTCACATTCGTCGCAACGGGTACCGCATTTTTTACATACAGACTCGGGCGTTAATTCTTTATCAATGCATTCCGGACACACCGTATGGGCCACTACAAAATTGGGACGATGCGTGGTTTTACCGCACCATGACGTTTTACAATTTTGACATTTGGAGCAAGATTTACATACCTGTTGCGATTGGCAGTCTTTACAATCATTTTTTCTATTAGGTACATATCCATTTTCACACACTGATGTTTCATCCTGGCTACACTCGAAATCAAAAAATATAAACTTCGGAATGTGATCTTCTTTCGCCGGGGTGGCTCTTAAATAACACAAATGTCCTTCCAAAACATATTCGTTACACGAACTACACATATACTCTCCGCACTGGTGTTCATCTTTTTTTCGTTGATCTAACCTATTTACTTTATAGCATGAAGGGCACTTCCACCATTTGTCGCATTGTGAGGTTCCGCTGGGTTTTCCTTTATTTTTTCCTTTCTTGTGTATTGGTATTTGTTTATGTTTTTGATAACACTCTTCTGATCTACAGTCCATATTACAATCTCCGCAAGTCACTTCATTTTCCGTTTTGGGGCAATGGTCTCTTTTACAGATGATACAGTGTGTTTCGCACTGGTGTCTTTCTTTGTTATTGTAATGTTTGAGGCATTTTTCGCAAAAATATCTAGCGCTAAAAAACCCGGTTATACTTGTAATAGCATTAAAGTGAGAGTCGTGCACTAAGTATATGTAAATGCATGGGCGCTCGTCGGAACTGGGGCTTGTTAAGAATTTATTGCCCAACATGGCGCTGATCAGCATCACTCGTACTCCAAGGACTTCTTCAAACGCAGTGATATCTTCTAAACTCGCTGGTCTGTCCAAAGAAACTCCTGCCAATTGACTAATGGCTATTGCTAATTGTTGTTGTTGCTTAAGATTCTTTCTTGTGAGGTCCTTATAATAACTTTCTGGCACTTTTTGATGTTCTAGTACCAGCTGGAGATTACTTTTCTTTTGTCTGTTTTTGGTTATTTCTTTCCATTCATCTTGGGTACATCTTTTTAATTTGGCCCAGCTGACTCCAATCGCTCTCGCCATACACATCTGATCGTCATTTTCTATGGTGACTATAGATGTTTTTAACTGTAACGAGTTATTTTTTCCTTTGAGTTTAGTGATTCTTCGTCTAGCCCCTCCTTTTGGTAAATCAATGGATCCTACTGATATGTCAAAACTTTCATCAATGCAAAGGTCTTTATTACTGTTGAGCACTTTCTCGATAGTCCCCATCACTTTATCGGCATTGAGTTCGTCCCAGGGTTGGAGGGGAACGACAATCGGATCGTGTAACCCTTGGTGATGTATAACAACACGCCCTAAATCGTTCCCCGCCAAATCGCCCCGGGCTTCCTCTAACACGTCGTCAAACATTTGATGGAGACCTTGTCTCACATCTTCTAGTCTCTCTCCTCTATACTGTTCATTGATCTTGACTTGATACGTACGATCGACTGCAGCGCTTTTCGCATATGTTCTTTCCTTTTTCTTTCGTATGGTATACTGAAGTCCCTGAGGGTCGTGTCTATGAGAAGGACCCGGCTGAAGCTCTTCTCCGCCCCCTATCTGTATCCCTGGCGATGTAGGGTTCCACTCCCCATCGTTCATACACGTGTTTGCTATCTCGTTCATTTCTTCATCAAAGAGTAAAGCTTTCACGCACTGTTCTATCTCTTCTTGTTCTCTTAGGTATTCCAGGGCCAATTCCAAATCGGTTGGCTCTCCAAAATGTTGAAGTATGTTATTCAATTCTTCATCGACAAAGTCATTACTGTATTGTGGGTTCCTCAATTGAAACAAACGGAACCGCACTCCCGGGGAATCCTGTATCCCCCACGTAGCCGCAAAATTCATCAGCTCATCTGCATCAGTAAAAGTATTCACGATAGTATCAAAGTTTTCCATGTTGCAGGTATGAATTCTAAAGCTAGAATGATTTAACTGACTCGAGCGCGTTCTTATATACTCACCACAAAGCCTCGATTTCAAAAGGAGGTTTGTATTTTTAGTAAGAACGTCATTTATCTCAATTCTGATCGGTCAGTTAAAATAGTAATACCGGATTAAACCGGTAAAAACCAGACAAGAGGCACTAATACACTTATTTTCAATAATTCTTATTTAAAGGACAAATATTAAACTTTCCCTGCGGTTTTATCTCAGTATTGGAAAACAAAGTCGATCCGTGCTATCGCTTGTCAAAATTCTGCTTCCTGATTGGCTGCAGGTAGTAAAGTGTTATATACAGGTAAATATCATTCGATTAAAGGATCTCAGGTACAATGCACACAACGGTTGTTGCTGTATGAACGATTAAATTAGGTATTTCTGTTTCATTTTCGTATCTGGTAAATTAATGACATTTTGCTATAATCATTTCTATACTTATGCATAAAGCGTTAACGCGCTGTTTAAAATCAATATATATCTACACTATAGCGTGGAGTAGATGTAAAGCGATACGGGTCTTAACCTGTCAGGTGTATTGGGAAAATGTTACCGCTTGTCAAAATACTGCATTCCGATTGGCTGTTGGTAGTGATGTGTTATATACTGGAGTTCTACAGGTAAATATCATTCGAATAGAGGATCTAGTAAAGCGCACATCACGGTTTATGCTGTATGAACGATTAAATTAGGTATTTCTATTTCATTTTTCGTATCGGGTTTATTAAAGACATTTTGCTATAATCATTTCTATAATTATGTATAAAGCGTTAACGCGCTGTTTAAAATCGATAAATATATAGCGCGGAGTAGACGTAAAGCGATACGTGTCTCAACCTGTATTGGAAAAACGTTACCGCTTGTCAAAATATTGCATTCCGATTGGCTGTTGGTAGTGAAACGATATTTCTATTCAACCATCTAAAGATTTGATTCATTAGGCGAATTTATCCGGACAGGTAAGTTGTATGAACGATTAAATTAGGTATTTCTGTTTCATTTTCGTATCGGGTAAATTCATGACATTTTGCTATAATCATTTCTATAATTATGTATAAAGCGTTAACGGCGCTGTTTAAAATCAATATATGTGTAGCGTGGAGTAGACGTAAAGCGATACGTGTCTCAACCTGTATTGGAAAAACGTTACCGCTTGTCAAAATAATGCATTCCGATCGGCTGTTGGTAGTGAAACGATATTTCTATTCAACCATTGATTCATTAGGCGAATTTATCCGGACTGGTAAGTTGTATGAATAATTTAGTTATTTCTATTGTATTTCGTATCGGGTTTATTAAAGAAATTGTAATCATTATATTAATGCGCTCATAAATCGCGCTATGTAAAATCATCGTATTTGTACGTTATAGTACGGATTTAAGCCTGTCAAAATAGTTTATTCTCAGATCAGTATTCAGACTTACCGTTATCGTTTGCAGAAGAGAACGCCTGATCCCCGCAAAATTCGTCTGCGCCGGTGAAAGTGTTAACGGTAAAGTTTTCCATGTCACCCGTATGAATTCCAATGGACGGCTGTGCACTCTCTTATATACGATTCGCTTTCTGAATTCGCGATGTCATTCATTAATAATATCGAGCGTCGATTGGTTAAAATTTCGACGTTTTCATTGGTCAAAACGACTTTATTGGAGACGTTTTATTGGTTTGTTTCCCTGCCTTCTGATTGGCTATTTTATGTTTAGAAACGACGGTATTAATCTGTATTCTAAACGGATAAAGAGTGTTGGTTCATTTTAGCGTGGGATATCGATGAGTTAACATCCGTTGAGTGCGTAATAGTTTGTCTTTTAATTTCATTTTATAAATAGGTATTCTCGTATAGTTTTAATGACTGGTCAGCAGTACGTAATTATATTATACATTTTCTTTCGAATGATTTTACAAGAGGTTCTTTATAACGCATGCGTATAGCTTTGTTTTCGTGTTATCTCCCGGCCTAACTAAACTAAAAGGAACCAGCGTGTGAGCCATCTGGTCTAGTCGCGTAATGGCTGCCAGGTATTTGAATACTAATTTTTTGCTTAACAGAGGTCTAAATTGAGGCTAGTTTTTGTTTAAATTTCACTGTGGATGTATTGTTGACATTTTGGTAGGAAACGTGGGAAAGCAGCTTGTATTCGGTGAAGTCAAGCTCAATTTTAGTATGAGTAGTACTTCCGGGTCACAGAAGTGTGATTTTGATGTCAGTTTACAGTAATGTGACCAGAGAAATCTCTCTTGAAGATACATGACACCTACTTTTCTCTTCATTTTATATCAGTTTTATCATAACTCTTTAAAATGAGGTAAGGATTTGTTCTCTGAAATGGGTCTAGCTATGTTTGGTAGCTCTTTGAAAAAAGTCAGTTTTATATAGAATATATAGGGAAAACTATTTAGGCTATTGTGACCTGTAGGGCTGACCCTCGATGTGCGCGAACACGCCCTAGATAAGTATACAAGACATTCTCATTTTCATAAATACGTCATTAGAATTCAAAATGGCCGCCGCACACGCGCACTTATTATGAATTCTTATATGCAAATGAGTTACTAATTATAGTAACTAGGTCATCCAAGATGGCGCCCGATTGTTTACACACAAAGTGGCCCCTATACTACTCTTTTATTTTAACCAATGTAAAGTCCATTCTCTAATTCCAATAATGTAACATAGATTAATAATTATATTTTATTTATGCAAAACTAATAAAAACCAAAGCGGGCAAATGCTTGTAATATTTCCATATAAAAGATACTGAAATGCACATGAACAGAAAGCTTAGCACAGCGTCCGTTTTGGAACAGCCCCTTTGGTACAATACAAATTATGTTCTCTCTGTATGTTATGAAAGTCTTTGTCTTTATAAACAGGCCGCGTTTGATCCTGGGTTTATGTATGTTTAATCGTCTGTTTGTTTTGCCATGTGGTCCCGTACACTTCTGATGCCCTGGGTTTTGTAGTCACATTCATAGCAGACATTCTATAGGGTTACCTTCTCTCTCCTAGGCACATGGTATATTGAATGTTTTTATACATTATGATATGTTTTTGCATCCCAGTGATGACTTCACCTGCAACAAACATATTACCACTCTTTATTTAGACCTACCATATTTATCCAAATACAAATGTATAGGATAAATAGTTTATACACTGATATTTTATTGAAAATATACAAAGTAACAGTGAAACAAAGGACGTGATGTCCAGAGAACAATGTGATTGTTTCATTTTAGTAGTACGTTTTTGAAGCAGTTAATTTTGCCATAACTGTATCAATATAATATCATTGGAGTATTAAGCAGTTTTTCGCAATTACAGAATTTGTTCAAATGAATCGAGATAGTCAATAAGATACTGTGGTCAAGTGGATATTAAGGTAGTTGATCCCTAATGACCATTGGAAATTTCCGTTTGATTTCGTATTTTCCATATCCTTTCGGATCTTCGTGGCTGGCTTGTTTGAGCTACATTACCTCCCAAAGAATATCGAAGAAGGATACAGAGATAACGTAATCGCACTGAAACTACCGAGCGCCATTACGGGTCCAATGCCTTGTTTCATATCTGAAAGTCTTCAGTTTTTACTCAAACAATTTTTATACAGAACAGGCGTGCAATACAAGTGATTGTCACTGCACTGAGACTGCAATTCTTCAAATACATATAATATACATTACAGACGTTATATATTGGAACAACACTTCCTGAAAATAATAAGGGAAGATCCCATAATCTTTTTTTACACACAAAGGGAAATTAATATAGAAACGCTTTCTAAAACCCCTGTTATGGATTACCAGTGTATAACAATTGTAGACTCAATCAATGGCTCAAATTATACTCAAGAAATAATTGGAGAAATATTTAGCCGTGCATTTTATCGTAATAAAAATTGCCGTGCACTTTATCAAAATTTCTAATTCGTCAAAAAGTCAGTAAATCCAACACCAAAATGCAAAAGATCCCTTCGGATTCCAAGGAAATAAACTGTACATGGACCTTTTGTATTTTTCAGCTGATGTTTAATGCAAGTTTCGTGTGACGGGCATAAATAGTAAAAGGCCGTGCGCTTTACTGCAATTGATTTCCTCCGGCAGAATCAGTTGGGCAAAGATTTCTGAAAAACAATACGATTTCTGATTTAGAGACTCATAGTCGAGGAAAGTGCTTTCTTTTCCGGGGTTTATGTGCGTAATTTGAAAAGAATTTAGTACCCAGTATTAACAAAGTTATAAGTGAAAAACCAACCTGACTCGAGTGACCCAGTTACTAAATTTAGTAATATTTAGCCGTCGACTGTACCTACAAGTCACGTGGGTTCCCCACCCTATTCATTTGAAGTATTGTGCCATGAACTATGTATGTGCATTGTGGCAATCTTAAGCTTATATAGCTTATTGTGCAATCAACCAGATAATTGTATATTGTATTCACGCTATGAGAAGAATATGAAATAAAATATATTGAAAACAACCCTCGTGCAAAATTTGATGCTGGGAAAGACATTTCATTCCCTAAAGGGAAAGATACCGTTTTCCGGCCATAGTCATAAGGTCTACGATCTTTTTTTCTCTTCTTTTATATGTTTAGTGTTCTGTATAGATCTGTTCATATTATGTAGAATATATGTGTTGTATGTCCGACGGGCGGGTTTAAAATACCTTTCTAAAAACAGATTACATGTATATATTTTCTAGAAATAATATAAAAGATACAAACATTTAAAAGTTTTAGCGACTAAAATGAGTTTAAATAATAGGACTTTAGGGACAGCGTGATAGCTTTTGACTGGCACTGTCCAGTAGAGTGCTGAAAACTATAATATAGCGTGAGACAATAAAATAAACCTATCCCGTTAAGCCGAATATGAGATTTTAGTGTCCGTTGCTCCATGAAGGCAGATCACTACCAAATCAAATGTAAGCATCCGCTGGTCACAAGTAATCCAAATATAAACAGTGCTAATCTTTCTCCCTTTCATCGCGCTCTTTCTCAATAGCATCGGGTTTCTTTTACTCTACCGCTCTTCAGCATGTATCACTTAGCATTATATCGAAATCGGCATGTTCCTATCGCATGCTATTTAAAAATGGCGGCGTAAGAATCTAATGTTTTGAAAAGAGAATTGAAAGAAGCGACAAGGAGTACATTCAGCGGGTTGTATTTCACGAACTGTAGTTTTCTTATATAAAAGTTAACACCCCCTTTTCTTTTTGTTTTTCTAAAGTAGCGATATAGATCTTAATGGGAATATAAGTCTCTGAAAATCTGATATGCCAGAAAATGTTCAAAAACCGTTTTAAAATGAGTGGATTTTATATAAAATAAAGAACAGCCGGATTTAGTGGTTTTCGGCCTGAAAACAAGTATTGCGTCTCGGTGTGCACGATCAAAATGTTTCCATTCTATATCGTGATTTTGTTGACATCTGTCGCATTAGTAGTTTGTCTAGATATAATTCATGTTGTAAGAACAATCTTTGTACTGCTTTCAAGAAGAAAAAGGAGAGGAGAACATTTAAACTCGATCCTTGACGTCGGAATTAGCAAAAGTAAGTAGACAACTTTATTCAGTGTACTGCAAACGCTCTTTACTAAGATCACAGACTTCTAATTTTAATTGCACATCAAGATGAAATTCCCAGCGAAAAGTTATGATTCTGAAGCTTTCAGCAGTGTTTAAATTTCACGGCGTTCAATCGTTTGAGAAATCGGATCTGGGTTTAAATAGAGTGATTTGACGATTTGGGTTAAGATAATTCCTTTTTTCCCCAACGTTTAAAAATTATTTCCAAGGATGACATAGGCCTACAGCAGAAGATGTGCTCCCATCATACCGAAATACTGTTTGCTATATATTTTCCTGTAAGTCAAAGCATTTTTCTTGATTACACACGACGGAGAGCAATGTAATCACTTTCAGAGCATCATCGATAGTCCTGATTTTTTTTATCCATTTTGTTAGCCAGCTGAATGGTTTCTTCATATGAAGAATTCTACATTCCTCGGATCCGAGGTTTCAAGCCCACATCAGTGAGACATACGTGATTTCAAGTCAGTGACTTGAACCAGTTGACCGTGGAGACCACTCATATGATTAGTAAATAGTAACCTACGTATGAGCGTCAGATTTTTTTCCGTTTTGTAGTGCAAACATAAACTCTGTTTTCTGTATAAGGTTTGACTCACTTATTAATGATTTGCTCATGCATTTTTCCTTTTGTATAATGCAAAGACATATCTTTTATTGTGTAACCATTTGTTGAAATTACAAAGACTAATCAGAATGTTGTTTTCTAGTAGTCAGGTTGATATAATGTTGAGTTATCTGCATAAAAATTGTTATTATTTCTGGGTCTTTGGAATTGTGGAGGCCATACAATATAACAATTACAATGTACCTATAATTCCAACTTTATTTGGAGCAAGAATTTAAGTCTTTCGACCAGAATTTATACTAATTTATACTAACTGCTTTTTTTTGTTTTTTTTTTCCGATTCGCCGTAAAACCCAATTCACTCACTTAACTGTTTTCAATAAAAATCCATGGCCGATGCCACTGATAATATTCTGTAAAAATGTTACTTAATTTTCAAATATAAATTGAACTTCAGTTTGTTTTTAAGTAGAAACAAAAGACATACAAATAACAGTGTCTATGTGCCTCCTGCATTACTTATAATTTATAGCAAAACAGTGCTTTATCACTATTTATACACGATGGGCGGTTATACGCAGCCCGAGTGAAATTATTTCGGACGACGTATAACCGCCCGAGTGTATAAATAATTATAAAGCACTGTTTTCCTATAAGTTATTTCGATTCTAATATGTTCTTTATTGTAAAATTTATATCAGATATGATGGAACTGTTTCTTCGCGCAAGCATGGCGCCAATAGTAGGTATTTGTTAAAAACACGCCAGGACCGGAAATGGTAATATCAGGCCCCAAAGTACAATTAATTTCCCATAGGGTTACATACAAATATATCAATGCAAGGCTTTGACACAATGTTCTGAAGACAAATGCAAATACTTTCTCTTTAGAAATGATTCCAAGAGAAACACAAAAATCACTTTGAAGTGACCTGTTGACCTGCTACTTTTCTCCTCACATCTGTCAGAATGAATACTGTATTGAATTTTTACAACGTGAAGCGGTCCAGCCTACTTTTTGTACAAATCCGCAGACAGTCATTTGCACAAGAAACTATGATTTTCCAGATTTTTTTATCCCTTTCTCTTCATTTACATCAGATCTATAAAATTCGGCTACTTTCAGAAGCTCAGAATATCTATTTACAATCAAATCCATCATGAAATGAGGGACCTCTTTTCTCTCGGATACACTTCCGAAGGGCAGGTAACTGTACCTTGTTACCTACGTCTTGCGGCAGAATTCAGTTCGAGCGAAAATTATTACGAATTACTCAGCAAATCGAATACCTAATTCAGTATGTGTATAAATTAATCAAAACATTTGTGCAATGTGACATTCCATTTAAAAGATGTTATTAAGTAAAATATTTCATGAAATTGAAAGCGCTATTTCTTGATGCGTACATGGCGCTAAATATCACGTTGACGTGACGTCAACATAACATCGTTGTGATGATTAAAGCATTGTTAGCCATATTAGAAATATATTTTACTCATGGGAGAAAAAAAAAACACACTCAAAGATCAAAAGCAACCGTTATGTGAATGCCTGTGTCTACGAATTCCTGACTTTGAACCAGTTTACACACGAGTATCAGCAGGATAAAGGAACATATTTTTCTTAAAATAAGCAAAAAACATGCGTGGTATTTAGGCTAAAATTAACTGTAGGTGACACCACTGCTTCTGACTGAAAAATTTAGTAAATACCGCAATATTTTCCTTGGAAACGGATAAAAACGCAGTCTCTGATCTTATAGACTAGCCACTAGACTGGTAATAAAATTATTTCTACATTTTCCCCTTTTTTTCGAATTCAATTTCATAAAGACAAAAGCCAGTCTAATTTAGAGATATTTTCACTGAGGAATGATGTTAATATAGACTGGCTCAGTTCACTACATTCAATCATAAAAATGTAAAAAGATATATCATAGTCTAGGAGCTAGTCTACTGGTCTTATCGGTCCACCAACAAATGAATATATTAGTTATGACATAAACATCTTCAGGAATTCATCAAGTGATAATTATATAATATTAGATCTTTCCGGAAAGCGTACTGGAAATATTTTTACGGTGCCACTGGGTTTGTTTAACTCTAATTTTGCATAGTTATCCGACGTACACGACAATTGATAGCAAGGAGTATTTTGACACGGCGGCTTAATAAAAGCAACGTAAATAAATTATAATAATTATGATGCTGCAAATAGATTTCTCGGATTTTCATTGGTACACATGCACCATATATAAAACCGTATATCCCGCCTAGCTATTCATAGCAAATATAAAATAAAGATAAATAAAACACGACAATTGATAGCAAGTAGTATTTTGACACGGCGTGACCACATCGCGCTTTATGTCGTTGTCAGATTTCTCCAGTAACGATTGTACACGGTGACAATGCAGTGTAATGTCTTAAAATTGTTGTCTAATAAATGTAGTTCAATTAATAGTACGTTTGGGGTAGCGTTTTACTTTTTGACTGGTTGCTGTACTGAAAAATATCAGATAAGCGAATGAGTAAGGCTAAAAATAAATAAATAGGGTTAGTCAAATATGACGACAACGAGAAATATGCACGAGTTCTGCAATGGAAAGAGAGCAATATTATTCCGCTAAAGAACGCAAGATAATAAAATTATTTATTAGATACGTATATACAAAGATGAAATTACCAATTTGTTCAATTGCCTGAATAAAAGTGACAAAAAAGACGTGAATAAAAAATATCAACACATCGGCACACATTAAAATGACACCAAGCACCCGATACGAATTTCAGACGTCAATATCTATATGTTATTAGATTTGTGTCGAAATTTATGCACGATTTCTGCAGCGGTAATATTGCGCGACTTTAGGAGCGCAATATCTTTCCGCGAAAGAACGAATGCATATTTCCGGATGCAAATCTAATAATCTTTTTATTACATACACAGACTACACTTATAATTATTATATAAATGATATCAATTTGTTCTTTAGCCTGATATTTAATTTTAAAAGCAACGACATGCATGAAACTGACGCCACAAATGACGTCACGCACACGATATGAAATTTGAACGTCAGTATGGAAAAAGTTTCCGGTTCCTTTGTAACTTAACGGACAATAAAAACCAGTATGGAATAATAAGTGATATGTAGTTTTAAATGTGTGACAATAACCATAACTGTACATAACAAGAGACAGAAAAACAACAGCTAGAAAAGACTATGGATGGAAATGTTTTAGACCTTATTGGAAACATGAAGTGAAAACAAGAAAAGACCACAGAAATCATTGGTCTCGGAACTGTATGAATAATGCCAAAATCTGGATCTATAGTTAACTTTAGACCGAATTTAAATGCAACAGTTTTATTCACAAATTAGCTTTTCACCTAAACAACCCAAAATTTGAAATATATACATCTATAGTGCAACTATGTCAACATACATGATAGGAATGTCAACATACTATATAGATCTATACATAGAGCTCTGAATTCGGCTACCCATATCGGGCCTCAGTCAGAGCTCTATTCCCTTCCATTCAAAAATATGCAATATAAGGTTTCAGCTAATGTATGTTCTATATACGCATTTTGCCAAAAAATTGTTTACTTCGCTAACTGATTGCCACTTTTTCTACATTTCTATGAAGTCGACTCTTTCCGCAATGTTCGGATGATTACTTTTAGTTGTGTTTTTCCGTATCAATCGCGCATCCAAATCGATGCGGGACGCCATGTTGAATTTGACCACAAGGCATCATGGGAAATATGCAAATTAGGTAGGTCAATGAAAATGTTAAGTAATTATTGCATTGTCGCGGGATAATTACGGGAAATGAATCAAATTCACGTCTCACGAGCGGCTCGAAACTATTTTGATAGTTGCGAATTGTCTGTTCGAATATGTATGTGATAAACCGACAGATGATAAGTCGACCCTTGGAAATATTCGATGAATCGTTTTTAAAATGAACACCCACTAAAGTTTTCACTTCAACCCAACTGGTTAAACAAACAAAATGGTAAATATCTGTATAAATAATGACTTACTTTATTGTAAAAAAATATTTGTCCAAATTACGGAGAGGGTGGTTTTGCCAGCTCACTGTCAAACTGAAGCCTGATTTGGTAACTTTCATTACTTGATCAGGAATGACTGTTGCCTTTGGAGTTCAATATATACTATGAGGAAAATTTGTAAATGTCAAAGCGTCGAATTGTCATCAGTCACATTCTAAGCCCCATTTTACAACCTTTCAGGACCTCACTTTGTATGAGTTTGCTTACTAATATAAATTTGAATATGTAAAGTTTCGCAAATGTTAAGCTTATTTTGTACGCCTTATACAATGCAATAAAAGTCAGGTAAACCTCATTTTGTCGTTTATATCAGACAGTAACAAGTTTTAAAAAATTGAACTTATAGGTAAACTGACTCACTGTTAATCTCCAAAGTTGTGATCCTCCAAATTACAATCACAACAATTTCATTTTAATTGTCTGTCTCCTCGAAACACATAAATCTGACTTCGAAACGGGTGACGTATGAGACAAATGACGTAGATCTAAGAAGGCCGAGAGCTTCATGCAAATTTACATTAGGCGCATTCGGGTATACTGTACTCAGTATACTGAACTTCTACAATAGATTGTCAATTTGTTAGTGCTCTTTCTCCGGACAGTTTATTTGTAACATAGACATATTACGTAGTTGTCTAGAAATATATTACAACTCACTTTTTAATAGAGGAGGCGAGTTCCGTTTTGAAGAAGCAGTCCATCCAGGCCCGTAGCCAGAGGTAAAAAAATAGGGAGGCATTTGGTAGGGGGTCCAGGGGCATGCTCCCTTGGGATTTTTTTTAGGATGCCATTTCGTGCGTGTTTCTGCATTTCAAACATATTTTTGTTACTTTTTGAAACAGCCAACCTATTTGCGATTATTGTCACTCTAAAACGCCAATTTAAAGGCATATGGTCATGTTTGCTTGCTTGGTATAATGTTATTCGAACCATATCATATATCATATATAAAAACAAGAAAAACTATCCCACTCACATTCTTTACTGAAGTTTAATTTATACAGTGAAAGATTTTCAACCAATGATTTTTCAACAACAACAATAAACTGATGTCAGGTTGACATTTTAAGATATCATTTCATGAGTCAGACACGCAAGTAAAGAAAAGAAATTTAAATAATCTTCAAACAATTTACCAAATATAGCCGGTAATACTAAATCAAGTTTTGGAGTTAAGGATGTTACATATTAAGTTACATTTGCATCGTAATATAAACACGCTAAATGAAACAATATATACAATACCGTGGAAAAAATGATCTTAAAATGTATGAAACGTAATGAATGCCGCAAAGTAAGTTTTTATGCCGTTTTAGTTGTTGGTTGGATCTCATTACTTGGTGATATGGGCATAAGTTGCAGTGTCATTGAATTTGTGAAATAAAATAGGAATAAAAAGCACCTGATAACTCCGTTCGAATAATAGAAACAGATAGCAGCCTCAAACTATTGCACTTTTAGTTTTCATAGCTTTAAATATATCCATAATATTTGTGTCAAACAAATTAAGTAATTCATTGCAGATACCAAATTCAAACTTGGATCTTCCCCTTTCATTTTCAAATAAGCTCCCAAATTGTAGTATCAGGGCCAAGGATGAGGGCTCATGGTGTTGCCCATATATCAAAACAATGTTGAAGTACTTTCCATTCAAAACAATAGTTTCTGCGTTCTTACTCTTTTAGCAAACAAAGTCGAATGGGACAATAGCAAACCTATCTTAAACAGCCATCAAAGGGAGCGACTCAGCGTGACTCGGCTTAAGAAAGACGGCTGCTTAAGTCCTGCTGTTGATTAGCTACTTAATACAGTTGATCGCGAAGGCAGGATTTACTCTATACCTCTATTACAGTTTAATAGATTATATTTTTATCAAATGTGTGCAAAATGCCTCCCTTAATCTTCATTTTAGCTCGCCTATTCAAAGAATAAGGAGAGCTATCCTACTCTCAACGGTGTCGTCGTCACACCTTGGTTAAGTTTTTCGTATCAATTCACATTTTGACAAATCCTTTTGTCATATAGCTTTGAAACTTTCAACACTTGTGTACCTTCACCATGTCAAGTTTTAGGCTAGAGTACACAACTCTGTCAAGGATTTTGACCGAATTATGGCCCCTTTAACGTAAAATCTTGGTTAAGTTTTCCGTACCAGTTCATATGTAGTGTAAACTGTTTTACATATGGCTTTGAAATTGTGACAAAGCCTAAAAATAAAAAGGGTAAAATATCGAATATTTAGTCTTTATTGTAGCCTCATTACAGATACATAAAAGAATTAGCATATTTAAACTAGGGCCGGGACGATTTCAAAATTTTGAAACCAGTTAATCATTTGTATGAAATCGAATCGAACCGGTTAATCGGCCGCCATATTGAAAATGCTCCTTTATTTCCTGATGACCGTATCAAGGTACTTCCAGCAGTTGACTTCATTAGGAACTTACGGACTTCATCGTTTGCAAGCAGTTTTATAATTAATTTAAATTATTCATATTTTGTGTATTTCAATTTGAATATTTTACGGCGGGCAAATCCAAGACTAATGATTATATTGATTGATGTGTTTTAGCGGAAATATACTGTGGGTCAATGTGCTGGTCAAAGAAATAAGAAATATATAAAGATAAAGTACGATTCGTGATATTTATCTATAGCGATTAGCGGTTTTGCAAAATTGAAACCTGTTTCACATAGTAATCGAACCGGATCCGATTAACCGAGTAATCGTCCCAATCCTAATTTAAACATCTGTACACAGTCATTAAATACATTAGAAATATAAGACAATTTTGTATACTACACTATGTCTACCTCTCACATGTACATGTAATTACAGTGTTAAAACCAAGATGGTGTAAAAGGTGCTAATCAACTGATATATCTTACGACCTAAAATTACATTAAAGCTCGATAAAAACAAGAGCTGTCCGTAAGACAGCAAAGACAGCACGCTCGACTTTTCTCAGCTAGAGCTAGCTTAATTCTATCAAATATCGAAAGAAACAATAAAACATATCAGGCGAAGGTATGAGGCTTGTGTCAATGTTTGCGCATATATCAGTAAACTGTATTTTTGTAGATTTGTATTTCCGTATCGGAAATACAGGACCGTAGCCAGGTTGATTTTTCTGGTCTTAAACACCACATTCCTCCACCTCCTCCCCTTCATAAAAACTGTTATAAATCATTTGCGCAATTATTTAGATTGCATCTTTTTCGGTCTCCTACTCATACATGTTTGAAGAATTATCAGACTTATATCAAGTTCCAAAGTGTGGATTTTTCGTAGAATAACCCGTGTTTTGAGTTCTTATGCGTAAGAATATATCACGAAGGCCGCATAAGAACGAAAAACACGGGTTATTCTACGATAAATCACACACTGGAGCTTGTCATTTCGATTCTAACACGACATACTTGAAACAACAGTGTTAGAAAAAATGGAAACTATTTTTTTACGCTCTGAACTACACTTCGTGCTACGCACCTGGATTTGGCTGTTGAAATTTCCTCCCACAAAACTTAAAAGTTGCAGATTCATTCATAAAACTTAACACTCAGTGTATAGCTGGAATAGCCAAAACACGAAGCGCGTGCAGCACAGTTCAAGGGTGGTTTATTGATGAATAACCCGAGATAGATTTTTCTCTACATGTAAGTAGGTTTTTCGCTGGTCGTGTTAGAATTTCATTTATTTTGAAGAATATTAAGCGCGAAATTCTTGTTGAAGCAGACGATAGGTAGAACATGGGGTATTGTGATCAATTGATGAAACTCCATTTATGCTATAATCATTAACTGGTATGGATTTGAATGTTCTTTTCAACCTTATGAAGTTTTATTTTAATTTCACCCTTCAAACAATTTGTTAAAACGCATTTTTCTCTTACCTCTGGATATCCAGTCTTTGTAGCAACATCCTTGTCATTGTATGAAAGAAGAACTTTTTTTATAGAAAACCTTTTCAGCATGAGAGCAACATTAGACGGAACTTTGATTTTAGAGAAAATTGTTTCAACATTTTTACATTTAATTTTACTCGTATAAGATAAATCAGCGGCTCCATCAAGAAGAATATTATAGACATACATCTCCCAAAAAGTAAGTCCTGTGTTGCATCCGAGACCTCCATCGCAAAAGCGACACATTACAAACCATAAATCGGTATTAGTACCCGGGGTAGATTGAGGAGTGAAAGGGTAATTTTTCTCTTTAATATAAAAACAGGGCAACAAAGTGTGTTTTTCATATCATATATCCCATATGGAGGAGGTTGGGACACAACCTTCCAAATTAATGCCCGTCGGGGCTTTGACTTTACCATTCAAATTTACCGAATAACCACGAACAAACGCACATACTCGTTTGCCTCGGTAAAATTTAGTCTCTCGCTACGGCCATGTATAGTGTAATTATTCGTGATATTAAAAAAAAATAGCGGAAAATAGTTTGACAAAATAAAATGAAATAATAGTGCCTAAGTTCGGTTTTGCCTTTTAAGATGGTGACTCAAAACATATCCTTTTTTTCTCATAATTTTGGCAGAAAAACAGGGAGGTACCGGCCTCCCTGTGCCTCAGTGTAGCTACGGGTCTGCCATCTTGATAAAGAAATTGTATTTTATAGTTTTGCCTTAAGAAAAATATTTGTTTCCGGTAACATGCTAAAAATATTAGAGTAGGTAGATCTAGGTCGGATTTTTGTTTTGGATTTTTTTTATTAAGGGAGATTTTTCGGAATTTTTTTTTTTTTTTGGTCAAAAAATGAATACAAATAATGGGGTTATGCCGCTAGAGTATCAGCATCAGTATATTGATTTCTAACATCACTGACCATGTTTAAAGCATAAAAAGTGCATTCTCCAAGGCCATAAAAACATTTAGGGTCGGACCAAAAATTTAGGGTAGGTCGGGATACCGGAAACAATTTTTTATGCGTTATCATGCCTTTACTTAATTTTCGACTCGTAATATTACATATTACACATATGTGCATAGTGTAATAAATTATGAGCAGTAATGTTTAAAAAATGAAAATATGAAAATTTAGGGACAAGTAAACATCGATGTTTAATTTCTTGTAGATCTAGGACGTTGAATAAATGTCTTGGTTATTAAGAATGAAACTATAAAAAAATAATTACTGTACAGCTGAACTTATTTTCATGTTCAACAGAAGTCACTTAAGTCAGTGATATTAACGACTACTCCCCTCCCCCTCCCCACCCCACACACATATACACGCCCGGACGCTCACTTTCCCTCAAAGTTCTGCGTCTTTGGGACAAGGAATCTCGGGGTCGGGAGTTCGAGTCCCGAGTGAGGCGTATGTTTTCCGCGACGATCAACATGGTCTTGCTCATAGAATGGGGAGAGACATGTAATTCTTAGTACCATTTTAGCTATTGGTTACCTCAAAATTTTGGCGACAAATATGTACGTGTCTTCCATGCGACCCCTTCGTTAATGACCGCCTGCTTATTTAATTTTAAATTTATCTGATTTTCCCGTCCTAATTTGAAAATGTTAGTATACAAGTATGACTTTAAGAGAACGGAAATTTCCATAGAGATAGTGCAAGTTTATTCTAATCATATTACATATATATTATTTGCAATTTCCCGAGGGATTGTTTATGTCCGAGTCCATGAGACATTGATGATTCTGCAGATGTTAACACACGGAAACATGTGTTTTAATTTTACTCTTATTCTGGTATTGGATGAAGTATTCAAAAACAATCGGCTTCTCTCAGACGAATATGCTTTAAATTAGCGTTCCTGTGTCGTAAACACAATTTACAATTAACCCTTAGCCTGCTGGCGGCAAATGATTCTGCCTTTGCGACCAGTGCAGACCAAGATCAGCCTGCACATACGTGCAGCCTGATCATGGTCTGCACTGTGCACTATTCAGTCAGTAAATTTTCATCGAACACTCCTTCAAATAATAAATGGTTTTGCCCAAATTGAATCATGGACCAGTCCATTATAGAAATTTAGCAGGGTAAAGGTTAATTACGCACCAGTCTATAACGAAGACGTCACCGTCGAGGCGCATAGCGCTGACAGTCGGTAGGTATTGGAGGGGACCTCTGCCCATATAAGGGGCTTGGGGTTAGCGGGTCTTTCGCCTGGATATTTTTAGCCCACCGTCATCAGATGGTGGGCTATTCAAATCACTCTGCGTCCGTGGTCCTTCCGTCCGTCCTTCCGTCCTTCCGTTAACAATTTCTCGTTATCGCATCTCCTCTGAAACTACTGGGGGGATTTTGACCAAACTTTGTCAGAATGATGTATTGGTACCCTAGTTGTGTCCCCCTGAAAATCAGACTGGTTCAGCAATTTATGAGTGAGTTATGGCCCTTTGTTTATTTCTATATTTTACATAGATTTATATAGGGAAAAACTTTGAAAACCTTCTTGTCCAAAACCACAGAGCCTAGGGCTTTGATATTTGGTTTGAAGCATCATCTAGTGGTCCTCTACCAAAATTATTCAAATTATTTCTCTGGGGTCAAATATGGCCCCGCCCTGGGGGTCACATGGTTTATATAGACTTATATAGGGAAAAACTTTGAAAACCTCTTGTCCAAAACCACAGGGCCTAGGGCTTTGATATTTTGTATGTGACATCATCTAGTGGTCTTCAACTAAGATTGATCAAATTATACCCCTAGGGTCAAATATGCCCCCCCCGGGGGTCATATGGTTTACATAGACTTATATAGGGAAAAACTTTGAAAATCTTCTTGTCCAAACCACAAAGCCTAGGGTTTTGATACTTGTAATGTAGCATCATCTAGTGGTTCTCTACCAAGTTTGTTCAAATTATGCCCCTAGGGTCAAAAATGGCCCCGCCCCGGGGGTCACATGGTTCATATATACTTATATAGGGAAAAGCTTTTAAAATGTTCTTGTCAATAACTACAACATTCAAATTTGGACCGCATGTATATTTTTAAGTGGCAAGATGAACCTTGACATGAGTTGACCTTGATTTTGACCTAGTGACCTACTTTCACATTTCTGTAGCTACATCCTTTAAATTTGGACCACATGTATATTTTTGAGTGGCCAGATGAACCTTGACATGAGTTGACCTTGATTTTGACCTAGTGACCTACTTTCACATTTCTGTAGCTACAGCCTTCAAATTTGGACCACATGCATAGTTTTGTGCACTGGAAAAAACTTTGACCTTGATTTTGACCTAGTGACCTACTTTCACATTTTTGAAGGTACAGGCGTCAAATTTGGACCATATGCATAGTCCCATGTTTCAAAATTAAATTTGACATTGATTTTGACCAAGTGACCTACTTTCACATTTCTCGAGCTACAGCTTTCAAATTTGGACCACGTGCATAGTTTTGTATACTGAAAAAAACTTTGACCTTCACATTGACCTAGTGACCTACTTTCACACTTTTGAAGGTACAGGCTTCAAATTTGGACCACATGCATAGTTTTGTATTCCGAAATAAAATTTGACCTTGATTTTGACCTAGTGACCTACTTTTACATTTCTCAAGCTACAGCCTTCAGATTTGGACCACATGCATAGTTTTGTGTACCGAAACAAACTTTGACCTTTACATTGACCTAGTGACCTACTTTCACATTTTTGAAGGTACAGGCTTCAAATTTGGACCACATGCATAGTTTTGTATTCCAAAATAAAATTTGACCTTGATTTTGACCTAGTGACCTACTTTTACATTTCTCAAGCTACAGGCTTCAAATTTAGACCACATGCATAGGATTGTGTACCGAAACAAACTTTGACCTTTACATTGACCTAGTGACCTTCTTTCACATTTCTCAAGCTACAGCTTTCGAATTTGGACCACATGCACAGTGTTGTTTACGGAAATGAAATTTGTCCTTGAGCTAGTCAATAAGTCTAGAAATTTGGAACACTCAAAAATGGCACATTGGTGGGCGCCAAGATCACTCTGTGATCTCTTGTTTTAATACAGACTGGTGAGACATCCCCCTAATTATAGGGGGATCAGGGGGCTCTTCCCCTGTGAAGTTTTACAGACATGAAATGGTGGTCTTTGGTGCATTTTGAGTTAATATAATGAGTATAGGTCACTTCTCAGTCAACGAGGTTGGGGGAGGGGGGAGCACGAGCTGGATCCGGGCCTCAAGTCCGTATCTGACTGTCATTAAGACAAGTGAATGGTGAAACAAGTTTTACGTTTTTGATATAAATTGGTAGGGGTGAGTTATGTCAATTTCTATATTTACTTTATAAATAATTTATATAATATTTCTAACCGTAGACATCGATCTCGAAGAGTCAATGGTTATGAAGTTTGAGCACACAGCGCTTGCTCCTGCCCTTATCATGTTACTCAAACTCCTGATGGAAAACAACTTGATGTCAACATCTTCATAAAGGGAGCGCTGGTCTAGTGGTTAAGGTGTCGGTCGCAGTTCATAGTTTCAAGCCCCACTGAGGTCACGACCGCATCTTCTCATATATGACACTAGTAGACTTGCTTTTTCAGGAAGCGGACTCGAGAGTTGGTCAAATAAACTTGAAGCTTTTATCACAATCGAGCTCAAATAAATTTGTTTTAACTAACACCTTAGTATATTATGAAAAAATAATCATTACATGCTTCCCTCAGTTGTTTATAAATTTACGGTACTGGTAAGATGCGTATCGTAAACAATAAACCCGTTAAGTGCCTCATTTTCTTTACACGCATAATTATGACCCTGGCATTTTGATTTATGGTCAATCAAGAATCAAGAGCAGCCACTTTTACCATACCCTGATAGTAACACAACAGATTAAAAAAAACATTCATCACTATTTTCTGATTATCTTTAGAAATAAAGTTAAGGTTTTATGTTCTACAACAGACAGGCATTTCCCACCACAATTTCAAAGAAACCCGTGGGAAACCGCACGTTTGACCCCAGTGATTTGCATATTTGTGACGTCATTACAATGTAGAGAAATTCCTAAAATGGCGGCCGCTGTTTGAAAACATGACAGAATCACAGCGGTGAAGAAAACGTTTTTCTTGCAAATTAGAAGCATCTACACTGATTCAAATGGTATTCAATATAAAGAAGGACAATTTATGTTTATTTATTTCTATACAAAATTTTCCGAAATCCTTGCATGGAGTTGCATTGCACATTCTAAATTCTCCTTCTTATATTGACATTTTTTGACAGGAGTGGCCTATGACGTCAAACGGCAGCATGTCCAATACATGCGATCAGCTGTTTAGACGGCATAGAGGCTATGACTACATACTATAGAGCCTCCGTGGCCGTGTTCGCTGGCTTTCCCTTCACCGCTGTGGGTTCAAAACTTATCTTGGGTTGTATAAATCACTGGCGCCAGACCAGAAAGAAAATTCCTCTGTACATGTTATACCATACCCCTAGCTATTCTATAAGAACCATGGTCATGAACGGGAAAATATACTAACCCGTTTCAATCGTACATTTCTCAACTTAAACGCGCAGTTCGGTGAAAGTGTACCTAGTATATTGAACAAGTGATAATTTATCTTCCAACATGCACCAGTCACATTGTCTCAATATTCCATATTGCTGAGATTATCAACATATTTTATGCTTTCGTCAACGTTACAGAAAAAATTTGCGTGGCCTTCCCTAATGAACATCCGGTCTAGTGGTCACGGCAGTGTGCACATGTTAGGCGAAACGTAAAACAAACAAAAACAGAATTAAAAAAAAATACAATTCTACACTAAAACTCGAAATGATGAATAAAATTCATCTTGTATATGATTTTTAATTTGAAATCATACATTGGTCTACATCTGTTCTGTTTATTTTATTCATTTATGCTGCATTTTCACATATTAGCGAACACGTGTAGTAAAATGACGATTGACATGCATTTTCAAAACAGCCAATCAGAATAGTTTTGTAATCTAGAACGGAACTTCACCAGGGAAGGTCAAGCAAGTTTTTTGTGTAACGTTGAAAAAACTATAAACTACGCGTTGTTTTTGTAAGATAAGAAGTATTGAAGAAATGTGACCGGTACACAATGGAAGATAAATTACCCATAGTACTGTGTGTTTTAGGTGTGAAATGCGCAATTGAAATGGGTTAGTATATTTTCGCCTTCATGACCTTGGTTCTTATAGAATACCTAGGGGTAAGGTATAACATTAGACTGGCTCCCGTCCCAATGTTTGTTCTTATTTACATATATCAGTTTTCTTCATTAAGAGGGAAGTAACTCCAGAAGGTTGTTTCTACATTGAGATTTTTTATTGCCCCTGGCTCCGAACATAGGTATGGTTCAGCCATCAGATAAAATTGTGCTATTTTAGAGGCTAAAATTTTCTTACAAAATATTTCCAGTATTTATATAAAAATAACCATGCAGCCAGGGAGCCAGGCTAGTATAACATGTACAGAGGCATTTTCTTTCTGTTCTGGTACCAGTGGTATAAATCATTCAAATAAGGAAAACATCCAGCTGGCTTAATAAAAGCAACGTAAATAAATTATAATATGATGCTGCAAATAGATTTTTCGGATTTCATTGGTTAACATGCAGCAGATATAAAACCGTATATGCCGCCTAGCTATTCATAGCAAATATAAAATAAAGATTTGCGACTATTGTTTCTTGAACACTGAACACTCGTATATATTGCCGAGATATAAACATCTTAATACCGCATGCTTTTAAAACAGTAATCGGAATGGTTTCTGTGAATCTATTATATATGTAGGAAATATTTCAATACTTAAAACCATTTCAAAAGTTCTACAGAAATGTAAAAAAGATTTAGATCTAGAGTTTTACCAAAAACAAAAACTGTGCGGCGCCGCATAATTACGCTCATTTTCAACCTTTTAACTACATACAAAAGTACTATCTAATACATATATGTACACGCAGTTCTTTCTTTTTATAAAAGCTCCGATACCCGACACATCACATCATTAGAAATTAGCAAAGCGCAGTGTTTTTTTTTGTTGTTTTTTTTTTGGTAAATATATACAAGATATTTAGTAACACTGATGTTAAGATACTTATAAACTTTGATAATGTGGCAGTTGACCTCAATACAATCGACACTGTTTATTTTCCAATACAGGTATATTTGCTTTACAATAGATCTATGACCGATTATCTTTGAACACCCCTGGACTTATTGGACTCAACTGCCACATTATCAAAGTTTATTAGTACCAGTATTAGTGTGTCCGACAGGTTTTGCGGGGTTTATCGTCACACCAAGAAAATAATAAGTCATTATTTTTTAATGTGGAGGCAGAGCATTATTTCAGACACGGACGGTGTAGAACCATCCTCATGGGAATGGACTAAAACTTAATACACTTATTCACTATGATGATCCGACATTTAATTCGCAGGTTCCAGAAGTCTATTTTTGCATTTTTACAAAGTAATGCTTCGTTGTAAGAGGCAGAACTTCTATACCTCTTGCTTACCTTTAAGGCAAAATTGTTGCACCATTTATACTTGCTAACAACCTTTGAATACTTGTAGTGGAGTTTTGCGGTCCTTCGAAATTTCTCGTTACTAATTATTGAATTCAGTTCTTTAAGAGAAGATATTATCAAGATAGCTGATAAATTTTATGTTCAAGACTTTAATTTCTCTCGTTATTGGTAATGGTAATCCACGCATATTCAATCTGATCACCGTCCTTTATGCTATTATATGGAAAATACGGAAATACCCGATGTTTCACAATTGCATGCATATTTGGATTTAATATTAATGTTAAATGATCATTTGAAAATCACTCGCTTTTATTGAAAAACAAAATACTCAAGTGACCACAGTTTTTGTTGGTTTATTGTAAAAGTGATCCTTTTTTCGTAGTAACTTCAATGGAAGAAATTCCTGCAGACATGTCTGGGATCACACCAGTTCTAGTCACAACCAGTTGATAATTATATGTTATTAGATTTGTATCGAGAAATATGCAGGAGTTCTGCAGCGGAAATATTGCTCGACTTTAGGATTCTTAAGGCAAAACATGTTCATGAAAACAACCTCGGGCAACCAGGAAGAGTCTAATATAAACATTGCAGAGGCCAATATATCATAGATGACTTTCTCCCTATCGAAACAGTGTTTTGTGCTATAAACAAATAATGAGACTACTTAGTTTTAACTAAAAATGCGATAGAATTGATTAATATTTAAATAAGAAAAACTAAAAATAACTAACATTAGGGTAAGAGTCCCGTGTATGGGTGCTTTACACCAGCCACGCTAAGGAACCGGGAAAGCTTCTTAAATATATTGGAGCGTCTTCTGTATCTTGCACTATCCTCCCACTAAGATTACCAACAGTCTTCTGGAGGAGTCGCCCATATAGGTTACCGGTGGCGACTATAAATAACCATATATACAAACAGACTTCTCTCTTCGTTTGTCACGTTTTGTTTTTAAAATGAACATATACACAACAAACTGAAATGTTCTTTATCTTCTATCTTTTCCGCAATTAGCCTTCATTCTCATCCATCAGAGGTTCATCAACCATGGTAGATCTCTGGAATGCCACTAGTCTGACATATTCCCCCGACACTAATTAAGGAACTATGATAGCCTTCTGATCTTACTAGATTAAAATCGGATCGGCATTGTTCAGATGTCAAATAGGAAATTTTCATGAGGGTAGTATATGGTGAATTTAACGTGCAAGTTCAGTTCAGGTCCAGGATATGTCCCATATTCTATAGTCCACGATCACTAAATGTTTTACTCTTTCCATATTATCATTTTATTCAATACTTTGGCAGCTACTTTTCTTACTAGAATATGGAAATGTGTTTTATCTCCACTGATTCATTTGTGTTGCATATTTTAAATGTGTACTGTATTACAAATAACGTTTTATCCTTATCCGTATTTCAGGTATATGCCTGCCATTTGACCTAGATATCTTTATGCACATGAACAATGGGAACTATCTGAAGCACTGTGATATAGCGAGAATATGGTTTTGGAAGGAGACTGGAGTTTGGGACCTGCTGTTCAAACTTAGTGGATCTATGACGTTAGGAGGCAGCTGTAATCGCTACAGAAGAGCTATAACTCTGTTTACAAAGTTTACTATAAAGACTAGAGTAAGAAACTGTAAATTCGATCTTTACAAGGAAAAGTTGAGATAACATGTGTTGTTTTGTTTGGAATTAGATGTAATATCATTTTCTTCATTAAGGATCATAGGCCCAGGAACAGCACTCTTACTGTTTCACAAGATCATTCACAAAAAAATAGAAAACCTGTTTTAACTCTAATATAAAACTATGTATTAATACTAAAAACATAGTAAAAATTTTTTTGGAATTTTTCCTGGATAGAAAATATGGAAACTTTTCTTAATTGTTAACTCTTAACAGTAAAAGTGTAAAAAAATTTAAATTATAACATTAAGTATCTTTTTTTTACGGCTTTTACGGGGATATATGCATCATTAGAACAAATTTTTGTCAAGTTCAGAGGGATTTATAACTTTATTGCCTCTAAACAACAGCATAGCATAAAGCCAGAAAAAAATAATTGACAATTTTGGTTATAAATAAAAAGCAGAAATTTACCTGAATTTAAATTGTGGATTGAATAACTTCATCATCAGAGCTTTTGAGAAAAAAATCATAAATTTAAATACTTTTTGTTTCTTTGTTAAATAAACAGTACAAAAAAAAAATTTCTTATTCACTGAATCATGAATTACAAGGTAACTTTTACTAAGTGGTATAACTCACCAGAGGATCCTCAAACTTTTAGTGTTTAATTTTTCATCACATGTATATATCATTGGCTAACTTTAATGATTTTAAAGTACATTTTTCCTTTTGGGTGTTACTGTGTTTTTCCAAAGGGAATTTTTGATATAAATAAATCTACTATCTCCTGACATCCTTTATCCCCCTATTTCCCCATATAATACAAACTGACCCAAATAGTTTTTTTATATTCTTGGCACACGGGTCAACACCAGGAAAAAAAGTCATTGAAAAGTTGTGCATTCAAAAACATACCCTCCTGCACTAATCTTTTTCCTGTATTTTTTACATACCCCAATCCTGCCAGAAATCTTTTCCCTGATTTTAACTTCCAATCCTGTCAGTAATCGTTTCCGTTTTTTTAACATGTAAATCCACCCAAAGATAGCAATCTCAGTTTTTTTTCCCAGACTTACTTGTTTCTTCCCCAACATTTTTTTCTGAAAGGAAAAAAATTTTTTTTAAAAAAAAATGGAAACAAATGGTTAAAAAAAAAAAACCGGAAAAAAAATGTATTGAGAGTGATCATGTGACAAAAGACAAATGCAGAACTATAAACTCACCAGGCATCAGTACTTAGGGAATCTCGTTCCTAGCACTTTTAAAACGACCCCAAGCTCCAAGAGCAGAAAATAATTATAAGTACCTTTTTAATTAAAGACATTAAATAGCAAATAAAAAAAAACTGTTGTGTCAACTGAGGCTAAATATGCTGGAAAAAAAAATTGGAAATTTAAAGAGAATCTGGTAATGAACAAAAGTTTTTTTTCAACAAGTTCAGATGCCTGATTAATGTGACCCAATTACCCCTTAATCTTTGTATCTCCGATTTTAAAATAATAAATTTACGTCAAATTACTAGGTCCCTGACTTAAGTTTCAGTTTCAGAAGTTTTTTAAAGGCCTCGCATTTTTGAATATATTAACGTGCAATCATGTCGACTGCACATCGTGCGGGCTGATCAGATCTCACTGGCTCAAACTTGTTCACTTTTCGGGGGTATAATCTCTTATTTTCAATCAAATGGTTAAATACATGTATAGGTCTTTGTATTTGGGTGTTTCACAATCTCCAAATATCTTGGATCCTAATTTTCGTTTTTGTTATTTTTTTGATTTTTTAAACCAAAACCTATTATTGTCAAAAATTAACCTGAAGAAAGATTCTAAACACTTATTCAGAAATATGCAACATTTTGTTATCCGGAAACACTACAAATTTTTCTGGTTTTCTTTTTATTAAGGAGCATTCAGAAAAATCAAATGTGCAGAACTACTTTAAGCAAGAATAAAATTAAGACAAGGCCCGCCTGGGGCTCCCAGTCGGGTCGTATGTAAAAAAGAGTTAATTTCAAAATTTTTTAAAGTAAAAAAAGGGTCATATTCTGAAAAAATCAGGTTGAGTTCTGGCTACCAGTCAACTAATGTGATAAAAAATTGCAAAGTTTTTAAAACTGTTTGCTCTTTTTTAGAGTTTGAGAAAGGTGGGCCCAACCCAAAAAATTTAACCAAAAAAGGGGCAAAGTTCTCAAAAAAAGCAAAACAGGATTATGATTTTTTTGGGCCCACAAAATCAACTAAAGATGACAACAAATTGCAAAGTTTCAAAGATTACTCATTTTTTGGAAAAGGGGGACCAAAAAAAAAATTTAACCCAAAAAAAACCCAAAATTTTAAAGAACAAAAAAGGGCCTAATTCTGCAAAAATAAATTTATTTTTGCTCGATATTCAAAGGAAAAGGGGGGGTATCCCCACTCGCCCCCGCACGGCGTTAGGTGACTTTACACAAATGTTCAAGCTTTCATCCCCCCAAATTTTCAAAACCATGAGATATGCTTTGAATTTTGCATACTTTTTTTACCACATACCCCCTTTTGTAAAAAGGGGGAGGCAACTCTATCAAATATTTGACGAAAATGGCCCCCCTTTACTTAGAATAAATGTTAAGTTTTCATACCACCCCAAAAATTCAAAGTCCCTGGAAAATTGCTTTGTATTTTGCTCTTTTTTACCATCAGACCCCCTCTGTAAAAAAGGGGAGCAACTTATCAATTTTTGACGGAATTATGGCCCCCTTTTTAATTAAATAAATGTTAAAGTTTTCTACCACCCCCAAAAAATTTTTAAAGTCCTTGAGAATTTGCTTTGATATTTTGCTTTCTTTTTTACCATCATGACCCCGTCGTAAAAGGGGAGCAACTCTATCAAGTATTTTTTACTGAATTTTGCCCCCTTTTTGACTTAGAATAAATGTTTAAATTTGCATACCACCCCAAATATTTCAAAGTCCATTGAGATTTTTTTTCATATTTTGCATACTTGTTAACCATCTTGACCCAGTCTGTAAAAAGGGGGGGGGCAACTCTATTTAAACATTTTGACTGAATTATGCCCCCTTTCGACTTGCTGTAATGTTAAGTTTTTTCATAGCTTATATATAAAGCATGAGAATAGTCAAGCACGCTGTCCCCGAAAACTGTTTAAAAAAAAAGAGGGGCGAGACCTGGATCCTCACCTGAGCTCATGTTTCAAATGTCAAACTGATGATAAAAAATTAAAAAGTCATAGTCCTTTATGGTCAAAGAAATTTAGTTTTTACGATTTGTGGCAAAATGTGTAGCATCTAAAAATTTTAAGGGTGTATTTTAAAAAAAGGGCCATGAAGGCCCTGTATCGCTCACCCGACCTATGGCCCAAAAAACCTCAAAATTAACATTCTGTCCCCAAATTTTATTAAGATATGGTAAAATGTGGCCTCTAAATGTAAATACTTTTTTTTTTAATTTTACCTGTGACCTTTTTTGACCCCCGATTTTAACGGGCCCTTAAATCTCAAGATTCCATTCTACCCAATTTCATTAAGATAGGTTTTAAAGTGGCCCCTAAAGTGTAAACTAGCTTTTCTTTTAAATTTTACCTATGACCTATTTTTGACCCCGATTTAAACCCGGGCCTTGAATCTCAAGATTCCCCATTCTGACAAATTTTATAAAACGTCTAAAGTGGCCTCTGAGTGTTAACAAGCTTTTTTCCTTTTATTTGTGACCTAGTTTTTGGACCCACCCCCGACCCAGCTTTAATCTGACCCAAGATCACAAGATTAACTTTTGACAAATTTCATTAAAATATTCAAAATGTGCCCTACAGTTAAACTGCTTTTCCTTTTATTTTACCCGGGGACCATTTTTTTTCCTACAGACCTAGATTTAAACTGGGCCTTTAAAATATCAAATTTCCCTTTTGACCAAGTTTCATAAGATAGTATAAAAGGGCCCCTACATGTTAACAAGCTTTACCTTTTAAATTTGACCGTGACCTTTTTTTGACCTGACATGACCCTGTTTTTGAACTGACCTAAAAATTTAAGATAAATTCGACTAAGTTTCTAAGATACAGTCAAATTGTTGACGCCGCCGCCGACAGTCAAATTGTTGATGCCGCCGTCGCCCATGAGGACGGACCAGGGCGATCACAAAAAACTCACATTTGAGCACTTTGGCCAGTGAGCTGAAAACAAAAAGTTGGCCCGTAGTCAAGGCACATCAATGACATTTTACTTTGGGGTCCGGGAAAATAAAAAAATAGTTTGGAAAAAGGTCAGATGATTTTTTAAGTTTTTTTCCTTTAAAATACTTACATAAAAACTAAGTGACCCCCCCGCGGGGCCCCTTTTAACCCAGGGGGATATTTGAACAATTTTGGTAGAGGCTACTAGACAAGCTCAACCAATGTAAAAGCCAGGTCATATGGTTTTTTGACAAAAGATTTTTAAATTTTTTGTGTAAGTTATATAAAACTTGGGACCCCCAGGGCAGGGCTTTTCACCCATGGGGAAAATTTGAACAATTTTTGGGTTTAAGGACCCTAAAACAAACTACAAACCAAAAATCAAAGATCAAGTGTTTTTGGTTTCAGACAAGAGGGTTTTTTAAAATTCTTTTTCCCAAGAATTTTTGAAAACTTTGATCCCCCCGGGGGGGGCCATATTTTATCTAGAGGTTATTTGAAAAAATATTGGTAGAGGACCACTAATATGCAAATACCACAAAAAAACCCCAGGCCTGTGGTTTTTTCAAAAAGATTTTCAAAGTTTCCCCATAAATTTAATAAACCCTGTGATCCCCCGGGGGGGGGCCATATTTGCCCTAGGGGATAATTTGAACATTCTTGGAAAGCCACTAATGTGCTAAATCCAATATCAAACCCCCGGGCCCTGTGGTTTTGTATAAAAGATTTCAAAGTTTTCCCCTTTAAATTTTTTAAACCATGTGACCCCCCGGGTGGGGCCATATTTGACCCTACAGGGATAATTTGAATAATTTTGGTAGAGGATCATTAGATGATGCTACACACCAGATTTCAATGTCCTAGGCCCTGTGGTTTTGGACAAGAAGATTTTTAAAGTTTTTCCTTTCGGTTGCCATGGCAACCAGAGTTCTGCATGGAATTAAATTCTTTGAACAATTTTGAAAGGGGGCCACCCAAGGATCATTCCTGTGAAGTTTGGTGTAATTCTGCCCAGTGGTTTTCAAGAAGATTTTTTTAGGAAATGTTGACAGACAGACGACAGATGCCACACGCCGGACACTGAGCGGTCACAAAAGCTCACCATGAGCCTTTGGCTCAGGTGAGCTAAAAATCTACAAGGTATTGTCGTCACTTGCTCGTTGGCGTTGGTTAAAATGTTTGTTTATGACCACATTTTCTCAAAACTATGTGAGCTGCATCTTTGACACTTTGCACACTTGTGCATCATCATTAGTTGAATCAAGAGGGCCATGAAGGTCCTGTATCACTCCCCTGACATACTGACCTAAAGATCATCAAGATTAACATTCCGACCAAGTTTCATTAAGATATGGTCATAAATGTGGCCTCTAGAGTGTTTACTAGCTTTTTCTTTAATTTGACCTAGTGTCCTAGTTTTTGACCCCACATGACCCTGATTCGAACTTGATCTAAAGATCATCAAGATTAACATTCTGACCGAGTTTCATGAAGATACAGTCATAAATGTGGCTTCTAGATTGTTAACAAGCTTTACTTTTGATTTGACCTGGTAAACTAGTTTTTGAACCCACCTCACCCAGATTGGAACTTAACCTTAAGATTAACATTCTGACCAATTTCATAAAGATATGGTCATAAATGTGGTCTCTAGAGTGTTCACTAGCTTTTCCTTTGACTTGACCTGGTGACCTAGTTTTTGACCCCACATGACCCAGATTCCAATATGGCCTAAAGATCATCAAGATTAACATTCTCACCAAGTTTCATGAAGATAAAGTCATAAATTTGACCTCTAGATTGTAAACATGCTTTGATTTGACCTGGTGACCTAGTTTTTGACCCCACATGACCCAGATTCGAACCTGATCTAGAGGTCATCAAGACAAACATTCTGATCAATTCCCATGAGAAAAATTAGGTCTCTAGAGTGTTATTAACAAGCTCTACCTTTGATTTGACCTGGTGACCTAGTTTTTGACCCACCTGACCCAGATTTTAACTTGACCTAAAGATCATCAAGATTAACATTCTGACCAAGTTTCATTAAGATATAGTCATAAATGTGGCCTCTAGAGTGTTAACTAGCTTTTCCTTTGATTTGACCTGGTGACCTAGTTTTTGACCCAACATGACCCAGATTTACCTAAAGATCATCAAGGTTAACATTCTGACCAAGTTTCATGAAGATATAGTCATAAATGTGGTCTCTAGAGTGTTAACAAGCTTTACCTTTGATTTGAACTGGTGACCTAGTTTCTGACTCCACTTGACCTAGATTTGAATCTGACCTAAAGATCATCAAGATTAACATTCTGACCAAGTTTCATAGAGATATTATCATAAATGTGGCCTCTAGAATGTTGACAAGCTTTACATTTGATTTGACCTGGTGACCTAGTTTTTGACACCACCTGACTCAGATTTAAACTTGACCTAAAGATCATCAAGATTAACATTCTGACCAAGTCTCATTAACATAAGGCCATGAATGTGGCCTCAAGAGTGTTAACAAGCTTTTTCTTTGATTTGAGCTGGAGACCTTGTTTTTGACCCCACAAGACCCAGGTTCGAACTTGACCTAAAGATCGTAGAAATTAACATTGTGACTAAGTTTCATGAAGATACAGTCATAAATGTTGCCTCTAGAGTGTTAACAAGCTTTCCTTAGATTTGACCTGGTGACCTAGTTTTTGATCCCAGATGACCCAATACGGAACTCATCCAAGATTTTATTGAGCGTAACATTCTGACCAAGTTTAATTAAGATTGGACCAAAATTGTGACCTCTAGAGTGTTAACAAGCTTTTCCTTTGATTTGACCTGATGACCTAGTTTTTGACCCAATATCGAACTCATCCAAGATTTTATTGAGAGTAACATTCTGATCAAATTTCATTAAGATTGGGCCAAAATTGTGACCTCAAGTGTCAACAGTCAAACTGTTGATGACGGACGGACAGACGACGACAGAGACACAGGGCAATCACAAAAGCTCACCTTGAGCACTTTGTGCTCAGGTTAGCTAAAAATCTGACAAGTTAAAAATTACTCCTTAAAGAATCTAGAGGTTTAAGTAATAGCATGATATAGTTTTAGAACCTACTTTTTCTTAGCTTTACTAGGAAGTGAAGTTGGTGACATAATATCTGCAACTGTTATAGATGGAGGATCATGTATACTGTCGTCTGCATCACTCGATGATACAGAGTGAGGTTCATCCTTGATGGCTGTACCACTCTCGTCAAAATTATCCAAGTTTACCACTCTGAAATGGAAGCTAGTGTTTATGAAATTCTAAAATAAAAGCGTTGGATCAAAAATATAACCAACACCCAGGCCACTTGCATCCATCTATTTTACTTTTGACTGAAACATACATTACACAAAGATTTTCTGTACAGACCGTGATTAAAAGGACTGATGAAACATCAGAACTTCTCTCAATTACAAGGATTAAAGCCTGCTACCCTCTGAGTTATGAATAATTCTAACACTTTTAAGATTTTCTTTTATATAACCAAAGAAGGATTTTACCGTGTATTGTCTTGTCGATTAAAAAAAAACATGTTTTGCAAAATGACCTACTTTTGGCTATTCCAGTTTACTCTGTCCATTTACACCTAAAACAGGATTCCAGATAAGTATCCCTTCCTGGTGTGATTAAAACATGTTAGAATGTTAACATGTTTTTTTCGTTCTGATGCGGCCAAATCAGGCCTTGGTCTTCGTGATAAGATTACTACGCATCTGAACGCAAAACTGTATTTTATTTGCCAACAAAGCATGCAAAAGTTAAATCTATTTCCAAAGTAAGACAACTGGCATTAACATGTCTACTCAAAGTCTCTGTGCTAAAATATAATGTGTAAATATAATAATATTATGTGGAAGGTATCAGCATTTCAATATTATCTTACTTTGGATCTCCGTGTTCCGCTTTAACATGTGACCATTTGGACTCCACCTCTGTTGTCAGACCACTAGCAGACTCGTGTTCCACTGTAATCTCAAACCCTCCAAGATCTGAAACATGTACATTTGTATTGCAGCTGGTTCCATATGCCACATATGCCAATTTCAAAAGACAGATGGAACACACTACAGCCCTCCTGTTTAGCTCAATAGGGAGAGCACAGATCTACTGATCAAGTGGTTGTGAGTTTGATCCTAAGCAAAGTGACCATTTGATAAAAAACATTGTGTCTGAAATCATTAGTCCTCCACCTCTGATTCATGTGGGAAAGTTGGCAGTTACCTGCAGAGAACAGGTTTACCGAATCCAGGAACACTGAAAATGGTGTTAAACCAAACACTAACAAATGAACACACTACAGATACAGCTGTCTAATGACAGACATTATTTCATATCTTTCATGTAACTAGTGACAAGCACAATTCATTCATTCTTCATATGGAAAGGTAATAATGGCATGAGGAAACAGCTCGAGTTACCAAGGATTTCAAGTGATCCAGACATTGAAAATATCAGGACACCTGCTGGTCTGGACCATATAAACTGTTTCAGTGGGTCCGGGTGCTTGAGCTATTGATGCTCACTCGAGTGTTGCTACACTGTAGCTTAAAAGCGATAATAGACTCTTTCCACTCGATCAGACATTACAGAATAACTGTGCTGTTGGAAAACCAGTAAGTAAAGTATGAGAAAGCTGGTAAATATACTATAAGTGATTTTAAAATCTAGTCTTAAATCAGGAAAAGTAACAATCTGCAGACAGTTACATACCATTTAAGTTGAGGAGTTGCTCTGCGTTATTCACTTCATCTATTTCATCTAGTTCTGGAAAGTGTATCTCTGACGGTTCTTCTTTAATTCTGGAGAAAAAAAACTTTCAATTTTAATACACAGGCAAGGATTCTAATCTAACTTTAGACTGTATGTAAACAATGCTTTGTAGTTGTTTCTTTACCGCATTTTCCAAATTTCACACCTACAGGTAACAGGGTTAGAATTAGTCCAACTGATATTACTGTATTACGTCCAAAGCAGCCAGGTCTGAAAACTGGTGTAATCATTTGTGATTCCCAGTCGAACATAATTTGTAAGCTAAAAAGAAACAAGTAAAACCTTGTAATTTCCTGTAGGTACCAGTAATATATTTTTCTTGTGCACAGATGTGCTTTTAACTTATTCTCCATAAAATCTGTAGAAATAAAGCTATTAATTATATGCATGAACTTACAGCATTTATCACAGTGTGAAGTTGTAGTCGATTTGTCCATAGAAGTTTATCCGGGATGTTCATAAATGAAAAGATATATATCTCTTAACGGAAATGTTTTGTGTATTCAGAATTTGTCAGTAAATAGTATGGTAGTTCCTTATAGAATACAAATCTAATTGCCCAAATGCACTAAGAATTTGCCTAAGACAATAAGCATTCCAATAACTGCTCTCCAGCACTTGCATGCCATGCTGAATGAAATGCACCTACAGTGATGTAATTAGGATGTGACGTCTCCACTGGCGAAAAACAAAATTGATGATATTGGTTAGTGGGTGACTTTCTTTGGGTACTCTGAAATGCTCATGATGTGTCATATCAAGTTTTGCACAAATCCATGTACAAGTAAATATTTACAATCTTGAATGATTTTCTTTCCACAATTAAATCATCAATGTGTTAACTATCACCTGGGTAGAAGATAGAAATATCATTGCTCCAGCTAACACGTCTGGAAGATTGAAGTACCTCGATTAAGCCAATTCTGTTTACCATTGCTTGTGACTTTGTGAATGGACTGTCAGGGAAACAGCTAATTAAAAATCATAGACTAAGCCTAGGTTAGAATCAATTACACTGACAAGAACTGGAATTCCTTAACCATTAAGGCCTGTAAACCTCAACACTGCAGATATTATTGATAACATCATATCCGAATAGCCATAATGGCTGACCAAATTCTCCAATGCATGAAGAGTTTTTGATGTTCCTGTTAAAAGTCAGCACATCTTGCAACCACATGTCAATAAAAAGATCACACAGTAGAACATGCATACCTGTATTAAGCAGCAACTTACATTAAGCAGCTAGTCAACTTAATTCCCAAACTGACTTTTTATTCTAATACTTAAGCAGTCACCTACTTTAAGCAGCCACATTGTGTCATGCCCTTGACTGGCTGCATAATTCAGGTCTGACTGTATTTAATTGTAAAAGAAGGGAAGAGTAACCTGATAACTGAGAGGGTACCTGGAGGTTTCTGTTGTAAGACTGGATTTTTACCTGATAACTGAGAGTGTATCAGGAGGTTTCTGTTGTAAGACTGGCTCTTTACCTGATAACTGAGAGTGTATCTGGAGGTTTCTGTTGTAAGATTGGCTCTTTCAGTTTCTCATATTCTGCATCGAGCTGCTGACATTGCTCCTCCATATTTTTGTGGTAGTTAATCACACGTTTGTGATAGAAATCATGAAGACATGTTACACTACCAACCTTCATCTCCTGAAATACTTGTTCTACTATATCCTGAAATAATATGTTGCAACAATAATTAAAGTTACAACTATTAAAAATTATTTTTTCTGTATCAATGAAAGCAGTACTTATCTCTTATATTGGTTTGCATTCATTATTTAAGGTAAATTTTTACCTGTTCTCACTTCAAATAGAGCAATCAATGCGATTTTGTATTCTAACATGCCTCAAATTGATTTCCAGTTAAACAAAGAAGAAAATCAAACGCAATATATCCCGAGATAAACAACAGTTGACGCACGGACCGGTAAGAGAGCATTATGACGTCAATTTTGACGTCATGTAGCCGCCTGACGTCCGATACATTACTCCTCGCGTAAATGAATTCCACCATAATATTTATTGAAATATATCAACGTGCATGTCAGAATGAAAACAATCAAGGCCTTCTTGTGATTTATCGTCTAATTTACCACGGTTCATCGTTCAGATGCTTCAGTATTTAACCACTCAGGCTAACGCCCTCGTGGTTCAATTCCTACTCATCTGAACTCTGAACCGTGGTAAATTAGACGATAAACAACGCGAAGGCCTTGATTATTTGTTAATTAAATTTAAATAATGTACGCATTATTCTTTTAATGCAGTATTTATAACTATAAAGAAACTAGTCATTGTCACTACTGTGCTTATTCTAAAGCTATCACTAAATATGATTAATACTCCTGAATACCACCTTGTCAGAGGTAAGTAGAAATTTTGTACATGGGCACACAACTCTGCAGTGCCTCAAGTAACCCTTAATTTACTGTATGAAGTTTCATCTTAATCCCTTTAAAAGTATACATGAGCCGTGCCATGAAAAAACCAACATAGTGGCTTTGCGACCAGCATGGATCCAGACCAGCCTGCGCATCTGCGCAGTCTGGTCAGGATCCATGCTGTTCGCTTTCAAAGCCTAATGGAATTAGAGAAACTAACAGCGAACAGCATGGATCCTGACCAGACTGCGCGGATGCACAGGCTGGTCTGGATCCATGCTGGTCACAAACCCACTATGTTGGTTTTCCCATGGCGCGGCTCATTAATAAGAATCTACATAGTTCTAAATTTTCCTTGTAGGTTGAACAATTAAGCATTTAGCAAATTTTACATTACTTTTTTTTACTAACCTCAAAAACTTTTATAACTTACCATAAAATCATGACAACTGCATCACATAAGAAATAAGTAATTGACAGGGGTAGGATTTACCTTGACAAAAAAAGTATTAGGCCCAAGTTTGATTCACACTGGCACATTAGTAACAGATATGATCATGATATGGTTGCTGTTGTGTCTGACTATAGTGATAAGTTGTATTAAATCAATCAATGCATCAGCATTTGATCCCAGAGTGTGATCTTGGAGCTAGGGACCTGGATCTTGTGTATTAAATAGCATCATGTCTCATGAACATTCATAATAAGTTATTTCAAAATCACTTGAGGGAAAATCAGAGTTACTGACTAGACACGAAATGCTGAACAAACTAAGAGTAACACTGACAGACATATACTGTGACATCTATGTGCCACACTTGAGGGCATACTAAAACAGTTGCTACATACAGGGTATATATATGTGCATCACCTCTTGATGCTTGTGTTAAGTTTATCCACGATCTGTGAGACATGATACAAACACATCTCTGAGCTGACTTTAAATATATAATGTTTCTTAATCATTATTTGTGTTTTCAGTATGTTGTATACTGTAAAGCAATAGAAGATTTTACCGGGAATCCTGTTGGTTCATGCCCGGCAAGATTGTCTGCTGCTGCACGGAGATGTCGAGTAAACTGCATGAAATACTCTCCTGTAAGGTCCGTCATCGTCTCCAGTATTGATTCAGCACAACCTGCAAGTTTTTACCTAGGTTAGTAACAAAATAACAGCCAGATATATCTACATGATTGATTCAGACTGGCAGCATGCACATATACCTTTCTTATCAATTAATAGATTGAAAAATATGTTTTTGACTGACTCTGTCATTAGGCAATCTTACTCAGTAGTTTAGATACAGTGAACATACTGAAATGTGTAGTAAATAGTTACAAAGTGGCTAATACTGCTTGCGGAAACTTTACTGCAACATTCAAACTTTTTATACACCTGTTTGAAAAACGGGACGTATTATGGGAATGCCCCTGGCGGGCGGGTGGGCAGCGTCCACAGACTTTGTTCGGAGCATAATCTTCTTCATTCATGGAGGGATTTTGATGAAACTTGGCACAGTTGTTCACCATTATGAGACGGAGTGTCAAGCGCAAGAACCAGGTCCCTAGGTCTAAGGTCAAGGGCACACTTAGAGGTCAAAGGATGCAAGAATGAAAACTTTGTCCAGAGCATTTCTTCTTCATGCATGGAGGGATTTTGATATAACTTGGCACAAATGTTCACCACCATGAGACGGAGTGTCATGCGCAAGAACCAGGTCCCTAGGTCTAAGGTCAAGGTCACACTTAAATGCCAAAGGTCAGATACAAGAATGACTTTGTCCGAAGCATTTCTTCTTCATGCATGGAGGGATTTTGATGTAACTTGGCACAATTGTACACCATCATGAGACGAAGTGTCATGCGCAGGTCCCTGCTTTAGAATTACTTCCCTTTGTTATTACTATAAACAGCTTAGATTGTAACTTTTTCATTACTAGTCGTATGGGAAAAATCGAGACCACTCTTCTGTAGTACAACATGCATGTTACATCCAATTTTGAGATGTATTTTGACCAATCTCTACCTGGTAAGGATTTTTGTGTGGACTTCCTTAGTTGTTACTATAAATAACTTATATTGTAACTTTTTTATAACTGACCGTAGGGAAAAACCAAGACCACTTTTCTGTGGTACAACATAGATGTTACTTTCAAATTTTAGGTGTATTTTAAGGTATCTCTACCTGGATTTAGAAAAACAAAATAATTACTAAACAACCACAAAATTAAAATTCCATTTGCAAACAGAGGTGCTAGAGTAAAGAAATTTGCTGTGACGGGCGTATATTGTGACATTCTGGCACTCTTGTTAAGTCTTAAACATGACCATGAAAAATAAATAATGTACTGTCAAATCCAGAATGAGCTAAAATGGCTGCTACAGATCGCCGCAGTAAATGTCTGCATGCTACATCATCTATTTGAGGTAATGGCTCACTCTTTCCAAGGACAAAGTCACTGAAATAGATAACACTTGTCAAAACTTTTCCATTCAAAATAACTGTGTATACTTTTTCTACATATAAATACCAGTAACACAACTGGAACAAATAAAGATAACTATCATTAAGTACATATATCATATATGACTTTTTGAACATCTAATGCTTATATTTAGCCAATAGTCAATATTATAAAAATATGTATCTATATTTAGCGAATAGTCAAAATTACAATATCTAGTGTAACCCTTGAGAAGCAATACATTTTTCTTAAAATCCATGTAACAAATAACATACAATGTCTTATAAACTGATATGCCATTCCTGATACATTATTGCACTAAATACTCACATGTTACTGCCATATTATATAAAATGTCTGTCTATATTGTGATCCATTGTTATTACATGTTTAATTATATTCTGAATCTACCAAACATATTTTGACAAATGAACCGCTCCATGAGAAAACCAACATAATGGCTTTGCGACCAGCATGGATCCAGACCAGCCTGCGCATCCACGCAGTCTGGTCAGGATCCATGCTGTTCACTTTTAAAGCCTATTGGAATTGGTGAAACTGTTAGCGAACAGCATGGATCCTGACCAGACTGCGCGGATGCGCAGGCTAGTCTGGATCCATGCTGGTCGCAAAGCTACTATGTTTATTTTCCCATGGCACGGCTCAAATACTAAAGTGTAACAAAAGTGACAATTATTAAGCAATAAAATCTGTCAAAACATCCTTTGGAAGCATAGAACGCAACCAAGCAACACAACAGCAGACTCAGTTTGATTGAGTCCGCTCATGAGAAAAGTTTTATTTGAACAACCACAGTTCATTAGAATAAACAGAATACCTTTCCATATCTTTGTACATAAATGGAACTGGATGCTCTAATTTTTGTTTCACTGTTGGAGGACCATTGTACTCTGGTATTGGTGGAGCATCAGGATAGGTTGTGTCAAAGTCTATTATCTTCTATAAAATTAGCCGTACATAAAGTGAAAATTTCAAAAACATATGTGCATAACTGGAAAAATAATTGCTATAACTGGAAATCAACAAGAGCTGTCACTAATGGTGACAAATGCCCCCGCAGCGCCTTGACCTTTGACCTGGTGAACTTGACCATTGACATGGTGACCCCAAGGTCAATAGCGGTCGTGTACTCAATAAGTACTATTAGCTTATGAAGTTTGAAGGTCCTGGGTGCAGTGGTTCGCGAGTAAAGTGCCTTCATGCAAAAAGTTAACATTGGCCCCTGTGACCTTGACCTTTGACCTGGTGACCCCAAAGTTAGTAGGGGTCATGCACTCAATAAGAACTATCAGCATGTGAAGTTTGAAGGTACTGGGTGCAGTGGTTCACGAGTAAAGTGCCTTCATGCAAAAATTTAACGTTGGCCCCTGTGACCTTGACCTTTGACCTGGTGACCCCAAAGTCAGTAGGGGTCGTGTATTTAATGAGTACTATCAGCACATGAAGTTTGAAGGTCCTGGGTGCAGTGGTTTGTGAGTAAAGTGCCTTCATGCAAAAAGTTAACGTTGGCACCTATGACCTTGACCTTTGACCTGCTGACCCCAAAGTCAGTAGGGGATGTGTACTCAATGAGTACTATCAGCAAGTGAAGTTTGAAGGTCCTGGGTGCAGTGGTTTGTGAGTAAAGTGCCTTCATGCAAAAAGTTAACGTTGGCCCCTGTGACCTTGACCTTTGACCTGGTGACCCCAAAGTCAGTAGGGGATGTGTACTCAATGAGTACTATCAGCATGTGAAGTTTGAAGGTCCTGGGTGCAGTGGTTCGCGAGTAAAGTGCCTTCATGCAAAAAGTTAACGTTGTGACCAACGAATGAACGAATGGACAGTTGAAAACTAATATGCCTCCCTTCGGGGGCATAGAAAGTTAAATCTTTTTGACTTATATCTGTAATCTATTCAGTAACCCTTACCCTGCTAAATTTCTAAAACGGACTGTTCTATCGTTCAATTTGGGCAATACTATTTATTATTCAAAGGGGTGTTTTCTGAAAAACTACTGACTGAATAGCGAACAGTGCAGACCATGGTCAGACTGCATGGATGTGCAGGCTGATCTTGGTCTGCACTGCACTGGTCGCAAAGGCAGAATCACTTGCCGCCAGCGGGCTAAGGGTTAAGTATACTGTTTTGACATGCTTGGAGTGAAAAATACCTAGCAAGGTAGGTTTTATTATTCTAAATATCTGGTACTGATCTAACAACTACTTCAAGCAAAATTGATGATAAACTCATTTCTCTCCAGTAATGAAACTGTTGACAAAACAGAACTTACATCTTGCTGTAGTTGTTGCTGATGTTGCAACAGATTGTTTTTTAGAGAACGTAAGCGTCTAGCATGCTGTAACAACTGTATTGTATGTAGAACAATCGGATCTATCTGAAACTTTTCTGCCTGTAATGGTCTGAAATAAAGAAACATCAGTCAAAACTACAGCTAATGATGAAAGTAAATGATTAACTAGAAGATGCTTTTGTAGAAAAGCGCATGTCTCCCCCAATGCATAGTCGTATAGGCAAGAAGTCAATAGGGGACAGGAGCGAAAGTCAGAGTCACTGATGGTTGGCTGCAACAGGGATCATCTACTTGACATGTCCAATCATCCCACTAAGTTTCAACATTCTGGGCCCAGTGATTCTCAGGTTTTGAATTGGAAACGTTTTTCCATGTTCAGGCCCCTGTGACCTTGACCTTTGATTGAATGACCCCAAAATCAGTAGGGGTCATCTACTCTGCATGTGCAATCATCCTATTAAGTTTCAACATTCTGGGTCAAGTGGTTCTCAAGTTATTGATTAGAAAGTGTTTTCTATGTTAAGGCCCCTGTGACCTTGACCTTAGCTCAAGAGACCCCAAAAACGATGAGGGTCATCTACTCTTTAAGTCCTATCATCCAATGAAGTTTGAAGGTTCTGGGTCAAATGGTTCTCAAGTTATTGATCGGAAACCGTTTTCCATGTTCTGGTCCCAGTGACCTGGACTTTTGATCAAGTGACCCAAAAAGCAATAAGGGTCACCTACACTACATGTTTAATCATCCTATGAAGCTTCAACATTCTGGGTAAAGTGGTTCTGAAGTTATTGATCAGAAGCAGTTTTCATTTTCAGGCCCCTGTGACCTTGACCTTTGATCTAGTAACCACAAAAATATTAGGGGTCATCTTCTCTGTAAGCCATATCACCCTATAAAGTTTGAAGTCTGTAGGTCATATGGTTCTCCAGTTATTGCTCAAAAATAAAGTGTGACGGACGGATGACCCCTGTGACCTTGACCTTTGATGGAGTGACCCCAAAAACAATAGGTGTCATCTACTCTGTAAGTCTTATCATCCTATGAAATTTGAAGGTTCTAGGTCAAATGGTTCTCAAGTTACTAACTGGAAATGGAGTTCCATGTTCTGGCCCCTGTGACCTTAACCTTCAATAGAGTAATCCCAAAATCAATAGGGGTCATCTACTCTGCCTGTCCAATCATCCTATGAAGTTTCAACATTCTGGGTCAAGTGGTTCTCAAGTTATTGATCGGAAATGGTTTTCAATGTCCAGGCCCCTGTGACCTTGACCTTTAACAGAGTGACCCCAAAATCAATAGGGGTCATCTACTCCATATACCCTGCCATCTTATGAAGTTTGAATGTTGAAATGGATTTCCATGTTCTGCCTGCTGTGACCTAGACCTTTAATATAGTAACAGGTCAACTACTCTCCATGTCCAATCATCCTATGAAGTTTCAACATTCTGGGTCAAGTGGTTCGGAAATGGTTTTCCATGTTCAGGCCCCTGTGACCTTGACCTTTAACAGAGTGAACCCAAAATCAATAGGGGTCATCTATTCTGCATGTCCAATCATCCTATGAAGTTTCAACATTATGGGTCAAGTGGTTCTCAAGTTATTGATCGGAAATGGTTTTCCATGTTCAGGCACCTGTGACCTTGACCTTCGATGGAGTGACCCCAAAAATAATAGGGGTCGTGCACTCCATAAGCCCTGCCATCCTATGAAGTTTAAAGGTTCTAAGTCTAATGGTTCGGAAATGAAGTGTGACGGACGGACGGACTAACAAATAGGTACTTAGGTGGCTAAACATTATGCACATAAAAATAATTATGTGGCTACAATTTTTAGGTGGCTAAACCCACCATGTATCAGTGGCTCCCACTGTCCATATCTCTTAAGTAGCCCAAAAGTCCATCAAAGAAGATATTTTATGTGGCTGTTCAAATGTAGCTAAGGTAAAGGTTAGTAGATAATGCAGGTTTGCACTCAATGAAATGCTGTCTTGCTATTGTCACTTTCATTATGTGGCTGTCTGTCCAACCTTCTGAGGCCAGCTAAGCCTCAGAATATTTGGACAGATAGCCACATAATGATCTTTATGGACACTTTGGATGTCCATCCAGATGGAAACATTAACGCCATATCTTATGTGGCTTAATTCTTAATGTGCAGGTGTTACACCCCTCACCCCCATACCACTTATACAGTTTGTATATGGCTCTTACGTGGCTAGCCACCTAAGAGATTTTAGCCACATTAATACCCAAAATACATATTCATAGCCACTTCTATTTATAAACACAGACAGACGGACAGGGCAAAAACAATATGTCTCCCTCTATGGAGAAGGGGGAGGAGGAGACATAATACCCTAGATGCCACTTTAATGCAAGGAAAGTAAAGTATTGTGACCATAACCTTTATGACGTTCAAGTGTGACTTTGACATTAGACCTAGTGACCTAGGTTGTATGTTCTGCATGTCATCTTACTTAGACAACAAGTAATGCTAGTTTTATGAAAATCAGTTAAGAAGATCTGGAAAGGATGTAAAATTTAAGTTATTTAATTTTTTGACCTCCAAGTGTACCTGACCTTGACCTCCGTCCTGGGTCAGAAGTGATTCTTGTCATATTATGATGGTGTGACATTAACAAGTACTTATTTGAAAATCATTGAACAGTTTCAGAAATCTGCCTCCAGAAAGGAATTACATTTGGACAGACCGACACACATGGCTCCAGAATCATGAAAATTGCTCCTATTTACTTTGTTTCTGGGATTATAATTACCAGCTTAGTGTTAAAAACAAATGTTCTGCAACAAACATTTTTTGTCAAGACTCTTACCAATTTTAATTCTTTTCGCAAGTATCATTCTGTTGTTTAAATAAATAAGAGCATCTCTCTACAAAGATTTTTAGTACATAATACTCTGTCATTCAATGGTTGTAGATGCAGATGGAAATATCTGTGTTGAGGATAACTGTTTTGACAGTAACACAGTTCTGTCAAGTTACTGTCAAAACAGTTACCCCTGGAGCTCAGCTGGATGGAAAATATGGAGTGGAGTCTTGGAGTGGAGTCTGGAGTTAGATCTTGGAGTGAGATCTTGGAGTCTAATTTTGGAGTGAGATTTTGGAGTCAAATTAAATATGGTTTTTCATTCAAAGTTTGAAAAGTTATTAAGATTAAAAGCAGTGGTATTATTGGTGAAATTTCACAACATGAAATGCAATAATGATTAATGTATGTTGCTATTGCTGTTGCAAACAATAATAAGAATGGTGATTGTTGGTATGAAGAATCAAGTTTAAAACGCGAGACTGGTAGTTATACTTTTGATTATGGGAAAGATGATGATTTATTTTATATAATTATGTTTACAAAAAAAAATATTGACTGTTGTTTGTGTCTTTAGGATGTAAATGTATATTAACAATTACGTTACCATCATCATTATCGTCATCATTGATATCCTGAAAACCAATATATCACCTTTGACAAACAAAATCATCGAACACTATTAAGAAAAAGATTTATCTAAATTTCAATCATCACCATTATCATTAACAACAATACAAAAACCTCCATCACTATAGTCATCATCAACAACAATAACAGCAACAAACCAGTATCTTCCGACCAAAACTGTTTTCATCTTGTTCATCAGCAAAACATCAGTAAAACTAACGATGATAGTAATAATGTAATAACAGATGATTATGATTATGATGATGATGACAGTGGTGAATTTGATGATGATGTTAATGATGATTATGATGGTAATGATAACAATGATTATGTGGTGTTGTTGTTGTTTGTGATGAATATGTTGGTGCCGGTGGTGAAGATGATAATGTTCATGATGATGGTGGTGATGATAGCGTTTGTAATATGATGATAATTGTCATTATGGTTGTGATGATAGTAGTGATGATGATGATAGTAGTGGTGGTGGTGATAAAGTTGTAGATGATGACGATTGTTGTGATGGTTTTGATGATAGTGGTGATGATGATAATGATGATGATGATGATGATTTTAATTAAAATAATGTTATTCAAGTTTCTGTGACACTTCAATGAAGGATTACACAATGAACAAAGTTTTAAGGCACACACTAAAGAAATAATTTGCAGGTGTAACAACAAAATATGCGGGAAATGACAAACAACTGACCTTAAAACCTTCTAATGGTCCTTTTTCCACAGCAAGAGCAAATTTTATTTATTATTGCTATTTTTCCTGATCAGAAGACATGGTAATTAGATCAGTGATGAGTACCATAGCATGAAGCAGTGGAATAATGTCATGACTTGCACTGATAAGCCCAGTGTGTTCCATGTATAATTTAAACAAGGTTAATGTTTTCACGCCTCCAAATTGGCAAGATGGGTCTTTTTAGGTTGAGAAATTTATATCTGATATTAAATAATTAGAAAAATTAAAAAGTTCCAATCATGAGCTTTCCAGTTCAATACTGCTTAAAAGATCATGAGGATTTTTCTGATGCTGATGTAAGTGATGATGACGATTTAAAAAATAAAACCTAATATACAGATATTACATTTAGTTGAAGTATCACTTCATAACAAATGTTTCAATTACACTTTCATCATCACAAACATCAGTAACAATAATGCACCTATCAATGTTTTCCCCCGGGTGAGGGGGGAGGAGGGGAGGGCGCAAGCATACACAGGACTTAAGACTGAAGGCTTTTCCCGACAGGTGGGAATTTGACAGACAGAATGGTGCCGAGTCCGGAGAAATAGACTTTGGCCGACTTTTAGATTCCAGGGGGTGGAAATTTGACATCGCTGAAATGATAGGGGAGACAACTACGATCGCATGAAAGACGACACCCTTACAGAAGCAAGCCTCTGTGGCGTACATGCTGCGTATTTGCTGTGTATATGCCGCAAACACAGTAGTACTCCAGAGGAGTACATTTTATATACACCGCATGCCGCGTACTATTATGACGAGTACACAGCATGTACGCAGGAGGTCACTAGTACACTTCAAGTACGCAGCAAAGACTCTGAAAATTTAAGGAGTACACTGCATGTACGCAGGAGAGACTTGTACAAGAAAATAGTACACTGCATGTACACCGCAGATACTTTGAAATTTGTGCAGTACACTTCATATACGCGGGAAAGACTTGAACAATTTCTTTTGGCATTTATACTTAGTTTTTTTTTATAAGTTAAAGTCTGAAGTAAACTTCATATATGCGGGAGGGACTTGTTCATTTTCTTTTGGTGTTTATACTTTGAATTTTTTTAGGTAAAAGTCTGAAGTACACTTCATGCAGGAAGGATTTGTACATGATTTCTGAGCTGCACCTTTCATGCAGTGTAAAAATATATTCTTTTTCATTTTGAATTAATCCTGGAGCTTTCTAACTTGGATAATTGAAAAGCCTTATTTGAACTTCGTTGCATTACATTTTGTAATATATGAAATAATTATGTTTTATAAAGGCTTTAATGCTCATTATGTTAACTCATTAAGGCCTCACCAAATTAAAAAGTTGTTCATCGGATTTGCCGGATTTGTATTTTCAGAACGTTTTTGGCTAATTGTGCTCGCCCCATTGGAAAAAATCAATACAAAATTTTTTTGTGCGATACTTTTTACGGATGTAAAAGTGTATAAATGCTTATATAATTCCAGTCCTTGATTGTTCTCAAATGGATTTTAATCAAAATAAATACATACTACGCACACATCGTCTATAATAAATCATAACACTTATATTTAGTTGCATTAAAGTTGTTTCCCCTTGATGCAGTTACGCCATTTTCTTCAAATGTTTACCAAATTACATGCTACAAAAATTGATTTATTTCATTGAAAAGTTGATGAAGAAAAGCATACTAATTTATTTGATAACATCAATCTACATTATTTTGGTAAGGGTAAATACTTATTGATGCATGTCACTTATCTTTTTTCTGTTTTTTTCTGTCCAAATGATCAGCATTTGCATACGAAAGTTGGTGGGGTAAGGAATTTACATTATCACAGCAGTTTCGCCACAAGAGTACACAGCATGTATGCAGCAGGAGTACACAGCATGTACGCCGCAGGACTCGGGCCAGGAGTACACAGCATGTACGCCACAGGAGTACACAGCATGTACGCCGCAGGAGTACACAGCATGTACGCCGCAGGGGTAGTACACCGCAGGCTCATTTGCATGTGAAAAGTGTATGTGCCGCGTACATGCTGCATACTATTTCCCGCATACTAAATTCCTCCAGCGTACATCCTGTGTACTATATAGTCCACAGCATGTACGCAGCAAGTAGTACGCGGCAGAGCTCATTTGCATGTCAAAAGTGTACTACAAACGTACTATCGGTGTATGTGCGGTGTATATCCTGTGTACTATTTAAAGCCCTTGATTTCAGTACACATCATGTACGCATCATATACGCTGTATGTACACAGCAAGAGTACGCAGCAGGCCTTTTTCTTCTGTAAGGGCAGCGATCCGATTCTTTAAAGAAACAAAAATGGCAGAATTGCAGACAGACTATTTTCCTTCTTTTATATTCTTAGGCCCGATACCAATTTATGTCTTATGGTTTTATATTTTGTCATGTATTTTCGCTATGTTACGAGTTCAGGCCCTATTTCATACATACTAACCTAGTGAACATGTCAAATGATGGTTTTTCTTCAGATTAGAGTTCTTTCACGGGTTAGGCAGAACTAAATAGATTATTAGATTCTTATCCCTCTAAGAGTTCCCCACCCCCTAAATTTGATTTTAAGAAGGAAGGCTAGGGGTCCGGTAAGCGGACCTCTAGACTCCAGGGCCGGGCCAAAGGGGCACATGCCCCCCCCCCCCCCCCCCCAGTTGGCTGAGAAGTGGCCTATACTCATCAAAGATGCACCCTACTATTTTGGCAAAGGAATAATATTTTCTAAAAATTTAGACCCAGAAACGCACCACAGGTCACAATTTCATACCTGTACTTAAACAAGAGCTGTCCATAAGACAGCCAAGCTCGACTATTCGAAATATTGTCCCAGAAGCAGGAAAATATTACCCAAATAACCCCGAAGGCACATGTGAAGTTTCAATTCAATATCTGCATTAGTTTTGGAGATGGTAACTTGCATGTAAAACTTTAACCAGAATTTTCTAAGTCCAAAAGGGGGCATAATTTGCTCAAAATACATGTCAGAGTTATGGGATTTGACCCAGGTAGGTTGGTAATTGATCTAGAAAAAGAAAAAATAAGTTTCAAATCTATATGCCTTTTAGAAATAGCTGAATGTACTTGCACACAAAACTTTAACCAGAATTTTCTAAGTCCAACAGGGGGCATAATTTGGCCAAAATGAAGGTCAGAGTTATGGGATTTGCTGCTATCAACTAGTTTTATAACCCCTAAGGCACATGTGAAGTTTCAATTCAATATCTGCATTAGTTTTGGAGATAGTAACTTGCATGTAAAACTTTAACCAGAATTTTCTAAGTCCAAAAGGGGGCATAATTTGCTCAAAATACATGTCAGAGTTATGGGACTTGACCCAGTGAGGTTGGTAATTGACCTAGAAAAAGAAAAAATAAGTTTCAAAGCTATATGCCTTTAATTGATGGCTGTATGAACTTGCATGCAAAAACTTAACCAAGGTGTGACGCCGACGCCGACGCCAGGGTGAGTAGAATAGCTAGACTATTCTTCGAATAGTCGAGCTAAAAATGTCCAGGGGAGAGACCCCTGACCCCCCTATCATAAATGAGGGGAGTAACCCCTCCATTACCTCAAAATGCACCAGAGGCCACCATTTCATGCCTGTATTTCAAAAATTTCCAGTGGGGTGGGGGAGAGCCCCCTGACCCAGGCTCGGATTCAGGGCTGGGCCGAGGGGGCTCGTGCCCCCCCCCCCCCCCCCCCCCCCCCCCCAAAGTTGGCTGAGAAGTGACCTATACTTATCAAAGATGCACCCAACTATTTTGGCAAAGGAATAATATTCTCTCAAAATTTAGATCCAGAAATGCAGCAGAGGCCACCATTTCATACCTATATTTCAAAATTTTCCAGGGCCCCCTGACCCCCACTCCCATCAAGAGGGGAGTTACTCCTACATTACCTAAACATTTAGAACTAAAAATGAACCAGAGCTCACCATTTCATACCTGTATTTCAAAAATTTCCAAGGGGAGAGACCCCTGACCCCGCTAAAATGAAGGGAGTACTCAGTAAATGCCCCTGAGGCCACCATTTCATACCTGTATTTCAAAAATTTCCAGGGGGAGACATCCCTGACCCCCTAACATGTGCAGAAGTCCCCGCTCCCGTACCTACCCGCTCTCGGCGCTATGCGCCTCGGCAGTGGCATCTTCCTTCTAGACTGGTGCCCCCCCCCCCCCCAGTCAAATATTTCTGGATCCGGGCCTGTGACCCCCCCGATAATGAGGGAAGTGCCCCACCAGTAAATGCATCAGAGGCCACAATTTCATACCTGTGTTTAAAAAATTTCCAGGGGAGACCCTTGACCTCCCTATAATGAGGGGAGTAACCCCTCCATTACCTCAAAATGCACCAGAGGCCACCATTTCATGCCTGTATTTCAAAAATTTCCAGGGGGAGAGCCCCCTGACCCTCCTATAATTAGGGGAGTGCCCCACCAGTAAATGCACCAGAGGCCACCATTTCATACCTGTATTCAAAAAAATTCTTTGTTCTAGACTGGTGTCCCCCACCACACCAGTCAAATATTTCTGGGTCCGGTAATCAATATACATGTAATATTATCATGTAGTACCAGTGCCTCGGTTAAAATTTGAGAAGCCAGAAAAAAGTGAAAAGTAGGCATATCACACTGATGAAAAATTCAGTTATAAAAGTTAAAAAGTATATTTATATCATTAGGAATATGTCAGAATATCATTTGCCTCATGACATCATTGAGGCAAGGTGAGACAGAAATCCTAGCAGTCATATTGATAGCCTTGCCACCAGGCCCGGATCCAGGGCTGAGTGCCCCCTCTCCCCCTCCCAAGTTGGCTGAGAATTGACCTATACTCATCAAAGTTGCATCCAATTATTTATTATTAGATTATCTATTATCAAATTTAAACCCAAAAACGCCTCCTAAGAAGCCACTATTTCATACCGATATTTCAAAATTTTCCAGGAGAATAGTCTCCTGACCCCACTAATAGGAGTGGGGATCCCCCTCCCATACCCCAAAATTTAGACCAAAAAATGCACCATATGTCACCATTTTGTATCTGTATCCCAAAAATTAGTATTACATTAGTATCAAGGTATTGATTTTTATCGAAGTTCACACAAACAATATAATATTATAATCCATACATGCCATAATTTTTCAGAACGTTTCCGGGATTCTGAGTTAAAATTTCCGGGATTTTACCTTTTGTCCGGGACATACATCGTGACATTGGTATTCGTCTGTTTCATGCAAAAATATCGTAATATTACATGTAGTTTTGCGAGATAAACATTGTTCACTCTCTTACAATGTTTTAATTTGCTGCAAATGTCGTCTAGCTTTCCAAGGGAGGTAAATACATGTACGGGTAATACACATCTATAGTTCGGCACGTGAATTTATTGCATTCCTGAGGTGAACAGAATTAGGAGACTTACTATATACGAAGAATCAACCCGGTCATCGTGATTTAGATTCTAGCTAATTTCGTATCATTCTAAAGCTTAAACATTTATCTAATAATTAAATTGAATCCTTAAAGGAATAAAATATATCTTGTAAATAAAATCACCAATATAAAATATTTGGAGTTGGGTCAATTTCCATGGGTCGGTCGGCAAAGGCATTCAATATTTTAATTTAGAATATGTGTAACAATCGATCTTGATCTTAAATTATTACAACCTTTTGAAATAATTATCGTTTAATTGACCGTTTTCAATAATCTTTTCCATAAAGGCTACATGTAGCTTTACCGCCAACGTGCTTAAAACAAAGAGATTTACGACTATTGTTCCTAATTTAAGTACCATAAAACAGTTATTAATTGCATAATCCTGTCAGTTCTTAATCAGGGTCATCATAATAACTGACTGTAACTTAATCAGTGTCATCAAAAGATTGTCGCATGATCAAAGCGGACTTAATCAACACGTGTCCCGCTCGAGGGCATGAAACTGATTAGGAAATCAATAAACAATGTGACACCGGAAACTTTTTATTGTGTAAAATTCAACAACTTATAGACAAAAAAACAAGTTTTTTGGGGGATTATTTTTATTTGTTCCTGTATTTTTATTTTTCCAGGACATTTCAAGACTGTCCGGGACACCGGGACAAGTATGTAATTTCCGGGACAATCCGGGACGTATCACATGTATGTATAATCAATGTACAAATTGTTCCTTGTTAATAACAGCATGAGGGTCATCGGCATGGGGATTGCAAAATAATTTTTTTGCCATGATGTACGTTCTTAATGTTTTAAAAAATAAAGGCAATAGTTATATTATTTAAAGGCTGGATGGCCTTTTTTCAAAACAATTTTAGTATAACCCACTTTAAATCATAATTAGCAACTTGACCTAGTCATTCATCAAAGTACTCTGGTAATTAAAGTTTATATATTGGGTCAAATCAATACATGAAGATCATAGACAATGAATGTGGATTGCACCACAGGCACTAGCTGGTCTAGTGTAATGTCTTTTTTTAAAAATCCCATTTTTTCACACAAATGTACCGTTTATACGTTAATCAAATGAAAAAGAAATTAATGACCAAACATTCGGTCACATTATAAATCATATATCCTGCATGATCGCACTTTCGAAACATTTAAAGGTTTCCCCAAATACTAGACTGACCCCATTAATTACTTTGAAATAGTATACACAGAATAAGTCTCTACGGATGAAATGTTTCAATTATCTATTCCCATTAGCAGACGTGTCCCTGGTTTTATCACTTTGTTTAGCAAGCTGATATTGTTGGGGCTAACTGAAACTTTTCGTTTGTAGAGATCGGCTTTTAAACGTGCAGGCTATGCGTAAGTGACCATCACAGCTAAAATATTGGAAGCCAGCTGCTCGAGTTGCAATTGTATTCAGGTTGAATTTATTTATTTTAACTAAACAATTATATAGCGAGTATATATTTATAAATAGTTATCATATGAATTATTTATATCTTACTCATTAGTAGGTGGGTAATGCCTGCTGGATGGCTGATGAAGTCTTGGTCCCTCTATCTCCATTGGTCGCAGTTTTGTCATCTGCTCACGTTCAATAGCTGCAGTTGCTGGATCATTATCTTGTACTACAGGAATCTCACCCCAATGACTAGTCATCTTGCTTTCTAATGATAAACGTCATAAAAAGTCATAATTTCCAGTGGGTTCGTTTCCAGTGTCAACTGATCAATAGATATTGTTTTTTACACTACAAATGCAATAAGCGTCCATTGATTAGGATGAACTTGAGAGAATTAAAATGTAGTTGTGAATAAAACAAACAATTAACTGTGCTTGGTATAGGCTTATAGCTTAAATAACCATAATTTGGAATCTGTGTCAGGCTTTCGATGTCAATGTTAGTAAACAGATTCTTTGTATTTTAGCAATAAGATGAAAAATTAATTGGTCCGCACAGACGCTTGTTTCACCGGTGGAACAGGTGCTCGTCGGTCCGTTAAACAACCATTAATATTAAAAATTATTTAAGTGTGATAAAATAACTCATATTACTGTAATAATAAAAAATAACTTTCAAAAGTTATTCATAAATGTATTCAATATGCTTTGTTAATTTAAATGGTTGCAAAATTCACCTCTGACCATATTTGTCATGACAACAGGAAGCTCAATGGCTGCCAAATAAGACAGTTTTTCATGTAGTTTAAAAAACGATAACAAAGGTAGACATTAGTGTTATTTTTGATAGATACATAGCAGTTTTTGTTATAAATATGGACTTTTTCGAATTAACAATACCACAAAACGTATGAAATTTGTTTTATCAATTCAGCAGGCTTAGGTCGTTAGGAGAATCTCCTAGTTTCTGGCCAGTCATGTTTGTTGGGTTGTCATTATATGAAAATAGGTGTTGCCTACCTTATTGCCAAATATATAGCATCGCATGTCATGTCATGCCCATGGCATAATAGGCATGTTTGTCTTCAGTCAATCAAGATACTAAATTGGTGCAAATGTCTCAGACAATAATGCCATTGTCTACATCACTGTAAAGGGTTAGAATCTAGACATAATGGAAGATAGATCTATCTATTTGCTGTTGACGTCAACCCCTTGCGGGAACGTAGACGTTTTGCGCGTCAAAATCAAGAAGAGAAAGAATATAGTGATAAAAAATTTAGAGTGAAGAAACTAAAAATAAATTTGGTGATATAAAAAGATTAAAACTTGAGTTTGCAGGATAACTAGGGTGAGACATGTTCTAGGCTGCAAACTGCAGCACTTAACTGCTCTAGGGTAGGGAGATGGGCGACACTGGGGGAAGTTGGTTCCAATGGTACACTGTTCTCGGAAAATAAGAAAACTTGTAATAGTCAGTGATTATTTAATTAACCTATAACTTAGGGAATGGCCATAGCGAACATAGTGGGTCATTGGGGTCAGGTAATCGATTGGGATAGCAACCAGATCATGATGAATCTTATAGAAGAGTGATAACTTAGAATCTATACGCCTTAAATCCAGTCGACGAAGGTTTAGGGAGTGTAGCATATCTGTTACACTGGAAGTACGGCCGTAGTCGGTCTTGAGCCAACGGGCGGCTCTCTTTTGGACGCTTTCAATTCCGTCAATTTGAGTTTGGGTGTGGGGCGACCATACCTCGGAGGCATATTCGAGCTGGGGTCGGACTAGAGTCTGGAAAGCAATGGTCTTAATGGGTTGGGATTTGACCTTAATGTTTCTTCGTAGAAACCCTAGGGTTTGGTTAGCTTTCTTGGTTGACCTGTTTTGTTACGATAGATGGTCCACTGGTAAATTTGCTAGGATGTCTTATTTTGACACTGCTAGTAAAACCATAATTATTACAGACATATCTTATAGCAGTGCTCTGGACACTAAATTTTACTGCAAAGGTGATTTTGCAAGGGTGCCAGGCAAGCAGTATTCTTATCACCATCATCTTCTTCATTAATTGCCCCATTCAAGAAGAGTATACAGTCTAATCTGCCTTAACGGTCACCTTGAATCAGCGGTCACCTGACATTACGGTCAGTTTGAGACGCCCCCGATGAAATTCCCTCTATTTTATACTTTGATTCAGCGGGCACCTGCTGTCCGCGGCCAGCAGCCACTCAGATTGCCTCCCAAAGCATAAAAACGGCCTGCATTAGACGGTCAGCGGTCAGTCATGCGGCCATGTTTAAAATTGGATTTAACAGGTTGCTAAATTGCAAGCTGTGTCCATAGAAGCAGACAAGAAATCAACCACCGATGACAGACACGTGACGCCGAAGATAATCGAACGGCTGGTAGACAATAGAAGTTGTATATTTGATGTGCAATGGTGACATTTTGAGAAACACGTGATTGCTAAGTGTCGCGTGACGTCACCACAAAAACGACAAAATGACATGAGCTTCTCAATTCAAACTGATAACCAAAGGTGTGATGCTCTTTGTTGCGATCAAATGGCCAGTAATTATCAGCAATTTGCGTGTCACCTCGTGTCAATTTTGTTGTTCGCAGTTTGATCTCGGTTAAAGATAATACTCGATCTTTAATTACGTGTAGTATCATAATATTTGTGATTTTTTTTTGTATTTCTTTCATCAAAATATTATTGAATTTATATAATATGAAATTGATTTTGTTTGAAAGAAATATAAACCACTCGATCTTTTACGGAACGTTACGGCAATCTTAGATTTTAGCGTAGACAGTAAGCGCGGAGAGTAGCTTCCCTTTACCAAAATGGCGAAAATCGTAATCAAACTTGTTTTGAAGTTGGAAAATCGTCTATGACCATTTTTGTTGTAAAAAAACACGCCGGAGTTGTTGATTGCTAAGAAGACCATTCGTGAACATTGCAAAGGCAAATGCACGTAAATGTATCCTGGTAAAATAATAATAGTTAAACAAAAAAGAAATGGGCCTAAAGGCTAAAGTCATGATTGAACACTGGTCAGAATTAGTCTGAAATATATATATACTGGCTGCCCCTCCGATCAGCGGTCACCTGGCTTAAGCGGCCAAGTTGTCTGCTTCCCCTGGCTGGCTGCTTAAGACAGGTTAGACTGTACTCGTGATTTGATTCTGTGTTCTTATAAATGTGTCATTAGCTGCTTGTCTGACTTATTTATTGTTTGTATATAAACCTTAAAGAGTTATTTGGCTCCACCGTTACATTGTTTGTATGTTGGATCCAATTTAGAACTTTAACGATTCTAATACCAAGATATTTTGCAGTTGTTTTCAATTGTTTTAGTTCTATACTACAATGGATATAAGGAAATTTGGATTTTTCTTCGGGTAATACTCATTACCTCACATTTATTAATATTCATAGCCCAGTCTTTTCCCAAGATTCCAGAGAGCAGATATTGTTTTGGAACTTTTAAGCATCGATGTGAGAGTATAATTTTTAGCTCGACTTTTCGAAGAAAATGTAGAGCTATTGCACTCGCCCCGGCGTCGGCGTCGCCATTGGTTAAAGTTTTTGATAAAGTCAAATATCTCTGTTACTATCAAAGCTATTGACTTGAAACTTAAAATAGATATTTACTATCAAAGTCTACACCAGGAGAAACAATCCCCATAACTCTGATTTGAATTTTGACAGAATTATGCCCCTTTTTAACTTAGAATTTTTGGTTAAAGTTTTTGATAAAGTCAAATATCTCTGTTATTATCAAAGCTTTTGACTTGAAACTCAAACAGTTTTTGACTATCAAAGTCTACACCAGGAGACAAAATTCCCATAACTCTGATTTGAATTTTGACAGAATTATGCCCCTTTTTAACTTAGAATTAAAAAATTTTTTTTTGATAAAGTAAAATATCTCTGTTACTATTAAAGCTTTTGACTTGAAACTCAAAAGAGTTATTTTCTGTCAAAGTCTACACCAGGAAACACAATTCCCATAACTCTGATTTTAATTTTGACAGAATTATGTCCCTTTTTAACTTGGATTTTTTTTACTGGCAAAGCTCTAATTCAGAGTCAAGCACTGAGAAAAGTCGAGCGCGCTGTCTTACAGACAGCTCTTGTTTGCATTCCCAGGGGTCAAATTTAACAATAGTTTGTACTAGCTGAAATTAGCTAGTGCCCTTTTTGATCACTAGCTAAAATGAAAAGCTACCGGCTAAAGTTAATAATATTTAATTACTCTATTAATATTTTACTGGCCAAAACTTACTGATTGATCTCTGTTAGTAGCCAGTCAAAAACAAAAATGTTTTCTATTAGCTTAAAATAGCTTGTGTCATTTTTTGTTGAACAAGAAAATATCATATATTATTGACTAGCTGAAATTAGCTAGTACATTTCAAACCCACTAGCTTTTCAAAATTCCACTAGCATTTAGCTTGTATGCTTGTCTAAATTTGAACCCTGCATTCCTATTGGAGTAATCACATTGGCCTGGCTCTTTTCACAGTTTGGGGAACAAATAGAATAATTGGATGCAGAATTGGCCAGAATATTATTGACCTAAAATTTTATTTCATTTGTTTGTGTCAATTTCCTGTGTCCTTGCTCTAAAGAATTTGATTTAAAGTTGAATTCTGTAAATTTAACTGCTGCCTGTAGACTTATGATGCTATGTTAGTCCATTCTCAGATATTGTTCATCATATTTTCTAGATTATTACAATTTTGTCATACCTTTTGCATCTTAGAACAAGTAAAACTCAGCTTCTTCTTTGTGTTTACATATTCTGGTCAGATCTGGTCTTTTGACATGCAATATGTTTTAGAGTAATATGTTAGCATGTTTTCTTTTAGCAGAGGCCAAGATGGCGGCTGCACATACTTTACCCCCAATTCACGGAGCCAAGAGTGGGGGTAATACAGGAATGATTGGCTCCATGAAACATAGTCAACCAGTACACTTTGCACCAGCACCACCAAAGGGACCTCCAAGTGGAAGGTTAAAGCCTATACAGAAAAAGAAAAAACTACTGGAAACAGATCAAGCATTTTCTCAGCCTATGCTAACAAAAAGGCAGACGACAGCGTAAGAATTGTTGGTCATTATTTGATTGAATTTCTTATTTATATCTAAATTATGGTGGTTTTTTTTTTTTGAAGTTCCAGACTATTTAAAAATCAGGTTGTATCTGCAGCTGACTAGTACTCACTTGAAATTTTGATATACACTTGAACCTCCTTCATCCGAATCCCTCTAATCTGAAACCTCTCTTAACTTTACAAATGATTTGGTACCAATATTTTTATTCCTTCTCTATTTGTAATCTGAAACCTGTCTACTCTGAAAAGGCACAAACTTTTGAGATACCAGATTTATAATACACATACTTAAAAATCTACTTCTCTAATCTGAACCATGGTCATCATAATTCATGATTATAAATGATTCTGATTTTATTCTTGCTCATTTCTGAACTTGAATATATCAAAGAGCTAATGCCTATAAAAATAAATTATGTATTTATACTTCTTTGAGTTATAATGTATACAACTTTAATTATTGCTCTTTAAGAAAGGTGTCAGCAAACAATCGGCCCCCTAACACATGTCATAAGACATGTCAGATGTTTGCTTTGTAGATGCATGCAATAAGCACAGGCGAAATCAATGTTTATAATTAATATTGAAATGTTAAATTAACAAGAAAATTGACATCACACTAAACCAATCTACATGTTGCTTATTGTTTAAGGTTTAGCAGTATATCACAAAACAACAGAAATTTTTAGTAAACGAACAACATCTTTACAAACAACTTATCTGTTCAATACATGTTTTACTGTTCTGTCCCATAGAAATGGATATTTAAAATATTCTAAAGGAGTTGTCCCCCTTTAAAAAAGAATGCCATTTGTAAAGAAATAAATGTAAACAATTGTCAAAAACGATGTTTTACATAGTTATGTTAAGTTTAAACACTGGTACATTGTTGCAAATGCATCAAAACGAAGACATGTAACAGCTTTTTAAAAATGGTGAGTTTTTAAAGGCGCTGAACTGTCCAGAAGTGTGGCCCCTTCATGCAGTCCCTTTCCGGAATTCAATAAATATATGAGTAAATTGACAATGGTTTTGTAGAATAATATACATGTTTTATATGCTGTTTAATTTTCATGTAAAACAATGCTTTCTTTCTATGATTTGGTGATCTCCAAAACATGGACCTAACTCTTAACTATATTTTATTGATCTGTTCATTAGTACAGTCGACATTGTATTAAGAGACCACCCAAGGGACTGCTAAGAAGTGGTCTCTTAATGGAATGGTCTCTTAATGAATTTCAGTCAGATGAAAAGAAAAGTTATTTTTAACTGTTAATGTAACAGTATTAATTACGAACATACATGTATGGTTCAAAAATCTGTTTTTACATCGTGAACACTTTTCCAAGTACACAAACCGTGAAAATTATGGCTAGATTGTTTGTAAGTTCGACTGATACAATTCATACAAAGGTTAGTTGCATTCAGTCATGTGCAAAACGTACCCACTAATTACACAGATGAAGAAATGCCCGGTAGAATTTTGGTACCTGGTCGCTTAATAGATACTTTTTTCGAATATTTTACCTGTCGGGACTACATTAATGTGGTCGCTAGTCGTTTAATGAAAAAGTCGTTTAATGGAATGAATTTATGTACTGAAAACGTTCGGGAGGGATTTTGACCGGTCGTTTAATACAAAAATCGCTTAATAGAGGTGGTCGCAAGTACGATGTCGACTGTAGATGGATATACACATCATGTTTAATAAATAACATATTTTTTCTGTCTAAAATAGAAACCTTTCTAATCTGAAAACCCCTCTAATCCAATTTTTTTGTTTTTGGGTCTGAGCATATTCAGATAAGAAATATTCCACTGTAATAAAATCTGTTCTTACTTTTACTAAAATTTTATTCATGCTTTCAGTGTTTAGATTATTTACTTAAGTCTGTCTGGTTTTGTTTTTCAGATATCGGAATACATATAAACATAATTTGTGTGTGGACATGTTACAAAATGGTTTTCATTTATCATTCTGTGAACTTTTTGCACTAATTAAAAGACAAGAAGATACAAGAGTGCAAGCAGGACCAGAATCACTTCTGTGGAATATGATATTACTTGAGGATCAACATGATAAATTGGATATGCTAAAACTTCATTTAACTAGAGCAGAAACAGCTCAAAGAAAAGGTAATTTGCTGTTTCTCTGATTTTGTATAGGTTACATAGCATATGCATATTTTCAGTATACTAAGTTTTCAGTTGAAAGTCATATGAGCCGTGCCATGGGAAAACCAACATAGTGGCTTTGCGACCAGCATGGATCCAGACCAGCCTGCGCATCCGCGCAGTCTGGTCAGTCTCCATGCTGTTCGCTTTTAAAGCCTATTGAAATTGGAGAAACTGTTAGCGAACAGCATGGATCCTGACCAGACTGCGCGGATGCACAGGCTGGTCTGGATCCATGCTGGTCGCAAAGCCACTATGTTGGTTTTCTCATGGCGCGGCTCATATATTCATATTGTACTTGTTTTTGATAAAGATGCTAAGTTGAGGCCTTTACTTTTTGCATTTGATGTGACTAGACACTTGGCATGATGACCATGGTCATGCAGTGCTGCACACAGATGGCTATGATAATTTTTCTGTTTGGGTAATTGTTCATCTGTGAATAAGGAAACAAGATTTTCTTCATGGGTTCATTTACCTAAGCCTCTTAATGGGGAAAAAAAAACTAAGTACTTAACTGATTATTCTTTTTTATGCCCCCAGCATCTACTGATGCGGGGCATATAGTGATTGTCCTGTCCATCCGTCCGTTTGTTCATTCGTTCATCCATCCGTACGAGGTTAACCAAATGGGACCGTTCCGTCTAGCATCAATATCCCTTACTAGAATGACTTGATACTTATGCAGATGTAACCTGTGACCATTCCTCATCTTCAGACATCACCTGACTTCAGTTTGACCTTGACCTCATTTTGTACTTAGGTTGCTTTATATGGGCCATCTCTTGGTTAACCAAATGGGACCGTTTCATCTAGCATCAGTACCGCTTACAAGAATGAATTGATACTAATACAGATGTTAACTGTGACCATTCTTCATCTTCAAACATCACCTGACCTCAGTTTGACCTTGACCTCGTTCTGGACTTAGGTGCAAAATCTATCGACAAGGATGCCACTGGGGGCATCAAGCGTTTATTGAATGCAGCTTCTTGTTTGTCTTGAGTTTAATGAAATACGTTCATAGTTGGTTTGATTTTAAAACAATGTTAATTACAGCTTTGATTCTTCATGAATTTTGAATAACAGATTCTATAAAATTTATGTGTTATCTAATTTAAAATTGTTTTTTTCTTGAAATATTAAGGTGACTATCAAGAAGTGTACAGAGCAAGATATGAACTTGCACGTTATTTCCAGTCTTGCAATGATAAATGGTTGTCAGATCATTTCTTTGAGACATGTCTTGATACGAGTAACATGGTCGACAATGACGGTGGAAAAATGCAAGCCGAGGGCTATTGTAATGTGGCACTGGCACAGGAAGAAAATGGTAAAGTCCATATCATCACTTTTGATTGACTAATGGAAGAACTACAAGTTTCAAATTTCCAGCATTTTATTGCTGAAACCAATAATTTAGATACTACACAGTGGGTAAATTTGTTATGTAAAATACTTACTTTCTTCTTTTCTTTTACATTGGTAACAAATGCTTGCTACTTTCATTATCAACAGATCTGTATTACACCTTATTATACATTCATTAAATTACAAATTATTACCACATTTTAATGAATTGTCCAAAGTTTGACCCCAAATTTTTGGGTTACCTTTGACAGGCACAGGGTAGATAACTTAGAACAAATGTGTTTATTATATAAATCACCAAGATGCCCTTTCAGCTCACAAGGCAGAAGTTGAATCAAAGAGAACTTACCAAATTACCGGCTTTTATATTCAAGGTTTACAGTTGAACTGTTCAGTTATTTTGTTATCAGTTGCAAATGTTGCAATAAATGTTTCACCTAAAAATAGTTTAATATTATTTTACTTCCCCTAATTGTTCATTTCCTTACAGATTTTTAGGAAAACTGTTATGTTTTGACATTAATGTTGATTAGTCTACAAAACTATGTTAAAAATTATCTTAAGGTAGTTCTGCACATTTGGGTTGAAATTTTTTCCACAATGTAGAATTTGAGTAAACCCTATTTTTTTTAAACTTCAGAATATACTTGGTAAATTCAGCAAATAAAAATGATAGTGCCGTGTGCTTGATTTTTTGCTAGACTGATTTGAAAAATTTGGACCTCATGTTTTTTCATAATGGGAGTCTATGGGAAAATCACAACTTTCATAACATTTTCGCAAATAGAAATTTTTCTACAAAGAAAATTTAATGAAACTTCTCACAGTCATAAATAAACATAATTATGACCTATAATGTGGTATAATAAAATGTATAGGTCCGTGTGCTTATTTTTGAGATATTTGACCAAGATTAAAGTGAACCGCACATTTAAAGTCAATTTTAAGACATATTTTTGAATTATTTAACATGTCAGATGTTTTAATATCATTATATTCACTTTAGAAAAAAAGTAACAGTGCCATTGTAATAAATTTTTCACACAGGTTGCCGTGAATTCATAAAATGATTTTCATTTCCGTACGCCTGATCCAGGCTTTGTTATACGTTTTCCAGATAAATGACATTATGCCATCACTTCCGGTTTATCAAACGTGCAGAAGTACCTTAAGACTGCATGTTTTAAACAGGTTTTGTCAGTAGATTTTATCAATAAAAGCATAAGAATTACATGTTTTGTGTACTTCCTTACACGTGTTACAAATATTTGGAATATCTAAACTTTAAAACTCAGTGCCACTAAATGCTGTTAATGTAAAACCTATAGAATCATCAAGACAGTGTTTTATTTCTTCTTAAGAAACTTTCCTTATAGAATTTTGTTGTTGTCTTTTTATCTGTATGTTAGAAAAAATGTTTGAATAAGTTGATGTAAAGTATAAAGCAATTCTTATAACCAACTCATTTTGAAGCACTGCATTATAAATTGACGCTAAAATGCAGTATGGCTACAAATTATTGCAGATATAGCAAAAACATACCTAGCACTACTGAAGATACATAGAACTGAAAGAGAGATGCAAAGAAAGATACAGTGATTTAGCAATGCAAAGTACTCATAATAAATATGGATAGTTTCTTTGTTTTAGCTGATTATTACAATGCAGCAGAAAATTTTGAGGCATACTATGGTCTTGCTTCTCAAAATAAGGACTGGACAACAGCCGATGGTATAACATTCCACACAGATGCATGTATACACCTGGCTCGCATATATACTACTATAGGAGAACGTGTAGAGCAAGAGGATGTAGAATTAATGCTAGAATACCTCACAAAGGCTTACAACTCCACAAAAGAAAGTAAGTTACATTGTATATTCAATTACATATACACATTGTTAGAGGTGTATGACTGGTGGCGTCAGAGTATATGGCAAAACCCCTCCCACTGGAAAAAAAAATGCTAGTGTTTTCACAGTTCAAGGTGGACAAAAAATTGTTGTCCTATGGAATTATTATCATCCATAGTTAGGAGTGGTTTGATCTACCTGTACAAAATCATGAGACGGTTTTTGTTTGATATGAATTTTAAGCGGGATAACTTTTGTCTGATTCTTCAAGGCATGCCTGAGATTTAGTCCTGGAGGGATTTTGTTACCAGTTCCTCATGGCATCATTAATGACTGGAAGTTTACTACGATCCCCCAGTAACAAAAGTAAAGACAACATATTTATAAATGTAAAAATATCATGTCCACAAATATAATGCAATTGAATTTCAGGGTGTTGTACAGAATAAATATCTTTGAAATAGTCTTTCTTTTTGTAAGCAGTCACTGAATTCTGTGAAATCTAGTGTAATTTCATAACACATACCGGAAAATGATTTATGACCACAGGTCAGCAGCAGAAGCTGGAAGGGGAGGCAGCATACAGACTGGGTCTAGCAGCAGACACAGCTGCTGACAGTGATACAGCACTTGTTGTAAGTCTAATACATTTGGAAAAAAAAGCTGTTTTTGCAGGTTTTTTGCTTAAGTCTTTTATATTTATTTAAAGCTTTCATTGAAAGGGTTCATTTAATTGGCATTGCTGCTTAGATTAAATAGATTAAAGGCAACTTTTTATATGTCCCAAGAAACCTGAAACTGGTACATAATTTATGTTACACAGTGGCATTTCATAATAAACACAAAAAACCTATTCTCACATCCTTGGCTTTCAGAACTTTGCCAAACCTCTGAATTTATTTTTATTTTATTTTGTTGGGTTTAACGTCGCATTGACACAATTATAGGTCATATGGCGACTTTCCAGCTTTGATGGTGGAGGAAGACCCCAGGTGCCCCTCCATGCATTATTTCATCCCGAACCGGTACCTGGGTAGAACCACCGACCTTCCGTAAGCCAGCTGTTTGGCTTCCTCACATGAAGAATTCAATGCCCCGAGTGAGGCTCGAACCCACATTGATGAGGGGCAAGTGATTTGAAGTCAGCGACCTTAACCAAACCTCTGAAAAATAAGAACGACAAAAATAAAGATGAAAGGTAAAGTGAACAAGATCAACAGCAAAAGAAAAATATATATTGAATCATGATGATAAGTTCTAAATGAAATTTTAATATATGATTATTTTTCTCCAGAATGTGTTTATAAATAATTTTGACATTTTTTCAGCATTTGAACACATACTTGGATATTTGCCGATCCACTGATGATAAGGAAGGCATCGGAAAAGCTTGTGATGCAATAGCGAAAACATTTGCCAGGTAAAACTTGAAACTTTTCTCTTTCTTATACACATATATATACTGTATAGCTTAATTATTCATACTAATCATGTTATACTTCCTGTGATGAGTCATAAAACCTTTGTATTTGTTCTTTTAAACCTTTACCCTGCTAAATTTCTTAAATGGACTAGTCCATCATTCAGTTTAGGCAGTACCACTTATTATTCAAAGGGGTGTTCACTGAAAATTTATTGACTGAATAGCGAACAGTGCAGACCATGATCAGACTGCACGGATGTGCAGGCTGATCTTGGTCTGCACTGGTCGCAAAGGCAGAATCACTTGCCATCAGCAGGCTAAAGGTTAAAGTTGATTTATCTTTAAATTGAAACAATAATCAAAAATCATCTTATGAATTATGTCTTCAGCTTATTCTTTTACTCTTTAATCAGTGAATTCATATATCTTACTGCTTTCTTGTTTGTAGTTACAATAAGGCAGTTTTACTCGCAGTCATAATGTTCTAAAAAAAACATATATTACTATAGGCTTTCATTTTCTTTTGTCATCTTTACTTGTCTGTATATTCATCTATAAATTATATTTTCAAAGACTGTTTGGTAGGTAGTCTGTTGTATATTGTGGAAATGTTTTGAAAGAAATGTTATGTTTAGCAGTGATCACTTACTTTATCTAGATTTTGTAAATAGTGAAATACACACTTGGATGTTCACTATATTTAAAAAAAAACACATGGAAAATTGAAATTTTCTGAGCTAGCAGCTTACTATATAAGAAACATCTCAGAAAGTTTGTTACATATTTAATTATTTATTAATTTCAGTTGTTTACTCATCAGGATAAAGTTCTTCTTATAATATTGTGTCTTTTTATTACTGCTGCAAGAATTTATCTTCTGGTTAATATACATTTACAAAAAATTTCAGGTCTTGATCTAATGCTAAAGGGTGCCAGTTTATGTTTTAGAGTTTTTAGCTCGGACTATTTTTTCAGTATATACCACTACAGTGCAAAACCAGATTGCTTTTTTTTAAAGCACCTTATATATGCTTTTGAATATATGAGAATTTGTGATTGTATGTAATTCCAGTATTTTAAAGCAACATTATGTAAAAATGTGCTAAACTAAGTTTTTTTGTCTGCACCTTGCATGAAACTGTGTTCACTGACACAAGAAAAAAGTGAAATTTATAGCAGAATCTTAATTTTATCAACTGAAGCATGTTTTCTACTTTTTGTTGTGAAACAAAAATATTTAATTGAGTTCTAATTGATTATTAATATTCTTCAGTTTAAAGACAGAATGTCCTCTTAAAAAAGATGTTTAAGATAAAATAATCAAAATTTGCTGTTCATTTTCATTTTATAGATAAAGAAATGATTTCTAAAATATAAAACTGTTTATGTATTACTTTTAAAATTTTCAAGAAGGCTCATGGTTTTAAAAAGGATATAACAAAAAGTTCACATCAGTAATTGCCAGCATTGTGATAACAGGTGGAATTGACAGTAGAAAATATGAGCCATGCCATGAGAAAACCAACATAGTGTGTTTGCGACCAGCATGGATCCAGTCCAGCCTGCGCATCTGCGCAGTCTGGTCAGGCTCCATACTGTTCGCTTTTAAAGCCTATTGGAATTGGAGAAACTGTTAGCGAACAGCATGGATCCTGACCAGACTGCGCGGATGCGCAGGCTGGTCTGGATCCATGCTGGTCGCAAAGCCATTATGTTGGTTTTCTCTTGGCGCGGCTCATATAAGACTTAGAATAGATACCTACTGATATATAGATACTTTTGCTGGACTTGTTCTTTTTTACTTCAGTGATGTACTATTTCTCTAGAGGTATTCTGATATGTCAGTTTAAAAATTGTAAAGGTATCCCTGTAAATCTGTGTTAAATTTTATAACACAGTCACGCAGGGATATAAATTGGCAGGGGCCCAGTAGCCCATGGCCCTTAGATTTTGGGCTGGGCGCATAAATTGTTGGAGAAAATGCCCATATACCTAATGTTAAACATTTATTTTTGACAGTCTGGGCCCCTAAATAAAAATAGCTAGTTTATATCCCTGCCTGAGTGCTATAAAATAACACAATTCTTGTGACATATGGTCATTATTTGAATGTTCTTTCCATTTACAGACAAGGGAGAGTTGAGGAGAGCATAGAGTATTTGAAGCAGTTTGTAACTGTAGCAGAGAAGAGCGGTCAGGAACATGCTTACAGCAAGGCTTGTCATAACCTGGGAAATATCTATAATACTCTGGTGAGTTAGCTTGTCATTTTAGCTTGAAATGTCTGTAATACACTGGTAAGTTAGCTTGTCATTACATAGAAAATAGCTGTAATACACTGGTGAGACCTGTAAATTTTCTATAATACTCTGGTGTATTAGCTTGTCTTTAGATAGGAAACATCTGTAATACAGCGGTAGGTTGTCTTGTCATTACCTTGGGAATCTTCATAATACAGTGGTCAGTTAGCTTGTCATAATATGGGAAATATCTAAGATACATTTGTAAGTTAACATATCATAACCTGGGAAAGGTCCCTTTTATACTTATTTAATGTTTTTTGATACCCTTCTCTATCTCGGTTGTTACTAAATACGTTTGACACAGACTTAAGCTATTGTCCAATATCTTCATCCACATTGAAGTAATTAAACACTTCAGTGACAGCTCCAGCTTCCTCAGATGTGCCCAGTTTCACTATCCAGCATCAAAGTAGTAGAACACGCTGTCTCCTGTGACAACTCTTGTTCTTTGATGTCATTCATTCCGTAAGCTTTTATGTGGCTATTTTTCTTTTACATGGCTAAAAGAACAATAGGGAGAACATAAGAGTAGCCACATAAATACCCATTTGTAGGAACGTCTGTCTGTCCAGCCTTCCGTCTGTCTATCAGAATTTGTGTCCTTCAGTATGTGACCCAGATTCATCAAACCTCACAGGATTGTTATTCAGCAAGGGAAGCTGTGCACCAGGGGTTTTAATTTGGATCTCACACAGTCAGACCAGAGTTATGGCCCTTGACTTAGTTAAAAATATGCATAAAAAGGGCCTAAGTCTGTGTCGCTTGTATCTCAAAAAGTATTGAACCCAGTTTTATGAATCATTACAGGAATATGTATTCAGCATGTGAAGTTGTGCATCTGGGGTTTTGTTAGAGATATCACTCTGTCAAACCAGAGATATGGCCCTTGCCTTAGTAAAAAAACAGGCATGAAAAGGCATACAATTTGTGTCGCACGTATCTCAAAAAGTATATGACCTAGGGTCATGAAACCATTTAGGAATATTATCCAGCATGTTAATTTGTGCACCTGAGTTTTTGTTTTTTTTGTGTTTTTTTTTCACTTTGCAAGACCAGAGTTATGGCCCTTGACTTAGTCAAAAAATAAAAGTTTGTGCCGCATGTATGTCAAACAAAATGTACTTGACCTAGATTCATAAAACAGTAGAGGATTGTTTTATAGCCTATGAAGTTTTGCACCAGGTGTTCTCTTTGGGATTTTAATCAGCTAGGCCAGAGTTATCGTCCTTCACTTAGTGAAAAATGCACATAAAGTTCTTAAAAGTTTGTGTTGCAAACATCTTAAATCAAAATCTTGAGATGTCTGATGGTTGCGGGTTTTGCTAGATTTATTTTCTGTTTAAAAGCCAGTCTATAAATATACATGTATAAGAAACAAATACAAAGGTGCCTCATATATAAGATTAACTCTGCCTGACCTTACATGAACTTATGCAAATTGCCAGCTGGAAGTCAGTGATGTAACCATCGGCTAGAATACCTTACCATTGATAGATCTTGCATAATCTAAATGGTCAGTGTGAATGGATAGAGGTTGAAGAAGAACTGCTGATAATTCATCCGCATTATTCATGAATGGGATTACTTTGTGTAGCACATGAACATCCTTTGGATGTGATTTGGAATCAAATAAAGATGCTATATGATTGTCAGAAATACACTTGTAACTTTGGTAGCGGGATAAACCCGCAACCAAAAATGTTTCACCTTGTGTCATAAAACCATGTACAGTGACAGGAGTGGTGGGGGAGGGGGCAACTGTGTTCTATGGACACACATCTAGTTTCTTACTATACACCTTAAAAAAAAGAGATATAATTATGTCTTCCCCCCCCCCTCTGGGGGAGACATATTGTTTTTGCCGTGTCCGTCCGTCCATACATCACACTTCATTTCCGAGCAATAACTGGAGAACCATTTGACCTAGAACCTTCAAACTTCATAGGATTGTAGGGCTGCTGGAGTAGACGACCCCTATTGTTTTTGGGGTCACTCCGTCAAAGGTCAAGGTCACAGGGGCCTGAACATTGAAAACCATTTCCGATCAATAACTAGAGAACCACTTGACCCAGAATGTTGAAACTTAATAGGATGATTGATCATGAAGAGTAGATGACCCCTATTGATTTTGGGGTCACTCCGTCAAAGGTCAAGGTCACAGGGGCCTGAACATTGAAAACCATTTCCGATCAATAACTAGAGAACCACTTGACTCAGAATGTTGAAACTTCATAGAATGATTGGTCATGAAGACTAGATGACCCCTTTTGTTTTTGGGGTCACTCCATCAAAGGTCAAGGTCACAGGGGCCTGAACATTGAAAACCATTTCCGATCAATAACTAGAGAACCACTTGACCCAGAATGTTGAAACTTCATAGGACGATTGTTCATGAACAGTAGATGACCCCTATTGTTTTTGGGGTCACTCCATCAAAGGTCAAGGTCACAGGGGCCTGAACAATGAAAACCATTTCCGATCAATAACTAGAGAACCACTTGACTCAGAATGTTGAAACTTCATAGGATGATTGGTCATGAAGAGCAGATGACCCCTATTGTTTTTGTGGTTACTCCGTCAAAGGTCAAGGTCACAGGAGCCTGAACATTGAAAACCATTTCTGATCAATAACTTGAGTACCACTTGACTCAGAATGTTGAAACTTCATAGGATGATTGTACATGCAAAGTAGATGACCCCTATAGATTTTGGAGTCACTCCGTTAAAGGTCAAGGTCACAGGGGCCTGAACATTGAAAACCATTTCCGGTCAGTAACTTGAGAACCACTCAACCCAGAATGTTGAAACTTAATATGAGGATTGTTCATGCAGAATAAATGACCCCTATTGTTTTTGGGGTCACTCCATTAAAGGTCAAGGTCACAGGAGCCTGAACATTGCTAACCATTTCGATCAATAACTTCAGAACCTCTTGATCCAGAATGTTGAAACTTCATAGGATGATTGGTCATGAAGAATAGATGACCCCTATCGATTTTGGGGTCACTCTGTTAAAGGTCAAGGTCACAGGAGCCTGAACATGGAAAACAATTTCCGATCAATGACTTGAGAACCACTTGACCCAGAATGTTGAAACACAGGATGATTGAACATGCAGAGTAGATGATCCCTATTGATTTTGGGGTCAGTCTATTAAAGGTCAAGGTCACAGGGGCCTGGTCATGTAAAATCATTTCTGGAGAATAACTTGAGAACCACTTGACCTGGAATGTTGAAACTTAATAGGATGATTGGACATGTAGAGTAGATGACCCCTGTTTATTTTGAGGTCACTTGATCAAAGGTCAAGGTCACAGGAGCTTGAACATTGACTTGAGAACTGCTAGGCCAGTAGTGTTGAAATTTAGCAAGATGACTGGACATGCCAAGTAGATGATCCCTATTGCAGCCAACCATCAGTGTCTCTTTGACTTTCGCTCCTGACCCCTATTGATTTCTTGCCTATAGGACTTTGCATTGGAGGAGACATGTGCTTTTTTACAAAAGCAATTTCTAGTTCTAAATTGATAGATATAGAATAAGATTTGTATATTTTCAGGGAAAATATGATGAAGCAACAAAATATTTTGACAAGGCATATAACTTGTCACGTTCAATGGGAGAAGTAGCATCAATCAATGTTAATCGTGTACAGTTTGGTGTAGCCATGGCACACAAAATGTTACAAGGGATCGGAGGTCACATTGTAGCCAACCATCTTCCAGCACTTGAAAGACTTATTGAATGGAAAAGTTCTAGAGTAGATGATTTTGACAAACCATTCCCAGAACCAAGTAAGTAATATGATGAAATGGTTCCTACTTTTTATAACATTTCTTTTAAAACATTATGAGACATTCTTCATTAAACTTTTTAGTGTCATCAGTGGTGTGTTTAGTTCAGAAACAGTATTATAATTTGATGAGAAAAAAGCTTCAAATACCATTACATATACTAGTACTTCTCTCTCAGTCTTATTATTTTCTTCCAAAGAAGAGAGATATTGTGATTTCAGTGAAAAATAATAAACAGTTATACATGGTTACTTAAGGATTGTTTGCATATGTACATGCGTAGTTACAATGTTTTGAAGGTTTTTAAAATCTTACTTTCATTTTGATGTAGAATGAAACAAAATGTTGAATATGACAAAAAAAATGAAATATACCTTGTGGTATGATTGATGTTTTCTGATTAAAAGATTTGATAATAATGATAATGAATTTATTAGTTTATTAGTACAGTTTACAATTTATTGGCAGAAACTACATTAAACCTCAAACTGAAAGATGTCCATGTATGAGGGAGAGAACATATGCTGTACAGACTAGACAAACTGACACTGTAAGCTGTTTGAAGGCAGAACCTTCAAGTACTTTTGAAATTATTTACTTGAATTTAAGTCATGCAAACAGTGTATATGATTTCTATTTACAGAGGCAGAAAGCCCTAAACCTGCTACCCCACCCGCTCCTGTACGGGAAGAGAAAACTGATGTTAGCGCCACCTCTGAACAGCAGGAGGAAGCAGCACCAAGGGAGCAAACTGAGACTTCTATGGCTGACACAGAAACTGATACCACTGCACAAGATTGATTTTATTAGAAAGACACTTTGATACTGACAGCATTTCATATACCAGTGATTTTGTTCATTATTGGATGCTTAAAAAATAGAGTCTAAACTGCTTCTTTAACTGTTTGTCATAACAAGCACATACAGAGAAAATAAGTGACATTGACCCAAGAAAGAAATATGAGGCAGTTTATAGATTTGCAGAATTTGTATTATTTTTATTGTTTATAAATACTCTAATGCACAGTTGCAAACATTTATCAAATATTTTGACAGTCCCATAGGTGTCTTACATCTTCACTTGCAGATTTTTTGTTCTTATAAATCTTTAATATTCAGCTCATAGCCATGCACTGTTCTACTTGAAGTTACTGCCACAGCTGTGCCTTACAGAGAAAATTAAGGAGGACAGAATATTATGTACATTTATTTGTTGAAAACAGTTACAATTGATACTTATTGTAATCATAAGGATCTGATTTAAACTTGCTTAATATGGAATTATTTGAAAAATTTATACACATATTATATATATATATATATATATATATCCACCATTCTGATACAAGTAATATGATAATATCAGTATCATTTGAAGTATTCTATTTATACACTTTTTTTTGTTAAAATACTGGCATCCTTATTTTATAATGCCTGAAATGTTGAGAAAAATAGCACAAGAGTAAATCGTTATGTTTTATATTACATTATACTGCTGAAACTGTTGCTACTGCTGAAAATAGGAAAAACATCAAGGGAGATAATCCCTGTACATTTGTACAACTTGCTGGTCGTGCCACTGCTGTTATTTAAACTTTTAAATTTGCTGAATATTTCCTATTGAAATTTATAATGTACTTTGCTTTATTCAATACTTATTCTTCCTTTATTCCATACATATTCATATTTCATCGGTTATATACATGGTCACAACATTCAGTGATATTCATTCATATATCCAAGCATCACAACCACAACACACACAGCATTTATTCCTTCATCTACCCTATGTCATATTCATGCATGTGTGAATTACATGCACAGTATTTCTGCAAGTCAGTTTATTCTTTCAATCTATACTGAATTTGGTCACTCGTACAGGAAGATGGGGTTTTTTCCCCATTGTTTTAGAGCTTTTTCTTCAGTAGATTCCAAAAATCGAGACTAAAATAATTTAACATGAATATATATATAATAATTTTAATCTGACAGAAAGTTCCTGAATTTAGCGTAATATAGGACAACTACTTCTTACTGTGTTTCAGTCTAGATTTGTATTGAATTTCTACTTCTTTGAAAATACATGCCAAATTTAAAATAAGGACAACAGTATTTTATGAATACATTTATAAAGCAATAGTTCAGATACAATGTTTGAATGAGTGGGTGGGTTATATCTGTATAGTGTAGTTGTAAGAATGTAGCCATTTTATTTATAATTCCTGTTTTATTGTGTAATGTTACAACACCAATCACAGTGCTGTAGGACATATATTATGGAATAAATCCTGTGATATATACTTTCATCCTAACAATTAAAGTTGTTGTTATTCTCTGAACTTCGTTGTTTATGTTGTTTATATCTGTACAGAAAAATTTGCTACCTTTTCAAAACTTTTTCCCAGTATTCCTTAAAAATATGATGGCAGTCTCATGCTTTAACTAGGTTTTAAATATGAAACCAATATGGAAACCTTATCATTGAATTGTCAACCATACTTTACTTTCAAATTTTACTTCTAACAAATTGAGAAAGGATATGATGTGTCACATATTGTTGAAATAAATTTCTAAAAACGTTTTCTTCTAATTATTTGAATAAGAATTGCATTTTTTGTGCTTTTTTGTTTTCCTATACGATGTTTGTGAGTATCATAAGATATTTTGCAGCTACACTTGATCATATTTTACAATATACTGCTGAAGTACGCGTTTGCAGTAATCAACACACATATATGTATACCAGGGATACCAGGGATGGTATACATTGTGTGTTGTCTAGCATATGTGTAAAAGAAGTTGTGATATTTGTGTTTGTTTTTGTCATGTTGATTATACAATATTTAGATTATCAAAAGAAAATTTCCAATAAATTTAATTTATATAATGAATCTTTTTTTGTTTGTATTTCTCTTCTTACTTAAAGCCAAACAGTATGCTTGATGTTCCTGAAAAGTCATGTTGGCTGGTCTGCTTTCGAAAAAAAGTGACCATTATATATTTTTATATAGATGGAAATGACTCATTTTGTGATATTTGATGTTAATTTATTGATAGCATGTCCATATATTATAAAATTTCTTGTTTGAAAGTTTACGATGTTGACCACAAAACTAGAAGGTGCTTGGTTCAAGCTCTGCTTGGGTAAGAGCTGCATAGCAAACCTTGTAGCACAACAATACTGTTTTTAGCTCAACTTTACGAAATATATATGAAGAGCTATCCTACTGTTGGCACTTTCACTTTATCTCTGTAATTACTTGATGGATTTGCTTCAAACAATAGTTATTCTTCATTATCATCCAAATCATATGACACAAGGACCATTACTCTTGCACCAATATTTCATGAATTGTGCCCATTTTTACTTAGAACTTGGGTGCATTTGACTGGACTGTTTGAATTTTTTCAAATAGTAGAACTTTAGTTTGTTGGTGTCAGCATCAGCATCACAAAAGTTTGCATGTAAGTAGGTTTCTCTAAAACTACAGGCCTAATGCATAAAACATTATACATATACTAAAGGACAAGTTACATAACTCTTATTTTGTCAAAATTATACTCGGTTTTAAATTAAAATTTCAAGTTTTGCATGTAAGCAGGCTTCTCAAAAGCCACTATGCCTTATGATGTGTTTGGCATCATGAGGTGACCTCCAAGGACAATTACATAACTCTAGCTTTTATTTTGTTAAAAATGTATCCCTTTTTAACACAAAAATTTCGTGACAGTTTTGCATATGAGCATGCTTCTTAGGAATTATGTATCATGGGATGACTTCATGTCTGGCTAACATGGCAAAATTATGCCCTTTCTCCCACTTGGAAAATGTTCCTTAAACTTTTGTATATAAGCTAGTTTTAGGTGGAAGGGCTTCAAACAGTTGAGATCTGTCATTAGAAAGCTCTTGTTGTGGATTTCATGTTGGAGTCACTCAATGTAGCTTACTCCTGTCAAAGCAATAAAATCCAGTTTCATTTTATGTTTAACCCTTAACCTTCTAAATTTCTATAATGAACTTGTCCATCATTCAATTTAGACAGTACCATTAACTGTTAAAGGGATGCTTACACCAAAATGATACTGACTGAATGACAAATAGTGCAGATCATGATCAGACTGCATGGATGTGCAGGCTGATCATGAACTACACTGGTCACAAAGGCAGAATCAATCATCTCCAGCGTGATAAGGGTTGAAGTCAAAATATACACATTTATATCCCTATACAATGGCCAAAACTGCCAAATTTTGTTCCACAAAATTACAAAATTTATGTTTTTAGCTCACCTGTCGCATAGTGACAAGGTGAGCTTTTGTGATCACCCGTCGTCAGTGCGTGCGTCAGTCAACAATTTCTTGTCTGCACGATAGTGGTTTCATTTATGATTTTATTTTTACCAAACTTGCACACAACTTGTATCACCATAAGATCTCAGTTCCTTTCTTGAACTGGCCAGATTTCATTGTGGGTTCCAGAGTTCTGGCCCCTGAAAGGGCCAGAATTAGCTATTTTGACCTTGTCTGCACAGTAGCAGCTTCATTTATGATTTGAATTTAATCAAACTTGCATAAAACTTGTGTCACTATAAGATCTTGGTTCCTTTCTTGAACTAGCCAGATCCTGATATGGGTTCCAGAGTTATGGCCCCTGAAAGGGCCAAAATTAGCAATTTTGACCTTGTCTGCACAATCGCAGCTTCATTTATAATTTGATTTTAACCAAACTTGCACACAACTTGTATCACCATAAGAGCTTGGTTCCTTTCTTGAACTGGCCAGATTCCATCATGGGTTCCAGAGTTATGGCCCCTGAAAGGGCCAGAATTAGCTATTTTGACCTTGTCTGCACAATAGCAGCTTCATTTATGATTTGAATTTAATCAAACTTGCACAAAACTTGTGTCACCATAAGATCTTGGTTTCTTTCTTGAACTGGCCAGAACCCGATATGGGTCCAGAGTTATGGCCCCTGAAAGGGCCAAAATTAGCTATTTTGACCATGTCTGCATAATAGCAGTTTTATTTATGATTTTATTTGAACCAAACTTGCACACAACTTGTATCACCACAAGATCTTTGTTCCTTTTTTCAACTGGCCAGATTCCATCATGGGTTCCAGAGTTATAGCCCCTTAAATGTCCAAAATTGGCCATTTTGGCTTTTGCAGTCATTTATGGTTTGATTTGATACAAACTTGCAAAATATCTTCAACAACAATAAATCTTGGATTCCATGACGAACCTGTCAGATCCAATCGTAGGTTCCAGAGTTATTTTAGATCTTATTACCTCCCCTGATTTTAATCCAAATGGATTTATATCAGTGAGTACTAATAGGACTTATTTGAAATTTCATTATTGTCATTAGTTGGACTGAGACAATCAGGGTAGATAACTATGGACTGATTTTATGTCAAATTACCTCCCTTTATTTCAAATTAAAGTGGTGCCCGCCCGCTTAGCTCAGTAGGTAAGAGTGTTGGTCTACGGATCGCGGGGTCGCGAGTTTGATCCTCGGGCGGGGCGTATGTTCTCCGTGACTATTTGATAAACGACATTGTGTCTGAAATCATTAGTCCTCCACCTCTGATAATTCATGTGGGGAAGTTGGCAGTTACTTGCGGAGAACAGGTTTGTACTGGTACAGAATCCAGGAACACTGGTTAGGTTAACATGCCCGCCGTTACATGACTGAAATACTGTTGAAAAACGGCGTTAAACCCAAAACAAACAAACAAATTAAAGTGGGTATATCTCCGTAATTAATGAAGATACTAATATGAAATTTCCTTTATGTCAACAGATGGACTTGGACAATCAGTGAAGATACACATTGACTGAATTTATGACAGATTACCTCCTTTATTATTTATCTAAATGAATACACCTTAGCAGCTTCTAATGAGATTGGTTTGAAACAATCATATCATTTTGAGCAATAGTACTCAGGTGAGCGACACAGGGCCATCATGGCCCTCTTGTCTACATAGTCTAATCTAAACAAGAGCTGTCAGTGGACAGCGCGCTCGTATATTCTCAGTGCTTGATAGTATAATATCTGCAATGAGTAAAACTTTAACATTACAATAAGCATATTCTAAGTAGAAAAAGGGCCATAATTCAGTCAAAATGCTTGATAGAGTTGCTTCCTCCTTTTTACAGACTGGGGTCATGATACTAAGCAAGTATGCAAAATATGAAAGCAATATCTCTATGGACTTTGAAAATATTTGGGGTGGTATGCAAACTTTAACATTTATTCTAAGTCGAAAAGGGGCCATAATTCAGTCAAAATGCTTGATAGAGTTGCCTCCTCCTTTTTACAGACTGGGGTCATGACGGTAAACAAGTATGCAAATTATGAAATCAATATCTCAAAAGACTTTGAAAATATTTGGGGTGGTACGCAACATTTATTCTAAGTAAAAAAAGGGGCCATAATTCAGTCAAAATGCTTGATAGAGTTGCCTCCTCCTTTTTACAGACTGGGGTCATGATGATAAACAAATATGCAAAATATGAAACCAATATCTCAATGGACTTTGAAAATATTTGGGGTGGTATGCAAACTTTAACATTTCTGTGAAGTTCACCCTCACACTAATGCTCAAGCTGATGCCAGGGCGAGTAGGATAGCTACCCTATTCTTCGAATAGTCGAGCTAATAACATAGTTGAACATATATCTCTTGGTAATTTCAACACCCTCTTTTTTTCCCTGCCACATGACCAGTTTTACCATAAATTTTCTGAACCCTTCTGCAGGAATAAGGTCCTTTGGTTCAAACCCTCTGGGTTTACAGCTGTGTATTGTAATGATTAACTTCTCAAGACAATTTTAGGACCATATAATAATGTATTATATTGTAGAAAACAATGGCATACTCATTATAAAGTCATCTATAGAGGGTAGTTAATAGACATCCAATATTAAAGTAAACTAAATACAAAAGGTCTGCTAATCATTCTAAATTCTATTATTACACACAAGTCACAATCATGACATTATTTTGAGAAGTGCACTGTATTACCTAAGTGGGCGTATTAATTTCCCTCTGTCTCAAGGCCTGAGGGTGTATTAAGTTTCCTCCAGATGAACTTCTGGGAAACTAGGACAAACATTATTAAAGCCAGGAAGAATTTTATCAATGTTCTGAAATCTTAAATTGTTTGCATGATCAACTTTAACCATAGACACCACAACATTTTCAACACAAGTACAACCAAGTCATAACATTGTTTTCAAAGTTATTTATTTCCGCAAAAAGTGTAACCATCTCGTGCAAACAGGTTTCTAATATATATGGCTGACAGCAGACCAACAAGACAATCTGTATAATAATTAACAAAGTATACAGTTTACAACACAAATATATACTAGTAGTGTCTATATATAAATGACAAAAAAAAGCACAAAACAGTGAAATGTAACCATTTTATCACTTTAAAGGGAAAAGTTCTTTTTACTAAACTAAAATATTTAAAATCCGTCCCAATATGTTGACTGGCGTTGTGCACTGAAACTTGTATTGAAAGTGTTTTTTAATACATTCTGTTCGACGAAATTACTAACAACAACTGTGCTTAACCATCAACATTTACAAATAAATGTACAGACAAAAGGATAAGTTCACTAGGTAATTGTAGTTATGAACATGAAAATACAACGAATCCCATAGTAATATGAGAATGATCAATATAAATATCTTTCCCCTTTCAGCAATTCCAATTCAGTTCTAATATGTTTTTAGAATAGTATAAAAATAATATTTATCATTCTATATACCAACAATTCGATTACAATTTAAAGTAATGTTTAAATATTGACATCGTTCAGAGATAAAAGTCTACTTTCTTTAGAATTCATAATATTCACCAGTCAGTTTCACATGGTTCAATCTTTGTAACCAAACGTTCAGTAAAAAAGTCAGGGTATTGATGTCACAATATATATAAGTGTCTATATAAGAAAAATGTCGTCTGCTGTTTGCCGTCCTCTGCTTTTTAGGCGTGAGTGCCGCCATCAGATGTTTGGGGGCGCTGCTGGGGCCTGATAGCATCAAGTACTTGAATGATGTCCCCATTTTTGGCCTCGAGGAGACTGGTCAACCAACCTCCTTCATTATTAAACCCCATTGCCATCATTTGCTGGAGGGCTTCGGCTATCTTAGGATCTGGAAAGGAAAATGAACTATATATATATATATATATCTACAACCACCAATTTATGTAACAATGACGTCAAAATAAAACTACTATACTGTAATAACTAGATTTAGTGCTTAGTGTCGGTGTGCAAGTTCAGTTTGAAGTCCTCAGACACCTGTAAAAGGGCTATGGAATTCTATAAATTAAATGTGAAGCAAACAGCCATGCAGATAACTGTTTATACAGCAGGTAGAATCTTCAATTTTATTTATTTTCGATGGTGTAAAATCCTAACTGAATACATTTGTACATACCTGCTGGCGGGTATATCGGGGCAGACGGACCTGGCACGGTGCTCTGAGGAGGTGCTTGTGAAACTGGGACCTCAGGTTGTGGTGTTGGGTTCCCAACAGGTTCTCCGCTGAGATTCAGCAAAGTCCAAGCATTGTCATCCGGTTTTTTACCACTTGGCTCAGCTTCCTGGAACACAAAGTGTTCATTCATTGTGTATCTCGCTTGATAAAACAATTCTAATCTTTAAAACTACCTTACTTTATAGATTAAGCGTCACGAGCGAGGAACTTTTGTGATATCAGCAGAAAAAGTACATTCTGGCTTCGCGCTGTACACCATGTATCAATTGCGCTACCGCTTTGTTACTTGTACGTGTACGAATGTTCATATTGAATATATGAATGAAATCAGTGTTCAAAGAAAAACAAGTTGTTAATTTATTGCTATTTTATTCAAATACTTGTGCTGACTTACCATGCGGGTTGGTGATTTTGCACGCTGGGAGTCGGCACTGTCGGCAACATCCATGAGGTTGGCTGGTTCCTGTTGTTCTTTAGGTTTTTCAGTGGCTTTGTTCTGCGGCTTGTCTGCAGCTCCCGCATTACGTTTTCCTTGCTTTTCATGTTTTCCACCCGGACATGGTCCACATGGTCCCGCCTGTCCAAATGGCCCAGCAGGACCAAAGGGTCCGGCGGGTCCACCGTTCCTTCGGCAATGCCCTTGTGGAGGTCCCATTGGACAGCCTCCCATCCAGCCCCACATTCCCCAGGGTCCTGCAGCACCACATGGTGGCCCAGATCGAAAACGCTTTCCATGTGGTCCTCCACGGCCACGGGCACGCCCACGCCCCATTCCACCCTTTCCTTTCTTCTCGCCCTTTTCACCATCCTCATCCTCGTCAGCTTTCTCTCCTCGGTTGTGTGTCTCAACGTCTATATCAACGTCAATACCTATTATAACGATACAATCATATATTACTAGTATAAGTTGTATTTATTACAAGTTACAAAAAGAATAGTACTTAAAATATCTGACCTGTGTATTCAAGTTGACAGCTAACATGCATTTGCAATAAAAAAATCGATAAAATGGCACAAATTATGTTGATGAAGTCATTCCTTAGCTCAAACTTTGCATCAAAATTAATACAGGCGTGTTTATATCGTTATACACATACCGAAAGGATCAAGCATCTCAGCGACTGCCTCCCCTACATTTCTCAGGTATTCCTCTCCACTAGATTCTCCAGAATCCTGACCCTCGGGTCCCTCCTCCATCTTCTGTTCTTCTTTCTTTTCTTCCTGTTCTCCCTCCTTCCGTCCACATGGTCCGCCCTCACATCCTTGGGCGTTTCTATTGTGCCACCTCTTCATAAAACGCTGCATCCAGCGCCGGAAGTGGGGTGGGGGTACAAACGGCTGAAAAGACAACAAACATACTATTAACCATACATAATATGATACATAACAAATGCTAACTATATTTAATTTTGCGGTTATATTGATTAAATGTATTTACATTTTGGTACACTATAAGTAACAAATATCGGCAATGTTGAAATTGATCTTTTTTAAATTTACTTACACCCTGGGGTCCTGGTCCATGGGATCCGGGTGGTCCACCGAATGGGAAGCCTGGGAATCCTCCTGGGAGGTTTCCGGGTGCAGTTACCTTCATCATATCATGTTGCACGTGCATACCGCTCGCCTCGCAGTTTTTGCAGAGGTCATAGTCCGGACAGACAAGGCACTTGTACCTGGGACCACATATCGGGCGCATGTCACATCCGTCACAGATTACACCTGGGTGAACCGCCTCATTTTCACCGCTAGGGGCAGAATTCTGCTGGCCCTCTAAAATATAGAAAGAGATTAATAAAATCTTGTTTAAAGAAAAGAACAAGAAGAACGATCTTTAATTTTGTACAAAATGCATTGTGTGACACGATACTTTAAGTATTGAAATGTATTGAGCGGCACGATACTTTAAGTACTGAAATGTGTTTACAATTAAAACCTTGTTAAAAACTTACCTTTCTGCACGATGAAGACTTTAAATACGCTGTCGGACACAAATCCGAGGGCTTCCATCAGCTCTTCGTCGGTGGAGAAAGACACATGATCTCCGTCGGGATCTGAAAAATGTGGATCATAACTATAGATCAGGTATTTTTTAATGATACAGCATTGCTAAAAGTAGATCTCTAAAAGCGCCTCTCCAAGCTAAAGCTGATTTTAAACGATTGATGGCAACGTTGCGTACAGACAAAATTTTGTAGAATTTTAGAAATAAAAAGGGATGTGAATATGGACCTGTCAAACAACTTAGTTAACTGTTATATATTGTTCAATTATAGAATTATGCGATATTGATTAAGTTTATTTCAATAACAAAACGCCTATGGCCTTTCATAAAAATTGATGATAGAAATATTGCCAACACATCAACCAAAACAGTGAAAAAGAAAAAAAAAACTTAATGCAAATATCATTTTAAATGGTCATTGCATTCAGTTTAGCCATTCATGATCACATACCGCGAAGATTTGGCATAACATCAAATCTTGTTTAAATCTATACATAAATTATGATAATTTCTACTGCAACGAAATGCGCAATTACAGGCACCTACCTTTCCAGAAGAGGGAAAAATTCCCCTGTCTCAATGCTGGGAAGATGTCGCTGAGTTTCTTGCTCAAGTAATCATAACTTGACGACACGTCGGCAGGGATCTGGAACCGACGGATTTCACCGTCCCACTTTCCATCCTTATGTAAAAACGCTTTTACCGTAAGCGACATGTTGATCTATTTCTTCTCTCTGCGTTGAATCACGTTTTAAATATAAATAATATATAGAATCCAACGATATATCAAATTAAATCTCCCTTAATATTTTAAAGTTTTAAGCTTTTTCTATTTTCGTGTTATCATACGTTTCGAAAAGCTTTAAGTGACGTTAAAGCAAATTGTTCTGGCTTTTATACCTCCGCTGACTTAATCATTTTACCTAAGTCATGTGACGTGAGTCATAGCCTAAATGGTGCAATACGAACCGTCTAGATTAAATGGCTGACAGCTGTGTATTCCTTTTTCATAATGACATGGTGTTTTGGTGTATGCTGCGCAGTTTCCGGTTTATAAAATAGGACATGATTGTATATAATATGTATTATTGACACGGGTTTTCCAGAGGTCATTGCTAAAAATAGTAACATAAACACATTATCACGCGGTTTTATTGCGATGTTAGTTCAAGGTGAAAGTTTTGAATACTTATAACTTGAGGCCTATTATAATTACTTTTGCTGCTATTATTTTGTATGTTCTGAAAGATCTTATTTAGACGACGGTTCCCATATTTCCCCTTTAATACTGTTATTACGAAGTGTCCCCGTTACCCCATTGTCCTAGTTACCTAATTTTACCATTGTTTTCCCTTATCTTTCCGTTTTGATGCCAGAACGAATGGTGGTTGTGAACACTCCGCTAATTAATATTATAAGTCAGTTTGATATGAAGAGAGAAAATAAACACAAGTATGTTACCAAATCAGTGCAGCGTGCAATTTATACAATTTATACCATTCTGCCATATGCAAAACCAACCTTTTTTGTTTTATCTATTTAAACACCTACAACCATGCTTACTATTATGTCTTCGTTTGCACATTTTCTAGTTATAAATGAGTGCCATTAAACGACAGGGCCAACATATATGATTCTTTGGTCAACATGACCATGCATGATTAGTCAATTTTTTTACCCCATGTGATTGTGTGTATACAAGACAGCAGAAAAGAGTTTTGGGCAAAAAAACATGTAGGAGAAATCACAAACTTACCAAATTATTTCCTTAATGACCGTATATTATATTCTCTTCGGCTAGTGCATTAAGTTCCGCGAATAAAATCAGTTTCTTAAATTGTTAAGATATGACGCACAGACTTATTAATTGTTGAGAATCACGTGCAATATAATCTATAAAGGAAATAAATATCTAAGTATTCAAAAGACAAGGTGATTTACAGCAGCTGTTTCCGCAGTAAACCTACGCCTTTCTTGAACAATTGATATATAGTTTATTTTTAGCAATTCTGTCATACCTACAGGTATCTACAGGTATCATATGTTTAATAAGTGTCACAATGACAGCCAAATATTCTCATCTGACTTATTATAGCCAGTTGATCATTACATGTAGTAAATATGTGTCAGTTTTCTAACAAAAGAGCAACGTTCACATGTACATTTTTAGCTCACCTGTCACAGAGTGACAAGGTGAGCTTTTGTGATCGCGCGGTGTCCGTCGTCCGTCGTCCGTCCGTGCGTCCGTAAACTTTTGCTTGTGACCACTCTAGAGGTCACATTTTTCATGGGATCTTTATGAAAGTTGGTCAGAATGTTCATCTTGATGATATCTAGGTCAAGTTCGAAACTGGGTCACGTGCCATCAAAAACTAGGTCAGTAGGTCTAAAAATAGAAAAACCTTGTGACCTTTCTAGAGGCCATATATTTCATAAGATCTTCATGGAAATTGGTCAGAATGTTCACCTTGATGATATCTAGGTCAAGTTCGAAACTGGGTCACGTGGGTTCAAAAACTAGGTCAGTAGGTCTAAAAATAGAAAAACCTTGTGACCTCTCTAGAGGCGATATTTTTCAATGGATCTTCATGAATATTGGTCAGAATGTTCACCTTGATGATATCTAGGTCAAGTTCGAAACTGGGTCACGTAGGGTCAAAAACTAGGTCATTAGGTCTAAAAATAGAAAAACCTTGTGACCTCTCCAGAGGCCATATTTCTCAATGGATCTTCATGGAAATTGGTCAGAATGTTCACCTTGATGATATCTAGGTCAAGTTCGAAACTGGGTCAAGTGGAGTCAAAAATTAGATCATTAGGTCTAAAAATAGAAAAACCTTGTGACCTCTCTAGAGGCCATATTTCTCAATGGATCTTCATGAAAATTGGTCAGGGTCATGTGGGGTCAAAAACTAGGTCAGTAGATCTAAAAATAGAAAAACATTGTGACCTGTCTAGAGGCCATATTTCTCAATGGATCTTCATGAAAATTGGTCAGAATGTTCACCTTGATGATATCTAGGTTAAGTTCGAAACTGGGTCACGTGCGATCAAAAACTAGGTCAGTAGGTCTAAAAATAGAAAAACCTTGTGACCTCTCTAGAGGCGATATTTTTCAATGGATCTTCATGAAAATTGGTCAGAGTGTTTACCTTGAAGATATCTAGGTTAAATTTGAAACTGGGTCACGTGGGGTTAAAAACTAGGTCAGTAGATCTAAAAATAGAAAAACCTTGTGACCTCTCTAGAGGCCATATTTTTCATGAGATCTTCATGATTATTGGTCAGAATGTTCACATTGATGATATCTAAGTCAAGTTCGAAACTGGGTCACGTGGGGTTAAAAACTAGGTCAGTAGGTCTAAAAATAGAAAAAACCTTGTGACCTCTCTAGAGGCCATATTTCTCAACAGATCTTCATGAAAATTAGTGAGAATGTTCAGCTTGATGATATCTAGGTCAGGTTTGTAACTGGGTCATGTGCGGTCAAAAACTAGGTCAGTAGGTCGAAAAATAGAAAAACCTTGTGACCTCTCTAGAGGCCATATTTTTCACGAGATCTTCATGAAAATTGGTGAGAATGTTCACCTTGATGATATCTAGGTCAAGTTTAAAAGTGGGTCACGTGCCTTCAAAAAGTAGGCCATTAGGTCAAATAATAGAAAAACCTTGTGACCTCTCTAGAGGCCATATTTTTCAATGGATCTTCATGAAAATTGGTCAGAATTTTTTATCTTGATGATATCTAGGTCACATGTGCTCAAAAACTAGGTCACTATGTCAAATAAAAGAAATAATGACGTCATACTCAGTTCAACACTGGGTCATGTGGGGATAGGTGAGCGATTCAGGACCATCATGGTCCTCTTGTTTATATTGTTCCGACATGCACAATTTTGTACCGATCGTCAGAGGATGCCAGCCGTTTATAAAAAGGTGACCCCAAAATGATATATAACAAAAATTCTCTTTTGGGGTTTAATTGTTGTTGCTGCTTGATATTATTTTCTGTGGATACACAATAAAAATAAAAATATATTACATAACAAATGCTTATGGGGATGTCTTTTTTCTTAAATACAGTTGCTGAGCATGTTGATCTTGCATTTTTGAACGACGGTCGAATAATGATAACCTATGAAAAGCATATGATGGTATAATGATATGGTTATCATATGAAAAATCATATGAATTACATATGATAGACATTTCGTATGAGAATCATATCTGGAGTGGTGACATTGCCTGTATTTGACATGAACAGTTTTGATTGTTGATCTACGATCGCTGACCTGGGACTACATTAAATGTCGATCTACGACCTGAACATTTTTGAATGTTGATCTTCGATCTTGACATTTTCGAATGTTTACCTAATTGCAGACATGAGCTACATTGGATGTTAATCTTTGACCTGGACATTTTTGAATGTTGATCTATGCTTACATTGGATGTTGATCTTCGACCTGGACATTTTGGAATGTTGATCTACGATTGCATGCCTGAGCTTACATTGGATGTTGATCTACGACCTGAACATTTTTGAATGTTGATCTACGATTGCAGACCTAAGTTAACATTGAATACATTTTTTAATGTTTATCTACGATTGCAGACCTGAGCTTATATTGAAAGTAAATCTTCGACCTGAACATTTTTGAATGTTGATCTACACTCAACAAAATTCCTAATCGGTCAGTTTATATTGTATTACTATTTTGTTAATATTAATGCATGTATTTACACGAAATTTAACATTCCGACATTTGAATAGGTACTGCAGCTAATTATTGATTTATTTTTGACCGATTCACGGCCAAAGTAACCGCATTAGGCGTTTTGACCGATACAGCATATTTTGCACGTGCAGGGCATATGCACCAATATGCACGTGTTAATGAACACTTTTGGCATTACTGACGAAAGTCCTACTAGAAAACACATATCATCATGAAAACGACACAAGAGCAACGCGCCCGGGCTGTCGAAATTATACAACAAAATTCGAAATCGGTCATTTCAATGAATTGTACTTGGGTTAAATGTCGCCAAAAGAGCGCGAATGGTAGATAACCAACGATTGAAGGTTCTTGTAAACGGAAATAACGTTAAAAACAGAAATAACTATCAAAGTAACAGCTACAAACAAATTATATCAGAATTCTTTTGAAATTGCAGAAATAATTACACACGTGTCGTAAACGTGTCCCGGCTAGCAACATTCCGACAGCTCGATCGCGTTGCTTTTGTGTCAATTTCATCGTGATATGTGTTTTCTAGTAGGACTTTCGTCAGTAATGCCAAAAATGTAAACGAACACGTGCAAGTTGGTGCACATGCCCTGCACGTGCCAAATACCCAATATTAGTCAAAACGCCTAATGCGGTTACCTTGGAAGCGAGTCGCAAAAAATAAATTAATAATTAGCTGCAGTACCTTTTCAAATGTCGGCATGTGAAATTTCATGTAAATACATGCATTAATATTAACATAATAGTAATACAAATATAAACTGTTGTGTGTACGATTGCATGCCTGAGCTTACACTGGATGTTGATCTACGACCTGAACATTTTTTTAATGTTGATCTACAATTGCAGACCGGAGTTAAGATTGAATATTAATCTACGACCAATACATTTTTGAATATTGATCTACGATTGCAGACCTGGGTCAACACTCAAATGCTGACTTTATCAAAAAGTCAAATGTTGAGTACAACTTATACATTTTTTAACCTTTAGCCTGCTAAATTTCTAAAATGGACTGGTCCATCATTCAATTTGGGCAATACCATTTATTATTCAAAGGGGAGTTCACTGAAAATTTACAGACTGAATAGCAAACAGTGCAGACCATGATCAGCCTGCACAGATGTCTGCACTGGTCGCAAAGGCAAAATCACTTGCCACCAGCAGGCTAAAGGTTAATCTACCACCTGTGCTTAGTTGAAAATTGAATGTCGATCTACGATTGTCGGTCACAAAATCGACTTCACGTAGCTCCATTTCCTTTGGTCATTTGCTTCTGTTTGAATAGTTTCAGAAAAAAGTCGATTTTCACTTTTTTCCATCTTGGCTAAGTAAAAATGTAATTGAACCCTATCATATTGAACGGTTTTACGGCCTGTATGGCAACATGTTGCACAGCTTGATCATGTGATCACATGTTTCTGAGTCATGTGAAAAAATAAATTATACACCCGATCATATTTAAGCAAAAATACGATTTATAGCACGGCAATGTTCACAGATTTGTATATCATGAAAAGAACAGTATAAAATCCAGTTAGTAGCAAGACAAGTTGTTCGGTGTTGGTATTTCAGACTACTTTGTTTTACCTCCCACAAGATTCTAGCAATTTCATTGAGTAAAAGGTGATCACATGACCCTGTAGATTCCTGTGAAGGGTCAGTAGATTTTCATGTCGTTCTAGTCGATAAAACACATTAATTATAGGGTTTGTTAGTGACCCTCCACGGGAATATGTTAAATAGGCCTAGAGGACTCGGCTAACGCCTCCCCCACCCACCACCTCACCCCCATTTATCATACTGATCCTACATATTTCCGTGGGGGGTCACTAACAAATCCAATGATTAATAGTATTTTGCTCATTTTTTCACAGTTTGATAGCAGTTTGTGTACCTGTTGGAAGGAAATCAAAGCGGCTTTTAAAGGTGATTCATGTGGCGGACATGAAAATACTGTAAAAATACAGCTTTTGGTCTTCTTGTTTATAATGCTGTCATTCAAATCACTTGTACCTATGACCTCGGTATGTCAAATATTCTTACCAGCGGTCATAATAAATAGGCCTCTTCTTTCCCATCAGACAGTTCACCTGCATACGCGGAATGGCTTGCGAAAAATAAAAATACCTTGAAGGTCAGGTAACTTATTGTTTTCAGAAGCAGATAAGCTCAACGGTCGTCAGCTGAGATAGCAGAAAATGTTTTCAGATGTTACGGGCCTAAATTGTTGTAGAAGAGCCTGACTGACTGGATGTATGAGGACGGTAGCTTTCTTGAGAAAACAAACATGTAGGAATCAGTTCCAGGCATGTAACAGAATAGTCCACTGTTGTAAGGAGAAAATAACTTTTTCGTTAAAACTTGAGGAACAATTGCTTTGATATTTAGTATAAGTTTCACAATATATACCGACGATTTGTCCAGATAGAGGGGCGGTTACGCTCATACTTTTCATTGTCTTTAATAGTGCCAGTCAGGATTTGAAAATACAGGGCAACTTGCATTAAGATACCTCATAAGGGAAATGCAAAAATCAGTCTCAAAACACAAATGTTCAATAATTTATCCTTTCACAACATAAAAATGAATTGTAACTGGCCTCTGAATAAAAGTGGTGTCTTAACACACGTGGTCTTTCGAGCAGGTTTGAATGTAGTCCTTTCAAAGACATTTACTACTGAGAAACATGTACAAAACTCGATCCATGCAGTACAATTTAGGCTGCAACTCATTAGGAGTCCTAGCTATACATCCTTAAAGTTTCCCTCCACGTTAACTTCATAATCCAAAGTAACTCCGCAACTCTGAAAATACTACAAATCTTATACATAGCCCGACAGTCAGGAAGTCGAACCATTCCTTTTGCCATAAATTGTAAGAAGCCTATAAAACGAAATTTGCGGTGGAGAAGAGAATAGTTCCTAAGAGATTATTCGCTTGTATCGGCGGCTACTTTAGATTACGTGGATGCACTGCTGATCAAGTACAACTATAGCATTGTCATAAAAAATAACAAAAAGCTATACATTTTACATTCTATTGTTGGTCACTTGTTTCAAATATTTTTCCGAGAGGATTCATTTTTATACGCCCGTCTCTGAAAGAGCGGGGCGTATTATGTGAACACCCGTGGCGGGCGGACGGCGGCGGGTGGGCGGTCGGCGTCCAAAAGCATGTCCGCTCTCTAAGTCAAACAGTTTTCATCCGATCTTCACCAAACTTGGTGACAATGTTTGTGGGCATAATATCTCGGCCAAATTCGATAACCAGCAAAATCGCCCGACACAGTCACACTTGAGTTATGGCCCTTGAATTATTCAAAATCTGCAATTTTAGCCTTGTCCGCCATCTAAGTCAAACAGTTTTCTTCTGATCTTCACCAAATTTTGTGACAATTTTTATGGGCATAATATCTCGGCTAAGTTCGATAACCAGCAAATTTCCCGAGGCACTCTTGAGTTATGGCCCTTGACTTACTGAAAATTTGCAAATTTAGCCTTGTCCGCCCTCTAAGTTAAACAGTTTTCATCCGATCTTCACCAAACTTAGTGACAATGTTTGTGGGCATAATATCTCGGCCAAGTTTGATAACCAGCAAAATCACCCCAGGCACTCTTGGATTAAGTCCCTTGAATTAGGCCAAATTCGATGACGGACGTATTTTGTGACAGTCTGCCACTCTTGTTCTATATGTATCTAATATTTGTCACCATTAAGTATAGATCTAGTTAGTGATTGTAACTACAGCTGAAAACGCATCCGTTTACCGAAAACATTGCTGACCTTTAAATTGTGTTCGTTTCCGTATCTTTTTACAGCCCCCATTACTCTTGAAGGATTTTCCATAATGGGATGACATGCTAAAAAAGCAAGTTTCAGATATATTGGTTCAATGTCAAGGTCATCATAAGTAAACTAATGGGCATGCGTGCAGTATTTCATATTCTGTAAATTGCCTGTTTATTGAAACAAGTTAAGATTGATGTAATGTTATTACTGCTGCATATAAACATACAAAAAGACAATGACTTCCAACAATTTATTCCCAAACAATCATGCAAAACAGTACAAAACAAAATAAAGATATCAATATATGAAAGTATTTAACAGCAGTCAAAGAAAGAGACAACCTGTGTCACTTCTAAAAGACTCATAGAATAAGAGAACTCCTGAAGTAAATAATTCGCGAAACCTTTACAAAACATTCTTCCAACATGGATTACTTTTTTTCTCTGATGTGACCAATTTCTTTAGCTATTAATCTAACCAGTTCAATTCTCTTGTCTTGAAACCTATTCACAAGCCTGTAAACATTTTCGTGGAAATAAAAAATAATAAAATGGAATAAAGTTGTCATGATCTGATTCTTTTTCCGAATCAACTTTAAATGAAATAAAATAATCAAAGGCCTGAATGGCCTGAGTCGGCTAATGATTGATGTACTGACAGTATAGTCTACCAGTTTCAGTTTGTTTTTAGTTTTTTTCTTAAAATTTCATAACACAGCTCGATATTTACCCAAAATATTATATCCGGATACGATTACACTTTTCTCCAGTTTGAACAATATATTTTACAAATTGTGATGATACGAAGACATTTAGCAGCAATTGGCAGTATCTGACATTGAAGTTTACGGTTAAATTACCTCTTATTTAAATCTTTTCATAAAAAAGTTGTTTCTTTTCGCCAAACATAGACGATCTACTTTCGATTTCAAAAACTACAAGAAAATACAATTTAATGTTTCGCCGATTTGTTTATTTCTCGAAAAATAAGAATTAAAATCATTTTTAATATCAATAGTAACTAAACAAACCAGTAAGAGCTTCTTCTCCCGATAATTTATCCGTTTACTGACTGCAAAATTCAACCCACGCAAAGTTTATAGAAATCATACGATGCGTGTTTACGTTCAATGTGGGAGAATTAAGGCTGATCGGCTATGTTACCTAACGCATCCAGACGATTCAGATTTTGTTTTTAAAAAAGCATTGTGTGCGTTTCTGTAATTTTATATACGTTTTTATACGCTTAGAAATTATTAGACATGCGTATTTGCATTATTTCTATACGTTTTACGCTAATACGCATCTTATCTGGAGCCCTGCTGGAACTATTTTTTGTCTTTCGCTGGATGTTACCCAAGATCTGTAAGCCTGCGCAATTCTTAAAATGCACATTTATGCTTAATGAGTTACATTCGAGAATTGCACAATTACAAGTCATAAATATGACAGATTACATCGTATATTGGTCATAGCAAAGGGAATTGACACAACTTAATTTATTCATGCAGTGAACTGTTTGAAATTTGAGAAATCTAATGGAACTACATCCCTTCACATGTTATTCGGTCCGTTTAGAGAATCGTTGGATAGCAAGGACTCGTCAAAAGGCTTTCAGCCTTTAGCCGACTCAAAAATCAAAGAAATGTATTGAATGTGTCTTTTTATCATTTTATTTGACAGATTCTTCAAAAACTCTTAACACAACACATTTATAGCAGTTTCAACTAATTATGAGTAAAACCATCAAAACTTTACATGAAAAACAGTAAAATAATATTGGCAAAACTATTAATTGTTCACAGATGGAAAGAAAGCAAGATACACATTATATAAATAAATAAAAAACAAGAGGGCCAAGATGGCCCTAGGTCGCTCACCTGAGAAACACACCATAACAGTGTAAACATGTTTGACCTAGTGATTTCATGGGAAAAAATATTCTGACCAATTATCATTAAAATTGAAGCAAAAAATCTTGAGTATAAGTAAGTATTTTCTTTGATTTGTCCTAGTGACCTAGTTTTTGATCCCAGATGACCCATATATGAACTTGACCTAGATTTCATCAAGGCTAACATTCTGACCAAATTTCATAAAGATGAATTGAAAAATACAGCCTCTATCGCATACATAAGGTTTTTCTTTGATTTACCTAGTGACCTAGTTTTTAACCCCAGACTACCCATCTTCCAACTTGACCTAGATTTCATCAAGGCAATCATTCTGACCAAATTTTATGAAAATCCAGTGTAAAATGTAGCCCCTTATGCACACACAAAGTTTTTCCTTGATCTGACCTAGTGACCTAGTTTTTAAACCCAGATGACCCATATTCGAACTTGGCCTAGATTTCATCAAGGCTATCATTCTGACAAAATTTCATGAAGATCAGTTGAAAAATACAGCCTCTATCGCATACACAAGGTTTTTCTTTGATTTGACCTAGTGACCTACTTTTTGACCCAGATGACCCATATTCAATCTTGACCTAGATTTCATCAAGGCAATCATTCTGACCAAATTTCATGAAGATTAATTGAAAAATACAGCCTCTATCTCATACAGAAGGGTTTTCTTTGATTTGACCTAGTGACCTACTTTTTGACCCCAGATGACCCATAATCAAACTCAACTTAGATTTTATCAAGGCAATCATTCTGACCAAATTTCATGAAGATCAATTGAAAAATACAGCCACTATCACATACAGAAGGATTTTCGTTGATTTGACCTAGTGACCTACTTTTTGATTCCAGATGATCCATAATCAAACTCAACTTAGATTTCATCAAGGCCATCATTCTGACCAAATTTCATGAAGACTAATTGAAAAATACAGCCACTATCGCATACAGAAGGGTTTTCTTTGATTTGACCTAGTGACCTACTTTTTGACCCCAGATGACCCATAATCAAACTCAATTTAGATTTCATCAAGGCTATCATTCTGACCAAAGTTCATGAAGATCAATTGAAAAATACAGCCTCTATCTCATACACAATGTTTTTCTTTGATTTGACCTAGTGACCTACTTTTTGATCCAAGATGACCCATATTCAAACTTGACCTAGCTACTTTTTGATCCAAGATGACCCATATTCAAACTTGACCTAAACTTCATCAAGGCAATCATTCTGACTAAATTTCAGGAAGATCAATTGAAAAATATAGCCTCTATCGCATACACAAAGTTTTTCTTTGATTTCACCTAGTGACCTAATTTTTGACCCCAGATGACCCATATTCAAACTTGACCTAGATTTCGTTTAATGCAATCACTCTGGCCAAATTTTATGAAGATCAATTGAAAACTAGAGATGCTTTTGAGAAAAGCACATGTCTCCCACAACTGCCCCTATGAAAAATGTTAGTTTCTCTAGATGTTTTAGACGAGTGGATCCAATTAGATGGTCTGGATGAGTGGATCCAATCAGTAATTCAAGGGCCATAAATCAAAAGTGCCTGGGCGGATTTGGCTAGTTATCACACATTTTGTTCAAGTTTGGTGAAGATCGGATGAGAAATGTTTGACTTAGAGAGCGGACAAGAGTAAACAGACGGATTTTTTCGGTAATTCAAGGGCCGTACCTCTAAAATGCCTGGACCGATTTGGCTAGTTATCGAACTTGGCTGAGGTCTCATGGTCAAACACATTTTGTTCAAGTTTGGTGAAGATCGGATGAGAAATGTTTGACTTAGAGTGCGGACAAGAGTAAAAAGGCCGATTTTTCGATAATTTAAGGGCCATAACTCCAAAATGCCTGGGCAGCTTTGGCTAGTTATCGAACTTGGCCGAGGTCTCATGGTCAAACACATTTTGTTCAAGTTTGGTGAAGATCGGATGAGAAATGTTTGATTAAGAGTGCAGACATGAGTAAAAAGGCCAATTTTTTGATAATTCAAGGGCCGTAACTCCAAAATGCCTGGACCGATTTGGCTAGTTATCGAACTTGGCCGAGATCTCATGGTCAAACACATTTTGTTTAAGGTTGGTGAAGATTGGATGAGAAATATTCGAATTAGAGTGCGGACAAGAGTAAAAAGACCGATTTTTGGTAATTCAAGGGCCATAACTCCAAGACGCCTGGACCAATTTGGCTAGTTATCGAACTTGGCTGAGGTCTTATGGTCAAACACATTTTGTTCAAGTTTGGTGAAAAGCTGATGAGAAATGTTTGACTTAGAGTGCGGACAAGCTTTATGACAGACACACACACAGACAGACTGGAGTAAATCAATATGTCTCCCACACCACTTTGTGGTGGGAGACATAAATACAGCCTCTATCGCATACACAAGGTATTTCTTTGATTTGACCTAGTGACCTACTTTTTGACCCCAAACCACCCATTTTCAAACTTGGCCTAGATTTTATTAAGGTTATCATTTTGACTTGATTTCAGGAAAATCAATTGAAAAATACAGCCTCTATCGCATATACAAGCTTTTCCTTTGATTTGACCTAGTGACCTACTTTTTGACCCCAGATGACCCATATTCAAACTTGACCTAGATTTCATCAAGGCAATCATTCTGACCAAAATTCATGAAGTTTAATTGAAAAATACAGCCTCTATCGCATACACAAGGTTTTTCTTTGATTTGACCTAGTGACCTAGTTTTTGACCAAGATGACCTATTTCCAAACTCGGCCTAGATTTCATCAAGGTAATCATTCTGACCAAAATTCATGAAGATTAATTGAAAAATACAGCCTCTATCGCATACACAAGGTTTTTCTTTGATTTGACCTAGTTTTTGACCCCAGATGACCCATTTTCGAATTCGGCCTAGATTTTATCAAGGTCATCATTCTGACCAAAATTCATGAAGATTAATTGAAAAATACAGCCTTTATAGCATACACAAGGTGTTTCTTTGATTTGACCTAGTTTTTGAACCCAGATGACCCATTTTCGAACTCGGTCTAGATTTCATCAAGGTGATCATTCTGACCAAATTTCATGAAGATCAGTTGAAAAATACAGCCTTTATCGCATACACAAGCTAAATGTTGACAGATGACAGACAGACAGACGACAGATGACGGACATTGAGTGATCAGAAAAACTCACCTAAAAAAAAGTAATAATCACAGCAGTCCCAGTAAAAAATCTTTTAGAATTACATAAAATCCCTTAAAGTCTGAAATTCTATAATGTCATTAGTAAAACAAATATTGAATTACTAGACACATGAAATAGTTTATTCATATACTGAAAATTTTTTTTTCCTCGGCAAAAAGTACAGAGCAAAACCAACTGATCAAACTTCAGAGAGGTATATACAATGGTGCTAAGGACTAAGTCTGGTGAATATGTATCAAATTGTTCATGAGAAGACTGAGTTATTTAGTGTTTTTTTCTCTATTTTCAGTTATGTGGGTCTAAAAGATGGGGTAAGGTGAAAGCATTTGAAAAAACTTGAGAGTGGCTCACACACAGATGCTACAGGCCAAGTTTTGTAACGATCAATCAAGCATTTCATTTGAAGAAGTTGTTAAAAACTGTTTCTTTTTCCAAATCTGTGGCCCCTAAAGGGAGCAAGAGGAACCATTTGCACAAATCTACAAACAAAGTTAAAATGAGCTAGAAAAATCTCTTAGTGTTTTAGTCACACATACCGGTAATAACATTAATGCAAAAGAAGTTTAAATGTACTTTTTACCATACTCATGCAATATAAACTGACAAATATAAGATTTATGATTTCAGCATTTTATAGACACTGCTTTCTACTAATTATATTGTGAGGTATACCTTCAGATGTGCACATGTACATTTTTTGTTTACTTTGCAAAGCTACTTATTGAAAATATCTTACAAAAGGCGTGTTCAAATACACATTTACACTGAACCCCGCCCATCGTGGAACACCTGAAAATGGAAACACATAAACAAATGTTGGAGACCTTGAAATTGTTTCTTTTATTTTATTACAAAAATACTTCTTTAGGAAAATAACTGATTTTTTTCTGTTCAAATTTGCTAAAAGGATTAAACCTGATGCTTCTAAAACTTCACAAGGAAAATAAATTCTGGTTTTGACCACTATTAGAACTTCAAACTAGAACTCTGCATATTGACCTCCCAAAATTTTAAACACTGCTCAAATTCAAATTACCTTCTAGCAGAGCTAAATAAGGCAGAAAGTAATTTAAGGTTGTTAAAGAAAAAATACAAATAATTGGTTAAAAATCTGATTAAAAAATGACATTTTTCCAAAATACAGAAATGCTTAAAATGACTGCATCAAAATATTTTTACAGTTACAAAATAATATAACAAATAATCTAATCACCATATAATAGCAAAAATAAAATAAATGCCCTTTCTTAAAGAGAAAGTATAATCTTAATATATCTTAGCAAGAACCAGAAGAAAGACATCAAAAACAAAACAAAGAATAAGCCTAAGGATTGTTAATATTAACTCAAATACAAAATTAAATACAAGAAAAGCATGCAATATAAAATATAACAATGTGATAAAACCAATAGCATCCATAACAGATTATTATAACTAAAAAATTTACCAACCCCTATAACACTGTACTTATGAATGTCAAGCTAAAAAGCAAAAGTAATCAATTCTGCATTCACTATTTTCTGTGTGGGGTAAATCTTTCTGTTCTTCATGTATGCACCTGTAACAAGCAGCTACAGCCAGACATCCATTAAGCCATATATCCTCCGTTTGTTTCACGTGCACGTCCAGGCTGGGGCTTGATAGCATCTAGTACCTGAATGATGTCTCCATTCTTGTCTTCGAGAAGTCTTGTTAACCAACCGCCATCATTGTTGAAACCCATCGCCATCATCTGCTGAAGAGCTTCAGCCACCCTCGGATCTGAAATTCATTATTTCAAACTATTGAGTGGCTGGTACCATCACATCACATTAGACAACAAAGGTAAAAATGAACATACTACAGTATAATATTTTTTACCGACACCTTGCAAAATCATCACAGAGAGTGTATGCCTCACCAGAGAACCAACACATAACCCAACAGTTTGTAATCTTATACTCTATCTACTGAGCCAACCTGGCAACTAAAAGTAAAGGCTGATTTAATGTTAAATACAGTAGCAGAAAAACATACTAGATGGTGGATAGAAGATCTGTGGAGGTATCTGAAACTGCACAGTCTGTGTGCGAGTTGTGCCGCTTTGTGCCTTGGTAGAACCAGTCCGTGTGCCTGATGTAGTGACGGCTTGACCAGCACCTTGTTCAGCAGGTTCCTGCACTGGGGCTGACTGTACTGGACTAGGTGGATGTGGCTCACTTGCTGGGGCTAGTTCTGGGCCACCATTAGGGGCTACATTAAGCAGAAGCCAGGAGTTATCACCCTCTTCAGTCCTTCTGTCTCTGTTATCATGCTGAATGTCCTGGAAGGAAATAATTCAACATAAATATTTTACTAACTGCCTTTCTTTTCTAATAGTTTCCTTACATCTACTTTTTGCAAATTTCAGCACCATTTGCGCTACATTTCAATTGAATTATTGCGCTGGCGCAAGTTAATTCGATTAATTTGTGACTGTTTTTCTTACAATTATTGATTTTTCCTTATGATATAAATAAAATCTGTAAAACATTGAAATCTGACTCTGCAGTCTGACCTGCAGTTATTTTGATGACTGAAACACAAACTGATTCATGACAAATGATCAAAACAACCCCAAATATGGAATTAAATTGATGTACATGATGAAATGTTCTTTCCTTGAAAACCAGTATTAAATTGACAGAATTTGTCTGTTCCTGGCCACAAAGCTATGTTCTCTTCTTGCAAAATGGTATAAAATAAACAGAAATCTTACCAGTCTGGCTGGTTCTGGTGGTTGTCTGTCATTCTCAAACTCACAAACAGCTGGTTCCTGGCTTGGATCAGCTTGAACAACGTCCTGACTGGGGTCATCCACCACAATCTGCTCACAAGGGTCATCAAGCACAATCTTCTCTGTAGCACTTGTTATTTCTTCTGTAGAACTCTCTTCTGCTGTAACATTCTGACCTTCATTTGACCTTTCTGCTTCCTTGTCATTGCCAGCTGTAAGATCTATAACCACTTCATCTTTCTTTGTACTAGCAGAGTCATTCTTGGCAGCCTGTTCAGATCTGGGTGAACATTTTGACGGTGAAAATTTTCTGGGTGAACATTTTCCGGGTGAACCCATGCTCCTATTTCGCCACTGTCCCCGCCCTCGTGCTCCATTCCTGGGAGAAACAGCAGGACACATATACGGAGAACCCTCTAAAAAGGTAACAGAATTATATTAGTGTTAACCTCTTTAAATCAGTCTTGAAATTTATATCTTGGAAGTATTTTATCAAGAATTTTAATTTTCATAACTTTGCAATATTCACCACTAGCGTCATTTGCTTTCAAAACCACATGACTAAAACAGTCTTTGAGTGGCTGTAAAAATAAGCCATCTAAATTTTCATTTTTCATTTTTTACAGGGTTTATCCTACAATTCTATTTGACTTGTATTTACTCTGAGTTTTGAGATATAAGGTTTTTATATATATTCTGTATAAAATGTTAAACATTAGGAATATTAGTCATTATATAATGCACTATATAGTAAGGGTGTTAACATATGAAATAAGAGTTCACATCCCCTTTTAATACTCGTGTTTGACACAATACAGACCTTAAATGAAAAAGGAAGAGCCAGACACTGTGCAATACATTTAATATTAGCACTGTACAGTTATGTTGTGTTTTATTTAAGTTATTTTCGTTTGTTCCCTTGATTAAATTATCAGGGTTGCTTCCCTTGATTATTCTCGACGTAATGTGTTTGTGCACACGTAGACAGCTTTCTCAGCATCAATTAGACTACATAAATCTTCATTAAAGATTCATTAAGATTGTGATTTACTTCTGTATAGCATTTTCACAATGACATAAGAAAGCATTCTGTTAACAACTATGAAAAGTAAGTAATTTAGTTAAAACACATCAATACTATACAGTCCTATACTGTATGGTATTACCTGAGCAGGGTTTATTGATATTTCTAACACTACCCAAATCATTTCCCTATTAAACAAAGAAGACTGAAACTGTGTGTTATTATGCAAAACACAGTTTGTACGTCACAATTATTATGTCATACCGTCCAACGTCACAACAGCGTGTCGGAAAAGAAAACCACACAATATTTGGTGAATATTTCAAAGATGTAGATAATATACCTTGATAATGTGTTAGAATCAAAATCATATATCTCATTTAGTCATTGTTTGTCGTTTAGATGCATATCATTATACCACTTGTGCTGCACCCTAGTGACATACATTCCTACACATCTTAACTCCAAATAATAATTTTATTCAACGACAAATCACTAAATGAGATATAATATTTCTTAAATGTACATTGTATAAGTGTAGTGGCCATAATTTTTATTAAAACCTTCCTTTATGTTAAAAAAGCTGTTTTTAGTTCTTTTGATTTCCACAGCATTTCCTATTACTTAATAAAATTTTGATAGTTATAAGGCTAATTGTTCTAAACAAGCATTAATCAGGACATCGTTTACAGCTTTTGATTGAAGCAGTAGGAACATAAACAAACTTTCTATCAACATGAGAATTTACTTATTCATTGTTGAGAAAGATTTGTCTGTCTTAACAATTTCTGGTATTATTCAGAAGGAAGGAATCCTAATATACCTGGTGGTGAGAGCTCGTCATCTGGGGAGTCTTGTTCCATTGGACAACCTGGCGTGTTCTCACTATGCCAACGTCTCATAAACCGTCTCATCCAACGTCGAAAATGGGGTGGAGGGGCAAACTGTAAAAAGGGTAATAATCTATTAATAATAAATAACTGTAAAATCATTAACATATGTGACTGAATTACTTTTGTGGATCTTGTGGTTAAATCCCTGAGAAAAAGTAAAACTGTCAACCATTTTATCTCCAAAAGGTTATTCCACAGTTCAAATCCTCACAGAGTAACTGTTTTGACCAAAACCACGAAATTTCATGCCCATGAAATTAAACGATTTTACATAAAAATACACTGACAAAAAAGACACTATATTAGAATCTTTACAGAGTGTCTGAGATGTGCTTCCATATTTTTTTTTAATTTCCATTTTTCAACCTTTTCTCTGAAAAATACTGAGGCAGCTACACCACTGAAATATTCATTTGAGACACAAACAGCAATTCCCTTTTCATATTCACAGTTAAAAGTTACTGGTTTAAACTGAAATTAGGAATTTTATTTTTACCTCTCCATGACCTCCTGGGCTCGCAAAACGACCATGTCGATGCATTCCATGACCTCTATGTGGTGGAACTGCATAAAATGGAGCACGGCTAGGTTTGTTTATCTTCATCATATTATGCTCCGGATGAGTTCCCTTCTGTTCACAGACAGTACAAAGGTCATAGTCGTCACATTCCATACACTTGTACCGGATTCCCTTCACTAAACCATTACATCCATCACATATAACACCTTGATGTACCTTGCCATGGGCTTCTTGTGTTTGTTGCACTGTGCTAGTACTACTGGCAGTTTCTGTAAATTACATCAAAACTAGAAATTGCTTTTGTAAAAAGCGCATGTCTCCCCCAATGCAAAGTCCTATAGGCAAGAAGTCAATAGGGGTCAGGAGCGAAAGTCAAAGAGACACTGATGGTTGGCTGCAATAGGGATCATCTACTTGGCATGTCTAGTCATCCCACTAAATTTCAACACTCTTGGCCTAGTGGTTCTCAAGTCACTGTTCAGGCTCCTGTGACCTTGACCTTTGATCAAGTGACCTCAAAATAAATAGGGGTCATCTACTCTGCATGTCCAATCATCCTATTAAGTTTCAACATTCTAGGTCAAGTGGTTCTCAAGTTATTTCCAAAAAATGATTTTACATGACCAGGCCCCTGTGACCTTGACCTTTAATAGACTGACCCCAAACTCAATAGGGGTCATCTACTCTGCATGTTCAATCATCCTATGAAGTTTCAACATTCTGGGTCAAGTGGTTCTCAAGTTATTGATCGGAATTGGTTATCAATGTTCAGGCCCCTGTGACCTTGACCTTTAATGGAGTGACCCCAAAAACAATAGGGGTCATTTACTCTGCATGAACAATCATCCTATGAAGTTTCAACATTCTGGGTTGAGAGGTTCTCAAGTTATTGATTGGAAATGGTTTTCCATGTTCAGGCCCCTGTGACCTTGACCTTTAACAGAGTGACCCCAAAATCGTTAGGGGTCATCTACTCTGCATGACCAATCATCCTATGAAGTTTCATCATTCTGGGTCAAGTGGTTCTCAAGTTACTGACCGGAAATGGTTTTCAATGTTCGGGCCCCTGTGACCTTGACCTTTAACAGAGTGACCCCAAAATCGTTAGGGGTCGTCTACTCTGCATGACCAATCATCCTATTAAGTTTCAACATTCTGGGTCAAGTGGTTCTCAAGTTACTGACCGGAAATGGTTTTCAATGTTCAGGCCCCTGTGAACTTGACCTTTAACGGAGTGACCCCAAAATCGATAGGGGTCATCTACTGTGCATGTACAATCATCCTATGAAGTTTCAACATTCTGGGTCAAGTGGTTCTCTAGTTATTGATCGGAAATGGTTTTCAATATTCAGGCCCCTGTGACCTTGACCTTTGACAGAGTGACCCCAAAATCAATAAGGGTCATCTACTCTTCATGACCAATCATCCTATAAAGTTTCAACATTCTGGGTCAAGTGGTTCTTCAGTTATTGATCGGAAATGGTTTTCAATATTCAGGCCCCAGTGACCTTGACCTTTGACGGAGTAACCCCAAAAACAATAGGAGTCGTCTACTCCAGCAGCTCTACAACCCTATGAAGTTTGAAGGTTCTAGGTCAAATGGTTCTCCAGTTATTGCTCGGAAATGAAGTGTGACGTACGGACGGACGAACGTTCCGAAGGATGGACGGACAGGGCAAAAACAATATGTCTCCCCCAGAGGGGGGGAGACATAATAACTAATAACTGTAAGTGTTAATTTTGTTACTTTCTCGTAAAACTGAGTATGTATACACTTCAGTAGCAAGAATTTCTTTATATACAAACATAATATGTTGAATTTTTTCAAGCCATGTATAAGTGTATGAATACTGGTGAATGTCAACCAACTTTTCTGAGTCAAATATGGGCTATAATCTGAATTAATTTCAACCATGAGTTTTCAAACTTACTTATGAATGGACAATGAATGAGAAAGATGTTGCTTGTGAAGTTTCAGTCCAATACATATAGTTGTTATCGAGATATTTGATGGCTGCAGACAAAAACTTTAACCAATGTTCCTAAGTTGAAAAAGGGCCATAAATTGAAATAAAATTTAACCAAGAATTATCTAACTTGATTATTCCAGTAGGTACAATAACTGGGAAACATTGTGTAAAACTTTCAATCCAAACTATGAAACTGTTCTAAGAATCAGCTTGGTTGTTAGTTACATGCAAAATTTCAACAATATTTTCTTAGTTGAAAAGGACCATAATTTGTAAAAAATTTGACCAAAATTTATCTATCTTCGTATTTCAGTAGGTTTGACAACTAGAAAGCCTTGTGCAAAGTTTCAATCCAATACATGCAGACACTGAGGTATGATCTTGCACACAAAACTTAATCCAGGTGTGACGTGGCTGACCATATACAATGATGCTGATACTGAGGTTAAACAATCCTGATGCCCAGGTAATTAGAATAGCTCTCACTATTCTTTGAAATAGTCCAGCTAAAAAGAAAGCTTTAAAATTAACTAAAAATTACCATTTGTTTTGATGTAGATCTTCAAGAGAGAGTCAGATATAAATCCCAGCGCCTCCAACAGTTCTTCATCAGTCGAAAACAAAACCAGGTCTCCATCTGAATCTGTCAAATAAATATAACATCACTGAATTTAAAGATATCCAATGGCCATCTTTCACTAAAATATTTTACATTTAGAAATTTACTTCAAATTAATAAAATCCTCATCAAATGAGTTACTTGTACTAAATATATGAATTGTTTGCATACAGAGCTACATTTATAATTAAATGTCATGAGTGTAAAAGTGTAAAAAAAACAGTCAGTTTTTTTTAGTGGTATTAGACATGTATACTGTGTTTAAATACGGTTGATTAGTAAGTTCCGGATCATGGGGGTTCCAGATCACAGCACTGTGTACACTTACATGATGAAGATAATCATTTAGTTTTTAGCATGAATATTTGCTTCAATAGGGGAAATAACATATTATGTTTAACCTAGTTATTCGATTTTTTAGCACTCGTACATTGTTGCAAATGCGTCAAAACGAAGATTTGCAACATCTCTTTGAAAATGGTGAGATTTTAAACGCGCTACACTGTCCGGAAGGATGGACCCTTATTGTGGTCCCTTTTCGGGAAAATTCAAGCATCAAATACAGTTAATTGACAATCGGTTTCTAAAATAATATACCTATTTATAAGCTGTTCAATTTTCATGTAAAACAATTCTTTCTTTTTATGATTTGGTGATGTTCAAATTTTAATACGTCAAATATCCATCTAATTCTTAACTGTTAAAAGGGGTGCTTACCAAAAAAGATACTGACTATACTGCTAACAGTGCAGACCATGATCAGACTGCTTGGATATGCAGGCTGATCATGATCTACAATGGTCGCAAAGGCAGAATTAATCGTGTCCAGCATGATAACAGTTAAATATAACACTAAGAAATTTTATTCACTGAAAAGTGTCATTTTTACATTACCAGTATGTTAGGAAAGTATATAAACCTATGCAACTTTGGAAATTTCTTTTAAATCTCAAAACAGATAAAATAAAACTGATCTTATTGAAAAAGTCTTACAGCTAGGCTTACAACTAGAGGCGGCTTAGAGTAACAAGCTATACCCAATTTTTCCCTTAAAAAAACTTTATTTTATATTGTATTCTCTTTCTGAGGAAACTGTGTTACAAATTTTATGTTTTTCTTCAAATGTCCGTATATGTGTAGTGAAAGGGGGTCATACCCTCTTAACCATATAATAAGGAGCCCTGAAGGCCCTGTACCGCTCACCTCATCTAGTTTTTACCACAGATAACCTTTTACCTAGCCTGACCTATACAGTTTACGTTTTTCATTCAAACAAACATTCTGACCATCTTTTCTATAAATTAGATAGACCATTAACTAAGTTTTCAATCATTTGATCTAATGACCTAGTTTCAAGCTTGATCTAAATTTTTAGAATAAAGTTGTATGAAGATCAAGTGGAATGATGTGGCCTTTTGAGTGTTAACAAGGTTTTACTATGATTTGACAGTGACCTAGTTTTTGACTTCAAGTAACCCATTTTGAATTTGACCTAGATTTTATACAGACGATATTCTGATGAATTTTGTTTTTGAATATCATGCAGAAAATGTGGCCTCTTATTAGTGAACTTAACAAGGTTTTCTCCAGACTTGATCAAATTATCTAATTTTTTACCTTTGATGACCCACTATCTAACTCATCTGAGACATTTCTGAGGAAAACATTTTGACCAAGTTTCATTAAGATTGGGCTATAAATGTGATCTCTAAGAGTATAACAGTAGAATTGTTGAGAATGTATGACAGACAACAATGGCCACTGGTTTAACAAAAGCTCACTTTTGTGCTCAGATGAGGTAAAAATTAATACTTATAAAATTGAGACATCAAAATTTTCAAAAATCGGCGACGCAGTTCCCAATAGCAGGGAGCATTGTATAACATGCACTAAACTTTAAGTTACAGGGTGTTACCTCTAGCCCATATAATAGGATGTTTAGGACAGCTTGGTAACTTTTTTACTGGCTGCTGGAAGATAACTATAAAACATCATATTATAAAATGAGCCACGCCCATAAGTCAAATGATTAAAGCTAAGTTACCTCTGATGATGGTTAAGGTTTTTCTAAATCATTTTGTAGACTCTTTGCTCAGATTTGTTTTATCTGTTTAGAGATTCAAAAGACCTTTCCAAAAATGTATAGGCATGTATTCCTGCTAAATATGATAAATTCATTTAAGGAGATACAAACCTTTGAAGATTTTAGTGAATAAAATTTTATAAAACGTTATTATACAATTACATCACTTTAAAGTTATACTAGACTCAAATTTCATATTTGAAAACATGAACAAATACTACATATAGTTTATGTAAACATGTTTATTAACAGTACTATGCATTAGGTTAAAAATAGTAATGCTGACATGTATAGCTGAATGCAATATAAATGTGTACTACCACTAAAAACACTGGAAGTGTTTTCAACAATCCACTATTACTGTACGACATTTAATTATGAATGTAGCTCTACATGCACAGTTTTTTTTATATATTTAGTAAAGTTAAATACGTTTATGGAGATTTTCTGCATTGAAGTAAATATCTGAATATGAAATATTTTAGTGAAAGATAGCTATTGGATATCTTTAAATATGTAAAGGTGGTCAATCTCATTTAAGCAACATTTGTTTTCATACATTCTGTTAGACATAAAACTATTACAAACATTGAAATTTACTAAATTTTATTATCATCTCCCTTTAAAGATAATCTTTGACTTACTTTGTCCCTTTAAAGATAATCTTTGACTTTCTTTTGATTTCAACCAAATTTAAGTAGGTTTTGTGATTACCATAAGAGAGTGAATAGGCAGCTGAAGAATAAATTTGTAAACACTAAGACTTGCAAAAACATTTTATATCTCTTAACGATCTCAAAGTCAACTCTTATTCTATCATTCTTGGTGGGTGCAAAAGGGAGGAAATGAAAATTTTCAAACTTTCAGTTACTTGAATTTTGCTAAAATTCTATTCCTTTTTCTTTTTTTTGTCTGTGAAAATTGTAATAAAGTTTTTTTCAATATTGCATATATTTCTTAGTCTAAATATATTTTTGAAAAAATGTTATCTTAATATTGCATATGACTACAAGAATTCGCATCTTTCACCTGTCACTTCTGAGGTATCAAACAGTTCTGATATAAGTTACAAGAAACAGCTATATATTGATCTCTCCTAGTGAGAATAAAAAGAACAAATTAATTGTATCAAATAACTTTGTATGAGTTAAATTTGGATGCACTCTTACATTGAGCAACATGGCATAACCTGTACCTTTCCAGTATAAAGAAAAGTGTCCGTCCCTCAGAGATGGAAAAATCGTTGCAATTTTTCCATTAAGATATAAGAAGCTGCCAACTGTATCTTCAGTAATGTTAAATCGTCTTATTTCATTGATATGATTGTCTGTATCTCCATCCTTCTTCTCCAAGTAACACTTGACTGTCAATGACATATTGTGTCTGAAGTATATACAAATTATAATGTTTTCACAACAGTCAGTTTAAAAAAATAACAATTAAAAATTAAATTAAATTATATAATTATATAATTAAATAAAAATGATTAAAGTAATTAGGTCAACTTGAATTAAACAAATAAAGGTTATTAATCCATATTAAATTTATTTAGTTCAAAAACAATATTGATCAAGTACGGTAAACTGAATAATAATAAAATAGAAAGTTTCTGTTCATAATCTGTAAATATTAAAGCTATATATTCCTTAATTTAATGAACAGCTTTCTACATTGATTGATACTGATAAAATCTAAGAAATTTCTCCATCGATCCATATAATGATACCATACTGTAATCCTTGACACTGCTGGAAATATGTTAATTAACAATAAGTTAGTACATTTTTGTACAGATGCCCTTTGGTGCATAGCCTGCGGCTAGCGTAGCGTAGTACCCTGTCTGTCCTATCTATCAACATATATTCTACCAACATATATATTATGTTGAAACTTTTATCAAAAACCTTACCCAAAGCCAATGTCAAATGCCACTGGCCAGCTGGTAAAATGCCAAATTAATTCAATTAAAACGAATTCCTGAAACAAAACTGAATATCTACACACAAATTGTATGAGTGGTCAAATTAACAGTACTATCACATGCCTACCTGTCAAAATAATAAAGTTTGTTATGCAGTATGATTCACTGTCACAAGCCAATACACAAATCTGTCCATTATGTAGGTCACCGGAACCAGTCTGAACATATATTTATATAACGTCCTTCACCGGGGAATCCTTTCCGGGGTCATATGAATTAATGAGCTCGTGTAGAAATCACCCGATCGTAAGACGCATTTTCATTGGGTGTTCGTTCGTGGTGTCATCAGAACATACAACAATAATGGCCGACCAACTAGGTTGGTCGCTCGGAGCTGATGGTTTTCCAGACTTAGGACCTGATTTCCTGAGCCCAAATTCGTTTGACAACAACAATATTGATGATATAGATGGTAAGCTATTTATTTATTATTTCATATCTCTGATTTATCAGTTTTTCTTCTTGCTAGCAGTGAAAATTCTTCAGGCTTTTTGCCGACAGTTCACGCATAACGCTTTTTACAGTTTTTGACAAGACATGTTTCCTTCACATACAGCCGTTGCATATAAGTTATGATAATAAAACGTGAATATTTGGCAATCGATGAAATATTGAAACACCAATATAAATAGTATTTCATTCAAAATGCTGAACATATGATAATTGTGTGATGCTGCTGGAGCAAGTAACTCATCATCAGGTCTAGGAAAGTGGAGTATTTACAGATTATCTGTAAATTTACAGATAATCTATAAATTTACAGATTTTTCAATCTGTAAATTTACAGATCAAGTGTTTGAAAACTGCTAAAATTATATTTAGACACAAAATCGCAGCTTGAAATTAGTTGATTTACTTATGGTATGTATAAATAAAGGTCAATTGTAACTTTCAGTCATTTCTGTTGATTTTGATTTTTCTTAAAATGCCAAAAACTCAAAGTCAACAAAAATGGCTGAAACTCACAAATGACCTTAATTTATGCATGCTGTGAATAAACCAATTAATTCCAAGCTGCGGTTTTGAGGATAAATGTAATTTCATCAGTTTTCATACACACAATCTGTAAATTTACAGATTGAAAATTCTGTAAATTTATAGATTATCTGTAAATTTACAGATAATCTGTAAATATTCCACTTTCCTAGAGCTGATCATGTCTGTAGGAGAGGATTAACTCCCTTTAACAGATATGAGATATCTTCTTCCAGCATAGTGCCTGGAGTTCAGGAAAGAGTTAGGACGGGTCATGAAATAACTAATTCTAAGATAAGACAAGATCAGATTTATTTAAAGCCGGCAAGATAGCAAACAAGTACAAAACATAAGCTCATGCGAGCTTTTGAACCAACTACTTCATTCTAATCATAAATGTGTTGTTTGTTAAAATTGTTTCTGATAATTTCTTAAACATCAGCTAGGTGAGGCAGTTGTGGCAGTGAAGTCAACTGAGGGAAGTGCCTCTGGCCCTCAGTAGTCCCTATGGCCATGGTCTGTTTTCAAAGTGCTGTCAAGGACATGTGCACTCTCTAATGTGTAGCTAATCACAATATCTTACTGTAATGGACTGTAGAGTTACAATATCAACTTTCATTTTAACTTGAGTCTGCTCCTCTTCGCAGTTCAGTTTTCATTGAATTTATTCGCAGTTCAGTTTTCATTGAATTTATTCAACAAGTTCTGCTGGTCTTGAGCTGATTTTTATTTTCTACTGATAAAATTTATCAGTGGAATAGTGGATTTATCAAGCTGTGATGCTATTGGTGGTGAAAATTAATGATAATGGCATATTAAAATAGGGAACAGTATGTTTAATAAACATGGAGTCTGGTACCTGCACATTGTTAGCAGTCACATCAGAGTTTGGTTTTTTTTAGTTGAAACCGTTCCAGTAATCAAAATTCATACTTTTTTTTAAACTTTAGCCTCAAGATATGAATTTTAGATCATATACAAAAGTATTTTCAATGAAAGCTTTGACTAAATGTTCTCTACATTTTGTAGAAAATAAAAAAAATGAAAAAATAATTGTACTTCTTTAACACAATAATTTGTGTCAAAAGATAGCACATTCGCTTACGTTAGAGGCACACAGTTTTAATCATGTGCAGTATTGTTTATACCCTGGACTTGGATACAATGTATATGGGACTATATTGGTCCTATAGGAGTCCCGCAGGTCTGTAGTTCCATCTGTAATTCATGTCCATTAAATTTTCATAAAACTTGCACCAGTTGTTCTGAAAAGCACACAACTAGGTCCTAGATTATGGTCAACCTTAGGTCAATGGTCATTGACTCAAATAGCTTAAATTCATGTCAGATTCATGTTGACTAAATTGCTTGGAAGATTTTTATATAACTACCCGGTCAAGATATAACCCAAGTCACTAGGGTCCTAGTCAAGGTCAGAATTCAAGTCCACTCAATATCTTTTAAAACACTAGAATGAATGTTATAAAATAATCATCAGTTAACCTAGTCCACATGAAATAGAGAATGCACAATCCTGGGCAAAGTCCCATTTGAAGGTAGAAAGTTGTGAAGACATTTACATTTACTTTCCCAGTATCAAAATGGCATTTGTGGTATTAATCACCTTTAGTGATAGCTCTAGTTCATATGCTGGCCCAATACACCTGCAGTTTCATTTTGCTTATTAAAAAGATTGTTAAATTGCAAGTTATTTTGGTAATTGTAATAAGCAAATCTTGACTTTGAAAATCTTAGCCAAGAAGTATGTAGTTGTAAAATGCGTTCTATCCTCCATTTAGTTAAAACTCTAAGGGCATAGAACAATCATATTCAGGTGTTATAATCGTGATTTGGTTGTGTTTATATAGCACTTACATTGTCAAAAAATGCTACAGGTACCAGGAAACCTGGACTGTACTTTGTCGAAAGAGGATCCATTAATGACATATGCTACTTCGTTTATTTATTGAATGTTTATTACAGATATTGTGAAGTACATTTGTCCGGATGGACCAGGGGCAGCCGATGTGTTCGACAGTGCTCCAGAAACAAATGCAGCAGATCTGTTACTGCAAGACCCACAGCTACATAATGCAGGAATTATTGACATTAAAGACGAACCTTCTGACTTCGAACTGGGTGAACAACTGTTGTTATCACATGTGCAACAACAGGTCAAATCAGACCCTAATCCATTTTCACTGACCTCAGAATCTCTGTTGAACACCTTACAGAACAGCAATACTCAACCAGCCTTGGATTTGAACCCAACATTAAGTAGTGCTCAGCAGTTGCAACAAGCTGCCCTGAAACTTCAGGCAGCTGCAGCACAAAGACAGAATCAACAAAAGCAGATACAGTTGCTTCAGTTATTGCAGCAGTATCAGCAACAACAACAGCAACAACAGCAGCAGCAACAACAACAACAACAACAGAAAATTACCTTGACAACAGATCAGTTAAAACTGCTACTTTTAGAGTATCAGAATAGACAGAACACTCCAGTGGTGCAGCAACAACAGCCACAGCCACAGGTTCAGCAGCAAGGCAGCAATGGTGGACTTACAGTACAGCAGCTGCAACAGGTACCATTTTATAAATATTGCAGGAATAGTAATTGGAATAATTGAAGAAGTTAAACATCTGCTCAGTGTAAGGTCTTATTTAAGTACATCATGTTATGGAATTTGTGTTGATTTTGTTTAAACCATTTTAGGAAAACTTTATAGTAGTCACATTTCCTGTCACTTATTTGATGTTATCATAGAAGTTTATTGTATTAAAATGTCCCAATTTCTTTTAAACTTGAAAATTTTTCCATTACAGTTGTTACAACTGCAGAATCAGTTGAAGTCTAGTAGTAGTGGAAGTCAGCTGCAAGTGTCTGGTGTAGGATCTCCAGTGCAAGTATCCAGTCCGATCTCCATCCAGAATGCCCCATCACCATCCTCATTACAGATCAGTTCATCACCAACATATGTCCAGACACCATCGCCAATACAGATACAAACTAATCCTGGTCCGGCCTCATCACCTGTTCAGATTCATACCCAACAGGTTGCCAAAACTTCAACAGTTCGACCCATTCAGAACATTGTGTCTAGTGGCAGTACTATTGTTACCACAAATATTCCCATTCAGATGGTTGAAAGAACCAATGAAAAGGTGCCTATAAATAGACTGAGCCAGGTAAAGAGTGAGGGAAAGCCTGTAAAGGGAGAGAAGCGAACATCTCATAATGCAATAGAAAAGCGTTACAGACTGAGCATCAATGACAAAATTACAGAACTGAAAGATTTGGTGGCTGGTACAGAAGCTAAGGTGAGAGCAATTTTGTTTGATTAGATTATTAGATTAGTGATTTCGAGTAGCAGAAGAAATAGGAGGTGGAAGACTGGACAACTTGATGGCATTCACAGCATAGGCACAGTATTGGCTCATAGAAAGGTTGGGATACTAGTTACAGGAGATGACATTGCTTGGTTGTGCATTGTAGTTGCATTGCATGTATATTACACTGTGCAATGTTCCTGCAGTGCAATAACTGGGAGTGTTAAAGCAGCAGAAAAGGACATGGATAAAGATTACCTCAACAAGAAGACACAATCTCATTTTCAAACATTTTGTTAAAAAAATTGCACATGTATGAATATTCCTTATTTTTAGTTATTATATTTTCAAGTAAGAATAGTTAATATATTTTCAAGTAAGAACTTTTCATTAATTGGTTATAAAATAGACATTGTGGAATCCTTAACTTGGTAAATGTCTTGTAGTTTATGAAAATGCAGTACTACAAATTTTAAACCCTTTTGTTTTCGTCTATCTTAGTATGCATCCTACTTTATGTAAAGATTATATATTTCAGTTGAACAAGTCGGCAATATTGAGGAAAGCAATAGACTACATCCGCTACCTGCTCAGTCAAAATGAGCGGTTGAAGAGAGAAAATCTACAATTGAAAATGGCAGCTAAGAAACAAAGTATGAATTATGTATTACTATCCAGGTTTGAACAGGTTTCAGGTTTAACCTGGCTACTGTACTCCTTTATAGTGGTAGACATAGATATAATTGAATTGTCTTACAAAATGTGAATTTTAATCAAAATTGAATTTGTTAATTTTAGTGACTTCACAGTACTTCCATGATTCCTCCTAAGAAACACTTGATTTGGGTTTCAGATTTGCAAGAGTTACTGTTGTTATCCAAGGACACAACAGAAGACCTTGGTATGATGACTCCTCCCGGTTCTGACATGAGCAGTGATAGTGATTCCTCCCCGGGCAGTCCAGTCTATGATGAAATGGGTGAGTGCTTATATAATTACTGTTACGGAAGTTACGGAACAAGGTAAAACTTACAATTAAACACACAGATTTAATTGCTGTTTGGAAATGTTGCACTGAAACTATGTTGTAGAGTTGTTAAGTTGCTAAGTTGTTAAATACAGCACATTACTGCTGCTGCTGTTTGATTCTAAAAGGTATGCTATCATAATATATTGTTAAGAAGTAATTATGATACTTTCATTGTTCTGTTGCTAACAAGAAAGTTCATGTAATTTCTGTCTCTACAGATGTAATTTGAATGGTGTTGTGACAACTTGTATTACTATTGCAGATTCACAGTCCAGCTTCTCCACCAATGGTATGGCTGACAAGACTAGATTCACTTTATGTGTATTTATGTTGGGTGTTCTGGCATTTAATCCATTTGGTGCGATATTTGAGGCCAGTGGTGTGCCAGGCTCAGCATCATACCAGTCTGGCTTTGCTGGCAGACAGCTGCACGGAATTGAAGAAGTGTCAACAGGTATTTAATTATTACCTGAAAGAATACATTCAATCATTAATTGATAGAATATGGTCCTTTTATCACGTTTGACGTCGTGGGAGTGAAATAAAGCCATTTCATATATTTGATAATACACTAGTGTAATAAAGCCTTGACGTTGACGTTTATTGATTGGAGACGTTGGTCGCATTTACTTGATCTATAATAGGTAAAGAAAGAAGAAATTTTTATGTTTCAACAGGAAAAACATACATGTGATAATATCCTCTATATAATTCATTAATCACTGCATATAATAAATTTGTAAACACAGGCATTTATGGTTTAATTAACTTAGCATATATTCGTCAGCTTGTATTTGCAGATAGACAATATAGTACATAAAGATTTAGCCATGTTGTAGTTAGTTCTAGTTCTGTCTTCAAGTTATTTTAAATAGCATAAATATGCAGTAAGGTTATGGGATGTACTTAAAGTTAACTGCTGATATTCCATTTTTACAAGAAGAATTTGTTATATTTTGTAAGATTTTTGTTTTAGAATTGAAAATAAAATGCATTAATGTTTAATATTTACAGGATCTTCGTCATTGTGGAATTCTGGGCTTATCCCCACGTTGTTGCTATGGTTACTGAATGGTGTGATAGTTGCTGTTGTGTTAGCAAGGTTGTTTATCTTTGGGGAACCAGTTACCAATAAAAACAGTGAAGCTTCTACAGCCTATTGGAGACACAGGAACCAGGCAGAACAGGACTCGGCAAGGGTAAATCTCTATGATATTCTTGTTGCTGTTAAAGGTTTAAGCAGGTAACTGATAACAAGAAAGCTAACCGTTTGCATTTTCTCATGCAGGAATTGTAGTAAATCCTTTACCTTTACTGATACAGAAAATATGTGCAAAACACATTTTTGGGCATTGTTAGTATTAGCTTGTGGGTCACAACACCAGATATGCATGCATGAGAATGTTGTGATCACAAACATTTTAAAGGAAGAACTGATTATGACATAACTACTGAAAACTCGGTCAGTACTTAATAATTATGGTCAGCATCATGGACATGATGTGGCATACAAGGAAGGTTTAGAATACAAACTTTAAGTATTAATTCATTTTTCAAGGGAGACTATTCAGCAGCTGCAAACCAGTGGAGACAAGCATTACAGACTCTTGGACGACCTTTACCAACCTCCAAACTGGACCTGGTTGCTAGCTTGATATGGCAGGTTTTCAGACAGATATTTCACAAGATATACATTGGACGTTGGTTGTTCTGTCGTGCTGGGGGTATCAGAAAAAGGACCGTAGAGCCATCTGATGTGAAGAATTCAGCTAGAGATGCTGCCATAGCCTATTTCAAGCTACATCAACTTCATTTAGCTGGTAAGGTTTTTGATCATACATTAATATCTGAAACCTGTTCTCTTATATAAATACACATGCATAATCATTATGCATGTGTATTTATATAAGAGAACAGGTTTCAGATGTAATCGTTTTGTTCCAGTCCTTTTAAGTATTGTCAGTGTTATAACCTATTCTAGAGTATATGTGTATTTGTATGTTTCACCTTGAAATAGTATTAGATTGAAAATTATTATACATGTATGAATTCACTTGTTTTAAAAAGTTCCTAGAAGTATGTTTTTGCAAATATATATTTTGATCTTAAACTCATAAATGTTATTTTGATGATAAAAAATATGAAATGTTATATTTACAAAATAGTGTTAGTCAGACAAGTTGTCTGACTCCTTTGCCTAATTTGATTGTTGTTAGTAAGGCTAATGAGAAAAATATATCTGTACTTAAAAACTGATTTCTTCTGTCAATGAAGATGATTTTTATTGTAATTTTCACATTTTTAGGTCTGATACCTGGAAGTAGCATGTGGGGATTGAACCTTGGATTATGTTCAGTCAACCTAGCAGAGGCAGCTGGTGAGTCAGTATCAGGGGCAACACAGGCAGAGATCTACATCTCAACAGCTCTCAGGGTTACAGCTGGAAAACTCAAGTTCATGGCTGTAAGTTCTGCATATATTAAAAAAAACATAACTTTCTCTTCCGATGTTTCTTAAATTGTTAAAATTTCTTGTCTAAAAGACATGTATGGCTCATGTAATTTAAGAAATAATAAGTTCCCAAGTGTGGTTTATCGTAGAATAACCAGTGTTTTGGGTTCTATGCATAAGAATATATCACGAAGGCCATAGGCCTAAGTGATATATTGTTTCACATAACGAAAAACTCTGGTCATTCTACAATAAATGACACTTGGGAACTTATTTCGATTCTAGCATGACATACTTGAAACAATAGTGTTAGAAAAAAATGGTGACTACTTTTTACGACATGAACTACACCTCATACTACACCTGGATCATTCTATACATAGAGGATGACGTCACTACTTCCTGGATTTGCACACGCATGGGTTATTGCAAGATAACCGTGGATTGATTTTCTCCTATGTGTATGTAGGTTATTTGCTGGTCATGTTAGAATAAGTCTTAAATCCATTGACGTGATGAAGGGAACCTGATAAATACCAAGAAATGTTTAGTCTTATTGAACACAACTTTCTTATTTTAGAGATATTTCCTGAGCTGTGCAAGATACACTATGTCGCACAGTGTAGATCAAATTCCAGCTAGCGTGCAGTGGCTGTGCCACCCTGAAGGACACAGATTCTTTGTGGACCAAGATTGGAAACTTGGCTGCAAGAGTAGCATTTTCACCACATGCCCTTCAGAAGGTAAAACCAATCTACTTTCTGCAAATATATAGCAACATAAACATTGAAAAATAGAAGTCAGTAGAAAGAAATATGTCAATTACTTGATTTTTGTTCACAAAAGGATTAAATTGTAAATATTTGATATTTTATTGCAATGCCTGTACCAAGGCAGACATAAAATAGTATGTAAAGGAAATGAGCTTTGAACTTGAAATGTTTAGATGAAATAAAATCAATATTCATTTTCTTTGATGGTATTTTATTAGCCTACCACATAATGGTGGCAATTATTAACATATTAACTCGTTTTGCAGCTGACCCATTAGCGCAGGTGACTCAGCAGTTTAGAGAGCACCTGTTGGATAGATCACTGTATACATTGGTAACCCCTGGCAACAGATCATTAGATGGTGGTTCACAGGCGTCAGAGATCATACTGTATACACAGCTCCTCACTGAGGCCTCCTCTCTCGGGATTAAAGATGGAGTTTCTAATCTGTCAGCCTTGGAAGTACCAGGTTAGTACATCATGTAGCAGTTGTCTCCCTTTGCATAGTAGAAAAGTTTGATCGGTTCTATATTTGAATTCAGTGTTAACTAGTGATATGCTTTGAACAGGATTGAAATGTTCTGAACTGTGTAACTGAGTATACTTTTTGTCAGCAAAGGATGTGCTCTGTTACAGTTTATAAAAAAAAAAAAATTGTTCACTTACTGTTTTCTTTTTATAGGTCTGAAATAGTGCTTAATAATTTGAATTGATTTTGACCTAACAGAAAAAATTGCTGTTTTAGGGTTTTGGAAAGTAATACTTCAATCACAGATTTGGCTGAATGAACCATTTTGTTTGGAAAATAAACTTGGAATTAAACTGACGTCGTGTATTGCTAAAATGTCTGGTTGAATGTTTAGTTATGTTTTAAATAAGTTGATATAAATTTGTCTATCAGAAATGGATGAGGCCTCTGCATGGTGGGCAGCAGTTGTATCAGTGGCTGTGTACTGGTTGATAGGTGATGATGAAAATGCTGAGCGTAGTTTTCCGATGGTCGACTCATTCCCAAAGAAACTACAACAGTCTGAGTGAGTATAAAACTGCTTTTTTTGCTGGCTTAATGTCTCAGTTTAGCCTTTAAACAAATCTTTGTGAGTTTGAAAGAGGACAGCTTATGTAGGTGTTTATATTATTTTGACAAAACCTTACAATTAAGTCTTAGAGAGAGAAACAAATATTTTTAACTTTTGTTGAAGAATGAAATAAAGGAGGTTGCTATTTATTAGTTTATATACTGCATCACTAGGAATCTATGGGTATTTCAGCTTATACTGAAGACAGAATTCTACAAATACAAGCATAAAGAAAACCGACAGAAAGAATGTACGTTTGAACTAGTACTAGTATCTATCAGTATCATGTTCTGTAATAAAAATTTTTTATTTCAGTGACCCTCTGCCAAAGTCAGTGTTAGTGGCTTTTAGAGCAAGAAGAAATTTCCTAGGAAACAGCCATGGTTCAAACTTGTACTCTGTAATCAGACAGTGTGACAGGGCTGGCCGTCTTCTCAGAGAGAGTCTTAAACTGTCTTATACCAGTGAGAATGCAGATATTACACAGGTAAGGACTAACAAAGCAATTTTCAATTTAAATTACATTGAATGTAGCTGAAGGTTTAAAATTATCAAGTTAACCTCCGATCATTATGAAAGATTAGTGGCCGTCAAGTAATGGACAGCCCAAAGTAGAGAAAAACTAGAACCAATTCTTTAAGATGGATATTTGTGAAGACAGTTGTTTTTGAAATATGACATTTGGGATGAACAGCTGGGACCTTGCCAGCCTCCAGTTGCACTACAACAATGACAGATATGATTCCATTGTTCTGGGTTATTATTGGTCTCTTCAAAATATCTAAGAAATGCTTTGGAATGCTGGAGCAGGGAAATCTAGAATATGCAACATGTGGGAAGTGATATTGTATTGAGCATGTGCTGGTTGTGCATTGTAGTTGCATTGCATGTATATCAAGCTGTGCAGTGTTCCTGCAGTGCAATAACTGGTCATGTCATGGCAGCAAATACTCAACATGGATACAACAGTGGTTTAACAGGAGTACCTGTCAGAGAAACTTTGGTAACACTCAGTCACTCTAATATTAAACCTGGAACAACTACAGATAAAGTTTCGACAGTTAAGACAGTTCTAACAAAAGCAAAGACAGTTCTACAATTCCACCTGTAGTGCAAAGTTCTAACAAAAGCAAAGACAGTTCTACAATTCCACCTGTAGTGCAAAGTTCTAATGAAGGCAAAGACAGTTCTACGTTTCTACCTGTAGTGCAAAGTTCTAACAAAAGCAAAGACAGTTCTACAATTCCACTTGTACTGCAAAGTTTTAATGAAGGCAAAGACAGTTCTACATTTTCACCTGTAGTGCTAATAAAGGCAAAGACAATTCTAAGTTTCTACCTGTAGTGCAAAGTTCTTATGAAGGCAAAGACAGTTCCATGTTTCTTCCAGTAGTGCAAGGTTTTAATAAAGGCAAAGACAGTTCTACATTTCTACCAGTAGTGCAAAGATGCCATGATCATGCTATAATAAGATGAATGTAATGTTGTTGTTTACTAGAATAAACAAATTGGTTTTTTGTGCTGATAGGTTAACTTACTAATTGTACTTAGCTGAAATTCTGAAGAAGGGCAACAAATAAAGTCCGATAATGGCAAGAGTGCTGAAGTGTTACTGCTATGTGATGAGTGCAGAACACCGTTCACTACTTTACAGCCTATACCTACATTATCTCCCTTTGTTTCAGGCTATACAGTTGCTGGTTTGTGATTGGTTACTGGCTACAAGGACGGAGATCTGGGAGAAAGAACAGAGCAGTGGAGAGAGAGACAATGCCTCTCAGACAGAACTGATAGCATTCCAGCAAGACCTTACCAGTCTCAGAAAGTTGGCACAAGATAATAAATCTGCATTACCCAGGGTTTGTATATACTAAAGTTATTCAAGTACTTGACGGTTTAAGAAGTTTTATACCACTTAAGAGAAATGTTAGATATGTTGATCTTGTTACTGTTAACAATTTAGGTACATGTTCTTGAATTTCAGAATACTTTGAGAGAAAAGAGAGTTTGATTTAAGTTTTATTATTATACTAAAACAGAATGGTATTTTCTTTTCACTTCAGTGAATAATCATTATCTGTTAGTTTACATTTGAGGGATATATCTGACACAGATTTTGTTTGTTTCACCAGTTTCTGTAACTTGACATCAGACAGATATTTCTGAAACAGTTTGCTTATTTTCAACAGCTTCTGTATATCCCATTATTGTAAGATTTTGATAAACATATGGTTGAATTTGTTACAGGTGTTTTTACATGAGGCTACAGGCCGCATGATGGCTGGAGCCAACCCAGCCCGCACACAACAGTTGTTGGACAGAAGTATTATTAGAAGAAGAATATCTCGGGAAGAAAAAGGTTTGTATATTCATTGTTACATTTGTTTACTGCATCAGTACATATGTACTAAGATGAATGAACAGACTAATTTGTTGTCATTTTTTAAATGAGCAGCATTGCTAGTTTAAGGTACAACTTATTAAAAACATGTTACATCATTTGTTATTCTAATTTGAAAATATTGATGTCACTTGGATATATCCTTTGGCGCCATGTAGGCGCTGAGAATTGCTGTGCCCTCGTGAAATTATTCTGCAGGCTTGTAACCGCATATTGTTTGGTATATTAAAACATGGTTTTAGTTCAAATAAAGCTGGAAAGTGCAATATTAACACAACTATGTCGTATTTTACAGAGTTGTCAGAAGATTCTGACAGTGAGACACCAGATAGAGAACAGGCCACTGCTCTATTGATGGCTGGACGTCATCTGCCAGAGTCCCTCATGGCAGGTCCTGGGGACCGTGCAACGCTCATATCAGAGGCTAGCCGTCTTTATGAAGTTTTGGGTGATAAAAAATCTGTACAGAGTTGTAGACGGACTTTGATGTTGTTAGAAGAGAAGAGCCATGTACAAAGTGCAACTGTTCAGTGTTGATTGTTGAATTATTGACTTTATACATGCGTGATGAAAAAAAACTGCATTGAAAGAATGGAAAAAAACCTGTTAAAAGTTGTATTTTTGTAGTTGAGAATGTATGTTTCATGCGTGTATTTATTTAAGGTTGAAATTTTGAACGTTTGGGAGGTGAATCCTGTGAAATACTATTTTCATGGCAATGCTTTTTCAGAACAGTTGCGTTTTTCTTGATGAATTAAAGTGTTAATTAAAGTCATGTAAGGCCTGCCTATTTAAGATGTCAAATGTCTGAAATTCAGAAGAATGTTTTGTTAGATTTATATTAGATTGTCATTATTTGTTCATTTTTTGTCTCTTCATATAAAAATGTTGCAGAATAAAAATGTAAATTGAGAATGTGAAAACATTGTGTTCAGTATTGTTTTTCCCACAAGCAGAAGTGAAACATAGAAAAGAAACTTACAGAACAAAACAAGTTGAATGATTGAAATACAAGTCTAAAATTTGTAGTTAACTATAGTAATGTTACCTGAGTAAACATCGCAATGTTAAAAGTACAGCAGCAAAGTACTACTTTACCCTTACCCTGCTAAATTTCTATAATGAACTTGTCCATCATTAAATTTGAGCAGTACCATTTGTTATTCAAAGGGGTGTTCACTGAAAATTTACTGACTGAATAGCGAAAAGGGCAGACCATGATGTGCAGGCTGATCTTAGTCTGCACTGGTAGCAAAGGCAGAATCACTTGCTGCCAGCAGGCTAAAGGTTAAATGTTCTTAAAATATTTATCTTTTATTGCAGCCATGCTAAGGTTTGTTTCTGGTACTAGTTTTATTCTTTCACATTTATTATTTTCTTATTGCTGAGCTCTAATCTTGGTTAAAAGAACAATTTCAGTTCAGTAACGTGCTCCGAATCACATTGTACAATGCATGTTAATTAATACTGAACTCTTCAAGGTTCTTTAAAAGTACGATAAAGCATACTGATGTATACTGCTACAAGAATTTTCTTTACCTTTCAATCTGTTCTGTTCAGTTTTGCCATTTATGTTGCATATTTTATTGCTTTGCCATTGAGTCTTGCGGCACGGCTAGCTAGATATATATTGAAAACACTGAATGGGAATAGCAATTTATTTGATTTCAACCTACACAAATACAAATGTTGATACATCAATACACATTCTCTTTAATAATTCTGTAGTTTTTCTTCAGTATTTTAATATGTTACAATTGTGCTAGGTACCTTAACAGGACACTGCCATTTTGGCTTATAACGTTAGTAAAAATCATTTCATTCCACACTGTAGCCTAGAGATTTTTCCTCGAACTTCTAAAACTATCTCTGGGACATATTTGCTTGCCATCAGTGAAATTATTCAGGGCTTTGAAATTGAGGGTTTCAGAATGAGTTTGTGCCCTTTTGTATTCATATCCACTATTCATTTACTTTATTAAGGATTAAAAGGGTAGCATTTCAGCATGCTCAATTTGCAGGACATAACCAGACATGATTTAAACAAGGCCCTGATCCTTTTCAAGATGGGAGTTACATCCCTTACTTCAACAAGTAGGCATCACTAAGAACGTACCTGCCCAATTTTTATCTTGACTATATGGAGAGCTATGCTACTCGACCCAGCTTCAGCGTTGGTTCCACACAAGGGCCGTATCTCTTGACTCCCAATATTTCATGAATGTTTCCCCTTTGGTTAGTTTTTATGCACTTTCACTATATCTTTGCTATTTCTAAATGGATTTGATGCGGGCAGTTGATAGTTGTTCCACAACATCACCAGTAACATATTATTCAAGGGCCAAAACTCTTGCACCAATATTTCATGAATTATGCCCCCTTTTTAGCTCGTCTGAACCGAAGGTTCAGGGTGAGCTATTTGTATAGGTGGATGGTACGGAGTCCACATTTTCACATCTTCCTGGCGTGGCCCTCTATCAAGTTTGTTCAAATGGTTCACCTTGGCCCCGTTTAGGGGCCGCCAGAGCTAAAAATGGAAAAACCTTAAAAAACTTCTTCTCATGAACCGCTTGATGGATCTTCATCAAAATTGGTCTGTAGCATCATTATAAGGTCCTGTCACAAGTTTGTTCAAATGGGGGCACTTGGCCCATTAAAGCCAAAAGTTAGAGATACCTTTAAACAACAACTTCTCATGAACCGCTAGAAGGATCTTCATCAAAGTTGGTCTGTAGCATCATTATAAGGTCCTCTCCCATTTGTTCAAATGGAGGCAGTTAGGGGCCACTAGGACTAAAAATAGAAATGCCATTAAAAGGCTTCTCATAAACCACTGACTGGATCTTCATCAGATATAATCTAGCATCATTATAAGGTCCTCTCCCAATCTGGCTCCCTTTAGGGGCCACTAGAACTAAAGATATAAATGCCTTTAAAAGACTTCTTCTCATGAACCAGTTAATGGATCTTCATAAAAAAATTGATCTGTATATTATAAGGCAAATAATTTGAAGCCATAGATTCATTGCGTTTTGTAAGAAAGCATCGAAAGTACCTGTAACAGTTTCGATGAATCGTTTGAATGCATATGCTCCATCTATCATATAATTTATCAGAAGTCTGTAGTATTAAAGCGGCATACTTGTAATATATATCTAGGAATTTGAATAGGATTAGGAATTTGCATGAAGTTTTGCAGAAACTTCTTGCAGTCAGTGCTATTCTGCATTTTGAAATCAATCATCTGTTACAAAATCAAATCTATTTATTATTGTATAAAATATGTAGATTCTCAGAACGAGATTCGCGGGTGATCAAATCTCTCAACCAGCTATTCTATTTTCTATACATTATTTCGATTCTAATATGCCCTTTATCGAAAACAATAATAGTATAAATACAGTAGCGCAGCCATGACATTTAAGTGCAAGCGTATTTTACAGAAACTTCAGCATATTAGAATATCGAGTATGCCACTGTAAGAGTTACGGTAACTTGTTGAGAAGGTTTTATTTCAAGTGACGTCTGATAAGGAACTACGTCGTTGTTGCATGAGGTGCTGGCAAAGAATCATCACTAGGTAAGATATTTGAACACAAAATATTTGATCAAACAATTCCCGTTCATTACCGACTTGTGTCTCGTCCGGGCTTGAGAAACTGGCGTTCCTATTGTTTTCAACCTCCTCTGTAACGTCTACTTGCAGATTGTAGCAAACCATTATGTACTAGTAATCTTAAAGGTTTCAACAGCTGTAGAACTTTCATTGTGATATTACATCTGTAAGGAACCTGAGGCCTGTTTCAGAAAACTTCTTAGTACGAGGTTCTTAGATCTACGATTTTGCGAACGTAAAACGTACGGAAATTTTAAGAAGTTCGTACGTCTGTTTCGCAAAACTTTTGTACGAAGTTAGTGAGAATATTAGTAAAATTATTTCGTACGAACTTTTATTTACAGACAGCCCATTTCTCCTAATGCAGAAAATGATTTCCTGTGTAATGATGAAATCTAATAAAGACCAAAGTTTACAAGCATAAAACACCGGACACTTTACAACAAGATGTAGAATTTAAAATGAAAGAAACTGAAAGTTTATCATTTCACGATAGCTCTTAGTGTAATGTTTATAACCACTGTAAATATAATTCAGAGTATCTCCGTATTGTTTAAGTTAAAAAATAAAAGACGAGCATACGATAATACCTCGTAGTCGTATGTTCTTTTTTTTTTTTAAATCAGACGATCTAAAGATAAGATCTGATGGTGTCTCTTCTAAAAAAGGAATTAAAACAGATTCACGTTTCACTATGTTTAATCTTAAGCCGAAATACCGAGCGCAACAATAAGATAAGATAAGATTTATTTTGAGTCGGCAAGACTATATAACAAAAACACAACATACTAATAGATATATCTATATATGTGTGTTTAGAAGACGTGGTTGATAACGGCATTACATCGTTGCCATATATGATAATATTTGAAGGTCCCTACACAATTGTGAAAAGGTTAAAGTGCTTAGTTCACAAGTAAGTTAATTTAGGTCAGACAGCCTTTAATTATCAGATTAAAGCATACCCGGAATATGGAAGCACTCATGAACATGCTAAAAAGTATGATATAGGCGATATATGCATGTAAGAAGAGTTCGACAGAGTGCACATCATAAGTTCGGATTCCTTTTTTTTTTTTTTGAAAGTGAAAATAGATTGATTAGGTGACTACTATGTACAATACACTCAAGTACTAAGCCTAAACATTGAGTAAGAAAAATATCAACATGGGTGATATCGTTGTAAGATATTGCGTTTTACATCTCGACACTTCTTTTTATTACACACTGAATAAGACCTTCGCTCAAAACAACGTATTTTGTCAGGACAAATTGCGTTTACATGTATAGGTTTCATTTTAGAAATAACATATCCCAAACAGCGATTTGTCGTTGGCTGTGCCCTCGTGATATAATTCCTTCGCATCTGAACTCCAAACAATGATTTTATTTTAAACCACTGTTTGAGATATATTGTTTCAATTCTAACACGTTATCAAGTATATAATGATCTACATCTTTAAGGATATTTATCAAATATTTGCCCGTTTAGTGAACTATATTTGACGTAATAATTTTGACATTCAAATCAGTGCATGTATTGCGTGATAACACACAGTTTCAGTCTTATCTTTTTAATAGGGAATTAAATCGGTTGGTCTTAGAATGTACTCGTACGTAGCAGAAATTCTTTTGCGGATATTCGAAGGATTTTAGTTACAAATGATTACTCATATGTTAAACAATAGTACGTTATACAATTGTTTTCAATAGAAATATAACAAAATTAATGTTTATTGTGGATACACTTTTCACAATTTCTTCAGTATTTCCTTTTATCTGATTTCATTGTTCATTTGCTCACCAAATGGTCCCTCTTCAGTAACACGACCTGCCTCTAACAAGTCCCGAACCTATCCCTTAGGCTACCGCAGCTCGATATGATTTGAAACGGTGGTTATTTATATTGGCAAAAATTAAAATAAAGAAGTTTTATCAACTTAAATGAATAAAGACATAAACCTCCCGAATTTATGATAGTTTTAGCTAAGAAATATTTCCAACGTCATTTCTTAAAATTGGGTCTTGATGTAACGGTTGCGTTACGATAGTTTAAGGAAAAGCAACTTGAAGTTTTTTTTTTCTCGCTCAGAATATATCATAATAAAGTATAAACCTGTTTTCAGCCAGCCTAGTTTTGGAGAAAGCCTTCAAAATCCAGAAAGAAAGTATTTTTTACCTGTTTGAAACGTATACACTGTACAGCTGCACTTTTCCTAAAAACATGTTAATTGGTTTTCAACTGGTAAAGAAGTGCATCTCGGTAGATGGTATCATCTATTTAATCGTTAACCTTGCAGCTAGAAAAAAATGACATAAACCTTGAAATCGACGGCTGTTTAGATCCGAAGATCCACATCCTGCGCCGGATCCTTTCATAAAAAAGTCTGTAAATGTACTTGATCAATGCAATGGCTCCTTATAGCTGAATTGCGCCATTTTATATCCGGAAGTAACATTTTCTTCACTTGAACCGCCGTAGATTTTACACAGGAACATAGTTTTACACAAATCAAGTTAAATTAAGAAGACGCAACGGGAAATATTTTGACTCGGAATTGTGTACGCCATCGGGTGCGCTGTATCATACTGACTGTTTTTTTTTTAATAGCTTTGCATCAGCTGAAGAGTCGGTTAATGCCATGCGCATGTTCTTTACTAACTCGAAATTCCGAAAAGGAAATTTAACTTAATTTCATTGAAATTCCGACTTAATACCTTGAAATTTCGAGTTACGTTTCTCAAAATTTCGGCTTGTCTACTGCCATATATGGATGTACATAAGTAGGATCTGGTCAAGATTAAGTACCATGGAGTAATGTTGTAGACCTTGGGTAGGGCTCGAGGGTCGTAATGCTGGCGCTATCACTATTTAACCATGTTTAAATGTGGAAGGCATTTGATTCAGCTCGAGCCTCATATGTCAAGAAAAAATAGTCATACCCTACACAAACGTTTGATTATAGGCAAGTCCGGACTGCCGTTAGCGACCATGATCGAGAATCTGGCTCTAGCTCTAAAGATGAAGGAAAGCAGTCGAATATTACTGGGTAGTGTTAGAATTTGGAATTTATCACTATTCTGACCATATTATGTGGAAAGTTTGCAACCTGCTTAGATCCCATGTGAATGGAAAATACGCTTATACTATACAATGACTTAAAGTTACTTATCCTGGTTATAGTTTGAAATCTAGAGTCTAGAGTAGCACAAGAGGCCAGCGTAAATCATACATAGGCATATGTCTATGCATATACTATGTCATGTTTTCCTATGTGCTGGGTGCCAGCAAGTGTCATATATAATATATATGGATGTGTATGTGTAATAGGGTGTCTTACTGTCTAAGATTCAATGAAATGGCTTCCTTTGCTCAAATGCTAAGGAGAAATAAGTAGCCATGGCAAACTCATTAAAAATTGTTAACCTTTGACAGACGGACGTATGTTCATATTTTGCGAATAAGAAACTAAGATAAGACATCTAGATTTCAAGACAATCAAAGGTCGATAGTTCGAGTTACATATGACAATTTTCGAATAAATAAAAACCACCTGGCTCCAGTGCTTAAAGTTATGGTCGTTCAGAAATAACGAAGACTTTTTGTGAAAACTTGACTGAGAAAAAAGTCTACGTTATACCAGAACGCCTATAACGGTAACGCATTTGAAAGTACCAGATAAAACTCAGTGTTTGGCAGGTACTAAAGTATACATTGTATTTTCTTTTACTGTATAGAATAAATTGAATGCGGTTTGTCTTTTCTAAAATAAATTGATATAATAAAACAGGTTTATAAACGGTAACGTAATATCGATATCTGTTAAATATACACCGATTTCTCTGTTAATAATTTGTTCACGCTACATTTCCATACATTTTAGCTCATATCATCAATTCATTGAATGGAATTCATTGTTCAATAGTTTCTGTCAATTATGAAAAATTTCAGGTAACGTCTTACAAATTGCCGTTACGGATAACATGCTGTGTGCTATCTGGCCTTTATTTAGATTTGAATTTTTACCATCTTAAGAAAATATGTAATTTAGAGAAACTGATGAAACTAAGTAAATATGGAAGGGAATTATTTTGTTAATCTAATTTTTGTTTATAAATAAACAGATTAACGTCAAGTGGGGATACAGGTGCCACAGTATCAAGGTGACTTTAACGAGCTTATAGCTCGGTAAGGTGGAATTACGGATTAAAAGTGTCCAAAACAAACCTTAGATAAGTCAAAGATAAACATATTACAGGTAACGGAATAAATAGATAAATGTCAAGGAGATGGTCAGGTGTAAATATGATCTAAGCGCGAGTTTCTTGTCAACAATTGATACGTCTTTTTTAACTTTATTTTTGTAATATTAGCTGGAATATCAATGACTGTAACATCAATGTCCAAAAATACACAGTAAAATTTCAACATTGTAGATCTTTCAACAATAATCGCAAGAAATTAAACATTTATCTCTGTTCTAAGGTACCTATGATTCAGCGCTGGCTGTTCTCCAGTATGAATGCACATGTTTGAAGTTTTCAATCTGTTTTGCATTTGCGTGTAAATATGAAACGCATGTCTTTACTGAAAAGGGGGTTGATAATTTCCGTCCGTGTCTATTTAGTTTCTTTATCTATACATTTTATATCAATGCGAAACATTTTTTATATGATAAAATCCATCTTTAAGCGGCCGTATTTGTACCCGTTAGAATTTAAGAAAAAAGTGGTATATAAGCACATTGATGATACCTTCCGGTTACCTTTTCTTGGTCACTTGTAAACGTATATTGTTTCACTAAAATACTTTTGCTCATGAGTTCATAAAACATTCTTACTGAAATTCAGTACTTAATAAAATGCTTTTAGAGTGTCTTGATGGCGTTATAGGCTCCTTGGCCTAGTGGTTTAAGTCACTTGCCCGTCACCTCTGTGGGTTTACAGTGTCTTGATGGTGTTAGGTTCCTTGTCCTAGTGGTTAAAGTCACTTGTCCGTCACCTCTGTGGGTTTACAGTGTCTTGATGGTGTTAGGTTCCTTGTCCTAGTGGTTAAAGTCACTTGCCCGTCACCTCTGTGGGTTTACAGTGTCTTGATGGTGTTAGGCTCGTTGTCCTAGTGGTTAAAGTCACGTGCCCGTCATCTCTGTGGGTTTACAGTGTCTTGATGGTGTTAGGCTACTTGACCCAGTGGTTAAAGTCACGTGCCCGTCACCTCTGTGGGTTTACAGTGTCTTGGTGGTGTTAGGCTCCTTGTCCTAGTGGTTAAAGTCACTTGCCCGTCACCTCTGTGGGTTTGAAACCTCACTTAGGATGTATAATTCCTTCAAGTGAGGAAGCCATCCAGCTATGCAGGTTCTCGACCGTGCCTTTAAAAATGGTCTTATGGGCAGCTGGGGTCTTCCTTCCCAATGAAAAGCTTGAAAGTCACCACATGACTTATAAGTGTGTCTGAGTGACGTGACGTTAAACCCAATACAAAGTCTGTGTCTAGACAAGGGTTTGGATATGTTAACCAACAATATTCAAAATACTACAAGCAAAATGGTATCAGACAAACCATAGCGCTAAAGGTAACATTTCTTCTAGTGGCCTAAGATTGTGCAAGTAAATAAATTTTTCGCTAATTATATAACAAACATATATGGAAAATATCTTCGTCAATGTGATATAAGTGACAATAGATCAACCAAAACCAAACTGGATATTCTGTTGAAAACTGCCCTGTGCGGAATATGGCGGATTCTGACCTTAAAGTATTTGTAAGTACAGTTGTATTTGAGATTTTGAAAACCAGTAAAATGTTGGATCTTACGGCCTACTACAGAAATACTTTGACTACATTATTTACCCTCGTTCTCCATACTAACGGTTTAGTCTTTTTCTGAAGCTGCGCAGTAACATTTTATTGAAATTAATACGAAAAACCAACATACTGGGGCAGTTAGTGGTGTGAACATAAACGTTTTTATATGTTTTCAAAGAATAAGGTGTTAAACAAACACTAGAGAGGATATTGATGTCAACCAGTCAACAGACTAATATTTGGGTGTATAAAACCGCTGTCCTAAATAAATATTAGAAATAAAAGGTGTTTTATATGAGAACCTATTCAGCCATTGCAAGTACTTTACTGCTTTATAGAGTCGCACACGTGTGAAAGACTAGGGCAATTCGAAAATAGGACTGTTTTGATTTGTTTTCCGATCACTTTATAGAGACTTTTTTAAGTTAACCTTTAGCATGCTAGATTACTGTGATAGACTGGTCCATCAGTCAATTTGGGCAATACCATTTATTATTCGAACGGGTGTTCACTGAAAATTTACTGACTGAATAGTGAACAGTGCAGACCATGATCAGACTGCACGGATGTGCAGACTGATCTTAGTCTGCAAGAATCACTTGCCTCCAGCAGGCTAAAGGTTATAACAAAAACAAGAACAAAGTGTGTCTGTATCTAGCAAATAAGCGACACTTTAAAAGATCTTTTTCATATAAAAATTACCCCCTCTTGAATTATTTTTCAAAGGTTCACAATTTTGTGCTGACACTCTCAAATGTCTGTTATATTTATTCAGTCCATAAATGACAAAGTGATCTCTTTTTATAATATCATAAAATATAACGAATTGATAATACTAAAACCTTAACTTATGTGTTAGGTTATGGGTATAACATAATAACGGAAACACCTTATAGTGCTATTTAAGTCGTGTAACATGATTATGTTACATGGATATTATTAACACAACACCTTATACCTATTTTAGACTTATGTGTTATTTCAGCATGATGATGTTACATGGTCCTGTAAATAGTTAAGACTGATGTGCTATTTCTTGTGTGTAATATATCATTACCTTACACTGGTAACTATTTGGGGGTGTAACATCATTATGTTTCATGGATAACATTAAATACTTAAAACCCGTTGGTATTTTAAAGTATACTGTAAAATAAAAGCATGGTCACATCTGTATGTCATACGTGGTAACGGATTCCTAAGGCAAAGACTCCGGGGCCAAATCCTCGACCCACAACAGTGGAGTACAAAACAACCGCTCTGCTGGAGAGAACGACATATGAGGCAATTGTATTGTTCGTATGACCGTAGAGATCTTCTTTGGCCAATAGCGCAAGACCACACAAATAGCAGTGTCATTTCATTAGACATTTTAGCTTATTTTTTTCGAAAATTAAAATTTAATTTGGTAGAAATTTGATAGCAACTTTAGAATTTATTGAACTCTCGGCAAAACGGCAACATTATCGAACATTTGGGACACAATTTTTATCTGGCTTAACTTCGTTTCAAAGTTTACCAGTATTCTTAGTCCATAACATTTCAATTTTCTATTTCAATAACAGCACATGTTAATTCTCGTGCCCTCGTTCCATGATTTACGGGAATGAATAACCGCTGGTCGTTCAAGAGTTATTAATTTCAATTATGTATTGTGCGTAAACCTGTTGAACATTGGGGCAGTAAATGGTTACGGTGTACCCTTAATAAAGGCTCGACGGGGGACAAATAGCCCCTAATTTCTATTATAATGTAAAAAGTTCAGGGAAAGCTGGATTCTATTAAACTGACACTTTTCGCAGATGTCAAATCAACAATTTCATTACATGTTACTGCTACTGTGTTATAGCAAATCTTTAAATAATTCTTCATGTGGTTTACATGATGCAATATGAATTTATTTTTCTTTATGAAAGAGACTTAGAGGTCACATATCTTAACTATTATAAAGATCTTTTGCCATGGTGGGAGGAAAGTACAAGATATGAATATTCTTTATTTTCATGCACTTTCCTGTTTCTTTGGCGTGCCGGCTGTCAATAATCCATGCCAGGGATTCTTATCCGAAAGAATGTTACTAGTCTTAGGCGTTGAACATGAGTGCCGAACTCACGACCCTGGTTTCAAAATCCGCTATCTTACCACCGGGTAACCGCCTTTTTTATTTTATTTATTTATTGTTGCATTGATAAAAGGTTAAGGGCCCGTACAGGTGAAATTGTTCCCGACTTTTTTGTCAGCATACTGTAAAATAAATGAAACGATCATTTATCATCTTTTTTAATTAATAGCAAGGTAGAAATCCAAAGTAATATTTCTCACCGGTTTTCATTAATCCTAACTTCTGAACGAATTACATTTTCACCATCATTTCCATTTTCGAAAGGTACTATTTTATTTCAGGTGTAATTAAATCAATAAATTCTTTGAAACTGTATCCTAAAATTTTTGAGTAATTTTTCGATAAGATCACACTCATAATCGATCACGCTTTGATTGCTGAAAATTATACTTCGCCTGGTAATTACTGCCTCACCAAATGGCGACACATCGCACGCGCCCACGATTAATAGTTCTTTTAAAATTGCTAACTTTATCAACAGTTGCGTTTAATATTAATTTAATGTTAACCATGTCAGGCTGATGTTTGTATTTGTACAAAAACCAGCACCACCAAAATTAACTGATTTTTTCTTTGATTTTCAAAAAGCCATTGGAGGGAAAGTAAAAATCAAGAACGTAGTTTGCGGTAATTTATACCATTATTTTTTTTTACAAACTTCTGTTATAACTGGGAAATATTTGCCCTCTCGCATTCTTTTAATATAAATATTTTCAATTCCTTCTGTCCCAGCAGAAGGCAGCGGATGTCTGTAGTCTTTGTTGAATAATAACTTCATATTTATTTTAGATTTTAATTAGATCCAGATACTTCAAATTAACTCTCACAAAAACTTAAATAAACAAATTTATTTTAAACGAACAAATATCTGTCCTCGATCATGAAAAGCAGATTTTGGGGTCATTCAAAAATTTGAATACTTGTTGCTTTTTCTTTTGATGTTAACGGTTTTCTCTCAGGGTGAGGAAACCCCTTAACCCAGACGAGGTAGTTTTCGGGTTTTTCTAAAGTACTCGATTTTTGATACCATTCTTTAGACATTATAATTTTACTGGTATGTGTCAATGAAATTAGCTGTATTGCAATATTACGTTATGATTGGGTATTGATCTAAAATGGTGTTAATATATCGGTATTCCGTTCAATAACAGTTTCTGCTTTATTTATTTGTCTCCCCGTCAGCGCCTCCGGCTAACATCAACAATCACAACAAAGCGAAGGAATTTGAATGGCTGAGCGATTTCTCGAGCATGCGCAGATCAGCTGTCATACCGTAAGGCGCTTGATATGAAATTCATTTGTACCACATGAAAACATCATTCGAGATTTAACATGACAGATCGTACAATTTGTGATTATAAACGTTCGTACGTACGGACAGTCAGTATGCCTAGAACATTTTTAGTGAAACGGACTGAGGAGATAATATATGAAAGTGAAACAAACACTGATATTGATTCACTAAGAACAGCTGATTTGGAAATTTGTGTTAACGGGGAATTAACGGAACCAGCTCGTGGTAAGTGGAACGTTTAGTGATTTTCACGAATGCACGTGTTTTATGTGATGCACGAATTTACCGTGCCTTATTGTTTAGTGTAGATGTGTCGTCAGATAAAAACATCAGCGCTGAGTATACAGACTTGTTTGACAGAAGAAAAACGATGCAAGATTGTGGTAACATGCCATTTGTTGATTTATAATAAAAAAAACTGTATTAATATTTGCCATTTATTAATGCATCAACTGCTGTTGTTTCCCAGTTCTACTTCAAATCATTTTGACTGGCCTTGCAACAGCTGGTGTGAATGAGACATGTTTAGATATTATACTACCCCGAACCAGGTATAATAACAGAAGAACAGACAGTTACTTTTTGATGGCATATTATTGCTATATTTACAGGATTAACGGTTAAAATTATGTGTACAAACTGCCTGTATATTTCTCTTGGACGTTTTTAGGATAAGCTCATACGAGTGCAATTTATTTTCATTTCTATAACTACTTCAAAAGCAGACGTCTGTAGTCTCTAAATTCATTGCTAAATCAACATTTATAAACAGATATCGTACACTTTACCACTTTTGACAAAATATGTATAGCCTTTGTGTATAATGTACTTTTCTCTTTTCAAAGACCTCTTAATATATTCGCCTCACTTTGCACATTTTATCTTTAAAGAGATTTTATTTGCTCACTGCCTATCAGAAATGCACTTGTCTGTAGAATATCTCGCAGCAGGTGTAGCCATAGTAACTGACAACGAATTAAACTTGTAAAAAGATCGACTATATTCAACAGGCTTCCTGCCACCTGTCGTATAAATACTTTAAAATCCGTTTAGAGTATTTTAAGAAACTTGATTCGGACTATTTTTGCAAATCAGTACCAGATAATACTATTGAAATAAAGGTTGTAAAATCTCCGTCTCAATGAATGCATTAAGATACCCGATATTCGGCCCCTAAACCCCTATTGATGTTTAATACTTTTGTCCCGTAAGCCATAATAACATTTTATCTTTACTGTCGTTTCGAACAACAATGGATTTAATCAAAGTCTATATTTATTTGACACGGGGTAGAAAGAAGTTCATTTGTAATATTGAGAGACGGGGAATGAAAATTGTTGCTTATTACATTCCTCGGTCGGTGCCTGCTTTTGTTCACAGGAGTACGTTGTTATATGTTTCGCTTTCATTCGTTACATCTGACAATTACTGGTTTCTATTTCATTTAAAGTAGTTTATTTAGTTTATTGTCTCATCCAATATACATGTTAACATCACAATATACAACTATGGCACATATTATATTACATGTTAATGGCTGTTCAATACTGAACTATATGAGACAGTAATAAAAAACAAAAACAACAAATTAAAAATCTATATATATCACAGAATTATATATATTATTATTATCTATTACATTCATGATGATGACCAGAACCATATCAGGCACCCAACTGGCAACCGAAAATGTATAGTATTAAAACATTATCAAATGAGGTGTCCTGATACAGACCTGGCCAGCATCCTAAATGTAAAGGTGTATTTAGCATGAGATCATTACAAAAATTGAAACAAAATTGCAAATTTACAAGATAAAAGTTATATAGCCATTGCTAATCCAATTATTAAGAACTGCCATAAAATTAACATATAATAAGAGACTGATAACTGTAAATTGGAGCACTAGTGCGCATATAAAAAACATTTTAAAAGATCGAATATCACCTCTGGTCAGACCAGAAGAGAACTGATTAGCAATGACTATATAAACTCTAATAAAAGATTTACACACATACATTAAAACAATTTACATTTCTGTTATGATACGCATTAGATAAATGTTTTAAAAATGTAATGTGAAAACTGAAGTGAAAATCAAATTGAAAAAAAATAAGAACAAAAAACACCTGTTTAACGAGTCGGTATTTCACGAACTGTTAATTTTGTGTATGCATGTTTCTATATTTATAAAACTATGTTGGTATTGACATACCTGTTTGAATGTCTTACTCTAATATTTATACAACATTCTTAACGAATAGGTAAACAAGGGGATAATTGACAGATTTGACAGGTCAGTTAGTCCGTGTATGTCCAAGCATTACATTTTTGACATGATAACTTCATCATTAGCAAAACTGCATTGCACAGAACTATTTAAATATAAATATTGTTGTTTTTGGAATACCTTTCATTTTATCGGTGGTAAATTGCTTTTCTTCAAAGTTCTTCAAAGAAAAAGGAAAGAAAATATTTTGGATATGATGTTATCAGAGTGTTAAAGTAAATTATATACATTTGTGCATTTATTTAAAAAACAACATTGTTAAATATTTGATAGGCAGTTACTTGGCATTTTGGCACTGTTTTATCTGCTCGCTTTGACGTCTTCATATACAGTTTCATGTAATTGAAAATATTGATATGTTAATTAATAAGATAGCTAAGTCACCGTGACATTCTCACACAACATGTACTCGTATTTGCTGAAGGCTACAGATCACTACCATATTTCATAATTCACCGGGGGTAACTTCTCTTCTCACCATATTTTACTCATTAATGAACCGTTGGCAAGATCTTAGCATACACTTGTAGCACCGCGGGAAGTCGTGTTTCGACATGCAGCATGCAGCCGCTTGCTGAGCCCCTTAATGTATTCATCCGCGTAACCTAACCCCATTAATCAGTCGCAGACATCTTGTCCGAATTACATATCTCAGAACGAAAGGAGCGCTGAAGTATGGGGTACCTGGGGAATAACAGAAATTACAGTTTGTCGAGCGAGGCATGTTAGGATCTGATACGGATATTTTGTATATGTATTGAGGGGTCATAAATGTGTCATGTGTATTGTAGTGCGTTTTATTTTCGATTAATTGCAGATAATCCAATTACAGTTGCTTGTCTGGTCTAATGGGTGATGAATAATTTGAATACAGCTTACAAAAGCCTATAATTTCACGAATTTAGATAGAGATATCTTTGTCGTAGAAACTTCATAGAAACTTTTGACACTGTCTTATAGCACACTACCTAAGATTTTTTTTAAATGGGTACTCAAATCCACGGTAAAATATCACGGCAAAATGAAGAAACCTGTAATAACTTGTTTCTTTTTTGAAGCAGGATTATGAACAGTAGTTTAAAAAAAAATTCTACTCCTGAATGAGTTATTGAGACTTTTAAACGTCAATATTCTTTTCATTTTTTGTTAAAATCGTTGTATTAAAGATGTATTCGTCTTCCGGTGATTGTGCTAACTGAAGTAGAAAACTAGTGATTATCATACATAAGCGGTATAAGATATTCTAAACCTTTATTTTAATCCGACACCTGTTGCATCAGTCGCAATCGTTCGTCTGCTCATTCAATAACACAGGTAACATCTGACTGTTGGCTCGCGACCTGCACGTGCTTCAATGGATTCTGCAGCTGTTGTCATTGGTTACGTTTATTTAACACAAAACCGAGAAAAAACTGTGTTGCAACGTTAACAATAGAACAATTTTGAAAATGCGCATCTACACAAAAGAAATTGTGATTTAAACCACTTTTGTCAAAAGTTTTAAACTTACGTCTGCATGCCCATTTTGTGGGTTAAATACCACCCAAAATTGACTTTAATGGTTGTTTAAGTGCATGGTCAATATTCTTAACAATCTCAATGATCTTAATAGCCTCATAATTTCTAACTAAATCGACAAATATTACGCGTAATTTATTACCATAATTAACTGGTACTTTCTTGGTATATGGTTTCTCGTGTTTCTCTATTCGCGATCTGATTGGCTAACAAGTCCCGGGTATCTAGCCTGTTGAACTTATTTGCATACAGGATGACTTTTTGCCAAACACCTGTAGATTTTAAAGTGAATTTATTTTCAAAGACAATTTTCTTCCACACATTAGAAAGTTTCAAATTTTTATCTCTTACTGAAATCGTCCAACTATTGAAGGCAAGAATAGGCCAAAACCAAGTTTCCTATCCGGGTAGCAATATTTATCAAATGAAGTGAAAAAAAATATAAATAAGAAAATATAAGAAACATGTCCCGTATTGCTTAATTGCTTAATAGTTTGACATACGATTATATCGATTATATTAAAATACAAAAGGATAGTTTTTTGGTCAGTTTTAGATTTTTTACCATACAGTATTGCCGTAATTCCTTTTAATGGTTCAATACTCTAATCAATGTTTAACTTTAGATTTTAGAATCTAAAAAAAACCCCCAAAAAACTAACAAACAAACCATATCCGTCGTCAGTATTTAGTATTTAGGCTTTTGTGTTTCTTTTATAAATGATTTTAATCTTTCGGTAATGTGTCAAGTCCGAAATTTAGACTTTTGTATGTCTTAACCTATAGTTTCTGTAATTCATTTATTAATGCTTCTATACTTTTCATCAACGTTTGACAAAATCGGAAATTTAGAGTAAATTAAACTTCAAAGTCTCTGTAAGTTGCTGCGAAACTTTGCGTATAGCCTTAAGGTCCGTTTACTGTAGTTGACGCTGTGTCCATGCCAGGTTGCATTGACGCCTATACACCAGTTTTACAAATGTAAGACAAAAAGAATGTTTAGAGCCTGTAACCGTTTGGCGAACATCTGTGCTCTGAATTCGTATAGTTTGGTTCGTCGCGATAACCCAGGGGTGTTGTGTGATAAGGGCGTTCCAAGTATACCCAGGACCGGCACGTAGAACCCAAAGGTCCTTCGACTCGATATTCTCATTCAGCATGTTAAGTATAGTACGGGCAATTGAGCTCATAAAATACATTAAACTTTTTGACATCTGCCTCATTATGGTCTCTTAGGCACGTGTAGAAAGCAGACGACAGACCAGATCTACTGAGACGCTTTTACTGTTTTTAGTTTTTATGTAGCAATAAACTTGGAGGCAATAATCACCAATTTCACGTACATGATCTGTTTGTAATGAGGCAAGAAACTTCTGGCATTTATTGTTGTTTGATATTTTCTTTTTAAAATGAAAGTTATGCGCTGACTTTATTATTATTGTTAAAATATGTCACGTGGTTTGTTTTCTGCTCGGATTCATAGGTGATGGATACACAGCCGTTGTATAGTTTTTTGGTTGCTTTTTTGTAGTGTATATGGGTACAAAGAATTTAAGCACATTGCAACAGTGCACGGGATAAAGAGTATATGATCTATTTAAGGAAAAAACAAAACAAAAAAAAAAACCTGAAAAATCTTAATGATTTTCACAACTTATTATTAGGTTGGGGAAAATATCTTACAACACTCGCGATTTGCCAGGCAACCGCTGGCGGTAGATGTCATACTTAGCAAGTGTGCATGCATAGCCTTTTTGCTTTCTTTTTTTTTTTTAAATCCGTACATATTTCAACCCCGGACAAATCTAGGTTTACCATCTTGTTGAAAGTTGCACCATTATGCATCTTTATCAGATACATTAATAATAAATTAAAATGACATTTAGAGGAAAAAAAAGACTTACTTTAACACGTGCTCTTACATATCTGTAATAATCTTAATTTTGATGAAAATCGTCATTTTTTTCTATATCAAAGTTGCATCGATATTGCCATGGCATGTTGCAAACAGCGATTAAAATCATATTTAAGATGGTATCAGATTTGATAAATAAGATAAAATTCAGAACTACCAGTTGGTAGAACATTTGTCTTTTTAGTGTATTTTTTCTTTTAATTTGTTTTTTCTATACGATGTTTGAACAGGTGAGCCACTTTTGTTTTCTAGGTAACTGTACCGCAGTTCATGTAATGATGATGTCTATTACCATTTGCTAATAGAGCGTAAACGGTTAGTTACGCAGGCTACATATTGTAGTGGCATGCAAATCTTACTAGGACCTATATTCGATATTAATTTTAATATGTTTATTTAGAAAATTGCTGTGTACGTTTCTATTACATTTTGCTTAAAAATCGAACTTGTTTACCAAGATTTTTGTTGAGCGGAAGTGGTGACTGCATAAAATGACCGTTATTTTAAATAATGTAACCGTAAGTAGGATAAAATCTCTCATATGAAGTATCTAATCCCATAATAAAGCACTTTAATCTTATCTTAACACTCTTAAAACCGACAATATCATAATGTTGTTATCAAAATTCTTAAGATAATATTAACACCCGTCCAGTCGCCTCAAATGGAGGGAAAAGAAAACGGTATAACGGCTGTAGTTCATATTTACATAGCGCAATTATTTATGACGGATCTGATAAATTATACTATGACCCGAGCCTAGCATGTAATGTCACCTTATTTCGTTGTTATAAAATATTTTTACTTGCTATTATGCACAAAGATACCACATTCAAATTGAGAAATTCTATCTGGAACGAATCCAGTAGTCACGAGTGGACACCTGGCGGCACAAATGTTTGATCTTTAGTCAGTGCCAAATATTTCATCTAAGTAGACATTAACATTTCCCTACATCTGAAGTTTGAAAAAATCTTAGGGAACTTAACTATCTAGATAAAAATGTAACAGCTTTTGACCACTATGATCATACAATCTTGGCCATTGGCACCAGTCATCACACCCAGCTTCCGCTCCATGTACGGACCTAAGTAAAACAATATGTAATGTGAATTTTCTGTCAGTTCTGGTATAATTATATTTTCAAAATGCGCGCGTTTTCTCTTTTGGGACAGATCAGTGCTCTGCTGAATTATTAATATGCATCACAATCTGTTACATGCTGGAATTTTCAGAAACACTATTGATTTTATTAAAAGACAAAGGAAGGGCTATTGATTTCATAGCGAGCGGATGCCAAAATTAGTTTAGTGTCATTGTACGCGCTTTAATTACCCGCGGCCACTGTTAAAATCCTGTTATCAAACGGTTAACAATATTCGCGCACATGTGTGACTAATTTTTGATAGACAGGGAATTGAAAATAGATACAAATCTATAAAATGAAATGGTAAAAATGTGTTTTAATCTAGTCCGATTTCATTAAGATATTCTCGGTTTCCATCAGAATGCCCGCAAGAATTACTTACCTATACTGTTTCTTATGCTTTACAGAAATGGCAATACATGCTTGAAAAGAAAAAAAGAAAGAAATGTTTTAGTAGATGGTTACTTATCTTGGGCAACAACAAATTTTGGCGCGCACCTAGAACTGACCTTGTTCCATTTCACAGTTATGTCAGAGGCGGGTCATATAATTAGTCTACGCACCTTGTAAATTGCTTAAACTTGACAACATATTGAACTAATTTAAAAAGTGATGGAATTTGCTGGTTATAACCTCATTCGAAGCTAAACTGTATTATGTCTGGAAACAGTATTATTGGCATACGTGTGTTTCCCACTGCGTTTTATTCAGACAAATTTTCAAGTACCCCCAAATGAAAGAAAAGTAACAGTTTTCGGCAAACATTTACGCTTAAATTATCTCTACGTGGTGACCCATTCAATAGGTCGCTGACAGTTTCCCGTTATTCAAAATCGAACAAAAGATAGTATGCAGAATGACTGGGCAATCGTCGGGTCTCGGTGAATAGATCGCCCCAATAACTATTACGTCGCAGTGGCCTTTATCGCCCGGTTATGCAACTGTTAATTGACCATAAATTGCTTTAAATTTAGGCGGGATTTGTAAATGTTGCTAAAATTTTGAGAAAAAAAAAATCAAACTTGTAAAAGTATTATATATTTCAATAAAATACCACTGAAATGATGCCACATTAATAATGATAGTTACTAGGGCTTTCAGTGAAATCATTTCACTGTAAAAGAGTCAATATTTGGAATGACAACACATTGTGATTATTCAGAAAAGGTTTTGCAATCAATTCTATTGATTTTCCTTTATTTCAATTTGTCCTCAAATTATGACAATATGATCAGATGGTAACGGCTGTCGTCTGCTACAGGAACCGTTAATGTAACGGTATTCAGCATCCGTATCTCCTTTGTTCTTTTTGAAAATGGCGCCTTGATAACAGTACATTTAACAGATGTAGCGGACGACTTTTAAAGGGATGCTGATCGTCTGCTGAATATGAAAATCCATATATTTTGTCCGTGAAATATGATAGTCTCACTTTGTTCCGTTGGAGAGATTTACCGTTTGCCCATGTTTCTTAGAATTACGTTGGTCAAAGCTAGAATTTAATGCGAATATCACTAGTAATCTCAGACTTCTGTACGTAAGAAATTTTGACTGTGATATCAATTGCAGACGAGTCATTATCCCAGACAAAAGATTCCAGTAATTTTGGCGCACTTTTTCTTACAGAGTAGAATTAATTAATTGCACATGCGCAACGGTACCACTGATAATTAAAAGGAAAAGGAATCCACTTGAGGGTTCAAGAGTTTAGATAAAGATTAAAGTAAACAAAAATTTAACAGATGTCGGCCTCTTACTCAATATTCCTAACATTTTCTGGGAAATTTGCACAATTTGGAGGGAAAATGCAGTCCTTGAGAGATTGCGGTCTGAAAACAAGCTGTTTACGTTTGTTTGCATTTTCTAGTTTACATAAAATAAAAACAAAGTATGTAAACAATGAGTTAGCAGTCCGTTTAAAGAGTAGGTTGATTAAGAACATTTTACATCATTTTAAATTCTGATATGCCTGTCCAAAAGTATGTCATTGTATATAAAATAAAATGTGTGTGCAGTTCAGTAAGGTGTTAGTTCAACTCTCTAATATTGTGGGAACATATTCATAATCATACTTTATACTTCGGTCGCCACTTTTAGACCTGTTTCTATGTCTAGTGTTCTTCTTTTATTCAAATTTATCAGTTTTACAAACATTTACTTTATTTTTTCTCCAATTTACATATCAAATTATCCATAAAGAACTCCATGTGTATGATCACTTGAGGAAATTCACGCTGCAAGGCATACACTAGCAATGTGCATTCATTTCTCGCATGCATTAACATATGCGTTTTCGTGGGCGTTCTCCCATTGTCTACCGTCCTCGTCTGACAAATTGTCCGACAGTAAAATTGAAGGATATTAATTATACACGATACAGGATGTTCTCTATTTTGATGAACTGTCATTGAACGTACAGGTTGTCATTTTCACAGCAAATACACTATTTTACTCGGTGAACGCCGCTATGACATCCGGGTATTGTGAGAAACAGAAATAATCTTATTTTATCATTATTTTATTATTATTATTATTATTTTTATTATTATTAGACGACTCCTTATTCTAATCGCTGGTCCTAGTTTGTGGTATTGACCTATTTTTTCCAGGCTAATGTGAGATCATGAGGAAAAGAAAGAATATAATTCTGAAGACATGTAACAAAACAGTTGTGTAAGATCGGGAAACTTTTTTTCAAAGTTCTGTCTGTTTTTCTCTCTGATGAACTGAAAATCCATGAAACGGGCTGGAGAAGTTTCACGTGTGAGATGTTTAAAACTTTAAAGATTAAATATCACAAACACAAACATTTCTTTACATTATTCACTGAATTTCATGACAGAATTTGGTGCTTTGTGAACGATTTACGTGCGTTATGAAGAACTGAAGATTTCTATGTTCCGATTTAGCCAAGACTAGTGTCATCCGTCCGTCTATTGATAGAGACTGACATTAATAGCTCGAGATAAAGAATGGGTATTTATGAAATGATAATGTTGTCATTTTCCTGTCCATTCTGCAAAAACAGACCGTCACTCAAACTGCGGAAGTTGAAGATCACATTTTAGCACTTTCGCACTATCAATTTCCAATAAATCACTGTCAGTTTAGGGGCTATCTTCTAAACTGACCCCTACATATAAGGACAAGGGCTGCAGATAAAGGATTGTCAGTCTGATTGTCTGAAAGGGCTCACTATTTGACGGGCACACCCGTTTCCGCTGTCCAGATAGTGGTATATCTCAAATTAGGGGCATTTGCATAAAATCTCTCATGTGAAAGTTCTCGCGAGATATCGAATATTCTAATTACAAAGGCTCAACTGTTATTGCACTGTGATCTGTGGAACACTTGAAATATGACAGGAAGAAGAAAAGAGCTTTTGAAAATTGCCAAAACGTAATTGACCTTAATTGAAAGTAACCCTTCGAAATTGAGCGGGCGATGTCGTAAATCGGACATTAGAAATATTGCCTTCTTCTTTTTTTCTACGCGCAGTAAAGTGACCATTCGAGGGTTTCATTTTTCACAAAAGGGGTCATTGAGGTGACCCCTTTCTCACACAGAAAGGGTCTCTGTTACCTCTAAACCCATTCAGATATTTGCTGAGTGCTCCATTTTTCACCCATGATCCTTTTTTCCTGGTGGTCAACGGTTTGATATTTCGTCGGTTTGAAAGAAACAAAAAACAACATCTAAATTTGTAACTAACGCTTCAGAGGATGCGCCCTGTGGCTAAAATGGGGACCAGTTATGTTTTTGATGGATAGCTGTCGTATGAGACAGAAATGGTCACCTGTTTGACAGCTCTAACGATGTGACTCCATGATTAGATTATTTCGATTAATTTACCTTTTATTGACCTTTAAGATTTGATAAGAAGTTTGCCGCGAATACGGAAGAAAATCTTGCACTTGGGGCTACAAGTTATTGCAAGGTGTAATTACAGAGGGTAACTTTTGTTATGACCTATTAGGAAACGTCACTGCCTGTCAAGATATTATTAGTATCAATTGATAGCTTATATTTATTGCTAATTTTGATCTTAGATAAATTCATTGTCCTTTTACTATGATTTAATTTCAAAATAAAAACTTATTGCATAACGGGCACTTGTTTTTTTATTGCCCATTTATCGTATATTATATCAGTTGGATTGTTGCGGAGTACGTTTAGTGTGTTTGAACAAACGAAGGGATGTGCATCTATTTTTAAAGGATTGATTGATTGAATGTCGTTTAGTAAGTGCTTTATTTAGATTTTTCATACTGTTTTCATATAACTAGATACCGAAAAAAATCTATATTGCTTAAGAGAAGAAAACTCTTACTTTATTACTTAAATTCTGTTGACAAATGGAAATGTAGTAGCGTCCCTTTAACTGCATTCGCAAATGTTTAAAGTCTAAATGAAGCGGCAATTGATTTTATTTGTTCTCTTCGAATTTAATAAAGGTTAAGTTTTTAAGATAATAGATGTAAAAAGTGAAGATTACGTAATTTTGCGATTCTTAACAATTTTTTTTCAGCTTCCGATCACCATATTCCAGCGTACCAGTTTTGCATCGCCCTAAAATAAATGTTCTGTAAAAATAAACGAAATAAGTATTCTGCAGGGATTCTATATAAGTTTTCCCCCAATACGTTTGTATATAAAGCAGTGTATGTTTTTGTCTTTGGTTCTTCCAGATAAAAAGTGGTTTAGTGAGCTATATAAGATGTTCTATGTTATATTATTTTATAAACGTTTTTTATGGTCCGGAATACTTGGACATTTTCTGCTCTCTCGCACGCCGTTTTTATTCGCGTGTTTTATTCCACCGACATAATACTAAATACATTAAAGTGGACAGTCTTCTATCTGAAATATAAGTCAGTCATATGTATTTGGGTTTAAACTTAAAATTATGTCACATCACGGGCAGTCAGATCTGCACAGTCCAGTATAAAAGCTTGCATCTAAATTTGAAAGGTTTCATCAAAATGGTGTCTTTGATGTTTTGTCTGACATAGTTTTTGAAAATAAACAAAAGGAAACAATAAAAACTTTGATACAAATGCAGCTTGAAAAATCTCTCTATCTTAAACAATTGCTTTTGTTTGTTATCATCGTTAATCTGAAATTAATTGTGTCTTTGGTATTTAGTTTTGTCAGTGTCTTGAAAAGGACCACGGTTAAGATTTTAAAGATATAGTATCAATTATATCGTAAATTGTAACGAAAATATATCTAGGTAAGATTTCATATTTCTCCTGTTTTCGGATAGAAAACTGAAACTCGAAACTCGCGCGCTTTGTAACTGTTGCCGATTTACGACAATGGCCCGTTTCCGTTAGGAATGTATCCATGCGCACAAAAAGTAGCTCGTTTGCTATCTGATCCGGCGGGGTTCAGTGGGCATCTACATATAAGATACAGACGGACCACTAAATAGTCATAAAACACCGACGAGATCTAAAAGAATTTAAAGATAATTTCACGTTGCATTCAATTTTATTATCAAAGAATCACGTAGTGAAAAAACGTCCGCGTTATTGTCGTGAAGAGATGGGGGCCATTCTTTATCTTATAACAAAAAAGAATGCAGCTAGCTGTTGACAACATGATTGTCGTCTGATGAACATCTTTGAAATATTGAGACATCTCGCACAAAAATGCAAGATGTTTTGTTTAGATTATCATTCACATGCTTTCACGAAACCGTAACTATTCAACAAATATCTTGTTAATGCAAAAAGGTTGGAGATATAGTTTCCTTATTTAAATTCACTGAAACACATGTCTTCACGCAGTTCATTCTAACTCTACACAGTTTTTAAAGATCAAAAGTAACTTTTGCACCCCGTTTAAATGTTTAGTACTGTTTTGCATACAAACGTTATTTATTTGTCTCAATGAATACTGTCTTGATATTTTTTTTCATTATTTATGTTTCATTTTGTTTGTATTCAAATACTTTATAAAGTCAGCTGTTCGCAGATAATCACCCGCTGTTTTCTGTTTCTGCTTTGTGGATTAAAGTTAGATACTGCAAATTTTCACTGAAGTTGTTACCTATAATAACTTATTATGAACTTTTTTCATGTCCCGTTTAATCACGGTTTTATCATAAATTAATTTATGTAAGATAGATAGTTTCAATTGGTAGTATCCAATCATATTATCATATCGTTACAAGTTATGCCAACCTTAGAAGGTTGGAACATTCCATATGTTACCATCAATAACTATGTTACCATACTTGCTTGTCAACTTCAGCACGAACTAAACGACTTAATTATATCCAATAAAGATTAGTAATAAATTTATTTATTTGTTGCAGGTGAGTCATGCACATCGAAAGCAGACGACCCACTCCCTCTATCTAAGCAGACGATTGTATCAGAGTCATCCGTAAACGTCACCAGAATGGACCCATCGAGCACGTCAGCTTCCTTGAAAGGGTTGGAATGTTGGGACGCAAACTCTGACAATTTAACAACAAAATCTGAGATTGAAAGTAATAGTGTAAAACAAGACTCTAACATGAAAAGCATTAGCGACCTCAGTTCCAAATCCACTGCAACAATTTCTAAGTGCAGAAATAAAGAGAACACAAATTGTGAGCAAATGAATATCTCGGGCGGAGAAAGTACAGGGGTACTTCTTACCAAAGCTTTGAACACTCTCGTAAGCGGTGAGTACGAAATGATAACACCACCTAGAAAAAACAAATCTCCGAAGCAAAGTAGCAAAAAAGTAGCTCTGTTTCGACCGTACGAGTTAGACAACGGAAAATCAAGTGAGAGAAAATATTTGATTCCCACACAGTCGCCGATGTTATTTAGGTCCAATTATTGTAGTTCTGGACAAGAGTGGTTGATTGAAAAACGATCTAAATCCGAAGCAATCATGAATCGAGTGAACTATCATGAGGTTCCTCAGAAAACTGTCACTAGCAGCCAAAACCCAAAAGCAGATTTGACTAAACTAGCAGAGGAAAAAAGTGATTCCAGCAATTCAGAAGTGACAAAATTTAAAGAAAATGAGCAAGCAAAAAACTCGTGTGTAAATAACAGTTTGGAAATTGTGTCACCGGAACCGAAGACAGTCAAACTTCCACCAGTTCTCTTACCTTTACCGCGTCCAATAAGATCGTCGACACCTAAAACATCACCATGTCCTTCACCTAATCTGGTACATGTAACACCTATTCCAGAAGCAAATTTTCAACGTAAAGAACTTGTGTCAGCCGTTAGTGGTAGTGTATACAGTGCGTCAGCTTCTCCGGTGCCGCAGTCAATCTACAGATATGAAATGTGTGATACTATGAAGCCCAAATTTATTCCGTACCAGCAGACGCAAAGTGATATACCGTCTGCAGCTCAGGAACGTCCGGTTCACGTGCGATATCATACGTCTGTTGGACATCGACTTCCACTGAAGCACAGTTATAAACATCAGAATTTGGCGAGCGAGCAGACGATGGAAAGGTCGCGATCGCCAATTAGGCACGAGTCCGAACAAGAAATTAGTATAAAAGACAGATATCGGTCAAATAGTTGCCCACCAATTTCAAAACATTCGGATATGACAGCTATTAAAACTGAAACACATACGAATCAATGCCAGGTACCATCTATTCCACAAAGAGGAGTTTTATCCAGCTCGACCAAAAACTACATTGACGCCGTGAAGGAAACCTGGGCAGCGCACCACGCGGTTATGACCAGCAGAATGCCGTTGTCAAGTTGTAATAAACCTGTTTTGCCGTCATTTTCAACATTTACTGACAAACTTTCAGATATTCATGATAAAACGTCATCAGCGCCAATTCTAAGTGAGAACAGAGTTCCAAGTCTAGACAATATCAAAATAGCTGGTTCTAATCAAAAACATGTACGAAGTAGAAGTGAAGAAATGCTTCAAATATCAGACACTTGTACTTCTCAAGTACGACCGCCGTCTACAGACACTACCTGTCGAACAAATTTAGAAAAAACAAAACATGTCGGTGAAGCCATTCCAGTTAGTTGTTATAGAAACTTTAATATAGATGCATACAAAGTTCCACAATTTGGCAGCCAACACGCAACAAAGGCAAGAACATGGCACGTTCCAAAAGGAAATCGCGTAATGTCACCGGAACCGGAAGTTGAAATCAGTTACAAACATACTAGTCATGTTGAAAAAGAGAGCGAAAAAAGGACCGCGGATGGGGTAAACAGGGCACACACATCCGGACCCCACACATCAGTTTCTAGTCACCAGGGCACTTGTCCAGATAATGTATTGAAAAATATGCATCGTCAGTGGGCATATGATTCTAGTCACTATGTTAAGCAATATGGCAACATATCAGAACACTATGCAACGGATTGTACGAAAAAAAGTGCAAGTTCATGTACTAACAATACCGCTATCCCTGAAATAAAGAAACATTTCAATCCTGCCGTAGATATATACAAAGATCCGACGCCTTTTACACTGCCACTGCTAGATCCCAAACTCCGGATGTTTATACCACCACAGGTCTTCAACCCGAGGTTGATGACTACGCCTGGCCTTGCACCCGGTCTAATGCATCCATTGCATATTCCTCGTTTAAACGTCGATGGACATCAGACCTATTCTAGAGAAGATTTTAAACCAGACGTCACCTCAATGTGTACAACATTGCGACAGCAAACCCAGAAAACGCCTTTGGTTCGAAACTCATCCGAGGACAGAACTTATACTGATAGAAACCCTATTAAGCAACTCAAACCTAGCACCATTGACCCCCGACGTCCGCTCAGCACGTCGGCATTACAGAACCAGCCGGTGCTGCCGACAATGACGCCGGAACCGAAAGTGCCACTTGCACCACTCATGATGATGATGAAGGTAAATATATTAGCCTTAGTTTATAACACGCTGTCACTTTGATAAATTGAGAGATCGTTGATTTATTTATGGTTTTCATGATCTCGGATATTTCGGGACTGGTCAGGCTTTTAAATGCTACATTTTCGCTATACTCTAACCATTGAAAAAAAAAAATTCAGACTGTAGAATGTAGATTATCAGGCTTTTGATTTTTGACTAAATCCCATATCTGTATTGCATATATTTGAATAAAATGATAATAATAATTATTATCATCATCATCATCATAATCGTCGTCGATCAACATCCTTACTATATACTAAAAACAGGGAACAAATAAACAAAGCGATACGAGTCTATGTCGGCAGAAATTTCCGACAATAACTGATTTTCTTCACACGTTTATAGAATACTAACCAGACACCTACCGCCAATGTTGAAGTGATCAACGGAGGTTATGGAATAAAGAATCCAACATTTAGTGCGCCAAAGGTCCAAGACTTCCCCGAGCAATGCGGTAAGTTTTTTTTTATTGATCCTGCTGCAACACTTAAATTCAGCATTTTTCCTAGTATATATCAAAAGAAAGAAATAACACCAATAGTCAGTCCAATTTTTAGTTATTGCTGTCAGTAGTCTTATCAAATTAAAAACCCTTAATAAATAACAGTTTTAGGAGATACTTTTAATATACTTAGTATACAGAAAGACTGAAATTTGAATGTAAGGTTATACTTAGCAGCGGGGGTGATCGCTTACTGTTAGATTTCATTTAGAAAAACGTAGACATTCATCTTTTGGCGGGATTTCTTCTGTTCTCGAAACCCGTTGCTATTAGATTTAAATGATTGAAATTTAAAGCTTCTTTAAATACATGTCACCAAACAAATAGGTTTTCTATTGACATATTCATGGTTTTGCCTCGTGTCGCCGGTATAATTTCGTCTGCCGTCATTATACAGCACGGGTGAAGTTCATTTCACTGGACCAATTTACCCCCAGGGGTCACTTTGCTGTTTTACAAAAGCACATATGCCCATAATGTGATCACTAAACTTTTTATGATATGTCGTCTTGACCTTCGTTATCACTATCTTATTTTCTATGATTGCATTTTGTTCTTCTGAGTAGTCAAACGGTAACATTATTGCTTTTCAAATGCCATGCAATTGAAAACGAGTGCGCCATCTGTTGATTTGGTCACGTGCTTTCGATTATAATAATGACCTTTCACGTAACGGGGTCATTTAAGATTCAAAAACGAGTAATAAACATGTCGAAAAGAAAGCACAAGGGTACACGCCCTACAGACCACAAAATATGACATTTCATTGACAAAAACCGTAATTTCCAGCCATATGGCCCCGTCGCCCTATACACAAATCACTGGATGTCTTAAGCAGTTCATTCGGTAATAATGTGGCGCGGGCACCGGAAATTTGTATTTGTGCATGTTATCAATTACCGTTACCCCTTAATTTAAGGTTCTAAAAGACGCGGCTCGGTCAGTCAGGGTCCGGTACGGTGGATCTATTGTTTGATATCGTGAAGGTTCGAGGTCATTGCAGATAACCTAATGTTCAGAGACATTAATCTGAGTTAATAGCAAACTATTCAGAAAGCTTTCACCACATATAATTTTCTTTTTCAGCAAAAGTATTGTAATGTATTGTAATTAATTTATTTATTTTGTGTCTTTATTAAAACAAATCTATTCTTGATCCACGATTTTTACTCAAGTGTAGGACTTTCGGGGGTTAACTAACAGCATTTATGGGACGGAGTTGCTAGCGAATTTAGTTAATAAAGCTTTATATTTAGTATTCATAATGCTGTTTTTTATTCACAGTTAATCCAGAGTCGTCCAAGTTCATTTGCAAGTTCTGCAATAAAGAGTTCGCCCTGCAGCGTCTTTTGAACCGCCATCTCAAGTGTCACAGTGACTCGAAACGTTACCTGTGTACCTTCTGTGGGAAAGGATTCAACGACACGTTTGATTTGAAACGCCATACACGTATACATACAGGTAGGTTTTATTCCATATATGATAAGACGGGTCATAGGTTATAAAACTTAATTTGGAGACCAGTCTTGGAGTACAGTCTTGCCATTGGTCAATTTCAAGTTAATGCCCAGATACTACCAATCAGATTCTGGGGTTAAGAGACTGGTTCATAACATTTGGACCTGTATCTGACTGTGCTAGCACAATTCGAAATGAACGAATAGCAAACTTGCATTTTGAAACTGGTCTCCAACATTAGGCAGTTATTTTAGAAGTTAGAAATCGGGTACATTTCATCTTCAAAACTTTGACTATGAACAGAACTGCTTGTTTTTAATGCAAAACACTGTAGCAATACATGATTCATTGACTAGGTGTGTTTAGGAATATTTACAATGCTTGCCTTTTAGGTGCTAAATTATGAAATACTGACATGTAAAACAAAAACATATATTCAGCCTATTTATGACAACAGTCGTGTTAGTTAAAATGAAAGACAAGGAATGGATATATCTGCGTCGTTTCTTAGACGTACTACGGAAGAGAATAAGCGATCGGCGCGTTTTATTTTTTAAGTACTAGTTCGAAATTTGAACTCAATACCACGAAATTTCACCTAGCACTGATGCTCTGCTGTACCATACAGTTAACCATTTATAAAATTTGTAGCATAAACCTTTGCTAAATTGAATAATACGTTATGACGCGGCAAGTTTTAAATGGCCCTATCAAATGTTAATTACTCTTTAAATTTGCGTAAACAGTTTATAATTATATAGAATACGTTTAATGGTAACAGATTATAATCTTTATGAATATTACCTTCGGCCAAGTTTGAAAATTTATAAGTTTCTAAGTTTTGTATGTTTTTTTTTATAAAGTTTTAGATAGCTGTAAATTGTAAATGTTACTTAGTAAGTCAGACTGTTAATCACCTTTATTTTCCCCTAAAATAACATAAAACTTGAAATAGAGAACATGCAATAATAATAAAAAAAAACATTCGTTACGTGGCATTCACCTTCAAACATAAAATGTTATCATATTGCAGTGGCTGCTGGGAATAAAATTTCACCATTTAGTACTTCGGCAGCTTTTATAAACAACTTTCAGTGTTTTTATTTTATTTATATTATATAATCGTAGACCATGGTATAATAAAATTTACATCTGCCGCAAAACAGCCTTCCAAAAGTTTTGTTTTATAGCTATAAATGTTTCTCTACGCTGGAAGTCTACTATTTTGCATCTGTCTGGGGTATCCTTTCACCATGTACGCTGGAAAGTCACCATGTGATCGATGGCTTGGTCGGCGTGACATTGAATTTAATACCCCCCCCCCCCCCCCCCCCCCCCACACACACACCACTTCACGCACACGCGCACGCGCACGCGCACGCGCACACGCACACAGAATACATGTCTAAGGCACTGTGATACGAACTCATTAACGCATGTCCAGTTGTTTTATGCTGTAACTTAGGGTAAACACATCTTACGGAATACAATTATGTATGTAGGTTTTGTTTTACAAGCATTAAATTCTTGGCTTTAAAATCAATCATTTAATATCGACTAAAGTCGGAAATGTATTGCTAGCAGACGGACTGACGGTTGGGGACACGTTTGTTTCAAAATAAAGATCATCTATTGGCCTTCTAATGGAATTAAGTTTTGTAGTAAGAGAGTTCAGTGTAGGCCGATAAGTGAACTAAGTATAAGCCTATTTCTAATTTCTAATTAACAAGTAAAACTGTAGTGATCCAATAGCAATTAATATTGGCCAATTTGGATACTGTGCAAGCAGAATTTTAGAGAACAGGAGAATTAACATTCGACTTACCAGAAATGGTTTTCTTTTTCTATACGTTGTTAATATACTGTAATACTGTTTGCTAGATCGTCTAGTTTTGGCAGTGTATAATTTTATCATACCGTCACAGTTTATTTCATCAATTTACGTCTCAACCTGACACACAATGTGTTCCTTTTTTACGGTTATAGGGTATCCTTGCTTGTCAATGTTGACATTAAATTTTATTTTTCTTTACTTTCATTTAAATGTACATAAATCTTAACTTTCTGTAATGTAAATACGGGGATGGATTACAATCAGTGAAATAGCTATTTTATACAATATCTTTCAAATCTTAAACAGATGGTTTTTACTACAAAGCACATTATCATTTTATAGGAAATTATTGTACATTTCTTAGCTTGCTAACAACGTTATTTTTACCCCTGATGTTTAAACTGTACATTAAGTTGATATAATCATGCTAAAAATTAAGGAAGTCAGAATACATTTGATAATGATGACTGAATAACTTTACACGATCTAGAAACTTATTACGTATTCATCTGAATAAAGAAATTGTTTTATCAAATTTGGTGTAAAGCTATTACATATTCAATTAGTACATACAGCCGCTTGATTTATTCACTTAAATTGATATTCAAGTGTTTGGTGTTGATATGCACCCTGATAACATCTGCAATTGTGATAGTTATATAATTATATTTCACAGGCTGTGAGATTTCAGTTGTGGTTTCATGCTTTGCACAAATGAACCCTAAAAAACATGAAAAAACATGAATTGGTGATAAAAATGTCGAATATAAAAGAACTTTTCCTTCTGACAAGATACTGTTACCAAAATAGCCTGACGAAGACCAGTAGTTCATAATTCTATCTATGTAATGGACCACTATGATAAAAACTGTATTTCACCTTCTTGTGTTTAAATCTCACTAACACATACGGGAGTCACTGCTAATCATGCATCAATGTGAAAATTGGAGGTGTGATATATACCTTTCCTATATAGATTAAATATAAAAATAATTGGATTTTGTACAAGCTCACACGGCACCTTTCTGCATTGCACACATGTGCATTTTAATGCAATTTTTGCGTAAGAAATATTTCAAACTGACATACATGTTTTCACAAAACTGTGTTTGAATCTACATATTCATATCATGTGAACTGATACACAACCTTAGGGAACAGTAACTGCACAGACACTGGCCAAGAAATTCTGTACTTTTTTAAGGTTAAAGATATCCATGCTCAACTTTAAGTATACATGCACATGCTTGTTTCCACATTGCAATTACATTCTCCTTTGACACAATCACCTTTAAGTTAGATTATCATTATTTTGTTTAGCTGTCTTCATAAAATATTTAATTACAATTTCAAATGTTTCATCATGTACAAATAAGCGTATGACATACAATATTATAAATTTGTTTATAAATGTAGTTTTGTTATTTTTCAGGAGTAAAGCCGTACAAGTGTCCGTCTTGTGACAAGGCATTCACTCAGAGATGTTCCCTCGAGTCGCACACCAAGAAAGTGCATGGAATTGATCTACCATACGGCTATAAACAGAGACGTACAAAGGTAATAAAGTATATTAATTGGTTATCATGGAGTACTCGTAGTGTTTTTTTCCTGAAGTCATTTTTCCTTATTTCTTCGCTATAAGATCAGTATGCTTGCAGTTTTAATCGTGATGATTCGACTCATGATTTAGTATTTGAGTTTGATGGAAGATCTGAGAAAAAAGTGAATATTTTTTTCAACATTTATGCATTTATTGTTTTCAGGTATATGTTTGCGAAGACTGCGGTCATTCAACGTCAGATCCGGAAGATCATTTCCGCCACTTACAGCAAAATCACCCATTCTGTCCAGCTCTGCAACGATGCCACGACAAACGTCAGTTTAAATTCAGAGCCGATCCACAAGGAAATAAAAATAAGGACATTGGCGATATTAATACACTGTCTGATAATAGAAGTGAGGAAGAGTTAGCGGAAATAAGACACTCTGAAGCAGCAGTTAATAGATTGAATCATGAAGAAATTGACGGGAGGACTGAGGCAGATATTGCTGTCGAACATTTGCAAGGTATCGTTGAGAAGGACCGTGAGAATTACGATGGAATTTGTGTACAGGGTAGTGATCGGGAACGAACTCCGGTTGCTGAAAGTGATGTTAACAAATTAGCCGAGACTGGACCAGAAACAGCTCTCGGTGTTCACAATAAGAATACGAATGTGATCAATAGCGGACTAGCGACACGTAGCACAAATAGTTACTCTGACATTTCTAGAGATATTTATCCAAATCAAAAAGTATATATTTCACCTAAGCCTGAACATACCGTTGGTAATTCAAATACAAGAAACGTGATAAAAACAATACCAGAACCAACTAAACGTCTGGCAGCCTCGGAACCAGTCAGTGTTTCTCCTAAGAAGAAACTAAAGTCAGTTAATTCCCCAAAGAAGAATAAATCAAGTACATCACCAATGAAAGTCAGACCTCTACAATTTGGAGTGTCGGAAAATGGTGGAAGTTTGCCGAAATACGACACAGAAAATGTTGTTAGTAAGAAAACTACAGACAACGTTTTCAAGAAGCGTCCATTAGGTTCACTTACACAAAATACCTTAAATCAACAGAAGAACAATTTAAATACACAGTATAATGACAATCATATTCCTGTGGTTAAGAAACCGCTAGGAAATATAATGGGAAATATGCAATGGTGATACTTGTTACAGAGATTATCCGGACTTTACCTAAGTACCAATTTTAGAAAAATGGCTATGTAGATAATCTGATATGATATTGGAGAGTCTTCATGGTTTTTGATGACTTTGGTATAAGATGACTACTGATAATCTGCAATAATGGTATACTTGAGTAGATCTACAATAGACTGTGAGGTTGATGTTTAGGTAGCAATTATTGGTTACTTTTGTGGTTCTTGTTTATAATGAATATCAGATAAGTCAATTTCAGTATTATGTGATGTGATTTTGTTTCATTTATTACTTAGTCTGCTTTGCCTTTGGTTGATACTAATTTTGATCATTACAAACTAGAAGTGTATATACGGGAAAAGTGCAATAAGTTATATTAATTTTCATTTGTTTTGCTTTTTTTATATTACCGTGTGGTATTGTGTAACTGCCTCGTTTTTGTTTGTGTTGATTTTTGTACATTTTATTATCCAAGTTTATAACAAATATTTTTGTTCAGAGTGCACATAAATTGCATAGTATATGCTTTACTTGGAATGTGTTGAAAATTATAATGTACTTGTGTAAAGAACGAATGTACATAGTTGATATAAATACGATGACATATATTCACTTAAATGGTTGATATAAACATGGGAAATGCATAGAAAATTATCCACAGTTCGTTTAAAACTGCGTATCGACTCAGGTTCATAGACTTTTGAGAACGTTTGATAAAAAATAATCCTTTACTCAAATTCCAGAGGGAATCATGAACCGTGACTTTTCATAAATGACATTTGCTCTTGGAAACAAACAGTTATTTCTTTTGTGTTTTTGTTCACGTCTACAATATGTCTGGTCAGGTCTCAGTGAAACCATAGTTTGGGACGATTTACTCAGGTTGTAAATGGCAGCACATTTTGTAACAATTGTCTTCTCAGTATTATTTTTTCTTTTTCTTTATTTACCTTTGTTTATTCCTTTTTTTTCATTTTGACCTTGTCTACTTTAGGCTTTAATAGTTTTGCTTAGCTTGGACTGTTTTCAGTCCTTTTAATCTAGTATTGACTTCACGCTATCTTTTACGTTTTTCTGCTGTTTTTTTTTTTGTTTATTTCAACATCATGTCTTGTCCATACCTTTTTTGTTCAGTATAGCTACAAGTCTGTCAAGAACTACTTTTTTTCGGAAATCTTTTGCTGTACATTTCGTTATTTTTTGTTTTGTCAATCATTTACTGGTGCTAACTTTACATTCCCCCTGTAAATAAATTTGTAGATAATTAGTTACCGATTTTTCTGCTTTTACGATTAAGCACATCAACAATATCAAGAAAATAATAATCACCTAATAGGCTTTTCAGTCGTTCCGTTTCTACTGTAAATAGTGCTTAACATAAAGGAAAAAACAGTCAAATAATTGCTTTCGTATTTGAACTAAGTGTAAAAAGTATATTTCTGTTTTGTGATTGATCTGTATATATTGTGTAATAATTACATTCATTGATGTATTTTTTGTCTGTTTTTGCTCATGTAAGAAGTAGAATAGAACAATCTGAAAATTGAAAATGGATTTACTTGTTTCTTCCCTACTGAAGACGAAAAGTTTAGTTTAAGTGCTGGTCCATCCATTCGCCACTCTTGGCCCCCATCTGTAATGGCATGGCTTAAGATATATGCTACTGGTATTTGGTATGTGTTTTATGCCGCTAGGAGGTGTTTCCCAACAAAGAGCTCTTTAGCTCTGTTAAAAGAATAGCAATGATTTTATCATCGAGTCACACAATGTAAACTGTTAAGTTTGCAAAATTTTATCTACATTTGTATTTGAAACTTTCGCCAGACATTGGCACTTATGAGTCTAATAGAATTTGAGATATTAGCAGAAAAAATGTTTGTTTGCACCTCGTTTGTGGCTTGTGGCCCTGACTTCTTCACGCCGGGAGGCCATCCAGCTGGCTTACAGAAGATTGTTGGTTTTACCCGGCTGCATACCCATGATCAAATAATGCCTGGAGTGGCACCAAGGGTCTTCCCCCTCCCATCGTCAAAGTTATTGCGCCAAGTTATTTTAAGTTCTTCATAGAGTGGACATGAAACATTACAATTTCATCGTACGACCTTGTTCTATAACCTAAATGACTGACACTGCGCTTTGTCACACTTTCATACACATTTGTGCCCACCTTTAAAATCAAAACAAAAGAAAAAAGAACATCAAGGCTCCATACATACAAACCGGACACGAAACACTGCTGCACTGTGACTGCTTTTTAGCTCGACTGTGCGAAGAATAATGGGAGCTATACTACTCACCCTGGCATCCGCGTGCAGACCTTTAAAACTTTGATGCACTTTTACTTTATCTCTTATATTACTTTACAGATTATCTCCAAATATAAAATAGCTGTTCCACATTATTACCAATACCATATGACGCAAGATCCATAACTTTTACAACAATTTTTTCATGAAATATGCCCCTTTTTACTTAGAATTATGGTTTAATGTTGAAGCTATTTCATTATATATCTGTTATTACAAAAGGGATTTTTATTGAAACGTAAAAAATTGTTTCACATCATAACCCACATCATGTGACACAAGTGCCATAACTCTTGCACCAATATTGTATGAATTATTCCCTATCTTTTATAAAAAAAAATCTGTTTGAAGTTTTGACGCACTTATATCTCAGTTATTACTATTTGGATATGATTCAAACATAAACTAGTTGTATCACATCATCGTCTCCATCATATGACACAAGGTCCATAACACTGGCACAAATATTTCATGACTTAGGTCCCCTTTTAACTTAGAATTTAAGTTCAATTTTGATACTTTTTCACCATATTTCTAGTTTTACTAGATGGATTTGATTAAAACCTAAAATGGTTGTTACACATCTTCACTCACATCATATTACGCAAGGTCCATAACTCTAACCAATATTTTATAGATAATGACCCATTTTTACTTACAATTTCAGATTAAAGTTTTAATGTAGTTTTGCTGTATCAATGTTATTACTAGGGATGGGAACGAATATTCGGATATTCGAATATTCGAAAATCGGCCGAATATTCGAATATGAAAATCAAATTCGAATATTCGTAAATTAGTGTATATTAAGTATAGTTTATTTGGAATATTTCAGAATAAAACCGTTTGTTCTGTCGTGTTTGTTTATCGTATATCAAAAGATGTCCAATTAACAAGAAAAAGGCTATGCATAATTGGCAGGGGCTACCGTTACGGATTAACAGTTTGCAACAGGTGTTAATGTGATACATGTCAAAAATGGTCCAATTAACAAGAAAATTGCAATACATAATGCATAATTGACAGCGAGGGGTCATCGTTACGGATTAACAGTTTGCACCAGGCGTAAATGTGATATCTATTTATCTTTTGTTCCTTTTATACTGGCGCCTGTTTTATGTAACAAATTTTAGATTTTTTTTTAAAAACAATACCAAACTTTTAGATATTGGCGATCTTTTTGCAAAATTTTGTTTAACATTTCATACCGTCCACTGGAACGGTTTTCATCCACAGCGCCCGGGCAATCGGCCGTATTTGAAATAAATTTTGAAGTAGTTTATAATAAAATCAAGAAATAATATATGATCATGTTGAAGGAGGTTTAGTCTGCCTTCGTTAGGTTTGTCGGCTTTTTACTCGCCGATTGAAAATTTTCAAAATGGCGGCGGTAATACAACAGCGCGACACGTGCTTGAATCGGACGACCTGCTATTTTTAGATAACGTTGCGACGGTCTAAATTTTAATCGATTTGAATGTTTCTTCTAAAATTCTGAATTAGTTAAATATGTTCATGATTATACTCACAGAGTCGTGAAATAAAACACTAGGATCGGTGGTCTAACTAGGTATGGTCGGGCTACCCGAAACAAACATTTTTAGGCCTTATTACATACGATGATTCACGTTTTAAACAGCGGAATATATTGTGTATATGCCAATCAATTAATAAAGAATTAAAAACTCCATTAAAACATGCCGAATATTCGAATATATTCGAATATGGCAAACCGAATATTCGAATATTGATTTCAGTATTCGTTCCCATCCCTAGTTATTACTAAATTGATTTTGATTCGAACTTAGAATAGTTGTTTCACATAACTAGCCACATGATGGGGCAAATGGTGCATTACCCTTGCAGAAATAGTCATTGAATTATGTCTCTTTTATACTTTGTTAATATCTTTACATGTCTCTTTTTATTACTGAATACATTTGCCTTGTTCAATATTGTCATCAACACTGGGGTCATTGAACACTCCAGTGACAATTTCAGTTTCCTCAGATGTTTCACTATCAAGCATTGAACTAGTCGAGCGCGCTGTCTCTTGCGTCCGCTCTTGTTGGAACTGATAAATCTTGACCTTGAACCAGTGTAGTATGAATGGAAGTTGCTTTCTGCGAGTTGTTTTATTATGTAACACATGTATACCAAATTTTCAGGTTTTTTTTTAAGAGAATAAAACATATTGAATGGACACGAAATGCTGCTCTGTGACTATGGCCTTTTACTTGAACTGAGAACGCTGAAAGCTGAGTTCAGCAAGTCGCCTCAGGACGACTATAGTACACCACAAAGAGGTAGAAACACATATAAGTCGTTGGTACTAAAGTCAAGTTTTGGTCGTACAAAAATACGTTAAAAAGGTGCATACAATATGTCAAGGAAAATGGAATGCTCTGACACAACTGGGCATTTTATGGTTAGGTGTTGTTTTTGGAGTCATTGACTGTCAGTTGTTTGTCTTACTTCTTCATCTTATCATACTTGAAAGAATGTGTAAGCTTAGAAAATGCAAGCCAGTTTTCATCTTGGTCACTTTGTGATTATTCTCATTGGCTTGACATGAAATGTTACCTTGTATACATATAATGATGACAAATAATAATGATGACAGTGATGAAAATGCTGATGACGGTGATATTATGCGTGCGGCGTGGTTGGAGTGGTGGGGTGGGGTGGTTGAGTATCGTTGTTAGCCTGTCTGCAGATTTATCTTCTTGCGTTGCCGTGAATAAAACACAAAACAAGACGTGTTTTCGCATTTTCGCTATGTCAAAACGTAAAACAAAATCAAAATGATATAGGTATTGGACAGAAAATCTGTTGAAAAGAGTTAGAAGTTAGTTTGCCTCCGTAGAACAATTCCTGTATTTTAAAGGTTTAACTTCAAGTATTGGCTATGTAAACCAAAACTCTGCATAGGACGGATTTTCCCCGGAGAAGCAAATATAACGTATGGAAGGGCTTTGAATGGTCGGAAAGGCAATCTCGTGGCAACCATTGCGTGTTCATACAATCTAGTTATTAAATACTATGAATGTTCAAACACTTCTGTTTTATATAAACATCAGATAAGCAGTTATATTCTTTAACGTTATGTGTATACATATGTAAACTTATTTTGGCACCACAGTTCGTCTTTCGGCATCGCCTTTATCCATTATATTTTGGTAGGGACAAACAGGAGTCGGTCGCATTTTGATACTCATTACCATAACTCGGCCAAAGTTTGAAACTCAGCACCCAAATGCGTTTGTATCACTTTGTTGCATAACATGGCAAAAATCTGATATTTCTGTAAGGATGTTAATGATACTGAACAAACACGATTTGTGACACACTGACGGTCAGCCAGACCAAAACAAATGTTACACAGAAATTGGGCGAGAGAGACTTTCGAAAAAATCACTTGATCATTGACAACAAAATACGGCCTGGGACCGAAATGGTGCTCAGTTACGTCAAAACATATGGATATATGTCAAACAGCTCGTGAAATGTCAAACAGTACTGATGAAGGGTTTGGTATTTGTCAACTTTGACTTTCATTACAGCATATTCGGATGCTTGAAACTTTCTTTCAAACAAATGTTATCTTGCCTTTTTATGAAAAATAATGGTAATACTTGCAATTTGGTTTTAATGCCGTTGAGATTAGACACGAGTCTACATTCTTTTAGAGTATTTTGGTCCAGACAAGGTTTCTTTAGAAAAGGCCTTTTCGCGCTTTCTTGGACTCATTCGATAAATATCCTAGTTCTATGGATGCATTTTAGATTTTGTTTTGTTATGACTGTCTACAGTATATTCTGATTCTGTGCCCGCCCGTGATAAAATAATGTACCTTGGGTCTTTCTCCATCACCCACATCATCAAAAGCTGGAAAGTCGCCATATGAGCCGCGCCATGAGAAAACCAACATAGTGGCTTTGCGACCAGCATGGATCCAGACCAGCCTGTGCATCCGCGCAGTCTGGTCAGGATCCATGCTGTTCGCTATCAGTTTCTTTAATTCCAATAGGCCTTGAAAGCGAACAGCATGGATCCTGACCAGACTGCGCTGATGCGCAGGCTGGTCTGGATCCATGCTGGTCGCAAAGCCACTATGTTGGTTTTTTTATGGCGTGGCTCATATGACCTATAATTGTGTCGGTGTGGCGCTAAACCAAACGAAACAAACAATATGCGATGGCGAGTTAGATAGGTGACTCATTAATAGTTCTAAAATCTCCATAAGGGACGGGATGGTTTAATCCCTGTTCTTTGCCTTACTTGCATCTTTTTAGTCCCATACCGGTGGAACACCGAGGGGACTATAGGAATGCCCTCCGTCCGTCCGTCCAACCGTCTATCCGTGCTTACATTTGCATACTAACGTGGCTATAGGAACAAGAGGTAACTGTACTTTGTCTTTGATATCATTCATTCCGTTAAGCTTTTACGTGGCTATTTTTCTTTTACGTAGCTAAAGGAACAATACAGAGAACAAAAGAGTATCCACAAATACACATATGCAGGAACGTCCTTTCTTCCGTCCCCAAAATCTGGACCCTTCAATTACTCAAAATGTTTTCAAGCTACTAGTAAGTTCATAAAACTTGGTATCTGTATAGAGGGCAATATGTAGATAATGCATGTACATGACTTATGCTTGTAGGTCAAAGGTCAAGGTCACTATTGAAGGTCAGGTAAAAAGTTTTTCCACTCCTTAACTTTTATATGCACAGATGGATTTTCTTAGTGGGACATACAAATGTTCCCCGTAATGAGACAATATGTCAACACATGATCTATGCTTGTCGGATAAAGGTCAAGGTCACTGTTTAAGGTCGAGTGAAAATTTGTTTCTGCCCCATAACTTTTAATTGCATTAAAGGATTTTTATTACTACACATAAATATTTCCCATGATTAGACTATTTGTCGCGCAAATGACCCATGGTTGTCGGTCAAAGGTCAAGGTCAATATTGAAGGTCAAGTAAAAATTTGTTTCCGCTCCATAACTTTTATGTGAATGATCGATTATCTCAATACTGTACACAAATTTTCCCCATGACGAGACAATGTGTCGTGTACATGATCTATGCTTGTAGGTAAAGGTCATTATTAAAATTTAAGTAAAAATAGTTTTTGTTTCTTGGCTCCTAAATGCCATGAAGCATTTTTAGTCTGAACACTGTTGCCAACAATCACAACTAACATAGTTTTATACCGGTAGGGGACGTCTGTATTGCCACTGCAATACTCGGTCACTTGTTGTACTATGGCCTTTGCCAAATAATCGAGTCCATACGTTACGGTTCCAAGTGTTTGATTTACATCAGCATATTTGTGTTAGGAAAGTAGTCCTGTTGTTATATATGTAAGAGATGGATTCATCAGTCGAGTAGTAATTCTAATTACACTGTCTTGTAATAAAGAACCATGGAAAGTTATTGGGCCAGTAAACCGGTTTAAACTTCCAGCGGCGACTTTGCCACTGATCATTCATAAACAGAGCACCACCGTGTTGCTTCTGTGTAACTGATAGTACTTTCACAGGTGTTCTGGTGTATTATATAGATTCCTTTTTTTATGTTGTCTCCTTGTATATGAAAGATTTTTTTTGACTTATGTATATCATTTTGATATGAATCTTTAAAAATCAGTATGTCAAATTTTGTCAGCGTTTTGGACAGCTTCCTTTTGAAAACACACAGCCTTCACATCTTTAGATGACTATCTTGAACATTTAATACTTTTATAAAGATTACACTTTACTAGATACTTATGTTATTCCCTGTGGTCCCCATTCATAACTTCTGTGGATTTACGATTAAACATTTTAGGTAAATATTTATGTCATTGATATAACAATATAGAAAATATTAACCAAACGGAAAGCGTATCATATTTCGAGCATAAAAACCAAACCTATCACAAATTGTACTCTTACTTGTCAAAGTGTTATTTAGAAGTCGCCTCCCACATGAAATAATGTAATACGCTTACGCAATTTCAAAAATATGTTAGTCTTATTTCGTATGAAGAACTCTATTTTCATGTGCATTCAGTGATCTTATAAAATCCATTAAATTGTACAACACATTGACAAAAAGAGCAAGGATTGAATTTGGGACCTCCGCGGCCAAGTGGTTAAGGTCGCTGACTTCAAATAACTTGCCCCTCACCGATCTGGGTTCGAGCCTCACTCGGGGCGTTCAATTCTTCATGTGAGGAAGCCATCCAGCTGGCTTACGGAAGGCCGGTGGTTCTACCCAGGTACCCGCTCGTGATTAAATAATGCACGGAGGGGCACATGGGGTCTTTCTCCACCATCACAGCTGGAAAAGTCGCCATATGACCTATAATTGTGTCGGTGCGACGTTAAACCCAACAAAATAAACAAGGGTTGAATTGACAAAGTGTAATGCTTTGTGTCCACTTCATATACGTGCTGTAACAAGAGAACAGGACAGCCTTAGATGGGAAATGAATAATTTTTTTTTATTAAAGCTTTATTGTACAGGTTCTGACATGTTCAAGCTTTAGGTAATTATATCCTTCTCTCTACTCATCATGCTTAGGGTATTCAGTAAACGAAATCCTGCTACATGTCTCGAAGAAAGAAATAACAAGTCCCGCGCACGTTTTGATAATATAAACAAGCATTTTTAACAATATTTGCACACAAACATACTAGTAGTTTCTATGTGCATGTTGTCCTTTCCAGGAATGTCATTATGCTTTTACCGCCAGGATATGTATGCTTTATTTATTTATAAGGAAGAAATGACTTTACAGTAAAAAAATAATGGCGGTAGTTGAAATAAAGACCTTCAGCTGTGTTTGCATACAAATTTAGATAACTGAAATATGAGTTTTCAGTGATAAGACGTGTATGCTTCCTGAATAATCTATTTTGCTATATTTTTTGCCAGAAAGAATAAAGTAACGCAGAAAAAAAGAAAATGAAATATTCGTATGCAGATGGTTTTCTATATTTAGAATGCGGAAACGCTTAGAATATGCACTGCAGAACGTGACGAGTTATTTAATTTGATTCTTTTCCATATTAGGTTTTATATTTTCTATTCTCCCTAATAAAATAATTTCTATATAAGCCACCCTTTTCTTTACTGGAAATATGACCGTTTTGTATCTTGATATTTGGTACAGAATGTATATATTTTTAAAAGTAATCGACATTTATCACATTTTAGCGAGATATTGTCACTGCCTTTAAGTGTTAGACAAAAGTAATTTTAAAATATCGCATTTACTCTGGAAAGTGTAACATTTCTAAAACGTCTAAAGAAGATCTTCTAAACGCATTAAACGCAACCCAGCAAAGTAATAACAGACTCGTTTTGATTGGGTCTGTTCATGAGAGGTAATGAAATGTGTAACACCTCTCTCGCCCTTAGCAAATGCTTAAGCGGAATTATTCTGTTACAGTATGTATTGAATGTACTCCGTGACGCCAAAAGACCAAAAAATAAAACAACACTGAGTCTAAGAACGGGGGAATGTTTTACAGCCGCCACATGGCTTTAATAACTAATATATACTGAACAGCTGATCCGACATCTGCTAGTCTTAAAAATTATTGAAAATACATTTTTGAAATTAAGCGTCTCTTTCATACAAAGTTTTGCGAATTGCGTATTAAATGTTTTAAAAATATCAGATCAGGCAAAACATATTATTTCATCAGCTATGCTACATAATCTCATTTGTAAAACGTTGCGGTTGTTTGAAGACCAGCAAATACCATTATACAGAAGTGTGCATATTGAGTTTTTACTTGAAAATTGTTTAATGTTTTATTGATATATTAAATGTTCTTTTTAGACAGGGTACGGCGACGACATTATTTTGTTTTTATATTTCTTCAAACATAACATTTTTCCCACTAGTTAATAATTTTCATACATTTAGTGTATATTTGTGATTTATCAGAAACGGTTAGGTCGTGTAATTTATATATTTATATAATGGCATTGTTTCATTTTGCTGAAAGTTTGAAATGTCTTCAGCTACATATTGTTATGAGCGTACGATAAATTAAAGAAAACAACAACAATAATTGTTAAATTATTGGTGAAAGAGCAAAAGGCGGGTAAGCTGTATTGTTAAGTACAGTGGCCACGCCTCCAGTAACTATATATGTCGATGTTATTAAAAATGAATATGATCAGGCAGCGTCTGTTTTATATTTCCGATTAAAATTCGTTTTGTAGTACATATTTGTTAAGCTTACGAGAGTAATGCATTTTAAGCAACTGGTTGTTAAGGTATATATTCAACTAAATTAATATTCCGTATTTGTACATTTGTCTGACAGATACCATTTGGTTATAAAGATAGGCCTACTGTTTTGATACATTGTAACTTCCGTAACAAACAGAAAACAATAGGGTAACTTAACCGTTTATTTGAAAGAGAATATCAATGTTTACATCACACTGATAACCTTGTTTCACAAATGCGTCCAAGTATGCGATAAGAATGTTGAAAAGTTTCAACAGGGAGATGGGGGAGGGGTATAGAAAAAATTTGTTAGCTGAAGATGATCATATCAGGTCACACTCTACAATCTATAAGAATATGATAGACATGACCCTTAAAAGGGATCGGACAAGCTATTGTTTCTTTATCTGCATTTCCTATTTTCCTCCAGTTTGCGACGCACCCCTTCCACTATGCTTGCCACAAAAGATTTTTTTTTTGTAATATATTTTTATTTCCAATACATACAGCACATTTACAACAAATACATTAGTGACAGTTTATTTCTTTTCTATATTGATTTAAACAAAATACTTTCTTAATTAATCTTCAAATATTCATTTTATTTTTATTATATGTGTCTATATTATTGGAAAAATGTGATGAAGAAAGGAGGAGAGTAAAAAAAACCCAACAATAATTAAAGGAGAAAAAGGAATAGAATGAAAAAAAAAAGATAATGAAGATTTGGATGTTCTCGATAGAATTTGTATACTGTTATTGATAGAAAAAAAATGCATTTTTAGCTCATATAAAATGTTATTAAAAGACAGCTCATATTATTTCTCCAATACTATCAAAAACTGGCCATTTTTGCCTGTGTTGTTCTATTTTGCTACAAAATATTGGAGCAACAGGGTGTATATTCGCCACACTCTTAGCTGCTCAAATGATTCTACCACACGCAAAGTAACTTAAAGTTAATCAAATGTTTTTCATGTGTTTATGTATATATATGTACATGTATACATTTACATGTACCCATATTTTCGTGTAGAGTGAAATATGGTTCCTGTTGAATTTTCTCATTAATGCAAGGTTATGAAACTTTTCAATTTTTTTTCTGCTTTAAACGGTATCAACATACACAATATCAATTTTTATGTTTGTCGTAATTTCTGAATATATTCAAAATGAAAACAGCTAACGAAGAATTTTAAAATTAAATTGCGTTTCAGTTTTACAGACTTTGTACTACACCATCTTAATATGTATTTGTTAAAAGTAGCAAATTATACGGTGTCTTACTGCAATGTAACCGTTACCCGGGTAACGGGGCGGATCATGAAGAGTTGGTGTGTGTTAAAACCACAAGTATTGGATAGTTAATGTTACGGGTAGTTAAACAGAAAAACAGTAAACTTGGTCCGTTATTGTAACACAGTATAGCGGTTTAATGTTGCATGCAAAACTATCCCTATAGTAACGATTTTTAAATTTACACCAGTTGCGAACTCTGTCCTGTCTCATTAGTAAGTGCGAAGAACCTAAAATATTTGTCACTTAGATCTATTTTTTTCATATAGTTTTCAAAGTGTGACTTACAACTAATATTTTGGAAAGTGACAGTGTGTGGAATTTTAGATTGTAGTGTTAAATGAAATTAACACTGTTTTGTAAAATAAAATGCGCATGTAGACGAATACATGATAGTAATAGCTTTTATATTGGACTTGTAGCAGAAAGCAATGCCGAAGTCATTCCTTGCTGGAAGAAAATATGGAAAAGACAGCCGGTACTCTGAAATACGGCGAAATAAAAACTCGACGGAGGAGAAAGGTATGTCACATTTCAGTTAATTGTATCATAGTGTAAGCAGGAATGATAAAATCGTAAAAGTGGTTGATGGATCAGCTGAGAAATGCAAATTTATTGACATGGGGAAACGGCTATTTGAGTACTACTGGGTAGTAGAGTATGAGTGACATTGGATTGGACGTTGGAAAGAGACGGTAATGGGAAATCTCGAAAAATGTGCATATTTGAGAGAGCTGGTTAGTTTATGTAGGCCTATAGTACATGTGTAAGTCATTCTGATGATCTTTTGCCAGCATTATCAACTAAAGACATGAGTCTTTTATGCAGCAAGCGTGAACTGTTAATTGGATGAAAATATATTGCGACATAGTTCGTATGTGACCGTGAAGTTTACGATAGTATCCGTGTTGAATTAGATAATCTGTCGTTCATAGATGTTAAGACGGTTAACGGCATATTTTGGAGATGGTACAGACGCAGAAAGGACACGTGTCATTTCAAGACAAGCCAATTTATGAATTTGTCATCTCAGTCAAATGACACACGAAGACGCTAAATGCTTTTATATTGGTCAATTAGTGAAGAAGCAATTCTATTTTCCTTCTACTGAACTTTTTTTCTACTATATTCCGAGGGTACATCAGTAAGTTAATGTACCTGTATATATGCGATCTCTACATTGTTTTTGCCGACCAGTTATTCAAATTCTATCTATTATGTCAAGGGCGTTATCCTTGTCACAATATGTGATTAGTCACATTCTATGTAATAATAAAATCTTACTTTCTTACTGTTTTGTGAATGAATGAATATGTAAATGACTTATTAAATCAGACATTGTACTAACGTTAGGATTCATGATCTCGCAGTTTTTGTAATAGTGTCATTTTGAAATACCTATATCAATTCTGCATGAAAAAATGATACATCAAAGTCAGCAAAGTATCAGAGTTGCCAAAACTGACTCCATTTGACAGAAGATGTAATGACATTATGACACTGCGAAATGCGATAGTCTTGAGAGTTGGTGATTAAGTAAATATGTTATACTATTCATTCAGAATGGAGTCATATCGTCCGGAACATTATGTCTATAAATATAAGAACAGAGCATAGCAATGTAACAAATATTTAAATGTTACTTCCAAGAGCCCAAAGTTAACACCTGCAGCTTCTGCCAGGAATGTATTAAACAATTTAAATACTTTATTGCATGCAATGTTGAAATCTTTTGCAGTGTTATATAGTTAATTTGGTTTTTTAATCTAATTAAAAAAGTTTGGGCAGAACCACTTGTTTATTAGGGCATCGCCGGTTCAAAATCAAACCAGATATATTACGTCGTATGTGTTTTGTAACTGCAAACAAAGGACCATGTAGTTTCTATTTTCGTTTATAGCAAAAGTATAAAAATGGGTTTCACACTTTGCCGAAATTTGCATATTTATAAGGTTATAATTGCATCTGACTTGTTAATTTGTGGAATTTCGCATTCGTATTATATTCTTTATCTTTAACAAGGCGGTGTTTGATGAAGTTAGTGATTATTGTATGGTAAAGATGTCAGAAGATATCAACTAAACTGTTCAGTGAAGTCAATGTAATGATATAACTCATTCTATTCTTTTCTAATATTAAAATAGGTTTGAATATCAATTTTCCTCGGTTATTTCTTGATCATTCTTGATAATTTTTCTCAACACGTAAATATCGCAAGAAAGTATAAGACTGAATTATATATATAACTAAAACAAATGATGCAATGTTATTTTCTCTGTTTATATAAATCATTAAAAGCAAAGAATTTCCAAGTAGAAAGACATTTCCCTGGCATGATTGTACTCGTACATAAATGTAGATAATTTTACACACTTTCAAAACTAAATAACCAAATGCTGATCGTGTTCGAAACATAACAAACGTGATTAGGTTCAAAAATGTAGATTTATGCAAAAGCTGATGACTTACCAGCTTATTCTTTAGGTCTGACCATAAAATTTAACCCAGAGTAATACATTGTACCAGGAATAAAAAGGCATCATAGAAGGCACTGAAAAGCGGAAAGGCATATGATAAAAAACACCTATCAATGACAAAAATAGAACATTCATACTGAATAAATAAAGCTGCATGCTAAAATGCATTTTAATTCTTCTATAATAGGCCGTCAAACCTACCTTTCTCGCTTTTACATTTGTCTGTATCGTTTATAGATCATTGATGCGTACTTAATCTATTTTTATCTTGAAACTTGTAAATTAAGTCTTGTGCGCATTCAGTTGTTCTTAGTACATTTAATTTCATTGGATTCACTTAAAACGTCCAATGATATCTTTTTTTGTTACAAAATTACACGATGGTCATTTCTTTTACGGACGTTATGTTCAGTTACGACCAATGATTTTACATAGATCTGTGCTTCTTCCACGACAATTAGGCGGGAAAAGCGCCAAGACTATGTCAGTTTCCTGTTATCACGAGGAGGAGTTTGCACAGGCGCTGCTAGGGGGTTTTCACCAACTTGTATCTTTTTCTCTCTTTTTTTTGAAATATGAATAAATTTACTTGATTGTTTTCTTTTTGTTAAATACTGTTTTAAATCATGTGAATAACATCCCAGTTACACTATGGGCGTCTGGCACGAGTCGGAATTCGAACATTCTTCAGCCTGTTACATTTGGTACCTCCGGCGGGACTTGCGTTGTATGAGGTACTGCCCAGTCCTACTAGGACCCTGGACCCTATTCATCTTTATAACAGAGGTGCAAGAATCCGCTACATGTAATTAGGAAATTTGTTTCGGCTGAAGGGTGTTCGAATCCCGACTCGTGCCAACATGAACATCATTTTACCAATGAGGCAAAATAATTGAAAGAGAAAACCCAAAAAGAAGCTGTTCCTTACAGAAATACATTGTCAACCACATTAGTCTTAGCTGAAATACACCGTTTTTGTTTGATAAGAAATCATTACATTATTTTATTATAAATGTAAACTTTTACAAAAGTACATTCATCTACAATCTAAGGTATCAATTTATATTCGCAATTTATCATAATTTGTCGGCATTTGATCCGAGCGAAAATATTTTCATTTCTATTCAGTGTCATTAATTCAATTAGCCCCATCCTTGTTACAAGACAATAGGTGTGCCCTTGGGCTAGTGTCACCTTCAAAATATCTTAAACTTTACGAGTAGGGCGAACTCAAATGGCAAATAATTCGATGCTCAATCTTTATTTTCTTTAGTTTTCGTTAGTTTTGAATTAAGAACTTCAGGCTATTTTAGATAAATTGAATAGAATATTAAAGAATATGAAAGAGACTTTAATTTACTGGTATTATAGCCTTACTACGTTCGTCGGTACCATTTAACTAAGGTCTGGAGCGTGTTTGACCTAACCATGATGAATGAGAAGAACATAACAATTAATGACGTAAAGTTACTGATATAACGGAAGCACCGGTTATTAAGACACATGATATTCGAATAACATTGTTCATTATCGTTCACGACTGACACCGACAACTTATTTTCGTGTACTTTTTGCTGTGTCATTCAAGTTCTTAGTAGTTTTCAATTTCTTAAATACAATACGACCTTCTCTTCAACCAAACGAATTTGTTAAGACGTCAGAATCCATGAAAAGAGGGGAAAGTTTGTAATATCAGTTTTCAAAAATGAATAGACTAAATAAAAAACTGTTGGATGATATGAACCATCTTGAAAAACTGACTTCCATATAATTTACAATGATAGTACAATAAAGGTATCAGATATCCCATAGTCGTTCGACTATGATGTAATGTTTCAGGATCCTAAACAATCTTGAAAAATAGAATTGCAGTAATATGCAGTTGAGTGTAGCTGGTAATAAAAATGAGTCTAGAGAATTACTGTTATTACGTTAGAAGCATCCGGGGCAACTAACAATTGCACACTAAACATCCGTTAAGACCATCAAGATAGAGTAAATGTTATTAATTCAAAATTTTACCAGTTTTATCAATGGCATGCCACACTGAAAATCATGCAACATCTTGCCACCTGGTGAAAGGGTCATGTGTTCTTAAACCATGTAACATTATCAAGTGTAGGGTATTAATAACGGCATTTGTTGTATACATTTATAGTAAAACAGGTGTAACATGTCACTTTGTCTTGAATACTTTATCTTTCTCTGCAAGTAGATTTGAAAATACATTTGATAACACTTCGAATGTTTTGCGAAATCAACAGATAGACTTTGAAATTAAATACAGAGAAAATCAAACCTAGACTTCTGGGAATAAATATTTATAAACGTTCTACGACAGTCCATACAATAAAGTGTTGTAGGCTACAACATAAGACATTTCGTAACCGCTATATTTGCTCTTTTCTATAATAATCCGTTGACAAGCAAGAAAGAAACGGGCTCATTGTTATTATCATAGTTAATATTTCAACGCTCGAAAAATAAATACCTGTAATATAATTTTTATAATGCATCGTGAAAGAAGCGACATGAATCTTATACTTCAAAGTATCAATATTATACACATAGATACGCACCGTCTAATTTTCTGAAAATTGACTGGTCCGGCCTTCATTTCGGGCAGTACCGCAATGGGTGTTCACTGAAATTTTACTGACTGAATAGTTAATTCTGCCTTTGCGATCAGTGCAGACCAAGATTACCCTGCACATCTGACTGGTTGCAAAGGCAGAATCACTTGCCAACAGCAGGCTAAAAGTTAACGTTTCTTTTTAGATTAAATAGCATATTTGACTAAGAATTATAAACTGTTACATAAAGGTTTTATAAATTAATTTATTCATATGGGTAATAACACTAACAGAATTAAACTTACTTTTGGAAAGAACTGAAGCTGTTTTGGTGAATAATTTAATGTCTCTGCCTGGAGATGTAAGAAATGCGAAGAAATAGAAAATTTGATTTTAGTCATTACATAAGGCTTAAAAGGTACATGTTAAGATAGATCAATGTGAAAGCTGTTAAATCTTTAGGTTTCGTTGGCGCAAATGTTCGTGGCCAATTCATGGTGCTATGATTTCGTAGTCTGTAATATTTGACCATAAAATTAATAGAACATTGGCTTGTTCGTTGATATTAAAATATCATACATTGACTCAGTCACAAACCAGTATTAATTAATGATTTCCTTAGTAATCTATATATTTCTTATTTAAAGCATTTAATTGCTTTTTAACGGTTGTAAAATCAACGTTTAGGATGATTATACGTGCGAAACTTTTACATGGGCCTTGAATTTATATCAATTTTGTTTTCAAATTTTATGGATACCCGTACGAACTTTCTCATGTCATAACCTTTGCTCAGCAAGAAGACACAGCATGCATTAACTATCTCGTGGTGATAATTGTCCTTGCACTTTTCTTAAAATGATATTTTATGGATATGAATGTCATTCCTAAATGTATTAGATTACGATTAATCCTATACCACACTAAGAAATGATATCTACAACACCGCATGTATCGTCATACTTTTGGAAAGTATGACTTTTTTCATTATAACTGTAGTGTACCGCAATAATTGAACGATGGGTATCTCCGTTTTGGGAGACCGTTAGTCCCCAATATATAAAAATATGGATTAACATATATATTTGGTTAAATGTGTTAAAGTCATTAACCTTGCCTTGCACTTTTAAAATGTAGGACATAGAAATTATGTAAATTGTTAAAAAAGAACACGATGTTGCACAAAAATGAAACAAAATGTTTGATGTAAAAACAGTGTAACTTGCATTATTGAATCTATTATAGTCAAATATTGGCCATTTTGAACATATGCTATCAATTTGATTTGAATTTTCATATTAAATGTAGATTGTAAGAAACCTACTTGTTGTTTTTTGGAGTTATATTAGGACTCCAACTTCATCATGATGTTTTATAAAGTATAGACACATGTATACGTAATCATTAGAGTTGTGAATCTGAAATGACTATTTGTTGATGAAAAAATGCAACATTTTAATTCACATCTGATTAACAACTTGTGTAATAAACGGTGACCAGTCTCTGTTTTCTTCTTTTTCAGATACGGTCGCGGTAAGGAATTGTTATCAAATCCCTTCAAAAGAGACAGGTTCCATTGATACGTACGACGAAGTTGATGGAGAAATTGATAATACACAAACACAGAGGAAATTTTATCTTCCATTGATAAAGAACAAGGAAATACAAATAAATAACATAAACGAAACAAAAGAACTAGACAAAAAAGTACGATTGTTCGACACACAAATGAAGGCTGATTTAAAAGCTGACGATGAGAATGAGCCAGAAACGATATCATCAAAGCATGTAGCTAAAATAATAAATTTCAATCCAATTGCAACTTCAGCGTCCAAAACAGAAATAATGAATCATACTCGAGGTTCATTATTTTATTCACCAGCTCCACTGTCGTTGTCACCTATTTCGTCATTCCCTTTTCGTCAAAATGAACTCGCATCTCCAGATTCCCCATTGTCTAGCTTATCAAATTGGTCACCAAGGTTACCAAATACATGTCCAACATTTTCTTCTGTGAATGCCATCTGTACAAAGGATTCAATAAGCTCCGGGAGAATGTTTTATTCTAAAGTTCCAGACAGCAATAATAACGTGGTAACAAACGAAAACAAATCAGAAACTGTGTCTTGTGATAATTCGGCGCTATCATCGAGTAGAACAGACAAGTCTGAAAGGAATTCTAAGCTGACGTCAATTAGACCGATGGCTGACGGAAACAACAATGCTCGAGAAACAACAGCACAGAGAAACTTTGATTCTGAGCAAACGTCAAGAGCAATGACAATGCCACTGTTACCATTTCAACAATACAGAACTTTGACACAGACACAACAAGAGCTTTCAAAGCAAACTATATATCCTCATATCTGGAGACCCATTCCTCAAATGGCCGCAACGAGTCAACATGTCATAACTTCATTTTTAGGTCAAAAGAAACCCACGGACGATAGAATCAACAAACAAGTCTCAAATCCCATGGAAACTAATTCAGCGCCTACTTTACCTTTGCTAAAGACCACAGAATCTATTTCAATACTTCAGGTAAGTTGCAAACATACGTTTTCGTGAATAATAGCAAAACCCCAGATTTTCGGCCATCTTTTTTGTGTATCTACGTTTCATGAAAATTACCACATGGCTTAAAACTGTTCCAAAAAGAAAGTTTGATTTCCCGTAAAAGTTATTTTAAATGTTAGAAAATATTCTGAAATAATTATAACTATGTTTTATACCACTTGCATATAAATGAATTTATCATTTATCTATTTATCGTATCTTTTAAAACAACCGTTAATATTTTACATTTTCAGTCGCCCATCGTTGAGGGAGTTGAGCTTGTGAATGGTGGTTATGGGATTAAAAATCCTTTACTAACTCAGACCAGGCCTGCTTCGCTCGGTAAATATGAATCATTGTTGTTGTGTTTTAGTTCCTGCCAGTAGGGACTTATGGTTTGCCTGCCCCCATCTGTTCGTCCGTACGCTCGTCACTCACACAAAATTTGGATACATCTGTAATTGCAATAGACATTTATAATGGAAAATACGAACAGCTTTTTAGTTGCAAAATGTAGTTTAAAAGTAGTGACAGGTTGGGGTTCTGCAAAACCTTAAAAAGTACAAGGTATTTTTCATTACACAAAGATAAATAGCAATATGGATAATGTACATGTCCTTTTATTATGTTGCACTGTTTAAATCTGAAATTTACGACAATCTTACTGGTGGGCGATCGAACTGTAAAGATGAAATAAATATCTCTATGAGGTGAACATAAGCTCGCCCACAGTATGAATTGATATATGCACATTAGAAACATGTCCATTAAAATTATTGTTAAGACTGTCAAATAACTAGCTTCGAGACAGTTCTGCCTAAAGTACAGGTAGCTTAGTTTAAAAATAGGGACGTAGCTCCATTTGTTGTGACATGGATGTACTACAAACAATTTAGCTCAACAGTAATGAGACAGCATAAAAACGTTTTGTCACACTTTCTATTTTCTTCACCGCTTCGTATTCATACTTATTGTTAAGTGCTTAAATTCTATCCATGAATGCTACGGGGTGCCTTGTAATTACGTCTTTTTGATAATCTAAATTTACAAGGACGGATTTTCTCACGGCGTGCATTTCTCTAAATTGATTCTCGATTACTACAGTGCCCGTGTAAAAAACAGAAACGACTTGTTGTTTTTGTTAGGCTTTTCATTAAGGTAACTAGGTGTTTTGTTTTACAAAAATTACCGGCCATTATTTAACAACGACTGGTATTTTCATTTATTAGGAAAGAAACACTTTTCTTTAGCACCCGTATTCATCTGCATGGGAGCGGAGAAGATATCATTAACCAGGAATTTGTGTACACCCTTTAATTAAATGATACAGGATTAATTGATTTTTTTAATTACAATACATAAATAGTTACACCAAAATAATTGTTTTAGGCATATATATAAAATCATGTTACCGCTGTGTGCGAAAATGCTGCAAAAATAAGTTGAAACTGCGTTTAACGTCAATAGAGAATGAATTTACAAAAACGGAACATAAACTTTAGCTAAACACAATGATTGAATCCATTCATCTTGTATTTCAGCTATTCAGACTGAAGAAGGTCGATTCGTTTGCAAAATTTGTCAGAAATCCTTCCAGTTGCAGCGTCTGCTGAATCGTCATTTAAAATGTCACAGTGATGTGAAGCGGTATCTATGTACATTCTGTGGCAAAGGTTTCAACGACACTTTTGATCTCAAAAGACACACAAGAACACATACAGGTTAGTTTCCCCTTGTTTTAATGGTACTACAATATAACACACGAGTTTTTTTTCTAAGCATCACTTAAATATGCATGTCGTAAACACTTTATTTAACTTTACTTTTTAATATAATCATTTTGAAGACAGTTACTTCACGGTTTGCTGATTTATAAATAAATGAATAAATTCTAATTTGAAATAAACATTCTAGGCTCAGAAATCGACTAGTGTAATCTTCGGCATCTTGGGGGTTTAATTGTGCATATATAATTTGTTTCAACAGTTGTATAGTTAATATATATTCGCGTGAAATAGTTCCACTTGAATCCCAGTTTCTCTGCATAAACAAATCTTTGTTATAAAACATTATGTATTGACAAATTAATGGTAACCACTGTTAATGCAGTTTGACTTTAATTTCCAGTATGTCTGATAACATGTGGTTACAAAATAACTTTTTAATAAAGATAATACTATTGTATATCAGATGTTTCAATAACAATAAACAGATGCTTAACACAATAAAAAAACATTAAAACTTGAAGCATTCACATGAATGCCTGTTTCATATTTTGAATAGTTTTGTCAAATTTCTTTTCTTAGAAGTCATTTACGAAATTCGGGTGAAAAGTGACAATTTTCAAAATGAAAAGGTAACATGAGAAAGCAATTATAAGCTACTAAACAAAATTGTATCCATGCGACAGTTTCATTTTAAAATTGATTCAAAATGATGCCCGTTATTAATGTGTTAAAAGTGAGAATTAAAAGTTATTTCGAAATGATATTATTAAAAAAATAATTCTTCATCACGGCTACTACCGGTATCCGAATTAAATTTTAAAATAACCTAAAGACACTTCTGTGACAAGAAATATATAAACCCGATTTGTATTAAGATGTTATAATTATTGTAAAATTCTAGAGCAAAGCCATTTCCGATCTTTAACTTCTAAAAGTAGCAAAGGTCTATGACTGTCTTGTTCCGTGACCAAACGTCTATGACTGTATTGTTCCGTGGCCAAACGGGTATGATTGTATTGTTCTGTGACCAAACTGCTATGACTGTATTGTTCGGTGACCATACGTCTATGACTGTTTTGTTCCCTGACCAAACGTCTATGACTGTATTGTTCGGTGATACACTGTATGCAGTGTTCAACCCTTTTACAATTCCTCTTTGACCGTACAATGACGAGACAGGTTGTGCACACTATGACATTTAGCCTTGAATACCCCTAGGAACGGACTGTCTAGATCACTGTCCCCGCCAAGCTTCATCTTGCCCTTAATTATGTTTCGTTTGGTGCTCTGACTTCTACAAAGTAAATGAGTGTATTTATTATGTGTGATACTTTATAACTGACAAAATTAAATCGTCTTTTGTTGTGGTGAGAAACGTGTTGTGGTGTTATTTCGAACAGGAAAAAAAAAAAACACCAAGAATGAAAAATTCGTTACGTAAATGCAAAATAAAACTGCAGTTAATTGCTCAATATCTTATAAATAAATATTATAATACAAGATCTCTTCCAGTGTCTTGTTTCCTTTGTCATTTTGCATATATAAAGACAATTTTGATGTATTTAAAAACACAAGATACATTTGCAGGTGTTCGTCCATACAAATGTGATAGTTGTGGTAAATCATTTACCCAGAGGTGTTCTCTCGAGTCGCATTGTAAAAAGGTCCATGGATCAGAGTACATGTTTGAATATAAGGTAAGCGATATCTGAAGCCGGAACTTTTCTTTCCGACCGATATCTGATAAAGCTATTTAAACACCTATTATCCTTAGGGCGGCCAGCATATATTTATGCAATCTCGCCAGGCATATACATGCTTTTGACAACACAGAAAATGACGTCACTCGACCTTCAGCTCTTTCCGGAAGTAAAGAAAATACGAATTGAAATTATCTGGGCGTTAGTACAGCATGTCAGCTTTTCATCTACGAAAAGATATTTGAGCTCGGGATAAACACAAATCCCACAGGGGTCCGTAACGGACCAAGGGTACATTGATAATTTTAGAACTTCATCAAATCGCTCAAAAGGTCGTTTTTGATGTTGTCTGAGAGTGTCAGTATATGTCTCGGATGTAAGATATAACCGTATTTGAGAGCTGCAGACATAGACATTTCAGAAATATTTTCAAAATAAATTTCGTGTAATAAATGTTGATTCTACGGAAGCGTGAAAGGGCCATCAGACGCTAATACGTTTTATTACGTTAAGGCTGCGGAAAGGATATAAGATACCAGTTGAAAAAAAAAAACTGTTTCGTTTCAATTCCTATTTGTTCTTTGATATGTCCTTACAGACCAAATGGCGTACAAAATACCTGATGTAATGTAGAACGTACAGTGATGCACTTGTCCAAATATTGCTGGAAAACGTATCTATTGCTTGCTCTAGAATCATTTCAAAGACCTAAGTGCTTGTTCCAACAAACTGCATGTACCTCTGTTATTATGTTCTAATGGAGAAACAGGTTATTCAACATACAAAAGCTCGTTTTAATTGTAAATAAATTCTGTAAAAAGATCCTCTGGAAGCACAGAATGCAACCAAGCAGAATAATAGCAAGACGTATGTGGAAACATACTATATCAAGTATGGATGCAGATTTTCGAGTATACAATAAAATAAATCAAATTATGCTTGCAGAAAATATCTTTTTTAAGAGTTTGTTCGAAACCTTTCATTATCAACGGAGGCCGATCTTACAGGTGTCGCTTTGTCAGTCCTTTACGTCTGTCCGCCTGTCAGTACGTCACACGTAATTGCAGTGAACATAAATCATAACTCGAACTGATTTTAAAATTATCTAACTTTTTGTATTTAATCCTTTTCTTGACTATTTAAGAAACTTCATAACTTTATTTTGATTTGTAAAAACAAAAATATCTCCCTTTATGGACCTACTTGCTGCATAAATTCAGACGTAGTGGAGACATTTCAATGAGGAGATATCAATAAGAGGATGTGCAGTTTTCGACAGCCTCAATTTCAATTTGAAACTGCGAACTTTCATACATGAATCAGTGGAGGAAGACGAATGATTTTAGACAAAACGTCTATTATCAAACCGTCATGGAGAATATACGCCTCACCCGGGGTTTGAACTCACGACCCCGCAATCTGTATATCTGCGCTCTCCCTGTTGAGCTTAGCGGGTAGAATAGAAGAGTAACATCACACAATAAATGTGATCATTTGACAAAGCCCTGCTAGGGAGCATCCATCGTTCACTAGTAACCACTCATAGTACAGAACATGTTTGCAGGCATTGATTTCATGTGACACATCACCTATATTAAACTTTAGCAAATATACGTTAGATTGATATTCTTTTATTGCTAACAAATTAATTATTCAGTTCTGAACGATGTTCCAATGTATTCCAGGAGAGACGCACAAAACTGTATGTATGTGAAGACTGCGGACATACAACCACCGAGCCAGGGCAACATTTTATACACTTAAAACGGAACCATCCAAAGAGCCCTGTCTTACTGAGATTCTATGATAAACGACAGTTCAAATTTAGCGACTCGGAGAAAGAAAAACCGGAGCAATCTGTATGCTGACCGAGATAATGCTTTAGACCATAATGTTTTATAAGGTAAAGTAATTTATGTGGTTCCACATTGTAATGCAAAATTTGATAAAGCAATAATAGAAAACTTGCGAGAAAATTCGTCCATGTAAATTTTAACTACTATCTTAAAAAATATTATTTAATCTTCCTGTTTCTTCTTTTTATGACATTAGTTTATATCAAACCTGCTAAATTGATCATAAGTACATCGAAGAAACATCATTTTAATGCTAAATAATTGCGACCGGAGATAAGATTCGAACTTGTTACGAAGCAAGGCAGTAGAAGTTAGCAATGATAAATTTGACAACTCTGTGAATTGTGGTACGGCCAACCTCTCCACACAGCAATATTTGTAAAAGTTACATTGATTGAATCACAGTTATGACAATGTTATAGAGGATATTGACAGGGAAACTTGTTTCAGCACCAGCATCGCACAAATAACGCTTTTGAGAATAGAAATATGGTTGATTTAACCCGCATGAATAAATACAAGTAGAAAGAATGATATCCCATACCTTATTATTTAAAGAAGAGGTCGACAGTTAACCTAAAAGATTTCTGCGTCCTCCAACTTCTGGCATCGAAATGTTGGCCGGATGAGGGTGATATTGTAGAATATAGGCGTGTATGAACACACCTGTTTGAACGCATGATGAGGTGTAACTATAGTGCAGGTGGAAGGAAGTTTGATAGACATATTTAGTCTATAAAAGGGAGACACATAGACAAGGGCTCAATCCATTATACAAATTGCCGCTTAACTAGGGAGCATTTGATAATCCGATAAATGTGCTTTCAACACTGTCTTACAGTTGCAATACAACAACTGTATAGGATTTCTACTTTGGTATGATACGGAAGGAGTGAAACATTCCATATCTTACCTTTCACCTGTTTAATCTGGATGCATGGTATCAAGGCACAATGAAAAACATTTAGTGTCCGATCATAAATGCTTTGGCTTTCTCAGATTGTCCAGGGAGAAAGGGAGGTGAAGATGCGAGTTAAGAAAAGCTTGCACTAAAGAGTCATTGTGTTCCGGTTTCTATCTTTGATGTTATTTCAGTTTCAAAGATTATTTAGCTTTTGAAAGTATCAAATAAATTAATCTTCGGCAACGCAAAGTATAACATGTATCAAATAAATCCCGGGAATGCAAAAGAAAATGAATCACATTAATCCCTTGGGATAAAAAAGAAACAAAATTTATCAAACGGCATATAATCGGCAAAACAGTTTTATTGAAGGCTATCAAAAGGCAATAGGTCATGATAAGACGAAAAGCTTTAGCATTGATGTAGATCGGTGTGTGTTTGTGCGTGTGTGTCGTCGGGGAAGAGGGCGGGGTAGTATTAGCATATAATTATTGAAACCAAAATAATTGGATCATAAATAAAAATAAAAAATGTATAATTTTAGTCCTTACTTCCTCATGTTTTTCTTTTGTACTAAATTATTTGAAAGCTTAACACACAGTTTGTCAATATATTTATTTCTTGAAGATCATTGCATTTCTCCGATGCATCTGTGTCTAAAATAAAAAAAAAACGAGTTTATACCTTTTCCTTTACTATCAGCTGTTTTAAGTGCCGTCTGACTGCTGTTGAAAATTCTCCCTGTACTTCCTTTGGGATCACGGAGTACATTCATTTTCACAATTATAGAATTCCGGCCGGTGCCAGGGGGAATGATGGGTGTTGCACATTTTGTTACCTCTCATGAACAGACTCCATTAAACTGAACATGCTGTTACGTTCTATGCTTCGAAAGGGTCTTTTCTCATATTTATTAACTCCAATCCAAACTAATCGGTGGTAAAAGAATTACCATAAATACGTCTATTACAGGTGTCGCAAACTTTTTCTTTGAATGTAGAAAACTTAAAACGGTGTTTCATTTTGTATTTGAAATACCTGAAAAGTATTGATGTGAGAGGTTACCCAAATATGTTAATTTAGAAACAAAGAAAATCTATCTACTCTCAGTACAGTTGATCACATAATTAAAAGTTGGCTATTTTTGAGATCAAATATTTTACAACATCCTGTATAAGTTTTATTTTAAGTGAAGTACTTTGGATAATTTCTGGTTTTTTTGTATACTTTCAGAAGTTGAAAGTTACGCCAACAACCGTACACAATACTGCCTTTCAAAGTGGACCACTCTACAATATGCAGGAAGAATGACATAAAAATAGTTCTTCTAAGAGAGGAAAATAGACCGTATCTTTAACTGTGAAAATGTAGTGCATGCCTTATCATGACAAGTACCTGATCCTAAACTAACTCGATGCCAAACAAGACTTTTTAATAAAACGTGTCTTCTATACGTGTTATGTTATATTGCAAACATGTTTTACTGTCTTGAGAAAGTTTAAAACTACTAATTCGAATAAAATAGACAGAAAATATTAATTGTTGTTTTAATGTTATAGTTTGTAGATACTAATTTCATAGTTTCTTCTGGCAGCGAACATAATTCAACACAATGTGTTGTGAACTAAGCATAATTAAGCAGTGGTCTTGTTCACAGTAGAAGGAATTGTTTATTCGGGAAATGCCATGTTGCACCTCAAATTGAGAAAGCTGCAAGCTTAATGTTCAGGATATTTACCACTTTCTCGATAAGCAAGACGTAATATATTGCAGGTTGCGAATGACATAAACATTCTAACTCTTTCTTAAATACATACACAAGGGCGTCGCTGGAAATGGTCATTTGGGTTTTAAACGTTTCTTAGAGGATATTAACATGTAATGACGAGTTTAGGTTAGCATCAAGGTTTTGTGAAAGCTTACAGGTTTCCATTTTTTCTAACAGCTGCTTATTTTTAACCTAAAATTTAATTATTATAAACAGGAGGGAGAAACTATTGGGTTTTGTGAAAGAACATTGATTTCGTTAGATTGCAATTTTCGTACTAAAAGTAAATTATAATAAAGTTTATCATTCAAACAGAAGGGAAAAGCATCAGAATGACATAGAAACATTTCACGCACGTACGCACGCTAAGTTTAAAACTAGCAAAATGCAAACTCTGTAACAAAGAGTGTAGAATGTTTAACACTAGAGATATACCTTATCTTTTGAACGCATGACCAATTGTATCGTCTTAATTGTTTGTTTGTTTGTTTTGGGTTTAACGCCGTTTTTCAACAGTATTTCAGTCATGTAACGGCGGGCAGTTAACCTAACCAGTGTTCCTGGATTCCGTACCACTGTTCTCCGCAAGTAACTGCCAACTTATTTGAACTATTCAAATAAAGAGCTTCAACAGATTAAATTACAACGTACATTCGAGAAAAATCGACAAGGAACCGTGTTGTTGCCCCCTCAGTAAAGAACGTTCTTGGTGTCACGGTCTTTGTCCCCAATTTTTTATCAATATATTAAGTACTTCCTAAAAGACAGACTGAAAAATTAAACATTGAAGGTGGAAACAGATATGACAAATATCCATTCATATTCGATGTAAAACATTCAGTTCATCTAAGGTGATGATTGTCTGAATGATATTCCGTAATTCAGTTAAAAGAAATATGCTTCAGTGGCATGTATACTTAACAATAAGCAAAGATGAAACCAAAACTCGCATGGTCTCGCCAAAAGATATGAAAGCGGCATTTACACAGAATGCTGAAATGCTGCACGCAGAACACGTAACTGTCCGATTACCAATTTGACTGATAATTTGTTTCTGCCCTTATATATTAATATCAGTCCAGAATAAAAATTACGTATGAACAGGCCTGTGTAAAAGTAATGTAAGACAGACGTTTTTACATTTCCTTACATCTTTCGTACAATCCTAGGGGTGCTCGGTTTCACCATCATTCAAGGAGTAATATTATCAAGAATAAAATCTCACAAACCTCGTAATTAATTGTCTGTTGTATATACTGGAACAAAAAAAAAATGATTGGCTTTTAATGAAAATATGAACACAAATTAACATTTTAACGTCCGATATCAAAACTTTGATCTATCATATACACACATTTTGCAAAATACCGTGGGAAAGGTTGTCAGTCCCGTTCTCTATCACATTTATACTCGTGTAACACACTATCTTATGTAAATGGGAAAATAGAAGAAATCGTTATTAAGGGTGTATAAATGACGAGATTGTACTGTATGAAACGGAAGTCGTAACATTTAGGACAGTATCACTTAATAAATGATTACGGATAGTTTCAATTACAATCTTATCCGACTTCCCGTTATAAATGTTAGTGCGTCTAACAGGAAAGAAAATTATTTGAAATAGGATTATTGAATACTAAAGACAACTGTGAGGCTAGCATTCCTACATTTTGTAAGTTCTACAGAGAAAAAACCCTGAAGTTATGTCCATTTTATCACAAAGCTCGTTTGCTGTACTGTTTTGTCCTATCACCAAGATCTGCTTTAGACATACAAGTCTAATCTGAGAAGTTTTTCAGGATTTAAACACATACTGCCATGTGCCAATTTTTGCTCTAAATATATAAATAACCAATCACAGTTTTGAAATCGGCATTTTAATCATTAATCTCGTACAGATTCAAGAATAAGAGTTGAAAAAGTATACCATCAATACCTTAGTAATCTATCGCTTCGCTCGTTGATAATTTTGACATGAAGAATTGTTGCATACCCTGCCTTTGTTGTCACTCAGTATTATAAGATTTTGTTACTAAGCGCTAATTCTCCGGTGTTGATTTATCATAATGATACTATTAAATTGTTTTGGGATATTTTATAACTATGACATGATGTACAATGTTCTAAATATTTGTCTTGCAGTGCATTTGATAATGCATGAAGATGACATACACTAAACTTGCGTAAGGTTTATATGTATGCGTGTCAGGACGTTTTTCATTTATACTTGTTTAGCGTGTCATTTAATAGGAAAGTTTCTTTTCTAATAATTAATTATCTAATTCTATTTTTTGTCAATTATTCTCCTACATATATCTTATATCACTGCGTTTCCTTTTAAAGAATATGTTAAAAATTTAAAAACCTTTATCCCATTTGTTCGTATATGTTCGTAAAATCAAAAACAAAAGCCCCCCTTATAGTCTAGTTACTCGACAGTAAGTTTTATTTTCGAGATCTGTCTCCAGTTCTATATTTCCCTTTTTCCTTTTTATTATAGGAGAAATATATACAAAGGTGTAAAGTTCTTCCGTTAGCAGAATTCATCTATCAATTACTTGTTTTTCCTAAATTTAAGAGTACGGTTTTTACTTACAAATGAATGTGTAAGGAAATGTTGCTTAGACAAATTCATATAAAAGAAAAAATATAATTACGTGTTACTTGATGAGATGTATTTTACTAATTTACTTTGTTACTTTTTTATCAACTATCGAATTCTACTGTGAAATGTTGACCATACGGAACCAGTTTAAACACCCGAAACATTAATCAAAAGAGACACACACTTTACAAGCAAACAAGTATAGCTGGTCAATCAGGTTTAACTATTTGAATTGTGTGGATGACTAGATCTATTGTTAGTTTGAATCCAGTTTCAAGCATCAAGCATGTCGGTAAAATTTGGTTAACCCTGTTGTTATATTGGCTATGTCCTTTTAAGTTTGTTGTGATTCCGTTCCTTACGCGTAGATTTTAGTATGTCAGTAATCAGTTTCAATATGCTTTTGTGTAAATGCGTTCAGCAAATGTTATATTTAAGAAATAATGTATAGAGAAACGTTTTAATGCTATTCATGTACGGCAAGAGGTTATTCGTTTTCGGAATTTCTTTATCGCTACAAAAACATTGACGTCATCGCACGTAAACGTGACATCATTTCAGCGTAAGCGTGTTTTCACAGAAACAGGCATATAAGAATTAATCTTCACTTCATGTTCAGCTTCTTAAACTGTACGAGTATGAATATGCTTAATATCTTTATCAGTTCGTCCAGTGAGGTTTCGTTGTTAGGAGTCGCTATTTTTTTTCAAAAGTTTAAATACTGTTGTAGACACTGTGCAGTTTCTAAGTTCTTAGACCTCCGGACTGGGTTCTTCAGTTATATAGATCTATATGGATCTTGTGTTTTGGAAAATGTAGCATGTATTATTGTACAAAATTGACTTCAAAGATATACTATGTTCATCCTTCGCTAAAATATTTTATCATTAAATGTCAAAGCTACTCACCCACAGTTTGAATGAATTTTTTCAACATGTTCATTTCCACCAAGTTTGACATAGAATGCATATATAACATTGAAAAAGTGGATAAAATAAAAGTTAGATATTGGTAAAAATGCAAGAAGAATCTAAATTTTCTGCATTATTTCAAAAGCGTTGCAAAGGTTTACTACCTTCTGCACAATATGTTTGGTTTTTACAAAAATAACTTGTAAAAGTCTTATGTCTATAAGTTTGTACCACTTGTCACTTTCAGAGTACTCACTTTCTTATGGACTTTTGAAAGAAATTATTTCTCGCCTTAAAATGGGTAAATCCCTTAAACTTCAAATGTAAAATCCTGATCAAATATATTTAGCTTGGCTTAATCATTAAACTAAATGTGTATTGAAAGTTGCATTCACAATTAGATAAGTGGTAGTATAAACTTATACCGTATAAAGGTATATATTTATTATCGTTATTATAGAAGCCAAGTAATGAGAAGTTCCATTAATAATTTTTACCGAGAAATTTGTTTTACTTAGTACTAAGTGATAACATAGTCATGAAATCTTCCTCAATCCGCATTCCTGTATTCTTTAAAATCACTTTCAAATTGCCTACTCGGCTCGTTTAAACATCTAAATTCAACTATGAGCATCTTTGAACTTGATTCACATCCTTAACGGCTGATATAAATGTATAATTGAGCCGTGCCATGGGAAAACCAACATAGTGGGTGTGCGACCAGCATGGATCCAGACCAGCCTGCGCATCCGCGCAGTCTGGTCAGGCTCCATGCTGTTCGCTTTTAAAGCCTATTGGAATTGGAGAAACTGTTAGCGAACAGCATGGATCCTGACCAGACTGCGCGGATGCGCAGGCTGGTCTGGATCCATGCTGGTCGCACACCCATTATGTTGGTTTTCCCATGGCACGGCTCAATTAAATAAGTGATGCTGTATTTACCTTCAAATGTCATATTATGCAGAGTCATTTTCACGTAGCGGGGATACGCAAACCGGGAAAAGATACTTTTAATGCCGAATTTAAATAGCTTATGAACTCATGCCCAGTGTGTGTCTGCAAGAATTATTTGCCTCTATTTAACTTAGTAAATCCTTGTCGTAAAATCTGATTTTATTTATTCAAATGAATATTAAGTCTCAAATAGCGCAATTCAATAAAGTCACCAGTCTCCCCATCATCTGCCAAGGTTGTTATTGTTTAAAAAGTCATAATTCATTATTATTTCTCAAACCGGCTTTTATGTTATATTTTATCTCACATATCATTATAAAATACATAAATCGCTGAACTGTAACCAACATAAAAGCGAATGAATTTCATTTCTTCCTCAGATTTCAAAGACAGTAGGTTTTTGTAAGTCCATCTCCCACAACTAGATAACTATTTGTTACCGATGCACATGTTTCGGAGACATGTTAATTTTTACTTTTATGATACAATTTAGAAATGATACAACACAGTAATATTAACAGATGCATTTGAACAGAAGGCTTCATCATACATAGAATATCCACCACCACGGAGCCTTTGTGATATTATTTTTGTAAAATAAAGCTGTTGGCGATTCGAAGTAAACTAAACTGACTTCTGTAACTTCATATTTATTATAGTTGCTTTCAATAATTTTCAAAAAAGTAATTTATATGCTATCTGATTTTAAATCTCATCCACGTGGTCTTGATCGTGATGTTGATTAAACATAAACACTGTAGTCGGGCAAACACTTAATAACAACCGCCACCAAGGAAATCTCATCAAAGATGGGAAACAATCTAGTAGCAAATAATTTGGAAGTGTAGCAGACGACTTGGAAGTATAGAATAGAATCAACTTGAGCAAAGTAATAGCAGCTTTGTTTTGACCGAGTCTGTTCACTGAACGGACTTCATGCTACCAAAGGTGTAGGACATATAACACGGGAAGACTTACTAATGCTTTGCCAGTTGCGATAGTCAATAAAATATTTACTAGACACGAAACCCCACTAGCAAAATGATTTTCCCGCCGTACTTGCTTATATCATTGATGGCATACTGATCCACAAAGATTACTTGCTTTCCATGCAAAAGCGAAGACGCGTCCATTTCATGATATTTTATAAAAAAAAAAAAAAACAATTCATGTTGCTTGTACATTATTTGACAAGTAAATATAAGTATTTCCTTCATTTTAACTGACCGTTACTGTATGTTAAAATGGCTCAGTCAGTTAAAATGTAAATATCACTGGCATATCATTGAATCGTTTTGTATGAATTCGAATCCTGATGAAGACTTTTCCAGATCATATTTTCTTTATTTTTTTCCTACCCGTTTTCCTTTCTGTTACTATATTTCTTATATTTTGCGTTTGTTTTCTGTGATGATTTGTATTTACATAGATGCTTTTATTTGACATATTTACATTATGTTTATGAACATACTTATATGTGTACTAAAATTACCCCTTTTAACATCTGTAGTTGTATCCCTTACCTCTGAGCAATTTGTAATTGGTAAGTATACTAGAAATATTAGTATACTGAATAGAAAAATAAACTATCCAGAAGTATAATTTGGGTATTGTTCAATAAAAAAAAAATTAGATTTAAAAATTTGACTTGTTTTCTTCATATCACATTACACTTGAAGAACTTCACGTGGTAAATTAGAAAAATCAATCAATAGTGAAGTCAGTAGTCCCGCAATAGCTATTTTGCACGAAATTCACTTGCACGTGTAATTAACGATATTCTTTGTGAAATTTTATTGTCATTGGACACACTGATGAGAAACTGATGAGAAATTTGAAAAAAAATATTGTTGGTTGCATGGCACGACTGAATCAAATTTAGCGCGAGCGCGCAATTGGGAAGTTACAATGTAACTGTCCCACAGAAGATATAACCAGAATTTCGTGCAAACTGACTGTACTAACTTCACGGTTGATTGATTTTTTTTAAATTTAACACGTGAAGTTCTTCAAGTGTAATGTAGTATGAAGAAAACAAGTCAAATTTATAAATTTCATTTTTTTAATTAAATTACGTCAGTTTTACGTCTGGATAGTTTCTTTTGCTGTTCAGTATAGTGGACGCAACTTGAACCCGATGGTTGACCTTTGCATTATAATACATAATGAGGCACAACCTATTATTGAAAAGGAGTGTACGTAAAACGCTTCATTTCATTGCAATCATAAATTTAAATACACGGCTACCCTATGCACACCATATTTCTACAATGAAATAATTGATATGAATAATCAGCCAAAGGTCAACCATCGCGGTCAAGTTGCGACTACTATATATTTTGAAAAAAACATATAAATATTGATTTCCCTATGCTCCATTTAAATCTATTTAAACATCACGTTATTGTTAGAGCCTTATACAATACATTTGTTGTAATGGAGTACTTACACATATACTAAAAGATTGTAACCATTACCTTTTAGTTTAGAGTAGTACTTAATTTGTCGATTTTTTTGAGGATCGAAACTGTATCATAATCATCTCTCAAGTGAAATCGGGTAATGAGAATGACCAGTTTTAATAAAAAGAAAACCTAAATTTATACTCTATCAATGTACATTTCATCTACTTGCACATATAGCGATACAGAAATGTAGGCACACAAATGTCACTCAAATGCAATAAAAATAGTTGTTAAATGCTGAAATTTATATAAAGTTATATTTAACTGAAATGAAATTTAAGTTTTGACGTGGCAATATTGCGAACACTGTATTAATAGTCATATAACATTTCCCTCAACTATTTAGAATTATAAAGTAAAATGACTCCTTTAGTGTGACAATTTATATCTTTATGATTGTGAGTGAAGAATAACTCCATTGAATTGAAAATTTATTAACTACTCACACTGTTATCAAATATGAGCTTTATCCTGATAAAGTTATTGAAGATATTGTTTTACATCGCTTGCGAACAAACGATAAAGACAAACTTAGTCAATACAAATAGCCTGACTTTTAATAGTGCTGGCCCCTTGCTATGACCGAAGATTATAAAACTGTAAATACATGGAATAAATTTAACCTACACTCACTGAAACATCCCAGTGTGTTTTATATCAAGATGGTCATAATTTTTATTGTTTATTTTCTCTTTCTTGAATTCGATTGAATGTTGATACTTTTAAAGTAATAGGTCTCTGAAATATCATCGTCGCCAACTAGCTGCAGTTAATAATGGCAGTCCATGGTCTCTGAAATGCTTCGTCTTTCGAATCACAATATTCATTGGGTATTGCTTCTAGTTTTATCTAAGGAAACGCGTTTAGACTGCAATTATTTGAAAACTTAAATGTATCAAATACCGGGCATTTGCTATGTTATCTGAAACCATGTATCAAATGTAGGTCCTTTTCGGTATTAACAAAAATCATTGGAGAAAAGATCTATCGAATGCAGGCGCTACTTTATTTGTTGCAAAATGTATGACACGGGAGTTTTATAAGCATCGTTTAGTGTCTGCAATTTGGTTATGTAATAATAGATTTTGTTATAATTTAAGCATACAGCTGCCCTAGATTTTATTTCATTGATAATTTAAATTCTCCATAATAAATTGTTCTAAACTGCATGGTAAACATGTTATATAGAAAATCACTGCAAGTGGTCGAGACCAGAATAGTTGAATGCCACTATTCTGCCAATATTCACCTGTGAATTGGTATTGCATATTGCAAGCTAATCCGAACTGGCATGCGTATAATTTCGATGTAGAACCGTTATAGGCAGTCGAAATGCATGGCTCAAAATGCTCAGAATCAAGATAGAGTAGCTTCATTAAAAGTCATATTTAATCAGTGACTGGTATTTACGACGTTTCAGTTTAACATAGTATTAGTCTATTTTGTTTGCGCATCCAAGATCAAGTAAACACAAATAAAAAAGGCTAGAAAACTAGATTTTTGGTTCATATTGTTGAAATATCCAAATATTTATCGAAGTGAAATGCATCACTGGAAATTCTATCAAAATAAATAAATAAATAAATAAAAAATACACAGCTTTAAAAATAGTTTGAACTTAAAGGAGAGTAATATATAAACAGATTTAAGTACATCTAGCACTATGTGATAGACCGTTTTGATCCTTAGATAATTCTGTCACAAGCACATATATGAAAACTGAAAATATCTTATAATTGTGCTCAGGTGAGACCGGTCATCTTAAATTGTCTTCTTTTTTTCAGTTGTAGAACTAAACGTATCTTGTCATCATACCTGATGTGAAATTATATATGCTTTTCATTTCTAAAATGTTACACCGTAAGATAAAATTGTAACAAACATACAATGTAGGAAGGGTTAAATATTTTGGCAAATGTTTAATACAATGATAGACTAATAGATTGTAAACGGCGAAAAAGGCAATGATTTAAGTAATAATCGTAATTTGTGTATAGAAAATAACTTATAAAATAACGGGTTCGAAATTAAACTAATGCATATCAGTTGTAACTTACAAACCCTAAATTAACTGTTTTTACATGCACCGCTCAAATTTGCAATTATAACATAATAGGTTGTGTACATACTTTATTTGCGTTTCTTTCATTGTCCAAATGACAATATACATACTATAAAGATTTTCAATATAGCAATGATACAAATTATGAATGAAATGTATACATTCCATTCCTAAATTCGTAAATGTTATCAAAGCATCTGTAATTACATTAAGAACAGTGTTTCATTTACCAAAAGCATATACAATTCTGATCATATGAGAGATATTGCTTTTTCATGCAACCATATGCAAATTGCAGATATGATTGATACCTTTTTTACTGAAATATTTAAAAAAAAACAACTGCATAATGACATCTACTTAGTACTTTAGTGCAATGTAGGGCATCATCTAAGGTTTCAGAAATGCAAATTGAGCGTTAAATGCATTTTTTACCTAAAGAAATATAAACTTCTCAAATAGAGAGCAACCGTCATCTTAGATTTATCTAGAATATGTTATTGTAACTTTTATTAAGTGCCAAATATTTCACATTCAGTTCTTTCTCATATCCACAACGATACTGAGAGTCATTCAGGATGTTTTATGATCTTTTGTGCAGTCTTAATATACAGACAGTTTATGGCTTTATTTTCAAAATAAAATGTACTATGCTATCAAAGGTTCATATTCAAGCTTAAGAAAAAGATTTAGACAGAGAAGTATCTAAGTTGTGTTAAGACAGTTACAGAATTGCGTAATCTAGATAATGTTGATCAGTAGAAGAAAGGAGATTTAGAAATAAGAGATAATTGGTTATTTAAACAATTTCTGGCTAATAGATACATCAAAATCACTGACAAATGTACTCAACTTTACCTGCACTACCATGTTTTTGCTTATTGCGCTTTTCAGTTTCAGAAATCAGAACAGTGGGTCGCTAGAAGATAAAAACTTCGAAATGATACACCAGTTTGAAACATATACAAGAGCAGCTAAAACAAGTCTTTCACATGATAATAATCATCATTTACATAAGGGAATGCGAAGAAATAAGGGGAATTTGTCAGTGTTGTAAAAATTCTTAAACAGACCCATGGTTAGCTATAGACACTAGATACAAAAGCAACATAGACGATACTCATTCTGTTAATGGTAGTAAACCTAACTTTAGACCACTCTCTTGAACTCCAAGCCAAACTCTTTTATGCTACTAAGTACATGGAGCATCGAATATATACGTCAAAACGAAACTGAATAGCTAATATCATGACAGAGTTCTGATCCTGTTGTAGTTGCTAAAACAATGATGAAATTCTAGTATTAAAGTTAGCATAAACTTTTAAATTTAGATGAACATCAGGGATGAACCGAATCTAACAACTGATGTTGTTACAAAAGTAAATTGTTATTCGAAAAAATAAGTTCTGAAAAGAACAAGCCTCTTATACATTTGAAAAAGAAGATGCAAGTTTTTCAAGGCTTACACTAAGGTACGATAGCTATGATGCCTTTGGACATCGCGAAAATGAAATTAAAACATGTCCGTTGTATTTCGTTTTAAAAGCAGTATTCTTGAAATATCAAATTGTCAGTCTTTTCGTAGCATTGTTTTATATTGTCGCGGTATAGGACTTGATTATCAAAAACGGGGAGAAAATGTGTAGGCGGCCTGGTGGCTTAGTCGGTAGAACATCGGAACGTATTCCGAGGCCCCGGGTTCGAGTCCCGGTCTGGTTGCACATTTTTCTCACCATTTGACATTTGGCGCCCATCGAGGGTGTGTAAAATGTGCAGCCAGACCGCGACTCGAAGCCGGAGCCTCGTAATACAGTTCCGATGCTCTACCGACTGAGCTACCCGGCCATCTACACATTTTCTTCCTGTTTTAATATTCAAGTACTTTACCGTGACATACTTCCACGCTATATATAATTCGTTCATCACGGTCCCATGTTGGGCGCCTAATGTCAAAGGATGAGAAAATGTGCAGGCAGACCTGGACTCCAACCCGGGGCCTTGGAATGCGACTCGATGCTCTACCGACTGAGCTACCCGACCACCTATACATATTCTCCACGTTTAAATTTTTAAGTCCTATACCGTGACATATATGACCAATTCCTGGTGTTTACTGATACTGTGACATAGTTATGCTAATCGCCGACCTGGGTGTCTTCCGTAGAGTTCATTATTAATTTATATACATGAACTTGTGAGTTTAACATCTTCATTGGTAGCATCACCACATTCATGTGAAGTCATTTGCATTTACCGGATCAAAATTTGAATAAACCCTAAAAATCATAGATTTTTTCACAGATGATAGTTTAGTGGTAATGAAAGCAGGTGAATAATACATTAAAGCATCACCTCAAAACAAATATTATTTTTGTTCCACAAATGGAAGATATGCTATTTTATAAAAATCAAAATAGATTCCCGTACATTATTGTTCACTAACATTACATGTTACTTTTAAGTTATATCATAAAGAAAATTTCCAACAATTATGACAGTAAGACGAATAGAAAACATTTTATCATGATGCAAACAGGAAACCGGAAGCTCGAAACCTTACCTCCTACAATTGTATAGCAAAGGGTGAGAAAATGTGCAGGCAGACCTGGACTCCAATCCGGGGCCTTGGAATGCGACCCGATGCTCTACCGACTGAGCTATACCTCATTGTGCAAAATAAGAAATGTTGTGCCATTTACCACAAAAAAATTATTGTCGTTTTGCTTCAGCAACAAAACGTGCAAGTTTCATTTGATTCGATTTAAAGACAATATAAAATAAGCAAACCTTATTTACAACTTAACATAAACAGGTGACGTTGTCCATTATTTCGCCTGCGCACAGTAAAGTGTGACGTGGTTTGTGAAATGTGTCTTTCTGTCATTTCTGTACAGGAATGTTTCGGACGGCATCTTCCCAATGTCTGCTTCATATTTCTAAAATTGAATTAGAAAAAGAAAACATGGAACAAAAGGTGTATGAAGGTAAAATGCTAGTATTAGACCTCCCACAGTATTATCTTTGAAATATGGCAGGTTTTATTTTGGATGCTTCTCCTTAAAATATCTAATTCCCCTTTTGTAACAAAACAATGTAAATATTATATGACTAACTTCTCGTGGGTTATATGACTACAGTGGTATCTGTGAGTTCTCAGTTGTGTTTGATTTAGACTCTATTCATTTAGCTAGGTTCATTTTATTTTCGGAATTTATCAGGATTAATATGAACAAAACTGCATTAAACATGTGTCCTTCAATTTTCTAGTTAGGAAATTACAAAAGATGTCAACGATATACATCAATTATTTTTACCAGTAGACATCATTTAGACTATACTCTAAAACAAAACAAGAAAAGGTTTCTTCTTTTATGCGGCTTGTCGAAGGATATTCCCGTCTGAAATTGATGGAACAGTACATTTCCAACCGAGGTCACGGCAGGTGGCTTATTAACCGCCAATATACCGATACAGATGCAAAAGGTTTCAGTTTAAGCAATAACACTACCCTGAACGCTAGTCAGGATATCAGTTGCAACCGGGAATCGAACCACAATCACTAGCACTGTAGTATAACCTACCAGCCAATGCATCACTGACTCCCTTTATATGTAAATGTTTATATATATAAATCTGGTATAATAATAATAATAATAATAATATGTCATTTTACCAAAATAGTTTGACAGATTGCTATTTTTATTATATTTTTATTGGTAAAACCATTTAATAAGTTTAGACCAGCATCTATTCATACATCTTAAATGTTTGATGTGTTCGCCCGTAAAATTATTTTGAAATCAAGGTTGTTAAAACTAAATATTATAAGACAGCGTAGGTTGTACGTTATTTTTGAAGAATTTTAAATATAAGTATGTGTCACAACATTTGAATTTGTTATGGAGACGATTAAGCTTGTAAAATAATATATTTACAACAACTTATGTATTATATAGACATTTATCAAATAAAGGTTCATCTTCCATTTCATCATTGTACAGCTGACTAAGAGATACCATCAGTATAATATTTCACGTTTACAAAATAAAATGTTATTTCAAATACTTTTGTAACGACTTACACAATTAACATTAGGTTAACGGATGCATTTCAGCATGATTATCAGTAAATGTTTCTCTCTGTATGTATGTTCAGTTTCAACGAGAAGGAGAAAGAAAAAAAATGTCATTGAATACATAGTAAAATATAACGAATGTCACAGGGATCAACTATATCTACATTTACTGTCCACTGCAGTTGTGTATGAGTCTTTAATTCGCGTGCTACAAGTATGAACAACAGGGCGTGCGTAAGGTAACCATTCAGAATCATTATAACGGTACAGGACGCAGTCACGAAAAAAGCCTTCGTGCAAGTGTTTTAAAATGAAGTTTTATTTATAAAGGAGTAGAATTGTGCTAAACTATGAAAATGAAATATAAAAAGCACATTTATATATATTATTGAAACATATCATTATCTCTAAGAATATTTGTTTAAGCTTGTTAACTTTTCAAATTGTACTGCCTTACTGTAACCGACTTGTTATATCTACATGTACGAACTTAGCAAATCATGACGAGTATTGCTGCGGTGACATCATTAATAAATGCTGCATGAAATCCCAGTCATAAACTTATTAAATGATACTACGTCAAACATCAATGTTCTATCACTGGAGGCCAAGCGTATATTTGTGATTCAAAAGCTTCTCTTCTCTTAATGCATCTGTTTAGCAATGTGTTACCTTTAAACAATTGTTTAAAAAGTTTTAGACTACAAATATGTGATATGCATGTCGATACTGTTTATATATTTTTTGAATATTGAAAATTCCTCGCTAGATATGTCTTTCATCTTTGATTCGTGTGGATAAACTGGCCGTTACTTGCGGAGAACACGATAGTAGAGCTGTTGCGTTACATGCCAAACCAGTCAACAGTAATGCAAAATTACCATTTTATGACGAACACTTTTACTTCTTCATTCTGTAAAATCAAGTAGAATAAAGCGAACATACAGTGAAAAGTAACTGACAAAGAAATAAGTCAGAAAAATGTTTTAAATAACGTAGGGTGTCATCCGTTTACTAAATGGAAGTCAATATCCATCCGTTATTTAAGGTCACATTTAATTGTTAAACTATCTTTGGGTCATCGCGTACATATACAAGCTATGTCATCAAGTGATGTCATATTTGCATCTTATCAAAGCGACAACTCTCACACAAGTTATTCAACAAGTTAAAATAATATAGAAATAAGTGAAGGAATTCGAATTATCGTTGTTTCTTGTTTGTTCTTGTTGTCCCATAAGATCAAAGAATAGGTCATAGCTGGCTTGAAGGATATCATTAAGGTTATTTTTTTATAAGATAACATAAACTGAACTACTGAGTTATGTGGTAAAACGCGGTGTACTATAGACTATGTCGTCTGCATTGTGTTCCGAACGTTCCGAAAGCGAAAAAATCATTTTATCAGAAACCGAAACGTATATTTGTAAATTTGCAACGGCTGCATCAAAAACCTTATATATAATAATATAAAATCCACAGAAGATCCTATGGAAGTATATACAAACGCAACCAAGTAAAATAATGGCAGACTCGTTTTGATTCAGAAAATGTGCAAATGTGCAACAATTCTCACGTCTTACTTAACTGAGTTAGACATATTCGCATCAAATGATGATAACGGAAGGTCATCAATGTATTGCGGTTTTGCCAGTGAGAGGGCTCAGGCATACAGTTTAAATTATATTAAAAAGAATAAAGAAATAAAAATGTTCCTAACGTGCTCATAAAATCCCATTGTCAAGCACATTAACTGTGTATTGCAAGATCCAAGATTGTTAATATTATTATTTTTAGTTTATAACAGTAGCTATTTACACTCCGCATCTGATTGACAACTATCTGCGATCTTACCAAAAGCAAATAAATCATAACCTGTCTGAATGTGGTACTGACGAAAGATTTTTATATTCTTATTTAGTTTCGTTATTGAATTACCGCTGTCCGTTTGAGGAAAAAAATTGTGTACCCGAAGCAAATGTTACCGTCTTAAACGTATTAGGTTAAAATATGATTTGTTATCTTTGTACTTCAGGATTCTTTTAGATGACCGTAACTGATATTTGTACGTTAAACAGACAATACCGATAGTGAATCAAACATACTACGTGTCCTATGTTTAATTAGTCATGGATAAAAGTGTTTAAATGATAAATGAGATGATACAATTGAAAATTGTAATGGAATCATCTGCTAATGATAACCGTGTAACATCAGTCATTATCATTCCATCTTGACATAGACAGGCTCCTTAATGACGTATTGCGGTATAGTACAGGCATTTAGTGGAATACAATGCATGCTTGTAATGGAGTCATTTAATCAGATGTCACACTCAGTGCACAAAAGTGAAAATTTTGAACCATTTTGCAAATGAGTAGAATATGCATTTAAAAAGATACAATTACCAATCCTACACAAATCTACTAGTGTACATTGATTAGAAAACTATCATTTACTGTATTTTTCACCAGCTTTATATGCATAAACTATAATGTAGTATAATAAGTATTTATTAAGGGTAGGGGTACTATTGATTATGTTCATACTTAAACTAGAATAATAGAAACAAGAAAGCTAAAGAAACTTAATACATTTGTACGTTTTGTAGCTTTTCGTAAAGCTTATGATAATATTGGGTAAAATAAAGGAATTTGGTATCGATGGCAGGTTTTATAATGCAATACTATTTTTATACAGGAGTGTGGAATGTTGTGTAAAGATTGAATGGATTTGAATCACGTTGACTGGTTCTATTGTCACCAATTTTGTTTAATCTGTACATCAAGGATTTGATAACTGCAATAAAGGATCTGGAAGTTGGTATTGAAATTGGTAATGAAAAAATCAGTATCTTGTTGTATGCTGATGATGTTGCTCTGTGGGCTAAATCTCCAAAAGACTTACAAAATATGTTGACACGGTGAATATTTGGTGTAATAATAATGATATGTGGGTTAACTGTTACACATCAAATACTTTACATTTTAAATCAAATAGTAGAATTGTAAAACATTTTGAATTTAAAATAGGAACGAACAGTTAAACGTAGTTTTCAAGTATACACACCTAGATGTAGCACTTGAGTTTTTGAATTACGCAGAAATTGCCAAGACAGCAGCTTTATCTGCAGGCCTTGCTTCAGGCATGGTAATAGCTAAAAGTAAAACTTTTGGTGGCTTCCAGTTTTCTACTTTCACCAAATTGTACAACTCCAATTATTATTTTCAAATTATGAGAGGAAAAGAAACAATCATTGATATTACTTACTTGACTGATTTGTTTTCATTGACAAGACTTTGCATTTATAAAATATACAAGAAGATAATGTAAAATGCACTGAACAGTTAGAAAATTGCTGAGCAAGACCGTTTTATTCATTTCTATAAAAGATACTTTAAAACAGCAGAAGGAAGTGTTTACATTTACCATTCTTTATTTTTATAATATGTTAAGTAAACATGTAGAAAAAGATGAAATTGATTCTCCTGAATTTTGAAGAACCAGGGTTAGTAATGATAACACACATATTTTCCAAGTATGTCGACTCTTTGAGCAAACAGCTTTCCTTTAATCTGCATGGGGATTATTCGTAAAAACATACGTAGTAAACCATTATGCTCAATGAATTTAATGTTCTTTTTAAAAGGTAACGTACACTTTTATACTTAAATTCCAAAAGCAGTTTTGAGCAAAGATTTGTTGCTAATGAAATAAAATTCACGAACTTTTAGTCCAACCATGAAATAAGGTTAAAATGATGTTTGTCAAGGTTAACAAATTTTAAATATACTCTTCTATATTCTCTTCACGGCTTGTTGATTGTATCAATTGCTTTTAACGGTTGCGAAATCAAATTTCTTAGCTGAATAAACCTACAAAACTTTTACATGGATTATATTAAAGATTTGCATATAAATTAATTTCCTTGCTTCCAAATATAAGCATGAAAACGTAAGATGTGGTCGAAATAAAGATATTTTATCAAAGATTAATTGAGATCGGTTTCGCCAATATCAATTTAAGAACGCCAAATGTATCACCTTATGATGAATATTATGACTGTGGTAATATAATTTCTTTTGTAACATTAAAGGTCCATTACTAAGGGAAAGTGAATAGGCAATTTTTTTCATAGCCAGTGCATAGACTTCTGCAAGACACTAAATAATGAAGATTGGCAGGTCAAAATTTACAGAAGGTCATTGGAACTCAAAGAAATGTATGTGTATTATGTTGAAATTTCAATGAATCGACAGAATGACCCCCCAGGTCTTTTTAACTTTCTTCATACTTCATAGAAAAATAATTGTACATATACTGCGATTTATTTCGAATTTCTACATACCAACTTTCATTTTCCAATAAAATGAAATAGTTTCCGTGCTTTTTAAAAGAAATTAAAATGTTCACTTTCCTTAGTATTGGACCTTTAAACAGTTGAACATTTCGAAAGTCCTTTAAGTGCAATTTTTATCAGAAAAGTGAAAGGCAGAGATGAAGATTCGCATAAAGTATTTGATTTTTTTTTCTCAAGTTGCTTCAAGACAAAAAAACCATCTTTGGTATCAGTGATTTTAAATGCAACATTTATTCTTAGTAATTCTATAATTATAACATGCAATGTATTAAGGGTAAGTTAACAGTCTGTGGAGGATGACTCACATTAGAACATAGGGTATCAAGTGGAACTTTAATTTCTAGTCACAAGTGTCAATATGGAAAATAACATAACTGCATTGGTACCACTATAATTGTATTATGATATCCAAAACATTCTGTTCAAACATGAGTTATCGAAGTGTCATTGGCCATTTGTACGTTTTTTTTTGCTAGTAAAAGGGCTACAATTTCAATTATATATAGCAAAATGCAATTTGAAATACGCATGTTTTACCCGAATCAGTGATATCCTGTAGTTTGCGTATTTTGCATTAGCTGTCGGCTATGTAAGAAAACAGAAGACATATAAAAATGTTATGAAATGGAAATTCATGTATCAGGCTTCTCAAAACACTACAAACACTAAATAATACTTCTTGCTGCAGCTGATTTAAAACAGTTGATATATGACAAGCATTTGAAATTATTACACCATTGTTTGTAACGACTCTGCCAATCAACTTAATTTCCCGCAAAAGTAAGACATATTCGCGTAGGCATTACATGAATTTCATTTTCTTGCCTTCCTAGCGCGGAAAGACAAAAGATAACAGGTAAGGGTAGATTTCTCGAAAGCACAGAGCACCACAAACACAGCCTCAGAGCACCGCATTTGCAAAGTAGGTCCACAACAAAAAGAAGCTGCAACGGAAAAATATTACAGACGGGTTGCTTAAAAAATCTAACAAGTACATTTTAAATTGATGCAAAATATAGAAAAAGGGAGGAGGAAAGGGTAGGGGGTAGAAGGATGGAGGGGAAAGTGGAACAAGGATGAAAATTCAAAAGGGAATGCTATGTTCCTTAATCACAATTACCCTACAACGTAAACCACAGCACCGCCTAGACTCACGTACAAAAGACACACGCACACGCACACGCACACGCACACGCACACGCACACACACACACACACACACACACACACACACACAACTAACTTACATAGATAAACAGACAAGTAAGATATAACAACACTGTAGGGCACAGCCCAAGACACACAGACGCACAAGCACACAAACGCACACATAAGCAGGAAAAAACAACAATCGGGTACCGCCTTAGGATTCCGGCAGCCAAAATTAAGGTGGGCACTATAACTTACTCATAGTAAAAGGGGAGGGGATGCCAAAGCAAGGGAGCGCAAATGCAAGGGGGAAAGGATGGGGGCGATAGGGGAGTGAAGAGAAAGAGGAAAGAAACGCTAACAACAAACAAGACAACATACGCAACACAAGACGGACAGAAAACAAGTTGAAAATAGGGGCACCGCCTTGGAACGGTAACCTATATAAAGGAAACTGGGGATTTAAACGCGCTTAGCCTACCTGTTGGGGAAAGGCAATAATATCCCGGTTGTAGCTCTAGATCTTCTTGATAGTGTACTTAAATTTTGTCTCTTCATTTCTAAAGTCATCGTCCAATTAAATACATTTGATTGTTTTTGATTACAATTTTGATACAAAATATTATGTACCGTTAGGAGTATTATTCTTTTGAATGTATTCGGAGTTATTGGATGGTTGTTTCATTTCTTTAACAGAAGAATCGTATGGTGTTACTTTATTTTCTGGGCTCAATAAAAATAAAAGAATTTTAACCAATATTCTTAGCATTTCATTATAAATATATGTGTGTGTGTGTGTGTGTGTTTGTGCGTGTGTGCGTGTGTGTGTGTGTGCCAGTCAAATATTTTAATATTGCGTACTTGTGTACTTGTGTTCTGACTTTATACACATTTTAAAGTACGAATCATCAGTCATAAGATAGAAACTGACACTGACATGTACCTACCTGATCATGATAGATAGCTCCATTTATGTTTCATTGTGAAAGTATTGGATGAAATTTCAAACTTTTTAATTTATCTTTATTAGGAGTGTTGCTATCAAATTAAGGAGTTGTTTAAATATGAAATCTGCAGAAAAGTGACTACCTACATTTCTAATGTAAACATCTATGCTAATGTTAAAGTATATATTACAGTAACTTATGCTACTGCTTACCAGCTGTTTCTTCTTCTTTGTGTATCAATTCATCAATATTTAAAAAAACATATTTCAAGGCGGATCCAGGATTTGGCGGTGTTTCTGGCAGGGTCGGGGGGGGGGGGGGGGGGGGGGGGGGGGGGGGGATGATCCCTTGCAAAACATAGTTTGAGCATGAATGTTTAACACCATGTCAGCTTTTCAAAAAAGCAACATAACCAAGTAAATAACTTTTTAATTAGGCCGCCATCCGTTCTAATGTAAAGCAAAGTTGACTTAAGTAAATGACTGATGTTTCAATTTTAGGCTGTCAAAATTTATGCTTGCCGGGTTTTTTTTGTTAGATCCCCACTTTAGGTTTATATAGGATACTCTATAATATACCTATTACATTTAAACATACTTGATAAGTTTAATACTGATATTACCGGAAACAGAAATAAGCAGGATAGGGTTTTATTTTAGGTTCACATCCAGAATACTCCTCCTTGCTTACCAAAACGAAGAACGTGCAAAATTTTCCTATCCTTCGCTTTTGCAGGCTAGGAGTTAAAAGTATATTTGATATTTTTCACTTTGAAAATACAAGATATATTTCACTGTAATATTTTGATAATTAACAGCAAAACATGTAATAAAACATTTTAGTTCGATTTAAACCATCATCTTTATCATTTTTATGACCCGATTGTTCTATGGTCACATTTTAACCTTTAACAGTTTTTATTCCTCATTAAAAGTGGGGCCTCCGTGGCCGAGTGGTAATATCGCTGACTTCAAATCACTTTCTCCTCGTCGAGGTAGGTTCGAGTCTCACTCGGGGCGTTGAATCCTTCATGTGAGGAAGCCATCCAGCTGGCTTACGGAAGGTCGGTGGTTCTATCCAGGTGCCCGCTCCTGATGAAATAATGCACGGAAAGGCACCACCATCAAAGCTGGAAAGTCGCCATATGACCTATAATTGTCAACAAAATAAAATAAATTCATTAAAAATATCCATTCATCAACTTTACACAGAACAGGAACTTTTACTTGTGTTATTTGTTATCACAGTCAGTATATTTCAAATTAGAATGTACAATATTGTTACAAACTAGGTTAGATGAAGAATGCATAGGGATAAAATTTATTACATGCTTTCAACTTTGAAAACCTCAAAGACATTACGACTTTGGTTATAGTGCAGCTTAGATCCATATACATGTCAATAACAAAACAAAGAAAAAACTATTTTGATGCCAAAAAAAGCATGCAACAGGATATAGATTGCAAAAAAAATCCCAGGGTAGCATGACCATTAAACCCGTAACGTAAACTATCTTTCAGATGCATAACTTTTTACCATAAAGGTTAAACAACAATAATCGAAACTACTAACGCTCCTCTAATTTTTGAGGCAATACCATACATTATGATAATAGTAGACGTATGAAATTTCTCAGACAAATATACTCTTAAAACATACAAAAATTTCAACAGGATCGATCTGTGTAAAGACTTGTACTCATTTTTAAAGTTACAAAATTTAGAGGAATGTTTTGTTTTATTCAACGAGCAACAGCTATTTATAACGATGCACAGGTGTTGATATTGAGCTGGTCCATTACCAATTAATAAAATCTGTAAAAAGATCCCTTGGTAGCATAGAATGTATCCAAAAAAGTATAATAGCAGACTCGGTTTGCTTTAGTCTGTTCATGAGAGGTAATAAAATGTGCAACACCTCTCACGCCCCCTAGCACCGGCTTAAGTGGAACTCTATTACACATCTATTGAATGGACTCCATGATCCCAAAAGACCTGGAAATAAAACATACGGGGAGACTCTTTACAGCCGCCGCACAGCACTTAAAGATTTTTGATTGCTTAAAACCAAAAATTGATTCCAGTATATGATAAGACGAAGAAGTCATTTTGTTTCTGTTGACATTTATGTTTATAATTGTGACGTTTTAAAATTGGGTAGAGTCGTATAATATACTAAATGGTATAATTACTTAGTCGATTTTGTTGGCTCTTGTTTTCTAATCACCATATTTTTCTAATTTTGTGAAAAATGTCATACATGTATTCTTATTATTATGAAACCCGTTGACAAATTATCAAAGGAGCGTCATAAGATTTTGTCATGTAATAAAAATGTTATTTTACAATCAAAGAGGTAAACAGAATCTTTTCCACACCCTGAAAAGTCAGGAATATTAGTAATTTCTTTACATCTAAATTAGCAAACTTTAGAAACTTTGCGGACCTGTTATGAATAATAGAAGGGGTGTTCAACATAGTAAAAACACACAATGCGTAACTATAAGACAAGCTAGAAATTCATATCAAAAAGTTAATCTACTAAAACCGATACCCAATCACAAATAAAGAATTCTACTATGGCTACGAGATTGTACGCACAAAAACACAATGAACAGACAAACAGTGGCAAATGAAAGGCAGTTGCATCATGATAACAGTTCTATCTTTCTTCTATATCGAAGGATATAGTAACGAAATTGGGGTAATATCGGACAAAAGCCGTTTATCAATATTTAAAAACAATATCTAGGAAGTGTTTGACATTCTCTTTAAAATCACGGAAATTTTTGACATTCACTTTAAACTCACGTGTAATGTGTCATTTCTAATAGAGGGATTGTCAGAATTGCATCATGTTTTTATTCACGAGCCAAATTAAATGTTTGACATTAAGATGGCCTTTATCGACCATGTCAGGGTATTACCTTACAAGGGTACATATACTCTTGGGAAAACAACACCAATGTAACTTATACGCAGATAGTAATATTTTTTGCAGATGTTTACATCTCCGCATGAAAAAGTTTTTCCAATTTTCCAATTACCATTGTAAAAATTACTTCCCATGTGTTTCCTTCCTGAAAATTCCAAAGTTTTAGTTTTACGTCATTTAAGATAAATCATAATTCCTTATCTGTTACCTAATATATCTGCACCGAATCCCTTTTCATCATCCAAAATAACGGTAATCAAACATGAAGAATGATAACCCGTGTATCTAGTTCCAAATCTGTAGCGACTTCCCTTTCAGAAATACTGTCCAATGATGCCGCCTATAGAGCCTCTCCCAGGGATCAAGCAATACAACCTAATTGTCTAATAGGCTCCGAAAACAGAATGCAAACACCTATGGAAATTCTCTTTTCAAGAACATCGTTACCCGTCTGCAATACCTACGGTGTAGTCGTATCTATTTGTGGCGGACCTACTTCGCGATGTATGGCTGTGTTTACTGTGTTATATAATTCCAGGGAATCTGCTCTTACCTTTCAATTTTTGGGTCCATCTATTTTTTTTAGATATTCCTTGGGATTTATCATTTGTAACCGAATCATTGCATTTATTTTTTGGCAAGCATTTTTTTATTTCTACTTTTGATATAATTTGCGTATAAGCGGGAAAAACTTTAAAAAATAGTGACCTGTGTATTATACAAATTCGCAATCGCAATAGCAGATGTTTATTGTGACAACTGCTGAGATTTTTTTTTCAAAGATAAATGGAGCATAAAATTTAATTTCAAAACCAGTGGAATTTGTTAAATCCACTTTAAACTCTTTTAAATGAGGTCGTTAAAGTCAAAGGAATTGTGCATTTCAAATTCAGTACAACGAAAAATCTGTTCTAAATGAGATTAATGGATATAAAATGCATTTGTTTTATAATTATCTCTGATGCTCTTGCGGTTATTAATAAACAGCGTTTAAAAATATAGGTGAGTATGTACACTGGCCTAAATGTGCTTAAACAAGGACAGTGATCCTGTATACCAAAACAGGTTCAATTATTGCAACTAATTTGAAGGGCTGTGATAAATGGAGAGGTGATGTGTTCATTACTCTATTTATATACAGTCATGACGATTTCAGAAAAGTTTCGACGATTAACTTTATATGGTTGTAACACTGAGTCTTTTTGAGTTTCTTCGTGTCTTTCGAATCTCTACATGGGAAGTTATCCGCGCTCAGTCAAAAACATAACGCATTACAGCAACGCAGTAAGGTACAAAAATGACTGAATTCTGTTGGTTCAAGAAAAGAAGCAGTTCCTTGATAAGAAAATCATGCATGATTTCAAACAAACATTTTAAAGCACGTGCCGCAACAATTCCCGGTGCACGATAAAGCGATTTAATTTAAGAATATGATAATACTCAAAATACTTATGTTACTCTGTTTCTTAGAAGATATAAGTCCTGATTATTGCACTGAAAACTAAAAACAGAAAGGTACCAGGATTTAACAGTTTTATTACGAAGCGTTCACTGCTTTAGTATAAAGTATCATTTTTATTTTAAAATTTGACCTGCATAATTATCAGTGAAATCATAAATTGCATAATGTATTGTGTTAAGTTCTCATACTTTGTGTTTTAGTTAATAGTCCTACAAATTGTTTTGTTGGACTAAAACTAATACCGACAGCAACGCATGTTTGAGTTTCCCACTATCCTTGGTCGATAATCACAATTATTGTTATATATTAAGTGCAGACACATGTTTAAAATCACGTACTATCCTGAACACTGAATAAATTTTATGTTTCTAGTTATGCCTTCTTCTTTAATTGGGTGGCGTGAAAAGTACTAAGCGCTCCTTATTGCTGGACTGTACTGCGTTGCTATTTGCCTTTGTTCCCGATGTTTTATGCCTTGAATGGTGTTTCTCTTGTTGCACAACCTTCTTGCATATATATTTTATATACAAACATGTTTCTTTAGGATTGCTTTTTTCGTATTTTAATCTTTTCCGCAGTACCGTTTAAAAAAAGAAATGTTTAAATAAACAGCATACATAGTTGTGAAGTTGGCTTATTGTATAACAGTTAATTTCTGTCTGGTCTTGTGCCAGTGCCATATACACAAAAGCAATTGAAAACATGTGTGTTTAGAAATAGATAAAATACTAACTTGTCTTCATCACGTTTTGAATAGAAACGGCAGGAGGACTTGCAAAGAACCGTGATGAAAAAAAGAATCAATTCTATTTTATTTGTCTAACTAAACTTTCATGGGTATTCTGGTATATGTATTTAGATTCTTATATTACATTTATTTTTGAACCCCCACCCCACCAATCTTTTATAATCAATATACTAAATAACGTCAGCGTCTGATACATCATCCTTTTAATGTCTTTAAAATCTTTAGATGGTTATCTGGAACATAAATTATGTAAAATAAAGATTACTCTATACACGATACTTAGATTATTCACTGTGGTTTCCTTTCATAAATTGCATACTGACACTAGTATAAAAAGAAGTTATTCAACGAAAAACAGATCGTATTTCGAGCATGTAATTCAAAGCAGATAGTAATAGCATGCTTTCCAATTAAGAAAATCACGATTTTATTTGAAACTTTCCTCTTATATGAAAAAGAAACAACAACAAACATTTAACTAGGACGTCAAACGCATTCAGTCGACAATGTGCTGATAGCTGCTGATAAAAGATAAGTCTCTGGTACGTTTAGACAAGAAATCTTCATTATCCATGTGTCTGAACTGCAAGATCGACGATTCGTCCTACTGGCAGTTGGACAGTAGGAACCGCAATATATTTGTTGTATATAAGTTGCACGCGCAAATATGAATTCATACTTTAAAAAGCAGTACTGTCGTAATGAAAAAGTGTCATACATATCAACGTTTTAAAGCGAATAAAAAATATGCATGTAACAAAACAGCCCCATAATGAAATAGGTATGTTCAAACGTAGTTATCTATAGTAACATTCAGGGAAATTGATGCTGCTTGAAATTCATTCTTTGATAAAATATAGACAGCATCTTACAACATAACAGAAGAAATGCTCTTTCTTTAACAAACAAAATAATCAAAAAAGGAAAAAAAAAAATTTTTCTTTTGCAAGGAAAGGTACAAGTTTTATTTCATTTTAAAAGCGTCATGGCACAGCAGTATCAAAAGCACCGACAATTCTATGAATTAGTAGTTATTTCTTTGTTTGTTTGTGTGTTTTTTTTGCTTTATTTTCGTCATCTGAAAATATAGTAACAAAAGATTGAAATGAAGTTGAAAAACTCGTCAAATTTCTCTATATAAAAATTGTTACAGTAGTGTAATGATTCAAGTATGCACGTCATATGACAAGCTTTGACACGTTATGAATATGATACTTGTAGTTAAGATATTGTATATCTTCTTTTCTTTATAACATCAGTAAACTCTTTCTATCCAAAACTATATGACTCATTCTGTGTTTGTTTTTCATCTTCATTTAATATATTTTAAACTATCGTATTTAAGTTATTTAGATCTACGTTTTCAAAAATAAATACAATTAGGCAAAGTATGTTATATGATATATATACACCGATGATGCATTTTTAATTCAAATTGACGACATAGCAATTGCTTTGGTGAAGTAAACATTATTAATCTTACAAATGTATATTTTCAACAAGACATATTTTGAATTTAGATCTTTTTCCTTTTCAGACATTTTACATTTGTTTGTTAATACCATCCATTTTCAAAAAAGATCATGTTATACATTTTCACGCGTTTAACAGATAGCACACAATAAGGAAATTTAACTGTTGCATTTTAGCAACACTATCAATGTTAAATCAAAGTCATGGCCTTCGGTTTTTCAAATTTCTCTTCTTTCTGTGCCCAAGTATGCGATAAGATTGTAACTAAAAGTTTCAACAGGGAGGAGGAAGAAAACTTTTATCATAAAATATGATCATATTAAGTTACATTTGGTGATATGTGACAATACAATGAACATGAACCGTTGAAGGGGTCGAGCTTGCAATCTTTGCTTTATCAGTATTTCATTTATACTCAAGTTGGTTTAATTGTTTTAAGCCTACCCTTTTCACTATGTCGGCGTCAAGATAAAGGAACCACTGGGCAGCCACAGGGCGTGTGTTCGGCAAAACATTAGCCGCCCCTTTGTTAGTACCGCACGCAAATTAACGTTATATGTTTTACAAGTTGTTTATCTCTTTGTCATGGTATAGATCATAACCATTTATCTATATCATTATGTAAAAATCGCTTAATATATTCAAAATAAAAACTTATATTTTATAATTACTTTTTATAACTATGTTGAATGCAATAGGATCCCGTCAATAGTCTACCATTACCCGAGGTTCGATGAATTGCGCATTGAGTTTAGTGTTCTATTTACATGCCATTAATTGTGCGTGGTACTTGCATGAGGCAAGGAGCGGGGTTTGAGAGGATGATGGAGGTGAGTACTGTCTGAACAAGAACATACTTGCTTAGGCGGGGGAGGGGTGTATGGGATGGAGTTGGTGGAACAGGTGTATGTAAAATTGCATGACTGATGATCTACTGCAAACATAATTAGATGTTCTTAGAAACTTAAGACTTCATTTAATGACGCTGTATTGAAAGAACAGACCTGTATCTAGCTAGCTAACTATTTAGTGCGGTGTAGTTCAAAAGTTCTAGACGATTTACTGAGATTGATGAAATTTCAACAGTCCATAAACTATGAATAAAGGATGTTAAATATTGCCCCTTTTACCCAAACAGATATTAAAATTTTATCTATTATGTCTAGAGTGTTACCCTAGTGACAGTATGTAATTAGCCATTTCTCTCCATGTAACAATAAAACCTAATAGTCTACGGCACCTGTTTCCGAATACATACAACTGTTAATGGCTTATTAAATCAGACATTATACTGGTTTTTAGAAGAAATAATAACATCATCACCAGATCTGAAATAATGATCCAGTAGCTTTTGTATTTGTGTCAGTTTGAAATATCTATATCAGTCCAGCGTGAAAGAATAATACATCAAAGTAAGAAACGTATTGGAGCTGCCAAAACTTTATCCATTCAACAGAAGATGCAATGACATTATGACACTGCGAAATGAGATAGTCCTGAGAGTTTGAGATTTAAATTAATGTATTTACATCCACTTTGTATCTTTATAGAACATTGGTGCAGCGATATCAAGGGCGACCGTTTCCGCGAGACTGAAGTGCGATCTGACGTCATTTATATAAAAACATAAACAAAACAGCGTCGTTCCAAAAATCTTTGAAAATCAGAAATTAAAACATTCAATAATATGTTACACTCATGGTAAAGATAAAAACTAAATCGACACTACGCGAGTTTGTTCCATGGGAAAGCTAATCTACCGTGGTCCGGTCCTTTTCGTTGTTGATTCTATTTACAGGAAAGATCGATAGCCTAAGAATTATTATAAAAGATTTTTTCTTATACTCATAGGAATAGTTTTACTACAGTAGAATTCAACTTAATTGGACGTGAGGGGTGTTGCACATTTAATTACTTCTCATGAACTGAGTCTATCAAACTAAGTCTGTAATTATGTTGCTTGGTTGCATTTTATGCTTCCGAAGGATCATGTTACAGATTTTATTATTCATTTCCTCGAATCACTGCTCTAAATTTTAGTTTGTTTAATTCTACCCATCGTGTTGTTATTTAGGACTAGTCGATTAATTTATCTTGCGCCTGTACTCCGCTTTTCTTGGAATTGTACTCTAGTGTGTCACTGATATGAAGGTTTCGTGTACACCGCCGTGTGTACACCGCCGTGTAAACACATCTGCGGAACCTCTAAATCGTAGTTTAGTACTTTTAACAAGTGGATGTGTTGACTTTTGCACAACTCTGAGTTAGATGGCGTGTTGACGGTAGCATCCATTGCCACTACCGTATAAAACCAAACTTTTTCTGTGTTGAGCGATCTAAGGAGAGTCCACACTTTCTCTTTTATATGATTTTTCTTAAAACGCATGACTAGCATTCTGACTGTACTACTGCAGAAAAAACGTAATGTCACATGTTTTTGTTTTTATTTTACGTGCATTTATATACAAGTAAAATTTTAATATTTTGTTGGCTCAGCGATGAGACAGCATAAAGTGTTTTGTCATACTTCCATTTTCTCCGTTTTGCATACGTACTTACTGTTAAGTGTGCGACTGGATGCCTTTTAATTACGTCTATGCTATAGTACAAAGTTACTATGACACATTTTCTCACGGCGTACATTTCTTTTAATCCTTTCTTGATAAACTATACGACAGAGACAAATTTTCAATGTATTTTACGTTATATTGAAGTAACTGGTGCCTTCCCTTTATAATAATGGTCTAGCCTCTATCTTACAACGCCCAGCATTATCATTTGAGACAAAGGAAACGCAGTCAGTTAGTGAACTTTGATTTTGTCGTAATGCGAACGTACCCATCAATTCAAGATAAAATATAGATCAAAGCTACAGACTTAATGGATATTTTTCTAACAACAGATAAACTATAGCGTTTATATTTTTGAGCAATAACACACAAATATGCTATGTGCTTAACTATGAGAATGACGATGTTTGTGAAATTTGATTATTTGTATGTGAAACGCTTTAAAGCATCTTAAGCAAGTTTAGAATAATTTATACACTTACCAATTTGTGGTACATCATTTTTATACATATATTGTATTTCAGCATTTCAGACTGAGTGAAATCTATTCGTCTATAAACACTGGCAGAAATGCTTGATTTGCACCGCTTGTTGATTGCCATTTGAAATGACATAGCGATGTGGGACGATATGTTTGTACATTCTGTGACGACACTTTTGATTTCAGACTTCATAAAAGATCACACACAGGTCTATTTATGCAGTTGTGTAATGATCGCGGATACCCCATCATACAGTTTCTTGACTGTTCCAAGGATTCACTTAATAATTAATTGCTGACACACTGTCATTGTTTTATCTCCTGATCAGATGCGGAATTTCTATTTTAATTTTTAACCTATTTATTTTTTTTTTTTTGAAATATTAACCATAATTAATTGTCAATATATAAATGAATATAACTTTTTATTCACAGAAAAAAATATTTAATCTGAACAGGACTGTATATATTTAATGCGTTATTCAAGAACACGTAATCACTGGACTAATGTGCAATACTTTATGTTTTACAAAATAAAATGTATTTACTATTATGATGACAAAGGTGAAGTGTTATTTCAAATTGTAAATTACATCGAAAAAAGTAAAAAAGGTACAAAAAATCAAATTAATACAATAGAAATGAAGCTGATCGCTTTAGGTACAATAGGGTTATTATAACAGTAGCTTGATCTGGGATGCAGTATTCGGCTCGAGTGGATTTTGCCAGATCGGATCTCACGAGGCGCGCGAGCGCCGAGTGTGATCCGACCTTGCAAAATCAACGAGAGCCGAATACAAAGTCCCAGATCTAGCTACTGTTATAATGACCCTTTTATTATATACCTTTACCATTTTGATTCTTTTTTTGTTCTTGAACGAAATCTTCAATGTTTATCGATATTAAATGGAACTTAGTGCAGTTTTTATATGCGCTATTTATATAAATGTGCCGGGTCATGCATATTAATGAAAATAGTCCGGCAGCATACAATACGGAAGGTACAATACGGAATTTAAAAGGTACAATACGGAATTTATGTCTGTCTGTTCATATTTAATTGTGAAATACAAGCCGATTTTTTACAGAATTTTTATAGGTATATAATAAATACCAAATCTATCTATGAAATTGAGATTTGTCAAGACTTGTTTCCAAGCATCACCACATATTTGGGTATAATCAGTTCTCATCAGTAGACTGATGTTGCTAGCAGCGTGTGTACATAATAGTGAGGAAGATTATATACATATTAATAACAAGGTACAAATATCTTCCAACGTCGTGTGTTTGTGTGCCACATCAAAAGTTAAATGATCGTTTAAATGTATTTTTATACCATAATCAAACAAGTGATGCATATTTTGCAGGTATCCGTCCGTTCAAATGTGAAAGTTGTGATAAATCATTGGCCCAGAAATGTACTGTCGGATGTCAGTCTTTTGATATTAAGTAGAAATTTCTTACTCGAGAACTTATTATACGAATTATGCATGTAGCAAATACATCTCTCTCATGAGATTGTAAAACAAAAATAACGAATAGGTCCGTATATAATGCTGTAAACCGTTTAAGTGCTCTTGATTGCTTTCTAAAGAACGATTACTCACATGAGTCGTATTTCTTCTGTTTTGTTTTTAAGGGACGTGTTCAACGAACGACTTAAATAATTAGCTGTAATTTCACGAGTAACATTTAGAAATTCCGTCACTTAATTGACATGCATACTTCGGACACATGAACCATGACCTTTTACGGCTGAGGATACAATAAACCAGATAATACAATGTAAAATATAAAAACATATAAAAACTTATAGAAACATATATTACGATGATGTTCATTTATCTGTTAACATATCTATCATATACAAGCTTGTACTTCATTCCCATGTATATCGGTGAGTATTGTGGACTTGCAATAATCGAGCCAAGGAAAATTTTTATATAAACTTAAAAAGCTAACATTCAATGTTACTGCATTGCCATTATAAACGACAGTTCAAATTTAGTGATACAGAACAAACTGTTCCATATCAATCTGTATGACGACTAGAATAGAAAATCACAAATGTTCAAGAGGTAATGTAATTGATATCATTACAAGTTGTAATCCAATATCTGTTGTTCAAGTATTAATGCACAAGCATTGCTGTTGAGAACATAAATTTGGATTTTCCCTGTTTGACATAGCAATGAAGCAGTTTTACAACATTATGTCATGTCATGCGATGTTAAACTAATAGACAATTTTGAACCACAACATTTGACTTGGCATTAAACCATCCGGTTATTGAGGGAAATATCGTATAGCCCAACTTTTTCAATGCATGGTAAGGTATAATTTTATTGCAGGTGGAGGAAGTTTGATAGACTTACTAGCTCCATAAAACGATGATCATCACTCCATTAAACATAATAACAATTATTGCCGCTTTCTAAGGGAACGTAGTAATCCGATAAATTAACTTTCGAATCTGCAAGAAAAAAAAAGACGGACAAAAGTTTTTGGGGATTTAAAGTTTGGAATGATACCGTACAAGAAAGAAATAAAAGATGTGAAAATATCCCATCGCCTTGCTATCCACATGTGGCATTAAACCACAGCGATAAGCAGTTATTATCCGGTCATAAAGATATTGTCCATAGAATAAATTGAGTGTTGACAATACGGGTTAAGAGATATCTGTCTAAAATTTGAGATTTATTTGTGCTGTTTCCGTTATAAGGCTTTTAATATATCAAATACATTACGGTTTATGCAAACTAAAATATATCAGATGGCACATAATCGGCAAATTAATGTTTAATTAAAACGCGGTAAAGAAAAAATAGGTTTTGATTAGGTCTTTATATTTTTATCGTCACATTTATATATTGTAGTAAATCAAAAATGGAGGACATTAATAAATGTATTTTACAATCCCAAATGAAAGTGCAAATACACCCCTCTATTTTTCGCGATTTCATTTTCTCACCAAACTGTCAAGCCAAAGATTAATGCCAACAAATTCATTTCTTGCAGATCAAAGTAATTCTTTGGAAGCATATACAAATTAACAATTTCTAAAGTTTCATTTTATGTCAGCTGTTGTTAGTCAAATACACCCAAACTGTCCGACGATATTACAAATAGGTCGAAAAAATATGTATTACAAATAGGTCGAAAAAAGATGTGGCAAAATAGCATCCTTTATGCCATGTAAAATGTAAATTGAATTTTATTGTTGTTAAAATCAGGCCAGTTGTTTTTATTTCTAATATTTCAAAATATTATGTAGAATGTTTATTTTAAAGTACACAGACGTCCTTGCCATTCATATCCCTGTTTACGTATCAATTATTTAAGTTTCTTGTTATGCATATTTTCAGATGTTCATGGTCATGTCAATGTCACTCGTTGCGGACTACGATACATTTGTGAGAAATATAAAATGGACGGAACCTATAACTTTTTCATGCTCTTAAAAGATTATAATGTAGGTTTCAGCATCATTCAATGACTGAAACCACAAATCTCAAAATCTGTAAACGGCAGCAAAGTTGCAAAATTAAGACTGGATATAAAAACAATCAATCGACTTTTAACAAGAACATGAAACTTTTAATGGCAAAGTTAATGAATAAATTTACAGCTGTTAGCAAGACTTTTATTCCTTCATATATCGTGGGAAAAGGTTCTCTGTTGTACTAATGTAACTCTATCTATATCAATGAAAAACTTTTAAGATTAACAGAGTAATGGAAATTTTATAAAGTGCACACTTATATATCAATCTGTATTGTAACGGAAGTTGCCATATAAGAGACAGTATTAATTTGCGCAACCGATACTTATTTTTTCAAAAGTTTGATTCACATTTGTAACCGGCTTCCCGTTTTAATGAACTGTAGATTATGACTGAATACAAAAGACAATTGTTAGGCATACTGTTATTCTATTTGTCGGTTATGCGTTTCGTGTTCTACGTATGTAACTGAAGCTATTGCCAATTCACGAAGCTGCAAATTGTTTTGCACCATCATCAAGCCTTACTTCCATACTCTGTTTTCCGCTTATGTATGTAGATAACAAGTAACATTTTTGATAAAAGGTATTTCAATATTTCTTTTGTCATAATTTAAAATTCTTTTAGACATATAAATTGAATGGACTCTATAATTCCCGAGGAACAGAAGATATAACAACACTCAAAACTTTTTTGAAAGACTTTAGTAGTATGTCACAATGTACAAGGTTCTAAGATTTAATTTCTGTTTTGTTTCCAAACGGATAACACGATCACTCTTGAGTCATGAAATCAGCTTGCTGGAATTTAGATGTACAGTTTATATGATTTAGATTCTCTGTTAGATGAATACATATGAGCCGTGCCATGAGAAAATCAACATAGTGGGTATGCGACCAGCATGGATCCAGACCAGCCTGCGCATCCGCGCAGTCTGGTCAGGCTCCATGCTGGTCGCTAACAGTTTCTCCAATTCCAATAGGCTTTAAAAGCGAACAGCATGGAGCCTGACCAGACTGCGCGGATGCGCAGGCTGGTCTGGATCCATGCTGGTCGCATACCCACTATGTTGGTTTTCTCATGGCACGGCTCATATAACATTGCAAAATCCGTCACATATTCGTTTTACGTCTATTCAAATTACAAATGCAAGTTTAATGTGTTAACTTATAAATGATGAAAGCGTTAAAGTAGGATTCTGCGTTTGTATCTATATTTATCAAGTGTTTTCACTTTTATGATTATTTCTGTTTAAGATATATTTTAAACTGTGAGTATGTGAGAAAATTTATGTTTGAACTGTAGCCTGATAAAATGTATGTAAAGGATAACCATTTCAATCCGTTTTAGATAAGTAAAACAATCTTTTTAATATAAAAATGTCAAATGTTACAATTAGTTATGTACAATTCCATGTCTAAGACTGAAAGCATGACCAAACTGATGAACGTTTGTGAATAAGTTCTTAGACCATCTGTTCTAGTGCGTAGTGAATTCGTACTGAAAATTCCTGTACAGAGCACGGGAAATGACGAGGGGAAATGACACATACAAAAAGGCTTTTGGATTTGTCTATATTGTTGCAGACTTTGACTCAATGCGTAGGTTTACTGTTTATCAGAAATTACTAAAATTTCATCTTCAAAATATGCCGCCTTATAGTTCAAATCCCAAAAAAACTTTTCATCTCGCTTTAAACATTTTATTATACACATCCCTGTACCATAACGGTTGACATTAACGTGAAATTAAATAAGTTATGCTTTATTTACTTTCAAAACTCGTATTATGTGGAGTCATTTTCACGTAGCAGGATCTGTTACCAAAAAGATACTTTTAATGTCGAATTTATATATCTTATCAATTCAACTCAGTGTGTGTCTACGACAATCAAAGGACTCAATTTATCTTAGTAAATCCTCATCGTAAAATCTGTCCATGTTTATTCAAATGAATACTTAATCTCAATCAGTCAAGTTTTATATCCTCACTTGGAAATGCGTTTAATAGACTTTCAACAGCGTTGGCACCGTCGTATTTCAACAAAGACCATTTGGAAAATAAAATTAAACTGTATCAAATTCAGTCCCTTTGGTGTGTCAAAAAGACAAGCTGAAAAATATTCCTATCACATGCATCTCTTTTTTTCTGTGTTATCAAAGATCAATAATTTATTGAAAAGCCAAATGTATAAACAGATGAAGGCCCTTTGCTGTGTTAACAGATGCAATCGCTGCTTTATTTGTTTGAGTTTAGTCACTGCAAATCTTGTGATATATGATTTTTGTTAGCATTATATAACCATAAATTAGCTTAAAATTGAAAAAAATACAGTTGCCCTAGATTTTATTTCATCGATGTCCCGCTCTCATTTTAACGGCTTCAGAATAGCAAAGAATACTCAATCTTCTAACCACTAGTTTTCAGATATGATATGTTTTCTAGTATACAAGTGTTTATTCCCATTTTACTCAATAAATAAAATCTGTAAAAAGATCCTGTGGAATTAAAGAACACAACCGTGCAAAATAATAGCAGACTCAGTTTGATTGAGTCTGTTCATGAGAGGCAATGAAATGTGCAATACCCATTACATGAGGGGTGTTGCATTTTCCACAACCTCTCTTGAACAGACTCAATGGAACCGAGTCTGCTAGAATACAGTACAAAGGATTTCCTTACAGATTTAAGTATTGAAATACAATTGTGTTTCTATAAATTTTCAGAAGTTAGTCGGCTTGTAGTGTACTTGAAAAGCATAACGAAAAGAAACTGTATACTTCACTGGCTCGTGTTTACACATTGTAAACCACATTAACATTTTTCTTCTTCTTCATATATTGTACTGACACCTACTGGCATATCCTCGTACAAGCGTACATCAGAACAGGTACTGCATTGCAACTAAAACATCTAGATAATTTACAGTATTTGTATTCATAACAGTTGCTTTCCAAAATCTGCTTCACGCCTACCTATAATCTCATAAATCATAACATGTCCAAATGCGATCCAAAAGAAAATATTATTATTTGTATTAAGTTTCGTTATTTCAATTCATGACAAAAATACCCTGAAGCTAGAATTGTCAAATTAAACTGTACAAGTAGAAAGAACTGAAATGATAAATAAGTCGGTCTTCCATTTCATAATTAGTTTTCCCTATGGTTTCTTATTTATGATAAGTGCTATTTATGACATTGTATAATTCTTCACTTGGAAATGCATTTTCTTTTTATAACACCTGCTTACATATTTTGTTTGCTTTTATATTTTTGTGTTGGAAGCTATGATACCTGCCAATCTGTTGCAAATATGTACCATAGGTCTTCTTGCTCAACACGTACAGCCAGTTACACTAACTGTAATACTTCTATATAATATTTTTTTATTAAAGCTTTCTGTGATTAATTTCTCCCCTCTTTTCTGTGACACCTTAAATAGGCACTTGTCATAGTTTCAAATGTTTAAATATCTTTTTTTGTAAATGTGCTAATTGCTATTTTGCTTGCATATTCCCTTTCTTAACATTGTTTGCTATCTTGCCGACTTTACATAAATTTTAACTTATCTTATCTTAAGTGCTTTCAGCCATTTCAGATGATCATGTATGATAAATAATCAAGTCTATAAGAATCTTTAATAACACAAAAACTAAAGGAATTTTATAGATATTCTTAAAGGAAGAGACCACATACAAGACAGCGTATAGGCTGGTTAGTCAGTTTACTTTATTTATACTTCTTGAAGTTTGTAGCACGACTATCCAAGTCAGTTTAATACTGTGATTGACAGTCACAGCTATTGTTACCACGTGTGGCCGTAGTTTGTGTTTAACAAAGCTAGACGTCTGCATCTCGTACACTTCAAGATTCTGCAGGTTGCAAAGGACATATTTTCAACTGATTAAGTTCCTTTATTTGACATTATGAAAGTTGTTGATATGCGATTTCTACTACAGGTAGTCCTTATACACACACAGAGACCACAGACAATATCAGTTGTAACTGTCAATTACCACTTTATAATATTTTGGACAGTGGTGGTACCAAACTGTATAAAAATATTTATTGTTGTCTAAAGTTCATTTATTTTATTTAATTGTTTGACTTTATTAATTTTACTTCTTATAGCTCAATATAGGTAATACTCATTCTTGTAAAGCTAATAAACAAATACTTCAAATGTTCGATTATAAGTACTTGTGACTTTTCTACTCTTTATACTAATTGATCACATAATTCTTATTAAAGAAAAACTGGTAGCTATAATTAAGAAAACATTTGCAAGAGAAAACGTTAATTATCTGGCATTCAACGAAACAAGAGCATTCTAACAGTAAGTCTAAGAGATACACCCCATGGAGTTATCAGGTTTGTAAAGCTTTAAGGTTTCTGATAGATAATATATTGATCAAATTTGGCGGTAAAACTTAGTTTGAAGATTGAATACTGCTTAAGCCAGTGCTAGGGGCGTGGGCAGTTTGCATTTTCCATTACTGCTCATGAACAGACTCAATCAAACCGAGTCTGCAATTTGCACTGTTTGCCTTGTTCTCGGTGCTTCCGAGGGATATACTTTTCAGATTCTATTTACTTCACAGCAGCAGGTGTTAAGTGCTGTATGGCGACCGTAAAAAGTCGCCCCGACTTAATCTCGGTGTTGTTATATTTTCTGGTTCTTCTGGATCATTGATTTCAACTCATTCAGATTTGAAGATTGAATACTGCTTAAGCAAGCGCTAGGGGGCGTGCGCAGTGTTGCATTTTCCATTGACTCAATCAAATCGAGTCTGCAATTTTAACTGTTTGCCTTGTTCTCGGTGCTTCCGAGGGATGTACTTTTAAGATTTTATTTACAGGCAAGTAATTGGTATCCCGATGGGAACTAACTGCACCCACTCATTGCTGATTTATTCTTGTACTGTTATGAACGAGATTTCACGCTTAGTTTTTCCATTGAGACATAATTTGAAATCATTGAAGCGTTTAATGGAACCTCGAGGTATCTTGAGGATATTTTAAATATGGAGAATCCATATTATTCAGAAATGGTCAAACACATTTACCCAAAAGAGTTACAGCTTATCAAGGCTAATACTTCACATTAAGAAGCGTCATTTCTGAACTTAAGTTTAATAATTGTGAATAATAATCTAGAAACGAAAATATATGATAAAAGAGACAATTTTAATTTTGAAATTGTCAATTTCTCCCACCTTAATGGAGATGTCCCTCCAGCAACATCATACAGTGCCTATATTTCACAACTTACTCGTTTTGCAAGAGCTTGCTTACAGTTAGAGGATTTTAATGATAGAAATCTACATATCATCAAACAATTATTAGAACAGGGTTACCGTTATCATAAGCTACGGAAAACTTTTAGTACATTTTGCTAAAGAACGTGAAGCACAGTGCTAAGCTTTCCTATTTGATAGTGCGATGACTAATAAAGTGTAAGACTCCTTGATGCTTTCTCCTAAATCTTACATAAAACTAACGGAGGGAGTGGAATTTTGTCTTGGAGCTTTCTTAGTCGTGCCCTTAAAAGTTAGGCTCTTGGTGCTCTGACTACCTTAGAATTACCATAATTTTATATTTTACTTAATATGATCTGGTATTTTAGAGCCTTTCACAGCGGTGAATGATTTTATTTACATTGTGTTGTCTAACTTGTTGAAAATAGGGTAAGTGCGAGGTTGGCAAGCCCTAAACTCGTTTTAACCCCAGTTTCCTTTATATAGGTTACTGACCGTTCCAAGCGGTGCCGCTATTTTCAACTTGTTTTCTGTCTGCCTTGTTTTTTGTGTTGTGTATGCTGTCTTGTTTGTTGTTAGCGTTTCTTTCCTCTTTTGTCTCACTCCCCCATCCTTCCCCCTTGCATTTGTGCTCCCTTGCTTTGGCATCCCCTCCCCTTTTACTATGAGTAAGTTATCGTGTCCACATTAATTTTGGCTGCCGGAATCCTAAGGCGGTGCCCGATTGTTGTTTTTTCCTGCTTATGTGTGTGTGTTTGTGTGCGTGTGCGTGTCTAAGGCGGTGCTCTACAGTGTTGTTATATCTTACTTGTCTGTTTGTCTTTGTAAGTTATGTGTGTGTGTGCGTTTGTCTTTTCTCCATGAGTGTCTTCGCTGCTGTGGTTTACGTTGTAGGATGATTGTGATTAAGGAACGTACTATTCCCTTCTGAATATTCATCATTGTTCCACTTTCCCCTTCAACCCCCTACTCCTTTCTACCCGCCTCGGTAGCCTAGTGGTAGAGCGTCTGCTTCGGGTGCGGGAGGTCGTGGGTTCGATCCCCGGCCGCGTCATACCAAAGATGTGAAAATGATACAAACAGCTTCCTCAGCATTCAGAAGGTAGTGCTAGGACTGGTCAGTCCAGTGTCAGTATAATGTGACTGGTTGGGGTATCATGTCACATGTCTACGGCGTGATATTCCAGTGAGTTGGGCATTGTGCTCACGGCTACAAGTAGACACCGTCGTTTATATGACTGAAAAATTGTTGAAAAGGACGTTAAACCCGAACACACACACACTCTACCCCTTCCTCCCTCTTTTTCTATATTTTGCATAAAATTAAAATGTACTTGCTGGATTTTTTAAGCAACCCGTCTATATTTTTCCATTACAGCTTCTTTTTGTTGATTTTGATTTGATTTTAATCATATTTTATTGTTCTTTGATATGAAGTTATTACAATTACAAATCAAAGGGCAAAAGGGTCGGACAACAAGTTCTGACAATATTAGAGACTGTCCTTCCCTTAAGCTGTAGATAGAAAAAGCGAACACACACAAAAAATAACAAGAACTTCTTTTTGTTGTGGGCCTACTTTGCAAATGCTGTGTTTGTAGTGTTCTGTGCTTCCGAGAAATCTACCCTAACCTATTATCTTCTGATTCTGAAACTTTTAAAGCAGTTTGTCCTTAAGAGTGTGTTACGGATAGCATATCATACGTATTTGATATGATACAATAGGTCATAAATTACGTCAGTGATGAATGAAATGCACATAATGATTAATGACACAACTGTATAATCTAACGGCAACACCCAGTATAAAGATCCGACTGTGACAGTGTAACATCGGTCATTATTACTCAGTCTTGACACTGACAGCCTCTTTTATATCGTTTTTCAATGTAGTACAAATTCTGATTGATATTAAATTTCGTAATTTCAATGCAAGATTTCTGAAAACCAAAGAAATTCAAGTCAATGATAGACTCCGTACAAAAGATGGAAAGCTATAAAAGATTGCAGTTTATATTTGATTTTGAAACGGAAGTAAAACAGCAAGCTTACGCAATGACAGCTCACATGACGGAGTAGATCGTTTATATCTATAGGTTATAAATATAAGTAATATTTCTAAATATACATGAAAACCTGCAGATATGTTAACATCCACGAACTTTAATAAATAAAACAGGCCACAGTAATGTTGATTTTAGGTATGGTCTAAAAGTATAAACTGATCATTTGTATATGCTAACTTTTTACCATTCCGTAGTTATTTTCCATAGTCGATCTAGACTATATTCACTCTTTAAGATAACTACTTCACTATTATTTCGGTGTTTAATTTTCCACAGCTTTTCTGGTGATTTCTTAATCAATGTAATCATTTTTTTTTATGTTTGTGTTGGGTACAGAATCACATCCACACAATATAGGTCATACTGTAACTTTTTTTTATTTAAAACATACTCTCAAATCATTTCGCGTTATAGAATTACCTTTATAATTTTAACGAGTTCTGAAGAGTATATTTTTATAAGGTTCGTAGTTCGTGCAAAAAGATGTTTGTAAAGTAGACGAACTTCAAAATTTTTCTCCTTAATCATTGATTAAGGTTAGAAAGATACCTGTGTAGGTAGACCAGTTTGAAATATAGACACCTATATTAAGTAGCTTTCCTATAGAATACATTTATCGCATTTATATGTTGTGTGATCTATTTTGAAGACTTATTAATGGTACAAAACTTTTACATGCGTAATTGATTTGCATATAAAACAAATCCGATCCTTTTTTGTTTAACAGCCATAGATAAGAATGCACGACATGTTGTGAAAATTGTGTTTTGGAATAATGATATTTTATAGATATGAAAATCTTGAAACACTTTTGATTACGTTTTATCAGACAGTTACAACGCCGAATGTGCGAAACATTTTACGTAACAGCAAGGGTGTTTCATGTACTTGAAGGTGCATGTTTAGTCAATATACTTGTAAAATAGTCCAGTTAAAATGAACCAAGTCGTTGTTGAAAAATACACATTCGTCTAAAGTGGCTGTGTTTCAATGTTTTAATGAAAAAAGAAATCAGGGCTTACATTTAAGTTCGAGTTTCGTTGCGGGTTTCTCTGGAAAAGATGTTTTCTGAATTGTCTCATATCCATGGAAGTTCTGTAGTGACTTTAACAATAACAGTCTTTTGTTGGGTTTAAAATTGCAAGAGGGTCAAACTAGTCTTCAAGGCATTGACGTCTTTGCAGGCCTGTTGTTGCAGCATAAAAGAAAAACACTGCTGCCATTAGGAGTATTGTAGAAGATGAAGTTGGTCGATATACTACGAAAGTTGTTCAGTAAATACGTAGATTGGCGCTACAACTGTGTGCGGTCATTCGAGTTTAAAATGAACAGCTTTTTCTCTAGAGCAGTCATACCAGGTCTTACATGAAATGACGTCACAAAAACATCTAGAAATACGAGTAAACATAAAAGAAGAATCTTTGGAAAACACCAATAATAGACACTTCTGATTTACTGCAGGACCTCTTTTAAAAGTTAGGTGAATCATCCATAAGCATTTATTTGAATAACTTGATAATGCGTAATACACCTACAAGTAGATTGTTTATGATTTCCAGTGAAATGAATGGTAAAAGAAATTAAATATCTACATGCTTCGGTTAAATGCATGTTTTACATTAACTAACAGTGATATGAGCCGTGTCATGAGAAAACCAACATAGTGGGTATGCGACCAGCATAGATCCAGACCAGCCTGCGCATCTGCGCAGTCTGGTCAGGCTCCATGCTGTTCGCTTTTAAAGCCTATTGGAATTGGAGAAACCGTTAGCGAACTGCATGGATCCTGACCAGATTGCGCGGATGCGCAGGCTGGTCTGGATCCATGCTGGTCGCTACCCACTATGTTGGTTTTCCCATGGCACGGCTCATATATTGTTGAAATGAATATTCGTACTCTTCGTATGATAAACTGAGTGATAACCATAGAAGTTGTTCAGTAAAGTTCAATAAATTTAAAAAAACATCATAAAATTAATTACGAAAAATACTATAAACAAAATTGACGTTTTGAAGACTTCGTTGACCTGGGCCGCACAGCATTCCCCTTGCTTAAACTTACTAATCATAACACAAACATACTGCACGACAACACTTTCAGATTTGGTACACACGTACACCATGTTTAAAAAAGATTCAGTTTAATAGCTTATTATAATTTTTATTGGCTAGTTAAGAAGTACAGCAGCCTCGGTCTTTTTTGAAAGATTATCGTATTTCCCAAATAGCTCATACTATAGGCATTTTAGATGGGACCGTTTGGTCCCCCATAATGACCTATACGTGTATTAAAATCAATGGAGATCAATCAATGTGTTATTTTGTTTTGTGGAAATTTATAAATTTTAAATCAATTAAAATGTCAGTAACTATGCAGTTACTTAAGAGATCCTGACGAAAGACTGACACCACCCCTTTGTTTTGGTCTATATTTGTTCTAAATTAATGAAGATCAATCAATGAAGTTACTGAAGTGATCCTGATAAAAATTCCATGTGCACAACCGCTTAATAGTGATCTAAATTTGTGGAAATATTCACGAAGATCAATCCTTAGCGGACTTAGATACAATCAAAAACCCTATTTTTACCACATCGAGGGGAAACTCTGCTTTTACAAGTAAAGGAGCTTTGAAAGGCATACAACTGATCATGCCAATGTGTCCGCAATAGGAAGTGTCAAGTTGTACAGTCTTTCTTAGAAAAAAAGAAAGGTTTTTCAGCTGGAGCATCCACCTTATTCTCATGACCTAAGTCTTTGTGACTTTTTCCTATCAAATGTTCGCAGGTAAACGCTATGCCACTTGATGTGTCCAGGTTCTTTTTTTGTTACGCAGTACCGTTGCATGCGGCAATTTCTTAAATCCTAACAAATTTACCTTTTAGGTACTGATCTATGAAATGTTGACAAACCAGACTACATCCCATTTTCAATGTAAATTAAACGGAATAAATAGATTGCATTTGTGCAGTTTCTGTACATCATGGATATAAATGTCATGCTTAAATCCACAAAAAGTTTTACTAAAATGTGATATACAGTATAGCGATACACGTTTTAAATAGTCACATCAAATGTATTTGAAGTTGTTTATAACTTAAAAATTCTGCTTATCTAACTGGTATGAAACTGCTCACATGGAGGTCATATTCGCCGCATGAAGTGATATTCTTGTAAACAAAATATAAAGCATTTGTTTTATAAATATTCTAAAGGGACTGGACTCAAGAGTGTGGCTAAAAGTTTTTTCTTTTAAAATTGACATTTGATCATAAAAATATTATGAACACTAGAACATGAATTCTTGTTTCTAACCGTCGTTTATATGACTAAAAAATTGTTGAAAAAGACGTTAAATCCGAACACACACACACACTTGTTCCTAAGCTATCTTAAAAATGTGAAATAAAAAACATATCCAAGTCGGGAATCGAACCTAGGCCGCTTCGGTAAAAGGATTTCCTACCTTATAGACTGATACACCACGGAGAAATTGTTAAATGTAAAGCTTTAGTCGGTACTAGGGAACGTGAGAGGTGGTGCACATTTCATTACGACTCATGAACAGACTCAATCAAACCAAGTCTTTATTATTTTGGCGCAATTATTTTCTGATGTTTAAATATTTTCTTATTATCGTAGGATGAGGAGGTCAGTGTCTTGAAATGTAGCTGGTTTAAATACAATATGTTCATTTTCTTAATATGATCTCTTTACATTTTATGTTAGTTTGTCTGAAAAAGTAGCATGGATCTTTATTGTACAACACATCCTTTTTAGTGTAGTCATAAAACAAACTACTAAGTGTGTGACAATATCTGTTTACATCGACCTCATTGGTAAGTTCCATAAACTTGGCTTTTCACCACATCATCATCCAATAACGTTTGAATCTATTTATAAAATTCTAATGCTGTTCTGTTTCCTTAAATTATAAATAGCCATAACTTGTAAAATTGTAAATTGGAAACTTTTTTTTTGGTAAAAGAAACACTTAATCACCCTTATTTCTTTACTGCAAAAAAAAAAAAAAAAAAAAAAAAAAAAAAAAAAAAAAAACAACAAACATTCGCTACATATCTTTAATGTTTACAAAATGTAGTGGCTGCTAGGAGCAAAATTTCTTCATTTCGTTATTAACAACTTAAACTGCCTGTATTCTGTTTATGTCTAATATTTGCAAAACCTGGTCTAGCTAAATTCACATCTACCAAAAGAACAGCATGTCTTCAATTTTTTTTACTATTGTTAATGTTTCTGTAAGCAATGACTCTAACTTGATACGTGTACATGTGTCTGTTTGGGGCACTGCCGTGAAAACTCTTTAAACCATGTCGAGCTAAGCCATGCAGCAGTTTGTGGATAACAGATATGCTTTTTTCCTTCTTTTTTCTTTTCGCAGTTACAATAAAGTATTTGATATCGACTTAAGGAGGGTGGGGATTGCTTGCTTCAGATTAAACAAATTAAATATACAGAAGAGTACTATTTTGTACATAAGAGGAGAAGTAACTATCTGTTCAAAATGAGCCCGACCAGAAAAGATTTATCACTTTATATACTTTGTTAATATACCCACTCTGTTTTGCTAGATCATCATGTTTGACATGTGTATAATTTTATTATACCACCGTTATAGACAGCCATAATTTATTGCACCAATTTTCCTTGACGCACAATAGTGTTGCTTCTTTAACGGTTATAGGGGATCAGTGCATATCAATGCTGACATTAAATTTGGGGTTTCCTTACTTTTATTTAAACATGAAAACCGTAAATTTCTGTTATGTAAATATGGGGATGAGTTACGACCGTGGAAATAGCTTTTTTAATACAATATCTAACAGGTGGGTTTACTACAAAACATATTATCATTTATATCAGGATTTATTGTATATGTTCGAACTAACTTTTCAACATAATGTGTCCCTATTTGTAGTATATTAGTATCTTGTATATCTAGCAGATATTATAATATTATGCTACAAATTAAGGAAACCACAAAACTCTTAAAAATAATGTCTCTTTGAAATCCTCAGATAACCTGCACAATGGGCTGTGATTCTAAGGCAAACGTTTGCTACATTCACTGACGACCCGAAGATTTAATTAATATTCATTTGAATAAAGAAATTGATTTATCAACTTAAACCTGATATGAAGCTATTACATATTCAATTAGTACATACTGCTGCTTGATTTATTCGCTTGAATTGATATTAAAGTGTTTGGTGTTGATATGCACCCTGATAACATCTGTAAATGTGATAGTAATGATATTATATATCATATAGTTTTTACATTATCAGCTGTCGTTTCATGCGTTGCTCAAACGATGTCGTACAATATCAAAAAGGAATTGTTGAAAAGAAAATAATTCGCAGCAGACATGCTACCAAAGCAACCTGATGAATCCAATGATTCATAATTTCTTCGAAATAATCAGTTATTATGGCTCACATTTTTGTGTTTTGTTTAGTGTTCCTTTAATCATATGTGCATACATCTGATCACACGTGAGTTGCTGCTAAACATTCTATCATATGCAAATTGGGGATATGATTTATAGCTTTCCTATAAAGATCAAGTAGATAAAATTTCTTATAAACCAACATTGCACCTGGTTACAAGTATTTGCTGTTATTAATTTTCCGTTTCTATATTGCAAACATGTGTATTTTAATGCATTTTTATATATATGAAAGTTTTAAATCGAGTCACATTCTTATGAAATGATAAAGTTTCATCTAAGTTTCGTATCTGAAATATTAATATTGTCTAGTGATGTTCCGATTGTCGCCGATTGTCGATCATTTAATGAGCCAAAGTCGCCGACATCGATTATGAACTTGCATAATCGATTATTTGACACTTATGCTAGTTTTAAGCCTATTCGGGAGTTACGCGTCTTTTTGGTGGAATTCCCTCTTTAGGTTTATTTCTTTTCCACTCTTCAAAACGGAGGCAAAGCATACTGCATTCGATCAAAATAATAATACAATCAAAACTATATTCCCCTATCCAGGGAAGACTATACCACCAGTGTGGAATTAGTTTGGATTCTACAAGATATGAGAAGGTGCAGCAGTGAAAGAAAATTAAAAGATGGGGGTTGTCGTTTGCCGATTATGCCGTAAAGATCGCAAATAACGTTACCCCTCCCACGTTCGTAATGTAGGTTGATCTACTTCATAGTTTCAATCAGCATTGTGCTTCTAGATATATTTTTAATACGCAGCTGTAGATGTGTGATTTTATAAACAAGAAATAGTTATAAATAGAAAATTAGCAATTAAAAATTGGAGGGCATTGAAGTTTGAACGAATAATAAAATGTACAAATAGGGACAAAAATAGCATTTTTTATTGCGGTGTGTTAGGTCTGACAGCATGGTCAGTTTCTCAGGGACTCCTGATAGTCCCACAGACGTTTGGGTGCAAATCATATAAAAATACCACATTATACTCAATAAATAAAAGATACTTTTTAATTAGCTACATTGATATGTGCATATAATGGCCAAAACTTCACACAAACAAATTATATTACTCCTGCTAAATATACGCTAATACTGTGATACAGTTAGTCAAGTGAGCTAATAGTTATTTTCCGATTAATCGCTTGGAAGGCCTTCCGATTATATCCGCTTAATCGATTATCATAATGCTGTCCGATTATCATCACTAATATTGTCTATCTTAATTCATTTTTGTTACTTGCATTTTATGTCAAATTGCTGATGTTAACTTATAGCGTTATTTGATTGATATCCTCTTTAAAGATAATGGTAAATAATGTAAGTAATTTTTGGTGTCCCGGGTTCCTTTTTTGTTTATGATAAAAGCATCGGATAATCAAGTGTACAAGCGCACATGCACATGGCATAGCAAAAAATTCCTGCAATAACATATTGCATCAACATTCCCCTCCAAAACAAGTACCTTTGAATAAAAGTTTCAGCTGACTGTTCTTGTCAAATATATTTATAGGTTATTAGCTTTGTATCGGGAAATATGCATGAGTTCATATTTCCCGATGCAAAGATAATAACCTTTTTATTACATACGCATCTACACGTATAAATATTATGTAAAAATTATAAATATGTTCAATAGCCTGAAAGGGATTGACAATACTGAACTAAATAGAAAAAAATAGTGCAACAACACACACTGAATTACGTCACGCACCCGATATGAAATTCAGGCGTCAGTGTATGGAAAAATATTGACGTTTCCGGTACCAGTGTAACTTAACGGGGAATAGAAACGAGTATGTTATAATATTACATATATAGTTGTAAGCTGTAAGCTGCGACAATTTACAAATGAGTTGATGAAGTCGCTACACATTTAGTTTGATATTTTTCAGTTGTAAAACCATACACCTTTTTGGGACAAAGCGTTCACTTTAAAATGTTTTCTAGAGTCCAGCATAGAATGGATCAACCATATAAGTACAAACAGAAACGTACAAATCATAGTATAATTTGTCATTTCAGCAGAACATTCCTTCCACTAACAACAAACTTATCCATACTGCGCAGCTCTGCATGGATGCCATGACAAACGTCAATTTTAAAAATAAGAAAGTTTTAGCCGCAGAGTCGATCTACAAGGGAGAAAACACAAGGAAGTTATGATACACTTTATGGCGACAGAAATACGAATATTTAGCTGAAATAAGATGCAATGAGGAAGCAGCATATGAACTGAATAATGATGAAGTTGACGAGAAGTCTGATGTAGATATCGCTGCTGATCATTTTCAAGGCATCGTTGAGAAATACTGAAAGGATTATCATTCTTGTTTCTTTTGAAGTACTGCTTTCGATGCAGAACAGTGTCACTGTGTAATTAACTATGTAATACTAGTAAATATGTATGACTTTTTACACTTCAAATTAAAATATTGTTAATAAATTTTTGTTGTTGCCTTTTTATCTTTTTTTTTTAACTATTACAGCCGCTTAAGTATAGCCTCACGTTTAAACGTTTAAAACCAATCTCTGACAACTGTCATACTTCCCATTAATACCCTTTTTAACATTCCTTTCTCATGGATGATTGTTGGCACTGACAAACTGTCCGAAAAGCTCCGGAAAGGCAATCAAGCATAACGTTCGGATCATGCCATTTAAACAAAACGAATTGAAAAAAGAAACGCAACAAATGAGATTGGCAACGAGTTCCGAAGACATAAAGCATATTTTTGCAGTTCGCCCGTTGTACAACTTAAGTTTCAACTTGATAAAACCAACACCTTCTGATAGTCAGTGTTCAAGTTTAATTACGGTCCATCCGCCCTTTCAGACACAATATAACATAAATGTTGCATAGAGTAGTGACGGGAACCCTCCTAAGAAGTTATGAAAGAGAAAATGTGGAAACCACAGATCGCCCAACACAACATAAACTGAAAATGCTACAGGCCTGTTAATGGAAGATAGTGGAATGCAAGCTATCGTCCACGCCCTCTAGCCGCTGGTTGTGCAAAACTCAAATTTACACATGTTAAAAACCAGACACCCACAGATGTATTCATATGGTGGTACACATGGAACCTTCAATGATACACAGAGTGCAAAACAGGTACCAGATATCCAAGAGGTCATTCAACAATACCCAAAGCTATTAAAGCGGACGTATTGGAACCAACCAAGCCGAAATGTTCAAGCTGAAAATATTAGATAGTACACTAAGCCATTTTATACAGCGACATGTAGTCGTTATTAATTCATTCGAAAGCCACGGAGGAACTTCAAGCTTTTTACTTCTTCAAATCTATTAATTTTAACTTCAAATATTTGCAAATATCATTATTTCGTAAAATCGGGCAGCAAGAATCAAACCTCCCTTTCCGGCTTTCGTAGTAACAGTATCCGTCAAGTTTCTTTTGTTCAAATTTCATATTTTTAATATCGATTATTATGTTGATTCGTGTCGAGGACATTGCTTTTACTTCCACCATAGTTGAAAACTGTATCCAAAAAAACAAACAACAAACGTTGCTAACGCTGTTAGAACGTGCGGAAGTTTCAGTGATAACGGTGCGCGAGGCACACTGTTCATTTTCGGTCTCTGAAAACCGATTTCTTATACATATATATAGAGAGAGGAAAACCCATTGGATGTTTTTCTTTTATATATATGTAAACTTGACAATTGAAGTGGCCAGATGAAGGTTAATGAATTAATACTCCACATGCTTTCAATAGATAACTAAAAAAATATACAAACTAGTTTCCCTCTTGGCGCACTACAAATGTAACGACGTTACTGTGGTTGTTCGACTAACATAATAAACTATATTTGGTATTTTCCAAAAGGCTAATAATGTAAGACTGATTAAAAGGTTCACACAGTTCACATTATTGCCTAGACAAGGTTTCTATTTTGCCAATTGTTTCGCGATATAAATGACAACATTAGTAGGTATGGCCAACTGACCAGTCTAAAAAACGTCAGTCTTTGTGGAAAAGAGACCAGGGGTTTGAAGGTAATGGATTTTATAGTTCTAGGTTAAAAAACACTTTTTAAGTGTAATTGGTTATATAAAAATTATTCGAAACATTTCTCACTATATATTTTCTACAATCGGCAGATCCATTTTGATCTCTTGTATATTCTTGTAAGTAAAGATCCGTTAAATCACTCTTTTTATATATACTATTGAATAATTAGATTTATCTTGCGATTTTGTTGTTTAGCTATTTTGATTTTTATCAAAGATATCAAACAAAGAGGGCCAGAGGTAATCCTCTGTTACATTGTCATTAGGACACAAGGGTTCAAAAAATCCTAACCCCGGAAGCAAGAGAAGAATGATTTCCAAAAATACAAAAAATCTCAAGTGACAATTTGTAAAAGTCGCCTAGGAATGGGGACCATCAACCACGGAAAGTGTCTCGGCTTTTTCTACGCAATAATTAAAAAGTTACTGGTAAAATGATTTTAAATAACTAAAAGGCAGTTTAAAAAGAATTATGTAAGGAGCCTGATCGTTGACAAATGACCTTTCGTTGTTCCATGTTAAGATACCATTAATTTGAATAAGGGGGTAATTGACACTAAATCAGTGCCATGTTATCTACCCTGTATGCTACAGCCATAATGAAAATCCATGAATTTCCTAAACAGTCCAGAATAAGGTATCTTACAAAAAAATCTATTTGCTACACTAGGGAGGTAACTCAGGGATATAAATAACTCAGTAGACCTATCGATTGGAGATTGTCAGGAATCCAGATATGTAGCTGGAAGAATTTTAGAAGTTTTGCAAATAAACATTTGGTCATTTGATGGTGAAAGGCAAATGGCCAATTTTGATTTAAGATTTTCCAGATGGATCTGGCCATTAGAGGAATCAGATGTGGAATAGGTTGTGTGAGTTGTTCATTAAATGAACTGCTATGTGCACTAATGTCAAATACTAAGTTGGGGGCCTTTCAGGGTATACTCTAAGCCATTATGGCGCGGTTCAAGGGACCGAGTTTAGCACAGTGTGCTCAATTTGATAATTCAATCTAAGAATGGCTTGTGCAGAAAGGCGTAGCTTAATTGGTTTGGCAACCGGACCCTTTTGACACTTCAAAAAAAAAAGACAGTCTTATAGTGACAGTTGTCAATTTGTATAATCAATCATAATGGTGTTTCTGTCAGGCAAGGTCGAATAGATTTGTCAGGCCATCTCTGGACCTGTTGATCTGCCTATTCATACCAGATCTATGGAACAAGGTTGCAGTTGATAATCAATCATACAGAACCATGGCACAAGTCAAATAGCTAATTTGGTTATGTCAAACTCGAACCTAAGTTGGTTGAAGAAGGAACCAGACTAAGTGAAAAAGTTTTGCAGTGGAAAATCAATCATAATGTGCATGTGCAACAAGGGTCGAAATAGTAATTTGGCCTTACCATATTGACCATATGATTAGAGTCAAGAAATAACCAAGATCTTATGAAGTACAATCGTGAGGTGGAAGTTGAATAAATAAAATTAAATAAAAGCCAGATCGTGCAGCATTTGGACAGGACAATCGGTTAGCGACGGCGGGAGACGAGGGCGATAAAAGCTTTTGTAAGTTTGACTAATAGAACAACTGAATGGCAAGTATGGTACACTATGACGCTTACCACCGGGCTACAAGGATATAGAATACTCGCAAACATACTCTGTTACACTATGCTGTTATCTGTAATTTGATCCGTACCTCATATTCCAGGCCAAGAGACGTTTGATCTGTATTATAATACTTGATGCTTATTAGTTTCTTAACATTGCAGTTCTAACTGCTTAATTTCCACACGAAGTGGAACCATCACATTAAATGCGATTTATGTGCATTTACCTATAGCATCAACTGGTCCGTCTAACCGCTGTGAGAAGATCACGTGATGCATTATGTCTGATGTTTAATTCATTGGATGCTTCAGTTATTTAGGATACAGTTTGATCTAGAAGTATAGCTATTTCGATTGACATGACTGATCACGGTTAAGTAACAAGCTTTGAAATATTTACCCATGTGTGACATAAAAACTTATTTCTAAAGCAGTATCCTTGCTGACTAACGTTGTTTCTATATTTCAGCAACAAACGAAAGTTGGGTGTTTCTTTAAGCCATAAACATACACGCGCTCAGCAGTATCTTGGTCATTAAACATGGCAAGTTCATCACTTGAAACGTATTAGACTACATGGAACAACTTATGGCGAAATTTTTCATCATCTTTCAAAAGAGGTTACTGACTTGATGCAAAAATCCGTTGGTCAATGATTACCAGGAGTATAACATCAAAGAATCAGAGAAGCACCATAGCAACACAATAGGAAGGGTACGACTGTTCGCCACGAGTTTAACTATGAAACACACCCATACCACCTGTGGCATAAGACATCCCAAAAAATTTACAAATGATGACACAACGATCCTACACGCACTTCTAGAAAAAACTAGCACTACACAAATTGCAAATAGCAGTCACAGTATACATTCAACGTAGTTTTCTTTGTCAGAATTAATTTATACTCTGTTGAAACATTAACATGTGTGACTACAATGATGAGGATTGTGACGAGTTGACTGTTTATGATGCCTCGGTAATCGGTAATACAGTCACGTCTGGACAGTCGTTCAGTGCCTACTGTAGGACAACCAAGTCACAGTCTGAGGTCCTTTCCTCTGGAAAGGACAAACTAAAGACTTGCCGTGCTTAAGGGTGCGACAGGTACCTCCGACTCTACAAGGGGTCTGGGGTCTAGCCTTCAGAATTCCATCTTGGTACCGGATCTAGGAGCTCTGAGGGATAAAATTGGACTGTGTAGTTGGTGGTTCTTAGTGGTGGAGCTGAGTGAAGTGTTGAAACAGGATGAGAAATTGCTGTTTGTTTTGGATTGGTAACGAGGTAGGACAGATCAGGCATGGTCCGATCTGTTTCGTGCCAGTCAAGCGGCTGAGTCAAATCGGTAAACAAGGAACAATTTCTTCTGTTAGATTGTGTTTTATGTTAGTGTGACTAAGGTCAAGATGGCATTCATCTTGGTATGCTGAAAAGTCTGAAGGAGGAAGCTATTGAACTCAGTCGTGGCTTAACTTCTTTGGGACATCGGACTAAGAAACAGATTAGTCCGGTGAAGCCTCGTCCTAGAGACCCTTGACGAGGAACGTATGGCCTCACACAGTTTTTACTAGGATAGGGCAGGCACCACAAGGCCCTGTCACAGAGGAGACTTGAGCTCTGCTTGGACTAGCAGTAAGGTTACCTAGGCCCCCACTGTTAGGCAAAGCTCAGGTAGAGGCAACTGTGTGAGGTAAGAGTCAGCCGCCTGTTTGACTAAAGGTTGTTTTATGGTAAGTGTTCGGCTGCTGACCATTCTTGGAGTAGGACAGTTCTTATGATAGCATTGACTATCTATAGAAGAACTGAGTCTGTTTAAGCCATGGGGCTGATCCCGGTGCACTATGGATGCGGAGATCCATGGTCGCCGGTAGCGGTGGTATTGTGGCTAAAGTGACACAATACTAGTACTGGTTAAACCCAGGAACATCTCATATTTATGAGCAAGAGACCATGGTATACTTCCATGGTCTAAGGGACCATGGTATATCTCCATGGTCTAAGACACCATGGTCTACTTCCATGGTGTAGGGACTACCTCCTTTCAATAGGACGGGGAGGAGTGTAGTGCTCGCGTACGGTCTGGTACGGCCTACGGGGCGATAGCCTGAACCCGGAACACAGCAAGAGTGATTTCCCTTGGCGCGGGCAGCACGAAAAGACGTTGCTGGTGTTGCTAGACAATATTATTTGGCTATTGTCCCAAACAGCATAAAGTACAGACTGATTCCACCTGGTAAGTTTCCCACAGTTACAATAAATGAAAGACTCGGCACAAGATGGAAGTTTATAAATTAAATAAATAAAATTACTCCACATGTCTTTCCAATAGTATTTAATTAAAAAAAATATACAAACTAGTTTCGTCTATCGGCTCATACATACAAATGTAACGTGACGTTACTGTGGTAATGACGCGACGTCAACATAAAGAGACGTATTTCTGACGTTATTTTTCTCAAAAGGGCGTAATTAATGAATAAAGATGTAAAAGGTATCAAAAGCAAATCATTCTGACATTAGTGCCTAAACATATTTTCTTACTTTTTGAAATTGTTTTCAGCTGTTATAAATGAAAAGATTACGAGTGGTAATGCACAAGACCAAATAGATACTTAACAAGAAACGTAACAGTCTTTGATAAAGTAAACCAGATTTGAAGGTACAGCGGGTTTATAGACGATTAAAAAATAAATCACCTATTTGTTTAGCTTTCGGCAGATGTCCGGTTTATAAAAATAGCTTTTTGAAAACTTTCTCACTAAATAACTTTTTCTCACTTCGGCAGATCATTTTGATACCAATCTTTGATATTCAGTATGCAAAACAATATCACCGTCTTGAACATCACTCTTTTTATAATATACTACCTTTCACATCAATAGATGGTTATCTTGAACGTAAAATAAATACCACTGATATAACAGTATTAAAGCTAATTATTCAACGGAAAACGTTTTAGGAAAAGCAAATAAATTAATAAACAAGAGGGCCATGATGGCCCTAAATCACTCACCTGTTATCATTGCACTTGAGGACAGACAAGAAGGTCCTCAGAAAAAATACCTAAGTCCAAAGGACAGGAACAAGAAAGGAAGGAAATTTAACCAAAAAGAAAAAAAAATCTTACAAGGTACAGATATGTCAAAATACACCTAGAAATTGGAGGTACCATCCATGTTGTACCACAGAAAAGTGGTCTCGGTTTATCCCTACGGCCAATAATAAAAAAAGTTACTAAAAATAAGCTATTTATATTAACGTAAAAGGGGAGTAATTAAAAAGAAAATTATTGTAAGAAGGATCTGCCAAATAAATCTGTTGACATAAATGAAATTTCAGATAAGTATCTTCATGAGTTACGGAGATATACCCATTTTAATTTGAAATAAAGGGAGGTAATTTGACATAAAATCAGTCCATAGTTATCTACCCTGATTGGCTCAGTCCAACTAATGACAATAATGAAATTTCAAATAAGTCCTATAAGTACTTACTAATAAAAATCCATTTTGACTACAATCAGGGGAGGTAATCAGATATAAAATAACTCTGGAACCTACGATTGGATCTGATTTGTCATGGAATCCAAGATTTATTGTTGTTGAAGATATTTTAGAAGTTTGTGTCAAATAAAACCATATATGAAGTCTCTATATGGCTGCAAAAGCCAAAATAGCCAATTTTAGACCTTTAAGGGGCCATAACTCTTGAACCCATGATGGAATCTGGCCAGTTTAAGAAAGGAATCAAGATCTTGTGGTGATACAAGTTGTGTGCAAGTTTGGTTAAAATCAAATCATAAATGAAGCTGCTATTGTGCAGACAAGGTCAAAATAGCTAATTTTGGCCCTTTCAGAGGCCATAACTCTGGAACCCATTATGGGATCTGGCCGGTTCAACAAAGGAACCGAGATCTTATGGCAGCACAAGTTTTGTGCAAGTTTGATTAAATTCAAATCATAAATGAAGCTGCTATGGTGCAGACAAGGTCGAAATAGCTAATTCTGGCCCTTTCAGGGGCCATAACTCTGGAACCCATAATGGAATCTAGCCATTTCAAAAAAAAAGAATCAAGATCTTATAGTGATACAAGTTGTGTGCAAGTTTGGTTAAAATCAAATCATAAATGAAGCTGCTATTGTGCAGACAAGGTCACAATAGCTAATTCTGGCCCTTTCAGGGGCCATAACTCTGGAACCCATGATGGGATCTGGCCAGTTCAAGAAAAAACCAAGATCTTATGGTGATACAAGTTGTGTGCAAGTTTGATTAAATTCAAATCATAAATGAAGCTGCTATTGTGCAGACAAGGTCAAAATAGCTAATTTTGGCCCTTTCAGGGGCCATAACTCTGGAACCTATAATGAAATCTGGCCAGTTGAAGAAAGGAACCAAGATCTTATAGTGATACAAGTTATGTGCAAGTTTGGTAAAAATCAAATCATAAATAAAGTTGCTATTGTGCAGACAAGGTCGAAATAGCTAATTTTGGCCCTTTCAGGGGCCATAACTCTGGAACCCATGATGGGATCTGGCCAGTTCAAGAAAATAACCAAGATCTTATGATGATACAAGTTGTGTGGAAGTTTGGATAAAATAAAATCATAAATGAAACCACTATCGTGCAGACAAGAAATTGTGGACGGACGACGGGCGACGGACGGACGACGGACGAAGGGCGATCACAAAAGCTCACCCTGTCACTACGTGACAGGTGAGCTAAATAGAACAACAATTGAATAGTGAAAGTATATGGTAACACTGATGACGCTTACCACCGGGCTAACAAGTATTATAGAATATCTGACGCAAACAAGTACCTCACAGTGTATATCCACTAGGCCTGTTTATTCTGTATTTATCCAAGTACCTGACAGTGTATATCCACTAGGCCCGTTTATTCTGTATTTATCCAATACCAATGCTTATAGTTATTTTCTAAACGAACTTCAGTTTCTAACAATGTTCACTAATAATTTCCACACTTATTGTAGGAACTTCTCACTATGAAAATGCGAGTATGTTGCATTTTTTATCCCTTACTAGCACAACTTTGGCTCCGTCTCACCGCTTTGAAGAATTTGACTCAACGTTTTGATAAGCATTTAATGTCTGATGTTTTTTCATTGAAGATGTCTTCATTTATTTAGATACAATTTACTTCCTTGAGAAAGTATTTTATTGCTTTCTTTTTCAAAGAAATGGACGACTGACTGATATGCTTCACAGGTTTATAGTACTACAACAGCTTTGAAATATTTTACCCAATGTAGTGAACATTTAAACATACTTATTTCTAATAAGCAGGATCCCTCTGCCTATATAACGTTGTGTTTCTATATTTCAGCAACAAAGTCTAAGTTTTAGCCTGCTTTATTATTCTTTTAAGCCATAAAACAAATATCACCAGTGCTTCAGAACAGTATCTAACTGGTCAATTAAACGATTGGTGGACACAGCAAGTATCGTTTCGTACGGCTTTGAACACAATGTATTAGTACAATACATGTGTATATACTTATGGCGAAATATTTTCCATCATCTTTCAAAAGAAGGTTACATGAAACTGATGCAAAAATCTCTTAGTTGTCAATGAATATACAAAAGGAAGTAACTAAACGATATATAAAGAATCAGAGAAAGCACTCATATAGCAATCTTACAATAAAGGGAAGGGAACTCGAACCGCAGCCTGATAAATTTCGCCACTGATAAATTTTAACTATGAAACACATCCACATATCCACCGGTGCTGCCATAATACTTCATCAAGAAAATTTATTCTAAAATGCATGACACAACAGTACCTACCAACGGCAATTCTTAGAAACAAAACTTGCGCACATATCAAAATTGCAAATAGCAGTCAACAGTAGTACATTCATACGTACGTTTTCTTTGTCATGAATTTAATTTATCTCATCTGAAATATCTGTTTCTATAATAAGATTGTAGTAATGTAATGTAACTGAAATATGCATGATGTAATGTGACGAGTTTTCACATGTTCTTAATTTGATTCCTTTCGATAACAATTTTACACACTATCTACTTTCCTTCATACAAAAAAACAACAACAACAAACAAAAAACAAAACATGCACACACGCACACACACACACAACAACACTAACAACAAACAAACAATGTCAGTATCAGTTACCTATTTCTCTTTCTTTTCTCTTATTTTAGGTAATAATGCACGTATCATATTCTTGATTTCAATGACTGTCGATCAAAAGTAATCAATATCGCATTTAATATGAAAAACTTTCTAAATTTTGTAAAAACTTACATCTTTGAAAGTACGTTTATTATTTGTTGAGACCGATTTGTTACAGTTGAATATCACGAGGCAGCCTACGTCTGAGGATGAAATTCCTTTAAATGTGTTTTGAATTCATATCTGGATGCCATAGCATCCGATATTCAAGAAAATATTAAGCTTATGGATGTAACTTCCTTTTTCGTTAGATTTACTGTATACGTACATTTCAATTAATATCTGATTACGTCTTTCTATATTTCTCTGATAGATAAGATTATGACAACATTTCATGTTTTAAAGTAAATTATTTATAAACACTGTAACTAATACAAAAGAGTAATTGGACTGTACATCTGAACAAGAATATCAATGTTTACATCACATTGTTCATCTTCGGTTTTACAAATGCGTCCAAGTATGCAAAAAGAATGCAAGGAGGAAGAAAAGTTTGTTTACTAAAGATGATCATCTAGGGTTACAGTCAGTGATCTATGGGACTATAATGGACATGATCCTTAGAAGAGGTCTGATTTGTTATCTTTGTTAAACCTGTGTTTTCTTTCTATTTCAGCTTAGGGTATTTGAAGTATTTCTTCTCTCATGTTGGCCACATGATATTGGATAAAAGAGCATTATTTGTGTATCCGGCAAAATATGATTGTAAAGAAACATAAAGTTAATAAAATTATTTTCATTTGAGCTTATGAATAGGCGTGCTTAGTGAGTGTGCATTTGTATACATTTTATAGCACTGCTTATTTTACGTGGGCTGATGTATTGGCGACTTGCTTCTTTACAAAGTAGGTTTAGAAAAAATCTACATGTACTAGAACAATTAATCTTTACAGTTATGTTATGTCATAATTGCTGTTTATTCCCAAAATGAGCAGTAAAAAAAGAATTTATGAAAACATTTCATTGCAAGTTCACTTCATCAACGTTATACTGAAATACTACCGTTCACCATCTTAAGATAGCTATTTATGAAAAAGTAGCGAATTATACGGTGTCTTACTTGAATGTAACCGTTACCTGGGTAACGGGGCGGATCATGAGGAGTCAGTGTGTGTATTAACCACACGTATTGGGTGGTTATTGTTACGGGTAGTTGAGCAGAAAAACAGTAAATTCAGCCCGTTATAGTAATACGGTATAGCGGTTTAATGTTGCATGCAAAGGTATCCCTATAGTTACGATTTTTAAATTTACACCAGTTGCGTCTTCTGTCCTGTGTGAAGAAGAACTTGAAATACTTGTCACCTACCTTTTTTAAATAGTGTTTTGAGTGGGACTTACAACTACAATTTTGAAAAAATTACAGTGCTCGGAATTTTAGATTGTAGTGTCAATGAAAAGAAAATTCTAATACTATTTTATTACGTTGCGTGCACAGGTATTCCTTTAGTAACAATTTTTAAAAATATTTATATCATCTACATTTTCTGTATTGCGGGAAGAAGAACTTGAAATAGCTGCTACATACTTTTTTCAAGTAGTGGTCGGAGTGAGACTTACTATTACACTTCTAGAAAATTACCGTGCATGGAATTTTAACCTGCAGTGTTGATAAAAATAAAATTCTAATATCGTTTTATGTAGACGAACACAAAGTAGTGTTTAACAGCTTCTGTCCAGGATTGGAAGAAGACAAGTTTCATACAATGCCGAAGTCATTCCTTGCTGGAAGAAAATATGGAAAAGATCGCCGGTACTCTGAAATACGACGGGATAGAAAGCAGACGGATGTTGAAGGTTTGTTTAAATTAAATTAATCTTACTGCGGTAAACACAGGAATGATAGAGTTGTAAATCAGGTTAATGGATCAGTTAGAATTGAATATGCAAAGGTACCGGTTTAAGGGAGCGGTTGATTTAATGCTATTGGAAATATACTAAAGGAATTGTAAGATTGGGTTATGGTTAGGAATACCGGTTTAAGGGAGCGGTTGATTTAGTGTTATTGGAAATATGTTAAAGGGATTGTAAGATTGGGTTATAGTTAGGAATACGTTTTGCGGATGGGAGGCGCGTAAAATATAAGTGTAGTAGTACTGTCTGAACATGGGCAAAGGCGGGATAGTTGATGGAACAGGTTTATGTATATCTGATGATGTGTTGCGAGCATAATTAGATATTTTTGAATGATGGAGTTAGCACGACGCTTCTGTGGTTTAACAGAGTATTGAAAGTTCGAGGTTGTATATCATATATTGCGGTTGAATTCAAAAGTGCTACACTAATTTCTGAGATGACGAAGCGTTTAAAGTAATATATGGATGGAGGAATCTATAAATTCTAAATTCTTTTAGAAAAACCCTATTAATTATTAATAACGTCAATTAAGATTATGTGACACAGGTCTACTATAGTATGCAGGCAGAGACAAATGATATTTAAATGACAAGTCATAAGATAAATAAATCATGCTCTGGAGAATTCTTATTAAGGAGTATCATTTGAAAATGTAGATGTTAATGCATTTCAAAAGCCAAAAATCTTGTATATGTGATCGCTAATGTTGTCATTCCTATCAAATTTTATCGATTATAGTAACTGTCCTACCCGGGCAACAGTCTGCTATCAGTTAATATCTGTGTAAAAGAGAATCGAACAACATACGGTACATGTTTTCTGAAGAAAAAAGAACAAACGTTGAATGTTTTATTAAAATAACATTGTTCTAGCCCAAAGCAGAAAAAAATAAAACCATGAATCAAGACCATGATCTAACGACTTATGCAGTGGTGTCATTTTGAAATATCTATATCAGTCCTGTATGATAGAAGGATGCATCAAAGTATGTACAGTATCAAAGTCGCCAAAATTGACTCCATTTAACTGAAGATGTAATGACATTAGGACACTGCGAAATGTGATAGTCTTGAGAGATTGTGGTTTAGATAAAGATATTTAAGGCAGATTTAACAATGCATTTGGAATTAAATAAATATCGTTCGGAATATAATACGTATGTATTGTTCAAAGAAAGAAGAAATTACAAGAAACGGCATTCAGAATAGGCAGAGAGGCCTTACGATGCTGTGCTAACAAGAGCTTTATATTATAACTGAAATGCGTAATAAAATTCAATAATGAAACTTCGTTGCTGACTTCGCTTGTGACCTAACATCTGCAATTTGTACAAGGAATTCATTAAACAGTACAATTATTTTGCAGAAATACACGTGGTGCAAGTTATATATATATCTGAAATAGCTTTGAAAGTGCTGGATAGTAAATTGTTGTATTTTTTCTGGACCTTTGATATCTTCGACGCCATACGTATCTGTATATTAGAGGTCCGATTTATATACTGTACAATAATTGTGCAGGATGCGGTGACGGTATTGCAAACGTATTATTTATTCAATGAATAGCTTCGAATGACTGATATACCGGATGAAAATAAACAATATTTTCCTGATAAACAACCGTATCGATGACATATTTCACAAAAAGATGTATTAAGTAATATAGAAATATGCAAACATACACTTTTATTTCTATCGTTTAAATGCCGAGTCAGCAGTAAATCAAATTTACCGAGTTGGACGCAACATCTGCGAAGGAAGAGTAGTTGTAAAGAAAATCCTATACAAATGTCCCTTAATTTAATTTGATTCATTTAATACATGGTCACATGCATTAGAATTAGATAAAAATGTCTTATATTTTCTTAACGCGTACTTACTCACATTATTTTTCATGATAACAGGAAACTAATTCAAGATAACAGGAAATTAATACTGATCAAAATCTGCTCCACGGCTGTCTGCGACACCATTAAACGTTCGTGATTAATCATAGTTTGTCAGAATTTGATCTAAGTGAAAAATTCTTCATTTCTAATTCAATTAGCCCCGTCCATTCTAAAAGACAATTGAATCACCCGTAGGCTAATGTCATCATCAAGGTCTGTTAACCTTTCGTATATATTTAAATAAAACAAAAAATATAGCGGAACTCGAGCCTTTAATTTCTTTAGCTTTTGTTAGTTTTGGCATAAATACAGTTGGTTATTTAAATAAACTATAAAAAGAAAGTATATAAGAACTTTGAAGAAACTTTAACTTCGAAATTAACATAACTGATAGCGTAGCGTAACCATTACCGTCGTATCGTTTAACAAAGTGTGATGGAGCGTGTATGACCGTGATGAATGAATTGAACAATTTATTACAAAAAGTTACTGACATAACGGAAACACTGGCTATTACGACACATGATAATCGAATAGCATCGGTCATTATCATTCGCGGTCGGCACCGACATCATATCTCGTGTACATTATGCGGTATCATTCGTGTTCAATTTCTTAAATGCAATGCGATCTCTCTTAAACCATATGAATTTATTTAGATCCAGAATCCGTTGCAAAGAGGGAACAGTTTATTGTATCAAATTTCGAAAATGAGCATATCAGATAGACAATTAAGGAGATAATGTGAATCATCTAGAGAAAAAGAGGCTTCCATATAATTTACAAAAACAGCATAATGGAAGTATCAGTTATCTCTTGATTGTTCGACTATGATATAATGTACTAAGATCTGCAAAATCTGACATACAGTAATAATTGTCGATAGAATGGCGTACCTGATAGTAAAAAAAAAAGAGCACCACAGAAAGACAGTTATTAAAGCACACTATCTGCAAGTACAAGGCATCTGTACATGATTCATATGATACGACAATCAAGAAACGGATACGTAATATTTCCCGGATGATAGAATAATAAAATAAACTAAACTTGTACATGGGTTTGGAAATTATATCACCAATTTGCTTCTGCCATGAATGCCAGTATTTTAATACCTAGCAACCTTTGCTCAGCAAGACAACAGTACATTAACTTTCTTTTGACGAAAATTGTCCACAGACTTTCAGGAAAATATCTTTTTATAAATATGAATATTACAAATATATTTCATTGCAGTTACCCTTATATTACGCTAAGAAATGTATTATCATAGTTTTGGAAAATATAACTTTTTTTATTTATATTTTCTGTAATACAATATTTGAATGATAGGTTTCCGATTTGTCGCAGATATTTAGCAGATACAGAATGTCTAATTACGGATTTACATAAAGATGTGAGAGTTTATCTGATTGCCACACAATTCATTTAACTTCCTTTACAACTTAAACAGCTAGGACATCAAAACTTTGTAAAATGTTAAAGTTATCAGAATAGTACTAGTTGTATACATACTACAGAAAGGTAAAACAGTATAACACGAATAACTGGATAGAATCTTTAGGTATTTTCGTAGGCTTTATATACATATATGTATTGTCTCATAATAAAACAGGCAGAAAGCTACTTTTTGACTCAGAATTGTTTAAGTTGCCAAAGGCTAATGTCACATACTGTGTAACTCTTACAATTTCAGTCTTACACATTATGTCAGTATATTACAGATTCACGTGAACACGACCATTAAAGCTTTTGAATCCGAAATGACTATTCACTGCGGAACTGATTGTCACCTTGTGTAAACAATCAGAACTTTGATTTCGTATATTTTGGTAAATTGAAGCAGTTGTATCTTTTTGAATTATAGTCGAATTACAGTTTTAAAATGTAAAAAGAACCCCAAAAAATCTATATTTTCATTACCATTTTTATATTTCAGATACTGTCGTGAAAAGGAACTGTTCTCCAATCCCTGCGAAGGAGACAGATGTTACTGATATATACGACGAAGTTGATGGAGATATTGATAAAACACAAAAGCACAGAAAATTTTATCTTCCACTGATAAAAAACAAAGAAATACAAATAAGCGACATAAATGAAGCACGCCAAGGAAACAAAGCAGCACACTTACTGAAAAAACCAAAGAGAGATAGTTTAACATTTGACAATGGGAACGATCAAGAAACATTACCTTCAAAACGTGTAGCTAGATCAATAGATTTTAACCCTGTTTCAACGTCCTCATCAAAAACTGAAGTAACAAGTAATACATTGGGTTCATTATTTTATTCACTTGCCAATCCACTTACTTTGTCACCAATTTCGTCGTTCCCTTTTCGCCAAAATGAACTTGCATCTCCCGATTCACCATTATCCAGTTTGTCAAACGTGTCGCCAAGGTTACCGAGTGTATGTTCAACACATGCCACCACTACAAAAGATTCTACATGCTCCTTTTCTATTTCACCTACGTATTCTAGAAAAAGGTTTTATGCAGAGTCACCAGACAGCAGCAATAGTGTTTTAACAGATGAAAATAAATCAGAAATTGTGCCTGATAATTCGGCGCCAGCATTCAGCAGAATAGAAATGTATGAAAGAAACACTAAGTTGCCGAATTTAACGTCATCTAGGCCGATGGCTGACGGCAATTATAGTGCTCGAGAAACAACACCACACAGAAACAATCATTCTGAAGAAACGTCAATAACAATGGCAGCAACACTGCCACCATTTCAACCATACAGATGTTTGACCCAGACACGACAGAACATTTCACACCAACAGCAAACTATTTACCCCCATATTTGGAGACCTGTTCCTCAAATGGCTACAATGAGTTCGCCAATCGTAACATCACAGTTAGATCCAAATAAACACATGGATGACAGAATAAACAAACAAGACTCAAATACTATCGGTAACAATATACCGGCTAACTCGACACATACTTTACAGTGGCTGAAGAAAACAACAGAACCTAATTCAATGATTCGGGTAAGTTGTAAATATACTTTATATTGACTTACATTGCAGTATCCATATTCAATGTATGCTCACACATTGTTTACATGTGTCAATAAAACTGTGATGGTCCTTAAAATGCTTTTAAATGTAAGCACATGTTATGTATAAAATAAGAAAGCGATATTTTTATTAGTCATCTGCTACTGCATTGTTTGCAACCTTTGCTAATATTTTACATTTGCAGTCGCCTATTGTAAAAGGAGTTGAGCTTGTAAATGGTGGTTATGGAATTAAAAATCCCTTGCTGTCTCAAACCCAAACAGAATCAAGATATGGTCCACTCGGTAAATATCAAACATTCTTATCATATTTTGTTTTGAATAATATAGTGTAAAACTTTACCAGTATTTCGCATCAATGCATATGATATGAAACAATCACGTTGCAATGCTAGCTCTCAACAGTTTCCTGGACATACTTTTGCAGAACAGCATTCACTTTTACTACTCGAGTAATTATCTACATTTTGTCATTCTTTATATAAAACGTAATGCAATAAAATGCCACTAATTGTACAAAGATCGTTAAAAATGACACTGAAAAAATAATGAAAAGACGCAGCCTTACCCAAATACGTCAACTGCTCGTTTGCGTTAATAAATTGTAGACAGATACGAATTTCTTCGTAAAATCGAATTCTATAGACCGTTGCATAAATAGCTTCAAGACTAACATACAGATCGAGGGGTTAATGCAAAAAAGGTACTATAACCTACTTTAACTATCAGTACTTGGTACCTTTTTGCAGTAACTCATCGATATAGTGTATCTTTATATATGCGTGTGTATATGTTTTCCTTAATGGTTTTCTAGGTAGATCCCATGCAACGTAATGAGACAGCACAAACAATTTTGCCACGCGTTCAATTTTCTGTTTTATATTACACTTGGTAAATTCTTTCATGGGTTGCGATGTGGTGCCTATTAATTACGTGTATATTTTAAAATAGAAAAAGTGGAAACTCCACAGGTCGCTCAACACAACAAAAACGAAAATGTTGCAGGCTCGGTTTGATTGAGCCTGTTCATGGACGGTAGTGGAAATGCATGCTACCGTCCACGCCCTCCAGCCCCGGGTTGAGCAGAACTCATCATTTACACATGCTAAAAGTACAAAAAAACTATTTAGAGACATCCGCAGATGTGTTCATACGGCGGTGCACATGGGACCTTCAATGTTACACTAGTGTGTAATTCCATGAAAAGCGGCGTATGGTCCCCAGTTAAAATAATGGGTTTGCCCTAAACGAGAAAACAATGAGCAGAACTAAACAAACATGGTTTAATTTATCAACGACGTATTTTTCCATAAGGTCAATTTTTCTTAATTGATTTTCTATGAAAAACGTTGCTTCTTTAAAGACACAAACTATTTATCTAAAAACCTGTTTGGTTAATTGGCTACTAGTATTTATGGTAAAATTCAGCGAAGAATATATCTCTTTTTCAAAATACGAATAACAAAGGCCTTTATTTTACATCACTGTCATTTGCAACGAAGAAATACTTTACTTTCAATTACTACCCGCATTCATGTTCACTAGACTAAAGAAGATGTTATTTCAAAGGACTTTCTACGCACCCATAAATTAAAAAATAAAACTAGTAACAAAGTAAAACGGTTAATTAATCTGACTTTAATGACATGTAAACAAGTGATGTTTTACATCTACATCTATATAAGTGTAATTGTATAGCCTGTTGTATATGAAAACTCTGCAAAAGATTTATCACTAAAATGAGTCAATTGACATTAGCACAGTTAACAGTAAATTAAACACCAAACTCTAATCACACTTTTTGTATTTTAGTATTTCAGACAGAAGAAGATCGATTCATCTGCAAAATTTGTCAGAAATCCTTCCATTTGCAGCGTCTGCTGAACCGCCATTTAAAATGTCACAGTGATGTGAAGCGGTATCTATGTACATTCTGTGGTAAAGGTTTCAACGACACTTTTGATCTCAAAAGACACACAAGAACGCATACTGGTTAGTTTGTTTCTGCATTTTCCATTGTTTGGTGATACTAAATGCTTCAGAGCTTTACGCATAAAGTAACTGTTTTTGGTTGATCTACTTACCAAAGCATAGTTCTACTCCAAGTTTTAACGCTTAATTTTATGGATTCTAAAAAGATACAAATATTTTTTATTATAAACATAAAATTTCCTATTGAAATTGACTATATATACCATGTTGTACGTCTTAGATTTGTGAAGCTTGGAGGCGTGAAGGGTGGTGTGCATTGCATTGCCTCTCATAAAATAAAGTCTGCTATTGTATTGTATTGTTTGGTTGGGAAATTAAAGTCAAAACACTTGCAACATAGAGCATATGCTCCACAATATTATAAATTCATATTTTTTAGAATTTTCAATATTCAATTACAAAATTTAGTAGGAAAGTGAAAAACTTTCCGTAAGGAAAAGGAAACTTGAGACAGTTATTTTACATCACTAAATGCCAATGTACCTATGCGACAGTTTCATTTAAACACGGATGCAATATGGTATATATGAGTTATATAATGGAAAAGTGCTGTGATAAAACCTTTGTTGAAGAAGAAAGGTCTCCCACTTGAACTGCAAAACCATCGCCCAGTGTCAAATTTAACATTCCTCTCCAAAATTCTTGAAAAAGCTGCACTAAATCAAATCAACAAGCCTATTGAAGCTAACAATCTCCTCCCAGCTTACCAAAGTGCCTATAGAAAATATCATGGGGTTGAAACAGCAATGGTCAAGATGTATAATGATCTTTTGGAAACCATAGATGAAAATCAAATAACAATCGTGGTCATGATCGACTTGAGTGCAGCGTTCGATACCATCGATATACCGATACTGATTCAGATTCTTCAAGATGACTTTGGTATACATAGCCCTCCCTTGAAATGGATAGAATCTTATCTCACGAACAGAACAATGAAAGTTTTAGTCGAACAGTCAGCATCTGACACGGAGCCACTGAGGTTTGGTGTCCCGCAGGGTTCTTGTGCCGGGCCAGTGATCTTTACCCTGTATATATCGGCGCTCAACCGAGTGGTGCAGAAATATCCAGCTGATCTCTATGGATACGCGGACGACCACAAGATTGCGTTAAAAATTCAAGCGGGAAATTCTCAAAATGAGACAACTGTTCTTCAACAACTCGACAGTTGAAATCATAAAATGGATGACAACCTTCAAACTGAAAATGAATCAGTCTAAAACTGAAATTATTATGTATGGAACAAGACAACAGTTAGCGAAATTGAACATCACAAGTGTAAACGTTGGTGGGTGTGACGTAAAATGCGTCGATCATGTCAGAGACCTAGGTGTAACTATGACTAATACACTCAACTTTGACCATCACATTCAGAAAAAGTGTCAGATAGCTCATGTGCAGTTATGAAACCTTAGGGCTATACGGAACCATCTCACACAAAAGTCAACTGAATCATTAGTGCATGGATTGGTTCATTCTCACATTGACTTCTGCAACAGTTTATTTACAGAAATTCCAGCCTACCAAATCAATAAACTACAGCGAGTCCAAAATCATGCCGCTAGAGTAGTCAAGAATGCTTCCTATGAAAAACCAAGTACCGAACTTCTGAAAGAATTACACTGGCTTCCGGTTAAGGCTAGAGTCATGTTCAAAGTTTTCGTAATAGTCTTCCGTGTCATCAATGGTACAGCTCCAGTATATCTGAGGGAAATGTTTGTACCTACTCGACAACGATACAGACTTCGCTCACAAAGTGACACTAACTTAAACATCCCTAGACGGCGAACAAAATTAGCAAACAGATCTATGGCAGTCGTTGGTCCCAAATGGTGGAACGATCTGCCTAGCTATCTGAAAAACATTCAGTCTGAAGCCAGCTTTAGTACAAAACTGATAACACATTTATTTAGGCAGTTTAATGAACAATGAGTGTTGTCTTGTTAAAATACAAAATATCAGAAGTGGTGTAAAGTAGTATTTATACATGTCCAAATCTTTAAATCTAAGTTCTAGAATCCTGTTCATATTTTGTGTGTATATATGTTAAATGTGTGTTATGTAATTGTAAAGCGCAAAAGAATATTTTATAATTTTTGCGCTATATAAATGCCATGTATTTGTATTTGTATTAGTTATTGTCAGACTACTGGATACAAAGTTACCGTCACGCACGTACTTGTGACACTTTAGATTTGACAAAATTAAAGCGACTTTGTTGTTGAGGTCAGAAAGGTGTGGTTTACTTCCAATTGTGAAAAAAAACCAACAGCCAAGAGAATGTCACCACGCAGGTGCAATATAACAGTGCAGCATATTACTCTGCATGTAATTTACATCAATGTAACTCACAAAATTAAGACTGGTCTTGACCTAGAAGTAGAATCCTTTCTACAGAAATGCTTATATACATGTTACCACCCATATCGACATTTCAGCGCTGATACGTTTGGTTGGTGATATTCTGGCTTTTCTTTAACTCCTAGTTTTTGTTCATAATAAAAATACTGACATATACATAAACAACATGATATATAAACTCTCTTCAAACGTCTTGTTTTTCTTTATCATTCGTCAAACAACCGGTTAAATGTTATATATTTATTATACAAAAGTTAAAATACTGATTTATACTTTACAGGTGTCCGTCCATACAAATGTGATAGTTGTGGTAAATCATTTACCCAGAGGTGTTCTCTCGAGTCGCATTGTAAAAAGGTCCATGGATCAGAGTACAAGTTTGGATATAAGGTAGGATGCCTTAAACTGTTTTTTCTACTGATATCTTATCACGAAACTGTATAATATACATTTCAAGAACAAAAACTGTCTAGAATAGTTTCCAAATAATCTCCCTTTATACTACTATTAAAAGTTTTGTTCTGATAATGACTTTTCAGCAGCCAAAGGAAATATAGAGAAACATGTCAAAATGACAGATGGTGATGAGCGGCAGAACAGACTGCAAGGGCAATAACCCTTCACTAAGTTGTTGGAGAATTTATGCTCCTTTTGGTACATTTTAAGAAGTAGTGATGACGCACAATTCGAGACATACACTTGTCGGGGAACACGCAAGTTCTAACGATAGTCTTTTCTTTCCATTTAGTAGTACTCGTTACCGTTTAATTTAATCTATCTTGTAATTTGACATACATTTTGTATAATTTCATTCCACGAGAAATTTCACCTTTACCTGTTTTACAATTCTGCATTTTTTTAAAATTTATTTCAGGAGAGACGCGCAAAGCTGTACGTGTGTGAAGATTGTGGACATACCACAACTGAGCCAGGACAACATTTTATACACTTAAAGAGCTACCACCCCCAGAGCCCTGTCTTACTGAGATTCTATGATAAACGACAGTTCAAATTTAGTGACATAGATCAAACTGAATTTGAGAAATCTGTATGCTGACTTAGACAATAATGTAGATTACAGAGGTAATGTGGTTGATTTGAATCCTGGTTGTAATGTAAAAATGCTCAAATAATAAAAAAATTAAAAGTGACATTGCAAACAAATTTCGTTAAACCATTAAAGCATATGATTTTAACTGATATCTTTAAAAATGGCCCCATAATAAGCTGTCAATGATGTGTTGATGTGTTATAATTTGAGTGTAAACATACCACAAAGAACAATGGCCCATGAAAACATTGACAACATTATCAATTGTGCTACCGTCTACCATTCCAAAATATGTTGATACAAATAGTATTCTCTTCTTCTCTATGAAAATTAAAGCATATGGAAAGATCGACACATAGCAGATATAGTATCGTTGTGAATACAAAGTGGTAGTTCCGCTGCTTGTACTCTAGAAAGCTAGAGTTTGTCCTCGACCCGTCCGGTGTTTTGGGGGTTATATTTTAAGATACTATCATGTATGAACACACCTGTTTTAACCTACGATAAACTTTTTTTAAGTATAACTACAATGCAGGTGGAATGGAAGGGTACTTAGTCTAAACAAGAAGGCGCATGGACTTTACCGCCCAATCCATTAAGCAAATTGCCACTAAATAAGGGCTAATCTAATAATCTGAAAAACCATCTCTGAGCAGCAATAAAACCAAAAAGGGAGTTTGAACTTTGGGGTGATACAGAATAAATAAAGAAAGTGAAAAAGTCCCTTGTCACACCATTCACCTGTTCAATCTGGGTGGTATCAAGGTGCAGTGATATACAGTTAATACCCGGCCATAAAATATTTACTTTCTCATTTTGTCCATGGAGAGAAATAAGAGATGAAGATGAGAGTTAAGAGATACTTGTTGAAATGGGATTCGATTTCTATCTTTTGGCGCTATTTCCGTTATAAGCTTTTAAATATATGAATTAAATACCCTCGAATGCAAAACAGAATATATAAAATAGCATATTATCGACATAAAAGGTTTAATTCAAAGGCTATAAAGAGAAAGAGGTCTTGATCAAGGCTTTATGCTTTTAAAGTCATATAAAGGTATTGTTGTAAATCAACAATAGGGGACACTGGAAATGCCCATTAAACCCTTAATAAAAGGAGCATAAGTTACGCAAATTAAGTACAAATACACTACTTAATGTTTCATGATTTCCGTTTTTTGCACCAAATTGTTTTGAAGGTGATGTACGTATTTCGTCAGCAAGTTTATTTCTTGGAGATCTTTGCATGTTTGGCAGCATCCGACGTCTATGATAAAAGATAGATTTCGAACATTGTCTTTCATGTTGGCTTTGGTGACTCTGGTGACTCTTGTACATCTGAATAGCCGCCGAGTAAAGAACTCCCATATCACAAATTGCTGTTATATAGATATAAAATCGTAGCTTATATCAGAGTTTTTTTTTAATAAGAGCGGCTTTAAAGGCAACTGCTTGTGAGATAATTATATTTCACTTAATTAAAATCTAGCTTGTGTTGAAATGAAATTAAAAAAAACTGGAAGATGTTTATTTAGACTTGAGACAGTTTTGATAATATCTTGATTTTATGTATATTTCAGATGTTGTCAGCTACGTCAAAACTTCAACAGCCGTACATATACAGTCACTCAATGTGGATCACACGACACTTTGCAGGAAACACGTTTAAGTTTTGCTTTAAAGACATGAATAATGAGGACCAGATCTAAGCTAACCAAATAATATTTTTTCTTGTACATGTCTTCTGTAATATTACAAACCTGTTTTGCTGAACAAAACTGTGCTCATGTGTTAACACAATGATGAATAAATACTCTCATCTGCTAGATATAATGAATAAAATTGAAACAAGAAATGTACTTGGTGTCTTAACATAATTCCAGCTGTGTAAACTACTTTCTTTAAAAACTCACATGGCTCCGTGACCTGCTTGTTACAGTTCCTTAACTTCGAATCGCTGAACACTTTTCGCTCACAGGGTTAGAAACCTAACTACGGGAGCAGAACTCTTTTATTTCTTTAAGGAAGCTATCAGGCTTGATTACGAAAGGTCAGTGGTTCTGCCCAAGCATACCGACGTGCTTGCAATAATCAACAGACGGGCACTTTCGGTTTTCTCTACCAGCTTAAGTTGACAACCCTCAATATGACTTATAAATGTTTCGGCGGGATGTTAAAGTCAACAAAAATAAAATGAAACGGAAGACAAAGTATATCATAGCCAGAGGATCAAAGGTCGTAAATAACATTTTGTTTCATAAATTAAAGAGCCGGAAATAGTGATAACGTTAAAACGTTTTCTAAAGGAACACTTCCGACCTTAGATTAACATTTGTAAAAAAATATATTAACTAGTTTCCATGTTTCTGTGATACGCTGAAACAAAAGTTTTATCATTATATAATATGTTATTCAATCGAGTATATTTAAGATTTGAGAGAGAGGACTTATTTCAATTGAGGGCTGATTTTTAAACTGTTATAAAGTTTGTAGATTCATTTACATTCGATGGTAAATTTTCAGCTGCTGTAATATCATGATTTGAATGTTTTCATTGACATTCCGCAAAAACATATCCATCTAAATGACCCACTGATCAACAATATGATGGTGAAAACAAGTCTGATATGACCTCATTGCATCAAAGTTTGATAGAAAGCAGCAATTAAATTTCGGATGATATGATTTCATTAGGATTTGATTTGAAAATATCTTCTTAAAAATCAGCCGTTCAACCCGATCAGATATTGTTAATCACTAAATTCCAATATCAAATCTATTGCAGTCAGTTGATTATTCTCCGCTTATCATGCTGCGTTTCAATTGCTAACCGAGAAAGGAATCATGTTCATAACTAAATATTTACATGTTTTGTATGGAAAGAAAAAACAACGATTATTTTCGTATAAACAACAATGGGATATCGATATCAAGGATGGCCCTTTCCGCGAGATTGCATGCACAATCTGACGTCATTTATAAAAATCATGAACAAAATGGCACCGTTCGAAAGATTCTTTCAAAGTTTGACGCCAAAACAAACCAGAACAGAACATTATAGCTAGGACTATTAATTTATTTTCATCCGCAGGTAGTTTTGTATTTGGTTATGTATGTATAAATAGCATTTATTTGAATCCTTCTTGTAAAGTAAGCATACGGTTATTTCTCAGAAAACATCTTTACAATATCAAAAAGCCTTACAGTCGTAACAATTTCATAGGTCATTAATAATTTTAAGGTTTCAGCATCATTCAATAAGCAGTATTACTAAGCATAATAGCTCATGATTGTAAATAATCGTCTTGACGCGACAATGTCGGCGAATTATATATACCGGATGAAAAAGACAATTAAGGACGCTCGCTACAGTTTCGTAATTTTTTTTATCAATAATAGATTCTGATGAAATGTTTTGTATTAAAAGATCATGTTATGATGCATTGAAAAATGAATAAAAATACTAGGTCACCAGCTTTGTTTCAATCTAATTTGCCCCTAGATATGCTGCTATTTTAATTATTTTTCAAAATTTCTGTAATCCTAAAATATATTTCAGTAAAGTACAATAATCAGCATAAATTTGATTATCTAAGCATTTTTATAACGGAAAACAATATATCTATTTGAAACATGCGCAGAGAAATCAAAAGAACATGATTTTGTAAAGAAAGGAATACTTGTTCAGCAGACCCAAGGGCTATTTTTGCATATTTTTGTCAATTTAAAGTTGGTACCTCTGCTATTTTATCGAGTTTCATATAATAGAATTTAATCAAATTCTGCACATACCTTTGGTTATGTCTACCTAATCTAAAGCAAAAAGAAAATTGATAGGTCACCATATTAGATTTCGCTTAAATCAAATTACAACGAGGTGTGGTGGGCATTTATACAACGCAGGTTGGTACGAAATACTCATTCAGTGTTTGAGCAAATGACTTAGAAATATATATACAAATTATCAAACGGCAGATTTCTTAATAAGCGGATTTTAAGGTGTTTCTGAAGCATTTTGATGGCACAGAACGATGCAAGTTTCCGCCCCCATTTTTTAACAAAACCTATAGTTTACGAATGTACGGTACGGGATTAGAAACAGCTGTGACTCAATGCAGAGTTTGAGCGCTGGTATAAATAAAAGACTCCAGTATATGTCGGATTGAAGCAATTTGAACTAAAAGTACTTTAAATGTATATATTTTGTAACCATGGCGATACTTACCCTTACCTTTAGTCAGTATATTATACATTTTGTACATTAAAGGCATGCGAACATACAATAATTTGCGATTTTTTGCCGTACGCGACATTAGATAATCACTTCCGGGCATGCGCAGAAGACCGCACCAAGTCTGCATTGAGCTACATCGAAACCAAATTGGCACGGTGTTGGGGTAAATATCGACCAGTCCGGAAAATCTGTAGCGAGTGCCTTTAATTGACTTTAAACGAAAATATGATAGTTTTAATAGCAATACCAACGTAAGAATTTATATCTGACTTTAATCATTTGATCCATTGATATGTTTTGTAAAATTTCGTGGGAAATTTGTCAAGCGGTAAACCCGTTTTCTGTTATAATCATATTCGTGTAACGATATCTATGTGAATGAAAACATTAAAGACTAGCAAAGTATTTAAGGATGTGTAAATGACAAGATTTTATATCAATCTCTAACTGTATATAACGGAAGTCGTAACTTAAACTGCAGTATCACTTCGCACAGATGACACTGATGGTTTCAGTAGTTTCCCGACTTTAACGATTTTTAATGAATGAAAAAATAACTATTCTACAATAGAAGATACAATCACATTAAGCAGTTGAAACAGCAAGGACAGATAATGGTTTTTGGTCATGTAATTCGCCAGTTAAGGATGAACTGCACGTTTCTTACACACAGATTTGCTGGTTTAACTTTAAATATCCGGTTAACTTAGAAAAATATTAATCTGACATAAGAAACCGTAAGAAATCATGACTACCATGATAAATATCTAATTAGATAACAAAAAAATGGAGACTGTCTTTACTCATAAACTTATACTTTTGATTTACGATATATTATTGTCTCTTTTATCGACATTGTCAACAGAATGTAGGATTTTCCATTAGATTCCTATTATATGAACTTTATTGAGGTCCAAAATTATCGTTAAAATACGAGAGCAAAATGCAAACAATTTCGAGTCAAAAGTTTGTCAAAGTCTCCAAGCAAAAATAATCGCTGATATACAAAGATTGAATTCAGTACCAACCACTTGCTCATCTAAACATCTTTTAGCGATATTGTCTACATGCCTTAACTTTTTTAACGGGGAAATTATCAAGAGACCACTTAATGAATTATTTCAAAATCAATTTATTTGAAAATGAATATTCGTCGAAATATGATATACCTGTAGCCAGTGTCCTGTAATTACAAGTTACTTGATGAGGATATTTAAGCGGTTTACATTGTTACACTGGTCATCAATTATTGGCCATGCTATACAGTATTTGACATAAGCCGCTAGTTTAGTCCACCCACACATTCATCAAAATAATTCAAACTTGAGAATTTATATCCTATACGCTTAATGGTTGGAATCGTACGGAAGCCTTTGACTATTTTCACTTTGAATGCACTTTCCATCTTGCTTGTTAACGTCTGATATGTTCTTTGTTCAGCTTTTGTTGACTCTCATTTCATTTGCATATTTTAGTCTTTTATTTTATCTACCGGTGTTTCAATTAAAACCATTCGAAATTACATATGCATGTTATTTTTTTGTTTTGTCTAAATTGTCTAAAGAGCTACTTTTTCTTTGTACTTACATGAAAATTAGTGGTGAGAATCGGACAGCTGAAGCAGAATCGACTAATCTGTCCTATTCATTTAATCGGAACCGAAAGACCGAAATAGACTATTGTAATATAGCAATATGGTAGTAACAACAATTTTTTTTCAAGACTCTCACATTATTGTATGACTACTTTCATTACTTTTGATGAAGATTTTTTTTTGAAAATATGCGATTTTAAAAAGTGGATAAGTAGTATTAGAAATACCGAAGCGAGCATTTTTAACCTAATTTAACATTCAGTCCCCGGTCCCAACTGACCAATGCCGGACAATTAAAAAAAGAAAAAAAAGATTTTAACAAATTATTGTTAAAACCTATAGTAAAATAAAGTAAATCTATTTTTAGTAACGTTTACAATGTAAACGCCTATTTTTAGTAACGTTTACAATGTAAACGCCTATTTTTAGTAACATTTATTTTTAGTAACGTTTACAATGTAAACGCCTATTTTTAGTAACGTTTACAATGTAAACGCTTATCTTTATATTTGAAATACCGTGCACAATGTTTGTGTTTATTTTTAGTAACGTTTACAATGTAAACGCATGTCAGTTCTGTTCAAGTTTATTTTTAACATTAGTGGAATTTCTTTATGTCTATACTTTTATTTTTTAGTAACGTTTAAATGTAAACGCATGGTCACTTTCATATATTGTTCACCATACATCGTCGAATGGTTTCAGTTGTTTATACAACATATTTGATCTTATTTTCAATTAGTAAGTATATTATTAGGGTACACATAGTAATTAAAACTTTAACTAAGCTTTTAATTCAAAAGTTTGTTTCTATCATGGAATGCATGTTCATTCGATACAGGTTATACAGATTCATCCGATATAGATTCATCCGGTATAGGTTCATCCGATACAATATTCGATGTAGGTTCATCCGATATGTATAATCTGACGTAACTACCCGACAAAAGCGTAAATGTTACTTCTGTAGATTCTGAATCGTTATAAGGATGAATATCAAACATTCTCCCATGTAACAGATAAACTTTAATTCTTTTCTTATAAATAGATTTTAAACCGTCAGTGTCAAAGTCCTCAGCTACTATATTTATTATATTACTGCCAAATATACCAAAATTAGATCTCATCATCTTACCACCGCCTAAATATAAACTGCGATATTGGACTTTTAATCGGTTTATTCAGTTCACCTAGGGGCCCGGCCCCCGTTAATAAAATCTTAATATCTATTATATAAGTTCCAGTTTTTTTAACCGCAAACACACCATTCAAAACCACATTTGGTACAGCTACACTATATTGTTGGTTTATGTGTATAAAATCTTTATAATCTACGAAAATTCCAAATCTTAAATCCATTCCATTTAAATAGTTCAGATCATCCATACCTTCATATGTTGAATGTATCCAAGCACCAAGACGGTTAAAATACTTTTTCATTTTTACATATATAAAAAAACTGCTATATTCAATAAGAAACACTTCATGTCCCACTTCCTCTAGCCTTTTTTCTATTTTTTTGTCTTTCTTTTTAAGTTTAATAATTATGTCAGCTAAATCATCAAGTCGTTTTGTTGTGGCAACTTCAGAAGCAGATAGATTGTCAACAGTATTCTTTGTTCTAGCTAATTGTGTTTCTTGTTTTAAGAAAGCTCTTTTACTTCTATAATTTTTTCCCAATTATTAGAAATTTTTTCATCATTAGTAGTAATTTCTTCGACATTAGCGGTTATTGCTTTAGTATTAGCAGTAATTACTTGGGTATTAGCAGTGATTGATTCTCCTTGTTTAGCTGATATTTTAACTGCAGAGTTAAGATCATTTATTATTTTTTTAATTTTATCATTAAATTCATTAATATCTTCTTGTAATAAACCTTTAAGTTTACTTAACTCTTCGTATTTTATATTGTGACGTGCATCAACATTATTAATCAGGTCTACAAGTTGTTTCTTCAAATTTTCTAGCTGATTATTAACTGTTTTTAATTGCTTCAGTTTAGCAGTAATTAATCTCCTTGTTTAACTGATTTTTCAACTACAAAGTCCGGGTTCATTTTTATGTTCTTCAATTTTAGCATTAAGCTGCGTCATATCTGCTTGTAATTTTTTTGTAATATTACTTAAGTCTGCATACTTTAAATTATGAGGGTTTGTCAACAATACTAATCCAATTTCGAATTTGTTTTTTAAAGTCATCTATCTTAGAATTGAGCTCTTTTTTAAAGTCCTTTTAATGCTGTGTCATGGTCATCACCTCTTTGTGAAGCTGCCTTTTCCAGTTCAGATTTATATTCTGCAAGTTTATTTGAAATTAATTCTAATAAATCTTTATGCTTTTTTTCAGTTTCAGTATTTGGGTTTATTTATTTCTGTTCTAATTTCTAACTGATACATATTTGTAACTTTTTTCAGCTTCAATAATCTTGTCTTTTAGTTCTTCATGTTTAATCATACTATCTTTTAATTCTTGAACTTGTTTGTATAACTTTTAAAAAATTGGTTCAAAATACTATTTTTATATTGTCATCTGTCAAATCAGATTTCTCTTCAGTTCTTTAATAAAATCAGTCATAGCTTTCATTTTCTTAAATTTTTTACCTTGTAATTGAATATTAATAATGAATTCTTTTTTAAATCTTTTGTTAATTCTTCAATATTCTTTACTTCTGCTTCTAGTGTTTGTTTTATACTTTTAATATCTTCAAGTTTATAGTTATCTATTACACTTTGAACTTTTTTAAACATAAATGTCTTGAAACTACATCGGTGGATTTATCTGGTTTTTCCTGGGTTTGATTATTTTATTACCCCCCATAATCTAATGCTCTGTTCATTGTGTTATCAAGTTCCTTATTTCTGTGAAGATATGATTCCCATGTCCTTTCTAAGCTTTTTGTTTTGTTTTTTTAGTAGCATAATCACTTAAATCAATATCAAATTTAACTTTACTTTACTGTCAGGTTCACCTATTTGTTTACATCATTTAAAAACTCCCATTATATATTACCAGTAAAAGTTTTTTTTTAAAAATTCCTTGGTTTGTCAATATATAAGAAATCATATTTTTGATTTGTTACTTTTGCAAATGAATCACGATCTATATTTTGTTCATTACAATCATATCATTTTCTCGTTACTGGACTTTCAAAAAAAATATAATGTGAACAGTTAATTCGAATATTTTTTGGTTTTTTAAATAGAAAGACTGACTTAAATAAATAACACAACAGTTTTGTGCGTCCTTGAATAAAGTATTTGTTATTTCATTTTGAACTTTTTTATCTTCACATACAAAATCATCAAATATTACTACTTTTTTTTTTTCTGATTCAAAAATCATTAACATCAATTATTTCATTATTAAAAACATTCAAGTATTTCATTGGATCTACTTTAATTTTTTTGCAATTTGGCTTAAGTGGTTAATTAAATCTTGATATTTAGATTGTTCTAGGTTTTTAGCATACAAGTATAATTTAATCATAATATATAAAAAGGTTTTCGAAGTATATGCATTAATGTATTTGTTTTTCCAGATCCAGAAGATCCGCATATTAACATTCTAAAACATGAATCTGGATAAAAGGATAATGTTGTTTAAAGTTATTGGATTTATCACTTTTGTTCATAATTTGGAATTTCCATTTAATAATATTACATTATTTTCCATTATTTTACAATATCTTACATTATCTTACATTATTATATAAATGCAATAAAAACTTAATGAAATAAGGATAAGAAAAAAATTAGTCGGCAAAAGATGAGGGCTCTTAGAGAAGAAAAATGAAAGAAAAAATTAAAAAAGCTACAAATCGGGATTTTGTACACTGAAATTTATAAGCCAATTACTAAAGGGAAATTAGAAAGTCAAAAAGAACAATTATCAAGTCATTTTAAAAGTAATTACCTGGAATAAAACAACAATTAGCATTACTAGGTTGAAATGAAAGACATACAAACATACCAGGGTTTACCGCAGCTATTTAAGAATCACCCCCAAATTATTACCATCAAAACGGCTCCTATACATCAATAGATTGGGGATGAATTCGGGAATTAGAGTTTATGGAAAAAAAAAAAGGAATAATGAAACAACTGATGATACAAACTGAAGAAATTTTCCTGAATTGTTGGGACAAGACAAAAGCCAAGGAAATACTACAGTAGATTTAGATGCTGGTTTGGGGATACTAATGTTTTAAAAGAATATAAATATTTCCAAACCGTCTAAAATTTTTAAAATTAAATTTACTGCAGATGAATCTAATCCTGATAAAATATATGAAGACACAGTCCAAAATACAATAGGTAATGTTACTACGAATATCGTGAAGCTAAATGGCCCAATAGTAGCAAATTCAAGATCAGAAGTTTCCAAATAAACAAAAAGAAGCAAAAGAATTAAAACATAACCAAGACGAATTAATAAAGTACAAAAAACGGGTAAATAATATTCTTGGTATGGCTTCTACATATGGACAAGGAATAAAACATCAAAAACCCATATAAAGTTTACCAAATGGACAATATGGTAATTTAATTTTAACTTAAATAAACTTTAGGTAAAAACAAATTAATTGCTAAGGATAGAATAACTGGAAAAGAGTAATTACACTAAAGTGATAATGATTTGATTGATTTGATTAATAAAAGATATAACAATAATAAAAAACATTAAATTTCATTTAATAAAAAATATTTAAAGAATTAACAGAAAAATCAGGATTACCTTTTAATAAAAGATCTATGAAATTTAAAAAAGTAATTAGGGGACAAGGTTATGACGTTTGCCCATGTAATCCGAAAGAATTGGTTAATGATTTGGAGTTAATTTGTGGTTCAATTGATGCTGGAAATAATAATGAAGACTAAAAAATGAAGGTATTAGAATAATTGATGAATATTAAAAATGAATTCACTCTTACCAAAACAACATAAAAATGTTATATAAAAATTATTTTTCTTGATTTACCTTTTATTAAGTTTTAAAACTTTAGTTTTTAATTAAAAAGATATGTTTAATAATTATATAAATGGAACAAAAAATAGTATTAAGTTTCTGAAACAGTTAAAGATGATAAAAAAAAAACCGAGTGATTTTACAATCAGATTTAGTCGTTCTTTAATTTTAGATAAAAATAAAACTTATGTTGTTGGTTTGGATAGTATTAACAGTATGACCTTTTCTTGGCATAATATTAGTGATGAATGACAATAAAAGAATTCGTTACAATAATGGAAAAAGAAGGGAAAGATATCATATTTACAAACGGTTCTTACAGTTACACAGATATTATAATTATATTAGGGAAACATTAATAGTAATGATGATTCTGAATTTAATAAATCAGAAATTGCTCCAATAAGTTTGGAATTTGATTTAAGTAGTTTTAAGATTTTGATTTCAATTACAGAAAATTTTTAGTTGGATTTAAGAATGTCAAATTTTCATACATTGCTTGGTTTTGAGAAAAAAAGCATTGAGAAATACTGAATGGGGAACTACAACACCAAATATAACTAACTCTGTTGATACAATTTACATTCATTGTGATCTTATTGATAATTCACTTTTTGATGGTATTTCAGTGATATTATCTATGCTTTAAGTACTGCAGATTTAAAAAGGCTTATCCATTTACAAAAGAACCACAAAGAGTTGGATATTTTTTGAAATTAATAAATATTTTATAAAATTCAATTAGAAATATATTACAGATGTATTTGGTAGAATAATTAATTTTAATGAGGTTGAAACAGTTTTTACACTAATTTTAAAAGAAATATGAAATTAAAAATTTTAGTTTTATATAATGTACAAAAAGTTTATGACAAAATAAAGGAATATTTATTTATGTTGATGCTCACACACAGGAAAAGAAATCATACATGGAACAGGTATCTTTGACACTTTAACGAAATTGTTTCAAGCGGAGTTGCATCTTCAATTAGCACAGCTGGAAAAAAAGCTTTGGAAACGCAGGAAAAGCAGCATTGAAAGTGGAACAAAAAGGTTGGAACAGAAGTTGGAAATTTAGCTGCACCCAAAGCTTATTGGAAGCTTCACTGGAGATACTAAAAAAATTGTTGAAAAATTTAAAAAGAAACCTGCTCCGGCAGTTGGTAATTTAATTGCCAAGGAATTACAAGAAAAGATAAGTAAAATTAATAATAAAAATAATAATGATAAAGAGGGGGGAAATATTCATATGAGAAATAAATAGAATATTGTCAGGATCGGGAAAACTTCAGCTCGACAAAAACGTTTAACAGATTAATTTATAAAAAACTATGTTTTAACTTTAATAAAAAATAGAATAAAAAAAAAAATAATATATAATTTTATAATGTTTAGAACAAACAATATTGTGAAAGATATGAATTAACTCCTATTAAATTAGATACAGCTTTAATATCTGTCCTGGGAAATAATGTTAAGCAAAAAAAAAAAAACGGATATCACTTTACAATTAATGAAGAAGCTCATATTTGATTGGTTTAATGCTTATTTTGAAGTAAATTTTAAAGTAATATAAGCTTGCTAATGGTGGAATTTTATGTGGTGATGATCAAATTGCTCTAATTAATAATGCAGCTTCATTAATTGATCAGTTAGTGGTTAAACAAAAGGGAAAAAATTGTATTGATTGTAATAATTTATATAAGTTAGTAAATGTAAAAAATTTAGTTGAGCTATCTGAAGATTATGCAAAATCAACTGGAACAAATGAATTTATTTATTTAGACGTTAACGATAGTGCTGAAAGCAGAAAAGACCAAGCTAAATTTTAATTCGGGGTTTGCTCAAGAAAAAACATAATCCAGGGTAATAAGGGGAAAATGCTAAGATTCCGTTTAATAATTATTCATTTTTTCAGGGTTTGAAACTACTATTATACCTCCAAGTCAAATTCAAATAACACTGCAGCTGACAGATGATGATAAATTTAATTTTAGAGCTAATGCTGCTGATGCTAGTAGAGTAATTGTAACAAAATTAATTCTATGGGTTCCATGTTTAATTTTCAATGAATTTGGACTTAATTTAATTGCTGAAAGATTTACAAAAGCAAGTTTGGTCATACCTTGGGGAAATGATGACGCAATCAACTGATTACACAACAGTTAATACAACTTTTAGAATAACGGCTGGTGTAACAAAACCACAACATGTATTTGTTTATTTACAACGACCTGACAAAAGTAATTTCACAACAACATAACCCACACCTGTTGGATACCATTTTAAAGTTAATGCAGCAGATGATGATTATAATTGTATTTTGAGTTCTTGTGGGTCTTGAAGTTGGTAATGGTGTTTTTTATCCAGAAACAGAATATACAAGTATATCAAGAATATATGATGATGTAATTAATTTATTATTTAAAACCCAAATAATAAGACTACTGTAAGTTTTTTAAATAGATTTAATTTTCAATAGTTTGTTTGGATTTGTTCATTTTAACTTGGAATATAAAAAGGAAGAAATTAACAGAAGATCCTAAACAAATTACATTAACAATTAAGTTAACTGCCATTTCCCCACTGCAAGATATCGAAATTTACGCAATTGTATTATTTTGAGGAAACGTTGAAATAAATACTATTGGAAATGAACTTGTTATTGTTTAAAAAAAATTTAATATAAATTATATATATTTGACATCAAATTATATTGAATATAAAGTTAACCTTACAGATGGACAAAAGAAAATTTAGCACAAGTTATAATAATAAAATTCCACATACTTTTAGATTAAAACATGAACAATTACGTGGAAACTTCCCTTTACTTTTTAACAAAAACACAAATTAATAAAATTTAAAAAAAGCTGTTGAAAAATATAAGGGATTAGAAATTACAATTTCAAAAAGCCAAATGTCCAGTCAAGGTCAAAATGGTGGATTTTTAGGAGCTTTAGCTGGTTTGTTAGGAAAAACAATTCTTCCAATGGCAGCAAAAATAGCTCCAAAAATAAGCCCCTTAGGCATTGGACCCCTTTCTGGACTGGCCAGTACTGGTGTTAGTAAAATACTTGGAAATGGTATGATTTCAGTAGCTAATGATAAAAGAAGTATGATATCACCATATCTTACACCTAATCAAAGAAAGCAATAGTAGGATCTGGAGTGATTAGATTAACACAAAAAAAAAAACAAGACGGGGTTTTTTTAGGTATGTTGGGGTGCTAGTCTAGGAATACCTTTGATTACATCTTTTTTAAGTGGAAAAGGACATGGCCGGGTATACAGATTGATTTTCAACGAAGACCTTACAGACGAATTCCTATAGTAAAAAAAAATAAAATTTATAAACAAACCTATTTCTAACTTTGAAATTGAACAATGGGTAAAACAATTAAAAATTAAAAAACTTTAGGGTGTGTTTTAGTAGAAATAATTTATTAAAATTTTAAAAATAAAGGACGAGTGTGGAATTATTAAATTTGGACGACTTTGTTGGTCCGGAACACATTGGGTTTGTTACTTAAATAATATGTATTTCGACCCATTTGTGCTTCCTCCGCCGAAAGAAGTAATTAAATATATACCAAATGTAAAATACAACAATGTTCAATATCAAGACAAAATAAGTACACTTTGTGGATATTATTGTTTATTTTTCATTAAATGTTACAAAAATAATGTACCGTTGTAGGTTATTGTATAAAATACTAAGAATTATAATGTAAAACAAAATGAACAAACTATTATAAATTATTTTAACCCAAAAAGGACATGTAAATTAACTGGAATAATTAATATAATGGGAATATTTAATAATATAAATGAAAAAGTAAATAAAATAGAAAGACAATTAATAAGAAAACCTCCCTTGTTTTTACATGTTATACCCAAGATACGATGGTGGATTATTTCAATGGAAAACTGTAATGCTAGTCCTGGTTTAGGTCAAAATGGTAATAAGTAAGAATTAATTTTAATTGCATCTTAAAATTTTTCTTGTTGATGCAATTAAATTAGATAAAGGAGAAGCTAAATTACAAATAAAAAATAAGAAATGTAATTCTTCAAAGTTACAATGCAAAAAAAATAGAAAAATGAATCTATTTCTATTAAATTTTGCAAATGAATTTAAATAAAATGATGTTATTTATATTAATTCTTTAACGTTATGAATATTCAATTAACAATTTATGGTTCATAATTTAAGTTTTAATTTAAGTTTGATTTAAGAGTTAATTTAAGTTTTAATTTAAAATAAGCTAATGTATCAAACCATTATCAAGAAAATAAACTTTTATCATCATAACATGATAAAGATGTTTTATTTATAACATAACTGGAAAGATTGTGTTTTTTCAGAAGAATAACTTTAAAGGTGTGATTAGTTTGGGTTGAATTAAACAAAGTATCTTTGTAATTTTTATGAATATTTTTTTCTTAACAACAAGTTTTTTAATTCCTTCAAAAAACTTCATTTTCTAATAAATAAGAATACATTTTACTTCTTAAATCCCACAAATTCAAAAAATGGGAAAGCCGGCAGCTTCATCTTTAAATTTTCCAATTACTTTTTTATTATTATCAAAATAAAATTTTGAATTACTATCGTAATCACTATTATCAAATAAATCTTGTCCTTAAAAAAAATCCTCATATGCTCTTGGTTTTTATTTCATAACATAATGATCAGTGTCAGTGAATAGTAATTTACAATTACCCTCGTACTTTTCCTTAATGTAATTATAATTAAAATCATACATTAAATATTTTGATAAATCTAGAATGCACATTCCAACATAACAAGGCTGTTTAATAACAAACTTTCTTTTATTCTATGAATACCAAACAAATTTTGTTTAACATCGTTGAACTAACAATGAAGGTTTGGCTATGTATTTTAATAAAATATTTTCATCATGAGTTAATTTAATTTAACCCTCTTGCGTAATTCTCCATCGTTTTACCGAATACAGAATTGTTCATTAACTTAAAAAAGTCCTTTTCAAATGAATTTTTGCTTTAGATCTTTTTTGAGTATTAAAATCAATATACTTTTTTAACCAAGGACTTTCATTAAAAATTAATATTTTGTGTATTTTTGTTACTTTTAACCCTAATGTGTATATAGTTCAAGATTTTTAAAATGAACTACATATTTTGTTTTTTTCATTAAAGTTGGAACTAACTTCATTTACATTATCTTTTTTCCCATTTCAAATCTGTTTTAATATTTTTACTTAATCAGAAAGCCATTCGTTTTTGGTATTTTAATTTTTTCAGGAGCTAAAGGATAATCGTTGTGGGTTTTATGTAATTTTTTCGGATATTCAAGATCCCCATTTAACTATAAAATTAGTTTTACCTTTTGCAATTAATTTCTTAAATTGTTTTTCGGATATAAATTTAAAGTTTCCAGAGGGTAAAGGTTGACACATTGCCCAAACCCTAAAGATTTTTGTCGTCAAGGTACTAATGTATTTGCTTTCCCCTTCTTTTGAATTTATAATCTTTCATATATTTATTGTTTCTTTACTGTATCTGTTTGAAATATAACTTATTCCTCCTCTCAGTCCTTTTTCAAATAAAAAGATACATATCAATATCAGTTATTAAATCTAACTTAATTCCAGTCATTTTTAGCATTGCATCCCAAGCTAAACCAGGACTACTAAAAAAATGACAAGGATCTAATTTGTAGTACTCTAAACATAGTTTTCTAAAATTTTCGAATACAATCAGCTAAAAGTAATACGTCAGTTTTTAAATATAGATATGATATTCTCCCCTTGTTTTTATTTTAAATTTTTTCCAGATATTTTTTGCATGTTTGTATTCATTATCAGATATGTGTGTTTCATTTAAAATTGAATAAAACTCTTCTTTAGAAGGTAATTCTGTTTCTTTAAATTTTTTAAATGAATCCATGTTAAACATATGGATAAACACCTTTTGTTTTTAATAAATTAATGCTTTCACAATCAAATTCTTGAGATAAATATTTAAATTCTGGAATATTTTTATAGGTTATCCAATGATTGAGACATAAATTGAAATGAAACAAAAAGACCAAGTCGGAAATCATAAATGCCATATATCTTTCCTATTTTTTAGGAATAACATTAATTTCTTTTTAAATTTCCCCATTTGTTGCATAATAAAATGACCGTCATAACCTCTTTTAAAATTTTGAAAAAATAACAGGAATTTTGTGTGTTAGTTTAAAATTAATATTACATTTTGAGTGAGCACTTCCTCTGAATTTTCCTGTTATATGACAATGGTCTCTTACTTTTATTGATTTTTCTATATATTCTTTTTCACAGATATGAAAAAACTTTTGTTTTTTAAATTCAATTTCATCTTTTTTAGACATTCTTAGTTCTTTGTTAAAATTAAAACTAAATATTTCTTTACAATATTCCCCTTCCCCAAGCATTTTTTCAATAAACTTGTAAACTGCATTAGGACCTCTATAAATCTGGGTTGGTTTAGTTATTTATCGTCATAACAACAAACAAAATTTATAACCGTAACCAAATCTATATGATTTTGATTTTGGTTCAGTAAATGAAGATTCAGTTGATGGTAAAGCAGTTAAAACTTTTTTTGTTATTGGGTTCAAAATCAGCATAAATTACAAAAGGTATGCTAAAAACCCTTTTTGATAAATTTTTAAATTGTACTTTACTTCCCTCTTTTGGAATTTTTACACTTGGATACCCTTAATAGCTAAACAATTTGGAATATGTTCATTTAATATTCTTTCTTGAGTAAAATGTTGCAGACAAGATCTCAAAAATATTTTCTATGTTGGTCCCTTTTGGGTTTTTTTAGTCATTAATCTATTAAAATCTTTTATCCAAATAATGTTGGAATGGGGGCTCTGGGATTTATAGTCATCATCATTTATTTTATCATTTATTTTATCATTAGTAATTAGCAACATATCACAGTGTTCTTCGTATTGTATTTTGATATGTCAATGGATAAATACTATTTTCTTCATATCCAATATATTAAATGATATTTCATTTAAAACTTCTATTTTAGGTATTTGATTTTTGTAACAGGAAATTTAATTCCAGTATAATCAAGATCGTTTATATGTTTTTATTTTTGAAATTTTTTGAGGATTTTTTCAACGGAAATTTGTAAGCTAAATGACACCATCTAAAACATTCGTTATCATCATTTCTTTTTATTTATTAAACCTTTCATTGAATTTTGTAATGGTTTTGGTAATTCTAAATAACTGAAGCAGCCAATGGACTATCTTATATCTATTTATATAATGAGCATCAACTGACTCTATTCTCCAGCCACTTCCTTCAGAAATCCAATTACCAATTCTATTTATTATTTCATCAAAAAACTTGATGTAAAGTTTTTTTATTTCGTTTGTGTTAATAATTTCTAAAGCCTTTGATTGAAAATAAGCTGATTTATATATTGTATCAGTTTTATCCATTTTTGCAAAAGTTATTTTTAAAACAACGTTTATTTTTATACCTTTTAAAGTTTTAAGTTCAGATTTAAGTATTTCATAAGAGTCGTTTATAGTTAAATATAATTGATTCTTTGGATCTTGTCTATATGTAATTTTAATTTCAAAATTTTTTATAATATTGTTTTGTAGATCTCTCGATTTCCATCTATATATTTTATTTAGAAAATAAAATTCGTTAAGCAAAAAAGGATTTAAAAAAATAATTAAAAAATAATAAATAAATAAAGTTTTAAATTATCTTTAAGAAGAAATAAAATATTTAAATTTATATCTTTTTCCATTAGTTTTTGATATTCCACTTTTTACTCTGTTTTTCCCTTCGCAGCACATTTTTATTAATCCAGAATTAATATCAAGGTCTTTAAATGCTGCGTAAGTGCTTTTTATATATTTTTTCTTCATTAGTGTCACAATCGGTTGCAAATAAAATCTTTTAGGGTTGTTTCGATGATTATTTGGTCTGGGACAATCACATAACCCTTTTGGCATTTTCTTTCAGTTAAAAGACAACCACGTTCCATTCAAATAAATTATTTTTTTAAAAGATAAGGATCTATAACATTTTGTAATTTATCAATAACGGATTTTTATATTCTCGCTACTATTTGATCAAGTTTTGATTAATAACATTTCTTCTTTTAAGAACTTCTTATATGAATTTTGTTGGATTCATTATTTCTCCTAAAGTGTAGATAATTTTGGCATAATTCATTCTATCTACCTTTCTATTAACCATCTATATATAATATATTATAGAAAAAAAATCTCTAAAAACGCCCCCTAAAGAACATTTAAAAAATAGGGAATATTATCTATATCTTTTGAATAAGATTTTAAAGTCATTTTTTCTAATTGTTATCAACTGTTAAAATTTTAATACCTTCTTGAGACATTCTGTTTAAAACCCTTCTTCGTGTAATTTGTTTTAGTTTTTCTAAATAATCTAAACCAACTTTGTTTTCTTCCCTTCTGTTTCTTTTTTGAAGCCTTTTAAAACATATTTCGGGTCGGGTTTTACATAAACAAATCATCAATTTTGGGTTTTTTTCCGTATGGTTTTTATAAATTTAATCAGTTAAGAAAAGATTGTATATGCCCACTCGGGGTCATTTATAACACCCTTGTCGTGATGTTGTTTTGTAAAACGTTACTGTTAGTTAAATAACAAAGTTCAAGGACAGAAACACCATCAAAACTGTTTAGGGAGAGATAACATTTTTATATGACTGTTTTTAAAATTGTTAGCTGAAAAAGGGAAAAAAATATTTGGAAGGTTCTTGAGCAGCAAGTTCAAAAAAGGTTTTATGAATTATAACTTGGGCCATAACATTTTGCCATTCGTGAATTGGTTCTGGAATTATATTAAAATTAGGATTATATTTTTTAATAATATCTAAAAAGTACTTTTTCCTGATGCAATATTACCTTCAACTGATATAATTTTTTCATTTATTTTAAATACTTATAGAAAAAATCTTTAATTAAAGTTAATATAACTCTTTTCTTTTTTACTTTTTTTATCCGTTAAGTTTAAATTCCCTTTATATACGTTCAAAAGGCATTGAATATTTTTTTTTCTTCCTGCATTTTAATTTGTATTGTAAAATATCCTGAATAACTTGTTTTCTCTTTTTCTTTATTTACTTTTCCAATCCGTGCTTTTGTTATTAGTTGTTTTATTTGTGATTTATGTGCTTTAAATAATTTCTTGTCGTCAAGTTTTGCTGTTAGTAAATATGGTAATTACTGATGGACGCGCCAGCAACTGCTACAAATATAGGAAACTGGGAACAAGTGCTAATGCAGCTGAACAACCAAAAACCCCCTGCTGTTAATATTATAATCCGGTATTACTCTCCACAAAATTTTTAACTTTTTCTGGTTAAGCAGCAGCTAGTTTGGTTAAGTGAATGATTAACTGATCTATTGTTTCTATTCCATTATTAGAAATTAAATTTTTATGGACCATTTATATAATATATATTTTAAATTAAATTTCTTTCAATTCACTAAATTGTACCCAACTATTAAATTTTTCATTTTAACCTTTCCATTTTACTAAAGCTTTTTTTTTCTTATAGTTCGTTAATAACTTTTTCTATTCTAAAAACTTTTTTGTGTAGTAGGTTAAAAGTTCTTGTTCATAAAATGAACCTTGAATTATTTCATCATTTAAATCTTTAATAGTGTATGTTCTGGGATTTTATTATTAATTCCATTAATTATAAATATTTCCTCTGTCCAGTTTGGTGTATATCCTTTTTCAAAATGTCTTTTAAGTTTACTTAAGCGAACTCGATCAAACCCAAATTTTAAATTTTGTTTTACTCTTTGGTATCTTTAAATCACCATATAAATTAAAGTAAACAGTACCTTTATTTAAGTTTTTACTAGCTTCGGGTTGGTGTCATTTTTATACAGAATGTTTTGTTTTGTGTTATATTTATCAACCATTCCTGCAAAATTATTTAAATAAGTATAAGTATTATTTGCTGTAAAAATTTCCACATTATTCTTTTTAAACTTCTATTAAATCTTTCTATTACTACAGCTTTTCCCTTTATTAAATGTATTGGTACATATTAATCTTATTTTTATTCAAAAATGATTCAAACTTTTTATTATAAAAATTTTTTTCCTTCATCTACCCCTAAATTTACTGGTAAAACGTCCTTCTAAAATTATTTTTCAAAAGCTTCAGTAACAGATTCTCCAGTTTTATTTTTTAATGGAATAACCCAAGCATTTTTTACTAATATATCAATAACGGTTAAACAAGTACTTTACTCCTTTATTATATTTTGAAAAGCTTGCATGTAACTAAATCAGCTGACCAAGTATCATCAATTCATTAACTATCACTCTTCGTTTCCTAATTTTCTTTTAATTGGTTTGTGTAATTTTTTCTGCTAATTCATCGCTCCATGTGATTCCGGGGGTATACTCTACCCCTTTTCCCGTTTTTTGATTTTTGGTCCGAGACCAAGTGTGTATTTTTGTTTTGATAGTGGTTTTACAACTAAATGTTTTGCAATCTTTTCTCCAAATGTTTTGATTTAGTTTTATTTAAATTGGAAAGCATTTGCTTATCACATGTACCTTTTTTTTACACCACTGTCATAGCAAAAAAAACATGGTCCATAAAATACTGCATCCAGTTCATTGACAGGGGGTCCATTATCTAGGGGATTTCCTGGCCCACAATAATTATATCCTGGAAGTGTTAAACCTTTCTTAGGTAATAAAGGTAACATTGCTTTGTGAATATCTAAATTACCCCCTGTACTTTTAACAAACTTTGATTTCATTTTTCCACAAGATGAACAAGTAGCCTTTATCATTTTTCTCCCGTTTTTTGTTATAACATAATGAGGATTTATATTATCAGTAAATCTTCTTTCTTTCAAACAATATATTTTATTCTGTAAACTCATCTATATCATATGTATTTAAAACTTTTTAGTTGGTTTTAACTGGGTTTGAAACCTGTGGATTTTTAATTGTCCGGCATTGGTCAGTTCGGACCGGGGACTGAATGTTAAATTAGGTTAAAAATGCTCGCTTCGGTATTTCTAATACTACTTGGATAATCTGAAAGGATAGATGTCAATGTAATTGTTTGAATATGTTTGTTATATCTCAACCTAAGAAGTACGAAGCAGTAACGGCTGACATCATGATGAAAGCAGAAACAGACCAAAGAGCTCCAAACGATTAGTACTTGAAATAGGGTAATCTAATTTTAGAAAACTTCGTGCGTTATCTAATATCCGTATGTTAATAAAATGATTTATGCAAGATATGACAAGTCTTTGAGTTGGCTAAAAGAAGTAGCAAGCAGAACAGAAAAGACATTTTGAGCTTAACAATTATGTATTTGAGCGAAAAAAATCTGTAAAACATTACTACGGTCTTTGACTCAATGTGTAAGTTTGCTTTACCAATATCGATACTTAAATTCCCAAACATTTCATTTTCAAAGAATGCCGTCTCAAATACCATTTCTAACAAAGCCTTCTCGTTTCAAGAAACTTTCTACTATAAGTATCTGACTGTGTACTTTATTGAAATTCTTAACAACTGAAATAAATGCGAAAATGAATAATTGATGCTTTATTTTCCTTCAAAAGTGATATCTGATACAAAAAAGATACTTTAATATCTTATCAATACATGCTCAGTGTGTGTCTACAAGAATCACGGCTTCAATTTAACTTCGGTCTCAAATGACGTAATTTATTCCAAATCAAACCTTCTTTCCTTTGCATTCTTCATCTCCCAAGTGTTTTGTATTGTTCAAAAGTTTACTCATTATTATTAAACAATCAACTTCATGAATAGTTTAATCTCACATATACCAGCAAAATAAAAACAAAGCTAAACTTTAATCTTACCTCAATACCAAATGATTTATCAAACATTTTAAATCCATCTCGGCAAATAAATGAAGTTTTATTCCTGATGAGGAAAAATATATAAACATATATTTTCCATTTATCGAACACTCTACTTGTTGATAGAATCAATTAATGTATCACCACATGCGTTTCAATTGAATGAATATATGTAGGATATCTTCGATACTGTTTATGCCAATAACAAGCTTTTTTGCTTGAATATATATGTCTAACCTTCAGGTCAATGCATTTCCTTAAACATGTAAAAAGACATAATAGGTAAAGCGCACAGGTTTCTTAAAAAAATAGCATGTAAACAAATGAAAATGTAGTCTTGTAGCATAATTTAATTTTAGCAGAACGGAAGGCATTTTTAAGATCAAAAAGAACCAAAAAGCACGCCAAATAAAGAATTTGTGTAACATTGACATAAGAGATACATGAGTAAAAAAGCGTTGTTGTTTGTTTTTATTTCCATTTACAGCAGTACAGAAATATAAAAGTTTTGTGTAATGTTCAATGAAATTCCATTCACAAAATAGCGTTTATCACATACTATGCCAACAAAGACCATTTAAAAATGACACATTTTCTTTGTCACCAAAGATCATTTGTAAAGTGAAATGTATAAAATACAAACCATTTTTTTTGTGTCACCAAACATCATTTGAAGAATAAAAATGTATCAAATGCGGGCCCTTTTTATTGTCAACAGACATCTGAAAAATGAAATGTATCAAATAAAAGCACTTTTCCATTTTGACAAAAGCATTTGAAGAAAAACTATATAAAAAAGAAGTCACCATTGTTTGAGTTAGTCTTTGAGAATATGCAATTCATAGTTAAATGTCTGCAATTTGGAGATTTAATCATAATAAATTTTTGAACACGTAGCTGCCTGCCTAAACTAGTATGTCCTACATTTTGTCATCACTTATAGTATTTCAATTTTCAGAATCTCCTGACCGGTTCCGTTAAGCTGTAATTAACAATCATATGGTATATGGAATGAATTCTGGTTCAAATATATTTGTCCCTGTTTATTCCTACTCTATGTATAGTAACACATATGCCAATATAATAATCATTACAAGTGATCGACACAAGAATTATTGAATGTCCCTTATTACCTGGTCAATATACACCTATAAGTATTAGCATTTTTATTTTGCTTGATTGCTAGGTCAATTTTAAATTTGGCAAGTGTATAATGTTTTTTATAGAACCGTTAAAGGCAGTGAAAATTTATGACTCCAATTTCCTTCTCAAAATGAACTATATTTGCATGACATAGCTTTTATAAAAAGTTATATTAAGTCAGTGGTTGCCATTTACGACAATAAATCATATTTTCTTTGCAAACCTTTAAGCATAGATAAACCGTAACTTTCTGTTATGTAAATACAGTGATGAATAACGACCAGCAAAATAGCTGTTTTATTCCCTTAGCAGGTGTTTACAATACTTTATCATTTTTAATCAGAAAGTAAAAAAGATACACGGCGCCGCATTAGTCAATGCACCCTTTAAGCTACGAAACGTGCATGCACTCTGCACTTTTACCTACGATCGGGTATTCATAAAGCAAAACAAAATGTAGTTTTTAAAGTAAAATTTTCATGTTTGCATTCTTTGCTTCCAAAGGATCTTTTTATAGATTTTATTAACTATCACAACAGCATTCTTTAAGTGTCGTATAGCGGCTGTAAAAAGTCTCCCCGTACTTGGATTCAGTGTTGTTATATTTTCTGGTCCTTTGGAAACATGGAGTCCGTTCAACATATATGTAATAGAGTTCCGCTTAAGCCTGTGCTAGGGGGCGTGAGAGGTGTTGCACATTTCATTACCTCTATGAACAGACTCGATCAGACCGAGTCTGCTATTATTCTTCTTGGTTGCATTCTTTGCTTCTAAAGGATCTTTTTACATATTTCATTTTTTATGTAGAACATGTTTTACAGAACACATATTTTACATCACAATTATATTAATTATAACCTAGGAAACTTTGACAAAAAACATGAAGACTAAAAAGGAGGGGCCGAAAAGTGGGGGAGGGAGGAGGTGCGAAATGACCATTTTTGAAATCGTCAAGGGAAACAAAGTGACCAAAATGGGGACGTGTTGCCTGGAGGACGAGTTGACTAGGGGACGAGTTGACTGTACAGCGTTTACGTGAGATCACTCCGTATCAGAGTGGTAGAGTCGAACTCTGCCGCAGGGGAATCAGGTTTATGACGTTTTACAAGCTATTTCCACACAAGCGTTGCAACGGATTATACTGTCTAACAATACAGCTCTGTGCACCCACACCACTTAAGAAAATATGCAGTTTTAATCAGCTGTTAAATGACCTTCACCCCAGATATAAACCGGAAGTGAAGATAAAATCAATACTGGCCTGCGGCCGGAAAAAGTGCATTCTAAAGAGCTACATGCATGTACCCAGTTTTGTTTCCTCGTAGTGGTTTACTTGTTTCATTTTATTCTGTTGAAGAAAAAAACATTTGTGATGATATAATTACTAATCTGTGATTATTCACATGTTGCATTACTAAAACTCACTGAAATTCAAAGAAAGAAGAATTGTAAATAACACACATAGTACGAGTTGGCAAATATTTTCTAAAGCGGTAGAATAATAGCTTACAAATGTCAAAAAGAATTATTATAGTAATTGTCAATGATTTCCAAGCTATATATATATATATATATATATATATATATATATATATATATATATATATATATATATATATATATATATATATATATATATATATATTATAAATTATATAAATATTATGAAACTCTGCATATCTAATAAGAATTTATCTATATAAATTCATGATAAAATAGGTGTTGGTATGCATCCGGTTAGAATTTGCATTTCAATATATTTTATAGCTTGTGCATACTGTACGTTCTTCTATTGCCAAAACCATTATATATGCACTATACGATACAAATGTAAAATAAACTATAAATAAATCAATCAATCCAATATGAGCTTAAAGTATATCAAAATATCAGTAATAACACTATATAATATATTACGGATCATGTTTCATTATACCTGTTTCAGTACACATTTGCACACTTCTTTCATATGAACGCTACTACTATATATAGATATAATTTATACCTTTTCTACAAAGGCAATTCTTATAAAATTCTCATGTCCACCAGAATGATGACATCTGGTAAGTATTTAAGGACACTGTAAGGCATCGTCATAGGTGTCAGCATGGCTAATTAAACTTTTTATGCATTTTCAGGCTAAAGAAAGAGTTAAACCTTATATACTTCAAGAGAAAGCAATTTACTACAACATTAAGTTCGCTCATTGTTTATGAAATAATAAAGTCAGAGCAGGGCTTATTACTTTACTTACAAAGTATGTTGCAAATTTGTTTTTGATCAGCAAAGCCATGTTTTGGCAAAATTGTAGTCAAATGATGAAGCCTTCGGCCTATATATCCAACGAAAACAAAACCAGAGTATGACTATCTAAAATTATCGAGCAATATTCTGACGTAGCAGTTGAAAAACTGTCAATTTGCAGGATTCTTTATCTTTTATCAAGCACGGAACGTCTTCAAACCAAACATTCGGATAATTTCTGTTAGATTTAAAGGTATATAGCGGACTATGACCTCATGTCTAAAAATCCCCCCTGTTTCGCAGCCTTGTCATCCGTTACTCTAGGCATGTATTGATCAATACACTTCAAATGACACTTTCACAAGTTATTCAGAGTAAACAGTCTTTCTTTTATCTTAATATGAAAGCTAAACAAAGTGGAATGCATCTAGTAAACTAAAACAAAGCAAATAGAGTAAAAGGGGTAACAATTCTTGCTTAAGTTCTTTATTTTAGACAGTATGTTATCTTTTATCATTGATAAACAATAATGAATTATTTACGGCTATTAATTGTAATTAACAGAAATTAAAGAATTAACCAGCAAAAGTAGGACCGACCGACTTGTAAAGACAGGTGACGAAATAACTGTATAATGTATTTACGCGGCAACACTCAAACATTCTGCATTAGAAATGTCATACGATTTGATGAAAGAAATTATGTCTGCAATCATTCGTCCTCCAACTCTGATTCATCGTCCGCTGTTACATAACTAAAATACTGTTGATAAACGGCGTTAAACCAAAAACAACAACAAAATAGAAACAAACAAACAAAAAGAAACAAAAGTAAAAATGTCATTTTCTTTCCATGATGTATTGATCATCAAAAACCAGTACTATCACACGTTTGACGTCGTTTGAGTGCAATAAAGCGTTTATATAACTTTGGTGGTATCACACTGGTGTAATACAGCTTTGACGTTGATGCTTTAAGCGTCAGAGACGTTGGTCGAATTGACTTGGTCTATAATAGGCATATAAATACTTCTGATGTTTCAGTAGAAAAAGCATACAAGTAACAGTGACAGAACCTCGCATTTTAGTACTGTATTCCACCCGTTTAATAAATTCAGTATGAAAAAAAAATAAATTGTTATATCCTCTATTTAATAATCAGTATGTGAACTGCGCTGACATCTTGGACATTCTTCTTTTTAAAACATCGTTAGATGGTTATCTACAATGTAAAGTAAATTTATAAATGTTTTATGTACAGGATACTTCTGTGATTTAGAGCGGTCTCCTTTCAAAAATTCTATGAATTAATGATAAACATGTTTTCGTAAATATTTACACCACTGATATAACAGTATAAAAATAATTATTCAACGGAAAACGTATCATATTTCGACCACGAGCTTTGAAACAACCACAAAACATGTGGAGGAAATACCATACTTATTAACTGTGGATAGATCGCAAGTTTTATACATTTGTTAGACCCCAATCTAAGAAAATAAGGAATATTAAAAACGCGTGTATTTGTATATATTAAACATATGCGCACTTCAGAAGAAACTCTTTTTCATTACGTTCAATAGAGTATAATATATGTTTACAACTTAGTTGAATAGAAATGGTATTGCTTACATTATACAAATCTTTTTCAAGGAAAACTGTATCACAACTGTTTTGCATGCTCCAGTGTCGCTTAACTTAGGATTGCCCTGTAAGACGTGTTTACCCCACCCAGTCACATTATACTGACACCGGGCTGACCAGTCCTTGCACTATCCTCTTAATGCTGAGCGCCAAGCGAGGAAGCTACTTGTACCATTTTTTTACGTTTTTGGTATGACGCGGCCCGGGATTGAACCCACGACCTACTGCACTCGACGCGGACGCTCTACCACTAGGCTACCGAGGCGGTTGCTGCTTGAACCTGTATGCATTGGTGTAAACAGTTTGTACCTTAAATATAAATGTTCAAACAATATTGATAGACTATTGTTATTGATAAAACAAGCATGAAATTCTACGATTTAATTCTACTATGCAATTTAATCAGTATACAACTTTCTGATTCAGGTTGTACATCAGGGAGGCACTGACTGATGCTTTGAACTGAAAACATGATGGAACTTTCCCCTTAAAATATGTAATAAATTGAATAAGCCACGCACAGTTATTTATAAATATGATATTTATCATCATTTATGACAAGCATATATATTCAGGAATGTTTGTGTCATTTGGACTATCGCACTTTACGAAACTGAAATTACTACAACCACATATGTTTTACTTTGTTTCAAACTTAAATACTTTAAACGCAATATTCCGGTGGTATCAAATAATCTCATACATATCAAGTCCTTCCAATACAATTAATGTATATTTTTATGACAATTTTCGGATGTTTTAAAGATGCTGTGAAATGGTTACGCTAGTCGTTGTACGTATCAGATGTTGAAGATTTTTTGTCTTTTTTTTTTAATATTTACGAAGTACATAAATATGTACATTTAACATCTACATTGGTCACATCAACGCATAAATTAGCCTGTTGGATATTCATCTTTGTTTTTCGATGCTTCAGCTAAAAAACAAACACTTTTTGGGACCATTTGAAGAATATTTGCATTCGCCCTATTCTTTTCATTGAAAATTATAACGTTCATTTCGTATGAACAGCAAAAGGAAAGGCGCGAAAGTTACGTCAACGCTGCTTGGTGAGAACGGGCCGCTGTTTTGACAACGTCCGCGTATAGTAAGGAGAATGTGCCTTAGATGACGTCATAGTTGTTTCGTCTCCGGGAAGCTGATTTTAATGTTAAATGCAATAAAATATGTGCAATTTATAATTTGATCTTGTTTACAAATGAGGAGGAAATATAATGTAAATATAAGAATATTTTTTCGGTGTTATATTCATTTCTTAATAAAACAAACATTATTTCCTGGCCATTTGTGGTCATTTACATTACATGTCACTTTAAATACATATTGGAAAGGCTCAGCACATCACTGTAAAATAAAACATAGTTCTTGCTTTTGACTACTTTAAGCTATTGCAAAGTTTCAGCTGAGTCTGTTTGAGAAGAAACGGTACAGCAAAACCTGAAATACAACACAGCATAATCAATTTTCCTACGTCCAGCAATTCGGAACTGTAGTCTGGTCATACCTTGTTTCTATTTTTCAAATTATAGTCACCTCTTAAAAATGTATGTTTGATATAAAGATGAAACAGCTATTGTGAGAACTTCAAACTCTCTTATAATCATTTTTGCAATATGACATGTTTTGTTTCCGCTTCTTGCCCTTGAAACATCTTATATCTTCTTTCACTCTTCCAACAAAACAATATAAATATCTTATAACTTACCTCTAGGGGGTTGTATGACTACATCGGTATCTATGAGATCTCCGTTTTTTTTCAATTTACACTCCATTCACCAAGGTGCTGTCATCCTTATTCACGGAATTTACGAGGATGAATACAAAGAATCAGGTTACCTAATTTTAACCAAAATGTGTCGAATTATTGTGGCTGAAGTGGTTCTGCTTGTAAATGTGTCAGATTTTTGTATACATATATTTTTGTAGTTTGGAAATAATTAACTTTATCAACACTATACAAGAAATATTTATCAACATACAACATCTTGTAAACGACAAAATGAAAGTTTACTTAGCTAATGTGGGTGGTCGCCTTGAATGGATGTAATAACGTGACCAGGACAAGTATTGTATGAATCTCCCCATCATCTAATTAAAATAGTACCAATTTTAAGTAATCACCAAACACTGAATACTAGTCAGGGCATTAGCCGCAACTTGGAATCGTACCAGGACCACTGCGTCGCTGATTCCCTTTACATGTCATATAACCAAATTTATTTCTACAGAATGATGGCAGTTTCTATATATTAAGCCACTTGTCAGATATGGGATGATTTTATTTTTAAACAGAAAGGTTCAAAGATATATATTTGCTTGAAAGCGTGTCTTGAATAAAGAATATGAAAAACACTAAAACATTTTACCTACATTTCTATATAATAAAATTATGTCATATTTCATAATTGCTGAGTCTATCCTTTCTATGAGCGTTTTAGTGTAAATCAACATTTCAAATCCTACTGGGTATAATTACACCGGTTTAAGATACAGTTAGCCATTACCTAGGTAACAGGTAATGTGGGTGAATGTATTTTGGTAACACGTAAACTGTACACACGGACTAATTATGGTAAAGATACTGTAACAACAACAGTATTATGGTTCAAATAGAAACACGATTTGAAAATGTCCATTTAAAATGCTTATTATCGTATTTTTTGTTAAACCATATAACAATGGATTACTTAATTCAAGAGGAAAATGGCTTCAAAACAACAGACACACAAACTACACAATAGTGAAAAGTACGAATGTTTAAAATTGTGAACGTCATATTTCAATGTTGCATTCATTTAACATGTTATCAAAACATGGCAATAGTTCTACTGAAAGTGTGCAACGTAAAACTGACCGAGATAACAATAAATGTTTATCCTACTCAAAGCCCAGCTGCATGACTGTGAAGGCACTTGTAAACAATATCTAAAGTTATGTTTTGATTGTACTGTAGTTATAACTATTTCCAGAGGTATTTAATATGTCTTTCTACAATAGGAATGTTTAAGACATTTTCATTTTGCAAAAAATCTTCATTCATAAAATCTTAAATTAATATCATTAATGGAAGCTGTAGAAAATCCCATTCATGAAATCATAAACTTCAAGGTACAGTAGTCTCATAATCAATAGAAGTTTGACATGCATTTATTAAGCCACGGACATAGCTCTATTTTGCTTTCTTTAAATTGTTCAAAAGTATCTATAACAAATAGAACTAACTGTACGCCTGAGAGCTAGATGTAGTTTCTTTTTATTTTCTTCGTAAAATATTGAAAACTATCAATAATCTTTTGAAGTACCATTTGAACAAAAGCTGACCCACAAATGTAAGATGTATCAAGTCCATGTTTATCATGTGAATACTTCCTCGATTTTTTTCTTATCTTATAAAAAACCAAAGGTTACGAAAACAGAAACTGACACATGCATTGGTGCAAAGCATGCGCTTCTTTTAAAAGTATTAATACATCATCCTGTTAATTGAAAATAATCGTTTAACATTTAGTTAAAATAATTCCATATATAACATTATTAAGTATCTTATAGATCCAACATAACTAAAGTATCGAACCTCATCCTGTATATACTTTTGTTTCTCAATTTCACATTTTCTTGTGAAATTACCTTTATCTAACGCTGCTCTTTCACCATGAGTCATGCCATGTGATGATGTTATAATTGTATATAATAGTAACGTTAAGTAATTCTTAAAAAAATGAAAGATTTGAAGAAAGTGAAATAAGAATAGTAAATTTGAATCCTGATTTCCTGAATTCTTTTTATCCTTTATGTCACAAGTACTCAAGTGATACTACATAGCGAAATTATTTGTGATCAAAATGATTTCGTGTTTAATTGTATGTAAGTACTTTTCAGCGCATATATACAAGAATAACATTTTTGGAAGGTTTTCTCATTATACTGAAAAACTAAGGAGTCCTACATTAGGTTGAATAACTTATTCTCGATTGTTTTAAACTTCTACAATATTTTTAATTCGTATTACTCGCAATATTTCAATATCGAATATTATTTGTAAGTAAGTATTCTCGAATACTATGATTATACTTATTTTTATCATACCAGATTTATATAGCACCTCTGGTATTACTTAAGTATTACGAAAATTAGGGTAAAAGATACAATGAATAATGTTGGATAAGTATTGAAATTATTGTTCTACAAACTCGTATTTTATTATTTTATTCATCTCGTTTAAAAATTATGTATGAAAAGTCAACCTTGAAATATCTTCTGTTTAGGTAGAGCCCTTGTTGCCTCATCAGAACTAAGGTTTTAGTCAGGATAATACACCCGAGTATCTGTTCATTGTCTGAATCGTCATAGTATGTATCTTGCTGAATGCTAGAACCCGTCGCCTTGGAGATATGAACATTACTTTGAATATTCCAAAAACTGACCCGAGTCATATTCTTAGCACTGAATGGCATTTTTCTTCTTTCTTAAGTTGTTGTCCAGTACTTGTCGCTGACTGATTTGTGTACAAGTCAGTGTGTCTCAATTAATATCAATCTTTATTTTCAAAACAATAATTATTAGTTTGAAATCAAAATCAAAGGTAAATATTACATATAAAATGTCCACATAATTTAACTGGTTACCGAGGCCATCCTTCTAATTTATTAAGACAAAGAAGATCCTCAATTCAGATAGAGAAATATTGTGTCATTTGTGGTGATATAGTAGCATATAATGTTGCTGTTAGTTCTATAAGAAATAAGTTCTGAGAGCTGTAACACATAGCCAGGCCCATTAAAAAAGGAAGTAGCCTTTTGTTGATAAATTACCTACAAACCACAAAAACATCAGGAAAAGTAGGGGCCATGTATCTTCTAAGAATGATTTTTGTCTGACAGGTCAACACAATGGAGTATCTCCAAAGTGGCAGCTAAAGTGTGTACGTACACATATGTTATAAGGTTTGTTTATCTATAAATGAAAGAAACACTTCATTGAAAGTGCTACCAAAAGGTCAAGTACAGGTCCACAGTGAAATAAAAAACAGAAACTGGCTTACATAAAATATGATTATATCACTTTACCGATTTATATATCGCCCTTTTCATGATAAACACGTTCAAAGGCGCTTTAATTAGCGTTTACATGGGTTTCAAACTTTGCATAACGGGACTGGACCGTCATTTGTGCATAAATATAATATTTACTGTCTACATTTACTGAAAGTTTCAGTTATGCATAGTTCAGAGTCTGGATTGTTTAATACATATTTTAGAACGATGTAAAAGTCTGTATCTTCAAAACAATGATCATTCTTGTTTGAATATAACAAAATAGAAAACATTTGGATGTTCTCAATGATTTGAAATACTATTGTCAAAGTATGGCATAAATTTCTCGAAATTGCAGTTAATTTCTCAAGTAGCTGGCACATATTGCGGTAGCAGTAACGAGCAACCCATATTGACCAATCAAATCAGGATACTGAGAACTAGATAGAATAGCCAGAATAACTCAAAAATGATTTAGTGTGTGTTTCAATAATGAACGATAAGAACGTAGTAACTAATGTAAGAATGTATCGGTTATTTTGACAAATTGTAATAGAGTAAAAGCAGTCATTTTCATTCAAAAATGACACTGACAGCTTGATAGAAGATTATATGCTATGAAATACACGTAACAAGTGGGTTTTAGTTTCTTTAATGCAACGTAATCTCTTCTGATTGTCCGTTGTCACACTCCGCGTGAAAGAGGCAAACTTTTGACAATTATTGATAGTTGTCAGAAAGAACAATATAGGTGTATGACCGCTTCCAATGACAAATTTAGCGGATGAATACTAAGTCATTCTTTATCAAACATTTTATATACTATTATGAATATACCTTTTCAATACACACGATTTACATATATTGAACGTACCGTTCCCAAACGACAAAGTTAGTGGTTGAATATGAATGGCTGTGCTTTCAATCGTCTCCTCGGATATATGTTATAGACAACACCCTGTATCCGAAGACACGAAACATGTAATGTTCTGTAATGCATAAGCATAGCCGTGTAAAAAGAGCCGAAGTACTGACAGATCGGTGAAACAGTAATTAGTGTTGATTGTTAAAAGTAAAACATATTGATAAGAAAACTATCAAAGCACAAATAATCTGACAATATACAGACCAATTTTGTAACTTTTACATCGGATACGATAATCAAGGTTAGAATAGGTATCCATTCCATCTTAATTAATGACACGCCACCTGAGATACATAAGAAATCATGTAGTACCACGACACCTTGTGAAAGGTCCTTCTGTTCATAACCCATATTACATTTACAAATAATGCCAGTATTTATTACACAGATTTATAACAAAATTGAAGTATCTATTCTCTTTGTCACGCATATTGTATTTGCATATAGAACTATATTCAAGACTTTTCACGGTGACATCCTGAAACATTTTCACCTTGTCGGGCAAGTTAAGGCTAACGGAAGAAACATGATTTTAAGGTCCACAAAAATGAACTGCTTTGTGTTTATTGATAATTATAAGCGATCACCTTTTTGATAATATATACAAGAATTTATTGGAGAATGCAAGTAACAATATAGAGCATTGCATAGCCAAGCCGTTTTCTCATTTCTATATTATACACCACTAACAAGAACATGAAAACGTACAAGTATATATGCATGTTTATTATTCAATAGCTATTTCATTGGTATTATCATACTATGACAAGCATTAAGCTTATAGAGACAAATTAAAGTGGTTTTTAAACCAAAATAGACATTCAAAGTATCAAGAATTGTCAACTCTTTGATTAAGCTATTTTTAATTTGCGTTATTGGTATAAATTCTCAACAGGTTCTCTGAATAGATGATTTCTTTAACCAGTGTTTTCGTATCCCTTTAAAAAGTAACTCACCATTAAATAAACCTCACCGAGATATAATGTTATAAAGTACATGTAAAATGCAATGAAAATTTCTATAATTTTCATCTTGACTATTGAATATTTACTTGAAATCAACTCATACGCAGTATGTGCTTTTATCAGTGCGTCGACTGCTTTAACAGTTGCGAAATCGAATTTCTTGGATGATTTAACATACAAAACTTTTACATAGTTTGAAATTACCTATGAGATCTGAATTTAAATGAAAATCCATACTTTCTTGTGTGAATGCCGTAGCCCAGCAAGAAGGCATAGTTAGCATATTATGTTGTGACAAAACAGTACCCACAGCAATCTTTATTTTGAGAAACAGGGCAAGTAACGTATGATATACGAGAGGAAAAGTGCTCTTATATCTTTATTTCTGCTCCTATTATGCTAAAATTTGAATATATGTTGATAAGACCATATCATTTGTGAATGTTTAAAGTACAATTTTCAGGAAATGGTCATTATTTAATTATCACAGCCCAACGTCATTATTAAACTGTCATATCACACATAAAAAAAACTCTTGATTACCAGTAGTTCAGTGATTCTTACCATTAAATACATTTTCTACGCCTTCCTCTCAACAAATAAATAATATTTATACGGTAGTCGTGTCGTATATTGATGAGGGACACTGAACTGTGATGCACAGATTCATATCAAGGAGTTCTTTAATTTTCTAAACGTAACTGAATGATATTGTCTTCTGACGTTTGAACCGCTACACTCTCATGACTTCTTTTAAACCTACCACTTCAGATCATTGTCCCTTCAACCTTTGTCACAGCATTTGCCTCTTTCCTTGATTTTTATTCAAAAGACAAAATGTTACATCACGTCTCCGTTCAACACTGACTTTTAAGCGATGATACTACACAATGTGTCTGCCAAACATCTGAATTATGTCCGATTTTTAATTTAACGTTATTGGCATAACACTTAATATTCTGCCTGTTTAATAAAAGGTAGCTTAAAAATAAGTAAGTGGCAAGGAATTATTTGTCAAAAGAAAATATGATTGACATATCAACTAAGTATTCTCTAATCTATTTTATATAACAGTTTCATTGATTTTTACCGAGTATTTATTGAACACCTCTCGTATGGAAAAAGGGCGGATTTTTTTTGGACAAAGACTATCCTGTAAGTTATATTTTAAAATTGCATTACCAGAAATCTTAAACAGTCTATTTCATGAAAAATATGTTACCTTATCCTGTCGTGTGTATATGTTAGGGCAGGAATTTGTTTCAAAGTTCTACCGAAATCCCTTATGACCAGATCGAAGCTCTCTAGAATGTGGTCATCTAATAAAATTGTTACAGTTTATAATCCAGTATCGAGTATTATGTATAGGATTATTTGACTGGTTGTTGCCACAGAATAAAAATATCCAGCATGTTTTCGTGCATACTGGTAAACATCCTGGAAATATTGCAAAGGAAAATTAATAAATATTCGCTGTAAGACATGCCCAATTCTGGTATCAGACTACATTGCGCTGTCTTCTGCAAAGGCATTGAGTATAAGCGTTTGTGGTTGTTAAAGTTTGTTTGTTATATAAATTAACAGGAGTAAGTTACAAGAAGATTCAGTGTTGTTATATTGAATGGTCATTTAAAATAATAAATTTTATATTTCATGTTTTTATGTTCAACTTAAGCCAGTGTAAGTGGACATGAGGGGCGTTATAGTGCCGTTAAGCACTTGAAAAAATATTCTTTAAGTTAATGCAGTCTCGTTATATTAAATGATTCTTCGCTATCACGGGGTACAATCAATAGTTTATATTAGAGAATTACGCTTTTAGGACACATCTTCACAAGCCAAATAAAATCACACGTGATAAGTTTGGTCGGGTCCTTTTTTAGTATCGGCATACTTTTATTACTCACGAAACATGACTGGTTACATGATCTTAGGAGTAAAGCGTTATTGTTCGCAGTCTTTTTATATCATCTTTATTGATTGTTTGCAATTATTTTTCTAAAATGCTGTATATTTTCAATTCGGCGGACCGAATGTGTAGGAAAATATTGTTTGAATTAACCGCTCTCGGCGGTTACTATGAGTACGCATGCCGAGCAAATAAACGAAGGAAATACAGCCGAGGTTTGTCTTGGGGACTTTATCTTTGGGACTATGACTAAAATCAGGGGGATGAAAATATTTATTATACTGATACTGCTTTTTTTTGTTTGTTCAAAGTAGATATTTTACGAAAATGTTAACAAATAATTAGATATGTACTCACTTAAAGCGGATCTGTTGTCCTTGAGTCAATTGAAGTAAACATTACTCATCAGATGTTGCAAAAGTACGTTGGAATTACATGCAAAGACCAGTGATCGAAAATCCATAATCACCTTTCTGTTTGTCAAACTGTATATTCAATATCAACCGGAAGATAAAATGAGAATTGATTATTTTGACCAGTAAATATTTTAGAGCACATGTGAAATATTCTGACTACGGCATCTAAACGAGAACTATCATAGCAAATATAGCATATTGTCGAGTTAACACGTATGCTATTCGAATTAACTTTGTACTAAAAGAATAGAAGCACATTTGCTGCAGTTTTGCAACGAAATATCACTTCATTCTTTTATGCTGAAGACTGATCACCTTTAAATGGCCAAATCAGTTGTAAGTCTACGCAGGTTTAGTCACATTTACTCTGCACTATTCCTTCGTATTCGGCATGTTCCTATCACGTGTTAGATAAAACTTTGCGGCTTGAGAACATTGTGTCTCGAAAGACACATTGAAAGAAGGAGTAAATTCAAAGGATTTTATTCAATGATCGTAACTTTCTTATACAGAAGTTAACACCGCATTTTATTTCTATAGTAGCGATATACATGTAGTTCTTTATAGGAATATGAGTGGTTTTTGGAAATCTGATATTATAGATTATAGAAAATGTCGAAATAATGTCATTTAATATGATTTAATAAGAAATGAAGAACTGTCAGATTTAGTGGTGATCAGTTTTTACATTTGTTGGCCACCATTTTGTATAAGAAATCAAAAGTACCAATCAAATTATATCGGCAATAAACTGCCGAAATATTCACGTAAGTCAGTTGTAATTTGGATTTACCTTCGTCATTATTATTTAGCTGATAATGTCCATAAAGCTACAAAACAAATATGCTACGTATACGTGCGTCTAATTTCAAGACCTGATATAACATTTAAATACAAATTGTAAAATATTAATTAAAGCTAAAGTAAAAGGTGATATGTGTAATGTCAGGTCTATATAATATATAGGGGCTAAGCTTTTGTTCAAGATGTGGTAAATAACATCAGCGCCTGGTTTTTTTTTTTTTGGAAAAAGCACTGCCTTTCGCAGTTTTGGATTGTTATCTTTATCAAAGGTTACACTGTACTCGATACTTTTGTTATTCGCTGTGGTCCCCTTTCATAACTTGCACTGATTTATGATAAAACATCATTCATAAACATTTATGACAGTGATATAATTGTATAAGAACTAATTATTCAACGGAAAATGTATCAGATTTCGAGCATGAAAACCATAGCAATCAAAAATCATTTGGTAGTAACAGTATACTTGTTAACGAGAATAGAGATTTTATAAAGAAGTTGCCGCCTAGATGAAATAACTGAACATATTCATATTTTCTATTAAAAAAGATGAAGAGTTGATTTCTGATGTACATGCAATTAACAAGAAAAACTACCTATTCACTTTGTTGCATAAAAGCAATAATGAAATGTAAAGATATAGACATTTACAACAGTGAAACGTAACGCTCGGTATGAATTTATAGTCTGGATTGTCTGGATTCAACTACATGATACTAATGGCGGTAATTCGGAAGTTAACACAGTTCCCTCTGTCTAACTGCTCTATTACCTATATAACCATTGAAATAATGCAACAAAAGATTCTAGTGATCAACTCGATCTTCGTCAAAATTGTAACAAAATAAAATAACACTCGAACTAGGATATTCTTACGACTTTCTTGTACATACCAAGATAGCACAAGATGGTAATTACTTAACACTGTCCTGATCAGTGTGCACACCCACTTAACTCAGAAGGGAGATGCAGATCCACAGATCTACCGGTCATAGGGTTATGAATTCAGTCTCAGGAGGAAGCGTATGATCTCCATGACGATGTCATAGAAGGCATTGTGTCTGAAATCATGCGTCCTCCATCTCTGATGTTCATGTGGACTTGGTAGTTACTTCTGGAGAAGAGGTTAGAACTGCCTTCTTTTCTATGAATTTCATTTTTTGTCATCTGAAAATACTACAAAAAAGTGAAGCAAAGGGATTATATTTATGTTCTGAAAAACATCTCAAATAATTCTATTTTTTAAGTTCAGAAATAGTGTAAATATGCGCAGCATAAAGTAGCGAGTCTTGACATGCACAGAATTTGAGTATAATTTATATTTCTCCTTTCATAACAAAACGATATCAGTATCAGTTTCCTCTCCGGATTTCATGATAATGTCTACCCCTGTATCTTCACCTACGTTGGTTTTCAATTTAATAATCATTTATAATATTTTTGTCTTAAGAGAAAAGTTTATTATTTATTTCATTAGGCTTTAGCCAAAGTTAAATACTACAATTCTTCACATTTTGTAATAGCGGACATTTTCATGGATAGATAAACGTTGTTAAAAGTAAACATTGTTACATAGGGTAGATTTTTCGATGCATTTTAGATTCTGATATGTGATATTTGTAGTTAAATGTTAAGCATACTAGAGTAATAGTTTTTCAACAACTACTTTTGTTACTATTGAATAAAGATTAGATGAAGTATTTCAGTTCTTCATTGTGCATTTATTTGGCAGATACAATCAGTTTCAAAAACATATTTCGAACGAGTTTGCTTTTGATACATTTTCACAAAAGGAATACAATTTTCTAACTTAAATGTTGCGTTGAACAAGCATATCAATCTTTTCATCACATTTACGACCTTCGGTTTTACAAATGCCTCATTTTCTTTTTCACAGTTTCGATAGGAATGCAAAAGAATTTCAACGACGATGAAGAAGAAAAGTTTTATCGTTAAAGATGATCATATAGGATTACATTCGATGATCTACGGGATTTTGATAGACGTGATCCGTTAAAGGGGTCAGACTGGCTATCTTTACTATATCTGCATTTTCCCCTCATGTTTGAGTTACCGTTTGTGCTAATTTGGCGACAAGATATAGAAATCACAGGGCTTGTATCCGGCAAAATATGAGCTGTTGTTAAAGTAGCTCCACACGCAATACGTCCCAACGTTTTATAAAAATGTGTTGCCTTATACGCTAACGCATGATACCTTTATATACGCCCGTTTTGAAAAAAAAACGACGTATTATTTGACGGTGCGTTCGTCCGTCCGTCCGTCTGTCCGTCTGTCATCACCTTATAACCATTAAAATAATTGACTTTAAACTTGGCATTTAGGTAGATGGCGATAAGACGCTGTGCAGAGCGCTTGAACAGGCTCTGTAGGTCAAAGTCAAGGTCACAAATTGAGCTGAAAAGATAACACTTTCTATCATATTTTGTGTCTGGAGCATAACTATATAACCATGCAAGGTATTGACTTCAAACTTGGCATGTATGTAATAAGGCGATGTTCAAAGTACATGAACCTGGTCTGTAGGTCAAAGGTCAAGGTCACAAACTGAGCCAAAAGGCCAAAGCTGTCCGTCGTATTTCATGTCTGGAGCGTAACTTACTAACCACTCACGGTATTGATTTCAAACTTGGGATTTCGGTAGGTGGTGAAGAGACGACATGCAGAGTGCATAGCTCAGAGTGGTAGGTGATAGGTTATGGTCATAACACGCCATATGTCGTATCCACAGCTTAACTTAAAAATAATAAAGGGTTTGATTCTAAACTTCGAATATAGGCAGGTGGTGATGAAACGATATGCAGACTGTAACAATCTACGTTACCAACCACCCCTCCCTGCCCCCAAATAAAAATCAACAAAATCTTTTGCCCTTTAGTATCCTGTCTCCACCACCGCACACACCCTGTGCCCTTTTCTGATATAACCTTTCGGGCGTATATTGCCCCGCTTGGTGGAGCAGAAAAGAAAATTACAAAACAAAAAGATTTAGAGGAAATTGCATACGTCAAAACTTTAAATTATATTATAAATGCTAAACCTATTCGTAAGAGGGGTGTTTGGAAAGTTTCAGGACAAGTTCCGTAACATTCTTATTTTTCAATATGTTTACACATTTCTTAAAATATACATAGCTCCATAATTATGCCTTTTACTCATTCTCAAAAGCAACTTTACAAAATTAAAAATAACTCGCTAATTATTATTATCATAGCAACGTTAGGTAAACGTGAGCAGGGCAACTAATTGTATAAATAATTGCAGAAAGTCTATTTCAGGACTCGTATTTGAAAGATTCAGGGGTTGGTTGGGGTGTTGATAGAGGGTTTCACCATCGTACCATCGCATCATCGCGATTTCGTCATCGTGCCATCGCGTTTTCACCATCGTACCATCGTTGTTTCATCATCGTGCCATGGCGCCATCGCGTTTTCGTCATCGTACCATCGTACATCGCGGTTTAGTATTCAATAAAAAGTCACGATTATTCAAACGAAACACCGTACTTTTGTTTCCATATTGTTTGTGTACCTGAACTGTTGTATACCGCAGTACATATTGTAAGGATATAAATCTATAACCGTATACTTAAATATTAACCCTCCTTTTTCCAAATAAAGAAACTAGATTAGTCATATATTTATGTTAACCTACAAATTTATTAATATATACACCAGAGTTAAAACCCCCACCCTTACAATTGCACAACCCTCTGATTGGTATAAAAGAACTTGTTCGTATTGCTTATACACCTGTACTACAGTACACCTCTATAAATGTTGTAAGATTGGACATGGTTTGCCGTATATTCCAGTATAAACACTCCTACTTAGAAGTAACAAAAACGAGCTTTTTTCTTTATTGTTAGTATATGCATGCATTGGTGTACACTATTTTGGCAGGATATACATGCACAACCGAATACACAAGACGCTCCCACTTTAGCACAGGAACCCCTCGTCTGTTTGCCTGAGTAATGTCTTTTCATTGCTGTTAATATAAACATGCACTACTGTACACTCTGGTATAAACATCCTTTCCTAACAAACATTAATTTCTTCTCCTATCGACCAAATTTAAACAATTTTTTATCATTTATTTCATAGATTTATTAACTTACCCATAAAGATAAGACCTTTAAATAGGCTTTATGTAAAAAAGCATTGGGTCCCTAAAAAGTGCCCCCAGTGAAAAATGTATATGCAGTTACAGAATTTAAGAGTTTTTGATTTACTATACATCAATGAAATGAAGCGCAAAATAACTCGCTCCTCAATAATTATTGATTAATTCTGATTAATTCCCTTCTGCACTTAATTTTACGCTTTCATAACATTTCAATTTCTAAATCTTAATACGTAAGAAATATAACGCTTCTAACTTTTTTTTAACCCTTTTACGTTTCTCTTCCTGTGTCCAGGATACATTCGGGACATACATCAATATTTTCTAATAGTTTTTGTTACGGTGAGGGGCACACAATGTAGCAAAGTCAAATTCATTCCTTGCAGGCAGAAAAATAAATTGGGCATTCGGCACTCTGGACAATCTAACAGTTACTCTTCTCTGAATGTTTACATAAGAGGGAGGCTTGATGGAGAAAACTATTCTGAAGATCGAACTGTTGCGGATATAATAAGAGATGGTGAACCTTATTTAAAGTACATGTATATGTGCACAGTGCTATCGTATAGTTCCGGAGGATGTAGATGTCTGTCGTGTAGTCCAGTTCTTTAACTGTCTCGAATGATTTGGATTCGTTTGAAGCTAAAGTCGCTACGTATTGCTGTGGAAGTTTTTGAATTGACAGTCACTTAAACTTTTAAATTTGTTTTGAAGAATTATTCATGTATACTTTTTAAGCGTGTCAACTTTATAAGTGAAAGGCAAACAAAGGACAGAATACAAATTTTCATGCTGTTGATGACCAATGCCATAAGAAGACACGGCATTTGAAATTAAAGATAATTATTCACATCAAATTCACACTGTCCATTTATAATGTATACTTGATCAGTTATTCAATTTTTACGATTTATCAGAGAAGTGGGAGAGATTTCAAAAACTTACTCCATTTAATAGATACTATGACATATTGACACTGAGAAATGTCATGAATAGTCTTGAGCGTTTATTGCTTATGATTTAGATAAATTAATTCTAAAACAAATTTTACAGTACATTGAAAGTCTTGCAATGGCCTTCATAACTTATTCAGTGTTTAAAGAATTAGTGGTAGTTAGTTTTTTTTTGTAGTTTGCTATCGAACACTACACGAACTTACTTTAGTTTAAACAATATTTAATGTCATATGTGCATTTATTATTTTACAATATTATAATAACCATCTTAAGGGTTTGAGCAATAATCTCCAGGGAAGCTTATTTAGCAACCCTTGCCCTTAATGTTATGTAAAAAGATCCATATAAATTCGTATTCGTTATAAGTATAGACAATATATATATGGAATCTATAATATCACACCAAATGGAAAATACTGACTGAAATAGATTATTATTTGCCAAATATAAAATAAATATGATAAAAATAGGACAAGTCTTTTGAGAAAACCTCAAGGTTATATATAACATAGATTTCAAATACTTCCGTTTTAATGCCCCATTCATCAATTATATTATTTAAACGAGTTTCAGTGAAGACAGAATAGCTGATACGAAAAACTGTATAGAAACCGTTTTAATTCGTTTGATTTAATACACTATAAAACCAATTAGCATTAGATGTAATACTCCATTGTTGCCAATACGAGACTGTTTACAGTATTTTTATTTCCAACAGTATATCTACCATCGTCTATCTGATAAACCACCACATTAATCATAACTTGTCTAAATTTGAACCACATGAAAATATTTTCATTTCTACTTGGTTTCATTTATTCAATAAGCCTATCCAATTTACAAGACAATAGGTGTGCCCTTGGCTAGTCTCAGCATCAAGGTATCTTATTTTACGAGTAGAATGAATTCGAATGACATACTAGTCGAAACTCAATCTTAAAATTAAGTTTGTGTTAGTTTTGACAACGAACTCTAGGCTATTCCAAACAATAAAACAGATTACTGATGGACCGTGCAGGTACTTCAATTGGAAATCAACGTATCTTATAGTGTGGCACAACTGATTTTCGTTTGTACCGTTCATGTTTGACTTAACACTGATGAAAGTGACGAATTGTATCTGATAGAACGGGAGCTGCGCCTATAACAACGCGTGGTAGTCGGCTAACTTCGATCATAACGTTTGTAGCTTATTTGATGCACATTTTGTGGTGTCATCCAAGTATCTGTTAGTTACCAATTTATTTAATGCAATGCTTTAGGTAAAAGTAAAATAAACCAAAAAGAAAACAGTCACGCAGAAATAAGGCGAAGGGTTAAAATTTCAAAAATAGATATTAGATATGATGTGAATCAACGAGCATACCACTTTTTTTACAATTAACTGTGACAGCAGATTGAGGTTTCGGTTATTTTAATAACTGTTCTGCTATATATCAGAAACCTTAACAATTCTACATGAATAGCTGCATCAAATTTACGTCAGAGGATGTCTCATATTGCACATGGTAAATCTGATATGCCAATCAATATTTGGGATATGTTATTATTTTCGAATTGTACCAGTTTATTTAATATCATGGTGCATGAGATACATCCGAAATCATGCAATTATACGGCACCTGCTGGAAGATCAGCGTTTTTTACACCCATAAAATATTATCAGTCCTGCAATTTAATACCTGTATTTATGACAAAAATGTATAACAAAATAGTTGTATCATTTCACTTTGTTAACAAGACTTTATCTTTTTGTAGAAGTAGTTTCGACTCAACGTTTGTGACAGTAATAAAATGTTTTTTTTCACTATCTACAGAGCTGTCAGGCAAAATACCTTGAAATACGGTTAACTAAGTATCAATTCGTATATAATACATGAAAACACATGAGGCATTATGTTACATATATTGTTTTTCTCCATATTGTATTTTTATCGTAATACCTTTTGCATAAATACTATGATATGAGGTCCACGATGAAAGCAGAAATACTAGATAAAGTTATTTGTCATTAAAACATTTAAACTATCTCTAAATATTCAAATATGTGAGGTTAAGTTAGTGATAGGTTATACACGCCATACTCGACAATGTCATACTGCTTTCGCGACGTTTTTGACATCACACATCGCACGTCACTTTGGTACGTTCTCGTTTTTTTTTAACTGAAACCTGATCATTACGCATTCATTTTGCAAAAACTGCGCGAACAACTTTGTTTGATTTATCGATTCAAAGAGAATAAGATGTCATATCTATGCCACCCTAATTCGGAGGGGCGACGTTTGTCAGGGCGCCATAACGACGTTCGGCCGGGCGACATTTGGCGGGACGCCATAACGACGTTTGTCGAAATAATAAAATGACATAAATCAGCCGCCATACGAAATTGATAAAATCTCTATTAAAATCAGGCAATTTTGTAAAGCAAATACTTACAACATATTCTGTAGAAAGGCTTATGTAAGTAAAAAACCTGTCTTTAAATTCAATTATCTGCCTACGTGTCTCTTATATATGAGCCGTGCCATGAGAAAACTAACATAGTTGGTTTGCGACCAACATGGATCCAGACCAGCCTGCGCATCCGAAAGCCTATTGGAATTGAAGAAACTGTTAGCGAACAGCATGGATCCTGACCAGACTGCGCGGATGCGCAGGCTGGTCTGGATCCATGCTGGTCGCAAACCCACTATGTTGGTTTTCTCATGGCAATGCTCATATATATCTCTTGCTTTTAAAGTATATTTGAGATGTGTACACGAAATATGATTTTACAGCTCATTTAAGAAAGCAATATAGATCAAATCTTTATATATAACTAACAACGAATCCAGAACAGGATAATTCAAATACTAGTTTATTGCATACGTAGTTGTGTAATGTAATGCAGTTTTCATGGCCTTATTTTATAATCTCTGCCGAAGTGTCTTAACACAATGGTTTATAAATATGTACATGATATTATCATAATCATCGACTTCATTGCTCTAGTCTTGTTCATATAATGAGGTTTATTGTGTCTTACGTAAAGAAATTGTCGGTTATATGAAGGATGCATTCCTTAGACAATAAATGTTCCATACTGATCAGCCTTTGTATCCTGACTCCCTATCACTTCCTAAAAGTGCATGGCGAACTGTATTATAAAAACCGGTTCAACGATTGTGAATGACTAAAGCATTCTAACTTCTTGCTAAGTGGAACAACAAGGGAATTTGAGATTCGTGATTATTGTTTATTCTTAAGATTGCTATCATTGAACTAAAAGGTACATTCGTATAAAGTTTGACGTTCGAACAAATAGGAAATAATATCACAATGACATCGAAACATTCCACAGTAACATTTAATAGTAACCAACTCCAGTATCAAACATTTTCAAACTGGAATGAAAAATTGCAGCACCAAGTGTTTAAAACAAGAGAAATACGTTAGCTTTTAACGCATGAAATTTGTATCTACTTAATAGTGGATGAGCTGTCAGGTGTTTCAGTTACATTTGAAACAAGTAAATTGAAATTTGTATCTGAATCTGACTATTGTACGTGAAGATTTGTGTACAATACCGTTTGAGTTTGTAACCTTGTAAATCTCTCCTTCTCCTATTGTTAACACTAAAGAAATTATTGCAAACATGAAATGTTATGGTATAAACACCTGGATCTGATCAAATAACAATGACAGAATTGAAAGTAGTCGTTTCAATCATTTGAACTATTTAGATAAGAACATTTGTCAGTTTAATTTAATACTAATACATTTATTAGCAAAATATTGACAAGGAACCATAGTTTGGACCCTCAGTACAGAACCGTGCTTGTGGCAAGGCCTTTGCTCCCATTCTGTCATTAGTGATACATATTGAAATAGAAATTGAAAAATGAATGATTAAGGATGAAGAAATTGTAAAAAACATTTCATTTATGTTTATGGATAGAATTATTTTGCGCGTTTAGACGAGACTACTGGCAAATCCAAAAATAGCGCTATCTAACTGAAACACAAATAATACCAAACATTCTTGAAGAAAGTTGTTCTCACGATATATCAAGTAATACGTATCCTCACTTGGCCAAAACAGGAAAATCAAGACCAGCAAGGACATTAACCTTTAGTTATGTAAGGGAGGTTACCCTTTAGTTATATATAACAAACAACAGCTGGGAAGTTTGCATTTAGTTATATATAGCATAAATCAGCAAGGAGGCTATCGTCTAGTTATCTATAACATACATCCGAAGAGAAGTTAGCGTTTAGTAATACATAACATAGATCAGAAAGGAGGTTAGCATTTAGTCACTTATGACACGTTCCAGTAACGGACAAGTCGAAAAGTTTCCTGCGGCCAGAAGTTATACAGACCAGAAATTGTTGATAGTAACTTATGGGTGAATAACGTGCTTGTTTTGTTTTTTATTATGCCATTACGCTTTAATGTAAGAAATGTTACTCCATTCTACATGATTTACAAGTAGATATATGAACTATGTATTTCTTAATTCTGAAAGTTATTTTTTGAGCAAAAATAACTATATTTCCCTTTCATGTATAACATAACTTTTAGCTCAACTGGTCGCATTCCTTGACTATTGAAATACTTTACTAGAGCTTTCACAAATGTGATTCGTGCCTTCACCTGGACTTGCTTGACAACACGGGACCATAAGACGTAAAAAAATTGTTCGTTTCCGGTATCCCGACCTACCCTAAATTTTTGGCCCGACCCTAAATGTTTTTATGGCCTTGGAGAATTTTTTTTTTCAACTTTTTAACAAAAAAGCAAAACTGCACTTTTTATGCTTTAAACATGGTGAGGGATGTTAGAAATCAACTTACTGATGCTCTAAAGGCATTACCCCCTTATTTGTAGTCATTTTTTGACACAAAAATAATTTCCGAAAAGTCTCCCTTAATAAAAATAAATTCCAAAAAAAAAAAACAATTTCCGACCTACCTACCCTAATTTGTTTTAGCATGTTACCGGAAACAAAGGTTTTTTTTAAGGCCTAATCTAGGAAATTGAAGAGCAATTAACATAAAAAGCCTTATGCACAACAAGGTATAAATATTGATCATTGCTGAAAGTTTGAATAAATTATATGAAATAATGAATGAGGAATTCAGGTTACAATCATTTCTATCATGTAGAGTGCTAGCTATATTGCAAAAACGGCGTTCCATAAATGCGATAAGCCAATCGCATATCGGTAAAAAGTCACGTGAAATCACCCAGTCCCCATGTGCTATACTACTTGTTGCATTCCAATATACCTGCGGCCTTCAGGCCGCAGGTAATAATCTGTATATATCAAAGATCAAAAGGGAGGTAAGAGTCTAGTTATATAAAACGTAGATCGACAGGGAGGTTGCCATTTAGTTATATATAATACGGTTCATTTGGCTAATATCTTTACACACATTTCTTGTAAAATAATGGCGATGATAAATTACCAGGCATAATACAAGAGACATTTTGTTATATATATATTGTGTTTTTCTCCGTATTGTATTAACATATTTTATGTAAATCTATTATCAAAAATATATACAAATTGCAAAATAAAAAAAAAAAAAAAACGAAAAAAAAAAAAAAAAAAAAAAAACCAAACGACCTCTTTGACATTTCAATGTACAGGTTACAAAATCTACGTAAAGTCATTTTTGGCGTTTTCCATAGTAAAAACGATTGTGTGTGCTTTTTACTGTCTGTACCATTATGCAAACAGTAGTAATAAGCAGTAAAACTACAAATCTCTTAATTTGAGAATAACATCGAAGAGGTATATACAAGATAGGAAAGACAGTCCATTGGCTTTTCACGAGAAGATGAAATGTTTAAGACAAATTTAATGAATGACATTAATGTACACCTGAAATTATACTTTGATCAATGCATCTATCGTGGGAAAGGTTTACAAACGATAAAACCCTTTCTCTATGTGTAACGTTATCTATGTCAATGAAAAAAAATACGAAAGGAACTTAAAGAAAAGCACAATACTAAAGGATGTATACATTACAAAACTTTATATCAATATTTAATTGTATCGACGGAAGTCGTATCATAAGGAGTAGTATCATTTTGCTAAAATGATACATCTGTTTTCTTCCCAATCTTACTCGACTTCCCGCTTAAATGTTAGCGCCTCTATACAATAAGACACTTATTCCACTATTTGTTGGCTTAGCGTCTATGTTTTACCCCCGAACGGTATTCATGTAATGTTCATATGACACATTGTTTCGTGCTATCATTAAAACAATCGTTCACTTAAACTGGATATTTGTTAAGAATCAACAGTTATTGCATACACTTGATTATTAATGTTGCTATATATGCAAATTTGATTGATATATTTAGTAAAGTTAGTTACATTTGATAAAGATTTTATACATTTGAAATAAATATCTAACAATGATAGTGAAAGATATCCATTGGATATCTTTAAATCATGACTTAAAGGTTTTTGTTTGTATTATCTATAAGTAAAACATTGTTACGACATTTGACTCAATGATTCTTTTTTTGCTTTCATAAAACCCTGATCCTTTTTTCTCTACCTTATATCCCCTCTGGTCGTTCTCTCAAACACCTTCGCGATTCGCTTAAAAGATTCTTAATAGGTATCTCTGTACTTTTTTTCACATTCTTTACGGTTGATATAAATGTGAAAATAAACACGTCATGCTTTATTTACCTGCGAAAGTGATATAAAGCAGATTCGTTTTGACGTAGCAGGATTTCCTTTGAAAAGGATACTTTTCATGTCGATTGTAAATATCTGTTATAGTTCAAGCCCAGTGTGTGCTTTGGGGAATCGTTGGCCTCCATTTAGCTTAGTCATTCCTCAGATTGTTTTAGGTTTAAAGCCGTTCTTAACAGTATTTCAGTTATGTGTCGGCGGACAGTTCACCTAACCAGTATTCCTGGATTCTGTACTAGTACAAACCTGTTCTCCGCAAGTAACTGCCAACTTCCCCACTTGAATCAGAGGTGGAGGACGAATAGTTTCAGACACAATGTCTTCTATCAAATTGTCACGGAGAACATACGCCTCGTCCGGGGATCTAACTTACGACCCCGCGATCCGTAGATCTGCGCTCTCCCTACTGAGCTAAGCGGGAGGGCCATTTGTTATGTTTAGTGAGCCATAATCATTATTTTTGACAAAACTGAATTGTACGTTTAGTTTTATCTAATATGAATAATGAAACTAGAGCTAAACTGTAACTTTCCATTATAATGTGTTATCTTTAATTGATTGCTTGAGTTTGTTTTGACAAAGTAATATTTAATCTGTCTCGGTGAAAATTCGTATTTGTTTTTCATTTTGATGTGTCTTTTTATGAATATGGAATCTAGCAAAACGAACATATCAAGAAGATGTTTTAAGACGCAACTATAAATAAATAATTCGCCAGTTTAACCACGCGTTTTACCAATAAAAATTGTCAGATAGCTTTCTATTTGCATAACAATCCTTGAACTGCTTTTAGAAAATGCCATCTCGTTCACTATATGATATCAATTTCACATTGAAGAAATGTATTCATGAAGCTTAATTCATAAAATTTGAAATTGATGTCATTAATAAAAACTGCAGGAAATCCCATTCATAAAGTTATTAAAGAGTATCTCCACAAACTACAATAGCATGTATTATACTATATACACTGCACTATTTTCATTAGAAGTGTTTGCTCTTATGGATTAAACAAGCCAAATACATTATGTGAAATAAATTATTTTCGAATCACAAACAAATAAAAATAACTGTAAAGTTGAACATGTGTAATCTGAAAGTAGATTTTGATATTCATTAACATTGCGAATCCCTCATTTCAAAGTGTCAACATGTTTCCATTTGTTCAAAGGTCAGGAAGATTTACAGAGAGCTGCATCTGGTCAAGCTCATAGGAACCTTGAAATTACCAATAAAATACGCTAAAAGTGTCTAAAGTGTATATAATAAGCAATGTAATTCACCATGTATCTGCGAATGTTTTATGACCTACAGACTTTCGCTAGAGGTCATTTTTAGAAACTAACTAACTGAAGTATTACAAAAATATGTAGATACAATACAGTTAACTGCATTTATGTATGGTACAGAATATTACAGTTCTCATTGTTTAACTGCGGAAAGAGTGTGTTTCTATTACACAATAGTTATTAAAAGCAAGGAGATAATCTAGTGAAAGCACCAGTTACTAAGATAAATAGTGACCATGTACATGACAATATCATTCAATGTTGGCACCGTCATTCTCTTCAACACGTTTGGAAGTACAGTGCACATTCGTTCATTGATTTAATAAAAATTTGATTTAAAATGTACGCTTTTGAAGGCCAAAGAAATGTAATCAGATATCAGACCGCTTGAAAAAGAGTGAAAGGTTTGGTAAATCTTATTTGAAAAATGATACATGTCGAAATAGCTGCCTATAGCCACACCCATGACAAAAAGAATGGTTGTTATTACAACTGTTTTCCACGTTGCAAATGTTTCTTTTATCACAAGTTTGACGTCGTCGGAGTGAAATAACGCCATATACATGTAACGAATTCGATATATAACAAATTTACGTTGACGTTGTTTCAAAAAAAGAAGAAAACGTTTATCAAATTAACTAAGAAGAAATTGCAATGTTCCAACAGAAAAACATCTAGCATGTGATAAAAAACAAAAAAACACACTTTACATTTCGGTCTTTTATCTCGTAGAATAAAAGTGTCAAAATGCTCTGGTATTTTATTATTTTATTTTACCCCCCGTTAAATAAATTCAATATTACAAGATTCTCATTTTAAGATCATCGTTACATCAGACTCTAAATATTGCCCTGTCAAGGTGTATATGCACTGAAAATAACAGGCATAAATAGAAATCATCTGTTGATTGTAACTATCATAAAAATGTAAACTGACAAGAACACGAAAAGTCTCTGACAATACAAATAACAATTTTGTACACTTTACACCCGATACTCAAGGTTGAGGATAGGTATCCATTTTCAATTTTAACATCTTTATTAATGACATGTCACCTGGCGTAGATTAGAAACTACGTAGTTCCACGTCACCTGGTGAAAGCGCCTTGTGTTCTTAACCTATATAACATTGACAAATAATACCCGTATTTATTACACGCAGGTACAACAAAACATTTGTATCTATTCACTTGTCACGCACATTGTATTTTTCTATAGAACTAGATCTAACATTATTATCGAAGGCATTGAAAAAAAAAATCGTGAAAATTATCGATGCTGTCAGGGAAGCATATGATGGTATTTTGATAAGATTTGGCATGGTTTAAAACTCTATGAATGGAAACATGATTGAAATATCTTTATGATTGGTTCTTTTTGATGAGTTTGATTGAAATATCTTAATGATTGGTTCTTTTTGATGAGTTTGATAAACCTCCTTCAATGAAATATTCTGGAACGCAAGTGACAGTATAGAAAATTGCTTAACTAAACAAATGTCATATACCATCAACTAGAAAAACAAAGAAAAATATCAAACAGGGAGTGCCACGCACCAAAAGCGCAGCCTCCTCAAAACGAACCCCCCAGCACGCAAACGCGTGCACCACACACTCACACTCAAAGCTTACACATCAGGAAAAAACGAACAACACACACACACACACACACCCAAAGCCAACACATAAGGACAAGACGAACAATAAGCATACACACACGCGCGCACACAAAGTCAACACACAAGGACAAAACGAACAAACAAAGGAACACAGTGGGGCACCGCCTTGGAACGGTCAGTGGCAAAACACCACTGGGGAGCTTAAACCGGTTTATGGTGCGCACCCAACCTCATTCTTACCCCCACCATGTTCCAAAGACATGGGACAGTGTAAATAAAAGTAATCCCCTCCAGGTGAATCTCTAACACACGTAATGGAAACAAAAAGGCATGGCATGTAAAACACAAAAATGCTCGTGTATAAATATATAAAAAGCAAACCTTAAGAACCAAAAACGTATGTACTCAATGCCTTTTCAGAAGACAGAGCAACAAGAGAAACACCCTTAAGGGCCCGACGAAACAGGCCAGAAGACAAATATCAAAACAGTTCAGTCCTGGTAGAAGTCCAGTGAAGGGACATGGAATACGTTTTATGTATATTTAACATTCATACCATTTTGTGTCGATTCGCCGTAAAACCCAACTCTCACTCACTCATACCATGATAAGCTCTAAGACTATAGAAAGAAATAAATGGTTTGTCTTGAAATGGAAACAGACGTTTCATGCACGAGGTTTAGCGAGGTCTCGACACTTTATATGTATTATCCGTTTGCGGTAACACTGGTGAAAACCCTACTGGTTCTTGCTTTGTATACATTTTCGTATAATAAATAACATACTTTCGCATTAACGTTTTCTTTTAAAACATATTTCACCGTAAATCTAATTTTGTAAAGATACAATGTGATAAAATATGTGTAAAAATAGTTGAAAATGCAGCCGAATTCTATTACTTATTTTATTACTTTAATCCTAACCATTGAATATGTCTGAAATATATTTGTGCCGGTTGGCGAGTTTGAAATAAACTCATCTGTAGTCTGTATCTTTCTTATTGAATACATTAATTGCTTTTAACGGTTGTGAAATCAAATGTTTTGGATGATTTAACATATTACACTGCTACATAGTATTTGGAATTATGTTTTAAAATTTGCATTTAAGCGAATATGCTTGTTTTTGTTAGTGGCAGCCTTAGCTCAGCAAGGGCACATAACGTGCATTTACTGTCTTGCTGTGAACATTACCAGTAAACGTTTGAATAAAAGATATTTCATGAATATTTTTATTAGATTACATTTAATCCTATCTCACGCTAAGAAATTATATTATCAAAACCGAATGTAACTCATTACGATTAAATTTATGACCGTTGTAACATTAAATTTGAATAATTACAGTTGCAATTTTATCGGAAAAGTAAAAGGAACTCAGATGAGACTTGCATATTATTAAATATTTCTTATTTTCCCTTTTTCTCCAGGTCGAAATGTGAAACGTGCTATTAATTTTAGTGAAATGAAAGTTTGTGAAAGTAATTTTAACGTGGCTTGATTTTTGTCAGACAAGCAAAGAAGTACAAGTGTTGTATAACGTGCAATAACTAATGGTTGACGCACGGACCGGTGAGAGAACATTATGATTACTGTGGTTATCGTTTGATTTATGCCTTACGTCATTTCATTTCAGTCACATCTGAACGCTGAACCGTGTAAATCAAGCGATCACTAACGAGAAGGCCTTGATTTTTCAATACGCATAGCTCTTACACTAAGTTAAACTAGCAGAACACGGAGCGAATGCATCTCTTGATAGGTAAATTGTCTTAAAATGACTGACTGACTTCAGATGCATTTGTTGGACTTTAAGAAATAGTGAATCAAGTAGAACTGTATTATTCGTGTCAACATTAGTTAGAACCTACTTCGTTCGTTACTTCCGAAAGCACATCCCTACATCGTTAAAATTATGCAAAACCAAAACATTCTTACACACGAATGTACTCTTATAACTCTTATGATTATCGAAAATGTGTAGGCCTTTTGAATGAATATCTTGTAAATGAAGTTAACAGAGAGTAAACAAAGTAGAAAAGCAAAATGCTGCCAAGTAAATGAAGTCTTGGAGTTTGTTTATTTTTTTAACTTGGGCCTATGTAAAAGTAAAGAAGCTCCATTCCTGTAAAGTGTATATAAGGTAAGAAAGGTGAGAGTCATTTGTAAGAAGAAACTTTGGCGTAAATATGCTGACCAATTTACATAGAATATTCTTATACAGTGAAAATTTACATACATGCACAAAAAAATGCTAAAAGCCTCGGTAGTACGAAATATTCATGTGTAAAACGAAAATATGCCACTGTTTTATGCAACGATGCTGCTCACTACTGAAGATAATTTTAATGAGGTTAGCTGAAAGTATAAATTATAGTATGATGTCTTCATTTTGAATTACCTTTTCCAAACAGAAAGACAAGTAAATAAACTGGTTTTGCAGAGTAAACATAGGCATATTATTTCCATGATAACGTGACGACTGTGGGAAAGCATTGCGTTGTGTCGAACTGTAAATAGCCAAATGATAAGAACACAATTCCGTATATATGATTTAGGATGCAGGAAAGTATTTTTTTTACAAAACTTGATAACATCAAATATTAAAATAGAAATAAAATTTAATCAGATGTCGGTCTGTTATAAACAGCAACTCTGTGAACCTTATCATACCACAATCTTCTAGAATAAAGACAAATATATTGATTTAATAGATGTACAAATTAATGGCACATACGGCACATATACTTCAAACTTGTGTTGTGGATGAACCTATCTGCAGAATAAAATATCCCAAATATTTTCAAGAAATGGCTTTTGTACTCAATTTTCGTTAGACAAGTGTCTATTATGCATTTCATCCTATAAACAAACTAGATTATACCGAGTCTTTTATAACCCTTCTTGGTTGCGTGTGCTTCTATGGAATCTTCGTGTAGATTTCGTTTATCATTTTCGTTTTCATTTTATAGCAAGAATGTTTCATGAACACATACCCATATATATCCGTTAACCAGGTATATATTTGAAGGTATTAGCTTATTAAATGATAATAGAGCCGCGCCATGAGAAAACCAACATAGTGCGTTTGCGACCAGCATGGAGCCAGACCAGCCTGCGCATCCGCGCAATCTGGTCAGGACCCATGCTGTTCGCTTTCAAAGCTTATTGCAATTAGAGAAAGCGTTATCGGGCAGCATGGATCCTGACTAAACTGCGCGGATGCGCAGACTGGTCTGGATCCATGCTGGTCGCAAACGCACTATGTTGGTTTTCTCAAGGTGTGGCTCAATTACCTTTCTTAGTTTCCAGTTAATTTCATGAGTGATGTACATAGCTGTACGTAAGGGAAGATTACGAACGCACAACAACCGAGTCAGGGAACAATTATATACACTTTGAAAGCTAGATAGTACTGTAAGTTACAAATATTTCATTGAGTAAAGTTATCGTTGTGATACAGAAATATAAAATTTGATCAAAGCAATCAGGAAACGAAACGAAAAGATATCAGGTGTTATGGATTACCAGGATTGTATTGTATCGACGAGAACACGACAGAAAGTTGTTACTCATTACGCAATCTTGTCTTTTAAACCCTGACAACAAGTAGATAGAAACAGAGGACAAGGACTCGTAACATTATTCATACATATCCTGATCTTCAAAATGTATTACTATGTCTACCATTGATGTCACACAGTGCTATCCTGTAAGGCAATTGCGTACTGTACACTGTTACCCAACGACAATACTAATTGGATATCACGTTGGGAGGTCGAGCGTGTAACGTTAGAAATCAGTGTACATACTGTTTTAAACGCATAAAACGTATAGTTAAAGGAGGAGTGTGATCTTTAAAGCTATTAAACAAATTGTCATCTATCAAGAGGAAATCTGATAATCCGGTATGAACCGATGCAAAAAGAAATGGAAGTAGCGAGAGAACATCCCCGTGTCTTGTCATCCACCTGTTTTTTTTTTTTGTTTTGTTTTGGGTTTAACGCCGTTTTTCAACAGTATTTCAGTCATGTAACGGCGGGCAGTTAACCTAACCAGTGTTCCTGGGTTCTGTACCAGTACAAACCTGTTCTCCGCAAGTAACTGCCAACTTCCCCACATGAATTATCAGAGGTGGAGGCCTAATGATTTCAGACACAATGTCGTTTATCAAATAGTCACGGAGAACATACGCCCCGCCCGAGGATCGAACTCGTGACCCCACGATCCGTAGACCAACGCTCTTACCTACTGAGCTAAGCGGGCGGGCTCATCCACCTGTTCAGTCTGGGTGGTATTAACATAACGACTCAAAGTTAATACCCGCTCCTATATGTAGTTAATATAATGAAATGAATTTAGAGTTGACAATGAGAGTTAATGTTGGCATTAACAATTCATTTCATTCCGATTTCTTCCTTAGCGCTATTTCCGATATTAAACTTCTAAATATTTATCCAAATGCAAAACTTTCCGATTAAAGCACAATACAATAAAAGATAACATTTTATTGACAAGAGACGGGTCTTTATAATGGCTCTGAAAGGAGATACTCACAGAGGAAGGGCAAACAGCGGCAAATTAAACATTACAATACATCAACATAAGAATGCAGTGAATAATAATTCACTTAAATGATGAAACAATTATATAGAATATGATGAGTACAATACAATGTAAGTAAACGCGACGTTTCGGTTTTCCGTAAAAACACGCAGGAAATGCTAGTAAATAAAAATAGCCAATGAAGCGTCGGGTTTCTAAAGAAAACGTGCATAATTTACATATGTGTTTTGTAGGCGGGTTCCTTGGTTTATTTAATTGCACAGAATGAACTATTTGTATGATAAATTCCGTAGTGCTATGGACTAATCATGGATGCCGATGATTACTAGTCATATATATGGATAGTCCAAATGATAGAACGTTTCAGGACAGCATAATAAGTTTTAACCGTCGCTATCCGAGGGATGGCAACTATAAAAAACGAGTCCCTATTTTCTAGGCTGCATGTTATTTAATACTTTTATATTTCTCCGGTTTTGTGAAAATAGATTATATAATTAAATATAGAACAAGAATTCGAGTGAGCAAAGTGCAGAGGAGTTTTTTTTTTAACTTTCACTAGTTCTGTTACTATATAGATATACTTGTTATAGTCATTCGTTTTTGTTCTCAGTTACCTTTGTACATTTCTATCGTGCAAAAGAAAGTTTAAAACAAATCTGTTGCATTATATATTGCATAACTAACTACTGATAACTGCATAACTAATATAATGATTTACACCCGCAATAAGATATCAATAAATTGCCAAACATGAAAAATACTGTCAAAAACCGTTCTACTGAGGTTAGAGTTTACCAGAAATGGTCGTCTGAAATTAAACATCCAGTTTTTATACAACAGCAAATATTTTATGTGTATACTTTATATCTATATCCTTCACTTAGAATTTAACATTTTCTTTGGAACCAGTTTTGTACTTTCGATTCATGCGATGTCAGAATACTATCCTATATGTATGAGAATGATGAAACAAGTAACTCTAATCTAATCTAAAATTACTTAAAGTTTTAACTATTGCATTCTTTTACCTTGTTAAATGTACATGAATATTAATGATCAACTATTATTGAACTTTCTTCGTGAAAAAAGTAGAAAGACAAAAAAATGAGAAAATAAATGCCTACCTACCTACTGAATTTTTTTTCTGGCCAGTAGAATTGTTTTTAAAATAGGAGTCTTGAACTGGATAATTAAACAAGATTGCATATCTAATTGCTAAAATAAATTTGATATTTTATTCGTCAAGAGGTGGTTTTCCAATGCAAAAATGAATAAAATTGGATTAAATGCTGTGAAAAGACAGCATTTGGATAACAATAGAGGTTGGTTATATAAACAAACTATCTTCGAAAAGTATCACCTTTACCTAAAACTCTTAACTTGGAAACATAAAGACAATCACTTATTTTTTACACTGTTTTTCTGCGATTTTGTCACGAACATCGTGCATAACTGTCCTATGCTGACAACGACAACAAAACTCGATATATCGGATAGAAAAAAAACAACAATATCGAATGAAAAGAAAATATGAAACTCTTTAAGTCGCATCCATTCACAAAATTGTTATGAATGAACTAACACCCGATACCAGAAACGCGCAGCCATTCAGACACATTCCAAAATATCGTGGGAAAGGTCGTCTTATGGTAAAAGTCGTGCTCTATCACAGTTATATTCCTGTAACGTTATCTATTTAAATAAATAAAATACAAAAGAAGAGTTAAGGACTTGCTCTGTAATTATGGATGTATAAATGACAAGCTTTTAAATCAACCTATAACTGCATGTAACGGAAATCGTCATCTATATGCGAGGATCTCCTCTGGTAACGGATACGGATGTTTTGCAATAGTTTCATTCATACTCGTTTTAGGCCTTTGCACTTCTCCCATTAGAGAAATTAAATTGAAATGCTAATAATTAAACTGAAGAGTACAAATGATAACTATAAGGTATGCTGTCCTATTTTGTTAAATCATATTTTTGATGATAAATATCTGTCCATAATGCAAGTAGAAATGTTAGTCCAACGAGAAATACAGAGGGGATACTTGTTTGTTTTATTGTAAAATTGATCTATCTTCACGAGAAAACACAAGATGCGATATTTTCACGAGTAGCACAGCCACGAGTGAAAATGTTAGATATGGTGTTTATGAGTGAGAGATGTTTTATTCTCACATGTAAAACTAACACATTTTCTTTTTATTCTCTCGTACCTTCAATCATAGCTGTTACATTTCGATCTCTTCAGATCGTTCAGCACAACATTCAAAACATAAGTGCTTAATATTTCAGCTCGAACATTTCGGCTTGGATGGTTCCAATACTCCCGCTTTAATAGCTTTGGGTATTGTTTGATCACTTTGGATATGATGCCTGCTTTTTAATTTTGACTTTCGGCAGTTTCTTTGTGTACAAGATCCGTAACCTCAGATCCCCTCTCTAATTCCAGTTTGTTTAGGTCTGCTAATTGTTTTCTCGTTTAGAGCAAAAGTCATTATTTTAACTAGGGATTATACGCCGTTTTTCATGGAATTGCATATGTACCATTGAAGGCTCCATGCATGAATACTTCTGCGGGTGTCTCTAAATATATTCTGGTTCTCATGGAAAGAGCAATGGTACACAGGATGCAAATCCATGAGAAGCGGCGTATGGTCCCCAGTTAAAATAATATGTTTGTCCTAAACGAGAAAACAGACAGAACACAAGAAATTTGCATTTAGAGTGGAAATCTGAGGTTATGTAACCTGCAATTCGCAAAAACTACCAAAAGACAAAATTCAAAAAGCCAGACAACATAACCCAGGGGATAGTTTAACAATACCCAAAGCTATTTAAAGCCGGAGTATTGCAATCACCTAAGCCGAAATGTTCAAGCATTTGCCCAACTTTCCACTGATATTTCTAAAAATGTTTATTTAAAAACAAATCGCACTGGTAAAATGCGTTTTGTAAAAGTTTCAATTTAACAACCCCTTGTCCTCTTAGCACGAGAAGAATTCAGAAAGTTGAGAGAATGTCCATATAATATATAGAAAAACCTCTATTTAAGCATATTGCTTACATTAATCCCACAAAGTATTCACTCTTAAGACCACTCTAAAGGATTGAGGGGTGACCTACTTTAACACTGACTTCTTTCTAATGAAAAAACATAATGTGTAGCATACCAAAATGAAGGTGAAAGATTGAAGTATGCCAAGGTACTATTTTAATAACATTTATTCATCATGGTTTTTAAAGGTAACAAAATATGTAAAACTCTATTGTTATCTTCAAACGGATTTAACTATCTCATCAATACTTCAATTAGCCAAAATTTTGTGTGCAGTATGGAAGGCCCATAAACTACCAAAGTGTATCATAGATTTTCTCTTAATTGCCAGACAAAAGAGTAACAGATAAATCAATTATTTCTGGGTATCTGTTTCCTTCCCCAATTAATTAAAAGTGATATAATTCACGAATGGCTTCATATATTAAAAAACGGTGACGCATTTTCATAGAACACCCTTTAAAGTAACGGACTGTCAATTTTTATGCAATTTCCTTCATAAATATAAAAAAATTAATCACTTCAAACACTTCAACAAGTTGTGAAATTCTGTTCTGATTAAAAGAAGAAAATGTATAATAAGAACTTAATCCTTAAGGTCCCACCTTCATCAAAACATGAACTTCCCTTATTTTTTTTCTGCCAACAAATCAAACTACTTCATTCTTTCATTCCGTATATTACATTGTAAGAGGCCGGTAGTTTGAACATTATTAAAGAAACAAGTGTAAATATCAAACAGGGAATGTCACTTAACACTCATTCACAAATAATTAGACCTGTCCACCAAGACAGTCAGTCAAAATTAGTTATATTTACCTGGTTAAAATCACCCATATAATTTTGGTTACCCAAAGCAATATAACTCCCATTAACGCTTTCTCTAAAGCATTGAATGACCGCATTATAATTATTGATATTCGTGAAATCAAATGCTAAGCTGATGGTCCAGAAAAAGAGAAACTAAATTTATAACCTGATTGTTCCTTTCAGAAGAAGGGTGTTTTTGTAAACATATGTCAAATATTTAATATTTATTGAGGAAATTCATCAAATTCATATTGATGTATCTGGTAGAGGAAAGAATGGTGAATTTAAAGAAAATAAAAACAAAACAAACAAAAAAGAAAGAGTCAAAAAATGCCAATTCACCCTTTAGAGTATTTAAAAGAAACGCACTTTTCTGTCCTGGCTATCCATGACCTCAAAGCTTTTCTGCCCTTGGTAAAATATACAGATACTGATACACTGCGCTTCTGGAATTGTGGAAACGCACCAGCCAGTATTTTAAAGCAAAAGAAAGAGAAAATATCACGGTGAAAATTGAGAATAACTTGCTGGTCCTGTAACAACTGCAGATGTCATGAATAAGGCAGACGCCCTGCTAACTAGTTTGTCGTCGACATTAAACGTAATGTCTTCTTACTGATTTTAAAACGTATCCCTGTAAAACGTTATACTCTACCACCTTTATAGGCTTACCAAAATTATTACATTAGTTTTCCTTAAAAAAAAGTCTAATGGAGATCAGCGGTTGTTACTTTTCCACAATAAATTTTAGCTTTAACATAGATGAACTTTCTGTTATGTAGGTATGGCTATGAAATACGACTAAACTTTAGATAGATACACTTTAATTGAAAAGGTGGTTTAATCACATTTGCATATCTTTTATTAGCAAAGACAGTTTGCATATTTTGTGCTCGTAAAACTACATTTCCTTTCCTCTTTCCGAAAATAAGCTTTTAAAATTCCGAAAACATTTAATCAATAACAATTTGAATCAAGCGAGCTATGGAAATGTCATATAGTACATACACCCTTTTCATTTATTCTCTTTAATTGATAATAGTGTATGACGCCGATATGCACAGGGATAACATAATGCAGACGGTGGTAATGATACTAATATATACTTATGATTAAGGCTGTGCGCTAGAAATTGTTCGTTTCACGCTTTATTCAAACGATATATCATAATTACAATGTAATGCATGAATTAAATATTGAACATTCTGCCCCGCCCCGCCCCCGACCCCTCCACCCTCCCCAACACCAAAAAAAAAAAAAAAAAAAAAATAAAGAAAAAAAAAGAGTATTAGCTGTATTTGACAGAAGAAATGACGATTGTGTGATTTGTGCTATGATACCGTTAAAGTGTAATGACATTTTTTTATACTCAAAGTGAACTTCCACCAGTTTGAAGATCCGTAGACAATGATTTTATTAATGTACATAATTATTCACGTTGTGTCTTTTTTCGTTTTCAAAGACAACCCTTTTGTTGTTTATATAAATATATGTAATGCACCGATGTCTGAATAGGTTACCTCATTAGTACACATTTACATTGTTTCCGCATTCCCAACGATAAACCCGTGCTTTTTTAATCTCTAATGAACTCCCATGATTGTGGCATCACACAAAGGAGGCAGTAAACAGTTTTCTGAGCTTCTCGGCCTAGAGTCGCCTACCTAACTTTCAAAACCTCACACAAAAGTCTTTAACCACACACCTGAAATAAAGATATTGCAACATTAACATCACTGTATGTCTATCGTTACAAACCATCTGCAATACATCTCTAATATCTAGTTTTCTGTTTACAAGACCTGAATTTTGTGCTCTCCCGGTCGCGGAAACTGATGACGAAAAAAGCTAAATTTGCCAATTTTTCAATCGCTGCAGAAAATTCCCTGAAAATGATAGCCCCAATTGCTACACTGTTCCATACTCCAGTAACACTGTAAAATCTGAAAATAAGCTGAAATATATGGGCCATCCGTATCGTTTTTTCACTATTCCACTTTTCCTGAGGCCCCTGCTAAAATTACAACCCCACTTTAAGCTAGCTCAGAGGAAGCATGTATACGCTCCTGCAAGTCATTACGTCATACTATCAAGATCAAGCTACTCAACTGATTTTCTTTAAATAAGTGAAACCCAATTCTAGCCGCTGAAACTTCAATTCTAGCAATTATTATTATTTAGAAGTTAAATATGCACTTCATTCCGTAAATTGCCTCTTACTTGTAAATTTCACCCTGGCAAATTCGACACTAACAGCTGAAAACTGTTTACTGCTTCCAAAGAGATCACAACATTCGAATGGTTTAAACTGTGCACATACATCACATCAACATATGCGATACGTGAATGTTACTGTAATTGAAAGACAATTAAGTCTGTGTTATAAGGTACTCTTTAGTAAATTGCATTTGGGAATGTGTGGTTGTATTAAAAAGTGTGTGTAAGCATTTGCCCTCCGCGTACTAAACACACAAACATATTCCATACTCAAATTTGAACTACTGCACTTTGATCTATTTCTCTATAAAAATATATGTAAGATGAACATAAATATTTGATACACTGCTTTGTATATGCATTCGATTAACATAAATGAATAGTTCGCACTGAGCAATAATGTTAGATTAATATACAGCCGTTTTAGTCCTAAAAAGAACTATAACTTCAGAAGTATATTGAATCAATTAATATAATGATAAAGAAAGGCAAAACAGTATTTTAAATGTTATGGTATTAATCCCGGTTTAGTAATTTTGGCATGAAATATATCGGCTTGTGAAATGTTTTGCAAAAAACACAATGAGAGAAGAAAATGCTTCACCACTTTTACTGTATTTTCAGAAGTTTTCTGAGGTATTTGTCCTTTATCTAGGACGATTTTTCTCACTTTGGTATCATATTTCGACACTAATCTGTAATAACAGGGATACCGAATATTTTCAGCGTTTTGGACGCCTTCATTTTGAAAACATACAGCTTTTGATGTTTATCTATGACTTTTTATAATGAATTTATAAAACATTACACTGTACTAATACATGGGTGATTCAATGTGGTCCCCTTTCAACGTTATGTGGATTTATGATAAACCATCTTTTCTAAATGTTTATGTCACTAATATCATTATATAAAAACTGATTATCCAATGGAAAACGTATCATATTTCGAGCACGAAAATAAAAGAAGTCACAAATCATTTTGTAGTTATATTATACTTTTCAGTTTTGAAAATACACGTTATATTTATGACCTGCCTCCCAGGTGAAACAAGTAAATAAGAATATATGCCAAAAAATGTATAGCTGTATAAAACTTAATAAGGAACGCCCAATATCAATTCTGTTACATTAAAGTGAAAACAGGTGTTTTAAACAATCATTTTTCGCAACATTTTACTGTAAAATGACGGGGAAATGACTTGGGTACGGTTAAATTGCACTGTCTTCTGTGAAGAACAGAAACCTGAAAAAAAGACTTTTGACTTGTATAACACCATTCTTTCGTTATGTAACGATAGCTATTCTATATATTTCGTAACTGCATCCTTCTGTTATTTAGAATAAAATCATTAAATGGCTTACTGGTCAATAATCAAAACTTTTGCCCGGCTTCAGTATGAAACACGGCCAATTGTTTTGACTATTGACAGGGAAGTCATCCAATAAATGTTTTATTACATGTCATCAAAAAATAACTTTCACAGTTTTAGGTTTAAATTTCCTACTGATTATCCCATTAAACAATGTTTCATGTGTGGAAAAGAGATCAGCCATGTAACACAGACCGACCAGTGTGTTATATAGGAGTTATGTTATATGATACCTGTTTCCATAATTACCATCAGATGCATATTGTTGGTTTAATTTCTTATCCTGCTTAATTTCTATAATGAACTTGTCAATCTTCGAATTTGGACAGTACAATTAAATGTTTAAAGGGGTGCTTACCAAAAAGATACTGGCTGAATAGCGAACAGTGCAAATCATTATTAGACGGCACACTTCTACACTTCTCGCAAAAGCAGAATCCACCGTGTCCAGCGTGGTAAGGGTTAAGCAACGTTGGGTATGTTAACGATTCTGTGATTAGTAAGGCAGCATCCTTCTGTTATATACTAATAACTGTTTAATATTCATACGTTTTGTGTTTTCAAGTAGTTTTCGTATTGTGAGAAGCCTAGTTAATATTTGTTTTTAATGTATTACAGTGAAATCAAACCATAAAATAAGTCTCTATATGGCTGCAAAAGCAAAATAGCAAATTTCGGCTCTTTAACTGTTTTCTATCTTTCTGTACCACATTTATATGTGTTACATTTCCTTTTATTTTTGTAGTTTCGTGTACCAAACCTTTATGCAAATAAACTATTTCTACATAATTACATTATGTCTTCAAGCAACATCGACAGTTTGCAACACAATATGCTGCCATAAAGTGCACTTGAATATTTATCTTTGCAGATATTTCAAAATATTTCATGAGCTATTTATTAATATGATTTAGTTTTCGTATATAGATTTATGCAACCAAAAGTATTTTGATACGATAAAAATATTTAACAGTTTCACAATAATGATGAAACTTTGTCATTTAGTGGAAAAATACTCAGTATAATACTGATAAAATAATATTTAAACCAAAAAGATTTGATTTATTCAGTTACAGTTTTTTTCCTATAAACATTATTTCGTACTGGTGGGTAGTACCAATAATAGGTTCTCATTATGTGGCAGCGTAGGTTGAAAACGTTTTCAATTAAAATATGTATTATAGCATCCGCTTTCGTAGAATAGAAACGTTTTGATTGGCTAAAGTTTTGTTGTGTGTGTGTGTTTGTTTTTTATTTGCCAGATTAATGATTGAATGGTTGTATAATAAGTACAATAAATTTAAGCTGTGCCTTTAACAGTTATTTCTTTATGTGTGTGGGAAAGTTTTGCTTTAGTTAATTAAATACATTGTACATATGTAAAGCATGTATTTTACATGTTTGTATATATAATCAAATGTTGTCCTAAAGAACAGAATTTGAACAAGCAAATTCGATGAATTGGTATCCCCCGCCGAAAGGGTCTGTGGTGAGGAACGGCAAAAAAATATATCCAACAAAAAGTTAAGAATGTTACAAAGAAGCAAATAATTTCATTAGTCAAAATCAAATTAATAGAAAATGAATGTTTTTTTTTTTTTTTTGGGGGGGGGGGGAAGGGGGGAGGGGTGAGGGTTCAAAACTTTACATGTTGATTATAAATATTGATGGAATATTAAAAATGAAAAAAAAAAAAATTGGGGGGGGGGGGGGGGGGGGGGGGGGGGGGGAATGCATGATCGGGGATGGTGAGCATGACTGGGTGGAGGAGTGAGCTGAGAGAAATTGGTACAACTTTGCATGTTGAGAAAAATTCATGGAAGGTTTGAAAAAAAGAAATAAAAAAGGAATGAAAAAAAAAATGTGCGGGGCGGGGGAGAGGGGGATGGGGGTGACCAAGGCAAGGTGGCGACCAGGTGTGGGTACACAACTTCACATGTTTATAATAAATGTTCGTGGAAAAGAATGAAAGAAGTTTAATGAAATTTTTCAAATTGGTTGGTCTGTTATGTACAAATCTGCGGATTTTTAAACAATTAAAGGGCAATAATTGTATGGAAAATTGAACAATAAAAAAAGAAAATGACGGGCATCATCAAAGTATGTTGGTTCATATCTATTTCAAGTTTCATGAAATTCTACAAACTTGCTACTGAGAAAAAGCTTCAGACGTGTATTTTTCATTAAATCAAGGGCAATAACTCTAAGGGAAATTGACCAATCAAACAAAAAACTTGACGGGCATCATTGCAGTATGTTTGCTCATGTTTGTTTCAAGTTTGATGAAATTCTACCTGCTAGTTACTGAGAAATGACTGCGGACGGACATTTTTGTGCATTTTTCATTAAATCAAGGGCAATAACTCTAAGAGAAATTGACAAATCGAAAAAAAACTTGAGGGCATCATCGCAGTATCTTAGTTCATGTCTATTTCAAGTTTGATGAAATTCTACCTGCTAGTTACTGAGAAATGGCTGCGGACGGACATTTTTCATTAAATCAAGGGCAATAACCCTAAGGGAAATCGACTAATACAAAAAAACTAGACGGGCATCATCGCAGTATGTTGGTTCATGTTTATTTCAAGTTTCATGAAATTCTACCAGATAGTTACTGAGAAATGGCTGCGGATGGACGGACTGACGAACTGACAACACCATTTCAATACCCACTCCCGATTTCATCGACGGGGGATAATAATACTTTGAACTAATCGTTTAAGAATACAACAGAAGGTAGATGGTTGATGTTTAGTTAAATACATTGTTGCATATATATTGGAAGAAAAACGTCGGACCTCATGCCTGTTGTCGACTGTAAAAATCTCTTTCACGCAGTCTAGTTATAGTTTCGTGATACTTTGCATCATGGAGTACATTCAATATTATATGTCTGGTGCGGAGGCGTAAGGCGTGTTGCATATTTTACTACGTCTCATGAACAACTCAGTCAAACCGGGTCTTAAATCGTTTTGCTTGATTGTGTTCTGTGCTTCCGAAGGGTTTTCTTTTAAATTTAATAATTCATAACATACAAGGTTTGTAGTTTGTTAAGTATGATTCAGTTCGTTTCACTCTCGCCTGAAATGGATTTTCTTGTCCGCGTATTTCACATAATATATTATATGGTCACCAGGGCACCGCGTTTCTAGTTATATTAAGGTGTTACTTTTAATCGCTATTATTTGCTGGGTACATTTACAGCTATGATAGAAATAGCGTATGTTAGTCTATGTTTGCGTGTTGTACTACAGATTAATAAGCGTATTTTAAGTTGATTTTCAATCTAGAATTAACAGCCCCACTGGTGCACTTTAGATTCTCAATCTTCATTTATTATATATATATAATAATTTCTTTGTGTCATTCATATCTACATACCTTTTGAATTTTCTGTCATTTTAATCAAACGTGTTACCCGAATTCCATTATGCATTTACTCAGTTTACATGTACCATTTAAACTGTACTAACTTATTAAGGATTATGGTAAGCGGCTTTTGCAGTTGTGTTCTCTTGTAATATCTAGATCAATTCGATTTGAAAGAATGATGCATTAAAATAAGATGAGTATCAGAGTGACCGAATATCCCTTATGAAAAGGTACTTGTGCTTACACCATTACAGTTCGAAATGTTATAGACTTGATTATCTGATTAAGGCCTGCATTGCACATATTTTATTGTATTTTTTTTCAAATTCATTCAGTGTGTATGTGTTAATATGATTTGGAACAAGCGTATCATTTAAAGAATCAACCAATGACCAGGCTAAACTTTATGACCGTTTTTTTATAACAAATTAATACTCAATTGAGATTTTCTTGAAAATATTGTACTTCGCACAATCTGGAATGCAATTATATTACATATTGTTTATGCAAACATAGAATTAACAAGTTTATGTGTATAAACAATACTATGTATTAGGTTAAAAGTAATACATGATGTATACAGCACAATGTAAGTGTGTACTTGAACCCGCCGTTACATAACTGAAATACTGTTGAAAAAACGGCGTTAAACCCAAACAAAAACAAACAAAAAACTTGGGAGGTTTGTTTTATCAAGTCAAGCTTTAGTCAAGTCAAGTCAACAATCGACTGTTACTGCATTTCATTTAATTATGAAGGTAGCACTACATACAAAACTAATTTATATATTTAGTAAAGTTTGATATATTTAATGAGAATTTTCTGCATTCGAAGTAATAATCTAAATATACTTTACAAGTGAAAGATAGACATTGAATATCTTTAAGCAGTTTTACGATTCTGAACTATTGTAAGCAGGTATAAAGAAGTATATTTAAGTTCATGATTTTATATAATTGGATCACTCACCAGGCATTAAACTGTACTTTAACCAATCAGATTTAGTTTGTTAATTATATATTTGCATAAACATTGTTAAGTTTAGAAATTATCACCATGTTAACCTTCGATATCAATTTTCACACCGAAAAATTGTCAACGAAAACTTCATTCATAGCATCATGAATTAATACCATTAATGAATGCTGCAGAAAATCTCATTCATAAATTATAAAAGAGAACAGCGTCAAGCTTGTCAGACAGGGCCCTGCTTTAGTTACTATACTAAAACAACTGTCGTGACTGATCCATTGTATGCTATTTTGACAGTTTCGAAATTGCAAAATAAAAACATTGTATTACCATTAATTGTAAAACTCTTAAAGCTCTAGTTGCCGTTCGTAACCTTGAACTTGAAGCAGTCACATTTAATGCCCTATTCGTCAATAGAGGATTACAAAAGTGTCATGTTATCAACAAATTAAACAATTATTTCTTTAAGTGAGTGGAAAAAATAGTTAATTAAATACATTGTACATAATTCTAATATGTTTTTCTCTGTTAAAACACTCTTACGCTAGAATGACGCAACGTTAACGTGCGGTTACGTCAATGTTTTTGTTGCGACCAAGAAAGAGCGATACTATATACTGTTTTAGATTAAAGGCATATTAGAATCGAAATAATACAAATAATTTCACTCGGGCTGTGCCTTATTACGCCCGACGTATAACCGCCCTTCGTGCATAAATAAGTGTTAAAACACTCTTTTGCTATAAATTATTTCTTAAGTAAAGCATGTACTTTGACATGTTTGTATTTATAATTAAATGTTGTCCCAAGGAACAGAATTTGAATTATATTTTGAAGTAATCGTTTAAGAATACAGCAGAAGGTAGACGATTGATTTTTAGTAAAATACATAGTTGCATATATTAAAAAAAAAAAAAAAAAAAAAAAAAAAAAAAAAAACTGTCAGAAGAAAAACGTCGGGCCTCATCCGTTAACTCAAAAAATCTTAAATCTCTCCGTTATTCAAGGTCGCATTTGATTATAAAATTATCTTCGGATCATCGTTTTCTTTTCGACGGGTTATATCATCAAGTGTTGTCATATTTGCATCGTATAGAAACATAAAGTTCTCACGCTGTTTTTTCTACAAGATTGATGGTGAAATAGAAATGATATCAAAAATGAGAAAAGGAAATTCGAACCCTCGTTTCCTGTTGGCTTGTGTACCTTTTAAGGTACAATTCGTTTAGTTCTCAAAGGTAAAATGAGCAAGTTATAAAGTATATACAGTCATTGCTGTAAACAATTTTGTAAAAAATAAAGTACCATTATAAAGAACAAATCTATCTAATGTAATATTACAGATGGATGCATTCCCATCTGGTATTGTTTCAGATTTTACGAGTACACGTTGCAGAATTTTTTTCCCTTTGTGTTTTTTTTTTTTGTTTTTTTTTCAAATAAAAGCTATTGAAGCATTAGAAAATTATAGAGGATTGCTTGAATTTGATTTTAAAATCTAAATTAAATGTATCCAAGATGAATGTTGGTGAACATTGGCACTGACTCGAACAACTTAGGTATAGAGCCAGTAAGGCACCATTCTGTTCTAAGCAAGTTATTTGTGAAAACTGAGGACGAATCACACTGTGATTAATCCATTAAACTATTCAGACATGTACTGTTGTCAGAAATTGTATCAAAATATTTTTAACTAACAATTTTTGTTGACATCCGTATACATTTTTCCGTACTGAAGTGAATACATTTCCTTAAAAATGCATGTACACACGCATATCGCAAGAAAACCACATCCTGTGTCGTTCGTATGATATGACAGGGAGTATCTATGGATCAAATGTTATGGACCAACTGTCCAAGTCATGGATATGACGCTCCATAAAGAATTATGTCGTTTACTAATTCCACAAGATTTTTTGTTAAAACGGTTGCGTTTTTAGCTAGGTTGTTACTATTGGACAATTTCTTTTTAAAACGAAACAAAACTCTATCTTCTAACATAACCTTAGAGATGACAGTGAGTCAAGAGTGCAATGAAATGGGCAAAATTAATAAAGAATAGAAAAGTAAACTTAGAATGATATTCATTAAAAATGTCAATACTCTGCAAAGTTTCATTCCAAATGTTACAAACGAGACAATATGTATAAACTGTAAAAGATGACAACAATTACCGACAAATAGATGTAAAACTAAAATTGAAAAAAGTGGAAACTCCATAGGTCGCTCAACACGACAAAAACGAAAATATTGCAGGCTCGGTTTGACTGAGCCTGGTACTTGCTAATCATCATCAGACTTATATGATTACATTAGACTGATCAAACATTTCAATACTGATGTTTTGTACTTACAGCAAAAACCGCCGCAATGAATGCCTGCCTCGCTCAAGGCAGTATAATTGAAAAAGCAAACGTTTTCTTTATTCGCCTCAGTTAACACATTGTCGGTCAACTTAAGATGAAATAGCGTGTAATCGTACAGTCGTGAAATTTGTAACTGTGTACGAGTTGTATTACTTATCTATAACAGTATTCTAATTAAATTCCGCTACATGGCCACAAATA